>NC_062571.1:36840381-38122047 GCF_022837055.1 Prionailurus viverrinus | reverse complement strand
TTTTAAAGTCTTAAAAATAGTGAAATGTAACAAATATACAGAAAAGTGTAGAAACATAAAAGTACAAAATAGTGAATAATCATTACAAAATAGTTATAACCAACTTGGTCCAGAAGTAGAATACTGCCAAGTATCTCCAGAAGCTTCTCTATGTCCCTTCTCCTTGGCCAGCTTCTCACCTCTGATGTGTCAATGCTAAGAAATACTAACAGCTACCTCTGTCAGGCTCCTGGTCAGAAAAGCAGCTGTAGAAGGAGAAGAAAACCAGAGACTTGGGATTCAGACAACAATACGACCTTCCTTCCAGAGCTGCCCACACAAAGGAGGTCCCCTCTCAGGGAGTTGTAGGGGCTGGACTGACAGTTGCTATGGAAACGTGGGGCTCACAGGATGCCTGGTCAGGTGAGGACCACAGCGCTCAGGCAGGGGCCCCTGTCCTCATTGCTGTAGTTAGATCTGTACAGTAACAAACTTGGGAGATATAAAAGAAGCTTCCCTTTCGTGTTATCTTCGTCCCCATGCCTGCCTGATATGACATACTGTCTCCTGAGCACGGTAGATGGAGCGGAGCACTAATGGAAGGAAGGCATGTTTCTTTTTGTCCAAGGGAGATTGTGGGTCCTCAGGGGAGAATGTGCAGAACTAACAACACTTCAGTAGTAGTTCATTAGCAAACCTGACATTCAGGTTACAGACATTTTTGCAGACTGCATTTTCTAACAATTGTCTTGGGCCCCCCTCTGGTTACAGTCTTATTTATAGAAGGAGGCTAGTCTGAACAGGCAAGAGAGGAAAAACCATTTCCATTGGAAGAGAAGGCTAAATGAGTTTGCCCTCTCTACCGAGAGAAAGGTGTGTGCCTTTTGAGATTTCAGTTGTTGAATCACCTTCCCCATTAGCTCCTCAATATTTATACTGGGTGCATTGCAACCAGATTTGCAAATTAAGAATAGCGGGGTGGGGGGGGGAAGGGAGGGATGCTGTAGGGAGGGAGCCCCTGTGTATGCAAGTGTGTGAGCAAGACCTTTCAGCTTCCTGTTCACTTGTTTCCTATATCTAATTTCATCTTTGGGCTGGACCTGCCACTTTCTCAACTGTGCCCTGCTGACTGAGGTCGGGAGACAGGGAAAGGGTGTGGGTGCCCCCAGGGGTAGTGAGCTGCCGTGTCCAGACACTCGGTGTTCTCTGTCTGGGTGGAAAACCTCATCTGAAGCCAGACTGAATCACACCAGTTTCTAAGACATTCCTCAACCATGTTAGGCAAAAGAGTCCCCCGCTGACAAGCTGGGGTAGAAGGAAACCTGATATAATTTTGGAAAAACCTTCTTTGAGAAAGAAGGTTCTCACAGCTGCTGAGCCTCTCTCCGCCGTCCAGGGTTGGAGGGGTCCCAGGCCACAGCGAGGAAGGAGATTGATGGACCTAGGGGTGCCAAGTAGAGAGCTGAGGCTTTGCAGTGCTGGGGTGCTCACCAGTCCTCACTCCCATCAGGGATCTAGGAGAAATAGTCATCTGAACTGGTTAGAAATAGAAGTCCGCTTGCTTCTCCCCTGGCTGTGAGTTATTGCTGTTATTTCACATTAGCAGCTGGTCCAGACTCTCTTGTATTTGGCTGCCGTGTTGGAAACCTAGATCCAGACTTGGGTTGTGGGAACTCAGGAGCATAGGAGGTTGAGGTTTCGGAGTCCAGCCCAGCTTCCTGAGGTGGGTGCCGAATCAAAGCATGAGGTGACCGGCAGCTGTGCAGAGCCCTGGACGTCTGAGCCCGGGCGGCCACACTGGGCAGCCGATTACATCGCGAGGTCCAGAGTGCATGGTGTGCCTGGTAACCTGGCCATCTGTCTGCCTCCCGAGGCCTTTCTGACCTGCTCAGCCTTGGTTTCCTGAATGAGGGTCATGCGATGCATTGGGAAAGGCAGTGGGGCGACCTAACTGGGACTGCTCTTTTGACCTGAAGCCAAACCCCATCCCAAGTTCTGCAGATGGAAGAGGCAGAAAGATGTTTAGTCGGTGAGAGGTCCATAGGCACAGGCTGGATTAACTCCTAAATCATGGTGGAAATTTTCCTGGACTGGGACAAATCCTTTTGTAAACAAGAACATTCATCTTTTTTTTTGACTGACGTGTCTGGTGAGGCAAGTGCCTCTCAGAAGCCCCATGACATCTGATCTTGTTTGGGATTTGGTGTTTGTATTTGAAAGTGTAGCTGCACTGGGGAGCAGCAATTCTGGAGGCAGGACTCAGTGCTGGCCTCAAGTTGGGGAGACCGGCCTGGTTTAGCCAGGATATCAGTGGTGCCCAGAAAAGGGCTTGCTTTTCCAGTACCTACTAAGCGGCGTTTTAATTTACTCAATCATTACATACCTATTAATCGCTTGCTGTATGCCTAACACTCGGCCTTGACTTCAAGTTGCTTTCAGGCTAATGGGGGCGATGGGACATACATGGATAAAAAGACAACTATGGCTCCCAGCCTGTGTCTGTCCAGTGACAAGTGAGAGGAATGGATAGTGAGCCTTGCATTTGGGACAGGGGGAGCTGTGGGGGTTGTAGGCAGTAGAGGACCTCACTGGGCCCCTGGATTTGATTGACGGGGATGAAACCGACTGGAGAGCAATGGACTAGGTGTCCCAGGAGTGGGAACAGCTAGCACAGAGATTGGCACTAAGGAGGACCAAGTTCTCTCAGAGAAATCCAGTGAGAAAGCAAGCTCAGTAAACAGCAGGAAGGGCAGCAGACAAGCCTGAAGAGCAGGCCTTGAGGGATAACTCAAACCCCTCAAGTTCTGTGCAGCGGGCAGTGGAGATGGGGGAGGATTTTGAGATTCCAGAAAATATGAACAGAGGGAAAACAAACACAACAAAACCAAAACCAGCATTTGCCCAATAATTCTTTCAGCACATCGTTAAGTCCCCTCTGTGTGCTAGGCAGGTCCCGGGCTCTGAGGATGTGTGAACAAGTTGAGCCAAGACCCGGGCCTCTAGGAGCTCATGCTGTCGTGGAGGCTGATAGAGAGCGAGCCCACTCGTGCACAATGTTAGGTAGTGGCAGGCGTGAGGAGGAAAAGTGGGTCAAGCCAAGGGGATGGAGGTGGTCTGTCCCATTCGGGACATTGGACTGTCCCTTGGAGTGTTCACAAGTTAATTCACTTTGTCACCTCATGTTGCTTCTGTCTGTTGACTTAGAGAACAATGTTCAGCCACAAGCAGTTCCTCCCACCTGCAGTCTGCAGGTAAACTTCTTCTCCCCACTTGGCCCCTGAATGGTGGCGTGGGGCCCTGGCTACGGCTGCGCTGGTAGTTTTGTGCACTTCTTCCTATAGTCGTAGTGAAGCCTTCAGAAGTGGTTCAGGACCCTTCAGTATGGCCCTGAGCCCTGAAAACGAACGCATTCCCTTCTCTTCCTGCTCTCGTGACCAACCGGCACTGGCTGAGCTGAGGGACATTGTCTCTGTCCCTTGGGCCCTACATTTCCTGGCCCTGAGGCTGTCCCTGATGGGCGTGACGGACACACCCTAAGCTCCATGTAGGGGACTGCGGCCATTATGAGCAGGGCCTCTCTGGGCCTTAACTTCCCATCTGTAGAATCAGGAGTAAGTGAGTGGTTCCTAGACTTTCCATGGGATACTCAATTAAACTTAAAAACATAGAGAATATATCACAGGGTTGCCAGGTTTTTATTTTGAGAAGCAAGGACATAAAAAAGAAACTGTCAAATGCCAGCTCTACCATCATTGTCATTTCATTAAAAGGGCATATTAATACCCAACAAAGGAGTGATGACATAATGTCAAAGAAAAGGACACTTCTTCCCTGGAGAAGAATGTTGGCTGTCTTTCACTGACATACATCATTACATTGTGCTGTTGCTTTTTATTTTCAAACTCCCTCCTGGAGCAGCACAGTCATGGGCCCAACATGTGGGGACCTTGGAACCAGAGGGCCTATGAGCCAACCTCCCAGCATCCTTTGCTGTGGAGAAGGAGACCCCATACAGCCAGATCCACAGGTGGCAGTGGGCTCCCTTCCTTCTCCCCTCTCAACCCTCTACTGTTTCCCTCTCAGTACCTCCTTTGTGGAAGTAGGGACATTCCAAATGGTCTCGGGCTGCCTTTCAGAAGCCGGGTGAAGGTGAGAGACAGGAAGAGTCCATGACCTCACTGACCAGGTGAACCGGTCCCTCCAACATCTAAACTCCTTGTCTTTGGGAAGCATTCATTTTTTCCCCAACCATGTCCATATCCGTGTTTTGATTCACTTGTCTTCCTCTCCCCCTCCCCAATTAACCTTAGTCATAAAAGTTAACTTGACTGTGATGTGGAGATTTCTGCCTTCTTTTATGAAAATGAGCGTTTGGGATTTCCTGTGGGTCTTAGTTATGCATCGCCAGTCTGTCTTGACTAGAAACTGGATTTGGCCTCCACTTTGGTGACGTGAACAGGAATGAGGTTTGCGGTTTAGAAAATATGGATTCACATTCTGATCAGCTCTATTAGCTGTGGGACCTTGAACAGGTCGTTGGGCACTTAGCTAATAATAATAGCTGCTGTTTACTGAGCCCTCACCAACTGTGTAGCATTTATCTTGATGGCTGATCCTTACAGGTGTTCTCTTGTGGCAGGTATTTGTAAGCCTGTTTTTCCAATGAGGAAACTGAGGCTAGGATGAGGTTCCAGGTTGCAGAGTGGTAAGAGGGGAAGGCTGGAGTCAGACTCTGGCTCTCAGACAACAACACTCGTGCTTCCCACACTTCTCATGCCCTCTCTCAGCCACGTGGGGTTCTACATAGTCTCTTATATGAGCAGGCTTTGGGGGTGCCTGGGTGGCTCAGTCAGTTAAGCATCCGACTTCGGCTCAGGTCATGATCTCATGGTTCGTGGGGTTGAGTGCCGCGTCGGGCCCTGTGCTGACCAGCTCAGAGCCTAGAGCCTGCTTCGGATTCTGTGTCTCCCTCTCCCTCTGCCCCTCCCTCACTGGCACTCTGTCTCTCTCAAAAATAAATACACATTAAAAAACAATTTTGAATAGGCTGTTTCCTTGAAAAGGCCCTCCTCCTTCCATGACCCTAGACACTTCCTTTCTGAAGAGAAGGAATCAGACTGCACAAGTTATGAAGTTGCTTGCAACCTTGACCTCTGTAACCCTGAGATTCATTTCATTAAAAAAAAGTTTTTTTGAAGGGTTTGAGTACTCTCCTTGAAGAAAGAAGTCATGCTAGATTGCCTTCCTATAAAATGCAAGATTCTTCCTACAAAAAAAAAAAGAAAAGGATTTATATTGAGCTCATGGTCCTCACTGGGATTTGTAAGGTTGTCGTGCTAACCTCAGACCTTCAGAGAGCTTCAGTGCCTCAGTTTCTCATTTTCTTTCTTCTTCTTCTTCTTCTTTTTTTTTTAACATTTATTTATTTTTGAGAGACAGAGAGACAGAACATGAGTGGGGGAGAGGCAGAGAGGGAGGCACAGAATCCCAAGCAGGCTCCAGGCTCTGAACTGTCAGCACAGGGCCTGACGTGGGGCTCGAACCCACAAACCGTGAGATCATGACCTGAGCCGAAGTCAGACGCTTAACTGACAGAGCCACCCAGGTGCCCCTCAGTTTCTCATTTTCAAAATGGGGATAATAGTGTCTAACCTGCAATCATGTTAATAGGATTAACCAAGACACTACCTTCAGAAAATTACCTTTATTATTAATCCTTCTGAACTTCTAGCCCTGCCTCAGACTTTCTGGGTGTGATTACAAATTATTCCTCAACTAAACACGTGTCATTTTTGTCTTCCGACTGGGCCCCTGTGACGATTTTCTTGTCTGGATGGTGCATGAGCCATTCTCCCATTCTGCCTTGCAGACCAGAAGTCCGGTGGCCATGTCTTTGCAGGTGAATGCACTGACTTGGGCCCAGCCTGGGTCAGTCTGGCTGAGGGATCAGAGCTGGGGTCTCTGCTAACACAATTCCAAGTCTCTGAGGTCCCAGTAGCGAACTCTGGGCTATCACATATGTTGTCATTTTGTTAAGCTAATTGAAGGAGAAGGAGATCGTTAGTCTGCATGTATGGTGTAGTGGCTGAGATATAGTTAGGGGTTGACTTACTGATTTTTAAGCAGCTAGTGTGGCCATTTGAGAACATATCACACCATGGGACATTATGTCTAATGGGTCCTTCTGTTCCCAGGTTGGAACCCCCTTCTCTGGGCCATTTCTCCAACTCCCTATCCGTATATGGCATGACCAGATTTAGATGTCTGAGCTACAAAATTTTGTTAGTTAGAAGCCACCGGGTGTAAGATGATAGTTTCAGTAGTAGTAATAAACAGCATTTTAGGAGGAGATCCCATCTCTTTGTACATTTTGCCTATCTTGAGGCAACAAAGAGTAGAGAAAAAACATGGCTTTTAGTCTTAGAGTGAACTGGATTTAAATTTCCGTGCTGCCACTTAGGAGATGAGTGATCTTGGAAATTACTCAACCTCTCTAAGTCTTATGACATTCCTACCTTGCAGGCTTATTGTGAGAATTAAATAAGATGGCGTAAAACCGTCAGTAGAGAACACGGCCTGTAGATGCAGGAGGGAACCAAGGACTTCCTGAGGGCCAGCTGAGCCCCCTCAGTGCCTGGGAGACTAGCGAGCATTACAGTGTTCTCCTGACAGGAGCCAGCAAGGGCCCCAGGCTCCCCCAGCACTTCATATTCAGGGACTCATGCAAGGGAGGGGCTGACAATCCAGACCTCAAGGTCAGGCGGTTTGCAAGAAGACAGAGCCTCGGGGAGTGTTTACACAGCCCCTTTGAATTCGAGACAAAGAAACCTGAGGCACAAAGATGGCAAGTGCCTTGTTAAAGGTCACCTAGCCTTTTTCTTCTGTCACCTTTTTCTCCCACAAAGACCTATGAAGAGCAGTTATTCACACACAGCCCAGGGGACTCCTAGGAGTGAGAAACTGGACAGTGCACCCGGGAAGCAGTAGCTAAAAATGCCCGTGATGAACAAGTGTCTTATGACCAGCAGAGAGACCCAGTAAACTCGGATGGTTTTCTGACATCTCAGAGCACTTGGCTTTGTCCAGCCTTCTTTTTAAGCTCCTGTGGCCTGCGTCCGTGGGCGCTGTATGCCTTCCCTAGAGGTGTAGCCTGTCGTTAGCAAGTGTAATAGCTCCTGGGTAGGCTCATCTGGCATGGGTGTGGGTCCTCCTGCCCCTGTGGGCTCCCGGGGGATGGATGGGGAGGCTGTGAGGTGCGGGACGCTCTGAGCTGCAAGGGAGGGGTGTGATAATTGGAACTTCTCCAGGGTAGACACCAGTCTCGCTGCCTCCTCACACCAGCTCCAGGTGGGGCCCAGATCCTCTGCTGCCCTGTTGCCCCCACCCCTACGTGTCGGGGCTACCCCCTCTCTGTGCTGCAGAGCAGTGCGCTCCTCCTTTTCCTTTCTCTGCAGAGCTCTCACCATGAAAATCCCAGCTGGTGGTGCCCACATTATGCTTTATTTGCCTGAGCTGCTTTAGGTAATCGGCCTAATCCCTAATACATAGGATTATCAGTACCTGAGAGAATCCCTTGCTGGGCCACACACCCAGGATGTAAAGGAGGCTGCTGGAGGGATTTCCTGTGGGCCTGTTTGGAACAAGCAGGGGTGTCTGGAGGACCGTTCCCCAATGTTTAGGCCTGAGGCAGAGGAGCTAGTAGCCTGCATGGAGGTACCGCTAGCCCTGTGGGTTTACAGATACTAAAGTTCAAGCATTTCTGGGTCTTAGGCCAAACTGTGCCCCGGAATGTCATAATCATCGCCACAAAATAAAGCATTTTTTAAAAGCTAAAATGGGCCTATGGACTTTGACTCAGTGGATTTCAAACTTTTTTTTTTTTCCCCACAGAAAACCACTTCATTCAGACCCAGTCTAGCACGGGACCTTACTTGGTGAAAACGGCTCAATGCAGAGATGCTTGGATTTTCACGGGGGGCCGTAGCCTTGCCTCCTCTACCCTCCTTTGCTAACCTTCTAAGGCGTGTCACAGATTATGCGATGCTGGGCCCCAACGAACAGAAAACTATGGGCTTAACCCATTGCTCCCTCTCATTTCTCATTTGAGGGCTCTGCTCAGAGAGGTTGGATGACTGGCCAAGGCCACACAGCCTATTCCTGGAAAAGCTGGGGCTAGAATGCCAGCTTCCTAACTTGCAGCCCAGAGCTCTTCGCCTGCCACCACTCCTCTAGTGAGAGAGAAAGACTCTTGTGTTCAGCTGAGGGCAGCTGCATGCAGGGCTGCTGGGTCAGTTTTGAGGACAAGAGGGTGCAGGAGAGGTGGGGAGCTGCCACTGGAGAGGGGGTGAGGGTTGGGGTTCCAGGTGGATGAAAGGGATAGTTCAGGAGCAGAATCCTTCAGTATAGGCTCTGGGAAATGGGTTTCTGACGATGACCAGGGAAACGTGAAGAAGAGTGGGACTCAGAGTGAGACCCAGAGAGAGGACAGACGGAGGTTTCTGGATCCTTTCTTCCCCCACAGCCCTGTGGAAGTTGAACATCCAGGAAATAGCCTGTGGCTCAAGACTCTGGGCAGGGGGCGCAGCTATGGGACTTCGAGGGATGGGGCTGGCTCCCGTCCCTGCGGTGTCTCCCGATTCCCTGTCACACCCCAGAGGTGCCTCAGGCCTTGCGGGACTCCTTGAGGATTTGCCCGCTGAGGCCCTCCAAGGATGCAGAAGCACCTGGGAAGCTTTATCTCCACCTTCAGCCACATCTGCATAGGACACCTTAGTGCTTAGGAGGAAGGCTTCACGGCCTGTCAGCTGGCCATGTTCATTTCCAGTTGGATGCATTGCTCTGTGAAGGGTGATTTATGTCTCCAAGCTGGTTCTTGGCCAAGAAAGGAACCATGTTTCTCTGTCCTTGATTTCATCACCCTCTCGAGGCATGGGGACCTTGAAGAAGGGTCTCTGCGGTACCCGTGGTACCCGGAAGTGGGGTGAATCGAGTGCTCAGAGTGGTAATAAACCCTTCATGGGCACTTTGCAGTAGTTCATAACCCTTCTGCACACATCATCCCCTTCACTTCTCACGCTGTCCCTGGAAGGATGTCAGGACAGGTACTCGCCTCTTTGTGGTGTCAGACAGCCGGGTTACAATTCTGACTGTGTCTTCCTGGGCCAGCCACTCATCCCCTCCTCTGCTGCCAGTGCATTCCTGCCTGCGCCATAGAGTTACTGCAGTGGCGCTCAGCCGCAGTGGCCCGTGTTAGTGTCGTTACCCCTCGTTAGTAATACCACCCGTTCCAGATGCTATGCGGGCCTGGAGCCGACTTCCCATTTGCTGCAGCTGTCCTTCTTCCCTCCCTCTTCCCTTCCTTCCTGAACCCTTGGCTCCTGTCTCTCACCCACATGGAGCAGGTGCTTACTCAGAGCTCACAATGCTCCACCGTTGAGGACAGGGCAGTGGACAAAAGAAATGTGAAGTGTTTCCCTTGTGGAGCTTATAGACCATAAGGGACGATCGAAGTCGGCAGGCTAGCAGATAGCATATAAACGCTCTGAGGAGGAATAGAGCAAGGGTGGGGGTGGTCAGGGTGGGGAGGGTGTCATTTTCAGTAATTACCTCTCAGTAATAAGGTGACAATGACCTGAGAATGGCGAGGGAAGCAGCCAAGGGGCTATCTAGGCCAGGGGGAGCAGCCTGGAACATTCTGGAAGCACAAGGAGGCTGACTGGGCTGGAGTGAGTGAGTGAGTGGGAGACTAGGAGGGTGGTGGGAGGCGCGGACAGATTGGGTGCGTTGGACTGTGTTAGGCTGTGACTTATCCTCCCAAGTGGGACGAGGAGCCACAGGAGGGTGTCGGCACAGCCGCAACATAATCTGACTTACATTTTTAAGAGTAGTTTTCCTACCAGATGATCACCGTTTAAGCAACTTCCCAGATCTGGGATGAGGAGCCTGTGTCCAAAGAACCCAGATGAAATCAAACTCGAGACAGATGTGGGCCTACTGGGGGCAGTCCCAGCAGGAGCAGGAAGGGAACTCTGGATTCTTCCCAGCAGCTGACCCCCATCCCTTCTGTAGTCATGCAGCAGGTGCGATGCCCAGGGTGGCCTCACCTGGCTCTGCCTGACAGGTGTGGGTACGAGTGTACCTGGGGTGAGTGAGCCTGGCCAGGTGGGAGCAGGTGTGATGTGTCTCACAGGAGGGTGTGGCCAGCACAGTGGGCCACCTGGCAGCACCTGGCAATTGCAACATCCTATTGGGGCTCAGAGAGATAATGGGGGCCCTGCCCTGCAAGATGCAGCTGGGTGGGGATCTGATAGCTGAGCCATGGGCTCTGTGAGGCCTGGCTTTGGGGTCTGGAACCCCTTTCTCCAGAGCAGCATTGCTTCCTGCCCAGGAGCAGAGAACAGTGATGCCACCATTGCCCATCCTACTCGGTGCTTTCAGAAAGTGCTATGCTCCACCTTATCAGATTGCAAGGCAGCACTCCTTGCTGTTTACAGAAGAGGCTCTTAGAAATGGACTGACTTGTCCAAGGCCATCCAGAAAAACCGGACTTGGATTTGAGTATTTTGATCCTCGGAGCTCTTCCTACCACACCACAAACCCAAAGTTTGCAGTATACTGGGTCCAATTCAGGAAGGAGGAGAGACACAGAGGAGACCTAGATTTGAGGACTGGGGGCTGTGGGATCCTGGGATTAGAACAGGCTTATTCTCCAGTGAGGGGCCAGGGCTGCCCCCATTGCTGGGGAAAGCCAGGCCCTTCGAAGACAAGAAAGGTTGCTTCCTACCATGGCCCCTGACTCAAAGCCTGGACCAGTCGTTTCTGCCAGTGCCAGGAACACCTGAACGCCAAGCTGCAGGCTGGTGCATCAGAGGGGTGTGCTAGGGAGTGGCTGGTTCCTTTAGGCTACACTTGGGAGGAAGAATCATCTTGTCCAGGAGGCAACAAGCATGAGAGCCACAGAGCCGCTGGGGCTTCACTTTTGGCTGGGCTGGGTGGGACTGGGCATGTGGCTTCCTCTCCAGCCACCCCCCACCCCTGTGTTCCCATCTGTATAGTGAGCGGGGTTGGCATCCGAAGGGATTGCCGAGGTCCCTTCTCAGGTTTCCGTCTTTGATCGTATGATTCAGAGGCAATGCCTAAATATCCAGCAGATGTGTGTTCTGTATAGTGAGCACCAGGGGCCTGCGGTCCAGTCAGGCCCTTGGCCACAGGTGACACAGGAGGTGTGAGACCCGTGAGAGGCTGCCTGTGTGAGCAGGCGGGAGGAGGGGACTGCCGGCCATTGTGCTCTCCAGTGTACCCCCAGACCCCTGGACCTGCACTCTTGCCCGGCAGCCCTCTTCGTCCTCCGGGCTGGGCACTGAGATTAGATGTTGTCCTGTGCTGTCTGCAGGAGGTAGCGTGGCTTATTTTACGTAAGACTCTGGTGGAGACAGAAGGCAGGGCTGGAGGGAAGAGTGGCCTCCAAAGCAAGACTGAACTCCTTTCTCAAGGGGTTGGCTGTTGCTGGATCTGTAGCTTTCAGGACATGCTCACAGGCCCTACCCACTCGCAGTCTCTTCAGAAAATCTATGGTGTCCTGTCTGAGGCAAGGGTAGCTGGAGCCTGTAACTTGTGGGGTCTCTTTCTCTCTCTCTGTCTCTGTCTCTGTCTCTGTCTGTCTCTCTCTCTCTCTCTGTCTCTGTCTCTCTCTCTCACACACACACACACACACACACACACACACACACACACACACACACACACCCAGGGGTGCACACACACAGAATGAGTGGGGATCAGGGTCAGATTGCTCCTGATGCTCAGGGAAGCCTGCCTGACCCTGCTCAGGTGTCTTCCCTGAAGGGTAGCTGGGTCCTTCTCTGCAGTGGGAAGTGGAAGGTTTGATGGATGCCCACTTTGCCATTCAGAACAAAGGGCTGCCTGCCCCCCCCCCCACACCAGCAATGTCCTGGGGGCATTGGAGAGAGAATGATGTCCTGGGACCCAAGCGGCAGCCTCCTTCTGGCCCCCAGTCTCCTCATCTCCAATGGGAGGCTGATCTGAAGGAGTTCAGAATCAGAAGGGATCTAAGAATCTAAGAGGTCACTTGGTCCAGGGCTCACTCTATGTAGGAATCCCTGCCCCTGCTGCCCTGGGGGGACGCCACACAACTCCTGATGGAACCCCTCCAGAAGTCATGCTGCCTTCCTTCCCAGGGGCCCATCGCCTCATTGAATAGTCATAGCTGTTAGAACCTACATGCGTTTATCCTCCGTTCTGTAATTATTTGTTAAAGTTCCTCTCTGGGTCAGTGTCCCCGCCTAGTGGGTTATTAGCGTCCCTCTCAGGGCCACCAAACAATGAAGTGGTGCCATTTTAGCTGAATATCCTTAGAGGCCAGTCCCATCCGTGGATGCTGTCTGGGCAACGGTTACTGCCTGGCACCATACCACGTGCTGTGTATTGTCTGTCTCACGTAAGCTTTGCCACCACCTGGATGGGGCCAGTGTGCCTGTCCCCATTGTATATGGAAGCGGCAAGGTTCATGAGTTACCATGCCCATGGTAGCCAGCTTGTAAGTGGCAGAGCTGATCAAGTCCTCTCAAGCTCTGTGTCTTCCGCTAAGAAATACCTGCTCTCAGTTACCCTGTCTGTAAAATGGGGATATTTCACCTGCCTGTTGGATTTATTATAAACCCTAAGCAAATTGTATATGGAAAGCACTAAAGTTTTAGTTGCTGGCACCCAGTTCTGGCTTGATAAATGGTGGCCAGTGACTATGATACTGGGCACTGTCCCTTCCTGTTCCTTCCCTGCTGTGTGTCTCCACAAGGATACAGCCTCCTCCCTGGGCCTCTACCCTCTTTTCTCCAGAGCATGGGGCCGTACCTGCTCCCAGCAAGGAATGTTTTGGCCAAAGTAAGGTCAGAGGTGGCGGGGGCCTTTCCCCCAGGCCAAGCATGGCTAACCTGGACGGCTGGTAGTGTCTTTGAAGAGCTGCAGCGTCCTCGCTGTCCTGCCACTGCCCTAGTCCTGCCTCCCACACGTGGTAATTAAGCCCACAGCATCTAGTGTAAGCAAATAATAACAAGGGCATTATCTTTCTTTAGTCTCTGTTTGTCCTTGCCTATCATAAAGTAATTAAAATAATGAATGCCTTGTAAAACAATAGTTAAGAGGGCTGGCAAAGGGCATCATGTGCAATATATGTCTTGTGCTCTGAATTATTGATGCGTTGAAACCACTGTGACTGGGGAAGACTCCCTGCCTGCCGGCCCTTTTCCCGCAGGTTCTCTCTGCCAAGGTCCGAAGGCCTGCGGGGTGGCTGTGGGCCCTGAGCCTCCAGGGCTGAGAAGTAGCCTGTGGCCATGGACCAGCTTTGATACATTGCCGGGGGGGGGGGGGGTGTTCGCTGCTCAGAGGGAGACTCAGGAGCCTCTGATTGGAGGGCTTTTCCCTGTCCTGACCTCTCCCTTGTCCACCCACATTCTCCAGTTCTGAAAGAAGCAGGTGGTTCTGTCCTGGGTGAAGGGGAAGGCTGGGAAAGATCCATGTCCCATTTTAGATCAGGGCAGGGATGATTAAGCCATGCCGGCACGATTAGGAACAGTGGTTCTCCAAGTGGGGTTCCCAGAGTGGGGTGCCAGACTGGCAGCATCAGTGTTCTCTGGGAACTTTTTAGAAATGCAGGTTCTGGCGTGGGGCCCAGCACTCTGTTTTAACAAGGCTTCCAGGTGGTTCTGATGCCCACTTGAACTTGAGAAGCACTGCTTTAGAGTGTCGTGGCTCAAGGACAGGCGGGAGGTGGTAGGACTAATGAACTGAAAGTGCGTTGGGTGCATCTATGGGGCAGGCCCTCTTGTCCCCATCTTACGGGGGGGGGGTCCCATGCGCAGGAGAGCTGAAACTACACCTTCGGTTACTAAGGCTTTTAGTGAGGGCCCCTGGGTCAGGACCATTGTCATTTCCAGAACACCCACTTGTGCAGAATTTCCACATAGTCAAGACATAGGGTCCTAACAGGCCACTGAGATTGGCTCAGGCAGCAGACTCCACAGATGTCAGTAGGTGGCCCCAAATATGCCTACCCTGTGACTCCCTTACCACAGCCTCCTCTTAGACGATTCTAGCTCCCTGGGGCCGAATATACTTGGAAATGCAACATGAGCACCCAGTGGTGCTGATGCTTCTTCTGGCTTCCCGCTTCCCTGAGCCACGGGAGGCCGGAAGGGGAGAACCCTGTGTCAGGAGCAGCTTCCTGCCTGCCTGCAAGTCCCCAAGAGGATGAGTCATCCCATGCCTCTCAGCTCTCCTTTCCTCACTCGCCCCATCCTCACTCATTGCAGCCAAAGGTTTTCACCTCTGCTGTGGTTTCTCTCCTGTGCTGTAACTCACAATGTCCCCAGGGTCTGTTTGCCTTCAAGATTAATTCCGTTTTTAAATTTTATAAAAGTTTATTTTTTATTTATTTATTTATTTATTTATTTATTTAGAGAGTGGGCAGTGGGGATGGGCAGAGAGAGGAAGAGAGAGGGAGAGAGAAAGAATCCCAAATGCATGGAGCCCGATTCAGGCTCAAACTCACGTTCTGTGAGATCGATCATAACATGAGCCAAAATCAAGAGTCAGACGCTTAACCAACTGAGCCACCCAGGCGCCTCTTGAAAATTAATTCAAAGGTTTTAAATGGTGAATATAATTTGCTGGTATCTTTTTATACATCCGTACCTGCAGAAATGATATCAGTGGGTATTTGAGCAGGGGGGCCCACTTAAATTTAAATTTAAAATTTATATAACGAATGTGTTTAGTATAACCATGTGCCATGTAAAAAATATGTTGTCTATCTGAAATTCAAATTTCTCTAGGTGTCCTGTATTTTGTTTGGTAGCCCTAAGCACATTGAAGGGCTGGCTCTTATAACCCTTTTTATTTATTCATTCATGTTTATAGAGCCACCTATATACAAGGCACACTTTTAGGCACTCAAGGTACAGCATTTGGTAGGGGAGGCAGACTGTAAGTAAAAAATAAAACTGAAAGGTGGTGCTGTTGGAAGGAAGGTTGGAATTAAAATTTTTTTTAATGTTCATTTATTTTTGAAGGAGAGAGGGAGAGGGGGAGAGAGAGAGAGAGAGAGAGAGAGAGAGAGAGAGAGAGAGCGAGCTAGTGGGGGAGGGGCAGAGAGAGAGAGAGAATCTGAAGCAGGCTCTAGGCTCTGAGCTATCAGCACAGAGCCTGATGAGGGGCTCAAACCCACCAGCTGTGAGATCATGACCTGAGCCGAAGTTGGATGCTTAACAGACTGAGCCACCAGGTGCCCCATAGGGTTGGAATTTTCAAAGGGTTGCCAGAGAAGATTTCACTGAAAGGTGGTATTTGAGCAAAGACTTGAGGGAAGTGAGGGAGTAAGCCGTGACCTTCTGTGGGAGAAGAGTGTTTTAGGCAAAGGCACATTGTGTACAAAAGTGTGCAGTTTAGGGCCCCATGTGGGGCTCGGTTATCTGAAGAGGTCAGCCTTGTTTCCTCAAGCATGTTTTTAGCCATGAAGGGAGATTTATTCTCTTTTGTAATTAAAAAGGTCTGCGGGCACCTGGGTGGCTCAGTCAGTTGAGCGTCCGACTTTGGCTTAGGTCATGATCTCGCGGTTTGTGAGTTCGAGCTCCACATCGGGCTCACTGCTGTCAGTGAGGAGCCTGCTTTGGGTCCTCTGTCCCCCTCTCTCTCTGCCCTTCCCCCACTTGTGCTCTCTCAGAAATAAATAAAACATTTAAAAAAGTTATTGAAAAAGGTCTTATGTGGATTTCAGACACAGCTGGATTCAGGTGTTCCAATGATGACACCAGTATTCTATCACTTCTCCTAGGTTCCTCTGTGGTGGCTTCATTCTCAGGGAAGGGTTGCCTTTCCTGTTCTTTACAGCAAAAGTCCCAGGCTTGAATTGTATTGGGTTGGCATGGGTCATGTGACCGTCACTGGCTCAATCTCTGTTTCCTGAGGGATGGGATGGAGTCTCCATTCCTGGGACAAGTGTGGGCCTTCAGTTCCTTTTGAACTATATGGATCGAGATGAGCAAATGGAGATTTCCTTCAGAAAGACAGGGTGCTCCTGTGAGGACGGTATGAATGGTGGGCGGCATGCCAACCTTGCCTCCTTGTAGTCACTCCATGACCCTAGACAGGATGGATGCTCTCCCTACTGAACTTAGTGTTTGCTTTCTTTAAAGGGGAAAAAGAATAATTTCATTCTTCTTTCTTTCACAAAGATATTTTAAAAGGAAATAAAGAAAAGATTCTTTTAAAAAAGATAAAAAAGAAAACCAAAGCCATAGTCTATCCCACCTCCTCGCCCCTTGTACCTTCAAGCCGGCATCCACGTCAGCCAGGACCTTTCCAACTTTGATTCTTTTGGGTAGGTTGTGTTTACTAAATCCAGTTGGTTCCTGTTCTCAACCCTGTTCTCTCTGTTGCCAGGAGGCCCAGAAGATTAACAATGGCTCGAGCCAGGCGGATGGCACTCTCAAGCCAGTGGACGAAAAAGAGGAGGCAGTGGCAGCCGAGGTCGGCTGGATGACCTCTGTGAAGGACTGGGCGGGGGTGATGATATCTGCCCAGACACTGACTGGCAGAGTCCTGGTGAGTCCCCAACACCTTCCTCCTCAGGGAGGCCTGCTGTCTGGTCCATGATTGTACCATGTTTCCCAAGTCTTCTCTAAGCTACCCATTATTGGGGAATGGGGGTGAACAGCGGGTCATGGAGTAGAGGCTGGTTCTCTGTGCATGTAAGCCAGAGGTATGAGGGAGGATCTGTAGAGTGGGCCAGTACCTGGGGTGAACGGGGTATGTTGGGGAGGATGTAGGGCATTTCCTCTGCCAGCAGAGTAGGTGTGTGCATGCACACATACACCATGTGCACACACACATACATACACACACACATACACACCTTGATAATCCTGGAGAGGAGAAAGGAGTCAAAGAAATTTGTGCTCAAAATTCCACAGAGAACCCATAAATGATAAATGCCAGGATCCATAGAGTTCTCGGCACGTGTCCATTGGCTCTGTCGGGTCTGCTCTGGGTCAGAAGTTTCCCTGAGAAGGATGCTGCATTCCAAATGATTTCTTATTACGATTCTGGAAGCTGTTTTGTACGGGCTGGCCTTCCTGGGCCTGAAGCTGGGGCTTGGTCAAGACTAATTTGACTCAAAGAATGAATGGGAGTGTCCTGACAGCTAGGTGAACCAAAGATAAGGCAGGGCCATTGGAAAATAGGTGCCACACCCAAGGTGTTTCATGGTGAGAGCTCGGTGAGGAGGTGACATTAGATGTGGGGAGATGGTAGAAGTTTCACCCGTCAGAATCCTTCTTGGGGACAACTCTACGTCATGTTTGGGATGACTATGCCACAAACTGCTTGAGGGAGGGACTATGACACTGAATGTCATGCTCGCATCACAAAGGTGGTGGCCAAACAGCCGTCAAGGAGGACAGGGTTCTGTTAACTGAGGGAGCTTTCGGGAGCAGAGCTTTCTGGAAAGTCCAGAAGCTGTGGTTGATGTTGATTGCTGGCACCATAGAAATGGGAGAGGTTTAAAGCTGTGGTTCTGGAGAGGAGGAGAGGGAAACTGACGAGGCCAGATGCGGCATGGAGGAGGACCTCCCGGGTCGGTGGGACCCAGGAGAGACCGGGTGGCGCGGAGCGTCTAATGTGAGATTGTAGGTCGCTTGCCGCAGGCTCTGCTCCGTTACCAGCCTCCTCACCTCCCTGCACAGTCTTCTTCAGCAAAGGCTCCATTGCTGTTTCGTGCTTGTGTATGAGTGGATTCTGTGTGGGAAGCTGACGGAGGGTGAGTTCTGGGTCTGGGCATTCATGGGGAAAGAAATGCAGGCAGTGCGTGCTATACCTGTGGTGGTGATGGTGGGTGAGGAACAGCAGACAATTTGGTTGCACAAATGTGACGCCTGTCGCTTCTGCATGGCCACTGTCGACAGCTCTGATTTTCTCCATCGGCATCAGCCGAGAGTTACCAGAATGACTTGGCTAGGCATTTTTTGCGGCCCTGTGGAAAACAAGGGATGATCTACTTCCATTGCACCGTGGATGGAAGTTATTGAAGGAATGTGTGGAGGAGAAATGCTGAGTACGAGCATCGTGTGGGTGTGCGTAGGGGGCGCTGAGTGTGGGGACACAGGGGCCATCAAGAAAGCCTCGTGGCGCTTCACCGGGTGGAGCCTTTGAGCTAAAACTTCCATTTCAAGATGAACTGAGCACATGCTTGATGACAGAGAAGATATCAGAGATGGAAGCATCCCTGAGCTTGAAAATAAGAAAGGGACCACTTAGTGGGCCAGAAGCGGAGAAGAATACCTAAATAATGCATAATAAAACAGAGAACATTTGAGATGAGCATTGAACTGTGAGCTAGCATCATGAATGTTCACACAGTAGAGGGGGTCATCCCAGAGTGAGGGAACAGTGGCGGCAGAGAAAGGGCGCGGAGCGTGGAGGGAGCGAGGCCCGGGCGGCGAACAAGGAGGCACCTGAGGGGATAGAAGACCCGGAAGATGGGCTGGTGGCAGCTTGTCAGATCTTTAAATGCCCAGCCAAAGAATGCGGACTGAATTTTGTAGGAAAAGGAGATTTTGAGGGAGGGGCATCACGACTGGTGGTTGTGCCGAGAGAAACACAAGGAGACAAAGTAGGGAGCAGATTGGTGAGGCGGGAGCGCGACGTGCTAGGATCCGTCAGGACAGTGAGCTACCCCGCTGGGACAGGCCGTGAGCAGATGACCACAGGGGACCCGCCGCAGCCAGGCCTGAATGAGCACCACGCGGTGCAGGCAGGTGGGTGGATGTGGGTGGTGCTAGGGAAGCAGAACTAAGAGGCCAAGGGCACCAGTAGCCATGTTGATGCTACCGCTCATGGTAACGTTATCAAGAGCCTCCCGTGAGCCAGGCACTGTGTGAGGCGCTATGCATTACGATCAGGTTGAAGGGCAAGGGCCGTGTTGTATTTGTTCCGTCTCTCCCATTTTGCTGTTGTGTTGTCGGGGTTCATTACAAGGAAGCAAGCAAGCGGGTCTTATCGATGAATTTGTCTCCAGTTTGCAGTTGAGGAACCTAAAGCATAGGAAGGGCAGTAACTCGCCGAAGAGCATGCAGCCTTGAGTGACACAGCCAGGCTCGTACCTGCAGGCCTCTGGACTCCCCGTCTAGTGCTCTTTCTGTGTCATTACTTCCCAGGCGAAGATAATGCCTCTTCTTTTTCTAAGCCACTGTCAGCTGTCGCTTTGGCTGTGACATTTTGACATTACTGTCTGAGCCAGTTAGATCCTGAGGCTGTTTGGCCTGATTCTCTTAACATTTGCATGGACAAGCACAGTCTGCCTACGCCTCTTTGCCCCTGATGCCAGCTGCCCTCTGAAGGTCTCCTTGGAGAAAATCCTGCCCGGGCTGTTCTGGCTCCATCATAGCAGGCCTGGTCCCGCTGCACAAAGAGAGCAGGCGTCTTGGTGCCTTCGGAACAGGCCTCTCCTTGAGGAGAAGGCGGGTGTCTGCTCTGAGTAGGGAGCAGATTTCACATAGAAGTTTCAGTGTGCACGAGAAAGCATCTCTGTCTGTTCCGAACCCAAAGCTGTGTTTGTCTTGAGCTGTCCAAATGTTTATCCTTGCAACAATGGGATTAAAGCAAGACTAGACACCCAGCTGTTCAGAGTTTCCCTATTTAATGTTTAATTTTTTTTGACACCTGGCACAGGAGCTTGGCTGCCACACCTGGGCCCCTTTCTTACCTGTCTCATTGTCACAGGTGAGAGTCTCAAAGCTAGGCATTTGTGGGTAA
The DNA here is from genome assembly GCF_022837055.1 of Prionailurus viverrinus. NCBI lineage: Eukaryota > Metazoa > Chordata > Mammalia > Carnivora > Felidae > Prionailurus > Prionailurus viverrinus. The sequence goes on along the minus strand of NC_062571.1, from coordinate 38,102,244 downwards.
GGCCCAGGTTGGGGAAGATTCTCCAGACGACCCCAGCACATCTATTGACTCACCTGCTATCTGAGATCTCTCAGACAAGCACACCATTCATTCAGTGAGTGCTTATTTCTGACCTGCCCCAGACACTATTCTAGGCCCTGGGCATAGGGGATGAGTAACAGAGATCTAGGGGGTGAACTATTTGTATCGATAGACTAGGTATAAAGTTGTTGAGCTCAGTGTGAATAAGAATAAATGATAGTCACCACTCCCCAATGCTTTTTATGGTTCACACCTGGAGCTTCAGCATTGGGGCTCGGAATAGCCTGCCTGGTTCTCCTGCCATGGTAGTCAGGCTTAGCTTCATAAAAATAGCAAGACTGGACAGAGTCTTGGAGCACATGGCTGAGGGGTTCTGCATCAAAGTGGACACCAGGCTGGCAAGGGTTACTGCTTCCTTTATCTTTCAAATTTTTTTAAATGTTTATTTTTGAGAGAGAGACAGAGACAGAGACAGAGAGCAAGCAAGGGAGGGGCAGAGGGAGAGGGAGACACAGAATCCAAAGCAGGCTCCAGGCTCTGAGCTGTCAGCACAGAGCCCAACGCGGGGCTCGAACTCACCAACTGTGAGATCATGACCTGAGCCAAAGTTGGACGCTTAACCGACTGAGCCACCCAAGTGCCTCTCCTTTATCTTTTTTAAAAATTAAAAATATTTATTATTTTCTGGCTATAAAAAGGATGCATGCTTATTTCAGAACTGGGGAGTATATTGGAAGAATTGGTGACAAAGTCCACTTTGGGACTTGGGGTTGGCCCACACTGAGGGACATTTCAGGGGCAGTAAACGCCATGGAGATAACTCCTAGCTGTTTGGGCGTTGCTGGGACTTTGTTCACTCCATGGCATGTTTTCCCTTGTATGCACAGACTCCGGGGATAAGTGGTTCTCTGTGCCAGGGATTGCTGTGGTCTTCCTGCGGACCTTCAGTGAACACGAAGTCGGGAAAGGGATGATGGCCCTCTCCTTGTAGTGGCTGCTGCGAGTCACGTTCGTGGCCCACTGAAAACACACAGCATCTCAGGATTTACATGCCACGTGTTCACATCCCCTGGACTTCACGTCTGTGTCTCTTTGCTCATTTCCCCTTTGTCCTGATTTCCTTATTCTCTCCTATTCAGACTTTACAGGTATGTGGCTATGTACTCCATTACAGTTTTGGGAGCTAAATGAAATCTTTCTAAGAATAAGGCAGTACATTTAAGTAAAGAGGGCAAGAAACAGAGTAGGCTTTTGTATTGTTTGGTTGTACTTTATAAAATCATTCGCAAAAATCAATATTAGAGACAGTCTACTTCAGGGTTGGTAAGGTGTTCAGTCAAGGGCCAGATAGTAAAGATTTTAGGCTTTGCAGACCATAGGGACTCTGTCCCAGCTACTCAACTCTGCCATTGTAATTTGAAAGCAGCTATGGACAATACATGAGTGTGACTGTGTTCCAATGAAACTTTACAAAAACAGGCGGTGGGCCAGATCCTTTTTCATAGTCACAGGTTTCCGATCATGGTCTATTCAATTCCTTATTTAATAAATAAAGAAATTGAAAGGCAGAAATTGGAAGAACTTCCTTAGGAAGGAATTTTCCAAGGTAATACAGCACAGGACTGACAGTCCCAGAGAACCCATTTGTAATGAGAAAAGTTACAGACACACAGATACACCCATGGCTAAATGTGGACACACACATACACTCACCCCACCTCTGTTAAACATCTTGTTTCCGAATATTCATATTAATTTCTACATTGATCTCAGAGAGGCTATCTCCCAAAGAAAAAACTATGCGTCATGGCCAAGCATGGCCTCACCTCTAGGTGTGAGTCGTAGTATCTACGTTGCCTGCACCGGACCTCAGTCCCTTTACACGGTCACTGCTTTGTGCTTCTCTTTAAAGACTACTTTTGCCCATACAATCATCAGCTCCTTGGGCAAAGATAGAACTCTTAGAATTCACTCTGTTTGGCTATTTTCCCCCTATTTCCCATGCCACTACATTTAAATATTCCTCCGGGAAACATGTAAATCGAATCCATGAACTGAGAAGATAGGCTGTACTTGCTTTACCGTCTTTGGGATGATTTATTGAAGAAAGAGAAAGAAAAACACCAGTCTTTTCCTTTATCTTCCCCCAAACATCGCATGTGTGGCATTTTACATTAACATTATATACGTAGGCTGGGCCGTCCATCTTTATCTCCTAGAGCCCAAAAGAAAATATGTATCAACTACATCTTTCAAATAGAAATAATCCTATTGGCTTAATAGAGTTAAATAGACACGTTCTCTGCGGTGCCATTTGCACATGAAATTGGACTAGTTGAACAAAATGGGGGTGCGCATGGGCATACGCTTAATCGGATATGTGACATTTATTGCCTTCATTTCTCCCTTTAGGTGACTCACAGTGCTGCTGACACATCTCATCAGCATCTTCTCCTTTTCCGTTGCAGGGCTGCCTGGTGGCAAATTCACGCACAGCTCACATTTCCATCTCTGTCTTCCTCTCATTCATGCCCCCTCCCCCTTTTTATTGCATTTTAAGCAAATCTGCATAAAATTTTTCTATCACCTACAAATGTCCTATGTGGCGGAAAGACCTGAGGTGTCATGGGCCTGCATTCTTAGTAAGAATGTTCTCATAGTAAATAGATAGACCCCACTGTCTGTACACTTGGAGGTAAATTGGGATTTTGTTTGAGGTTTTTTTTTTTTTTAAACTCCCCTAAGTGAGGCTTCTTTTAAAGGAAATGCATGGCAGTCCCTCTTTGGGACTTGATAATGGCTCTTCATTTTATCCTGTGCAAAGAGTTTATATTTTGGATATGAATCAATAAGTCAAGGAAGGTGTGCTTTCTTTATATCATTAAACATGAAATGTTGTCTTCACCTGTTGAAAGATGCACTGGCTTGCCCTAGATTTGTTGCTGGTGATGCCGCACCATTGGGTGAGAAAACGTGAGTCACAGAAGTCACTGAATCCAACAGGCACTCATGATAGGTGGTGAGCTGCCTGTCACCGGAGATGTTCAAAGAGAGGCAGGATCACATTTGGTGCCGTTTGTGACAGTTGGTCGGACTTCATCCTCACTGCTTTAATTAGGTTCTACAGAAAACTGGATCTAGGAGATGCTCTAGGATAAAAATGGTTCCCTGGAACTTGGACAGACTTCATTGCTCTCCCCTTCGTGAGATTGTCAATGCATAGCAACGTGTAAAGCTCAAAGAAGTCCTGCAGTAAGAAGGCAGACTTTGCTTTGCCCAGCGTTCCCCTTTCCTGTTTCACCAGGGAACCCTTTCCTCGTGAAACACCTGTAAGGCATCATAAAGAACGCACTTTGGGAAACACTTAAATAGCCCAGGGATTGGCAAACTCCAACCCATGGGCCAAATCTAGCTCACTGCCTGTTTTGTACAGCTCACAAGCTAAGGGTGGTTTTTACATTTTTAATGGTGTTTTAAAAAATCAAGAGAAGAATATTTTGTGACATGTGGAATTATATGAAATTCAAATTTCAGTGTTCATAAACAAAGCTTTATTGGGACACAGCCATGCTCACTCATTTACATATCGTCTGTGGCTGCTTTTGCAACGTGCTGCAACGGCGGAATTGAGTAGTATCCACAGAGTCCAAAATACCCGCCAGCCTAAAATAGTTACTGTCTGGCCCTGTACAGAAAAAGCTTGCCAGTCCCTGAACTAGATCATTAAGTTCCCCTCTGCTCCAGGACTGTCTCCAAGTAGTCAGCGAGACTTGCCCTATGGTTCCTCAGAGCACAACGGATAAGGGGTACCATCTAGCCCCTCAGGGAGACATTTATTTCACAGTCTAAACCAAATGATGTGGTAGAGATGGGGAGACGGAGGCCAGAGCCAGGTGGGCCTCAAAGCTCTACAGCAGGTTCCCAGCTGGCTCAGTTTATGGATTTCCCCTTCCCAAGGTCAGTGGGGCGTGTCTGGGAATTCTGTGGCAGGGCCACTCCCTGTAACTCCACCTGCCTTCATTCCCCTGCAGTCGAGCCCACCCCAGCCCCTGCCCAGCAGCCCGGAGTCCGGTTCCTACCATGCAGGACACCCCCAGTTCTGGCCTGCGGGCCAGGTGCCTCGGCCACACTACACTGGCTGCTCGTATGCACTGCTGGTCTGTGGGCCACGTGATCCGTGAGCCGGCCTCTCCAGTGCATTCTGTAAGGAGCAGCTGTTAATTTTACTAGCTGGTGTGTTGGCTCCTCTGGCCTCCCCTGTGAAAATGAAGGAGAGTTTCAGAAGTGAATCCTCAGACGGCTCTGGGAAGAGGAAGAGCCTTCTGGCCCAGGAGCAGCCTGCTTCGTCCTGGCTGTTTATCTCTGACTCCCAGGGGCCTCTGGGCTCTGGTGGGAAGCACTTCTGCCCCACTGCCTCTCTCCTCTGGAGTTTCTTGCGGGCAGTGGGTACCCATGTAGTCCTCCCGCATTATCTGTCCATTCCCTCATCTGTATCCCTTCATCCGTCTGTCCTGTCCAAGACCTCTATTGGTGTTCCCAAGCACATGGGATTGAATGCAGCACAAAGTGGGTGTCTGGTGAACAAGGCAGGGCACTGCAGGACTTTCCCTTGCTAGTCGCCCTTGCTTCTGCTCTTTCTGTTTCAGCCTCCGTGTCTGGGCTGGGAGACAGGAGCCCCGCCCCTTTGCTAAGCCAGCATTATCTGACCTGGGGCTCCTACTCTCTTTTGATCTCCATCTGGCTCTTTGTGTCTTTTTCTCATTTGATTGGAACCAACAAGGAGGACATGTAGAGCACTCAGCATCCCCAGCATTTCCACCTCCTGCCTTCCTCCCTTCCTGGGACATGCATCCTCAGGAAAGGATGCTGAGGGCTGTTGTGTGTGGTAGGAACCCAGCCTCTGCGGCCATTCTACTGAGTCCCAGATCTGCCACTCTCTAGGGCTTTTACCCTGGGCTGGTTGCTTCCATTTTGGTGCCTCAGTTTCCAGTGGGTGTCATAATAGTCCCTGCTTCTTAATGTTGTAAGAATTTGATGCATCAGTGCATATTTGATGTTTAGAAGAGTGGCTATTATGTGGTGGGTGCTTACTAAGCATTAGCTATTATTGTTTTGGTCATTGTTGTGTAAGCCCAGTGACATGCCATGGAGGAAATGGGCTGGTGTTGGAGACACACGGGGTTGGAGAGTGGAGGATAAATCCTTTCCTGCAACAGACATGGAGCAGCTTTCGGCTCTCACCAGAGTCAGATGTCCTCTCAGGATGCCGAGCCAGCTCTGGGCATGGTCGTTTGAAAGGGGTCTGAGAATCCCAGGCAGGCCCTGGTTTGGGTCCAGCCAGCTGATGATGTTTGCTCCACGCACACAAATTCAGGCCCTGTCATTTCTGAAGCCGGCTCATGGCAGCCTGACTCACTAATGTCAAGTCGGCCAGGAAATTCTCACTTCGTGTGGCCTCCCGGAGCTGGCTGGGGTCTGGAGGGCAGGCTGGGCCCACCCTGGGATCCATACATTATAGGTGTATGTGCCATAGGAAATGCCTTGGTAGGATGACACATAGGTCTTGTGAAAAGAGGGTCAAGTACACTCACTGCGGTCCCCATGTCTGGTCCTTCCTGGATGTGAGGCGAGGCTGCCAGACACAGAGCTGGTTTCAGAGAACACATCAGCCCCAGTATGTGGGGAGGTGTCTTCCACATTCACTTTGTCGGGCAGCGACCACAAATCTATTGAAAGGGTGTAGAGAAGTGTGCTGTCACCAGGAGAGGACACAGATTCTGCTGTACATGCAAGGCATCTCCTTTGAGCTATTCATTCATTCCTTCAAACATTCCTGGAGGATCTGCTAGGTGTCAGATGTTATTTAAGGCGCTGGACACATGTCGGTTCTTCTAGCAAAGCTTGCAAAGTGAAATCATCCAAAGTGTTGAAAGTGCAAATGTTATGTCTGCATTTTGCTACAATGCTCTGGGTGGCAAGATTTTTGAAGTAGTTTGGTCATAAATCAGAGCCCATGACCTCTCCATCAGTCCTTGGACAAGCCTGGGAGCCCCACACTTCTGGTCCCGATCACACATCCTGTGCTGGACCCAAGGGGCCTGAGCAAATGTGTTTCTATGACTAATGTTAAACTAGCTTCTCCTTTCCCAACCGGTAAAAGCTGGCACCCCCTGGAGGCTTTGTCGGAAATGGAATGTCTGTATTTGGAGCCCACCATCTTGTGCTGGGAGAGTTTTCTCACTTGGCTCTTCTCCCAGGGCCTTTGGAGGATGCCAATGGTTTAGCAGACCCTATTTGCCAGAAAAATACCCCAGTGGACTGAGACTCTCCTTGGAGCCTCCCTGTCAGCTGTGCGGAAGTTCGTTCAGCAGGGAGGCCCCAAAATAGAGATGATGCTGATGACAAAGTCGCCAGCCGTTGTCGTTGCTGGGGGCACGTGCTTGGAAAGTCACACTCAGGACCACACGCAAGCTGATGCTTCCAAGTTTAGTTTACTAGGCTATGTTTAGGAGGACGCAGACTGACTCGTGCCTACAGGCCCCACACATCCCAATTTGGTGCGCTAGAAGCCCCATTTTTAGGGTGTGGGTCCAGAATGAGGCTTTCCTCAGAAAAACAACTACGTCAGGGGAATGACAACAACAGAAACCCACCATTTACCCTAAAATTTTATTGCAAAATATGTCCTCTAGAACTTGAGTAGTGAGGGAACTAGGGCAGGACATTTGCTTGTCCTTCTTTCTTAAGGAATCAGGCCAGTCGAAAACTCCATTAAGTGCACCCAGGCCCATCTCTTTGCTCATCCAGTTAATTTTAATTCATAAAATTGGCCTGATGCTGATGTGGAAGATCACGACTAAGCTGGGAGGCTGGGGGCCTGTCTGAAGGGAAGCTTGGTTCCCAGTTCCCAAGCCTGACGGGACACAGGTCTTCCCCTCGGGCACCAGAGTTTACCTGTCAATTATATGTGCCTCCTCCCTGGGCAAGCAGACCTCTGAGCCTTCGTTGTTCGTTGCACATGGGTGAATCCAGAAGTGAATGGACTGGTCATACTGGTTTCTTGCACCTGTGGAGAATCCGGGGTCTAGTGGATTCCTCTGAAGGGTTGAGAAAGCCTCAGCTTCCTAGAACTATTCCCAGCCAGCCTTAGCAAAGAGGCTGAATTTTGACCTTTCCCCATTTCTCTTTTTAGCTTTTTTCTTTCCTTCTTCTTCCCTCCCTCCCTTCTTTCTTTCTTTCTTTCTTTCTTTCTTTCTTTCTTTCTTTCTCTTTCTTTCTTTCTTTCTTTCTTTTTCTTTCTTTTCCTTCCTTCCTTCCTTCCTTCCTTCCTTCCTTCCTTCCTTCCTTTTGGCTCTTGGTGAAGTGGCTGTCCTATGGGAAACGGAGAGCAACTCATTGAAAGAGGGAGAAGAAGAAAAGGCCCTGTTCCCACACTACCTTCCCTCAAATTCAGGCTTCACTTAACATTAAAAATAGCTTGAGACAGAGGCTGAATCACAATAGGGTGGCGTTTCAGAGGCCAGTCTGCTGGCTTCCCGGCTGCCACATGAACCTGCTAGGCTTGTCGGTCTCTGGGCCCTGACTTGCACAGGAAGGCGTGGGGTTTGGAATCCCACTGGGAGGGATCCAGACCATTCTCCTTGTGTGTCATGCTAGATCTATCTGGAGCTAATTATATCCGCTGGGCGCTCACAGAGCCTTCTCTCTGCGATTGTGCCCTGGGGTGGAAAAGAACTTCCTGCAAAGGAAAGGGGCTGTTTTCAGGGGCTGTCACATCCCACAGGCACCATGTGGGCTCCTGGGGAAGCTGCCATGAGGTTATTGTCTCTCTCTGAGCTGTGAGGTGGGCAACTTGGTGACCTTAGACCTGTCCAGGAGGAAAGCTTGGATCATTAGAAAAAAAGGCAAACAGTTTGCTCCCCTAGGTTCATGTGGTGTGTGTCTCTGGGCTTTGGGGGCCATTGATAGTGTTGGAGATCAATTTGAGAAATAAGAGGAGAGGTTGCAATCACTTTCTTTCATCTGAGGAACTGTGGTCAGTGGAAAACTAACTGAGTTCTTATCCTGGCTCTGCCGTAACCTTCCTGGTGACCTTGGGCAAGTCAATTCCCTTTTAAGGTCTTGGCGTCTCCATGAACAAAACAAGAGGGTAGCAATAGTTTATTCCCTTGCAGCCCCAAATGTTTCTATGTTTTCTCATTCCCTCTACTGTCCTTCCATCCATAAAGGCAGCGAGGGTTGGCCTCAGACCTTTAGTGCACCTGGCAACGTGCTAGGCACTGAGAGCTTCAAAAGGAGAAAGAAGCATAGTCTTTTTCTCATCGGCTGGAGTAAGTGAAGAGAAGCAAGAGATAGTCCAGCAGCGTGGTGTCCCCATGTGGCCCTTCCCTGGCTTTGTGTTTTGTTTATTTATTTATTAGTTTATTTACTTATTTTGAGAGAGAGAGAGAGAGAGACAGAGAGAGAGAGAGAGAGAGAGAGAGAGAGAGAGAGAGAACGCACAAGCTGGGGAGGGGCAGAGAAAGGGAGAGAGAGAATCCCAAGCAGGCTCCGTGCCATTGGCTCAGAGCCCGATGCGGGGCCTGAACTCACAAACTATGAGATGGTGACCCGAGCCATGCTCAAGAGGCAGACACTTAACCAACGGAGCCTCTCAGGCGCCTGTCGTTTAAGATAAAAATCTAAAACTCTTCCTTTGTGATAAGGCTTCTGCCTCACACTCACCTAAGGTTCTTTTCTTTCTGGACTTCTTTCCAGGTGGATGTCTGTGTGCATAAAGGGAGGCTTCTGGCCTGTGAGTGTGGAGTCAGGTGGGAGGAACAATGCAGTGGGAACAGGGGTCACATCCTGAAGGCTGGGCCCTCCCAGGGGAAGTGCAGGCTTCTTTTAAACCATTTCAGTCTTGGATCCTCCTTGAGTTAGCTTTAAACAGTCGGAAACCCCTGAGGGGATCATGTTCCGACTTGGTAACCACACTAGCACCAAAACTGACTTTAAGAAAAGCCTTCTTTCCGACTGAGCAGCCTCTGGTTGGGAGACCTTGAGTGAGATGCAGCCTCCGTCCTTTGCTTTGGCAGAACTGCTGCGGAAGAAGTCACCGTGTTCCTGGAAGTCTGTTCCTCTTCTGGAGGTAGAAGTGCTACCTATAAACAGAAGAGGCACATTTATTTAAAGTGGTTAGTGGCAGAGACACCCAGGAGGGGCTGAGCAGTAGGGAAGATTACTGTGGTGAAAATCATTGTTTTATTTCTGGAGCAAGGTGGTGCACCCCGGGGGCTGAAGGGAGCCGCCAGGCTAATCCCCAGATTCATAGCAAGGGTGTCAACGCTATGGGTGGTCGATGGACTTGACATGGTGCGAGTTCCCCAAATGAAGCTTCATTTTAGGTGAACTTCAGTGAACTTACAAAACAACCACAGCAAACCCTCAGCTGACTATTCCAAGTATTCCTGATATAATTAACATGATTGAAGCAAAGACTGTCTGAATCCTTGGGAGTAAGGACTAAGCAGTTTCCTAGAGGCTAAGTTATAAAACACCACTGTTCCTCTGACCTGTGCCCACTTTGCAAACCAGTGGGTTTGTCTGGTGGTTTTTCCAGAAATTTCAGTGCTAAAGCAGGTTTCCATAGCATCCTGGCCCAGAGGGAGTTGCTGTACTGGGGGATCAGGGACATCTCCAGCAAGCAAACCTTGTGGAAGCAGCTAGGTAAGCCATCCTTCCAGCCCCCAAAGATACAATTCCTCTTCCCTGGGGCTTGATAGAGAGATCCAGATAGAGAGACCAGAAATAAATAAGAAACTAGATTCTCTTTCATTTAACTTTCTTTCAGACACAGCCTCTGGTGCTAATTATTTCTGCAGTAGATTTTGTCAGGCCTCGAATCCCTTTCCTTTTGCCATAGGTGGTGTAGAGATGCAAAATGACACGAGAAACAATCCGCTTTCCTGAAAGATAATTTTGTGTACATTAAACAGACACATTAAGCCATTTATAAGTGAGCTGTTTGTTCTTAGGGAGCTGGAGGAAATCTGAATTTCTAATTCCATGCTCTTTTAATAATTTTCAAAAGAACCAACGGTAATAATTAAATGTCTTTGAACTTCCCTAGGCTGTCTTCTATTCCATGATCTCAAAGCATATGAAAAGAAATAGAATTCTCTACCTTGATGAACTCCTTAAGAGGGTGGAGGGGATGTTGGCCCTGGAAAGAGCTTTTTAGCAGAATTGGGGGGGGGGGGGGATTTAAGGTAAAGAGGCTCAAGGGAAAGGCCCAAGGTCACTCTGAGAGCTTCAGGCATGAAGTGAGGACCTAGAAGCCAGTGTTTTCTTAGTAGCCTTGTTTGCCCAGACTTGGAGCAGGGCAAGGAGAGAGAGCTAGAACTTAGTTAAGGGTATTTATAATGAGAATATGTGTGACATGGAACATTTTTTGGCTTTGGTGTTCAAGGATTAGAAGAGATCTGATCCAGGGGTTGGTGAACATGTCAGTTCCTGGGCCTGCTCTGATTAATTGGTAGTGGTTCCGAGAATGCTTTGCTGAGGATTCAAGGCTCAGCAGCAAAGCCTAATTGGGGCTCTGCTCTCCAGAATGCTGTGATTGATTAGTGATTTCTGCCATGAGCAGTGACTGGGAGGGGGTGGGGGTGGGGTGGGGGGTGCAGTACCAGTGTTATTTACACCTTACTATGCCTTAGCTGTCTCTGTTCTAGATCATTTTCCCTAAAGTTCACTTCATGTGTGATTAAAGTGAGGCTTGTCCAAGATCACACAGTCAGTCCCAAGCAGCATATGGACAAGAGCCCATGTTTCCTGACTATGTCTAGCATTTGATACCCCAGCTCCATTGGTTAGATCTCAGAGAAGCAGAAACTTGTCAGCTTCCTGTAAGAGCCTTCTTTTTCTTTTCCTTTTTTTCATGTTGTAGCCTGATTTTAGTTTCTTCCATCTGGAGACTTGCTTTAGTGTTTGGAGAAGAAGAGGGGGTGGATTTCAGGTCCACAGTGATTCTACGGATAAATAGAAATGCAAGCACAATTTTCCCATTTGTTGGGACCATTCTCAAAACTCTCTTAAGCACAGAGTATGTGCCGGTCGCAGCCTTTCTCACTTCAAAACTTTGCCCTTGACGCACTCCTGGGTTCCGCTCTCCCAATCTCTGAGGATGCCCGACCCCTGCTCCACTCTCTGGCACTCTGTGAAACGCTTTCAGTGAGGGCTGGTGCGTCATCATTCCTTCTCTTGCTTCAGAAGCCTTACCTTCTGTTTCTTCCTGTCTTCCTGTTTTCTCCCTCACTGTTTTATCTCTTCAGGTATTCATGCTCACATCTTAATGGTTGCGATTACAAAGATAAATACATTTTGCCTCTGACCAAGAGCAGTTTCTGCCCAGACTTGAACTTAAAAGTCTGCAAGAGTGGCTGGATGGGAGCAAGGGTAGAGTCCTCAGCTGTATCCTGGGAGCCATAAAAGTTTGATAAGATCTTATTGCCTCCATAAAGAAGAAAATAGGATTCCAAGGTTTCAAATATGATAGATAAATAATAAGGAAAACTCCAGCTTTTGTCAAAGCAAAGTTCTCTTTACTAGGTTTATGAGTCTTCCTATTGTGGCTGCACCTTGGAGCCTATTTCATTCTGATGCCAGACAGAACTTTCTTCAGGAATTTATGCAAAACTGGGGCCGGATAGAGGATTTCAGACAATTGGTAAAACTCGGAAGAAGGCGATAAATTGTGCTCACGGGCCATAATTCACTCCTAAACTCATCCATTCCTCAATTCTTCTTCCTCCCCTTCCAGCCTAATGGGGATTGGAATAGAGTGCTGCATTAGCTGTGAGATCCAGGCGGGGATTGGATTCTGGGGTTGTGATCGACAGGGCAGTATAACAAACAGGCCTGCGGTTGCCTGTGCCAGACAATCTTTCATGCTTGGGGTGGCTGGGATCTTTTGTCAGTGTTGAATTTTGTCTTCAGTGCCTACCTGGGCACAACTGCAGAAGGCTTAACTTCACATTTCCATGCACTGCTCAAGAGATCCCCACGTCTCGCCTTCTTTAGAACCAGATGCCGTGTTGGGTGGCTAAGAAAGCACCCTGTGAGTGCTACCTAGAACATGTTTCTGATTTGGGTGCTTGGCGGGAAACTGATACACACACCTTACATCCTGGCAGTAGCAGAGTTCTTTGGACTTGCCCGCGACACTCCTGCCTCCATGTCCTGGTTGAAGCCCTGTGACCTTCCTTCCTCCATTATAGCAGCTTCTGTGTCACTCTCCTCTTTTGGCCCACCCCCTCCCTTTGGCCTACCTTGCATGCTGTTCCCAGATGCCATTTGCATCCTTAAAGCCAGCTTTGCTTTGGTTCCCCCATGGCTCAGGGACCATTAGTAGCTTCTCATGTCCTAAAACCCAGACTCCTTATGCAGATGGTCAGGGCTCACCCTCCGCGGGCTCCCGCTGACTTACCTGCCAGGCTTCCCACTTTTCTCCTCCATGTGCTCCATGTGTTCAAATCCTGTTCACCTTCATGGTGCATTGCAGGGTCCTTCCTCCTGTGTAACCCACTGCTCTTGTACACCATTCACTTACACTTGTGCATGTGACCCGTGTGCCCTATTAAAGACAGCAGCCAAATGGCTAAGGGCACTGGCTGTAGAGCCAACCTGGCTGAGTCTGACTTTTGCTTTGCCATGTACTTGTGTGACCTAGAACCAGTGACGGGGCCAATAATAGTACCTACCTCATAGGGTTATTTTGAGGATTAAATAAGCTAATATTTATAAAGGGCTTAGAACAGTGGTTGGCACAGACCAAATATTATATAAATTGTTTGTTAAATAAATACCGTAAACCTCAAATTCCTTGAGAACAGGAAACACGGATTTTAATAATCACCTTTGTCTTATACTGAGCTAAAATAATCCTGAACCAGATTGATGTGAGGATGAAATTTAAGGGGGATAAAGACAGAGAGAGAGAGAGAGAGGGAGAGAGAGAGAGGTGGAGAGAGAATGAATATGTGTGAAAGCACTGTCATGTCTTCGTTCAACTGATATTATTGAGTATCTGTGCTCATATTATTGATCGGTGCTGATATTATTGATATTATTGAGGCTCTGTGCTCAGTAGTTGTTAATGATCAAAATGGAATGAGATATGTCTTCAGTATTCAAGGAGCTCACAGTCTAGGGAAAAGGACAGAGATGTAAGTCTGTATCTAAACTTGTTGGCTCTAACTATATGGAAAACAAGTAGCAGGTATTATTTTGATCTCAGCCCCATGTTATAGATGCGAAAACCAAGGCACAGAGATTTTTTTAGTAAGTTAGATAAGACCACACATCCAGTAAGCATCAGAATTGGGATTTAAACGTAGGTTCCTGTGACTCAATGGCTCAGGCTCTTTCAACTCTACTATGGTGCTTCTCATTCAAGAACAAGTGAAGGAGGAATGCCTAAAATACAAAACACAGCAAACAACAGGTGTTGGCAAGGATGTAGAGAAAAAGGAACCCTCGTGCACTGTTGGTGGGAATGTAAATTGTTGTAGCACTCTGGAAATAGTATGGAGGTTCCTCAAAAAATTAAAAACAGGACTGCCACATGATCTGTAATTCTTCTACTGAGTATTTAGAAAACACTAATTCAAAATGATATATGTACCCATATGTTTATTACAGCATCATTTACAATAGCCATGATAAAGAAGCAACACAAGTATCCATCAATAGGTGAATGGATAACGAAGATGTCACACACACACACACACACACACACACACACACACACACTGGAATATTACTCAGCCATAAAAAAGAATGAACTCTTGCCATTTGCAACAACATGCATGTACCTAGAGGGTATAATACTAAGTGAAATAAGTCAATCAGAGAAAGACAAATAGCATATAATGTCACTCATATGTGGAATTTAAGTAACAAAACAAATGAATAAACAAAGTAAAAAAAAGAGAGACAAAAAAGCAAACTCTTAAATACAGAGAGCAAACTGGAGGTTGTTAGTGAGTGCTGAGGGGTGAAATAGGTAAGGAGGATTATGGGTACACTTATCTTGATGAGCACTGAGACATGTGTAGAATTCTTGAATCATGATATTATATACCTGAAACTATAATACTGTATGTTTGTTATACTTCAATTAAAAAAAAAAAAGGATGAGTGAAGGAATGAACAAAGGTGTGAAAGAATGAATTGGAAGATCCCAAAGACATGGCTCCAGGAAGAGAAGATCAAACCAGGGATTTGCCGTGTGTCCCATGTCAGGTTGGGCAGGTAGTAAGCCCCTGAAGCCATAACCAGTTGCCCAGTCAAGCATTTACTACGGTGGACAGGCGGGACAGTTTCATTGCTTCCTTTTTGGGGGCCACCTCACCCCTTTTGTCATACCTTGATGCCCTTTAGCCATTTCTCTCTGAGGAACAGGTGGTTTTATTTCCTTCTCCTTTGGGTAATACTGAGGACAAGAAGTGGATGTGATGATGGATGGAAAAAGTACTTAACTCTTCACTCTTCGGTCTACTTTCATCATAATGGGCCCATTTGGAAGGCTTCCATAGGTACGGGGACAATGTTCACTGGGCTTCATCAGCCACTGAATGATCAAGGCATCAGAGAAGTCTGGAGTGAGGCTGGCCGGTTTCCATGGAAACTGCTGCTTGCCTCAGCCCCACACACACGCTTTTCTTTCCACGTAGGCATGTGTTTATTTATTATTGGCTCAACACGGGAGTGCCGAGTGGCCGTGTAGGTGCTGTCTGCACCTCCATTGCTGAGGTCACTCTCTCAGTTTGGAGATGGACCCACAGGTTGGGGGGTAGAGGCACAAGATTTGTCCCAGCAGGAAGAGCTCTCCTTTAGGACCCTGAGCTCCCGCTGTCTGTAAGCATGATGACGGAGATCCCTGGGGTGGGGACATTAGAGATATGTATCTAGAACTGTTACAGTCAGACACTGTGTAGGGTCCTGCAGTAAATCCCAGACTACCCTGGAGAGCTCATGGTGACGCACATACCTTTCATAAACAGATTGCTTGCTGCTCTGTCCTGGGGATGCCCGTGATCTGGCTGAGTGTGCCCAGGCTTGACAAGCTCTAGACCTAGGCCCTGTCCAACATGGGGGTCAGTAACCTCAGGCGGCCACTGAGCACCTGAAATATGGCCAGTCCAAACTGAGATGTGCTATAAGTATAAAACTTAGCATGAAAAGAAAGATGGCAAAATATTATGAATACTTAATAATTTTTGCCTTGTTTGCATCTTGAAATGATAACATTTCGCACAATCTATCTAGAACCTAATTTAGGTTAAATAAACTTCCTTATTAAAGTTAATCTCACCTGTTTCTTGTCATTTTTAAAAATATACCCCTTAGGTGGACAGTGGTGAGGATTGTACAATGCAAATGTACTGAATGCCACTGAACTGTTACTTAAAATGACAAGTCTTACATTATTTATATTTTACCACAATTGAAAGAAAGCAAAAAGCAAAAAAAAAAAAAAAAAAAAAAAAAAAGTCTGATGGGAAAAGAACCATCTCTTCCAGGCTTCTTTCTTAGGAGTCTGGATCACTTTCCCAGAAGCCCCCGGGACACTTCCCTATTTATCTTATGGGTCAGGACTGAGTTCCCTACAGGCTTGGTCCTAAGCCAATTACTCACAAAAGAATGACACCACTCAGTTGTCTCAGATTAACTAAGTCTACACAGCAGTGAGGCCAGGGTCTCTTGTGATGAGGTACCCGTATCCTAGAACAAAACCAAGGCTCTCTGAAGACGAGAGGGGGAAATGGCAGCCAACACTGCAACCTTAAAGGAAAATGTATGAGCAAATCGATGTATCTGAACATTAGGTGAAAGCAGTTTGAAGATTTCCTCCCCCACTTGGAATATTACCGTCTTTAAATCTGCTTATGGTTGTAAATAACTCAGTTAAGCATCAAACAGATGTGCCTCCTAGGAAATTTTAAATTACATATGTGGCTTGTATTAGATTTCTTTTGACAGTGCTGCTCTGTAGTATTAGTGGTGAAACGCAGGGTCTGGGATATTCTCTCCCACTTAAAACTTTGTGCTGCGTTACTATGTCTTAATTGCTGTATCTGTATAATGTGAATAACACCTACTTCATAGGGCTATGGGTTGAGGTGACACATGTAGGGCACTTACAATTGTGGGCACGTAGGAAGAATGTAATGACGATCAGAGCTTCCAGACCCTCCCCAGCCTGCACACCACTGCTTCTCTGGCAGGCCGAATGCCGACTCAGAGACACAGAGGAATCACCCCAAAGGGAGCTTTTAATCAGATGTGGTGGTGAGTGCTTGTTGGATGGGTTTCTTTCTCTGGATGGTCCCAAGATGACTTTTCCTAGATAAATGGCCATCTCCTGAGGCTTGTATCAGCTCCACTAGAAATAAAGAGGGAATAAAAGTTCCACAAATAGGAAACCCTTTGTTGGGTGCCACCTCATTAGGGCGGATCTGACTTAATTGAACTCACGCCTGCTGTGCTCACGTGTGTGGCTCTAGGAGAAGCGGGTGTTTGAAGCCAGGTTGCCCAGCACCCTTGCTCTCAGAGCCCCACTATATGCCCCTCTGTAGGGGTTTGTGCCTATCAGCAGGGTGTCTTGAGCTTATCTGAGGGGAACAAAGGCCTGGATTTAAAGTTGTTTCTAAGTCAACAGTTGAGGAAAATAAAATCACAAGTGAATTCCTGATTGTCTTCACAATTATTTGGGACCAAAGGCACCCGTGCAGGATTTGTGGGGATCTCCGGGGGATGTGGGATGTTCTTTGTGTCATTGAACCTTAGATTGCAATCATTAGATCTTGGCAGACTCTCGTCTCCATTGCCATCGCTGCCTTTTGCTTAGGGAAGTGCAGTGTCAGTGCTAGGAGGTGGCTTAGGGGGGTGATGAGCCTGAGCACTGAGCAGGGGAGGTGCCCAGGTTTGCATAGCAAATTAGCGCCAAGTGTCACGCTTTTTCTGAAGGAGGCTTCCTTGTATTTTCTGTAACTTTCAATAATTTCTTAGCAAATTTTCTCCCTAATTTAAATTACTCCTATTTTCCTATTTTCTTTTTTCCTTGTAACGTTCATCATTCTCTAATATAGTATATACTCTGCTTATTCATCTTATTTATTAGGTATCTTCTCCCATCCCCACTAGAATCCATACTAGCTCTGTAAAAGCAGGGATTTTTTTTTTTGTCTCTTTGGGCCACTGGTGTATCATTAGCATCTAGTTGCTGGAATAGAGTAGGTGCTGACCGAATGAATGTTGAATAAGTGGATGAGAGCCTAATCGGGTCTCAAGATCCATCCTGGCGTAAGTCAGCTTTCCTTCGGTTGTCTAATTCAGAGTCCCTTAGAGAGAAATATGAAAACCGTTTCCACCCCAGTGGAACTCTAAGGTCAGAAAAGCATAGAGTTGCTCAGGACTAAGCTATGAATGTTGACTTTCTAAGAGGTCATAAGGTTTGGGACTTAGTGCCTTCAAGCCATCATGTCATCGTGCCCACTATGCTGCTTGAAATAAACAGACAGGGTGGATACTTGGTGCAGCCTTCCTTCCAGATGAAGTCATCTTTAAAGTTGTTTTTTTTTTTTGTTTTTTGTTTTTTGTTTTTTGTTTTTTCGAGAGAGAAAGTGAGCTGGGGAGGGGCAGAGAGAATCCCAAGCAGGGTCTACAATGTCAGCACAGAGCCCGATGTGAGACTCGAACCCATAAACTGTAAGATTATGACCTGAGCCGAAACCAGGAGTCAGACGCTCAACTGACGGAACCACCTGGGCTCCCCAAATGAAGGCATCTTTAATATGAAGTACCAGCAGGGTCTCGCTAGGCTAAGGCGGGAGAGGAGCAGGCGTTCCAAACGAACGGACTGCCGGAAGCAAAGTTGTGAAGGCAGACATGATCCTTCATTCCGCTGACAATCGTCTTGAGTACACCTTAGTACACGCTAGGCTCTGGCTGGATGTGGCTCTGTGGCTTGGTTGTGAGCACGTTTGACGGAAGGAGCAATCGGGAGTAGGCCACTAAGGGAGAGAAGGATGCACATTTTCCGCCTGTTCCTGAAATGTGCCTTCATTCTTCGGTGAGGTAGGCTGAATAAGAAAGTAATGCAGGAAGACAGTCTCTTCAAAGGAGCTGTGCCTAGGGGCTCCAGATGAAAGGACTCCTTTGTGAGGGAAATGAAGGAAGGAAACAGAAGTGATTCTGTGGTTGAACCGTGGGCTGAATGAAGACCTGAAATACGGGAAATGCTTTAAAATTAGATTCCAGGCTGGGCTTTCAGAAGAAGACGCGTAAGGGGGGGGGGGGTGGTCCACCGAGACGGAGGGCTCAGTGCGGAAACCCAGAGGTGGGAAGGAGATGCCGTGTGTAGATCTTTGGTAGAGATCGGAGAATGTTTTTTTGTATCGGGTATGAGAAGAGCATGGTGCTGGGTATGATGCCTTTCACCTGATAAAGAAAGAACTTTCAGGTGATAGTATCAGATTTCCAAATAGTTTTGTTTATACACACATTCTTTTTCTCCGTCCGTCTGTAACCCCAGCCAATAACAGATGGCAGTATTTAGTAAGGATTTACTAAGTGCCACCTGTGGTGCCAGGTGCTCTCCCTACATTACCTGTAATCCTCACATTCCTGCGGTGGCGTGGGCACCGTGTTCATCCCGAGTCTAAGGACTCTTCCAGGTGAGGAAATTGCCCTGGTACGTGGCAGGCCTGATGGAAATGTTGGCTCTTGTAGACGTCAAACGTTTTCTGTTGAAATATAACGTAGCATGGTGTTCTGGGGCAGGGATGAGGGGCCGCTGGCCCGAGCACTGGATGTGATGGTGATGTGATTTTACCACATTAAGGAAGCAGACAGCAAGAGGTTCCATACCCTTTAACTCCTGTAATCGTAAATCTGTAACATAGCTTTAAAAGCTTTTAGTGATAATCTGCCAAATCAGAGGTCACTTTAGGGCGGTTTCTCTTTGTTTCTCATTTTATGGTTGTTGTTTGGTTGGTTGACTGTTTTCTGCCCATGTCTGGTTTTCTCTTCGTCTCTACCTCCTAGATGTCTTTCCTACCCATTCTCTCTCTTTTCCAGCACTCTTGTTTTCTCTGCCTATATATGTATTCATCTGCTTTTTTTTTTTACTTTTCCTTTTTTCTCTGTACCTATTAGTATTCCTTAAATGCCCACCAGAAAGAATTCTTGTGTTCTTATTGCTTATTAGAGGAGAATTTTATGCTTTACTTTAAAAATTGTGGATGATTTTAATACTTCTTTCTTTAAAATGTCATAACTTTAAGTTGCTTTTTTACTTCGTTACTATCAAAAGGATATTCTGATTCTCTATTGGACAGTGGTCCCTGGTGGGGGTGGGTGGATTGCAATTCTCTGTTAATCACTTGTGTCGAGGAATTCTTCTTTGGTCTGTTGTCTCTCTTGGTTATTTATTACTCAGTTTAACATAGAAATCATTAAACAGACAGAGTTTTCTATCTACAGTGTCAGGGGAAAGCCTTGTCATTCCCCAAACATCAAATGAAACAATGCTTATGAACCAAGAACTTCTCAATAGAAATCAATTACCAAGGTTGTCATCTGCACCTCATCTTGGTGTTTGTAATTGAACAATGAAAATGAAGGTACATGTAGGGGCTTTTAATTTGAATCAGAGGATGGGGCCAAGAACTGTCATTTACAACATTACACAAATAGTCCTACAATAAATAATAATTCTGTCTTGAAATTACTTTCTTCCATCCTTCCTGCCAAGTGATCACCATAGATTAGTTGGTTTATAATGAGGATAATAGTGCCTTGAATCTGCATAGAGTGCTTTTCAGTTGTCAACATGCTCTCTCATAATGCTATCTTTTTTAGCATTTGAAGATCTCAAATATCCTAAAAGTAATGAGACCTGGAACTAAGATCTTTCCTTACAATTGTGGAAGCTGGGGATCAGAGAGGTAATGTTAGTTGCCTTTTGACACACAGCATACCAGTAGTGACAGTTGACCTAATCTACATCTCTAGATTCCAGAGCCAGGATTTTTTTCCTGAGTGCCTATGGCCAGAGGGAGACATCATGATATCCATTGTACTGAAGGCAGAAAAGGGAGAACTTGGCAGAGTGAGCTCTCCAGCTTGGTGGCCCTCACCTTACTTGCTGAAGAGTCAAGACAAAGGCAAACTTTTCGTAGCTAAGCCTTTGCCCCAAACATTGTGAGGTGAGGGTGGTGCCATAAGGAAATGCAAACATGTGGTCCACAGAAAAGCAGCAGCCTCACCACCTCGCCAAGGTCCTTGTGACACCCTTCCAACTGGAGGGGCGAGTCAGTGCCTTTTATTTTCCCGGCTCATTGGCTTCTGGGCACCCTGGGACTGTGCTGACCAGTGTTGCTTCAGGTGGATAAAGACGGAGCGCTTTCAGAACAGTTTCTTTTCTCAGACTTTAAGCGGTTTTAAACACTGGGGACTTCTTTAAATTTAGGAAAAGAAATAAAGCTCCACTGCCTTTGTACCCTAGAGTTGACTGGAAGCTCACCTTCTGCTTCAGGCACTAAGAAGGGCAAATGCTCATTTAAAGCAAATTTTATATGCCACCAGTGACTTCTTCACATTTGTTGAGAACTGACTGTGAGCCAGGTATGGGGTGAAGTGCTTAGTGGGCCTCTTTTAACCCTTACACCCAGACTACGAGGTAGACACTGTTATAATCGCTGTTTTATGCCAGGTTCAGAGTGGTAACTTGCTGATGGTTGCACAGTCACTGAGTGGTCTGACTTATAGCCTCTGCTGCCCAGGATCTCCAGTAAGGGAGATAGTTTAAGGCCATTGCTTTCATACTTGTAAAGGCTCAGAACTCTGTGTAAATTGACAAAAACCTAGCCGCTTTGATGACAGGGTGGGGGAGACTGGTGCTCACCTGTGCCCCCTTCTCTGGAAACCCAGGCTGGCCCGTCTCAGTCAATGCTGCATGTCAGGCCTCCGTGTGCCTTCCCATCTTCTAGGTGGGGAAGACCAGCAGCCATTGGCCTACCTCTCTCTCTCTTTTTTTTTTTTGCAACAGGAATTGCAGAGGGATTGTCTTTGTCTTTGGAAGTGGGAAAGGGAGTAGGCCTTCTTGATGAGGCTGCAGATGAGGGTGCTGGAGATACGGGTCCTTCTCAGCAAGCCCCTTGCTCAGAAGAAAGCCCAGGTGGGAATGGGGCAAAGCAGAAAATGCTGTTCTCCCCTGGTGGCTGCAGGCTGGGAACAGGTGAGCTGGGACTTCTAAGGCAAGGTGGCTCTGACCAGACGTAAGCCAAGGAGGCTGCCCTGAGGGCATTGTGGACAGACATGTCTACATCTCACTCGTGCCCCCTTTTCCAGGCACCTCTCTGTGCCTGCCGGCTCTGAGCAGGCCTGAGGGCCTGTGGGCTCAGCCAGCTCCCGCTCTTCTTCACCTCACTGCCAAAAAGAACTTACCGGTATTTTAAATGTACATGTTCCAACTCATTTAAAAAGTGAAGCATTTCATGTTTAGGTTTTTTTTTAATTTATTTTAATTTATTTTTTTTATTTCTTTATTTTTCCATATGATCATATGTTTATTTTTTTTTAATATGAAATTTATTGTCAGGTTGGTTTCCATACAACACCCAGTGCTCCTCCCAACAGGTGCCACCCTCAATGCCCATCACCCACTTTCCCCTCCCTCCCACCCCCTATCAACCCTCAGTTTATTCTCAGTTTTTAAGAGTCTCTTATGGTTTGCCTCCCTCCCTCTCTAACTTTTTTTTCCCTTCCCCTCTCCCATGGTCTTCTGTGAAGTTTCTCAGGATCCACATAAGAGTGAAAACATATGGTATCTGTCTTTCTCTGTATGACTTATTTCACTTAGCGTAACACTCTCTAGTTCCATCCACGTGGCTACAAAAGGCCATATTTCATTCTTTCTCATTGCCAAGTAGTATTCCATTGTGTATGTAAACCACAATGTCTTTATTTTTTAAATTGAAACTTACACAGCATTGATAAAATAATTATTTTCAAATTGACCATTTATCTTCTAGCAAAAAAAAATGTTTCTGGTTCTTTTGCTATTGGAAAGAGCTTCCTTTTCCCTCAGGGTGACCTTCCAGATAATGCCTTGAAGCGACCAGCCTTCATCATTTATGTTTATGTTTATCCTTCATCATTTATGTTTATTTATGTTTATGTTTACTCATATTTATGTTTATGCCCTCAGGGACTCTGTGGATAAAAAAGTGGGCGCCGTCCCATTGCAGGGTCCCCTTGGCATGTTTTATTGCTTTATTTGCCTCCTTGTGTGGGACCGACTGTTCCAGCTATGTGGGGAGAGTGAATCTTGTGGCTTTTGGAGTGGAGAAGGTCTACAGAAACCCTCCCTCTACCTGAAGCTTCCTAGACCCTGTTGGAAGACAGGCATCTGATTTTCTGATTTTGCTGGAAGGGGGAATTGCCCTTTGTAAGTGTGGCCATCGGGGTGGCCACAGCCTACCACATGCCATTTTGCTCACCCTGGTCTCTTGACCATGCCAGCAGCAAAAGTGCCTCGGACATACAGGGGCCAGGACCACAGCCCGGCTGGGTACATGGGACCTGGGGAACACTCTGGATTTAGTAGGCAGGGAGTCTTGTTTTCGGACATTTATTCAGTCAACAAATACAGGGTTTTCTGCAGGTAGGGTTCTTGGGAAGCAGACTCTGAGGCAGAGTCGAGTGTGTGCAGGATGTTGATTCCAGAGTATCCACGGGACCAATGCCCACGCAAGGGGTGGAAGGAACCACATTGCACGGAGGGTGAGCAGTGATGCAGCTCCATGAAGATTTCCCCCTATTGCAGCCTCGGCCAAACCTATGGAGAGAGCTGGATCTAAGATGGTCTGCCAGTGTCGTCCTGGGATGAGCTGGAATGGGCCTCTGTTCCCTAGCCCCACTCCACACAGCCCCACAACCGCAGGGAGTGGGCTGCCCCCCAGAGGGCGTGACCTTGGGCCCAGCAGTTCTCTGCGGCTGCGCACGCCTTAAAGAACTGCAGACAGTTCTCCCAGCAGCTGGGCGGTAAGTCACTCCTGCGATTATCATGGTTTTCTCACAGCTGAGGCACTATGTTAAGGCACTTAAGATAGAGTCAAAAGGATTGTTCCCTATCTTTAAAGTGCCTGCAGCCTTGTGGCCCAGACTCTAGTGTGACGGGTGCAGGGGTGGAGGGCTGCACCTGGGACTGTTCAGCAACCCCAGCTGGTCTTCCACAGCCTCAGAACTCCCCTTGGTACCGCTAGGAGGTATATGCCAGCACCCTGTTTGCGGATGAGGAAAGCAGCTGTTGAGTACCTTGCTGGGTAGCTTGCTGCTTGAGACAGCCAGTAGGGAGACACCAGGATCCAAACTCAGGTCCAACTCTGAAAGCTGTGTGCTTTTCTTTATTCAAATTTGCCTCTGATGTGCGGAGCAGGGCCAACAGGAGCGATGTGACTGTGGGAGATCAGTCCCCTCTTGCTAGCCTTGCCCGTGCCCCGTCTCACCTCTGTGCCTTTGCTCCTGCGGTTCCCCCACCTGTGATGCCATTTTTCCATACTTCCTCCATGAAGATTTCCCCCTTCTCCGCCCACATGGCTTCCTCCTCACCTTGACTTTTTGCAGTTGGCCCTAGTTATGTTGTCTAGTCGCTGCACTGGAAGAGAGACCGCACACTTCCAAAGGGCAGGGCTGTTGTATGTGTGCTGATGTAGGACTTCTGTGAGATTTCTGTGCTCGTGGTCTAGGAAGTTTGGTGTGGGTGGCTTCCTTCTCCCAACAGAGACACTCTAACCCTCCTCTCTGGGAATCAGAGTGTTGTAAAATGCTGGCAGCCACTCAGCCCTAAGGGTCGTGGGGGAAGCCAACCAGCTTTCCCACCAGAAGCCCAGCTGGCAAAAATTCTCACATCTGTGCCATCTTGAGGGGGTCTGTACCTGTCCTACCTCATGTATTATGAGAGGAGGTGCAGGGGAGGCCAGGGTGTCAGCAAGTCTGAAGGACGGACTCTGACAATCCCCATGTTTGCTGAAGGGGGAGGCTGGCACAGAAGCCATCCAAAAGCAGGTTTGGACAAAACCCAAAGGTTCCAAGCCCTTGACATCCAGCCCCTGTGACCTAACACTCAATCAGATGGCCAGGGATGTGTTAAGTGGGAGAAATCTGTAAATGTTTACAGAGCAATGGGTTGCGAGCTGTAAATGGCCTTGGCATATTTATAAGAAGTGAGCAGGCCAGAAAAGAAACCCCAATAGCTTTCCCGCCCCCCTTGGATACAATTACCAAACTGATGGATGGAGGGAGTATTCTGGTTGTTAAATATTTGGGCCTCAGGAGTCTTTTGATGTAGCTTCGTATGACAACTGCTTGCAAAGTGAGCTCAGACTAGCTGAAATTAGCTCAGGGCCATGTGTTGGGAAAGAGAGGCTAGTGGTTGGAGTAGATTCCCTCCATGATTGTTTGCAAGTCTGCTAAGAGTTCGGGACTCTGGTTTGTCTCTGCTCATTTACTACCACACTTGGGTCTGGGTGAGTGCATAGAAGCATCAGGTCAAGGAAGATTATCATGATTCTCAGTCAGGTATTGATACACATTAAGACCAATCAGTCTGTCTCTCCATTTCCATCTGCTGCCCTCTGCCCTTCCCATAGCCTTCTCAGCAGCCCACCACAACTGCTCCCACGTTGCTGTGCATGACCCCCTCCCTCCTGCTTCTGGTCCTTTCTGCTGCCCACCCACAGTTCCTTCAGCTCACATGACCTCTTTCTAAATAGCTCTGCTTGAACCTTCAGGAACAAGCTCAAAATGGCATCTCTGCCACCAAGTCTTCCTGGACGCCATAGCTAGAAGCAACCGCTGCCTCGTCTAAATGTCATTTTAGCCAGTTCCACAGATCTAAAGTGAAAGTGGGAGCCATCTTTGTTTTGTGTTAGCTAGCTGGCTGAGGAGATAGGGAAGAGACGAATGGAAGGGAACGTGGATGGAGGGATGAATGTAGTGTCTTTCAGTTAAAAAACACTATGCTTCAGCTTGCTTAACCTCCTCTGTGAGACTAGTGGTGCCAGCACCTACCTCAATGATGTGTGAATTAGATGGAATAGTGCATGATACCTGGGGCTGGAGACATGTTGGCTGCTGTTATCGTTGCCATTGTTTTTGGAAATAACTCCGGAAGATGGTCAACCCTTTGAGGAGAATATTTGAGGATTCTGTATTAAACTCAAAGATTCCCAGGGCTTGTAGTTAACCATCTGGGCCCACTTCCTTGTATTACTGACAAGGAAACTGAGCCTGAAAGAGGAATGGGAGAGACTTGCCCACATTGTCAGAGTTGGTGGCAGGTTGGTGTCAAAGTAGAATCTTCTGGAAGCTAAAAATGTGACTCAGACAAATATAGAATGTGCACATGTCAAAAATTGCATTTAGCTCCTTAATGAGGGAATCCACAGGATAATCAAGTGCAGTTACATAGGCACTGGAGAATTTTGGGATGAGATTGCTAGATTAGATACAGATCTAATTAATGTTTTATAGGGCAGTAAAATCTTAACTGGTATTTTTTTTTCTACTGAACAGAAATCATTTGTCTTCTTACTGGGAAAACCCCACACATGGACATGCACCTTCACTGATTCTGAGCTTTTTAACAAGCCAAGCAAAGGTGCTCTCCTCTAGATAATGAAACATCCCCTGGGAGTGCTGTCAACCCACACCCCACCTGTGACGTTGAAAGCATGTGCTGCCCTTCTGGTGCCTCAGTCCTGACAATAGCACCAAGTCTTCCCACCAAACTCATCACCTTCCTACCTCTTTCGTACACATGCATGGAGCATGGGTCCTTGCTTCCATTCCCTCATTGGTGATGTGAGGATCACACCACCTCCCTCGTGGGCTGGGGGTGCCAACTTATGGTTTGGTGCCGGGCAGGCAGGAGGTCTCATGATCCTGGCAGTCGAGGAACTTGATGTCTACTGGAGAGGCAGACTTGTACAAGTAACTATGCCACCATTTGGTAATGGCTGTGAGGCAAGAGCAAAAGGCTGCAGGAGCCTATGCAGAGGGGTGCCTTGGCAGAGTAAGGGAAGAGACAGGAATGTTAGGGAATCTCCAAGCCCCACAGAATGGAGTCATTGGTGGAAAGGAGAAGGGCACAGGGCAAGCTTGGCTAAGTAAGCAGCATATGCAAAGATGTAAGGAATAAAATGTAAGATGGTTGTCATTTAATGTGTATTTGTTGAGCTTCTGTCATGTGCCAAGTTCTGTGCTTGGTCTTGGGATATGTGTAGGGATTGGAGGACATGGAGACATCCATTCATGGAGCAGAAGACAAGCCCTAGTCCTTTTAGGGGTGTTTTGAGGAGACTGGGGTCTTAGGTACATTTGGGAGGAGGAGAAGGGGAACCCAGCAGAGTGGATACAAATGAGGCCAAAAGAAGTGGGAGAGCCCAGCCGTTAGCTGACTGATGATATGGATGACAACACTTGACCATGCAATTCATCTTTGTCCAGAGCCTTCTCTATGCAAAGCCTGTGGCTGCCCCCTGGGCAAGGCAAACAAGTGTAGTCACCTGGTGAACTCTTCAAGAAGCTTATGATTTGGCTGGGAAGACAGGCCACACTCACCAGAAGAGCTAACCATATGCAGTGGTGGATAAGATAACTGTTTGCTCAAGGCTTTGGGAGAAGGAGAGCTCTTTGTGGCTTGGGTGGTCAGGAGGAATTTGTGGAGAGGAGTCACTCAATCAAGAGTTGAGTAAACAAAAGAGCAGAGAGAGCATTCTAAGCAGTAGAGTAGCTCCCAGCAGAGGCCTGGAATCAGGGAGATTTTCTGCAGTTCCTGGGAGAAGAGTTTGAATAGGTGCAGTGGGCCAGGTGGTGAAGCACCTTAAGTGTCCAGCTGAGAAACTGGAAGTCCATATTGTACCAGGGATTGAATGCTCAGATGCTCACAGGGGCTAGGAAGCTCATGCAGTGAGGGGAGAGGGCTTGGTTGGGGGAGCTTGGTCAGCACAGTGAGAGTCTTCCTAGCTAAGGGAAACTGCCTTGGAGCTGTGGCTGACTGTGGCTATTTGGAAAGTTGCTGTTGTGATATTTCAAGGGAAATCAGAAATCTTCATTTGTGTGAAGTCTGCTGGTTTTTTACATGTTGTCAGTAAAAAAAATTACTCCATGGGTCAAGAAACAGACATGTGACTTCTCTGTAGGCAGTGTGGTCACTGAAGGTCCTTCCAGGCTTGGGCATCACAGGACAGATGGCAGAGGGAAGGTGAGGGTGTTCACCTGGAGAACTGAGCAAGGAGTGGGCAGCATCATAGTCAGGCTCTTGTGCAATTATGGCCAGGGATAACAATTAATGCTGAGCAGGGCTCACCCTCACCAAGAACCAAAGACCTAGAACAGAAGAGTACCTAAAGGAAAGGGAGCAGGGTTGGGTTCAGGGTTTGGTGGACAGTACAAATCCAGTTTCTTACTTGCTGTCTTTAAAGAAGCCTGGGTGTTGTAAATAATGCTGCAATAAACAGGGGTGAATATATCTTTTTGAATTAGAGTCTATATATTCTTTGGGTAAATGCCTAGTAGTGGAAGTACCAGATCATATGGTAATTCTATTTTTAACTTTTTGAGGAACCTCCATACTGTTTTCCAGTGTGGCTGTACCAATTCACATTCCCAGCAACAGTGCATGAGGGCTCCTTTTTCTCCACATCCTCGCCAACACTTGTTGTTTCTTGTGTTTTGATTTTAGCCATTCTCACAGGCTTAAGACGATATCTCATTGTAGTTTTGATTTTCATTTCCCTAATGATAAGTGATTTTGGACATCTTTTCATTATTGACAATAGCCAAGATATGGAAGCAACCCAAGTGTCCATCAATAGATGAACAGATAAAGAAAATGTATGCATATGCAACGGAATATTACTCAACAATAAAAAATGAGATCTTGCCATTTGCAGCAACATGGATAGACTCAGAGGGTGTGATGCTAAGTGAAGTAAGTCAGTCAGAGAAAGGCAAATACCATATGATGTCACTCATATGTGGAATTTAAGAAACAAAACAAATGATCAAAGGAAAAGGAGACAAAAAATTGGGCTCTTAAATATAGAAAACAAACTCATGGTTGCCAGTGGTGGGTGGTGGTTGAGGGGAGGGGTAACATAGATAAAGGCAATTAAAATCATTGTTGAATCATTATATTGTATACCCAAAACCAATATAACACTGTATATTAATTATACTTCAACTAAGAAAAAGGAAGTATGGGTGATGCTGGCCTGTACTTGTGAGGAAGACAGGGAAGTTAACCCTTAGCCTAAGTGGGCTTCCTGGAATGGCTCAGGGTCTTCATATGGTGGGACTGAAAAGCACACTGGCCTGGGATTCGGGAGATCAGGCTCATAGAAGTCACTGCTATTTACTGAGTACCGTCTGTGTGTCAGGCACATTATGCACATTCTCATTAATTCTGCTAATTCTCCAAGCTGCCCTGTGAAGTAGAGAACACTGGGACTCCACTTGTTGGTGGCTCCTTGTTTGATAAAGCTGGTCAGTGGCAAGGCTGGTGTTGGAACCCAGGTCAGTTGAATTCCAAAGGCCAAGTTCTTTCTCATGGACCCTACTACTGCTGCGGCCTATACTGAATTCCTCCTTGAGCTCCAAGTCTAACCCATTGTGTGACCTTGGATAGGTCACGTCCATCTACTCACAGAAGAGCAAGAGAGGAAACCTAGGGCTTGTCTGCAGCATGTTGTGGTTCTGCAACTTGAGGCATTTGCCTTTTGGAATGTTATGATTCCAAAGGTCTTTGAATGTTTAACTTCAAAGAGTTAGGAATCAGAGATGTGTCATCCCCAGATAGTTAGGGGCAGCAGGGTTGAGAATGAATTTGGCAGAGTTGTGGGAAAGGATGCATTCTCATCATTCTTGGAAGGGCTTTGTGTATGAAATAGGCACATGGATGTGTAAAAAATAGTCATTCTAGCATGTTTGTCACTGAGGCCCCCAACCTAGAGGCCTAGAATGCAGCTTTTTCTGTTTTCACGTATTTCTGCCCTTCTATCCTCTATGAATGTTCACAGTCCCCCCACCCCCAGGACCTGCAGCTTCAAAGAGAAATATTATTGATGCACTGAGTCTATTTTTGGCTGGCTGGGGTTGGTGCACATCCAAAATGGAAGCATTAAGTTTTACATCCATTTTTATCTACATCTGCTCCTCTCTCCCCCAAATCCATCAAAAGATAACAGAAACAGAACTTTCCTCACACCACATTCAATTGGTTCATATTTTGGGGGCCAATATGTCATGCCCCACCTTGCTGTAACTGAGAAATGCATTTAACATTTCCAAGGAGCCACAGAGAAAGAGAGAGGAAAACTTCCATTTGCCCTTAGAGATTAGAGGAGGGCTTTTCTCTTGGAGCTGTTATATATGGAGCTGTTTTTTCTGACTCAGCAGGGAAAGGAGGTGGTTATGAAAGCAGATGTTCCCTTGCCATGAAGCAAGTATTTTGGGTCATGAATCTTATTGATCAGACCTATGCGATTGAATATTTCTCTTATGCACACACATATTTTCTGTTTCCTCTGTCTTGTGCTGTTTCAGTAACTTCCTGAGAGACTTCTGAAGACTAGAGACAGCCAGAATGTGGGCTTCTGGAATATTGCTCCTATTCTTGGGTTAGGTGGGGAAAGGCAATCCTCAAGTTTAAGAGATGTGTTGGACAGACAGAGAGAGTTTGGTAAATCTGTTAATCAAAATTCCTCCTTGAAAATTCTCAGTGAAATCACCCCTGTCCTTGGGTGATTATAATGTGCAATGGGATTGGGAAGCAATGAATCTATGCCCTTAAGCAGACTGATGCAGGGGGCCAGAGTCATGGGAGCCCAGATTCTTATAAGCCTTTGTATGAGTCTAGAGTAGGGGTTCACACCTGACTGCCACTTAGAATCACATGAAGAATTAATGGTACCTTAGCCCAGCTTCAGAGATTCTTTTTCAGTTGGTCTAGGTGGAACCCAGGCATCCATATTTTATAAATCTTCCCAGATGACTTCCTATGATTTCCACTTTAGAGAAGAATACTTCTCAAACTCTGATGTTCAGGGAAGTTATCTAGACATGTTAACATAATAATTCTGAAGACCTGAATGAATAGAGGGACATACTATGTTCATGGACTAGAAGACTCATCTATAAAGATGTCAGTGCTCCTCAGATTTCTGTATAGATTTAGTACAATTCCAACTAAGATCAAAGCAGGACTTTTTAAGTCAATTTCTAAAATGCATGTGGAAAGCCAAAGTAACTAAAATAGTTAAAATAATTTGGAAAGAATATATTTGGAAGAATCACACTCACTACCTGATTTTGAGACTTACTATAAAACTATAGTCATCAAGACAATGTGGTGTTGGCAGAGGAATAGACACAGGTCAATGGGACAGAATAGAGATTCCAGAAATAGACTCACAGCAAATATGGCCAAATTGTTTTTTGACAGAGGTGCAAGGGCAGTTCAATGGAGAAAGGACAGTGTTTTCTATAAATGGAGTTGAAGCAATTGGATATTCAAAAGCAAAACAAAACAAAACAAAACAAAACAAAAAGCTTGACTTAAACATCACACTCATGCAGAAATATATTCAAAACGGACCACAGAAACAAAGTAAGAATGTAAAACTTTTAGAAGAAAACAGAAGACAAAATCTCTGTGACCCGTGGCTAGGCAAAGCATTTTTAGGCATGACACCAAAAAGATGATCCATGAAAGAAAAATGGATCAACTGGACTTCATCAGAATTAAAAACTTTTGCTCTGTGAGAGACACTATTTGGGAATGAAAAGACAAACTACATAGTGTGAGAAAGTGCCTAAAATTCACATGTCACACAAAGGACTTTGTATAGCCAGGATATATAAAGAACTCTCTAAATTCAACAGCAAGAAAACAACTCAAGTGAAAAATGAGCAAAAGACTTGAACAAACACTTCAACGGTTGTTGGTGCCTGACAGTCTGAAAAGGGCTTCCTTGGAACTACAGAAATTAGGAGGGTCTTAAGGAAGATACACTGAATTATTCACCTCAGCCCAGTCTGCCAGTTTTATTCTTTTCTCCAAGAGCTTATGGATTAATGTTATTTTTTTAGATACTGTACATTTATGTGGGATCCTAGGCAGGGATTATTCTCCTTTCTTGCAGGTAATATCACTGACACCCCGGGAGGTTATGGTTATAGAGTGTGTTAGCGAAAGAACAAGGAGGAGGCTGATTTCTTACCCACCAGAGTGACCAAGATTCCCCACAAGAGTCAGGTCAAATGGCCAGAGCAATCACGGAGCGCCAAACATGGGAATTAGGTTCTCAGGACTCTTTTGGGGAGTGGGCTGCAAGCTCACACACCAAGGTGAGGACGGCAGAATAAAATACTGTATGGAGGTACAGTAAAAAGCAAGGGGAGGGAAAAGAAGAGAGAAAATAAAACCATGACTGTCAAGTATAGTTTTAAATACACAGTGAAGGACTGAAGGGTGCATCTTTGTCAAATGGTGGGTCTGTGGGAAACCATACTATCACTTACTCCTAATTACTTTTTCTCCTCCCCCAACCAGAGGAGGTAGTGCATGAACATTCCAGTGTTGAGAGTCTTTTTAGGGTCAGAACACTTGGGCTTCAGTTGGCTTCTGCTGACACCTCGGTTATTGAGAGATCTTAAACAAGTCAATGAAACCCGGGTCTCCGGAAGGTCCCAGGAAAGGGTATCTCGGTTGCTCAAGGTTTGGGAGTGGAAGAAGATGTCTGTGAATGATGCTTCAGTGAGTTGTGGTGCCTTTGAGTGAGGCAGTGAGAGGAACCAAAAGACAATGCCTAGGTTGGGCTGTTGGGATGTGAGGTTGTGACATCTCTGTCATTTGTTTCAGGCACCCCTACCCTCAGTTGTGCTTTGTTTGATAACCTTAGTTATTCTTCTATGCAGATGGCTCTTAAACCTCAATTTTCCTGGCAATTACCCCCTCGACAGTACCTTCCCTACTGCATACAACTTCAATTAATCCTCAGTTACAATGCCACAGAGACTGAAAGGCTTTTTTTCCCTTGTTCCCCTTTTTTCCTTCTGAGCAGATTGGATTTTGTGCAGCTCCATTGGAAGAGGAGTCAGTTTTGAAAACAGGTTCAGATTCTAGCCCAGTTCCTATTTATTTATAGCCCAAGTTATTTCGGCAACTGCTGTCAAGTAAAAACTCTGTTTAATCGGAGGCAGGTAAACATGCCAGTTCCATTTCATTGCCTAAGCTGCCCTCTCTGCTGGGGTGGGGGAATGAGGCCATGATGAGTCTGACCTTGGCTGCCAGAGGGTTGAGGACCAGAGGGTTGAGGAGCTGCTCCCCATTCAGACCTGGGCACCCGGTTTATTGCCACTTCTGTCATTTGGTAGAAAAAAACAAGAGCTTAGGAGCCATTCTGGTCTGGCCACTTGCTGACTCCATGACTTATAAAAGTTACTTAGCTTCTTGGGGTCAGGATTTACTCATTTTAAAATGGCAATGTTACTAACTACAAATAAAAATGAGCTAATATAAGCCTCCAGTATGGTGCTTGGTAGACAGTGGTTTCTTACTTCCTGGCTCATGGAAGCTCTTTGAATGAATGAAATCAGACATTGGGAAATTGAATGAATAAATGAGCACATTTGTTCAGCAAAGATTTGTTGAGAATCTGCTAGGCATCAGACATTATGCAAGCTGGTGGGGACAGTAAGATATTGTCCCTGGCTTCACAGAGCTTATGTGGTAGAGAAAGAGAGGGCAATGTGCACAGAAATGTATACTCGTGCACATTAATAAGTTTGTTTTTAAAAGATCTAGAAGAGAGAGGAGGTTGGGAATAACTTGCACTGGAGAGCTGAGACCAGAATGGGAGGCAGGAATTCACTGGGCAAAGAGAAGGAAAAGCATGTGTCCAGTCCTGAGGCAAGAGAGAGAGCTTCACATATTCAAGGAAGGAAAAATAAGGCCAGGGAGGCGGAAGTGTGGTAAGCAAGGAGGGGTCTGGCTGAAGGAGGCTGCAGAGGAGGGCAAGAGGCCTTACAGGCCACAGGAAGTGTTTTGCATCTTTTCTGGGCACCAGGGAAAGCCATAGAAGGGCTTTGAGCAAGGAATTAATGCAATTCTATTTATTAGGACCAGATGAGGTTGAAATGAACACAAGGTTACTGAGAACACAGATGCCATTTTTATGGGAAGAGCTTATTCACTCAGCGCTGAAGGCTGGCATAAGGCAAGGGTAGCTGTTGATGGTCATTTTTGTTTCTTTCTGATTCTGGTCCCTGCTGTAGAGTGGGAGACAGGCTGATAGATGCTACAGTCTCTAGAGTCAGCGGGGTTCTGCCTGCCTGAAGCCATAGACTTTCCCATGACCCACTCCCATTATGCCTTTGGGTATGAGAATCCCCAGGAGTGGGAATCCAGAAAATGTCAGCTGTGTGGCCTGATCTGGAATTCCAACTTGATTTAAATCCACTATTGTTTGGAAGAGAAACAAGGAAGCTGTGGTATCGGTTGGAATAAACTGGATTGAGGAAGCCCCCCATGTATTTTCCAGGAAAAAAAGTTCTTAAGAATCTCAAACTACTCTCAATATTGTAAGTCACCTTGGCAGCACAAGGATTCAATTTGTCTACTGCTTGTCCTAGCCACCTTGGTGCTCTTGGGCACGGAGATAGTTCAAGCGAAGCCAACCATGTCTCTCTCTTTCCACTGACAGGAGGACCATAAAAACTTGAAAAGGGGACATCTGTCCCTTGTCCCCACTTCTGCCTGACCTGGAGAATGGCAGGAACCCTTCATAGCATTCCTCCTCTATATAAACAAGTAGCCTGGGGAGAGATTTGTCAGAGGCCCGCTTGACTGATGCATGTATTTTAAAAGCTAACCATCCAGGGGAGAGTCTTTCTAAGAGGGCCATGGCAGAGAAAGCTAATGGAAACTCAGGCAAACAGACTGAGGCTCCCATGTCCTGCTGCCCTGTGAGCTGGGTGGCCAGGTCTGAGGCAGGGTGTAAGGCAAGGTCCATCCAAAGAGCATCTCGAATTTATCGAGAGTCTGCTATCTTTGGAGCTCTGCCTTTTCCACATGCCATGCCATTTACCCTTTCCAGTGATGCTCTATGTATTCAGATGAAGCAACTGAGGCCCAGAGTGGTTACGTAAAGTACCCAAAAGCAGACGGGCAATAAGTGGTTGATATAGACTGAATGTTTGTGTCCCCTCTCAAATTCATATGTTGAAATCTAACCCCTAATGTGCAGATGTTTGGAGGTGGGACTTCTTAGAAGTGATTGGGTAATGAAAGGGGAGCCCTCATGGGGTTCATACCCATATGAAAGGCCCCAGAGAGCTCCCTCACCCCTTCTGCCATGTGAGGGCACAAAGAGAAGATTACTGTATGTGAACCAGGAAGTGGGTCCTCACAAGACACCGAAGCTGCCAGTGCCTTAAGCTTAGACTTCCCAGCCTCCAGAACTGTGAGAAATAAATGTGTGTTGTTTAAGCCATTCCGTTTGTGGTACTCTGTTGGAGTGGCTCAAATGGGACTAAGACACAGGTAGAGCTGGCTCTGAATGCAAATCTTTCTGGCTCTTTCCACGTTGTCTCACAGCCTGCCCCAGCTTTCTGCATGCCCGTGCATGTCAGGAAGAGGGTCAGTGATGCCCTTCTCCGAAGCATGTCTCCTGGTGCTAAGTCATTGTCCTTGGTGGGGGTGCAATGAAGGGTCACTGGCTAGGGCATGTCCCAGCATGGACTTGTCAGCAGGCCATTATTTTCTCCTCTGTGAAGCAGGGTCAGGCTGCCCGCCTTGCAGGGCTGCCCTCTGCCAGCCTACCGGGAGCCTGAGTGAGATAATGGGTGTGAAAGGTCTTTAGGGAAGGGAGAGCACAGGAGAGGAGGCTGAAGTGCTAATGGGCAGCCAAGACCACTGGTAGCCTGCTGAGAGAGACCTTGGGCTTGTTTTGGCTACATATGTGCTGAGCTCCCAGGGAACAGAGAACTGGGCCATGGTTTGCCCAGGCTGGGTCAGAAACAGTGTTTCCTGAGCCCACGTCACCAGCCTCCTTTTGCATGGTTGAGGAGGTGCCTGGGCGTCCTGTTCCCTGCCTGGCTGCATGTGTGGGCCCTCTCATCCTGCTGCTTGGAGCCCAGTGTTAGCCAGGAGCAGCTCTTGGCCCACAAGGTAGACCATGCAGGCTAGCTGTGGGCAGTGGTCACCTGTCCCACCTGGCCACAGAAAGCCAGTGCTCCTCTTTGTAGCTGGTGGCCTGGACCACCAGCTCCCCCAGCCCTGCCCCTACTTCTGTCTCACCTCGTCTCTGCAGTTACCCTGCAGTTGCAGTGGGAGGTGTTGGAGCAATCAGGTGGAAACATCCTTCCTGCTGCCTAGAATCTTTGAGCTCTTGGAATCTTGTTAGTTCCTGTGATCTTCTCTCTGCCTTCCTGTCCTTTGCTAAGAGCAAATCCAAGGGCCAGGCACCTTGTTTCTGGGGGGCAGATGGAATCTCTGGCAAGTGGCCTCCCTGGGAGGAAGGTCTCCTGGCTACAGGTGCACACTGTGACTTCTCTAGGCCTGTTCTACTTCTGGGCCCACTTTCTCATTCTTGTCTGCTAGAACAGAGAGGGCTCTGGATGCAGACTTAGGAAGACTGGGGCCTGGTCTGAGATATGTCTAATCTTGCTGATGGTGGTACTAACGGTAATAATAGTTAAAATTGGAATTTACCAAATGCCA
Organism: Prionailurus viverrinus; assembly: GCF_022837055.1. Taxonomy (NCBI): domain Eukaryota; kingdom Metazoa; phylum Chordata; class Mammalia; order Carnivora; family Felidae; genus Prionailurus; species Prionailurus viverrinus. Next base: position 38,066,390 of record NC_062571.1, on the reverse strand, counting down.
ATTTGCACCAGAAGTCATTTAGACCTGCAAGACACATATTATAGTCATCTTACAGATGAGAAAATTAATGTTCAGAGAGGTTGAGTGACTTTTCCAGAGTCAAACAGCTGGAAGGTTACTGAGCTGAGGTTTGTGTCCACGTCTTGGTGACTCCAAAGCCCAGCTCTGTTCACCAGGTGCCCTGACACATGACTTTGTGAGCCCTGGGGTCACTCACTCAGAAACCCCCCAGAGCTGTCAGGGTTCCAGATCATTTTGTCACCCTGGCGATGAGGGGGTTCAGGCCCCTGACTGCACTAGCACCTTGGTTCCTTAGTCCCTCCCACCCACCCAACTCTAAAATTGCCATGGCTGGCCTGGGTGCTTTGGAAAGTGCCGGGTAGGAAGAAAATTCAAAGTGGCTTGACTCAGTCTCTCCCCTGAGTTTCCCTTTGGAGCCCTGAGAAACACATCTGAAAAATGAATGGGAATATGAAAAGAAGAAAGCAGAATAGGAAAAAGCAGAATAGGAAAAAGAAGGCTGAAGACCTCATATATGAGGAGGGTGCCCATCTCCCTAAGCACTTAGGCATGCATTTGTCTGGAGAGTGGCCTGGCATCACAGAGGTCAAGGTGGCGTGAGACCCTGCTAGTCTTGATGCTCTACTTCCCTGAGACAATCAGAGAACAAAGCAAGGAGGGCTTCCCCAGCCTGAAACCTCATGCTCCAACAGGGGCTGGCCTCCCCAACCCTGGCAGGGCTGGGAAGCCCAGTGGCTATCTGTGCCTAGGTTCGCAGAGGAGACAGTTATTGGAAGCTCTCCTGTCTTTCCTCATTGGTTATCCTGCTTCTTCCTAGGCTCCCATCCTTTCTCCAAGGCTGACATTGACACCTCCTGTAGGAGGTCTTCTTTGGCTGCCCCAGAATCAGGGCTCCACACCTCATTCTAGAACAGCTATTGCATTGTGGTCTAAATGCTTTATATGTTTCTCTTCCTTTTCTGCAAGATAAGTCCACAAGCTCTTTGCAGCCTGGGGTGGTCTCCTTTCTGGATAGCCAGTTCCATGAAATATTTAAAATACTGCTGGCATAATTTAGCATGCACAGTGAGTTTATACTCTTGGGTATTTAGATCATTTCCCTTTTCTTTGTAGTTGATATTGTTAATTATTCTTATTATCACTTTGCTCTACTTAGGTTTTTTTTTTTTTTTTTTTTTTTTTTTTTTTTTTAATTTTTTTTTCAACGTTTATTTATTTTGGGGACAGAGAGAGACAGAGCTTGAACGGGGGAGGGGCAGAGAGAGAGGGAGACACAGAATCGGAAACAGGCTCCAGGCTCTGAGCCATCAGCCCAGAGCCCGACGCGGGGCTCGAACTCCCGGACCGCGAGATCGTGACCTGGCTGAAGTCGGACGTTTAACCGACTGCGCCACCCAGGCGCCCCTGGTTTTTTTTTTTTTTTAACAGCTTTGCTTTCCACTACTTTTTCCTATCTTGGCATTTATTTACTCATTCACCAAATAGTCATTGAGTACCTACTATGTGTCAGACAGTCTTCTAGGTACTGGGGGTACAGAGGTGAATGACATATTTATTGGCTTATGCAATTGAAAGACACAGGATTAGGATTCACTTAGGCTCAACAGTATCACCCCTGGAGCTCACATCCTGTGGGAGCTGACTTTGTGGGTTGAGTATCTGGGGACCCTTTCCTGGACATGCCTCAGGTCATTTTTGAATGAGTATTTCATCTGGCAATGAATGAGGCCACCCAGGCTCACACACACTTGTTCCTGGAGTTGGAGCTACTCTCCAAGGTTTCATAATGAGAACACGCTTTTTTTAGGGGAACAGGTGTGTGGTAGATTCTGGACTCCTACGCGGCTGTCTTCTGATTATTCCCGGAGAACTGCACCTCTCTGATCTGGTTTGGCTGAAGCTGTTTTTGTCACCCCCACAGGGCTGTGTTGCTTGTTCCTAGAGCAGAGAGACATCTGTCATCCTCACTGAGCCTTGACAGATGCCACAGTCAAATAAGCAGCACCCGTTTAAACACACACAGCAACAGTAGTTCTGTCGTTGCCACACTGGCTCAGACTCCGCACCTCATTTCCGTATTCTGTGGCCTGCCTGTCCTCCTGCTGGGCACTCCTTCCTGCACCTCCCTGGCAGCCCGTGTGCCCACATGGCAGGTACAGAACCACCAGTACCTGTGCACATTATGACACCCAGCAGACCTGAGCAAGAGGGTTTGAGCCAATGAGATGTGAAGGAGGGTCTCACTGCAGACTTCCAGGTTGTAAGCACCTGCTAGACAGTGAGCATCTCTCGGCCTCTGGGTTGGAACAGGGGTTGGATGCTTGATCGTGAGCATGATGGGGAAAGCAGATAGGACCTCACCTCCTCTGGGATATGGACGAATCTTCCTTGGGAAGTGCCACACTTGGCCCCTGTTTGCTTCAGGAGTGAGAGGTTGGGGAAGTGGTGTGGGCACAAACCAACAATGGGGCTTGCTCCTATTATCAAGGGGAAACTGAGGATGCTCCACCTGTATTATAAGAAAGAGAAGGCTTGACCAAGGATGGCTTCTAAAAAGAGACCCAGAGAGATGAGGGAAGACTGGGGGTGGTGGGTTGAGAAGCCAAGGAAGAGCCAGGCACGAAGTCTGTGTAGTTGTACGAAGGCCTGGCATGTATTTTACCACGATGTAGAACATTTCCTCTTACTTTATAAAATTGCCCTAGCTTTTGTTACTTTCTCTCTCCCTCCCTGTGGGTCCTAGCAGTGTAATCCTGAAAGATTTGTGGACTTGTTTTGGAGAAGGCTGTGTTAAGAAATGTAGAGGTGGCAGGGAATATCCTTCTTTTTGGCAGGTTCCTGTAGGGAGCGGGTGGCCTGGGGAAGGATGCTGGAGGGCCAGGACCCTGGGGCCTGTAGAGAAGATGAGCTCAGCGGTGTCCTGGGGATGGACAGGGGGACAATCAGTGGTTAGGTTCTAAGCAGTGTCCTGGTGCCGTGTCCCAGATGGGAGCATAGATAGATACCATCCTGCTCTGTGGTTAGACTTGGGAAAGTGGGGCAGGAGACTGTTCTGTATATTTAACAAGATCTACTAGAGACAAGCCAATACGATAAGTCCTACTTTTTACTATGTATGCTTATAATAGACCACTAGCTGAAAAAGACTGGTCCAGTCCTGGAAGCTTCCCGGAAGGACTTCTGCTAGTGCAGCCCCAGCTAAGCTAGAGGTGTGAGGCTCTGGGTGCTGGAGAATGGGGCGGCAGAAGACCAGGTCTGGGGCCACCAGCTGGGCCGCAGGCAGTCCTGGGGGTGGTTCTCAGTTGACCCTCACTGCTCCTTCTCAAACCTCCCTCTTTGAAAAAGCAATTCTTGTTTTTCCGACTGGCTCAGTTGGTTAAGTGCCTGATTCTTGATGTCAGCTCAGGTCTTGATCTTGGGGTTGTGAGTTCAGGCGTCATGTTGGGCATGAAGCCTACAAAAAAAGAAGAAAGAAAAAGAAAAGAAAAAGTACTTCTACTTTTATATTGTGCTTGTGCTTAAATATTGTATTTGGAGAAAGGCATCAAGAGCTGAAATGTTTCTCTGTACCCTGAATCTGATCATCTGCAGCTCCCTTGGACTCTAAGCTGATTTTGTGATGTGGTGTTCCAGAGACCCCAGCCCACTTCACTTCATCTTGCTTTTTGTTTTTAAGCTACTCATTCTTTCTTAAGCTGACATTTGAAATCTTAGGTTGTTCTTTTGGGATTTTCCCAGATTATATTTGTGACTGATCCTTCTCATGATGTTTTAAGTGATGAAGAGAACCTGACTCCAGCAGTAAAACCAAAGGCCTTCGTCATAACTGTAGAAGTTTCTGGAGCGTATAAAATATCGGTCTAAGAAAGACAAGCTTTTCCCTTAACTGAAATGACTACATCTCATGGGAAATTTAATTTTTAAAATAAATCCCACATTCCAATAAAGAGGAAAGCCCTGCTAGATAAACAATGAACATGTTTGCTCAGAAAACGGTTCTTTATTCAACTAGGGAGGAACCATGGGAATAGAGAAAGATACAAAGTGCTGAATCAAATCTAGAGGATTGGATTTTGAAATCAAGGCTGAATTTATCATCTCTCTTTTTCAGTGGGATCTACCTAGGCAGAACCAAGCAGATTTTCTCCAGATGCGTCCTGTCCTGGTTCTAGGACCACGAGAAGATGCTGCCAGAAAGGCTGTCCCAAAGTCCATGAGTGTCAGGGAGCAAAGACAGGGTCTGTTACCTGATAGAAAGCCTCACCAGTGTGACTGCATGTATCATCCAGGATTTTATGTATACACATGGGAGAGATCTGGTTCCAGCTACCTAAGCAAAAAAAAAAAAAAAAAAAAAAAAGTGGGTGTGGGGTTTGATGGCTCCAGTAACCAGAAAGCCCAACGGTTAGGTTTGGCTTTCGAGGTAGCTGACTCCAGGCACTTAAATGATGTCCTAAGGTCTCTTGCTGTCACTGTTTCGCTCATTTCTCCTTCTGTCTCATACTTCTGCTTTCTTCTGTGTGGGTTTTCCACCCAGGAAGGCTTCCTCCTCAAATGCATATCCTATTTGCTCCTTACCTTGAGCTCCAGTGGAAAAATGACTTCCGTTTTGCGTACAGAAGTTCCAGCAAAAGCCCAGAATCAACTCCCATTGAAACAGGTTGGTTCACATGCTTGTTCCTGAGCCAATCACCATAGCCAGGTAGATGGGTCTGATGCTCTTACTGGGGAAGCCTGGCAGGACCTGCTCCCAGAGCTAGAAGGTGGGGTCGGGGTCCTTCTTGAACCAGATGGAATGAGAGTGAGGGAGTTTTGTTACTAAAGGGGCAATATATACTAAGCAGATAAAGATAATAGGTCTCCATTGTGATGTGGTTTGGTCAGGTGGATTTGAGGGACCAGCCTCGGGGTGGACCCATGTTTGCCAGATGATCTTCTTAGGTGATTTCTTCTTTGGTTTCCTATAAAGTACCTCAGTTGTTTGAATGGTCCTTTTGCCATCTTGTTCCTTGACACTGAAAGGGTGTGCAGAGGCTAATTTACCACCTTGGACCTGCTCTAGAAGACAAGGCAAAAGCTCTGTGCCCACACTTCTTCCCCGACTACAGATTTGAGAAATCCTTCCACCCTCTAGGCTTGCTATTAATTTCTGGCCATCAATTGAGAGCTGATAGCTATTGGAGATTGAAAAAAAATCTTTGTCTCTCTCTTTCTCCCTCTCTCCCTCTTTCTTTGTAATTTTACTATTGGAACTATTTAATTTTATTAATTGAACAAGTTTTTGTTAAATATCTGTATCTATCTGTTATTAAGTACTTACTACGTACCAGGCAGTTGCATGCTTTATAAATATTAAGTCACATGTTGGCAGGAACCCTGTGAGATATATTATGAGTCCTCTTTTGCAGGAAAGGAAGCAGGGTCAGGGTGTTATGTGACTTATCAGAGGCCATGTAACCTGGAGCATCCTACACACTTATGTGGTTGTGCTGGGTTTAGTGCATATAGGGATGTGTAAGGCATGTTCTGTGCCCTTGAACAGTATGTAATTGCTGTGTGTTTACAGTTACATAAAAGAATGAGTAATACGTTTCAATGGGAATAAATGATACACCAGAAGGAAGTGATTAATTTTCCTTGAGTATAGTCTCGGGGGCAGGAAGGGACATTTGAGCTAGGCCTTCATGAGTGAGTAGGAGTTTCCAACGTGGGTATGGTGCAGAGGGAATTTGTTCTTTAACTGAGTAATACATGAGTTTTTTTTTTTTTATTGTGATGGAGTTGCCACCCCCAGAAGATGTAATATCACTTTGTACTCTGCCTTCTCATTTTACTGGATGGCCAAAGTGATTCTATTTAGTTCAGATGCTTTCATTTGCAAAGAATGGAAACCCTAGCACAAGCTGGTTCAAATAATAAAGGGGGTTTATTGTTTCATCTAATTGAAAAGCACTGAATTAGGGCTGGTTTAGAGTAAGGCTTAATCCATTGGGTCACTGATATTGCCAGGGGTCTGGTTTCTTTCCATCCCTCTCTTGTGTCTTAGGCAATGGTCTTATCATCCAAGGCTGGCTCCTTTTAGGGTGTTAAGATGGCTGACACCCTCCTTTGCCATGCTCATCAGGAAAGAAAGGTGGCTTCATCCCAGGATTCTCAGCCCAAAACCCAAGGCACTCTGACTCTAGATGGAAGGGAGAAGTGGACAGTGGATGCTGGGAAGGCATTAAAGAAATGTTACCACAGCATTTAGGTTTGTATATTCCTTTTGTCTTTAGCAGTAAAGGTGGCTTATACCTACTGCATATAACCTTTGATGCTCAGTCTGGGGTACCTCAAACTCCAAGCTTGACCTTGGGTAATCCAGCCATTGAACCTTTTTTCTCCATGTTGTCTCTTCCTAGTTTGTCTCCTGGACCAGCTTGCTTTGACTTTGTTTGAGAACACCCAGAACACCTACTCTCTAGTAGTATATGGTAAATTTTGTGGATAGACCAGGATACTCTGGGCATAATGACAAAGTACCACACAGGATGGTCTAGAACTTGATAGCAGCTAATCTCTTAGGCCTTTTACAGAGCTGCTTCAAAGAGGGTAAAAAATCTGACACACGGTGCCTGGGTGGCTCAGTCGGTTGAGCATCTGACTCTTGATTTCAGCTCAAATCATGATCCCACAGTTGGTGAGATTGAGCCCCACATTGGGCTCTGTGTAGACTGTGCAAATCTTGTGGATTCTGCTTGGGATTCTCTCCCTTTTTCTATCTGTCCTTCCCCTGCTCACACACACATTCTCTCTCAAAATAAATAAATAAGCTTTAAAAAATCTGTCAAAGTATTTTCTAAAACTCTTACCACATTCTAAGACCACTACTTTCTCCATTCTACTGAGATACCTAAATTTATCCTCAGTCATGGAATAGCAAAAAAAAAAAAAAAAAAAAAAAAAAAGCTTCCCAAGATGTCCTGCACTGATGAGAGGAAGAAATACCCAAGGCTGTTATTAGCCAGAGCTGGTCAATCGTATGTGGATTGTAACAACAGCAGGATGGCTCTAGGAAAGGCTGACTATTTGGAAGTGGGTAGTCCTGGGTTTCAAATTCTGATGCTGTCACTTTTGAAGAGGCAATGTGTCATGAGGATGAAGAATACAGGCTGTCATCAGACTGCCTTGAGTCTAAATCCTGGCTTTTAGGATTTTGTTTACAAGCTGTGCCTGGGTTCCTGTCCCAGCTTTCTCATATATTAGACCTGGATCAGGAAATAGGCACCAGGTCCTAATCTTCCATTCAGGGGATTGTTTTCTGATGTGTTGTCTTGTCATCCGACCTTCCAATTTAGTTGGGAGGGTGATGACTGTCGCTTTATGTCTGTGGTCTCAGTGCTTCATTGGTAAAATATGGATACAAGTAATAGCCGCATTATAGGGTTGTTGTGAGAATTAAGTGAGTTAATATATGGTAAACAGTTGACCTGGCATCGTGTAAGCACCAACAGTATGGATAATTAGATATATCTTGTAGTATTGCTCTAAGCCCTAGAGACATTGCATATATGCTCTCTGGTGTATTGCAGACACCTGATAAATGTTAGCTATTATTAATGATAATTATTTTGATCGAGCTGCTTAATAATAATGTGAGTCATCTGAGTAGAGCTTTATCATTGCCAGAGTGCCTGCTGCCAGCTTTGTCCCCCCTGGACCTCACAGCTGCTCAGTGATGGGGCCCCTTCTTCTGGCCAGTGGGTCCCAGAGGAGGGTTGAATGCCTTCCCAGGGTGTCCTGGCCAGGTGGTCACTCTCAGGATGAGGACAGGACCCATTGTGAGGAGCTTCCTTGTCCAGGGCTCCTACCACATCCCCTCTCTCTCCATCCTGGAGGCTTCCCAGCCATTTGTCACAGCCTCTTTTGAAATGCATGCAGTTCTCATCAGTAATATCCTGATTGCCCCATTAATCTCCTTTAAGCTTCATGAAAAATACAAAGGGCTGGATCAGGAAATAGTCACCCAGTTCTAATTCCGCATTCAGGGGATTGTTTTCCGTGGACGTGAAGAGACTGATGTTTCCCATTTGGCAGTTGGATTTCCAACTAAGTCGGAGAGAACTGTCACCTTCTAAATTATCAACCAGTTTACAAGGTTGCATCTATATTTTGCCCCTAACGTGTCTGTACTTTTTGTTGTGTCTCTATCTGCATGTGCTTTTCTTCCTAATGGATGTTTTTCTATATGCCCAGAGGGAGTGCTAAGGAAATTTCTTTTGATAAGACCTTAGAGAAGCGAGACGTCTGAAACTTCCACTCACCTCCCTGTGCATATTCCTTAGACTCTGACCATAGAGCATTGTTCACTATGGAAGGAGCAGTGTTTGCTTGGTTAAAATGTGCTCATACACACACACACACACACACACACACACACACATACATTACACACACATATATATACACACATACTCAGATACATATACACATGGGCACACATACACACACAGACATAGACACACACATACACATATTACACACACATAGACACATTATATACACACACACACACAAATGCAGACACACATATATGTACAGAGGCACACATACACACACATAGACACACACATATTACACATACATATACACATGATACACACACACATACTCAGACACACATACACACAGACATAGACACACACAGACACACACACATTCCACACTTGATATTAGCCAAAAGGCCGAGAAGTGATCACACACACATTCCAGGGCCCTGAATTCTACACTCCTTTGCTGTTTAATGTGGTAGCGACTCACCACATGTGGCTTTTAAAATTTCAATGAAGTGACCAGTTTAGCTCTTCACTCTCATTAGCCACATTTCAAGTGTTCAGTAGCTACATGTGGCAAGTGGCTACTGTATTGGACAGCATTTCCATTCATGCAGAAAGTTGTGCTAGACAGCCTTTGGTGTAAAGGAGAAAAGGAGAGGGGACTAGCCCATGAGTGTCAGCATTAGTGACATAGTGCCCCAGACCAACAAATATTAAAATATTCCTCTTTCTTCACTCTGTGTGTATTTCTCTTGTGATTCCAAGGACACTTACAACCAGGAGAAATAAGAGCCTATATTGTTCTTCGATCGAACACATTCAACGAAAGCATTCACTGAAAATTGAGTTATTTTAATCTTATGGAGAAATATAAATGCCTATTTTGTTACTTCATATGAACAATGAACTTGGACAGCACATTATGTATGTTTCATCCCTTTGGTGACTGGCAAGGGGGTGGCCAATGTAGTTAATACCTTGTTTGTCTTGGAGACAGTGGGGTTCAGGAAGACTGTTTTTGAACATTGCTTGGCAGGTCTTGAACTGGCCCAAGACTTTTAAATACTCCTGTCCAATTTGAACTTTAACATTTCTGGCTGGGGATTACTCTGGGGGTACAAATCCACTTAGGAATAATCGAGCCTACTCGTTTGTCTCCAGACACCAGACATCAGAAATGACTGCAAGAACACACTTGCTTTTGATAATATCAGAATGGCGTCTGCTGTTGTTTTGTTGTTAAATATCAGTAGGTTGCCCAGTAGTACCATCCAAAGAGATGAGCATCACTGCATGAATATTGCAAAAACGTGTGGACCTCGTGGGGGCCGCCCAGACCTGGTTTTGAGAATGACTAATTTAATCAGATTGCAGAGTTTAATTCACATACGGGACAAAGGTTCTGAATCCTTCAGTCCTTTGTGTGGCGTGGGTGGGGGTGCAGGGAGGGGAAGAAAAGCAGAGAGTGGTCACTGGCTGTCTGAGCTAACAGGAAAGGTTGGAGAGGCTGCCCCCAAGATCTGAGGTCTGATTGACAGAGCATGTGTGGGAAGGGGTTGACGTGCCTGCCTGAGATGGGCTTATCCAGCAGCATCCTAAGCCTCTGGTGAGTATGGGGGGCAGGGGGGGTGCAGGTCATTGTGTTCCAAATTGTGGGCAGCTGGCTTACCAAACAGGCTGGAGAATATCTGTAGTATTTTCGAAAGACCAGAAGTCCCAGGACAAGAGGATGCTCTTCCCCAAATATCTTTGCAGTCTTTTAAGATTTTTTTTTTTTTTGCGAGAGAGACAGAGACACAGAGAAAGAGAAAGAGAGAGAGAGAGAGCGCATGTGTGGGGGTGAGGTGGGGGTGGGGGAGGAGAGGAGGGAGGGAGGGGGAGAAAGAGAGAATGAGAGAATCTCAAGCAGGCTCCACAATCAGCACAGAGCATGCTGCAGGGCTTGATCATGACCTGAGCTGAAATCAAGAGTCGGACACTTAACCTGCTGAGCCATCCAAGTACCCCTGTCCTTATAGTCTTAATAATGGCATCCTGGGAATTTCAACCCATGTTAGGGGTCATCTTTTTGGTGCCCTTTGACCTTTAGTTCCTTCAGAGTTGACTGGTGACATTGAGAATTTTTTAACTCCTGTCACTGATAAAAATATTAGAAGATTTATAATACTCTAAACATATCACAGTAATAAGTGTAATAATACCTCTTTACATTTCTGTACCCTTTTGAATAAAGCCCCCTGGAAGCATCATCCTAGCCATTCTAGCCATCGTTCCTTGGCTAGAATCCACCAGGCAGTCCAGATATAAGTGGAGCGGTGACTGAGGGGAGAGAAAAGGTGGAGCACAGCTCACTGAACCTGTGCCCCCCATACCCTCCATCAGTCTTTGAGCCAGCCCCTTGGTCACCAGTATGCCACCTCAGAGCATCACCCACCAAGCCTTGCCAGTGTGTCTTCTGATCACAACAGCAACCCCGTGCTACCCCTGGAGTTAGGGTGGCAGCCAGAGAGAGGAGAGTGGCCCCTACACCACTTGGCCCAGTTCAAGGAGGGTCTATAGTGACGGATGCAGGGGGAAGGGACTCATCCAAAGTCACTGGCAGGGTAGGGACTGGATTCTTCGCAGGCTGGATTGCTTATTTATTTGTTTGTTTGTTTGTTTATTTACATTTACATCCAAGTTAGTTAGCATATAGTGCAACAATGATTTTGGGAGTAGATTCCTTAATGCCTCTTGCCTATTTATTTATTTTTTATTTTTTAATTATTTATTTATTTATTTATTTATTTTTCCGGATCAACAAATACCATTTTATTTTTTTAAATATTTTTTTAAAATTTAACTTTATTTTTTATTTTTTTAAATTTACATCCCAATTAGTTAGTATATAGTGAAACAATGGTTTCAGGAGTAGATTCCTTAATGCCCCTTACCCATTTAGCCCATCCCCCCTCCCACAACCCCTCCAGCAACCCTCAGTTTATTCTCCATATTTCTGAGTCTCTTTTGTCCCCCTCCCTGTTTTTATATGATTTTTGTTTCCCTTCCCTTATGTTCATCTGTTTTGTCTCTTAAAGTCCTCATATGAGTGAAGTCATATGATTTTTGTCTTTCTCTGACTAATTTCACTTAGCATAATACCCTCCAGTTCCATCCACTTAGTTGCAAATGGCAAGATTTCATTCTTTTTGATTGCCGAGTAATAGTCCATTGTATATATGTACCACATCTTCTTTATCCATTCATCCATCGATGGACATTTGGGCTCTTTCCATACTTTGGCTGTTGTTGATAGTGCTGCTATAAACATGGGGGTGCACGTGTCCCTTCGAAACAGCACACCTGTATCCCGTGGATAAATGCCTAGTAGTGCAATTGCTGGGTCGTAGGGTAGTTCTATTTTTAGTTTTTTGAGGAACCTCAATACTGTTTTCCAGAGTGGCTGCACCAGCTTGCATTCCCACCAACAATGCAAAAGAGATCCTCTTTCTCCGCATCCTCGCCAACATCTGTTGTTGCCTGAGTTCCTTAATGCCCCTTGCCCATTTAGCCCATCCCCCCTCCCACAACCCCTCCAGCCACCCTCTGTTTGTTCTCCATATTTAAGAGTCTCTTATGTTTTGTCTCCCTCCCTGTTTTTATATTATTTTTGCTTCCCTTCCCTTATGTTCATCTGTTTCGTACCCTAAAGTCCAGGCTCTTTTCTAGAGTAGCACATATCCTCATAGAACTTGGCTCATGGTTTCCCAGGCAAAGCTGGGGATTTTGAGCACTGGCCTCCATGTAGCCTGTCTTCACGGTGACTGTGTGCTCCACTCAGGGATTCTGCTGGGAAGACCCTGAGGAGGGTTTTCAACTTAGCTCAAACTCTGGGTTGATCCAGTTTCTCTTGCTTTGCAAACTCAGGTGAGGGCACCCGGAAGTCCTGCTGTGGTCTCCACCCCAGGCTCATGAGACCCATTGTGCTCATTCTGCCTTGCAGACTGTCACCTGTAATAAAACAGCTACAGAGTGTCCACAGATGCAATTGATTCTTATACACGGATGAACGAGCACTTGTCCTCCACGGACTCTTGTCTCTACCTATTGGCACGTGCCCAATGCCTCAGTATTCTTGCCTGCAACATGGGCACATAAATAGATCTACATAAGACTCACTAGAAGATTAAAGCTCCTAAACACTTGGCTAATGGCAAATTTTCCCAAATAAATGTTGGTTGTAGGACCAGAGAGTAGGAATAGTTGGCCTTCATCTCAGAGACTGTTACTTCCATGCTCCATAAAATTTCATTACTCTTCTTGTTCTGAAAGCAAAGAAACTAAAGCTGTGGCTTCTTGTCTACCCTTTGCTAATGGTTTTCAAATTGACTCTATATGCAGAACTGCTGATCATTTTCTTATAGGGGAAAGCAGATGATAGGGAGAAAAGGAACTGAATGTATTTTCTAAACTTGGTTTCTATGCTGACTCACCCAGTGGGTTGGGAGCAACTTTCTACGTGTCTGCATCCACCATAGAGATGGGGGAGATGTTACCCTTTTGCCCAAGGGAGGGGGGTGGATGGAGAGAATTCCAAGGACTGCATTAAGAAAGGGAGCTTGCAGAGCAAAGAACTCCTCTTCAAAGGTCAATACAATCTTAGTAATCTTATGAAAAACCTTCCTGGCTTTAGAATTAGCTCCAAGGAATCTGGCACCAGATTTTAGATTTGCTCAGAGAGCGAGAGGGAAGGAGATGCCGCCTTTGTCTGGAACTGCCGTACCTTCCTCTGCAAGGCCAGTATTGCAGAGATATACCCCCAAAGAACAGTGGCAGCTTATAGTTGGGACGGAAGCACTTAATTTGTTTTAATCGTAGCAATTTCTAGGAGTCACTGGGAAATTCAGCAGCTAATGAACGTGCCCCTGTTCTGTCAGATCCCTATTATAATATTCAATATTCTCTTTTTCATACTTATCAGCTAGGGGAAGTACAGAAATATATCTCTGGAGCCTGCTGGGGATAAAAGCAGGGATGTAAAAACCTCCTTCCTTCCCACCAGATGGGTCCCAGTAGCCCAGGTGAATGTCACACCTGTGTTAAAAAGGCCATTGATTGATTCCTAGCAGGCTCCGACCAGAGCCTCCACTTTCCAGGAGGGTGCCAAGTTGACATCTTTTCCCTTGTCCTACCCCTTGCTGGAGTCCTTGAGGACCTTCCATTCAGTGTGTGGATGTCCAGGTCTGGAGGCAGACACACTTCAGATCTGGACAAGAGGACAAAAGACATAGGATGAGGGACTATTCATTTTTGGGCTGTTCGCTTTTTTCTTCTCTCCCTCTGCCCATACAGTAGTCCCGCTTCTCTGCAGGGACTAGTTCCAAGACCCACAGTAACTGTCTGAAACTGTGGATAGTGCCCAACCCTACAGATACTATGTTTTTTCCTGCACACACATATACCTGTGATAAAGTTTAGTTTACAAATTGGGCACAAGAAAAGATTAACAATGATAAAACTAGCACAGATTTCTTTTTCCCGTTTTACAGTTTCACGGAAAGAAGATTTGTTCATATTGTAGATCTTAGCAGCCTCAGCACATGATTTTTACCCTCATTAAGTTGAGAAGTTCTACCTTTTCACTTAAAGGAAGCACTTTAGGGCTTCACTTTGGCATCTGCAAATCGCCAGCAACACTAGCCTTGTGTTTGGGGGGGCATTATTAAGTAAAATAAGGGTTACTTGAACTTAAGCACTGTGATACCACAAGAGTAGATCTGATGCCTGAGGTTGCTGCTACATTACTAGTGGGCAGGCAGTGTATAAAGCATGGATATGCTGGGCAAAGGGATGATCCACATCCCTGGTGGGATGGAGCAGGATGGCACGAGATTTCATCACACTACTCAGAATGGTGCCTGATTTAAAATGTATGAATTGTTTATTTCTGAAATTTTCCATTTAATATTTTTGGACTGTGGTTGACCGTGGGTAGCTGAAACCATGGATAAGTACTACTGTACTTAGTGTTTCCAACAGCTGATGGGAGGCTGTTCTGTCTAGAGTAAATGACTCAGGAGTGGTATTTATGAAATCATATTTCAGGACATACTGGCATCCCTCAAATTTGGAAGAAGCTTGCATACTCTGTCTCCCACTTGATGATTTCCATGCATATTTACATATTAAAGACCATGGAAGTCTTATAGTAAAGTGACCTGGACAAGCTTGCCTCTGTTTATCCTGTGAGACCAGGATGCTGATATTCTGCAGGGCACAGTGTACATGTGCTGCTTACCTGGACTGATTCATCCTTTGAATGAAGTTTGGATGCAGCCAGATGAATAGCAAGGCGGTAAGTTTTCAGCATCTAGTTCCGTGCCCTGGTGCAAGTTACCTGTTTCATGCCTCCATTTCCTCATCTGTAAAAGGAGATAATAAAAAGTACCCACTTCATAGCATTGTCATGAGGGTTAAATGCTTTAGTGAAGCTTTTAGCACAAATTCTGAAATATAATGTGTTCTATATGTTAGCTATTGTTATTACTGATATCTTTAATTATGGTTTACTGAAAGCTTTTGTGCTAAGTTGTGTTAATGTCTCCTCCTCATGTTGTAGAGCACAGGATAGTACACTACCTTGGATGAAAGATTACAAGGCACCCTTGTTTTATTAAGCCTCATGACAATCTTAGAAGAAAAATGTTGCTGTCCCTCTTTTATGCTGGAGGACGGTGAGGCATACGTGAGTGGTGAAGAGACTAGTCCCAAGTCCCCCAACACATAGAGGGCACAGTGCAAAGCAGGCTTGCTGACTCCATGCCCGTAATCCCCAAGCACCTCTAACTACCTGTCAATCAGACCCTGATAGAAACCCACAGACATGGACCTGGTGTCAGCTCTGGTAGGAGGCACCCTCCCCTAGATCCTGGTTTCGAATCTTAATTCCACCCCTCTCTAGTTCCTTGCCTTTGTGCAGGTCACTTGACTTCTCTGATCTTCAGTCTTCTCTGCTGTAAAATAAAAATGGGAATACCCATATCTGATGGACACAACAGGGCTAATGATACAGTGAATGTGAAGGTCAAGCATAAAGCCTGTCATATGGCTAGTGCCCAATAAGTCTTAGATCATAGTGATGCTGTACATCAGCCTTTGTGCCAGGTTGCTTCACATGCATGATCTCCTGTAATCCTCACAACTCCAGCAGGAGATCTGGACTCTTCATTTTTCAGATGGGGAAACTGAGGCTCTGTGTAGGTAAGTGACCTGCCCAAGGTCATAAAGCCACAGACTGTGAAGTTGAGGTTCAAGCCCTGGCAGCCTTCCTCCATGGAAACACCTTTCCCGTTCCTCTTCTGCAGAGCCATGTGCTGGGATATATGCAGGATTTGTGCATGACCATGTTACTTGGTCTGCCCAGTAGTCTGGCAGTGGACATTTTAGCCATGTCTCTGTAGGATAGTACTGTCATTTGGGCTTGAGGACAGTGTTCCTGAGCCAGGAGAATCAGGCAGAAGTTTAGTGCAGTTTCACCAGGAGGGATGTACCAACTCCAGTCTTGGGTCCAGCAGTCACCTCAGAGATGGTGGCCCATTCATATGTGCATGCTTGGCTGGGGTTAGAGTCTATGCCATGGCATAGGACACACTGACCCCAATGAGTCCAGTTACCTACTTAACCGTTCAGGTGACCAGAAGAGATGATTTCCTGCAAGATGAACCGAGAGAATACCCAGCCAGTTTTCCAGCTGATTGGGGGATGAAATCCAATGCATTGCAGGACAACAGAGTGTTTGCATCTTCCAGATAAATTCTAGTTAACAATTTCAAAATACCCATCAGCCTGAGGGACAAGAGCAAAACAAAGGACCCAAGGTACCAGATGCAAGACACTAGAATAGGGGGAGGAAAGGAAGGCAAGGGAGAGTCCAAGATTTTCCTATCATGCTTTTCCTATTCAGTTGGCATTGAGAGTCCAGGAGAAGAGCCAGGATGGGTCTTCAATACTAAGGAGTGTTAATTTTGATGTGCTGAGCAGGTGGAATGTTTTTGTTCCCAGGACATGAAAATGCACTTGGTTTTGCATGATTTCATTTAAGTTTTCAGTGGAACATTACTTGGCCTTGGCCCAGGTCTACAAAATCCCACAGTTTGGAAGGACAGTCACTGCAGCACTATTACACTTCAGGGTTGTTCATGGGGAATAATAGCAGGTTCCACTGTTCAATTGCAGCACATTTCCCAGGATATCCCTATTTTTCCTTCCTTGGCTCAGGGTCCTGTAAGCATCAATGTGGGGGAAAGGGAGGGTGTGTCCATCCAAGGTTGGTGGCCAGTACATGAATATGCCCAACACTTGGGTTCAAGAGAATGGGTCCAGGTGTAGCTGGGCAGTCTGGGAGTGGAGATAAAGGCAGGTCCAAGGCAGGGAGGACATTAGGATCCTTCATTCAGTCACCCAGTCAACATTGACTGAGCACCTGCTGTGTGCCAGGCATTGTGCCAGGCAAGGGCATAAAGCTGTGATTGGTGCAGCCAAGCACAACCACACACAGTCATGTCACAGACAGTGTGGGCAATGGGGCCAACATGGTGGAGATGGGAGCACTGGATTGGGAGTTGGTCTGTGCTGTATGGTGATGCTTCCTTACTAACCTACCTTATTAGTTCTTCTCCACTCTCAGTCAGGACCAACTTAGTAGGAACAACACTTTACTTTCCTCCTCCCCCCCACCCCCATTCCTAGCATCTCACAATTGATACTCAGCTATTTATTTTGCCTTTGTCCCGCAGGCTGAAAGGTGAACATAGATATGAGGTCCATAACTTCATCTCTCTGGGATTCACTTTCTGGACAGAGGGAGAGGGTCTTCTGAACCGGCTAAACTCTGCCACATGCTTCTCAGGGGAAATACCTCCTCCTGAATCTTTAGTTTGGTTTTTTTTTTGAAGGAACTGAGTCCATGATTTCATATCAGGAAGGTACCACCTGGCAAAGGGGGAGATGATAGACCTGATGGGGACAATGAGATGTGGTTCAAAGTTCAAAGACTTGGGGGAAGGTGTCAGGGAGAGCCGGCTAGATGTGAGGATTCAACCAGACAATATGAATAGAGAATTTAGGACCATGCCTGCTACGTAGGGGGTCCAGTAAAGTCCCAAATAAGCCTGGGAAGGAAAGCAGGGAGGCAGCCATTCACCCAATCTACAAATATTTTTAAAGTATCTGCGTCCAAAGTGCATGGATTCTGGAGCCAAACTACCTGGGTTCAAATCTTGGCTGTTTTATTTACTACCTTTGTAACCTGAGCAAGTTAGATAATTATTCTCTGTGCCTCAGTTTCCTCATTTATCATATGAGAATAATCAATAATAGCAAATGGAGGTTTTTTGAGGACTATAAGAGATTAAGAGCTCCATGTATTCATTATAAGTATCTTTTTGTTTATTTATTCAATGGCTATTCATTGGTTGTGTTAAGATCAAGGCAGTGGAGACTAGCAAGTTCTCTGCTTTGCCCATTTTATATTCCAGTGGAAGAGCCAGATTATTCAAAAAGCCAATAAACAAACTGACAAATGATGCATCTTAAGGTAGTGATAAGTGCTCTGAAGGAGACAAGAGAGAACACCAGGAAGTGAGGGAGTAGAGTGAGGACCAGTAATACAGGGAGGACGGGGAGAGGGAAACAGGCATTGCACACAGAGATCATTCTGAAATAAATTCTTTGGAATTTACCAAAAAAAGAAGGTGGGGGGAGCACTCTTTGAGTTTCCAAGAGAGGCAAACAGGATAAGCAACCAAAAATAAATATAGTTAAATAAAGATTGATTCTGGGGCCAAACAAGCTTCAAGATAATTATTTTACCCTGGAGTGAATCATTATGGCTCACAAATGAATTCATCTTTTCGTGTTTTCAGTACCAAAGGTCCTTGATAGATGGATTAATCCTCCTTTTCACCTGGCTTCCTTCACCTGGTCCCCTTACTTCATTGAATTGAAATTAAGGGCCATTCATTTGGAAAAACCTATTAACTCCCTGCTCCTCGATGGCTCACTATCCAGTCAGCCTGGCTGAGTTCCATCTCTTAGGGCATGAGTCCTCGTGCATCTCTGCTATCTCCATTAATGTCCCCTTTGGGCCTGTGGCTGAGGCAGTTAGGCTCATTGAATATTCTAGTCTCTTCTGTATACTTCCCAGCTCCTACGGTTAGGCAGGACACAGGAACCCAGGAGATGGGCATCACTTCTGGTCTGAGGCAGGGAGTCCCCATGTGGGGTACTCCAGCACTCCCTTCCCTGTGATGGCACCCCACCACAGGTTGGGTGCTTTTGATGGTGTGATGCAAGATGGCAGAACTTCCATTAGCTCCAGCCCTGGAATGGGTGGGCGAACCCTCACTGTCTGTCGTCATGGGTCTCTGACTTCTGGCTTCATAAGGGCCTCAATGACTGCTTGTTCCCTGTATTTTGTAGACATGTGCAAACCTCTACCCAATGAATTTATTCAGCTTCAGCTAGGCCTGCTTCTGCTTCTATTAAAGTTAAATTTACCTCCTCTAAGATCACTTCCACACCTCTTCCTGCCCTAGTCACTCTATCTGACTGTCCTGTGTTATTTCTTTATTGTATTTGCCATTCTGTGACATTATCTTATTTATGTTTATATATTATCTGTGTCTTTTCACTAGACTATAACCTCTCGTCTGCTTATACTCCGCTATACCGTCAGTGCCTATAGCAGTGCCTGGTGCAAAGAAGGTACCTGATAAAAATGTGAATGAACGAATGCCAGTCACCAGGGAGGCACCTCCTCTCCTTCTCCATAACTTCTTCCATCTGCTCTCCCCTCCCTCAGGGCCTGCTGAAAGGTTGACTCATTGAGGCTGTAGAATGTCTGATTAAAATGATGAACATCAGACCCAGCCTGTCTGGGCTTAAATACAACATATGTGTGACCTTGGGCAAGTTCATCTATGCCTCACCTTCCTCATCTATAATCTGGACAGTAGCACTCCTTTTTGCATAGGATTATTTTTCAGATTAAATGAGTTAATATTTGTAAAACTCAGGAAAATTCCTGACTCCTATGAAGAAGCATGTAAGAATTACCTTGTTGTCAGTTGTTGGGAGAGGGGAGGGGTCTATTCCCTATGTGGCCTCCTAGGCATCCCCTCAGCAACCTGCAGACTTGACCTTGCAGGTCACCTAAGGTCCCCTGGGGTCCATTCAACAAGGAGGTTCAGCCCAGTTTTTATGCCCAAGATACATAAACCCACCCAGCCCAGAGGAGGGGTCCCTGAGGAAAATGGCTGACGGGGTGAGGATGGAAGGTCCTTTTCTCAAGGTTGAAGCTCCGAAGGCTTCATGAGGTCCCGTCCTCAAGGCTCTGTCCTTCCCAAAGTCCTTCAGCAAGATTTCCATAATGTTATTAAAAAGCCACATATGCTGGCCAGATGAGTGACACTTCCCAGTGATGGGGCTTTGCTCTGCTCCTCTGGGCACGAAGAACTTGTTCAATTATGTGCCACCCCCATGATGGGCCCAATCACGAGTGCACACATTAGCTTCTGATTATACCCTTGTTGAGTTTCTCTTGACAGGAGGGAAATGAATTTACCTCGTGTCACCTCTGTAGTTTGCAAACAGCCTTGGCTTCTGTGATAATAGCACTTTTTGAATTTTGTGAGATGAAGGAGGAAACATTCATTTGGTGACCAGTCCTTAATGACCCACATGTTCAAGCCTGGAGGTGGCTTGAGCTCATCCATCTCCAGGATGATTGCCCCTGGGCTTGCATGGAGAGCAGAGCCCCAAATTCACACTCTTAGGGTCTTGAATCACTGAGGCCGGAGGCAAATGATAACCCTCCACTTCCTTTTGTAAAATAAGCATAATGCTAGTAGTTATTTCGCAGGGTTGGTATGAGATTAAATAAGCCAATACACATAAGCATGTAGAACAGTGCTTGGCATATGGTAAATGCTACATAGGTTTGTCTTTTGTTAAAAATTATTTTAGGGGCACCTGGGTGGCTCAGTTTGTTGAGTGTCCAACCTTGGCTCAGGTCATGATCTCACGGTTTGTGCGTTCAAGCCCCGCATCGGGCTTGCTGATGTCAGTACTGGAGCCTGCTTTGGATCTTCTGTCCCTCTCCCTCTCCCCCTCCCCTCCCCACTCTCTCTCTCAAACATAAATAATCATTAAAAACAATTATTTTAAAAAATAGTTTTGCCCTTGTTACTATTATTATCATCATTGTGAAAAAGCCACCCCCAGAGTTCGAATACATCTCTGCCATTTAGTAGCTGTGTGGCCTTGGACACATCTCTTATCCCTGTGGGTCTTCATCTCCCCATTTGTAAATGAGAAAAGAGTAATGCGTTCCTCAGTAACTGTGAGCCGTTCAGTGAGGGAGTGCATGGAGAGCATTGAGGACAAACACTGCCGGCACAGAGAAGTGCTTAGTGAATATTAGCCATTGCCAGTTGTCACTGGTGATTTGCCTCCCTCACCAAGGGGGAGGTTGCATGCTGTGCAAGCCAGAAGGGGCAAGGGAGAGGCGACTCCGCACGGTAGCTTGGTATTATGTACTGAGGTCTTGCTTCCACTTGGGGCAGTGAGCTTCTTGAGAGAAGGAATTGCCCCAACCCTAAGCTTGAGTTCTGCTGAGGGATCCTGGGACAGGCGCCAAAGGGTGATGGGAGTTGTCTGTGGATCCGTGATTCCAGCTCTCAGACTGGGCTGGTCAGTGCCACCTTGAAACAGTGCAGTTCCGGTGAGGGGCAGCAGACCCCTCTCTTACAGCCCCATCCCCTCTCCCTTAAGAGCCCTGACTCTTCAGGAGCCCATCCCTGCAGAAAGCCACCCCCTGCCCAATCACTGGGGAGCATGAAGTCCCTAGGGACTCACCTCTGAGTGCCTGGGAAGGGCTTCTCCTGCATCTGGGACAGGACATCTAAAAAATTAACTAACAACCTTTCCTCAACCATTCCCTGGGAGTTGTTTGTGGTTTGATCTCTTAAGTTGACACTTTTCCTGTCCCTAAGGAATTCCCAGTGGCACAGTTGTTTGCTGGGGAGAGCCCCTGTGTGGATGAGGCCCTGAGGTCCCTGAAAGCACTGACATTGTGGTCTGATCTGAGGTTCCAGGGCTTAGTAGGGCACCACCTCTGGGTTCTTTTCTGCCCTTCATGGCTGCCCTTGCTCACCTCCCAGAACATGAGGCTCAGCAGCAAAGCTTCATTCTCAAAGGGAGGCCATTGTGGCCTCATTGAGGTTCAGGGTCCAAAGTCTGGGGCTTTCACCCTGCTCCCCGAGCCCACAGCCTCAGCCAAACCAAGTAGCTGTAACGAGAGTCCCTTTTTCCAGAGGAGCCTGGGCCTGTGATGTGCGGGGACCTGGTGCTACGTCTGCCTGGGATGAGCTCTTCAGAATCATGGGCCAATGAGGCAAATTGCACATGCCTCCACTGTGAAAATGAATGGGATGGGGGAGAAGGGAGAAGAAGCCAGAGACAGTCAGAGTCACTGCAGGGCACTGGAGAAGGACAGGACCAGAGTGAGACTGGGAAGTGAGAAAACTCTTGGAAACATAAGGGAAAGTAGAAAATTGTCATGAGAACAATCCAGCACTGAGAACCTAGTGTGTACCAGGCACTGAGCTATGCACTTTGCATCTCATTTAATCTTCCCAACCCGAGTATGACGTAAGTATTATTCTCAACTTTGTTTTATAGTGGAAACAACTGACATTTGAAAGGGCCAGGCATCTTATCTAAGATACACAACTTTTGGTGGAGAGTCAGGACTGGAACCCAGGCCCAGGCGACTGCAGAGTGCATGTGCTTATCCTCTGCAGAGAGCCAGCACCCCACAAGTGTGGCAGTGTGGCAGAACACCCCTGGGCCCCCCTACATGCCCAGACACTGAGAGGCACAGGCCTTCTCTTTGTAGTTGAGATGAATTTGCCAAGAGACCTCAGGAAAAGCAGATGAGTGTTATGCATCTCACCCTCGGCTCCTGTGTTACTTAGGGTGCTTTTGGCTAATAACAGAGAAAAGCATTTTTTTCTGCACAAAAAGAAATCCAGGCACGGGTGGTTGCTGGTGCTAGTTCAGGTGCTCTATCATGTCAAGGTTGACCTCTCTCAGATGCCAAGATTCCCTTGTCTTTTTGCTCGTGGCTACAAAACAAATGGGCAGCTTCAGATTTTGTGTGTCTTTTGAGGTAGGAAGAAAAGGGGAAGAGGCAACATCAGGTGATGCTTGTTCGCTCCTCCTTCTTGGACTTCCTGCCATGCAGACTTCGTGACATGGCCATCCATAATGGCAAGAGGAGCTAGGAGGGATTTTTCAGCTGTACAGCCTCTAGCACGGGCAGCCTGGGAATCCACCTTGGGTAAGCCAAACTGTGGGGCCGGCCCCACGTTAACAAAGCAGCCAAAGCTCAAACCCACCAGGGACCCTCATCCCCGGGGCAAGGCCATTTAGTTCTCTGGACGACACAGGCAGGCCTTGACCATTTTGAGTGGAGCAGAGGGGTGGACGGCACGAAGAGGAAGGGGCGCCCAGCTCCCTTCTGCCTTGTGGCTGCTGCAGGTGGCGACGAACACAGTCACGTCTGTGGTGTCTGCAAAACCCAGCCCGGAGTCTCTCAGCTCTTTAGTGCCTGCTTTCTCTGCAGCCAGCTGCACCGCTCACGTCCCCGGAGAGGCGACAGATTAGATCAGTGGAGCAGTGGAGAGGCTGGGGAGGGGGTGGAGGAGGAATGAATGTGGATTCGACAGAATTTTCTAAAATATCATATTATTGATTTGGGAGAGACACAAGAGAGGAAATGTAAGAGACGGGTGCTAAGAGGCTCAGCCGAGATGGGCATGAGAGAGGATGCCTGTTTTCTGATTGGAGGTGACATTAGACCAGTGATTCTCAACCAACTTCTTATTAGGGCCTGTTTGTGGAGCCTTTTTACACATTTTTTTCCCTAATCATCCCCCCACCCACCCATGAAATTTTAATATCACAGATGTCTGTTTATGTGCTGTATGGATACCTGTGCTTATCTATAAAAGGAGTAACATTGTTTAGATCCCCCAAATATCAGTTGTGCCCCCTCAGAGGAGTTATTGATAATACATGCGTTAGACAAATCTCTGGGGGGCACATCTGGGCTTCTCTGGGGAGGGGAGTAGCTGGCCCTGCTCAGACCTTTTTATAAAGATGGGAGCTAGGAGGAATCTCACATTTCTTGAGCACCTGCCATGTGCCGGGCACAAAAACAGGCACTTTAAACACATCATCTCACCCGATGGGAGGTCAGAACTGTGACCCCATCTCATAAATAGGGGCATCAAGTTTCAGAGGCTCATCCCTCCTTTGAAGAGACCGACTTTGTCCAGATGAACGAGGTGACACTGTTTCTATGGTAGGGTATGACTGTGCGTCGAATGGGTTCAGAGCTGGTGGGATTAGGAGAACAGAATGGGCTTAGTTCATGGTGGTACTTTCTGGAGGGGAGTGGATGGGAACAGGCTTTGAAGACCCAGAAATGAGAAGGGGGAGGCAGCCCAGGAAGTGGGGACAGGAGCTTTGAAGGCTTAGGACTTGTATGGGGCCCTTCCTGAAAGCCGAGGATTGGGAGCTGAGGGAGATGTGGGTGGAGCCATCAGGTCACCAGAAGAAGCCACCGGGAAGCCTGTCACTCTCTGGGCTCTAGTTAGAGTGTGGTATTGAGTGAGTGACCCAGCCCGGATACTTTGCCCAATTGCCATGGGGCACAAAGACATTTTCTTCACAGGTTAGGGAAGGAGATGGGGTTCCTAACTCATGGGCTTTTGGAAATTGAGCAGTCTTTCCAGAGTGTCTGGAGGGAATCTCTGAAAGAAAGTAGCAGAGTGTATGACCAAAGAGAGACTAGAATCTTGTTTTCTTTTCACTCCCAAGACCTTTGTGTCTCCCTCACTCCTTCCCTGACAGGTACTTTGCTGGAGCTGGACCTCCTATGGACATGACTGTATCAATGAAAACAGACTCTAGTAGCAAATGGCCCCCAAATCTCAGTAGGGCAGTGCAACAGTGGTGTGTTTCCTACTCAGGCTTCCTGCTTTTCATGCTTCATATTGGAACCCAGGCTTCTGGAGCCTGCATTTCCCCCACCCCTTCATTTTTGCATGTGCTCCCACTATGGCTATAGCAGGGCATGATGACGTGAGGAACTCTGTACAGCTCCTAAAGTTTCTGCCAAGATGTGACTCATACCACTTCTTTTGACATTTCATTGGCCATTGTAGGTTACATGGCTTAGCCTAACTTCAAAGGGAGCAGAGAAATGTAATCCCGTCATGTGCCCCGGATGTGAAGAGCAGGAGATACTTGTGAACAGCTTTAAAGATGACCACAAAGATAATAATAAATGATGAAGATATGAAATTGATTTTTCAAGATCAAGTAGAAATCTCTTTCCTCTGTTCTGTGTAGCTCTCTGAGTATCTCTCCATTAGTGCTCATAGTATGCTGTTTGGTAAATATTTATTTGTTGCCCCAACTAACGTCAAAACTCCTAAGGGCAAGAAATATGTTGAATGAGAGACCTACAAATACTTATTGAGGACCCACATACTATATACCAGGCACAATGCTGGTACACCGAACAAAATCCCAGTCTTCCAGAGTGGTGGATCGGGGCTGGGGGGGGCGGTGCTTTGCATTGCTTGTGACTTCCAGAACACCCTGGACATGCCTCCATCCTGGCACTGACTAGTCCAATGGCTTGTTGATTGACTAAGTTAGAAATGGGAGAGGTGGTGGAAGAAGCTTCCAGAAGGAGGTGGTTTGTGAGTGATGACCTCGCCCAGGCTCCACATGGGGCAGGTATATCATACATACTTGGCCTTCATCATATACTTTGCTTTTAACAATGGTTCATTTATCCTCTCATCCCATTTGTTCCTTTAGGTGGACAGATATCATTGCTCCCATTTGACAGATGCGCAAGCGTTCTCAGAGTTGGCCCTTCAACCTGATCTGCTTAGTTCCTTATGGATGAGAGCTCATCTCCTCTCTGGCTGTGTTAACTGAGCTGGACCTGCCGAGTTTAGGCTTCCCATCATTCAGCTCCCATCATCATCAATCAAACATTCTCAGATTGGTGGAGCTTAAACATGACAGCCATTTGAAATTGAGTACAATTCAGTATTATTAAAATAGCATTCTAAATTTTAATCTTGTGCATCGACTTTTTAATAGCTTCTACTTTCACTAAAAATTATGAGCCATGCTCACGACATTCAATTTAAATACTGTCAGGCACGACTGATTTCTCTTCCAGTATTACCAGATTCCTTCCTTCCTTCCGTCCTTCCTTCCTTCCTTCCTTCCTTCCTTCCTTCCTTCCTTATTTCTCTCTTTCTCTCTCTCTCTCTTTCTTTTTTTCTTTCTTTCTTTCTTATCCCTACCTCCCCCTCTCTTCCTTCCTTCCTTCCTTCCTTCCTTCCTTCCTTCCTTCCACACACTCTCTCTCCTTCTCCTTTTCTCTCTCTTTGCTCTTTTATTCCTTTTATAAATTAAAGTACTGAGTTAATTTGTTACTACTTGGTGATTTTACAAGGTAAGAACTCTAAGAAAGAGGGCGTGTCTTTGCTTATGGCTTGATTATTCTTACTCTTCTATTGTTTGGCCTTCTTTCTGGTCTAGCCATTGATAAGGGAAGACAGGCTCCTCCATTGTGGAAACTGGATAATGTTTACTTTTTTCTGGGGCATCTCTTCTTCTTATTATCTCATTGTCATGATACCAAACAAGTGTACTCAATATTGGTACCCTCCCCCATGTGCTCTTTCAGTACTCAATCTCTTCAGGACTTGCAAGTCTCCCAGGGCCGTAGTACCCTCTGTTATGCATCTGCTACTAGTTTTCTCTCCTGCCACCAACCGTCTCCTGCCTGGTTATCTTCATCCTCTCATCGCCATCCCAGTTTCTCACCTTGAACCGAGACTGGTGTAGGGGAGATGGGGAGCAGGATTGATAACGAGGACAGGCATGGATGGATAAGAAGAGATGAGAGTGGCTTTTGGAGTCAGACCTGGTCTGGATTTCTTTTCTTGCCAATTGCTAACTGCCTGACCTTGGAAAAGCACTTAGCCTCTCAGAGCCTCAGTTTCCTTACCTGTAGAATGGGGTTAGTGATACCTCTCTCATGGGGTGATAGTATGGATTCAATGAGAAAATGTACACAAAGCCCAATGCTCAGCGTTGTGAGCTATGACATCGATAGCTAACAGGCCATTCTTCCCTGTCCTCCACCCCAACCCACTGCTTCTCAGTTAAAGATACACATTAGAATCACCTAGGAACCTTTAAAAGGTGCCCAAATCCCCAGGCTTCACTCCAGACCAATTAAATCAGAATCTGGGGGTATATGCTTATAGCATCTTCACTTTAAAAATTCTTTCCAGGTAAGTCTGATGCATGCGAGGGCTGAGAACAACCCTAAGTCCCCAGGGTTGCCTAAAGCCTGAATATACTTTTCTTTTGAGATCAGAGGAAACTTATTTTCGTGCTTGCGGGCAAAGACCCAGATCTCTCATTAACACTGGAATGGGGTTGTACTTTTTCTGACTGTGCCTGAGAGAATAAAGAGAAGAGGTGGCGTGGAGTAGGGTGGGGATTCTCAGTGGGTGAGACTAGGCACACCCTTTACTTGTTTTCTTTTGGGGGTGCCTATGTTGTGCCTGTAGCCATCACTCTTGATTCTGAGAGGTGGGCAGAGGGGGAGGGGAGGAAAAGGAGGGAGGAGGGTGACCCTCATGGAGTCTTCTCCAGACTCCTCTTCCCACTAAGGTACTCCTCTCGTATATACTCTAAAAACTTTTGGTCTAACTGCCAGCTGTCCAGTATGGTGGCCACTAGCTACGTAAGTCTGTTAGACACTTGAAATATAGCTAGTCTGAGTTGAGATGTGCTGTGTCATATACATATTCAAAGAATAACTATAAAAAGATAATGTAAAATAGCTTATTGACAAAATTATTTTAAATATTGGGTATATGTTGAAATGATAATACACAAATTTTTAAAAAATATTGGGTATGTGTTGAAATGATAATATTTTAGATATGTTGGGTTGCATAAAATATTACTGAAATTAATTTAGCCTATTCCTTTTTACCTTTCCATATGGCTACTAGAAAAATTTAAGTTCCCTAGGTAGTTTGCATTATTATATTTCTATCAGATGGCACTGACTTAACCTCTCATTTTCCACTCAGTATATGTTTCATATATAAATATGTCTTGATGTTTCCATCAGACAGACAGTCTGAGGACAGAGACCTCAACATCCTATTTGTTTTATGTCCCCCAAACACCTATTATCAAAACACCCTGTACTCAGCAGGCAGTGACAAATGTTTTCTGTAATTGTTGACGATGGGGATGGTGTTGATGGTTGTGGTGGTGAGGGTGTTAATAAAGCTCAAATGGTCTTTTGGGGCCAAATTGCAAAGATTTTTGAAAAAGCGTGCAAGGTGAAATGGTTATATTGTTTAGAATAAGGGTCCTCAAATGTATCTAAATTGTTTGATTAATTTACACATATAAAGATCCTTAGTACTTGGAGCAGAAAAATCTTCAGTCATTTCTGTTTAGACCTGGAGTACTTCTTAAAAGTCTAATGATCAAAACTCTCCTAAAATGTTTAGTGAACTGTACTAGGTGATGGGGATATAGCAGTAAATGAATGGGCTAAAAATCCCTGCTCTTTGGAAATTCCTTGCATGTATGCAAGTAAAATAAACACATTTCCAATAAAATGTTTATAGGTTGGATGATATAATTAGCAGCCTGGAGAAAAGTAACACAAGGCAAAGGCAAGGGGGTATGGTGGGTCAGGTGGGTGACCTGTGAATCTTCCATGGGAGCCTCATCAAGAAAATAACGATCAAAAGTCTGGAGAAGGTGAGCAAATCTCTTGAGGTTCACTTTATCGTATTGTTTCAGCAATTCACCTCACATCGTGTTTCTTTCACTCTTATTCATTCAGTACATATGTGGATTGAAATTCTTTTATGTTCTTTGGGCATTGGTGAGATGAGGAAGTAGGTTCTGCCTCCTAAGCTCACAGCTTAGTCTCAGAAGTATGGAAAATGTGCCAATTATACATCACACTTGCATCCTCTTCAAAGTCGATCCTCAATTAGACAGCCCTCCAGCAGCTGCAGTCACTGTATGGTATTCTCAGGTAACAGAAGTACACCTCATCTGAAGTATCATCTGATGCAGGATATGCCGGGGCTGTAGCCTGGGAAGATCCCTCTCAAGGAACCTGGGTCCTGCAAGCAAATGCTATGAGGCTCTGGCTGGCATTCTGAACCCAAAATGAGTTGAAATGCTGCAATTTCGTTGCAGTGTGGTAGTGTGAATTTAGGCACAAAATTTGTTTTGAATTTGATTCTAATCATGGGGCTGGTTTGTGGTGATGTGGTTTGAGAGGACTGTGGGCTATTTGCCAGGCCATTCTTGATACATGCTGTGTCTCACCTGTTTAGTCTATTAAGACCAGAGCCAACAGGGAAGTCCAAGATACTGTGACTCACATCCTGCTTTATACCATCTATGCCATTGCTGGTTTAGCTTCTGGAATTGGCTGGCAGGATTGAGACCTATCTTGACCTTGTGAGGTCATCGTGGAGCTCCAGGCAAAAAGCAGAATGAAAACTTGTATTTATCTTATTCATGGCTGATGAGTCTCTCTGTTGTAAGGGCCCCCAACTTGGTGAAAGAGAAGAATCTCCTTTTTGTAAATTTCATCTTTGAAAAAGGTTAACATATAGACTACATTTGCTAAGTGAGTCCAGTATCTCTCTGAGTTTGAAGTTTAGAAGCTGAGCTGAGGCTGATTGAATGATTTCCTTGAAAGTCACGTGTTTCTGTTATTTCCATTTCTGTCCTTTTGATTGCTAACCTGTCTTTGCTGGCTTCCTTGCTGCATCCCACGGATGTGTTCATAGTTCCCTATCACTCCAAAAGTCTGCTACCTCCTCCTGGTGACCCCACAAATCCCCAGTGTTCCATGTTCAGTGCTCTGGGGAGGGAAGCAGATGGCAAGACTGTCCATTCCGCCACCCAGGGAGGCAGGTGGAAGGATGGCTAGGGTTACAGCAACAGGTGGGGAATTGAGGTTTCAGGGCTGAGCCTGAAGGAGACACTGAATCATCCATGACCCCTGGGCAGCTCAGCTCACCTGGAGCCAGCCCTGCTGGCAGAAGGTGGCAGCAGGTGGGAGTTGTTTCAGCTCTTGAACAAGTGAAGAACAATGTTGGGTGGGTGACTGGGAACTACTGCCTTTATGGATGATCACTTGCCACTCACCACCTGGGTGCAGTGGCTGCACTGAGGTCCCCAGGTTCTGTGACAAATGGGTTTTTGCTCCAGTGTTTTCTGATCCCAGGCAACATCCTCCTGTTTCCCCTCTCTCTTCCCTCTCCTACCCTGCCCCCCTTTAGTTCCCAGCTCTGAGCTAAATGCCTCCAGTTCAGGGAAAGTGCCCTTCCTCTATGCTCCCCCAGCACCAAGGACTTGGTCCACTGCACGGCTTTGTAATTGCTTCTACAAGCTGTTTCCCACACTAGGTGGTGGCTGGGATTGCGTCTTGACCCACAATGTATTTCCAGGGCCCAGAAAATTATACCCGTGCTACAGTCTGGAGTCAATGCCATCTGTGTGCATAGCATCATTTAATCTATTAGAGACATCTCTTGATTATCCACTGAATGAAAAAAAAAACTAGCAGCGTAGAAAAGCCAGAAGAAGACTTAATCCAAAATTTTCTATTTTTAAGGCTTTGCAGTGCTCCATAGGGCAATTTGGGGGAAGGAAACAGATATGGTAGCTTCTTGATCATTTTTACATTTATTAAATAAAAATGAGGATTTTGGTAGTGTTTGAATATTGATAGTATAAAATGCCTTTCACTGACTCCCTCTTCAGCATTGTTTCATCCTTATTGGTTCTACCTAGTGAAGACAGGAATAATTGTTTATGGAAATGGATATGTTTCATCGACCCACTGTTGTCCTGATGGTGTATATCATAAAGTTGTATTGTATAAATTGAACATAAGCTTGAACAGGGTTTTCTAAGTTATTAGTTATTATATTCCTCATGCTCAGACCTGCTGTCAGTCATTGTTAGGAGCCTGGGGGTATGCCAAGTGGGGTGAGCCAAGCCAGTGTAGGATTTACAAGTTTTCCAGATAAGCCACATGTGATAACTGAGCTCTCTGTAGTTCAGGCATGTGACTGGCAAGTACATCAGAGAGGGTGGGTGGGGAGGGGACAGTAGGACACTGGCATTTGTTTGAAGCCAGTATATGTTACGGCCTCCTTTAATTCAGATTCTGTGTGTCTTTGCACATTGGAAAGAGACTTGGCTGGACACTGACAATAATGACAAGTGTCTTCTTATTTAACCCCATCTCTATGCCAGACAGTAGGCTCAGTGTTTTGCTCACCCTCCCTCCCACATCCTGAATGGAAGATACTATTTCCATTTTACAGATGAAGAAAGTGAGTCTTCAGAAGTTAAGGTCACCTTCACCAAGTCAATCAGCTAGTAAGTGGTGAAACTTGTTTTCAGATTTCTCTCTGGCTGCCTTTCCATGCTTTTATCACAAAACCTTCCTGCCTGAAGAGCCAGCCTGGCTGTCTTGAATTTTCCATTCACTAGTAGCTATATGACTTTTACCAAAACACATCAGTTCCCAGACTTAAGCTACCTTTTCTGTATAGTGGGGATAACACTAAGTGCCTGCTCTGGAAGGATATGAAGAAGATTGAAGGAAGTAAGATACATGGAAGTATTTAGGAAAGTATTGTGAGTTCAATATCAGATGGGTTCATTATCATTGTTTGTCTTCCATCATGACTGCTAGAGTTTTGGGGTCATGGGCTGGGAATGTTGAGTTAGCATTGGCCATTCCTCAAAGAAGCCATGCAACTGGGGCCTTGGTTTTGGTGATCTACACAGCTTGTGTCAGCCCTGTGAGCCTGCTGGGCTCCTCTGGAAGCTGACAGACTGATGGAGAAACAAGTGGATGGTGGCCTCAAACATGGGTGAGCAAGGGGTGGAGAGTGGCTCTCTTGTAATATGGACTTGGCTCTCCATTGCTTTTAGGGGAATTGTGGCATTTGTGTTTTTATGTCTCCCATTTTAAGGAATGTCTGAGTTCTCTTTATGTTGAGTTCAGGGGATGGGTGAGTAACCTTTCCTTATTTCTTTCTTACTTGATCTGTCTCCAGAGTTTGCTCAGCAACAGGACAGAAGAACAGGATAGCAGTTAATAGGAAAGAGAGAAAGAAGGGCATCCATGCAAACCAAGATGTAGGAGGAAAAAAGAAGGCTTCATCTTTGTTAAGTCTGATTTGAAACAGTAATGACAATAAACACTATGATAATAATAACAATGATAATTATACTTAACTCAGTTCTTACATGCCCTTTCTAAGTAATTTAGAGCATTATCTTAATTTTAAAAATAACTTTATGAGCTGAGGACTATTTTTGTGATTGTTTTTATAGATGAATGAGCTGAGACATGAGGAGGTGAAGGAACTTGCCCAATGTCGCCTCCTGATAAATGAGGAGTTAGGATTGGAATCTAGGCAGTCTGCTTCCAGAGCCTCACTCTCGATAATGTTCTCTGCCACCTCTTTGCAGTAGGTAAATTAGAGAATAGAAGAATTAACTCATTTCAGGATAGAAGATCCATGTTGTTCAATTTCTTATTATTCAGGCCAACAGAGGGGAGCCAATGACTCCCCAAGTAATTTATGTTAGCTCTGGTCTGCATTATGAGGGTTTTTTTGAATGATATGTTTAGAATCAGGAGCACAATAGGTGAGGAAGCTCAATTGCTAAGCTGAAACACATTTATTCTGAATAATTGTTTTTATTTGAATGATTCTAAAGAG
The DNA here is from genome assembly GCF_022837055.1 of Prionailurus viverrinus. NCBI lineage: Eukaryota > Metazoa > Chordata > Mammalia > Carnivora > Felidae > Prionailurus > Prionailurus viverrinus. The sequence goes on along the minus strand of NC_062571.1, from coordinate 38,034,106 downwards.
TCTCTCTCTATCCTCCTTGGCAATTTCTTAGAAGTCATGACTCCCATCAGCCTTTGTCCACTTGTCTATTTCAGTACCATGGACAGGGTCCTGGGTGCTGGAGTGGGCAAACATTTTAGTTAGATTATGCCTGTGTTTTTGACTCAGTTTATTTTCCATCTTCCATAAGACACATTTCTAAGCATTGTAGTAAGTCACACTAGCATTGTCTGAATACACACATGCTGACATCAGAGTGTATAATGCTTCAAACATTCTGCAGAGTTGGTACTGGTCCTTTTTTGCTTTCTCTGACCTTATTGGGACTTCATAGGCTTGACAGTTTGTTTTCAGTACAGCCTGCCTATCTGAAATTTTGGTCCCTTAGTGTGGTTGGTGCCAAAATAAAGAAATTCATTTACCTGTTCTTCAGTATCATTACATGATAATGACATCATGGGTGATGACAATACATATTTATTGAGTGCTTATTTTGAGCCAGCCTCTGCCCTGAGTGCTTTGCATGTATTGTTTTATCTAATCTCTCACAACCAAAACAGTCCTAGGCAATGTACTGTAGTTTTACAGAGGAAGAAAATAGGACACAGAGAGACTAAATTGCTCAAGATAACCCAGTTAGGTCATAATTAGTGGAGCAGAGCCCACACTCTGAACTTCACGGTAATCCTGTATCCACTCACAAGGGGTCCTCAGGGTGGAAAGAGAGGGATAACCTTTTCCGAACAGAGATGTAGGAGATTTGGTTGGCATTTGATAGGATTTGATGCTCAGTCCCTTATTCTGCTTATGATCCAAGCTTGTTTAGACAAGAGGGTAGTGATACTCTAGAAGCCAGAGATGGCAAGTGAAGCTTCCTTAGGAGTCATAAAGTGTGGGCTCAGAAGTAAAAATGGGTGTGCTTTGCAGAAGGGATAATAAGCATCTACAGTCTGGATCATTTTGTCACAACATCTGCTGCTAACCCACTGCTGGGAGGAGGAATGTCAACCATGATGCTGTCTGGAGTAACCTTTAAAACAGAAAGCATTTGCATGTCCTGTGAGCACTGGTGTTCTGTTGCTTGTCTGACATAAATCCCAGTTTCTTCCATCTCCCCACTGGTAATCTTGCATTTGTGTATCAAGTCATATTGGGTAAGGATGACCATAGAGATGGAGGGCAGGCTTGCTTTGTTGTCAACTAATCTCATTAATGACCACATCATTGCAATATCATCACTAGACTGAACCTCAGATCCTTATAGAAAACACATTCTTATATAGCAGAGGACACTGAGACCCAGAGTAGGAAAGCAGAACTAAAATTCAATATTTGACCCCTAATCCAATGCTTTCTTTGTGACTCTATGCTGCCAAACTGCAAACATGATGAATATTAACAACGAAATATTTTCAGTAGTATTAATATTATTGATAAAGCTTCTACCAAGGGTAAAGCATTGGGATTAAGATTTGAAGTTTGTCAAGACAAAGTAAGCAATTGTCTTTCCCCTGAAAGAGGGGATTGACAGCCTGGGATTTGAAATATAAAAACAGATATTGCTATCATCATCACCATCACTGTCACCATTTTCACAGAAACCCATTGTGAGCACTTACTATGTGCCAGGCACTGTACTACATGCTTTATGTTATGTCTTAATTTAAAATGTATGGCAAAGCTATTATTAAGCATGCTTACAGATTAGGTTCTGAGGTGTTAAAATAACTATTACAAAGTCTTCTATTATGAAGCTCCATATGGGGGACACAGCTAATCAGGTACAATAGAAGCTTAGAAAAAACCAGAACAGTATAGAGGCTTCATGGAGAATGTGAGACTTTCAGGGGGCCTTGAGCTAAGCTGCAAAGAGAGATAAGGACAGTGAAGGTGAACGGATGGGGAGGACACCTGAATGGTTTTGGAACGAAGAAGGTGGGAGATTAGAAGAGAACAATGTGTAGAGTGGTCTGAAGAATAAATGAATGACCTTCTAATTTTCTGAGCACATTCTCTGTTCCAGGCCCCATGCAAAGTGGCACTGGGCATGCAGAGGTGAGGGACACAGACCCCGCACTAATGAGTAGGGGAGAAGACCCCAAAATAGGCAACCATTATTGTGGATAATAGGGTTGGGCAAGGGACCATGTGAGTTCAGTGTAATGGGGCCAACCTCTCCTCTATTTGGGGGTATACTACTGATACTGTCAAGAGTAGCCTGGAGACAAAGAGACCTGGGGCAGTTCAGATGAACACATGGTTCCAGCTGGTAACTGGCCTTGAAGGTCATCTTCTCTCCTTGCCTGCCTATTCCCTGCCTGTGAGCAGGACGGGGGGAACTTCTGTTAGTGCCACTCCCTGGCATGGTCAGCTGCCAGAGCTGCACCCTGAAGCCCAGAGCTGCCCACAGCCAGAGCTTGGGGCTGTCAGAGGATATCACTCCACACAAAGGCTGTTTCCCCTCTGCTGCTGGACTGGGCATGTTTGTGTTTACTGTGCCAGCCACTCCTGCCCTCCTCAATTCCCAGTGCTGAGGCTGGGCGGCTGCCGAAGGGCGGGCTTCCGGGAGGCCAAGCTTGCTATGGGGGGAAGGAGGGGGAGGAACGCAGCTGGTGCCAAGAGAAATATTAACTTGACATTTAGCGAAAGGGTGAATCCATTTATTGCACTGCAACAACGAGGTGTTTACATCCTGAGTTGCCTTCTGTTTTCCTATTGTCTTTCCTCCTCAGTGGTCTGGCCAGGCCCTAGTCTTGGCAGTTTAAATCAACACAGTAATGAAGGGAAGCCTCCTGGTCAGTTTAAAGTCAGTCTCTTTGTGTCTGTCTCTGTCTCTGCTTCTCTCTCTCTCTCTCTCTCTCTCTCTCTCTCTCTCTCTCTCACACACACACACACACACACACACACACACACGTGTGCAGAGTCCCTAGAGCTGTACTGATTGTTCAGAAGTCTGTTTCTCCTTGGTTCCTTCCTTGCTAACCCTACAGCTGCAGCTTCAGTCCAGACAACTTGGGCACTTTGAAATGCCTCCATCCTGGCCTGCCTTTCCAGCTACTGACAAAAACCATTTCCAGACAGGATGAAACATGGATCAAACTCTTGCTATGTACATTCAGGAATGCTAAGAACATGACAAAAATTCCTTACATAGCCACAAGGATGTTAGTATTTATAGGGCTCTTGCCTTTTTATCATCACCAGTGTCATGGTGAGATGGGCAGGGTTGGTGCCATTCTAGGTGAGGAAGCTAAAACTTAGGCTCTTGTAGGGGCGCCTGGGTGGCTCAGTCGGTTAAGCGTCAGACTTGGGCTCAGGTCATGATCTCACAGTCCGTGAGTTCGAGCCCTGCCTCGGGCTCTGTGCTGACAGCTCAGAGCCTGGAGCCTGCTTTGGATTCTGTGTCTCCCTCTCTGTCTGACCCTCCCCAGTTCATGCTCTGATTCTCTCTGTCTCAAAAATAAATAAACGTTAAAAAAATTAAAAAAAAAAAAAACAAACTTAGGCTCTTGTATACTTACAATATGCCAGGCTTGGTACTGGACTCTTTAACTGCATTACATCATTTAACTCTCACCAGTGGGATGGGTCTAGTTGTCCCATTTTATTGATGAGGGGACTAGAAGGTTTGAGAATTTTTCAGCTGGGAAGCAGCCATATAAACCTGACCTTAAAGCCACCACACTGCTACTTTAGGGGGCATGGGTCAGTTTGGAAGGTGGGCAGGGTCCAGTGGGCACTACACCATTTGGTTTTCTTTCACTCCCGTAGCCTGTAGTGGTCTGAGATGGGATCACAGGTGTTCTAGAGAACCATTTCTTTTGCTTCATTGTTCACCTTGCCCCCAGAATCTCCAGAAGAGACACTGCTTTTACCCTCTTGTCTTGTCCAAACAAGATCCAGTAACTCAACATCTGAATATCTAACCCAGGACAACTCAGAAGTTCATAGAATGTTCTCTCCAGAAATGTCCTTCAGGTCTCACCCATAACAGCCCTAAAACTACAGGATGGTACTATTGCTTTGAGCCCAATCTCAGCTCTGAAACACTCTTATCCTTCAATCCCCTTTCCATGAATTTACTTGCCCCAGGCCCTTCATTCTATATCAGGAGGGAGATCCCACTGGCCTGACATGATAACTTGACCTCTAAAATTTATAGTGATACATAAAGCATGAGAGAGAAGTGGAAAACACATATAAATACATCTACTATTTATTATGCAACTTTTCTTCAATTGCTAAGTTAACATGCTCAGCTCACTCAAGCTATCTATGTGTTCATATTACCCCTCTCACAGCTCAGTAGGTATGACAAATCTCTTGCCACAAAATTATGCTCTTTTATAGTGATGGGCCTGACCACATTTGGGGAGGGGAAACCCATTGATCCAGAACGAAATTCTTTTCTTTTAGACCCATCTATGTGCCTGTGTCCCAGTAGTTCCCAAACTGACATGGAATGGAAAAGCCAGTGCTTACCATTGACAAAGGCTTTATTCCCATCTCAAACCATTCTTCCAAGCCTATAAACATTCTTCTAGGGAGTTCCATTTGTCTCTAAGAGCCTTGTTTCCAAATGAGAGGACCAATCACTTTTTTGATGTTCTAGTCTGTTCTCCAGTGAAGACCCGCCTCAGCCCTTTTGCCATCTATCAGATATTGAATGGAGCCCAGTGGTCTGCTGATCTCGGTTGGTTTCAAATCAATTACTTGGTCTTGGCTCTCATTTTAAGACTGAGTAAGTCAATCCTGGTGCTAGGGAAACCTTATATTTTTCTCCAGGGCAATAGCTGTCAAATATGGCTATGTATCACATGACCTGGGGCTGTTTGTTAATAGGCAGATTCCTAGGTTCCACACTAGATTGACCAAATTAGAATTTCTTGACTGTAATTTTTAACAGCCAGTCCTCCTTCCAGTGTTTGGGAACAACAATCTCATTTATCTACCAGTTCCCAGGCAGAGGAATATTTCCCAGTGTGGATGCTCTTGTCTAGTCTTCATTCCCTTCTCCACCCTGATAGCTTTTATTCTGCTTTTGAGGAACAGAGCTATCATCAAAAGCTCAAGGTGACCCTGCTCTGGTCCATTCTTCTCTTGCCAAAGCACAGGAAGTAGTTCCATCTGGCATACTCAGAGGACAAAAAGAAGAAAACGTTGGGTTCTAATAAACATACCTGTGCCACATACCCAGTGAACTGCACAGTATTCTGTATCCTTTTGTCACCTCTGCTGATGATTTCATGATGAACTTGGAGCACAAATTTTAAGGGCTGGAATTCCAAAATTGCTAAGTAGATTAAGTGTCCCAGCACTGCACACTGATAACCAGTGAAAAGACATTCAGTTACCACCAAATAACCATGGACTCTCTCACTCCTCCAAGTGGACTATGAACAGAAATGACAATGTGTCCCTTCCAGCTTGAGTCAGTTAAAAGCCCCTGTCTACTTCCACGTACTCTTCCTTGCCCTGTCATGGTGATCACAGAGACCATGTGTTGAGATGGTAGAACCATGAGGTAAAACCAGCCTGGATGTCATCTTTTTAAAACAAGTTACCTTGGAGAGCCACCAGACCCAATATGACTTTTAATGAGTGGGAAATAAATGATGAAATATTAAGTCTTTGGAATTTTAGGGTTTCTTTGTTACTGCAGCATAACCTTGTATATCCTGAAAAATGAGGTTGATACAGTCCTGAAGCAGACTTTCCTGTGCATGAAACTTCTAGTTCTTGGCATTTGTAGCTTGCTTCACCTCTTAAAGACTGAATGAAACTAGAACTTTCTAGGAACCCTTTCAAACTGCAGTAGTGATTTACTGAAGCAGAAAGAACATGGTTATTTTGAGTCCCAGAAGAAGAAGAAAACAAAACAAAACAAACTTAGAGCTGTTGTCTTCCTCCCAGAAAGGAATTAAAAATAGAGGCATATTGACATGGGCAAAATACAACACTGCCTGATGTCGTGTGGACGTGTTCTTTGAAAGTATTAATTACATACTCATACCATTTAAAAATATTAATTTAAATGCACACAGTTTGCAAATCTCTTCTCTGCTGGATGACTTGGGACAAAGCTAGCTGAGAATTAATTGATTAATAACAGGCTGAAGCCTGTGTGTGTTTTCACTGACAATATCCTCAGGACTTGGGTTTCTTAGAGTTGCTTTTCTGTCTGTGGGAGAAGTGATTTCTTCTTTAGTGGACTTTTACCACTCAGCAGAATTAGCTAATCTGATCCTTTCTCTTCTGTCAATGGCAAAAGTCACTTATTTGAGAATGGACACTTATGTCGTATTTTCCTAGTTGTGTGTAAGAGGCTTATGTGGCATTTATGATATATAGAATGACAAAGAGGGTGCGTACTCAGGAAAAGGTCTTTTGTCCATCATGACATCAAAAGGGTCTTCTGTCCATGGTGACTCACTGTGTACTGAAAAATTCCATTATGAGTAATATATGCCTTTCCATTAAAGATGTCATCCCAGAAATGGTTTGATTGAATATATATTCCTTCGTAGGGAGGGAAAAGTAGTAAGTCATTAACAGCATAAATATGACTTCCTTAGAAAATCCTTGAGAGAACGTGACATTAGTCAGATACATTTTGATGGGACGTGTGAAGTAGAGAGATGAGCCACTTAGGACAGAGGATGGCAGGGTGAGTGTGGGCAGTATGATGTGGCAGAGGACCTGGGTGGCCCAAGAGCTCTGACCCTACATGTGGACAATGAACCGGGTTTGGGTGGTAAAAGGTCAGCATTTGTTCAGGGTTGGTCATGAGTGCCTGCATTGGTATGTCCTGTGGGGCTGATTTCTTTCACATTAAACACAGGCTTCCTGAACGTTTTAATTGTGTTTGGGTTTTTTCCTGTAACTCTTAGGTTGGAGTCATGTCCTATCATATATAGGTCAAGTGATCTGTCTGCCAACCTCTGATGTGGTGGGGTTGGCAAGTGTGAATGAGAGAGAAGTGAGGGAGGGTCCAAATCAGGAAATACCTACCTACCTTTATGCATCTTGGCCTGGGGAGTGGGCTGAGAGGCAGGCAGGAGTGGATGGGCCTGCAAAGGCTCTGACACTTGTATGGTGAGGAGGGTTCAGCCCAAGGATGCAGGGCCCTGAAAGCCACTGGAATTCCTTCTTCTTTCTTCAAATTTGCCTGGAGTCTCAGCCTCAGCTTTAGCCTTTGGAGCCATGTACACATTTGATTAAGGAATTGTTCCCTTTTTTTTCTTTCAGAACAGCCTTCATGAGGATTTGGAGGATATCACCTCCCTCATGACACCCACCTTTCTAATAGCACTTAACAGAACATATTTCTTTTGCACCAGTTAGAAGGTCCTTCTCCAGAATTCCTCTTGGAGTCTCCACCATTTCGTTCAGGAAATATATATATACATGTATATATATATACACACATATATATACATGTATATATATATATACACATATATATGTATATATAAAAATGTCTTTTATATGTATAAATTTTATATATTTTATATATTTATAAATGTCATATATATATATATATATATATATATATATATATATATATGTCTTTTAAGGGCAAAGGGTGAGATCTCAAGGAGAATGTTCAAGCTATCAAAAGATGTCATAAACTATCTTTTGCCAAATGTGGATTCGCTTACCTGGAGGATCTATTTTGTTTGGTGAGTGACATCATTAGTTGCATAGAACAGTTTACCTGGAGATCAGGGCAAAGCTGAATTGTTCTGCATCAAGCAGGCTCTATCAGGTTAGGCCATATTATGCTATAGTAACAAGCAACCCTGACAGTGACATAACACAAGAAAAGTTTATTCATGCTCCATACATATATAATATCAGTCAGAAAAGGCAGGGAGTTGGAAAGAGGGAGGCTCTTCATTAAAGTCAGGCAGTGAGCCAAACTGATAGAAGAAGTTCCATCTTGGCATTTCCTTCCAACGTCATCCTGGCCCAACACAATGGTGCACCTCTCTGGCTGAAAGCTTCCATCTGGAAATGGCACACATCACTTTGCTTCTGATTCATTGGCCAGAGCAAACCACTTGGTCACACCTAATTTCAAAAGAGATAGGAAATTATTCTACCAATTTCCCAGAAAGAGGAAAGAATTGGGATAGTTGTGAATATCCCCTGTGATGTCCATAGGGGTGAATATGCTTACTCTAGTGGGAGGGTCAGGGTCAAGGGGCTTTTTCAGGGAGAGTGAGGGATTTTGGCTTATCAGGACTATGTTTCTACATGGAGGGGCTGTGAGGGGAAAGGTCAGGAGCCTTGGTTGTACCATGGCCAGAAGGAACTGAGGTGAACTCAGAATGTCCTATTAGATCCATTTGTGCAACTTATATCCCTTTTCCGCCTTACCTGTGAAATCTTCAACAGTTTGTGTTGTTCCTTATTTGCCTGTATCTGGGAACATGGGTGGAGGTGGGGGCAGGCGGGAGGGTCTCAGACAAGCACCACATTCAGGGTATAAATCATTCAGGGCAAAATCAGAGGCAGAATATCTTGGCCTAGGTGCTGAATGAGCCAGAGATGGCCAACCTCTGAGGTACTATACCTGTTATTTTTCCTCCTAGATCATAAATTCCTCATGGTCAAGTACTGTCTCTTATTTATATGTATGTCCTCTGCAGAGCACAGAACTATTCTGGTCTCAGTAGGTGCCCAATTGCCTGAGGCATGTTTGTGGGTGAAGGAATAAATGAGTGAGTACATTTCTGCCTCTTCTGCCTTGTGCTGGGAAGCCTCGTGGTGGGCAAGTAGCCAGGGGAGGGGAGGGGTGGGCCAGCACTGTCTTTGCTCAGAAAAGAAACTCTCCTCACTCTGCATCCAGCATTGACTTCCAAGCCTGTTAGAGGAACAGAGGCTCCAAGGGCTCTCAAAGTAGGATGTGGAAAGTTTCCTTGACCATTTTCACTTGTGCTGATGAACCATTGGCCCTGGAGAGTAGCCCCACCAATATGCCCAAAGGCAGATGGCAGCACAGGAGCCCTGGACCAGGAGATGGTGGGGGGATGGCAGGCAGGGGAGTGAAACACCTGTGAGGACTGAGGAGTGGGTGTTGTGTGCAATGGACTGCACACCAGCCTTGGAATACCTTCACTTGCCCACTCATTCATTGGTTGACTCACTCCTTCACTTATTTACTTGGGACTTCATTCATTTCCTCTGTCATCCACAGTGACAAAACAGAGTGTGTATGGAGCTCCTGATACAATGCCTGGCACATAATTAGTGCTGAGTTAATGTGTTTGCTCACTCATTCCACAGCAATATTTTTTGAGTGCCTGCTTTGTACCAGGCACTCTACCAGATGCTGGGATAAAGCAGAGAAGAGACTAAGGTCGCTGCTCTCATGGAGCTTGCATTCACGTGGATGAATGGGAGTTGTTATTATTACTTTGGCATATTTATGACGTTCTGGGAATCCATAGAAATTGACAATATGGTCTTACTCCTTGGGGAGATGAAAAACTAGTGGGAGACACAATACACATACGTGTAAAATAAACACAATGAGGCAGTCTGTGTGGGGTGGGTTTGGGGAAAACAAGGGCTATATATTGGGCCATCAGGCCCCAAGTGAGGGGGTGCTCTGGCGGGGCAGGAAGAGAGGGAAGACTCTGACGGGGTGGGTTGGAGGTGAGGGATTGAAGGGGATGGATGTGACTGCAGACTACTCTACTTCTTGCTAGCTTTGTGACTGTGGACGAGTTACCTAACCTCTCTGTGCTCCTTTTCCTCCTCTGTAAAACCTCATAAGGCTGGTGAGAATTAACATCTTGTGAAGCTCTTGGAACATTACCAGCAACAGATAACTATTATGTACTGGTTTGTTGTGTCAATACATGAATAAAAAAGGAGGGTTGGAGGATCCATACTAGAAGGTGTGGCTGGCCATGTGAATGAGAGCCCTGAATAGCACAGAAAGGTTATGAGTAGACTGGAGCCTGTAAGGTTGCCCCTCCCCGAGGAGACACTTAATTTCCTCCATTTATGGCTGTCTTTCTTTCTCCTCCATCTTTTTCTCTTTCTCCCCAGCTATGTGCAGTGTCTGATTTGCCTCTGCACCCCCAGCGCCTAGCACAGTGCCAGGAAGACAGATGCCATGTATATATTGTTCAGTGAACCAATGGGTATTCATTTCTCAGTGCCATTGGAGTTCATGAGGTTTTATTCAGGAACTGACCTCTGACTTTCAGGTCCCTAAACTCTCACATGGGACCTTGAAGAGGCTGGCAGCCTAGAAATCCTTATATTCCCAGACTCCTCCATCTCCCAAATGTCCTCTCATCATTGACCTTCAGCTGTTGGTCTTTCCTCTGAGCCTCCCCCAGGGACCAGAAGGGAGGCAGGTCTGTCCTCAGCAGGACTCCTATGGCATCAGTCACTGCAGGTAGGGGGTGGGAGGTGGGCTGAGCTGCTGAGCAAGAAGGGGTGTCCATCAGCTCTTGCCTTCATTATCCTTGGATTGTTTCAGTCTTCTTTCTTGTCCTCCTGAGTCCAGCAGTAGAATAGTAATCGTCGTCATCATGACAGCAAATAACACTATTCCAAGTCCTTAACCTGCAGTGAAGCAGAAGTTCCCAGTGCCCCACCCATATCTCCATGGCCAATCCCTGAGGTTACTTGAAGGTGGATCCTGACCGTGGACCTCATCATATAGATGGCTTCCTGCATCTCCCTCCTGAGGGTGTTCTCTGTCTTCATAGGGCCAGAGCTGAAATGCCAGGGAAACCCCTAGTAGTGACCCTCTAGCAATGATGGGCGGGTTGGCAGAACAGATAGCCCACCTTCCTCACCCTCACCCTCTTGGAGAGCCCCATTTGCTCACAGTGGAAGTAACCTACTCATCAGTGCACCTGTAACTGGTTTCCTCCTTTCCCTGTCTCACTTCTCCATGGGTTATGGTGTTTCCCTGAATATCTTCCAAATAAATTTCTTGCACCAGGTTTTGGCCTTCAGGCCTGCCTATAGGAAGAACTCAGCTGAAGACTCATGTCATCATCCCCATTTTATACATGAAGTTAAAGAAGTAACTTGCCAAGGTGGCACAGCTGGTAAGTGGTTCAGCCAGGACTGAACCCGCCTGTTTCCAGAGCCCCTGACTCTAATGACTTTCAGTCCCCCCTCTCCCCTTGACCGTGACTTTTAAGTTAGGTGCTGCAGTCTGTTTGCTCCAAGTCTTGGGGGCTGAGAACAGACCCCATTGCCCCCACATCCCTAGCATGGTATCCTTGGGAACAGCCAGGGCAGTAACACTCTGCCTGGTTCAGGCCAAAGCTCTGCCCCCTCCCTTTTTTTTTTTGTCAAGGAGCTGCCAACCCCTTTCCCCTTAGTATTTGTTGGCAAGACACAGTAAAAGCATTCCTGAATTAAAGGCACAGTGAAATGACACTTGAATTCTCTGGGGAACAATTCTGCTATGATGGATAAACATGTTAATTACTCAGAATTTAACCTCCAGCTGCTGCATATGTCATGCTTTTTCCTCTCAGCCTGAGCTTGGGGCCTGGGGCGGTGGACTCTCAGAGATCTCTGTCTGGCCCAGGAGAGCTTCCCCATCCCTGCACACAACCAATATCTGGGGTGGGGGGGGGGAGCAGTAAGTGAAGAGGTCGAGATCACAGGCTCTTGTGCTAAATGGCTCAGGTTCGAATCCCAGCTCTACCACTCATGACCTGTAGGCCCTTGAGCAAGTACTTCAACCCTGCTATGGCTTACTTTTTCTATCTGTAAAAGGGTTGGCATGAAGATTAAATATGTTAACAACTGTAAAGGACATAAAGGACTTAGACATGTCTGTGCTATTACTATTATTACAAGCCCTGTGCAGATGGCCACCTGGGTGCTCAGCTCTCCCCTCCACAGGATTTTTTTGGGTTCCTTTCTCTTTATTGTCCCTGCTGCCTTGTTCTAAGGTCTCTTAGTGAACTTTGCAACTCACTTTTTTTCTGAGCCTAATTTTAGCTCTCCCAAAGGAGAGTGGAGTGAGGCACATTTGTAAAGCCTTCTAGGACATGAGTGGGGACTGCCTATCCATTGATTTATATACAGAAAACTTAAAGAATGCCTACCATGTGCCAGGCCCTCTACCAAAAGCTGGTGCTACTGTCTCCAGTGAGATGTGGCCAATAACTCGGGTGGCTTTCCTGTGGGAAGGCAGGCAGAACCACAGGCAAGCCATGTGCATCAGCATGGAGCAGTGATAGGATGAGAGGCTAGAGGGTCCCCTCTGGTGCTGTCCCCTACACACCCCCTGTAATGAGGGTAGCACGTGGCAGCATGGCTTTCAGAATCCAAAGACATGGAATCCAATACAGGCTAAGCATCTTTGCTGTGTGACCTTGAGCAATACATTTAACTTCTCTAAGCCTTCAGTGCCAACTCGGAAATGGGGATAGCAGCAGTGTGTAACTGGCAGTATTGTTGTGAGGATGCAGGCAAAATCCTAAGTTCGGTCACCTAGAAAGCATGCAGTAGGTGTGAGGCATTACAATGATTGGCCTATATTGCTAATGATAACGTCTTCAAGTTGGAGTGTCCTCACCTAAAAATAGTACCTCCCTCACTGAGCTTAAGAAAATTGAATGAGATGATTGATACAAAACCCTCAGCACTCTCTGGATACAAAATAATGAGGGCGACATTTACTCATGGCTTTTGTCAGTGCCTCTCCTCCCTCAGCTCCTGGTTCACCTGGGTGCATGGGGGAGCCCCCTCTATGTTTGGGGCTCTATGAGCCCCAGTAGGGCTCAAGATTCCCCAAGGAGCCAAGCAAGGAGATTCCAGCCTTCAGGCTGCCTGCTACAGAATTGTAAACTTCTCGACTCCTCATGCTGGAAATGTCTGGCTGCTGATGGGATCATTAAGAGTGCCAGCCAGATCTGATCTCCACATCAGAAGTTTATTAATAACACCTCGAATTTATCTTCCTTGGTGGGGAAATTTTGCCAATATCTGATAAAAGCAAAATGCACGGTGGCCTTGTGTGTGCCAACAAGAGTCCTCTCCCTGTCATCAGCTGTTAGCAGAAAGCTAGCACAGCAGGCTGAGATGGGACTAATGAAAGTACAGAGGGGGGAAGTGAGTTTTGTATCTTCAATTCAGAGTTTGGGCTTCAGATGTCCTTCTGAGACCCCTTTCCCCCACACGGGGTTGTGAAAATAAATTTCAGACCTGCCTCTTCCTCTGAGAGTGTGTGCCCCATCTTCCAATACCCATCTGAACACAGTGCTATCAGCGAAACCAGTCTCGTCATCTCTGAACTTCCATGAGTCCCACTTATCTTTCAGTTGAGAATGCAAGCACAAAAGAATATCAAGGAGTGGTGTAAGTGGAGCTGGCTGCAAATGAGAGAAAACATTGTGGTGGCATGATAGGGCTTTAGAAACCAGAATCCTGGGTTAGACTGTTGAGGAACTAGACCCCTTAGTTTATGTTAGCTGAGTTAAGGAGGGTACAGCTAAGTGGAAGGACCCTCCAGGACAGAGGATTCAGGCCGTGATTCTGAGCAGTCTGAAAACATCCTGCAGGAGACCTGGCAGTGGGAAGCCTGAGGAGCAGGGAGTGTTTGGGGAGGCTGGCCTGATGTATGGTGCTGAGTGGTAGGCGAGGAGCAAAGGGCTTTGGAAGCTTCTAGCTCAAAAGGCACCCTCAGTCCATTATAAAATGTCCAATGCGCTGATTTTACTAATGAGGACATGAAGCCTAGGGAGGGGAAGCCATTTGCCCAGGATCCCACAGCAGTGGTGGCAGGGCCAGAACTGGAATGGATGTCTGGCTTCCCCGTCCAGCAGTCTTTCCACCAGACCTTTCTTCCTTGTGTGGTTAACTTTAATTGAGCCCTTTCTATCTGCCAAGCACCCTGCTAAGCAACGGATATTCTGTGTTGACTTTCACAACAACCTTGTGAGAAAGATGCTCTTGGTGCTTTCATTGGACACCTCGAGCCATTGGCTGGGAGAGTTTAAAGGACTTACTTCAAGTTACAGACTATTAAGTGGTGGGTTCAGCGTTCCAACGTAGACAGCTTGCTCCAGAACCCTGCTTGTAATGAGAAGTCTAAACCAGTGCTTCTCAAAGTGGGGTGCCTGGAGAAGCAGCATCACCCAGGGAACTTGTTCAGAGATGCAGATTCCCGAATCAGAAACTCTGGGAGTGGGGCTAGCTTTCTGTGTTTGTAGAAGTTCAAGTTGGTCTAAGCCACAAATCTATCAGCTTTAAAGCGAGTCTTTATTTCCATGCTTTGTAAACCAAATTGTTGGCTTCTCATGCCTCAGGAAATTTACAAGGTCATTGCTACTTCTCAGCATCCCAGCTTCTGGTGGCCTCTTTTAACAGTGGGATTCTTCAGGAAGCCTGAGATTGGCACAGGTTTTCCTATAGCCAGAGGGGTTAAGTGTGTCTCTGAGCTTGAAGACAGCAAAATTGGCATGGCCGAACCTTCTGTTGGCCAGAGGGGATTTTGAGAGTCCTGACTGCTTTCATGTGAACTTGGACAATTTGGTTCAGTCAAGTGGAAAATTAACAAACCAGAAAGGAAGGGGACATGATTTGAGACCAAATGTTCTTTGCAACCAGGGTGCTGCCAGACTTCTAAGCATTGCTCTCGTGAAGCCTTGATGAATCCCACACTGGAGATATTTTCTCCTTGATTCAACAGATATTTATCCTGCACCCACCAAATGCCAGGCACTTTGCTTAGGAGTGGGAATAGAAAGATGAAGGGATGTGATCAGCCCATAGGAAACCCACAGTCTATTGTGATTATCTAGTGATGGGATTCTCCATTGGGGAAAATACAGTGGCTTTTAGTTGATGCAGTTGATGATGTCTGGTTAATAGAATGTCATAAAAATAAATCCCCCGATTATCCCATTGGCGATCAGTGACACTGCATACTAATGAAGGCAGCACTTCTTTGGTGGTATGGGGTAAAAGAATTGCAGCCCAGTGAAGGAGAGTCTGATGAAGACTTCATTATTTAATGAACCATGTCCTTATGAACAGCTGTGGTGTTAACTAGCCAGGACAATTATGCAAGTTGGATTATGTCTCCAGTAAATTGATTCTACTTTATTTGATTAGGTTGGTTCTCCAAAGACAGATTCTTCCAAGTTTGGTTGGGGGAGGGGGGGGAAACACATCATTTAAACTTTGCTTCTAACTTTTAATCTTTGAAATGCTTTTGCTGACCAATCTTAAGAGGAAACCCATGATAGCTACTGTGTTGTCATAAGCAAGAGAACCAAGAATAATCATGCATTTACAGTAGCTCTTAGCGTGCTCTGTACAAGACTCATGCAGGCTTCTCTCAATGATCTTGTCCACAGGGGCAATAAGAGACAGGCAGAAGCTGTGACTTCTCCTTTGTGAGCCCCCAAAGTAGCCGGGCTTTAGTTCACCAAGCACTCATCTTCCTTAGCACATAGCCAATTGTAGGCACACAGCTGAACATAATGAGAAGAAATGGGATTGATGTGAAAATTTTC
Organism: Prionailurus viverrinus; assembly: GCF_022837055.1. Lineage (NCBI taxonomy): Eukaryota > Metazoa > Chordata > Mammalia > Carnivora > Felidae > Prionailurus > Prionailurus viverrinus. The sequence continues at coordinate 38,018,612 of NC_062571.1, read as the reverse complement.
CTAAAGCCTCACCTTGCCATTTTCAGATTATTAGGCACCATCCAGTCCAGTGTTACTGTGGGCCATGATGTATTAGCAGCTTGTAAAAATCTATTTAATGGGTTATCACCAACATAACTAAAAAATGAAATAGAATAAAATATAGTGCATCTTATTATGTGTAGTAAGTATTGCCTCATGAAACAGTGCTTTGGTTTGGTGTATATACATGTATGAGTGTGTGTCTGTGGTGTGTCCTGAACCGTGTTGCTATTCCACAGCCAGACAGTCTCTGAGTAGACAGACTTCTCCTGGATGAAAGTCATTTCCTATAACAAGAAGAGGCTGGAAACTGGAAAATCACCTTCTCCCAGATGTGGTCTCTGAGGTCGTGAAATAACTGGATGAAAGTTGGATTCATCAGTATCTTTTGGACTTGTTAGGACAGGGTACATCCAGCACACACACCCCTACCCCACAAACACATGTCTGGCTGGTCTATACTGACCCTTACTACATGTGATACATTCTGATCTATTCTATCCCGTTCTTCTGTACTCTGTTCTATTGTACTCTGCTGAACTCTACTGAACTCTTCCATTCCATTCCATTCCATCCCATTCCATTCCATTCCATCCCATTATTCCTTCCCATCCCATCTCATCCCATCCCATCCCATCCCATCCCATCCCATCCCATCCCATCCCATATATCCCATTCATTCCATTCCCATTTCATTTTTAAAATGATGGCCAGGACTTATTAGGTGGATCCATTTCATGATCCATTAATGGGCTGCATTAAAAAGTAGCACTATATTAGGTTATATTCAAATTCCCTTTTAACACCCAAATTCTGTGTATGCAATGTAAATCACCACCATAACATTAGGATGCAAATTCTGTGTATAGCAGACTCCCATATAGAGTTGTTGAGTGACTGAAAACCATCTGATTAATCACTCATTGATTCACTTGCTCATTCATTCTATTCATCACTTAACATGTACCTGGTACTGTCTAGGCTACAGTGATGTATAGTAGATAATACACAAACCCTGCCCTGGAAGAGTGCCTACTTATAGGGATCCCGATTAGGCTTCCTGGGTTTATGAGAGTCTCAGCAGTTCCCTCTCTTGGGAGGGAGGGACCTTGGAACTTCATTTCCACACATTCTCCTTGGTCTTTCTGGGTGAAGTATATAGCCCTAAAGTCTTAGTCCAATAGCAGAGAATTTAACATGCTGCAGTTAATAAACACCAAACTCAAAATGAACTTATGCTACAAAAAAAGGCCAGTGGAGCTGTGGTGGCCCTGTCTTCTCTTGGACATTGTCACAGGTGTTAGGAGCCCTAATTACTTGTTGTGTATTGATTAGTGTCCCATATAGACTACTAATCCAGTGGACCGATTTGCAGGGACTAATAAATGAGATTGCTCAGTGTTGGGAGCTAATCATATTTTTTATGCTTAGACCAGCTTTTTGCGGGGGTTTAAGGAAGTTTCTGACTCAAGTCCCAGAAATGCTCTGTTTGACCACAGAGGTTAGAGGTAAACTGGGCCCAAGGGAGTACAAGGGGCTAGATGTTCCTTAAGTCTCCCCTATAATGAGAAGTTTTCATTCAGTGTTGATTCTTCCTGAGCTACTGGACTTCTGAGGACATAGGGAGGGTGGCCACATGACAGTTTAGTATGATGCGCTGATTTTTCATTATGATTTAATTTGCTCCCCAGCTAGATTGTGTACTCTTGGGAATGGAGCAGCTGGCTGATAGGACCAGTCACTCCATAGCTCTGAGTTGCTCTTTCTTCATGCATAAAACAGAATAAGTATGTCCCCCAGCAGGCCTGTGGGAAGGGCTAAGTGAAAATCTGGCCCTCATAAGGGCACTTGCCTTCTTTTCCAGTCCCCCCGCTACTCCCCAAAGCCAGTACTGAGCAATGGCTTGTACCTCCAACCCAAGACCCCCTGTTCTACCCTCAATCCAGCCCTAGAAATACCACCATGTCATTAAACCTCCTGATACTCTTCATCCGTGTTTCTATCCTTCCCTCCTACACTCACATCATGCTACACCCTCCATTCCACTTTACCCAATCAGCCAGAATTATAAATACTTCCCCAAACCTGAGGGGCTATTGGACTGACAGCTCCCTACTTCTGCTCATAGTTTACCCTTTGCCTGGGGACCTTCCCTTACACCCTCGACAGTCACCCCGTCCAGCACTGTCTACGCCAGATAGAATGACCTCTTAGGGTATTCTTCTGTCTTGAGTTTCTTTACTTGAGCATCATAACAGGGACCAGAACCTAGTAAGCTGTGCACACTGGAATTTGAAGCTTGAACCCGTGATGTCAGTGAGGTGGGATGCAAGTTGCTGGCTGGGGGACCGTGACATTCTGACTCACCTGCTGTACCGTGGCTTAAGTGAACCCCCAGAGGCCTGTGCACCCTCAGGAATGTGTGATAATGTGTGTGTGCACTCTCAGGAATGTTTCACGGAGATGGTTTCTTCCAGAGCAGATCCTTAAAGGAAAGGCAGCATGGCTTGGAGAATGAATAAGGTGTGGTTTCTAAGTGAGGAAAATGGATTCCAGTTCTACGAAATGCCACACTTCTTTGTATCTTTTACACTGAGGCCTGCAAAGATGAGGCAAGGCCATTCCCAGTGACTGGTCTGGTGAGACGAGCCACTGGATCCTGGGTCTTTGGAGTTGAAAAGGTTATGCTGATCCTCTCTTGTCTAGTTCTCTCCTTTTACACCTGAACAAACTGAGGTCCAGAGCTGGGTCATGGCTTGCCTGAAGTCAATGAGAGCTATAACTGCCAACACGTGGGGTGACAGTTGCCTGAGCTACAAGGAAAGGGGGCCCGTTGCTACTTCTCCTCATCCTGGTTGCCACTGTCATCTCTTGGGTGTCCTTGTCTTTCCCTGAAGCCAAGAGACAGGGAGGAAGGAGCATCCATTGCCATGGAAACCAGAGAGCGGGCTGCTCTCCCCACTGACTATAGCTCCTCTCACAAGACTGCTGCTGGTTCTGCTGCTGGGCCTTGATGGTGGCGCTGGGACCAGTCACCTTATTTGCCAGGAGAGAAAGCTGGAGGAACAGCAGACATCTTCTAACACCAGTTGCACAGGCTTAGCAAAGAGGGCCTACGAGTACATTGCGGCCATCCTCTTTGCTTTCTCACATGACTTTCTCCCCTGCCAGAGACTCCAACAGAATTTAAGAATCTTTTTCAGAAAGAGATCCGTCTTGAGCAGACTCTGGTCTTCAGATGCCAGAACTAAGCTTTTGAACTGACAGCAGCTCTGGCTGAAAAGGTTCTGTTTGTCAGACCTGCCAGAAGAAAATCTAAAATGAAGAGCTGGAGTCGGGAAAAAGAGGCAAAAGAGGACATTTGTTTTGCTTTCAGACATATTTCAGTCTCCTCAATCCTCCAGGAGGTAAATTGGGACTTTAAAAATCAATAGGCTTTCCTGTTCATATAGGACCAAGGAGTTCGGGGGTTGGGAAGGGCCTTATTAGGCCATCTCATCCATCCCTCGGCCCCCAGCCTATTCTAATCCCTCTTGTTTATAAAACTCTCTGGAGGAGGTGATTGCATAAGCTCCCACAATAATTTGTTCCACTGTCTAACAAATCTTGATCTTAAAACCATCTTCCTTATAGCAGGGCCAAATTCCTCCTGCTGCCTCCAAAGCTTGTCTGTCTATGGGTCCAGGCTGCTCAGGGCCAGCGAGGGTTTTATGAAATGAGCAAGGACTTGGTCCTATCATCAGTGTTCAAGTCTTGCCATTTCCACTCATCGGCAAAATGACCTTGGACAAGTCGCTTAACTGTTCCAAGACTGTTTCTTAATCTGAAGGGGCTGATGTGAAGGTTATAGGAAGTAGTAAGTGTCAACGTGTCCAACATGGTACCTGACACTTAGTGATGTTTAACAATGCGTCATGTTGCTCTAGGTTGGCCTAGGGGTACCATGGTATGGGCACCTATTTGATCAAGACCTCAGGCATTGACCTTTTAGTTCTTGGATCTTGGGGTTGTTGGAGGGATGGGAGACTGGAGCAGCAGGAGCAGCCAAGGGGCCACTCATGTGGGCTTGGCCATTGCCTGTTTGCCAACCAGTACAAAAGGTTTCACTATTTTAGAAACCTATTTGGCTGTATCAGCGCATATTGTCTAAAGTATCAGCCCTAGTGGTTCCTTCAAAAATGCCAAGCAAATCCCTACCTCCATGTCTTTGTTTGTGCCACTTGACCCTCCATGTTTTACTGACTTTTCCAATCTTGCCCACCAATAAGATCCAGCTCAAACCCAACCTCATACAACACCATGATCCAGCCCTGAACCTCATGCCCTGTATTTTTTATCCAGAAGAGAAGAAAGAGGATGAAATTTTTTCCTGCATGGTCAGTTGAGCCATTGACTGAGTTCATCACAGAGAATTCACCCTGAGAAACATAGATGAGGAAACAGGTCAGAGAAGGGCAGTGACTTGCCCTAGGCCATCGCAGTCATCAAGAACAGGTCTAGAACTTCAGTCTCCTGACTCACTGCCCAGGCTTCTTGTCCAGTACCCCATGACTGAGGCTGTTCCTTGAGCTTGGCATTAGATCAGAGTCAGCCCCCACCCTGCACAGCACCCCTCCTACCCTTGCACATGCTTGCTGAGTCATTCTGAAGGGAGGTGGGTAGGGGGAAAACACACTTTTTTTTTTGGAGATGGCATCCACCAGTTGGGAAAACTGAAGCCGGAAAGTCAGTGTGAGTGAGGTCTCCTATCTAGGTCCCCATCCCAGAACACACACCAGGGTAGGAGTTCTGGGGAAATGGAAAACATTTGTGTCTTTCTTTCTTCCTTTCTTTCTTTCTTCCTCCCCTCCCTCCCTCCCTCCCTCCCTCCCTCTTTCTTTCTTTCTTTCTTTCTTTCTTTCTTTCTTTCTTCATGTTTGTTTATTTTTGAGAGAGAGAGAGAGAGAGAGACAGAGAGACAGAGTGCGAGCAGGGGAGGAGCAGAGAGAGAGGGAGACACAGAATCTGAAATAGGCTCCAGGCTCTGAGCTGTCAGCACAGAGCCCGACATGGGGCTCAAACTCACAAACGGTGAGATTGTGACCTGTGCTGAAGTTGAACACTCAACCAACTGAGCCACCCAGGTGCCCCACATTTGTGTCTTTCTTACCCACCTGGTGTTGGGCAGGGGGACAGCTAACTTTAAGCCATGTGCTGGGAGGGTGACGTTTTACTATTGATACCTTGCTTGGCTTAGCTTTTACAGGACTTGCTTTCAAATGGAAATTCCTTAGTCAGACTTGTTCCACTGTCAGGGAGATGCTGGCCAGCCTCTAAAGCACCTGGGTTATAGAAACATCTGGAGGGGTCATTTAGGCCAAGAAGCTATGAGGTAAATGTTTGTGTGTTTGTGCATGCATGTGTGTCTATGACCCCCTTTGCTGGCACATTCTGTCATTGCATCATGGAAAATTCCTTCCTAAGTAAAGAAAGTAGCAGGTGCAAAGATGCTGATGTTGGATCCATTGAGAAAACACAGTTTTCGTCACAAAAATGGTATTTATGCATTGGGTTGGCACGTGGTTGGCCCAGATGGGGAAAATAGTGTTAAGATGGCCAGGCTCCTTTGGGTAAGGGACTTAGAGTGGCACCCAGAGGAGTAGGGAACAATGTAGGATAGGGAAGCATGGTGCTTTGGAGTTTATAGGACCAGAGTTCAAATCCTGACTTTGCTGCCTTCCAGCTAAGGGGCCTTATACAGCTCTCCACCACTTGGGGCGGTTTTGTGGGGAGGGGCTCCATGTTAATTCCAGGGTCCTTTTCACAGGGCTTTCACGATAACTGCAATGGATGTCTTAGAGGCTGCTGACTTTAGGCATCAATGTGTTTTGAGTCTGCTGGCTTTAGGCATCAGCGTGGACTCAGGTCATGAAAGTCATGTATGGTGACGAAGAGACCCACACACGAGATGACCCCATGGGCTGCCATTTTAGCCACATTTCAGTGTTAGAAAGCTGCCAGCTGGCCTGCTTCATTTCCTGAGCACTGACAGGGGAGCAGCTGGAGTCATCTTCTTTGCTGGTATCTGGAACAGCTGCTGGGATTTAATAGTGCACTTAGAGGAATTACCTGGAATCACGGCAGGCATTAAGAAATGGGAATGCATTTCTGTAAGCCAAGCTAATGTTTGAGAGTAAGGGAGCAAGGTCTTTCCTTCCGTAGTGGTGAGACACGGAAAGGCCTGGCCTGTGATTACGCTCTAACTACAGGCAGTAATTTCATCTGGGTTGTACTCAGCATGGGACGCAGGTTGGATAGTGTGTGAAAATGAAGGACTGGCTCATTCTGGGGGACCTCTTTTCAGATCAAATGCTCAAGGAAGCCACCATCTCTGGGCACCTAGGGGGTGACAGCTGTCTTGGCCAGTACATGAGGACAACTGGGGATAGCGCAGCACTCTGAGCCCGTTCCCCTCCTTGCTCCCCCCTGTTTATCTGGCTGCATGATTGTCCCATGAAATATCTTCTTCCAGACCCAGCTGTTCTTCTCTCAAGTCAGCTGGTTCCATATCCTGATATTTAGTTGGCACTCCCATGAGGTAGCACGCTGCTGGGTATACTGTGCTTATTTTCTAGTGGTTTATAGTCTTCTTGGGAATTGTGATGAATGAACATGCAATTATTAGACAACAGTAAAGACAGTACAAATTATGGTTTTAAATGGAGTCTAAGCAAGATAGATATGTTTAGGGCCAATCTAAATGTCCTTGGAGCTTACAAGGTAGAGAAGCTCCAGAAAGCTGAAAGAGTTTGGCTTCGGATGAGCCTTATGGGGCCAGAGCCCTGCACAGCCTATTGGGAAATGTACCCACTGCAGGGACCCATGCCCTCTCCGTTGACTCCCCATTTGGGCCTGAGGCAATAGCAGAGCCTGGGTAAAATAGAAGGAAGAGAGTTCTGCCTCATGTGTCCTTTTGCAAGCTAAGAGTTTTGTCTAGCTTGGGGACCACTTGGGGTTGCCGTACATCTGCCATGGTGGCCAGGATAAATGGTCACTTGACTTAGTACCAACACTGGTTGATGAGTGGCTTCCAGCTGTGACCCTGGCTAATGAGATTGGACTCAAAGAATGTTGCAAATACCGAGTCAGTAAATGACCTCCATTTAGCTCTTGTGCACCTCCTTAGTGCCCTGCCCTGTGTCATGCTGAGCACCAGCAAAGCCCCAGCCAGTCTGACCTGCTAGGTGTTGCTGTGGTCCCTTTGCTTCTTACCCAGTTCAGGCAGCCATCACTTCTTGCACAGACAACTGCAACTGTGGTCTAAAAATCTACTGATATTCCCTCCAAGCCACACCCTCCCCATCAAATCCATTCTTCCAACAGTGGCCAGGGGGGGCCTTTCTAAAATGGTTTTCTGATCATGGTAATTCCATTTCAAAAGCTCATTGCTTGCCTCCATGGTACATAGAAGAAAATCTGATCTCATCATGGATTGTCTGGTCCTGAACTTTTCTTGTTCTGTAAGTGCTATTTATAATGCAACTTAAAAACAACAACAACAACAACAACAACAACAACAACAACAACAAACAACTAGCCTCTACCCATGTGGATTCCTCTCCTGGGGATGTCTTCCCTCTCCATTCATGTGTCCCACTTGGGCCTCGCTCCCTCCTATTTGCTCTTTGTGGACATCATCTCTTACCAGACCGGGATGGCTGCTCCAGTTCCATACTTCACAGCTTGCTGTGATTTTTCTTTGAAGCACCTTTTGAATTACCATATTATCTGTGCAGGGTTTTTTGCTGGTGTTTGATGTTTGACGTCTGTCTTTCCTCCAGGCATTCACAAGGTTCCCAAGGGCAGGGAGCCACCACCCCCATCTTGTTGGCTACTGCACAAGACCTAGCACAGGGCCTACAATTCAGCAGGATTCAGGACATGTTTGCAGAGGTCGTAGGCCTTCTAGGTTTCCAAAGCTTCCTCAGGGTTTCCTGTCGGGTGTCCTACTGACCAGGGAACCACTGGGGGTGAAAGGAGCTTCAGGCAACTCAGCCAGATGTTTCCGTCTTTAGATGTGCTTTAGATGCCCAGGCGTGTAGCAGAAGAAACTATTATGACTCATAAACAGAGCAAATTTATAGTGGAAATCAGTGGGAGAGAATAAATATGAATCCCCATGATGTCATTTTATGGGCTGCTTTATAGATTGTAATCACCCATTTAGAGTTTGCAGGCTATTAATTTTGTTTGTGGAGAGCCAGGACTCTTGGGGACAGAATTTACAGGGCTGTGGTGTCAGACACGTGGATCTAGGCCTTCAACCCCTGAAAGGTTTTGGAAAGAGAAGGATAAACAGTCTTTTGAGTGGTTAGAGACTCGGGAGACTTGCCTCTAGCTCTCCTCTTGAACCACAATTTTTAAAATATTTTTACAAATATTTGTTTACTGTTTTATTATCTTAATTTTACCCTGGTCTCCAGGCCCCTCCTTCCTGTAAACGAAGTGACCATGTAGAATTTTGCATTCCGCATTTGGCAGAGAGAACCCCGCCCCCTTCTTAGAGTTTGAGGAGGCCTAACAAGGAGCAGTTTGGGGGCAGGGGAGGGGTGCCTGGGTGGCTCAGTTGGTTAAGTGTCCAACTTCAGCTCAGGTCATGATCTCACAGCTTATGAGTTCGAGCCCCGCATTGGAATCTGTGCTGACAGACAGACCTGGAGCCTGCTTTGGATTCTGTGTCTCCCTCTCTCTCTGCCCCTCTCCTGCTCCTGCTCTCTGTCTCTCAAAAATAAATAAACATTAAAAAAAAAAAAAAAAAAAGGAGCAGCTTGGGTTGGACAGAGCATTGTGGACTCCAGCTCTACCCCTTAGCTTGCAATCTTGAGCTGAGTTTTGTTGTTGTTAATTTCTTGATCCTTCCTTTTTTCCTCTATAAATCGTGACTACTGTCCCTAACCTGAAAGGGTGGGTCTAAAGACAAAGGAAATGAAATAGAAAAAGCACTTGGTACTCAAAAGAATTGTAGGTAATAAAATGATAATTTAATTGCTGTTTTACTGTAAGTCTGGTATGGGGGGGGGGGGGCAAAGTAAAAACTAAGAATCAGGACACTTCTGCCACTGACATGCTGGGTGACTTTGAAAAAATTAGTCAGCTTTTCTGGTCCCAGATTCTATGTTAGTGAAACGAGAGGTTTAGCTCAAATGATCTCAATGGTGGTGCTACTCAAAGTATGGTCTGTGGACCATCATCATGGGGGAACTTGTTAGAAATACAGATTTTCAGTCTCCACTCCAGGCCCCCAACTCAGAAACCCTGGGGGTAGGGTCCAACCATCTGCATTTTAACACATCATGTCCATAGCCCTAACATCATGTCTGATGTTGGTGCCCTAAGCAGTAGGCATCCCTGGAGCCTTCCTCCTCAGGGTCTTGGACCCTTTGGCAAGAGGAGAATGCAGTGAAATAGAAGAATGAGCACAGGATCCTAAATCAAGACTCAGTTGGGATTTGAACCCATTCAGGGTGATACAGTATTTGTGTGTAGAGCCACTACTTGGTCACCTCTCAGTAGTATGGATCTGCCTCATCCTTGCCTAGTGACCTTGACCAAGTTATTCAAACTCAGGCTCTTTTTCCTTATCTGTAAATGGGGAGGATGCTAGGACCTATGCTAATAGGGTCATTGTGGGGATTTCATGAGTTACATGAGAAAAGTGCCTGTAGGGCCTGCATGTGACCAGTATGGCAGGTGTTAGCTGCTAATGTCACATTAGTGTCCTTGTCATTCTCATGGTCCCAAATGTGACTACATGGGACTTAGAATAAAATGGAAAATGAGGGACCAGAACTCAAGTTTCCTAATTTGCTCTGTGACCTTGAGCAACCCGTTTAAGCTTAGAGAGGTAAAATTTCCTCATTTCTAAAATGGGAGTGTTTATTTATTTATTTTTTTCTGCTGGTATTTATTCGAATGTCTATAATGCGCTGACATTGGGCAAGCCCTGACGGTGCATCGTGAGGAAGGCAGACGCAGTCCCTACCCTCCCTCTACCCACTTGCTCTGAACCCTGGGCTCATTTTGGGATTTGATGAGATAATACATGAGTAGGCCTATCGTGGTTGTTAATTATCATCATTTTACTGACACAGATGTCTGCAAAGTATGTTGTGGGGTTAAACAGTGTTGACCGTTCTTGTGCTGAATGTTTTGGAGATTTCTTCCTATAAGTCAGGCCCTAATAAACCCATCAGAGAGAGGAGGAGGCCTTGCCTGGACAGCGCTAGATGCCTGCTTCCTGATAGCCTGACCGACTGCTGTGCCCTCCAAGGGGAGGGCTCCCCCTCCGTGTTAGGGGCAGTCATTCGACATATCCCTCAAACAGCTGATGTGGAGGTAAGCCCACCTCTGCCTTTACCAGGTCTTTTTTGAAGTTCTTATTGTCTGTCTGCACGTGCTGTATCCTGGAGGGTTTTTTTTTTTTTTTTTTTTTTTTTGAGACCCAATTAGGTACATCTGGAGACTTTGTATCAGGCAGGAAGTTGGAACTGCAGAGGGAGAGGGGATGGGTGGGCAGGTCTTTTAGGGTGGTGTTGGTTGGATTGGTCTCTGAGAAGTTGCTTTGAATATTTACTGTGAAAATTGCACTTGGCCCTCAGCCTGACTATATGCAGATGAGGTCTGCCTGTGGTTTAAGTCGGGGCAGCTAGGAAGCAAAGGTAATGATAGTCCTCCAGAGCTGCATATGAGCTGCAGCAATACTCCCAGTCTCGGGGGTCCTTGAGAGCCCAGCTCTGTCTGGGGAGAGGGGCGTGACTGTCATAGCTCCTCTGCCCCAGCTCCCCTTCCAAAGAGCACCTTCTGCCTTCAACTTTGGACTCCGTGCTCTGAGTAGTGGTCTGTTCCTTCCATCAACCTAGGGCTTAGTGGATGTCTCTTGCAGGCCCAGCCTCCTGCCAGGCGGAGGGGAAGACAGAATGATGTCTCTGCTTCCTGGGAATTTGCTCTCTGGCTGCTGAGGTGAATCTAAGTCACAGGAAAATGCCACTGTTTACCGGAGGTAGAATGTAATTTATGATTTGAGAGGCACAGGCAGACGTGAGAGGAGAGAACCGTGAGAGCTGGGTATAAGGGAGGACTCTGTGGAAGTCGTGGCACTGTGGCGGGGGCCTTGAGGACGGAAGGACGAATGAGTGGGCTTTTTGAGGAGGAAGGATACTTGGACAGACACTCAGGCAGACGCGGTGGTTGGTTAATGCACAGCTACATAGCACTTGTAGTGGGTGACTCGGTTCACAAACCTGCGTGTGCTAACAGTGTCATCTTTACTTTTTAATCTTCTAATGAACCAAAATCTGACTCCTGAGTTTTCATGTTTTGGGGGGATATTTTTCCCTACTCAGGGCTGTGCATAGCTGTTGTGTCTAAGAAAGAGCCCAGCCACAGGTTTCTGGCCACTAATGATGTGTGCACCTGGTCCCTGCTGAGATGCTTGTTGTGTGACATCCGGGTCATGCTGAACACAGAGCATGGGAGTCCCACAGGAGGCAGGAAGTCTACACTGGTGGTGGTCGTCCCCAGGACATGCAGCCACCCCCTCTGAGGTCTTGCCCTCTTACTGGTACTGGGAGCGTGTGACTTGCTCATAAGCCCAGCCTCCTACTTCTCTTCAGTCTGGAGAAAATCTCTCCCTTTCTCCTTTGGTGTCCCGCAAAGGCCATCCCTAGCACCCATCTCTCCCATGAACCCCACAGTGTGAACCAGATGAGGAGCCTTTGTTTTCCTGTCTGCAGAAATCCCCTCATTTAGGGGTACCTGCGTGGCTCGCTCAGTTAAGTGTCCGACTTCGGCTCAGGTCATGATCTCACAGCTCGGTCGTGAGTTCAAGCCCCACGTCGGGCTCTGTGCTAACAGCTCAGAAACCTGGAGCCTGCTTCGGATTCGGTGTCTTCCTCTGTCTCTTCCCTCCCCTGCTTGTGCTCTGTCTGTCTCTCCTTCTCTCAAAAATAAAATAAAAACATAAAAAAATTTTTTTAAATCCCCTCATTTAGACAACCTGGTTGGTATGAGCCACCCACAGTGGGGACAGACATAAATCGGTGTTTCTGGAAACTAGCTCACCATGTATTTTAGAACCAGCAGAACAGGAGTAACATTTTTAAGTAGCTGAAGTCCATCTTGCCCTTTGGGCACCTATTAACTGGTTGCTCAGGGCTGTACTGGATTTAAATACTGTGTTACTCAGGGGCCAGGAAGGACCAAAATCAGGCAGCTGGCAACCAGTGACTCGCCTCTGGGTGACTTAACACAAAAGCAAACATTTCTTTGACCATTCACCCCAAAATGCTCTCCCCATGCCATTTCACCATAACAAAACACGTTGGCCCTGGAAGTCCCATTCTCCAGAACCAGGCAAATAAGAGAGCCCTCTTCCATTTGCTATCAGAGTTCCTTGCTCCTGGCCTCCGGGACTGACTGCTGACATCTGAAGGACCAGGCCAGAGAGTAGGTGGGGACCCTGATGCCCAGGGTAAGTGCTGTGACTCCTAGTGGATGGGGACTTCGGAGGGATCATCTCTGGAAAACCCAGAACCTCTAAGGTATGCTTATTGGCTATTACTAAGCAATAACAGATGGCAAGATAATATTCTTTTCCCAAGTCCCTTGCTAATAAACATTCAATCATTCTCAAAGACCTTCCCTATTGAAGAAGATACCTGCAGGGTGAAGATCATGGCCTCATTTTTTCTTTTTTCCATTTCCCTCTACTTTTTTTCTTTTTTCCATTTCCCTCTACCTTTTTTCCATTTTTCCCTTCATGTATTTCTGGAAGGTAAGTTGGTCCAGCTTCATGAACAGAAAACTGGGCAGCTGGGGTGTGATTTGAGGGATCCATTATGGCCCTGTGGACCATCATCATGTTCCATTGATTCCTTAGCATTGGCCTGAAATGTCCATGTTTGTCACTTCTTTGGGTCAAGGCTTGAAGACATCTGTCAAACTACCAGTCTTATCTCAGATATGGAAGATAAGAAGCGATGGTTAACTAATTGAATAGGAAAGGCTGATCATGTTTTCGTCAATAACCAGGGCTGGAAATGAGTTGTAATCCTCCATTTTATTGCTGATAAAAAGAAACAGCATAGTTTACTGCACAGTCTTTGGAGCAAAGCTCATGGGCTCCATGTCTGAAATTTGCTGAATTGGACACGTTACTTAGCCTCTTTGTGTCTTAGTTTTTTCACATATAAAATGTGGACAATATTAGTACTTATATCTTAGGGTTGTTAATAGTTAAAATTCTTGGGTTAACATGTACTTAGAACAGTTCCTGGAACATAGATCCTGCAGGGGTGTTTGCTAGAATTCTTATTCCCCAAGGTTACAAGATCTGGCTTTGAAAGTTCTAAAGCCAGAACTGTGCATGTTGCTAGGACCACACAGATTTTCAGGTGACTGAGATATGAAGGAATGTGACCAAGACCTTTTGATGGGTCAGTGAGGACCAAAGATGGCTAGGTGAGAAAGGTCTCTATCCATGTGCACTAGAACACTTAGGGAAACTTTTAAAACCCCAATGCCTGCATCCCTCCTTCCCCCATCAATTAAATCAGAATTTCTAGGAGTGGGACCTGATCCTTAGTATTTTTTTTTTAAGTAGGCTTCAAGCCCAACACAGGGCTCGAACTCACAACCTTGACACTTACAGTCACATGCTTTACCAACTGAGCCAGCCAGCTGTCCCTGCTCCTTAGTATTTTAAAAATCTGTCCTGGGTGATTGCAGTGTGCAGGGTGTTGAACTAGTGGTTGACAGCTTCATGACTCTTCTAAAAATTATCCCATAATCTTGTTCAAATAGCTTCCTGCCTCAGTCCCAGCTGTTTAGATTCCATAGTTGGGGCCTAAGAATTGACATTTCTAGCCAGCTCCCGGGTGCTGATGCCCCTCATCTGCAGGCTGCACCCACTTAGTGGCGAGAGTAGAGCATAGCAAGGGAGGGAATGTGCTACTTTGGGTCCACACTGCATAGTTGTGGAGGCCAAGAGGTAACATGGGATTTAGCCTACTTACATCACTTATGGATTCTTCTGTAATGGGCGTTACAGGTGGGGGAGTGGGTGGCCAGGGTAAGTAGTAGAAGTTTGTCAGAAGTTCCTTCAGTTTAGGACAATCCCATTAGTAGTCTTCAGAATCCATGATGAGACAATGATCAGTATGCATTTGCAGTGAGCTAGGCCTGGGGGGATGAAAGAAAAACAAGACTTGCCCTGAAAGGGTTTCTAAGACACGCACCCTCCAAAAGGAAGATAATGGAACTGTGAGAGACATGTAGGTATTATGAGTTCCATCTCATCCGTCTCAAAGATGAAGAAACTGGGGCCAGAGAGGTTGCCCAAGGTTGCACACCTTATAAGTGGTGGGATAGGGACTCGAACCCAGGATTGGTCATAGGGCAGCATTACCTAAGTGCTTAAGGAGTGGTATAGAGGTGGCGGGGGTTGGGGGGCACTGATACAAAGATGCAAAAAGTAGAATTCTCAGTCATGAACTTCTGGAATTGAGAGAAACATCCTGTTACCCAGGTCTGGATCCATGGGTTGGGAGTAAGTTGCTCTGCCTTTTGGTGGAAGGGGGCTTGGAAGTCAGAGGGATCAAGGCTGAATCACGGGTCTGCTGTTTATTATCACTATGACCTTGCAGGAGCCTGAATATAATCTCCACCTCCCTATGACTGTGAGAAGGACTTTAAATGAGATAGTACACGTGAAGGACCCAACCCGATTTCTGGCATTCGGTGCGCCCTCAAAACTCGGTAGCTCTTCTCCATGTGGACAGTTGTGACTCTGCTCCCAGACCCTGGAGCCCAGGCCGAGAGCTCATCCTATCTGCCTTCAATTGTCTTTGATTTGCCACCATGCTCCTAGGTTCACTGAGAATCTGCCTTTCGATGGGTTGAAAACATCAAGCCGTGGTGAGATGTCCCCATTATTGTGATTCAAAAGCATCTTGGATACTTAGTGTAGCTTTTGCCAATTTCTTAGAGAATTAAACATTTAGTGCCCAACTGGATAGTTTCCAGTGCTGAGTACAGGTGGAAATGTATGTGCACCCCTCTAGGGGGTCCATTAAAGTCCAGTTGAAACTAACACTAATTCTCCACATATTTGTGGTAGGCAAAATAAGGAATGTGTGTAATCTGGTGGAGTTCAGCTCCAAAAGTAGAAGGTGGAGGGCAATAGAGGTCTGCAAGAAAGAGAAAAGCTTGGCATGGTTGCATGAGAAAAAGCAAGGGGGAAAAATACCTCAAAGGTGATTCTAGTTTACTTAGAAACAGATCTGGTTAACATGTTAGAAGAAATTTTCTTCTGACGCTTATTCTCACCATTTGCCATTTCTTGTGGAATCAAGCCAGCATAGAAGTTATTTCTCATTCTCAGCATGATTGGCTTTGAGAATTAGATCATTTGTAAGTCAAAAGATTTCTACAAAATTCAAAATAGGTGACTATCCAGGTATCTGAGTTTAGCCGGCTAGGAAGAAGGGATCAAATTAAGGTAGGTTTCCTTATTTCCCTGCTTAAAATTGCCTTTCAGGTCTCACCCCTGTCTCAAAATAACAAAGGCCCTGGCTGGGGAAGAACCTCTCCTTTTTCATGGTGTTCTATGACCTAAGTTAGTAAGGGCTGAGATTCTGCTGGAACTCAAGTGGAGGCTGCCAGCTACTTGTAAGCTGCTGGGCTGGAGGGGAATTCAGACAGGGGAATGAGACAAGACTGGCTGGGGCCGTAGTTCTCAATCCTGGCATCACATTATAATTCCCTGGGGAGCTTCCAAAAATCCGATGTCCGTGCAGCATCTCTGGGGGTGGCCCGGGTCCCTAGGATCCCAGGAAGCAGTCAGGGCTGAGAAACCTGGCCCTCCAGGAGGGCTCCTTAGAGTTTGGGTTTGAGAGACAGGAAAGAGTTAGAGCTGCCCGGGGAAGAAGGAGATGTTGGCTTGAATGGACCTACAACCCCAGGGGTGGTCGTAGTGAGGAAGCTGCAAAATTCTCTGAGAAGAAGGGTATTGTGAACATTGCATTTGTTGCTGTACATGAAAGGGTTAATTCAAAATTATATTTTATTGATTCTAAAATACATCGATTACGGGGAGCCTGGGTAGCTCAGTCGGTTAAGCGTTTGACTTTGGCTCAGGTCATGACCTCGCAGTTTGTAAGTTCAAGTCCCACATCAGGCTCTGTGCTGACAGCTCAGAGCCTGGAGTCTGCTTCGGATTCTGTGTCTCCGTCTCTCTCTGCCCCTCCCCTGGTCATGCTCTGTCTCTTTCTGCCTCTCAAAAATAAATAAACAGTAAAAAAAAATAAAATAAAACATTTAAAAAATACATTGATTAGTAAGATGCAATGTTTCTTTGGAACATAGGGACAAGAAAAAAACCCTATATTAAATGTTTTAAAATATGCATTGATTGTAAGATATCTTTTAACTTCAAACTTATATGTTGGAAAATGTGACTCTTCGAATTGATCTAGTAACATAATGATACAGTGCTTTACATAAATGTGCTCATTTAATCCTCACAAGATTAAATGGTTGCTACTGTTGTCCCCATTTTATGGGGGTCTCAGGGATTGAAAGCACAGAGAGGTTGAATAATCTGTCCAGTGCCACAGAGCTGGTCAGCAATAGAACTGGAACTTGAAGTTGCTTTTCAGCAGTAACCCAGGAAATGTAGTGAGAACCTGGGCTGTGTTTTCTCAGAGCCCAGGAAGGTGGCTTTCCCATAACCAGGGTCCTGATTCCCCCAAGAACAGGGACATCTTGTACAGTTGCTTCTGTTGAATACTGCACAAGGGTGCCTGGCCGAGGAAATGAGCGGGGATGAAATCCCACTTGAGACCCTCACCAGGTCCCGAACTCGAGCGGTTGCTCCTTCTAATTCCACAAAAGCTCCATGTAAGCTGGTGGAGCCCTGTCAGAGGGACCAGAGGCAAGGTGACATGGCTGAGGAGAGATCACAGAGCAGTCAGCAGGCCTCCCCACCACTTCCAAGTGTTTCTCTGACCTCTTGTGCATGGCTTCATGAGGAACCATTGTAGGGGACCTGTTGGTGAGGGAGGATGGGGAGAAGGAATCTGAGCGCCCTGTAGCTCTGGGGCCTCTGATGCTTTTCAGGACCCACGTCTATGCTTTACATTATAGTTTGGTCCAACCAGCCAGCTGAAAATGGGAGAGGGGAGGGTGGACCGAGCAGGAACCACAGAAGGTGACCTCTCTGAATTCCTGAACCCAGCCTCGCTTGTGCTTGTGCAGGTTCCCCCTCCTGTTTTTCCTTTCTCGGGCTCCTTGACGGGAAGGCCGGCTGCACCTCTCAGGCGCTGCATTCCAGAACAACCCGGGTAATGGAAAGTACAGAAACAACTTTAACTGCTTTCCAAAGCCTGATGGGCTACACCGACTTCTCAGAAAGCATCCACTTGGACCCGGAATGAGAACTAACGTTTCGTGGCTCCCTGGAGGAAAGCCAGGGTTCCGCGGCTCCGGGCAGGGGCCAGATGGGAAATCCAGACGCTGGCCTGGGGAAGGAGGTCCTTTCTGCTGCTCCTCTGGGCTGTCAAAGCAGCAGCCTCCTTAGGACCCTCACCGCAAGCCTTAAAATATTGCTCCGTGGGGAGGCTTTCAGATGGGAGGAAAGGTGTAATAAGTAGACAGCACATAGCTGGCGTTAGAATGACGGCTGTTTAGAAGAGGGGCATACGTGGGTGGCAGCAGTAAGTCAGGTGCGGTGGGGGCGTGAGGGGCTTAGGCTGTGGTCTGTAACTCTTCCTCTCTATCACATTCCAAAGGCCAATTCCATTTCAGCACGCAGTCTAAATTAATAGTCTGCTGGCTCCGCAAATGGATGTTCAGAAAGCCCCCGAGCGTCCCGTGCAGTAAGATCGCGTGACTGTAGAGCCAGCGCTGGTAAACGTATGTGTGCGGAAAGAGCAGCAACAAAATCACTTGTTCCAAAGATGGACTCATTATTCCATGAGCAGAGAGGCCCGTCTGACACTTGGGGTGCAGATTCCTTGAGTGCCTGTAGGGTGGGTGTCCAGGATTGTCTGTGCGCAGGCCAGCCCCTGCCTCAGCCTCTGCAGGAAAGACCTCCTACGCTCTCCTCCCTGCCTCACATGCAGTAGGAGCCCGGTCAGGCTGTGGGGCTAGTGACCACCACTCCACTGGCCCTGGAGAGGACACTGCTAGAGGCTGAGGGCCATTCCTCTCTGCACTTGCTGGCTTTCAGGCAGGGGGTGGCAGGGAGCCTCAAATTGGGAGACCTTTGGGAAGTCACCCTGTCATGGTAGAGAATAAACTCGGCGGGTAGTAGAATCATCTTGGGATTTTTTTTCACTAGAGCACACCCTCTTTTCCATTATGGCAGGTTTGCCATGGAGCCCAAACATCCATTTTTAATAAGCTCCTTGGATGTTTCTGGTGGTTCTAGTTAACGCTCAGGTAAACCCCTTCCCCCTGACTCCCCCTGTGGGTAAACCCCTTCCCCCCTGAGCCACAAATAGCATTTGTGGCTATTCTGTTCTTGTTGACAAGCTTTGTCTCGTTCAGCAGAGCCTGCTAGGGTACAGTTATTGTTGAATCCTTGCGACTCAATTCATGATGCAGGTTTGGATATACAAGTAGAGGCTGCTAGTTTCTTGACAACTTCAAGGGCCTGCCTTAGGAGGAAATGGTAAGCTGAAAGCCTTTGGGATGGATACCAATTGCTGCCCTGAGGGTTATCAGCATTGTTTGGTGTTGCTACTGAAAACACAATGTGCACTCATTTGGGGGCCAGTTAATGCACAGATCTCTTCATTGGAGTTTTCCTCTCGGAACCCAGGAAGGAGGAACTAACCAGGGAATGTAACGCATCTTCCTTTCTCCCCGCCTGTGATGTTCAGATCTTGGGAATAAAGAGGCTCAGGCATGAGAGAGCAGATATTACCTGGCTGCAGAAGGAAGTGTGTTTTATTTTTTTCTCTCCCCTTCCTCTCATAGGTAAAGGCTGTCTCTTTTGTACCATCTGTCTTAGAATGCAGCCAAATTAATTATGTGTGTATTTAGAGCTTTACTAGCCTTGCCACCAGACGTGTGTAGCACCTTACAGTTTACAAAATGGGTTCACATACTGATCTCCTTTGACTTAATGAGATGATGATTCAATGGGTTATAAATCACCAGAGCAGCGCCACGCACCATGCATGACAACCACAGAGCTAGGACGAAGCTGTCACTTCAGTGAAAGAGAATGATAGAGGCTTGTGTTCCCCAAGCAGAGGGAAATAGCTGTAAAGTTCCATTGAGGTCCTTGCGATTCTGTCTTTAGCTCTTTAATAACTTCTTGTTTTCTCGTTTGAGATACCAGGAATTTTCGCAACAACATCCTATAGATGAAATGTGCGTTGAGACAATTGATTTGGGCTCCACGTTGCATAACGTTGGGTGTGGTAGGGCCACCTGGTTTGGCTCTGTTCTTGCCACAAGAGACGATGGCATTCTCTTGGTTTTGCGGCTCTCCAGAAGCCAGAGGAAGGCCCTGATTATAGACCTCACCTCTCACAGTTTGTTCTGTATCTCACCAGAGCCTTCTTCATGGGGACTAGGTCTTCTGTCTTTGTAGTGGGGGATGGTCTTAACTTCTGGGGCAATGAGACAAGTCTACATCCTCCTCAGATGTCTTGGGCACAATCAGGTGAATGGTTCAAAGGCAGAGGGAAGTTCAGGCTCACAGTGGGGCTTTTCCAAAGCCCCAGAAAGAGCTTTGTCCCTCTCTACATCAGCTTCCTAGACATCCTCTTACACTTTATAGTCCCCATTAAGCAGGTTGGCAGGTAGGGCCTCTCATCTGTTCCCTTCCTATTGCCATGTCACCTGCCTGAACAAATGGGACTGACACATGCTAGAATAGAGATGCCATTCTGTTCAGAGAGTAGCAGTTAGGCCAGATGGATGCTGAGTCCATCCCAGCATGGGGCTGGGCGGGTGGCTCTGTTGCTATCAGACCAACCAAGGGAGAAGTTTGTCATTTGTCAGATATTATTGTAAGGGGAAGTGTTATGGAAAATCTGTGTGTCTCCAGCAGAATTTTCAGTCAGGGCTGATGAGCCATAATTTGAGGCAAACCTACCTGATTGTTCCCCTTCTGAAACATGAATGAGACTGTTTCAAAGATGTGCTCCTGTGTGAATCTCCAATTGCAGCTATAACAAATTACCACAGTCTTAGTGGCTTAAAACAGCACAATCACATTGTCTTACCATTCCGGAGGTTATAAGTCTGATCAGTCTCACTAGGGTAAAGATTTGGTGTTGGCAGGACTGAGCCTCTGGGGTAGAATCCATGTTCTTGCCTTTTTGTCCTTCTAGAAGCCAGTGCATTCCTTGACTCCTGGCCTCTTCCTCACATCACTCTGACCTCTGCTTCTGTTGTGACATCGCCACTGATTCTGACCCTCCTGCTTCTATTAAAGACCCTGTGATTATATTTAGGACCCACCTAGATAATCCAGGATAATCTCCCCATCTCAAGGCCCTGAATCACATCAACAACATTTCTCTTGCCATGTAAGGTAACATTTACAGGTTCTGGGGATAAAGGTGTGGTCCTCTTTGGGGAATGGTTGGTCTTCCAATGAGTGATTTCTCCTTCCCTCTCTTTCCTCCTCCTCCTTCTTTCTTCTTTCTTCTTCTCCTTCTTCTTCTTCTTCCTCTTCTTTTGAGAGAGAGAGAATCTGAAGCAGGCTCTGTGCCCAGTGTGGAGCCTGACACAGGGCTCAATTCCACCCATGACCATGAGATCATGACCTAAGCTGAAATCAAGAGTCAGATGTACAACTGACTGAGCCACCCAGGTGCCCCTCATTTCTCTGTTTGATTCGCCAAAGCCTCGGGGAGCATCACATTTGCTCATTAAAAAAAAAAAATTAATAGGGAAAATATACATTTGCAAAAAAAAAAAAAGAAGAAAGAAAAAGAAAAAAAGAAAAGAAAAGAAATAACCTGTACAAAAACAGAATTTTAAATGTTTCTTCACCCTTGATTTCTAGTGCTTTGTTCCCCTCCCTAGAGAGGAAAACTATGTTCATTAACACTTTCTGGTGTATCCTTCCAATCAGAATCCATGCATAGACAAGCATATATACACACATGTGTATATGTATACAACTGTCCCGTTTTTTAAAATAAATGATAGCTAATTTTTACAGAACTATGTTTGTTAGTAATCTGTTTATATCAAGATTTATATACATGTGCCGTTTTTAACAGCTACATAGTACTAGTTCCATTGCATTGCTCTATCAGAATATATGTAACCAGCCCTTTATTCAGAGAGCCTATCATTATTGCTAATCTTTTGCTGGAACGAACAGGTGCAATGGCAAGCTTCTTCTCGCATTTGTCTTTTCACACATGTGCCAGTGTATCTATGGGGTAAACTCCTCTGGGTGGCATTGTCCAGTCTCAGGTTTTGTGCTTCTTAAACCTGGAGAGTTATTGCCACATTGCCTCCCAAGAAGAATATATCAGCAAGCACTTGGAGACTTCGCTCACCAGAGCTCTGCCATGTTACTCACTGATCACCCCTGGGGCACCTCATCATCGCCCCGTCTCTCACCACATCTACCTTCACTATGAGGGGGTTAAGTCAAGGATTATAAGTCCCCCCCTGCTGGGTGAGCCACTGCAGTCCTGGACCCAGAGTTGCAACCAGGACAGACATGTTCACTCAAAAGGATGTTCATGAATCATCACATTCCAAGATCCTGTGTCAAATGCTGGAGATTCGATAGTGTGTTTCTCCTTGAAAACCACAGATTCCTTTTGTCTCCCCAAGTTATTGGAGGCAGAGAGTGTCGAGACTTTGACCCGAGTACCGTGGTGGCAGGCTGTTTTGGGAGGGATGGGTCTGAAAGATGCATTGCATTTGCCAGAGATGGCAGCCGTGCTGGCCGGGACCAGAGTGCCTGGATGTGACAGCTATTGTTTGTGAAAGAGATTTGATGCTTCATCAGAGAAAAACTGTGTACAGAATCCTGGCAGAGATTTCTTAATGGCATTCTGATTAAAGGAGCAAACAACCTAAATGCCAGATTAGTAGCATTTGGGGGAAGAATGCACGATGGGGAGTGCGTGTCTATTTTCTCCTTTCCCTCAGCCTTGCTTGGCAGTATACATTTGTCACTTTGAGGAAATGAGAAAGGGCCGGCTGACATAGCAGAGAAATAACTGGAAGCAAAGCATGATACTCACAGCTCTCTGGTCGTCCAAGGGCACAGGTGGGAGAATCTGACTCCTAGAGTCCTGAAATAAAAGTCTGGGTAGCCCAGTGGACCACCTCAGAATGCAAAGCTATGCTGGTATGCACTGGACGTTCCACCAGGAACCTTCTTGAGTGGTGGAGGATGGGACCACCAGGGCCTTTGAGTGATGGAGCTGTCATGCGCAGGAGTGGTTACCTCTCTTCTCCTTTGGCCTTAGAACATGGTGGAACTGTTATCAAGGGAACCAAGCCATCTCCCCAAAGCCATGCTTCAGGAGCTGTGGTTGTCCCCTCTGTCCATCTTTGAGCAAGTTGATTAGGGAGATGGTTAGTTCCCTCTTAACCCTTTAAAGTGAGGTGACATGTGGACAGGGATGCGATTTTGGGGAGGGGCATTGAGAACTTTTTTCTCTGTGGACAAAAGGAAAATTCCCTATACATTGGCTCAAGTGATTTTTTTCAAGTGTAAATCAGGTCAGTTACAGAGTCTAAACTCCTTCTCATGACTCCCAAGGACGGCCATGGTCTGGCCCTTGACTGCACGTCCAGTTTCATTGTTTACCACTTGCTCATATGGCCCAACCACACTGGCCTTCTTGTGGCACCTTAAACACACCTAAGGTAGTTCTTGTCTGTTCCCACTGCCTGGAATTCTCTTCCCCTGGCCCTCATAGTTGGATACACTTGTATGCTTCGGCTCTTGGGGGAGACATCCCCTTGCCCTCTGACGCAGTCAGCGACCCCCCGCTCCTGCCACTTTGCTGCTGATTTCCTTCATAATCCTTAATATGGCCAGGAACGAGTATTTGTTTGTTTATTTGATTGCTTTCTTGCCCTTTAGATTTCTCCCCACTAGAATGTAAATTCTAAAAGGGCAGAGATCTGGTTAGCCATCTTCAGTGGCTGTAGGGGTCAGAGTTCAATCAGGAAAGCAGGGGTTTCAAGAGAGGGAATTCAGCATAGCGAGCTAGTCCCTGGGCTTAGGAAGAGTGGAGGGGCCAAACAGGCCACTGCAGGGCAACCCAGAGGTTAGGAAAAGAAAGGAACCAAAGGCAAAGGGACGAGGTGGTGTTATGGAGTTCTCATCACTGCTGGAGGCACCACCTGAGGAAGAGAGAGGGCAGAGAGCGACAGAAGAGCAGTCCCCCTAGCTCTCCCCCTCCTTCACCCTGCAGCCTCCCCCAGTGTTCCCATTGGTGGAATCCAGCAGTGACCCACTTGCAAGTGTGCTGCCTGTGAGGGTTAGCCTCCGTAACCAAGAACAGAGCAGAGGTGGGGAACAGGTGTTAGAACAAGCAGGTGACTGGCGCCTTGCTCTGTGCCCAGCATCTCCATGGTCCTTGGCATGTAATAGGTCCACAGTAAGTAATTATTGAATGGATGTATGAATACACCATTCCACACAAGTCCGTTCCAAAGTCACTTCTAAAGGGACCGACTCCTGTTAAAATAGTGGGACCTGATGGAGAGGAGCTCTGGGCCTGGGCTGGGCCATCACGCCCTGTGACCCCTGGCAGGTTCTGACTCTGGTGTGTCCTCTCTCTGCCACCTAACCCCTGGGGAAGGGAGAAGGATTCTTATTTCTGAAAAGAACATTCTTACACGATCCCTTTAATCTGAGCTTGCTGTCGATTTTATATGTGTGGGGTTACATTGCTTGAGGAATTCCTTTGAAGACAATATTAAACCTCCATTTCTTCATTCAGTTTTAAAATTTGTAGTGTTTGGGACCCTTCCCAGGACCCTGGATTTTATTCGTGGCCTTGGGGTGCTAAGGAACTGGAGCTGAATTCCACATTCTTTATGGCCTGTATCTGGTGACCTAGGAGAATTGATTCAGTATATTGGAGCCTCTATTTGTCTGTAAGGTGGAGTTATGAACACCTTGGAGGGAACGTGAAATGGTGAAAAAAAAACAACCCAAAATAAAGCACCAGCACATTTGAGGCCTGATGATGTCGAATGCTTTCCTATAACTTTCCCCAAACGCTGGCAGGTGGCTCAGATGTCCCTTATCCCTGCTCCCACCCAGGGCTCAATGCAGCCCCCCCTGTGGATTTTCAGGTTCCCTCCTGCTGATTACCTTCCATGGAAGAGTGTGGTTGTGGCAGAGGTGGGTAATAAGTTGGCCACTTATGACTACATCTCCTCATTTTGACATTTTGTCCTGTTAAAGGAGTAAATGCAGGTTTACTATAAATTTTCCCTTACAGGTTGGCTGTGTTAAAACACAAAATTGTAGTCTGCCTGGACTGATTTATTTGAGTAATTATGGAGTACCTGTTTCTCTTTTTTCTTTTTTTTTCTTCTTTTCCTTTCTTTTTTGCTGCCTTGTCCCCAGAGTTTTGCTCCAGGGTTGAATTTTGAGCTGCAATGGTTTTTCCCATTTCAGTGTTAGGGTTGACTGCTGCTTTGTCAAAGCTGTACCTTGTATTATTGGAAATCTCAGCAGGTTCGAAGCCAGGGACTTCTATTTAAACCTCTAATGTAACAGTGACACCGACCTGTTATTAAACATTTCTGGAAGTTACTTCAACTGAATTGCAGAAAGGAAGGTAATAGCCCGTG
The DNA here is from genome assembly GCF_022837055.1 of Prionailurus viverrinus. Lineage (NCBI taxonomy): Eukaryota > Metazoa > Chordata > Mammalia > Carnivora > Felidae > Prionailurus > Prionailurus viverrinus. The sequence goes on along the minus strand of NC_062571.1, from coordinate 37,993,745 downwards.
GGGGGCTGGTGCTAAATCCTGGGGAAGAAATGCTTGGGCAGCTGTGGGTGTGGTGGTGCGTTTTGGGGGGGGTGGCGCACGCATGCTCACTTCCCAAGATTTCTGTCTGAGTTGTTAATACGACGGTAGGTGAAGGGCGCCTTTCAGAAAACACCGCGTGTCTGGTGAACATCCTGTATATCGAATGTCCTGGTCTTCTATCCACTGCCCCTCCCTGTCAGCCACATGAGACACGGAAGAAAAATATTCTGCCAGTTTCCAAACAGTTACCCTCTTCCCTATCATTTCACAGAACTGGGCTTAGTCAAGCTTGTGATGACATAGAATTTTCCTTGCTTTGAAAAGTACTGGTTAAGTCTTTTTTGCTCCTGCTGTTCAAAAGTGGAGTCATTGTGTTTTTCTTCTTCGGAGGCACCGTCAGGCTGTCAGAAAGTGGAATTTCCCCCAAGACCAGAATTCCATCAGCCTTCATTCATGACCTTAGTACTTTCAGTTTTGAAGGACAAACGTGCCCTGTTTTGAGTGTTGAAGGAAAGCAGCCAGCTCCCAAGGATGGGTCTGTGCACTTCAGTAATTGTGTGGTGGATTTGACATGCACGAAGAGACGGTCCCCCTTGAGGTGCCCCCTTCAGGTGTCCCCTTCTCACACATGAGGAAAGTGAAGTTCTGAGGACAGAGGCCGGAGTCTGAGTGGGGGCGGGGCTCAGACCCTTGTCTGGGACAGGGTCAGAAAGCCTGATTTGACTTCTTTCTCTAATCACTACCTCTCCCCTTCTATATTCCATGCTCTTTTTATTTTAAGAGCACTCTCATGTGTTACTTACTTAATATCCACTGCAACTATATCCACTTTAAGTTTTTATTAGATACTCCATAATATTCTCAGTATGATCCAGTTTTTAAAAACTAAGAAAGGGGAGCCGGAGTGGCTCAGTCAGTTGAGCTTCTGACTCTTGATTTCAGCTCAGGTCATGATCTCACAGTTTGTGGGTTCGAGCCCTGCATGGGGCTCTGCCCTGACAGCATGGGATTCTCTCTCTCCCTTTCTCTTTCTCTACCCCTCCCCCTGCTTGTTCTCTCTGTCTCTCTCTCAAAATAAAAAAAAAAAAATGAAGAAAAGTCACCTTCTGTAGAAAAATCTACTCATGGGCCTTTAAACATGTTTACTTTTTTTTTTTTTTAATTTTTTTTTCCAACGTTTATTTATTTTTGGGACAGAGAGAGACAGAGCATGAACGGGGAAGGGGCAGAGAGAGAGGGAGACACAGAATCGGAAACAGGCTCCAGGCTCTGAGCCATCAGCCCAGAGCCCGACGCGGGGCTCGAACTCACGGACCACAAGATCGTGACCTGGCTGAAGTTGGACACTTAACCGATTGCGCCACCCAGGCGCCCCTAAACATGTTTACTTTTTAAGTTATTGTACAGTAAAATAGACTTTCTTTCCCTTTTGTATATAGTTCTATAAATTTTAGCCCATGTATATAGATGCATGTAACCACCATCATAATCAGGATACAGAACTGTCCCTCACCCCATAAAACTCCTGCCCTCCACCTATAACCCCTGGCAACCACTGGCCTGTTTTCCATCACTATAATTTTGTCATTTTGAGAATGTCAGATGTATAGAACCTGCAGTATGTGACCTTTTGAGAAAGACTTTTCTTGTGGATCTTTTTTGATAGAAGCAGATATTCCTCCTTTGGAGTCATCTGTATTATTTCATTATTTACTCCTTTTGTACATGCTTGGAAGAGTTTGAATGGTTCCTTAAAAGAGAACTTACCTCAAGGAAATTGGTGGCAGGGACTCAGGGGCAGCTTTGAGACCTTCATTTCTGTCCCAGACACGGACACCTAGTAGTGTCTGGTAACTTCCGGCGGCTGTCCGTTTCCTGTACATAAATGCAGGTGTAGGTTGTGTGCCTGCCGAGGGGCTGGCTAGAATTCCAGATGCCTGCTGCTAATCAGAATATTACCCTCCCCACCAAGTGTGCCGGCACCGCGGGGCCCTCTCAAACACTGACTGAACACGGTTGTGGTGGCAGGAATCACGTCACGTCCTCGGGAGCCCCAAGCTTCTGGGGCTGGGCCCTATGAGAAGAATGGGGCTGCTTGCAGGGGGGCAAGAGCTTGCTTGGTTCAAGGTGGGAAAGGAAGTGCTCCAGTGTAATTCACCCGCCAAGGAGGTAATTGGGAAAATCGGTTTGGTGATCTCCATCTGACAACCCACAGGAGACATCCCAAGGAGCTGGAGAGATAAGCCTGTCAGGATCCTCTCTGCTGTTTTAGGTCCAGGATTGTCACTGCTGCGAGGCAGGGCTTTGGCCTACCAGAAGGGGAGCCAGTAAGATGCAACATTTTTCTCAAAGCACCAAGGGATCACAAACCCCATAAATAAGCTGCATGGAACCAACCACGGCAGTTGTCTGGTCAACCTTTCTTCTCGTCTAGCCGGTGGGTGGCATTCACTTTTGAGAGGCCTCAGGTTGTGTTATGTTGTTCTATCCCTTTGTCTTTCAAAAAAAGCATGTTGAAATGGGGGGTGAGGATATGCTTTTAAAAAAACTTTTTTTTAACGTTTATTTATTTTGAGAGAGAGAGACAGAGAGACAGAGTGCGTGCAGGGAAGGGGCAGAGAGAGAGGGAGAATCTGAAGCAGGTTCCAGGCTTTGAGCTGTCAGCACTGAGCCTGATGCAGGGGCCAAACCCATGAACCCTGTGATCATGACCTGAGCCGAAATCAGAGGCTTAACCGACTGAGCCACCCAAGCACCCAGAGAATATGCTTTTTAACTTAAGCCTCCCCTCTTCTCTGATCAGCCACTTGTCAGTTGATTGGCTAGAACTGATAGCTGTTATTTACCATTACTGAGAAGCATTATCGTGGAGTAGGTAACAGCAGAGCCCTGGAGCCAGACCACAGGGATTTCAGGTCCCACCCTTGCCTCTGGCTGGGTGGGGGACCCTTGGACAAGTTGTTGACCTTTCTGAGCCTCAGTTTCCCCATTTGTAAAGTGCGGATGACAAGACTGTCGCCTTCACAGGATTGGTGTGAAGCTCAAATTAGTTGATACATATAAAGCAACTACCAAATAAATACCAGCTTTTCATTGTAAGTTAATTTTCAGGGCTCCACAGGTAGACTCTTCCACTAGTGTGTTACCCGTCCAGTTTGATCACTGTTGATTAGTCTATTAGTCTCACTTTACGGAGAAGAAAGCCGAAGTCTACAAACACTTAGTGCCTGCTGTGCCTCGTGGCAGAACCAGGGCTAGAGATCTCCCTTGGCTCTTAATCCCCTTGTTGTCGTGCTGCAAAGCAGACAGCAGATGATCTGTATAAACTGTTTGCTATTGGGCACTTTATTAACTGGAGGTCTCTAGTAACTCGGACCCCCATGCCTTGTCAAGACCATTGTAACTAATTTGCAGATCAACAAACCCAAGTCACTGGAGAAAGATGTCGCTTCCTGCAGTAGAGTTTTAGTGTTATGCATATTTTTGCAGTGCTTATTTATTGGCATCATGACCACCTTCTGTGGTACGTGGAGTAGTCTGTGGTGACCCAGAATGGTTGCTGAGCAAGAATCTCTCGTTCGTGGACCAGGAGAGATAACGAAGCTTATTGCTGCCTGATCTTGGCTAGCCCATCTGGGTCAACTTGTTTCTCTTTGGTGTTCGCTCTTTCCATCAAAGTGTTCCAGTGAGTAACAACCCAGTTTAGTGATGACAAGTTTGTTAATAGCAGAGCTCAAGATAAGGCACTGTTAACTCCCAGTGCCCTGAGAGTTTGCTGCCTGCCTGTTGAGTGATCCAGGGACTTGTCAGCCCTTTGAGCTGACGTGTTAGGTGCTGGGAGTGGAGAGAAGCCCTTGGTGTGCTTTCAGCTTGCACATGTGTCCCTGTGCTCAGCCCTTAGCCTGCCATCACCCCACCCCTTTCAAGAGCACTCCCTTTCTCCTTACAGGTGATCCTCATGCCAACTCCCATCTAGAAAACATGCCTTTGATTTAGAAATACATTTTCTTAGATGTGCAGAAGGTGTTTCAAGCTTTTGGTTTTGCTCAGGCCACAAATCAGACGACTCCCATTGTCTGTCGGAATGACCTGTGGTCAAATTTAAGATCCTAAGTTGGGATTTCCTGTCGCTGATTGAGCTTCTGGACTAGGCAACATCCTCTGTCATGATTCATTCACCTCAATGTGACAGGTAAGAGAGGATGAGCCAGCACTGGTTCGGAGCCTCTCTGTGTGGGTGTGTCGTGTGCACTTTCCTGGTACAGGCTCCCTGAAGGCGAGGATTGTTTGTGGGGTGCTTCTGAATTATCTGTGCAATACATCCACTCTTTCAAGTGCAAGGAAGCCCAGGTTGATTGTACCCAATCTAAAGGGACTCCCTCCATGTGTACGTCTTTGCTTTTCCATTCATCTTATTAGAGTGGCACACATCCTGAAGTGTGAGTTAGCTGGGTCTGTGGCTGAACGAGTTCAGATTTGCTGAGCAGGGGGATTCAGGAAACCACCCACAATGGTGCTGCCGTTTATGGTGTGCAGACACCCGTCCTAAGTGAATGTGGCATTTGTATTGGATGAAGGCCGTAGCTCAGTATGAAACGTGATTACATGTCTACTCTAATCCTCAACAGGCAATGCTTTCCACTTAAGGTGTTTTAAGAGCCCTATGCACCGGTGGACTCACATAATATTTGGGTCAAAGGCATTAACAGACAGAGTTGGAAGATATGAACCATCAGCTTGGAAGCCTAACCCCAGGACAGTAGGGGTCTGACTGCAGCTGCATAAAGTTTAAGTAGCACCCCTATGCATATAGATATGTGGACATGTATGCATAGATGTATACACACACACACACACACACACACACACACACACACACACCATCTCCAGTCAAATTTGCAAAGGCTTACTGATGAGCTAATTACGTTGTTGCATGCCAGGGGAATTCACAGGTCTACAAATTCCATGAATTCTAATGTATCACTCTGCACTTTTAGAAATGAATAGGCTAGAATTCATTGGGAACCTTCCTTTCAAGGGGATATTGGAAGTATTCTTCACTGCCGTGGAGCACTGTTTATCCATAAACCCCCACAAATTGCAACAGGAGTCACTGTAGATGACATTGTGAGAGACGGGTATTAACAGGACTTTAGATGATGGGCTGACCCAGCATCAGATGATACAGGATACAGACTCATGTGGTGAGAGGGTTATGTTGCCTTTTATATTCCATGTACCACAGGGAGAAAGTCTCTGCTTGGTTCTACCATGTCTTTAACACCTCTGTAAACTGTGGTAATCAGCCTTTAAGCCTCAGACTCTTGAGTCTTTGCTGGAGTAACAGTATCCAGGTAGAATCTACGTTATCTGGGTTTTCTTTTTGGTCGTATAGGATTACTTTCTAGTTATGGCAAGTGAGACGGGCTTTCCATTTCTGGTGATAATATAAAGTTCCATTTAAGAAAACCATTTGGAAGGATGCAGTTTAAAGGAAAAAAAAAACCACTACATAATTAATTGTGCAGGTGGAACCCAGTTAAAACATGTAGTCTATGGGGACAGGACAAGTTAGGAGACCCTGGGGTAGGGGATGGTAAGTGCTCTGACTGTGGGGAGGCAGTAAGGCTGGGTTCCTCCTTCACTTTGTAAATCCTGCCATCATTTCCGACAGAGCAACGCAGATTGCTAACCTTTAGAGACTAAGCAAGTACCTTTCGTACGCCTCCTATAATCATCCAAACGATTCACAAAACGTGTATTCTTATAATCCCTTTGTTAAAAGATGTGGAAACTTAGGGGTGGTGGCTGGCATTTCCAAGGGCACTGGACTGGCAAGAGGCAGCACCAGCATTTGACCACAGGCAACCTGACTCCAGAGACTGGCACTTCCCACTTATGCCACATTCCATTTCACACCTAATAACGTCCCCCGGCAAATGACCAAGGAAACAGAATAAGAGAAAACTGTGCACATTCCAGTTTACTAACTGTTGGCAAGTTGAAATTCTACTGAGGAAAAAGAAACACACATTTTTTAAAAAGAGAGCGAGAGAAGACACCAACCTAAATGTAGGCAGTTGAGACCTGTGTGTAATCCCCATGTGACACTGTAATTGTCACCTCTGTTTTGCTGTCCACCCTCTGCTTCCCTCAAGCTGACGGCCATTGAAGATCCATGGATGTTCTTAACATCCCTATTGGGCTCATTAATGATTAGATTTTGTGATTCTTTCTCTCACAATCTGGATCACCAAAGCCTCTGGATTTGCAATGCGGATTTGGCTGTATGCCAATATTTATACACTGATATGAAGGTTTTTTTACATTAAAGGAGGGATCCGTTTGCAACTAGACTTGATTTAGAGTCCATCTAGGACTCTAACAGTAGTATTCTTAGCACGACCACTGTAGCATAATAGATGCTGTCTGTAAGTACGTATGACGTTCAGCTCAGCTGAATGCATTTACTCCTTGTTTGTAAGTTTTCTGGGTAAATTTCAAGACCATCAGGATATTCCTTAAGTTGGTAGATTTTATTAAACCTCCGAGAACACAATTAACTCATTTTACAAATTGTTAGTGCTTACAGAAACTCATGATAAATGAGACACGTAGTGCCGTTTCGGGAGAAAACAGGAAAAGGCAGTTTGTTAATGCTGGTCCCATTCTCTGATCTTGTGAGATATGAATGAATGTTTATCACTAGCTGTTATACCCTTCATTTGAGAATTATTTAAAAGGCAATCACATATATTTGCAGAGAAAAAAAAGGGCCGTTTAGTGCACTGTGTTCAGCTTCACAGAGTCTCCCTTGAAAGAGAATTACAAAACGGTGCCAGGTGAGAGGTGGTTCTGCTCTAATTTTAACATTTTACTATGCCTGTATCACTTTTAAGAAATGAGACAAATAGAGCCGTGCTCAGTCTCCACCCCTGTTCAGTGGCTGTTGGTTCCGTTCGGCAGGAGGCCTGCAGAATCTTGTTCTAGGTACTTTGGTTGTAGTGGCTTACTGGGGGGTCCATCTCCAGCACAGCGTACCTGTTCCTTCCGATCCCACCCCGTAAGCAGCCACCCCTCCACAGCCGTCAGGAACTGTGCCCCGAGTTTCACTCTCCGCCTCCAAGTCTGGGCTCCAGTCCTGTAGGTTCTGTCTCATCCCCCGACGTCCGGAGTCTTTCTCGTCACCGGCTTTGCGTATGCTGTGGCCTCTGCTGGGATACTCCTTCCTCCTCCGGTCTCCCTTCCCCGGCATTGCACGTCTTTCACCCGGATGGTATCTACTTGCCCTTCAGACGTCCACTCACGTGCTACTTCCTCCGGAAGCTTCCCCTCACCCTGTACCTCTGCCTGCAGCTCCCCCGGAGTCCCGTTCCGTCCTTCCACGCTCTTCTTTCAGTTTCGGTTTCCTCGTTCGCTGGGGGTGACTGACTGTGGGACGAGTGTCTGCCTCCTTGATAAATTGTGACGTTCCCTGAAAGCAGCTGCCACCTGCAACATTTGCTACAGTTATATCCTCAGCGTCCGCCTCTGTGCCCGGCACCAGAGCACTCGGTGAAGTATTTGTGGCAGACCCACACGGACGGAAGCATTCGCACACCTCCATGTTCTGCAACTCTGCCCTCGATGCCGAGAAACCCGGCACTCCACCACCCTTCTTGAATTCTCACTGACGTGGCCTCCGATTCTGACCCCACACGACAAGTGCGTGAAGGGATCAGAGACTTCCTGGCATTGGTGGAATCTATCAGGAACCTGATAGAGAGGTCTGCCGGCTCCCCTGGTGCTGTCAGTATGCACATGCGCACATCACTTTTCCTGATAAGCGCGGTCGGAGCAAGCTGGGGTGGGGCCGCCAGGGTTTCTTTACGGGCAGCAGGACTTCCAGGCTGCAGTGCACTGGCCGATCTGGAAATGAAACAGGTGGCATTAAGTTCTATTTAGACAGCCTGGACACTCGAAGAAGAGGGAATAGTCTTGTAGAAATGATTGACAGACAAAGAAGTTGCAGGTGAAGAAAGAAAACGGACATTTATTGACTACTCGCTGTGCTGCAGGCACTGTGCCGTGTCACACGTATACATACCCATTGTCTCCTCCTTGCGTTCCTCCATCACCACAGACCAGGAAACTGAGGCACCAACATATAGGGAAAGGGCTGGTGGGGGAACCTAAGCCTGTTTGGCTCCAAGGCCTATATTTTCCACCACGATGTGCTTCCACAAAGGATCTTTGGCCCTTCCTGGTCTGACTCCAAAAGTAGGGAAGCTCATCCTGCCAGAGGTGGGAATATATTTGGCCTCAGGAGCCTGAGCCACGCAGCCGCTTGTGTTTCTCATCAGGCCATCTAGCTGTCTGCTGAGGCTGGGCCACACAGGCGATTGTCATGCTGCCAGAGGGCAGAATGGATGCAAACCTATTCCATAGAAGACGTCTGTCTTCCACGGATTCCCTGGGCATCGTTTAGTCAATAGAATCCTGCAATCGTAAACTGAACTTACAGGACTCAGATACACGTGCCTGTGTGCACACGCACGTGAGAAGTGTTGCTGTGAGCACCAATAGATTGAAGGTGAGAAACGGCTTTTGGGAGTAATACTTGGCTTGACTCCGAAGGATGCATGAGAGTCGTCCGTTGGAAGAGGCTTAGATGGAGGAGGGTCAGTGAGAATGTTCCAGACAGAGGAAGTAGCATTTGCAAAGGTCTAGTGGGGGGATGGAGGAAGGCACATCCGTGTCACTCTGAGGAAAGGCCAGTAGGGCTGGAGCTGGTAGAGGGGGAGGAGCCTGATGCCACATGTCAGAACAACAACAGGGATTGAGTCTGTTGCCTTTTTCTAACCCAAAACTTCGTCAGGGGTTCTGGCAGCTTTTTGGTTGGCATTCTGCCCTGTTTTCGGCACTTGTCAGAGAGCTGTATTGACAAGATAGAGGATCAAATTACAGATGTTTTCTAACGTGTGGATTTGTGCCCGTTAGAAAATTGTTCCCTACCTTGTGTTCAGAGATCTACAGCTCTACCATGAGCAAGGGCAATTTTCACATTTTCTGTTTTCTCCATCAGGTCTCTTCTGAGTTCTAGCATCTCTTGCTGTTCCCATCTGTGTTTCTGTCTTTGGGATAGAGCATTTCTGAGGTTGAACTGGTGTTAAAAATCAATTTTCACGAAAAGGGTAGAATCATGAATATCAGATATCAGAATGACCATGTGGTAAAGATTTTACTCTCCTTAATCAGTGAGGGGATCATTTGGAAAGAGCACACATCTATAGACCAGGAATCGTAGAAGAAATGTGCCAGTGGAAGCAGAGCTGTTTGCTCCACAAGGGGAGGGGGAACTCAGTCGAACCTGTCTTGGACAGGGCAGAGTTTATGTGTCCATAGACAAGAATTATTTGCGTTGCTATCACATATCTACAGTTTACAGAATGGTGAAATCGTTTCCATACAGTCAGAATCAGGTAGCCTAAAGAAGTATTCTTGAGTCTGACAGTGCAACTTTTTCTATGAAACCACACATTTACTCCTACGCTGGTGATCAGTGGTGTCTCTAGCACATTAGTGAATAAGGTATTGTTGTTCCAGTTGAAATTGCAATATGAGAGAAGGATTTTCAAGGGTCTTTGATATGCGATGTCCTCTACTGGAGGAACAAGAATCTGGACATTTTCAGACACCGTAGTTGGTTGAAATAGCAAAGGTGAGATGCACTCGGTGGGGGCGGGGGGGGGGGGCTTGAAGGGAGGAGCCTGTTAGACCAGAAACTGGGGGAATAAGGTCTGAATGTTATTCTTCAAATCATTACACACTTTCTGTGTGACCTTTGGGCTTGCCATTGAGATGGGAAATAAGTGTTATTTGTAAACTGTGTTGAGGTTCCCTGATGAAAGGTACCAGTTAACTCTGAGTGGTGTTATTAATTTGTTCAGCTTTGCCCTTTGTATTCCTGCTGGGATCTTGATGTCCTGGGTAGATTTGTCTTCCATTTCTTTGCTCTTCCCACCATTAGTTTCCACTGGAGCAGCTGGGTCCCCCACCATGAGACTAAGCATTTTCAATGGCTGCTTTGGGATATTTCAATTTACTCTGAAAATATCTGTTATATAAAAAAAAAAAAGCCTAAAATATCCACCCCAGTTTCTATCCTTTCCTTTAAAATGTATAAGTAAATAGTTAATGGGATAATTATTCTAAATGTAGTAGAGCATCACGTTGTCTTATAAAACTTGCTATAAATTTAAAATTAGTCTTGTCAGAGCCTCACGGAAATCTTTGGCTGTGCCAGGCACGGCTCCAGTGACCCAGTGTTGCAGGTGGTGGAAAAGAAAATGCTGGAGCTTCCAGAAATTAAAAAATAAAAAAGTATGGGAACATTTCTGAGATCTGTATATCTAGAATTGACTCTATTCCCATTAATCATGAGGGGGGTCTTCAGGAATATTTTCACTCTATGAAAAAAAGCCATTTATATAGGAATTTCGCTAACATTTACAATGTAATACATTGTGTGACTGCTCAGCTTTTCTTCTCAAAACTGACTGGCCGTGGGAACGCACATAGTGGCTGGAAGACTTATTTTTCCTTTTAGCTGTGACATCTTAATGACTGCACTATCCCTCTGTTTCTCCCCTGAGCTGAGATAATATTCTTCTACAAAATAAGACATGCAATTCTTAACTTCTACTACACCAAATCCTCCATCCCTTGCTTCAACTGTTGAGTTGCTTTGGGTGACCCAGTATAGCAGGGAAGATTATTTTTGTCTTCACCGTCATGACAAGTTTCTATAATACTCACACAAGGCTGGGTTTTGGAGACTGCTTTGTTATTTCGAGACAAATGCAGGAGCGGGGAACAGCAGCAGCTTTTCAGTCCTGGGCACTAAATATTTGTTGCTTTTCGGGATGCAGTGCTAGGACTCAATTACACTTCACACATTTATCATTCCACTTACTTTTGATACATTTTTTCCCCAGCCATTCTAGCCACACGGATCTTCTGCTTCTCCATTCCTAAGGTTTTTATTATCTGTCCTACTGATAGCTCCATTTAGCCATAACAATCTGATATGATTGTCAGTCTATTTGTTGGGTATTCCTTTTGTCTCCCCACAGGACATACGTTTTTGTTAAAAGAGAAAATCCTTTTTTTGCGTTTCTCTTTTGTCCTCTGTAACACCGAGCAGGTGGCCAGAGTCACTGTAGGTGCTGAGCAAATTCTTTCCACTTTCCTAAATGCAAATGGCATTGACTAGACTTGAACTAAGTTGCGTAGATAGTCACAAAGATCTAAACAGAGCACGCTGATTATATACATATAACCAGCAGGACTGACTTGAGGATGGGGGTGAGCACAGTGTGATCTAGCTGGATGGGCAGCCCCTGGCATTGATTAATGGAAGGGTATATCCCTTCAATTGGTTGGAAGGGACACATCTCTAGCATTCTTTTCCCCCTTGGATGAACTATTAGAAACTGAAAGATCTAAATAGTCCGTTTCCCTGGGGATAACTGTAGACTTTTCAGGTAGCTTTGAACACCAGCACCCCGCCCCCCGCCCCTTGACCCGTGGTGCTTCAGGTCAAGTGTTGAAGCAAGGAGACGAGTTAGAACGATGGTGTAATAATCTGGTGGAAGATGATGGTGCCTTGGACATGGTTTGGTGCTATGTGAGTTTTGAGAAGAGTGGCCTGCTGAGTCCATTTAGAAGGCAGAGTCAGTTCTATGGATAAAGTATCAGGACCCTTCTAGTGATTCCAGAAAGTCCAGAGAATGAGTCCCAGGAGGAATGCCACTCAATTTTGGAGACACTTCCTGTCCCTGGAGGTGAGCTCTCAGAGGTGGATCTTGGGCACTGGTATCTCTGTTATGGTCTGTGCCAGCTTCTCTGATGGGTTGGCATTAGGACCATGTGATCCTTTTAGCTAATTCCTCTCCCTGGCGAGGCAGCATCAGTCATTCAGAAGTTGGAAAAATGCGTCCGGTGTCTGGACAGGCCCCCCATCCTGGCCCTGGCACATCATGGAGAAGCTATCTGGGGGTAGCCTCTGCCTCTTGCATTAGTGGGCCTCTTTATTGTGAGGGGCCCCAGAATCTGAACCACAACGGGCACAGGTCCAGGGGGGTGCTCCTTCTTGCCAGGATTTGGCCTGGAGCTCAGCCCCGAAAACACTGCCAATGGAATGGGCTGTGCCAGTAGCTCCTCACCCCTCCTGTCCTTCCCTGCATGAGGGAGGGATTTTTCCAGGGCGAGGCAAGGATCTCTATAAGGCAAGGATGGCTTGCTGAGAAGATCTCAGCAGGTCCCAGGGCAGAGACAACAAAGAGAAGGGATAAACCGGGCAGCCACCAGATATCTCAGGAAGGAGTGGCAGTTGGAAGATTCCCAGCTCTGTGCCATTAACTGCTGTGGGAAGTTGGGCAAATGACCCAGTAGCCCTGGGCCTCAGGTTCCTCAGCTATAAAATGGGGATAATAGTAACAATAGCTATTTTTTGTGGGGATTAAATATGTTATTGTAAGTGAAGTATTTAGGATAGTTCCTGGCACAAAATGTGTACCATATACATGTTCGCTGCTATTAACATTATATTATTAATTTGTTATATAATATGTTATATATTATATTAAGTTATTATATAGTTATTATGTTATAAGTATCCTCCCAAGCCAGGGCCAGTCAATAGCTTTTTGATTCCCGCCTGCTTTGGATTTGGTTCAGGTGAGTTGCTGGATCAGCCTGTCCGAATCCTGCATAGACCTCACTCCTAATTCAAACATCTTGAACTGAGTACCCACTAAGCCTGGATCTGTGCAGGGAACTTCACACACACGAGCCACAAGCCTGCGACGTATGTTTCAGAGGTGAAGAAACTGAGGCCCAGAGGATTAAACTCTCATGGGACCAGACGGGTCGGGTTAAAATCAGGTTCCCTGAGTGTAAGCCCAGAGTCCTCTCCATGACCAGTGTAGACAGTGCCAGGTTGGCAAGTTCTCCCTCATGTCTGCTGTATATACCCGTTGCTGTGGGAGGCACTCCCAGACAGTTATTCTTGACCTGGATCAAGAGTCTGAGTTTGCAGGTCTGGGGCCAGACTGGGTTTGTGCATGTCACCAGGCGCCTCTGAGAGCTTCCGGTATGGCAGGTGTACAAAGGGTGACTGCTGAGGGGTCTTATTATGGAGGTGATTATCAAATTAAATCAGAGTGCATAGTAGGCACCAATTCTGTGCATGTCTGCTATGCCCACTCTGAGCAGCAGCCCGGTTAACCATGAGACCCATGATACACATGTTGCCCGTAGGGACAGGAGTGGCTGGGACAAGCTGGCAGGATTTGTGACTGTGGAGAAGAGTGAGGATGGAGCATGGAGGGGCACCATTTGAGGAGGCGCAGAGGTGGAAAGGGTAGCACGTGGCAGGGATGGTAAGGACTCCCACGGGCACTTTCCCCACTTTCTGTGCAGAACTGAGGGCCTTTTCCTGCAAAACCAGTGGCTTTTCCACGGTGCATTCTCAGCTTTCACCAAGGGACCCTTGGAGGGGACATGGGAGGTGGCATAACTTTTGGTAAGACACGTGGGAGAAAGGGGATTGTATGAATGGGTGGGACGTTTGTGGGCGCCATTCTCTTTCTCCTGGTGGCAATGTTGCCCATTCCTCTCACCTCCTTCTTGCCCTTCTGCCGAGTGATGATGGCTGTCAGCAGTATAGCCTGCTGAGAACTTCCTGCAGGAGTGGCTGATGTCCATCTGCTTCAGGGATTTTTTTGTGGTTTTATAAGTCTTGGGCTTGTGAGTAGCTTGGCCAGCTGTGCCCTCTTTGAGGGAACAGCCACTGGGACTATGACAAGTTGAAGGCAAGCCCTTGGGCTTTTCCTTCCCTCCTTGTCATCCAGTCTCCATATTTTGCCTTTGCCTCTGCTTATAGTCGGGCCTTGGGCAAGTGATTTCCTCTCTGGGTCCCTAAATGCAAGCCCAGTGCTAGATGTCCTTGATGATTCCTTCCCAGAATAGCATTCAATGACTTTTTGGAGTTCTTGGAACCATCCTTGGTGTTCAGTTCTCTTGGCTTTAATACCTTCACTATTAGGTACTATCAGAGCTCACTGTCTGAGCAAGGGCCCAGATTCCTGGGTTCATTCCCCTTTGAACCTTTGAACCTCCTGCTAAACTGGAGCTAGTCCCAAAGTCAAGAAGGGAATCCTGATGCCTGTAACCATTCTCAAACATCTGTTTATGAACTTTCCATTGGTAAAGGCTCTCTGAGGTCAAACCCTTCCAAATAGGAAGAACCCACTGTCTACGTAGTTGACCATCCATTAACCACCCATGAAGGAGATTCTCAGATGATAAACCCTTCCGTACACCTGATAATCATTGCCAAGGTTTTTCACTGAAGCACATATCTGAACAGGGACCTTAGGGTTAATCACTGGGTGTTGGGGCACCTGGGTGGCTCAGTAGGTTAAGCAGCCAACTCTTGATTTCGGCTCAGGGCATGATCTCACAGTTTGTGGGTTCGAGCCCCACATTGGGCTTTGTGCTCACAATGCTGAGCCTGCTTTGGATCCGCTGTCTTCCTGTCTCTGCCCCTTCCCTATTTCTGTGCTCTCTCTCTCAAAAATAAATAAATGTTAAAAAAATAACAACAACAACACTGGGCGTGAACTGAAGAAAAAGCAACAAACATCACCCTTTCATGTAGAGGGAGACAGTTTCCTGGGACGGTGGACACTGTGGCAAAAGCCAAGGCCACTGCTATCTCTATCTCTATCACTTCTTGTCTCAGCTTCTCTCCCTACAAAGCTCCCCATGAGCTTGCTTGTAGCAGTGAGGTTTACCATCCAGTAGAAAAGAAACCCTAGGTCATTTGGTTAATAGACCAAACTTAGCTCCATTTCCTCTGATAATCAGTAATTATCAATCACCTGCATTCTCCCCAAAGCTGTATACAGTCCTTTCTTTTGTATCTCTGGGACAGCAGATGAAACCAGGATTAGCCAGCCAAGGTTTGTGATGCCTGGTATGCTTGCGTTTGTGTTTTTGGCTCACAGGCTGCCTTTGCTGGGATGAAATTGTGGGCCTTCCGCTGGGCATGGCTCAGCAAGTCTGCTAGTGTCTGTGCTTTATTGGGCAATAAATTAATACAGAGCACTGCCAAGGAAAGAGATAAATGGATAGGACAGCAAACACATTTTTAACAAGGAAAATGGCTTTGTTTCTCAGTAGCATCATTTAAATGATTAGCTCAGTAATTGTGCAGGTTCCTTGATTGGGAGTGGGGGAGGGGATCCTGATTGAACGCATCTCTGGGAGGAACTGTGCGGGCATCCTCACTGCCTGTGGGGTTTTGCGGAGAGGAGGAGGTTCCTGGGTCCTGGGAGAAGCTTGCATTTTCGTCACGAGTGACACAAATTCTGCCTGGGTTTTCAGCCTATAAATAGCATGTGGTTCACGGAGGGCTGTACCTGCAGGCTATAATCAGGATAGTCACACTTGAAGGAGTTAGGAGAAATCTTTTATGATTTGTCATGGTCATTAACTGCATCCTATGGTTAATAATGGCGAGAGGGAAGGAGCAAGGAAAAGATAGACCCTGAGAGAGGAGGCTTCTTGTTTGCAACAAAGATCTCACAAAGCCCGGAGAAATTCTAGATTTCAGCATAAGGCAAGACCCTCAAGACTCAAGTGAAAGGCAACAGAAAAGAGAGAGTAAACCCCTCCCTTTCCTGTACGTACATGTAAGCACCAGATTGTACATGTCTTGTCATAACTAATGTCTAGGAAGGGTGTTCTCCCCACCAGGACATCAACTGCACAAAGGGTCTTTGTGCCTTGTTCTCTGCAATTTCCCTTGTGCTGGGAATGTCGCCCAGCTTATAGTAGGAGATCAATAAACATGTGTGAACAAAATAAATTATAAGTGGACTGTTTTCCACCCTCCATATTCTACCCATTATTCCTTCACAGCTTAATTATACTTCAATCATCTCCTTCCCGACAGCCCCGGCCTGAATGGCCATTCTCTCCTCTGCTTACTTGATTAACAGTACTTTTCTTTTTGGAAAAAAAAAAAGAGTTGGAAATTGAGTCCTAGGTTTGGGCCATCTTTTCTATTGTCTCAATTTGGTATTAAACTCTTACGGTATTGATCTTTTTTATATCCATTTCACAAACCTTTTCAGGTTGCTATAAAATTTTTATCTGCATTTCTCTAGGAATAGATGAGTTGCATAAATGTGAATTCAATTTATCTTGCAAGGATAATAGCTTATCATAATAGACCCTTCATGTAATAAGTACATCAGAAAATAATTTTTGCCTTTATAGGATTTTTTTTCCCACTTCAAATGATTGGTCTATATGCTTAATCGCTCAAGAACTCAGCTTTCTGTAGAAATTGAATTTATGTTTGCATGTGACCAACCTGCTAATTTTTGTTTTAGAAAGACAGGGAGAGAAAAAGAATGGGAAGGAGGCAGAGGAAGAGGACAAAAGAGAGAAAGAAAATATGGATGTATACTGATGCCCATAGCTTACTTTATTGTGAGTTTTGAGGGCTTACTTACAGCTATCTTATAGAAAATATTTACAAAAAGTAAGTGCCATACGATGTAAATTGGAGAAGAGGGAAGACAAATTTAATGCTTCTTCTGCCTTAGGGGGTATATCTTGGTGACTTCTGATAAAGGGAACTTTTCAAGCTTTTCCGTCTCTGGCGCTTATAATGTTTCCATGTATCTCTTCTTGGTAGGGGGTTTAGAAGAAATGGCAGCTCTTTGCCAAGGAATTGCTTTATTGGAACAAATCATTTGCAATAGTAATGTGTTTACTAAGATAAGTGCCATTTTAAATGTAGCATGCTGTACCCCTGGCAAAGAATCTTAAAGATGACTCAAAGCTTTTTTGAAACACTGCCATATAATTAAAGACAACCAACTTAATGATCTAACATTTAGCGTTGTTTTTTACAATTTTACTCCTAGACTGGAAAATAGTTACAAAAATAGCTTCATTTAATTAGAAGGAGAAATATGACACACATATAGATGCAGGTATATGTATGTATTTACTTCATTTTAGAAATGATTATTTGTAGAAATAGTCCACTATGTGTGACCAAGTAAACTAATTTAGGGACTCTGATTTATACTTCCCATTAATTCATCAACAAGTATTCATTGAGGATGTGCCTCATGCTGGGCATTAAGAAGGAGAACGTAACATTCAGGACATAACCTCCAGGGGTTAGTAGTCTAGTTGAGGAGACAAGACATATACACAAAAATAGTTAACCATATGTATCAAGTACTATGGAATGGAGTGTCCTCAAAATATGAAAAACGAAATGTGCTTTGGAATACCAAGCAGAGAGAAGTGGGGAATATATACATTAAGGAGGCCATTCACTCGTTTGTTCATTCATTCAGCAATTCCATGTAAAGCATTTGCTATGTTCCAGCCACCGACCTAGGTGTTGGGGTTATAGCAAACACAAAACAGACCAGGCCTCTGTCCATACAGTTTATCTGATCTTGAGGTTGGACAAGCAATAAACAAGTAACAGGAAATAAGCAAAGTGATTCCAAGGAATGATAAGCCAATGAAGGAAATGAGGTTGTGCTAGGGGACAGGCCAGCGCTGTGTGCACCTGTGTGCACACATGCACGCTCACTTGCACACCCATGACGCAGCTTCAATAAGGATAGTCAGGGAAGGCTTCTATGAGGAGCTGGCCTGAGATCAGGCCTGAAGAAGGAAAGGGAGCTTGCGAATGGGGTGCGAATTCTATCCTTGCCTTGAAGAACCAGGAAATATGATTTGGAGGATGGGAAAGGGATAGACATTGCAGAACATTTCAGAATATCTGAGCTCCTTTTTCCCTAAGGTCTGGGGTTGCAGTCCTCTGCAAGGTAAGGACTCAGTGAATATTTCTCAAGTGTATCTGCGAATGACTCTGGTAGTCAGAAAGTTGGTAGCCATTGACGGGCAAGTGATATATGTGTGTGTGTGTGTGTGTGTGTGTGTGTGTGTGTGTATGTATGTATGTATATATGTATATTCATCTTTCAGTAAGATCATTCTGGAATAAGAGATATCAGTGTGCTAAGTGCCAATTGGCAGGCATCCTGCTGGAAATGTACTTATTTAACATTTATTTATAGAGCACTTACCACATACAAGACACTGTCGAGTGCTTTACAAATATTAATTTATTTAGTCTTTAGAACTCTTTGAAGTAGCCACTCTTGTTACCTCCTTTGACAGATATGGGGACCAAGCTATAGAGAGTGGTCTACTCAAGGTCACATGGTTGATAAGTGTCTGGGTACACAGTCTAGCCCTTAACCACTGTGCTTCCTTTCCATAAGAGGAGGGGCTACCCACATCACTGAGAACATTTCAAAGTGTCCTCATCCTGGATTGGTAAAAAGAGAGGTGGGACCTTTTCAGTTGGTTAAGGGCCCTAGAGCAATACTGCCCAGAAGAACTCTCTGTACAAAGATAAGAATGTTCTCGCTGTGCTATCCGGTACAGTAGCCAGTAGCCTGTGTCTGTCGAGCACTTGAAGTGTGGCTAGTGTGACTGAAGAACTAAGTTTTCCAATTTTATTCAGTTTTGGTTCATTTCAATGTGAACCTCAAAACTGAAGCAATCTGAACTATTTTTCTGTTAAACACAGCTATGTTGTTTCACTAGGACTAATTTTCACCGAATGCCACAACCATTGCATCACATAAGACACTGTTGTGTTGTAGTAGGTGTGGTGGGTGCACAGGGTGTTTCTAGAAGCCCCTTAATAACATTCAACCTTGACTGCATTGTTGACATTAAAGTATTTTGCCCCTGTGGGGTTAAATGTGAAATATATTAAGCATAAATATCACCTACTTTTTAATTTTTTTAATATGTGGCTACTAGGCAATTTAAAACGACAAATATATGTTATATGGAAACCAATTTGACAATAAATTTCATATAAAAAAAAAGCAAATGTAGTCATTTCTATTGGATGCCACTGGCCTGAAGTTCACCCTCAGGCCACTGGATCAGGTGCTCAGTCAAAGGGAAGTACCTATTATGTTTTCGGTGGATACTGAGCCATTGTCCCGATGGCTAGTTCTCCATGGACCCCTGGGCCCTCACATCTTCATTCCATTTCCCAGGGACCAATGGGTGCTGTTGTATAGGTTTTGCAGATGGAGTGCCAGGAGACAGAGGTTTGTGGGAGCTCATACATTGCATGTGGCCCCCATTTTGCTAAAAAAGATGTGGATTTGGTTGGAGTTGCAGGATCTTTGAACCAGATCCTACTCCTGCTGTTCTGCTCTTGCCTGTTTCTTTAGCTGGGACGGAGGACTGCATTGCCACTGGCAGGAAGCAGCTGTCCGCCCCTTCCCTCGCGTGAGGGCCCAATGCTGCACCTGGACCCAGAGGTGCCAAGGAGCAGGGGTGAGGTGGCTGTGCTTGCAGGAAGCCACTGCCAAAGCACTTGGGCTACTGAAATGCAGGCAGCAGCAAATGTTCCCATCAGTGAGGGCCTCTGGCTCAGGCCCAGCCCCTGCATGCCATCTGTGTCCCTAGAGGTCTGGCATGCAGCAGCCTCCCCGTTAGCCTTGGTGTCCAGGAAGGTTGTGGGTGTGTGTGAGAGAAGTGGGGGTCCTCAGCAACTGGGTTAACTGAGGACCACTCTTCTAAGGTCATCCAAGTGGAGATTTTGGAGAACTGGGTAGTTTCTCCCTTTGCCAACACAGAACCCTGACTCTCTGTGTTGGGCTTCCATTTACCCAGCCTCCTGACTGGTGCATATTCTTCCCCAATATCTTAAGATCCTTCCAAACCACTGTTGAGGTTACTGCAGTTCTCATATACATGTAATGAGTGCTTTTACCCAGGCTGCACATTGGAATTACCTGAGGAACTTTATTTTATAATATATCGGAAAAATACTGATGCTTTGTCCTACCTCCCAGAGATGCTGGTGTCATTGCTCTGGGGTATAACTTGGTGATCTGGGTTTTAAAAATTCTTAAGTTCTCCTTTTCACAAAGGAACTGATGTATTAAATGGACCTTTCTCAGAATGTGTCAGAATTTACAGGGAAGGGGGTACAGTGTGTTTGTTGAAAATGCAGATTTCTGAGTCATCTCTTAAGCCTTTGGAATAAGAATATTTAGAGAATTTTAAACAAATGTTTAACAAAAACAGAATTTTTGACAAATAGCCCCAATGCATCACAGGTACACTGTGTTGTCAACATCACTATATTAAATCATTAACAACTTCATATGGATTTTTTTGTTATCCCTTGTGCATTTTAAAAGGGCCAAGAAAGAAGGTTAATGCAAAATTCAAAGGAAGTAATCTCTAATGATTCTCACTGTTAAATTTAGACTTCATAAAAGAATTTTCCATTATGGGGGATAAGACTGGAAAATATGCCAATAATGTATACATAAAGCAGTAAACATACAGTTTCCTTGGGGATGGGAGAGAGGGTTGCTTATGGTTTGGGGAACAAATGGGATTAGTGCTTACCTTTTGTGTCCCGGTTGGCGGCAGGGGTGGGGGGCGGGGGTTCTGCCATCAAAGCTATCCAAGAAAACCTTCCAGCCTTGATGCTTCTTCACCAAGGAACTCCAAGAAAGCTGATGGAACCCCACAAAGTTCCACCAGGGGAAGGTTTGGCAGTTGCTGACAGCCTCATAACCTGAAATTCAGAAACTTGCTTTGGTATCATGGATTAAAAGAACAAAGGTAGAGAGTCAAGCCTGGATTTGAGACCCAGCTCTGCCTCTTGCAGAAGACATTTAAATTCCCTGTGACTCAGTTCCTCTATCTTCAGAAAAGAGCTACCTCTTCCTGCTTGAGAATAGCGGGTCCTCATTCAGTTCAACTCAGTCAGTGTTTAACCCTGCCTGCACTCTGCCCTGTCACAGTGAGTGCATAACAGCACCTTGGTCCCCCCATCCACTCAGGAAATGTTAGTGGGACAATGGTTAAGAAGCTTTGGATGTGCTGTTTTCTGTGTGTAAAATGCTTGTCGTCTTCTAGTTAACTCCTTCTTATCCTTCTTCCCTGGGGAAGCCTCCTTGGACCCCACAGTTGACAAAGCTCTCCATTCCTTCTTTTCAGAGTCCTCTTTGCCATGTACAGTTTTTACTCTGTAGTGTGACCATTGGTGGAGTGTCTTTCTTTCCTCTAGGTTGTAAGGTTCATGAGGGCAAGGGTCCTCTTTGGTTCTCTGCTACATATTCAGGCCTAGCACAAAGCTTCGCATGCAGTAGTTACCCAAATAAGTGTTTGTAGAATGAATGAATGAATGAATGAATGAAAGGTGGAGACACAGACACACTTTCTGCCCTCAAGGAGATCATGGACAAGAGGCTGAGAAGAAAACTGACGACTACAGTCAGGAATGTGAGACATGATTTGATAAAGTCTGCTCAGAGTCTTTTAGGAGTTGCCTTCAGTGAAGCATCAGATGAAGTTAGGGAATGCTGAGAGTTGTTACCTTGCCTGCTTCTCAATGGTTTGATTTTTCAATAGAATAAATGGAAGGAAGGAAGCGAAGGAGGGAGGGAGGGAGGGAGGAAGGAAGGAAAAAGAAACAAGGCTTTAAAAAAATCCAATCACCCTGTGTAGTTGAAATAACATTTGAAACAAAATGTGGAATGGCAATGTAAAATGACAATTGTGGCTGCTTCCGGAGAGAACGTGTCAAGAGAACGTGTCAAGCAGACCTGCATTCTTAGGAAGGTCAGTCAGCCCAGAGCACACAGGGAAGCCAAATTAGTGCCAGACGTTTCTTGCAGGGAGCTGGAGCTTGAACCAAGGGAGTTGGTTTGCCTTCCCTCTGTCTTAGACACATCTGGGGGAAATGGTCAGAAGCCTTATCTTTGGTTCCATTGATTTCAGAAGCTTTGTGGGCAACTAGTCTTTAACGCTGCTTCATTACAACAGTAAAGGAAATAGTTTATTGATAAGCTCCTGTGTTCCATTTGTGGGACTTGTGGATTACTTTGTCTAGAAACAAGTCTTCTCAGCCACATGGTTACAAGTCCTAGTTGAAGCACGTCTTCAGAAATCTAAGCTTGCATATTGGAAGTGGGGGCTTTATTAGTTTTATTAGCAGTAGTGGTATATCTAAATTCTTGGGATTCCTTTCTATGGAGAGGATTCATCAACTTAGTTAAAAACAGCAAACGTGTTGCTGGCATTATTGGGTGCATTTAACTAGAGTATGAAAATTATTTTGAATAATATTTCAAGATAGAGTTATCTCCAGTTTTCTCCCTTTTGGAAGGCTTCAAAATTTATAGATATTTTAAAGGAATTTTGTCCATATAGCACGTCCCCAAAGCAATTTAAAGTGTTTTTACAGCCATCTTCAAAGAAGACAGAATGTCTTCAGAAGAGTGACTTTTAAATTTTTTTCTGATGGTTTAAAGCAATGATTCTTAAAATATGGCCCCTGAACCAGCCACATCAGCCTCTGCTGGAAGATGTTACAGATGCAAATTCTCAGGCTCCCCCAGACTTATTGAACTGGAATCTCTGGGATGGGACTCAGCAACGTGTGTTTTAACATGCCCGGCAGATAATCTGATCCATGCTCCTATTTGACAACCACTGTTCAGCTGCCACACAAATGTCTCGAAAGGCTTTTGATGCTGGGAGCCTCATCTCGGCACTGTCATCCTACTTTGCACAAAAGTCAAAGCTAGAGTTTACATTTGATAAAGCAAATTTGACCATTGTCTCCTACTCTGTACCCCATTCCAGCTCAACCCTGAGTCTGTAGTGGGCACTTGGCAACCACGTGCAATGATGAACGAATGGATAGCCATAGAATGGTGCAGGACATTCAGAGGAATGAGTACTTGTGCAGGAAGATCTTATAATGGAGCGGACAAGGAGGGGAATTTGGTGATCAGGCTGAGGCAGTGCTGAAATGCGTGGCCGGATTGTGGCAAGAGCTCCCAAAACCCTGAGAAGGTGTTGGTACTCCCCCAGGTATAAATTGAAAAGTTGGAAAACCCGTACGAAGACTCAAGGACATCCACCTTGATTCTGATTTCTCCTTCATAACTGTGTCAAAGCTCTTAAAAATAGGAAATAAAGGGGCGCCTGGGTGGCGCAGTCGGTTAAGCGTCCGACTTCAGCCAGGTCACGATCTCGCGGCCCGTGAGTTCGAGCCCCGCGTCAGGCTCTGGGCTGATGGCTCAGAGCCTGGAGCCTGTTTCCGATTCTGTGTCTCCCTCTCTCTCTGCCCCTCCCCCGTTCGTGCTCTGTCTCTCTCTGTCCCAAAAATAAATAAATGTTGAAAAAAAAATTAAAAAAAAAATAGGAAATAAAAAGTTCTTCCCATGTTTTCTGGCTCCTGCCTTGCTGAGGACAGACTGTGTGCCTGGTCTGTCTGTAGAGAGACTGAAGTATGAAGGAGACCTGAACATCATACACATGCTCATCCTCTTTTTTTTTTTTTTAAGTTTGTATTTATTTATTTTGAGAGAGAAAGTGTACACGCGAGAGAGGGCAGAGTGGGGGGGGCGGTGGTCGGAGAGAGAGAATCCCTAGCAGAATCTGCACCATTAGTGCAGAGCCCGATGCAGAGCTTGAACCCACAAACGAGACCATGACCCGAGCTGAAACCAAGAGTTGGATGCTTAACAGATTTGAGCCATCTAGTCACCCACTCTTCCCCTTTTTAAATGGCCTTGAAAAGACAGTAAATGGCATTACATAGACAGTCCTCTTTCTCCTCTTTTGTATCTAAACTAAGTGTGAGGCTGAGAGAGGCAGGAAAGCTATATTACCTGATCATGCTCCCATCCCTCCATCCCTAACATGTGCCCCATGGGAGGGGAACTTGCGGTTTTCTGATTGTTGGTGTCCTGTAAGCCAGAGCCGCAGTTATGCTGTGTGCAGTATTAGCACCTGATCATCACTGGGTAACAGGGAGATGCATGAGATGTTGCAGGAAGTAGGGCGATAGCTGGGGCTGTGGTCCAGCCTTTCTAAATTAACAGCGATGCAGTGTTTGGTGGGGCATCCACCCCCATGCAGGGCAACCATAATTACATATGGTGACATTTGTACTGGTGACCCTTGCCTTCTGATCTTCCATGCTGTTGGGGTGGGAATTTGTGAGTGTGAGGAATGCTATCTTGTGAAGATTCCTACTTCTTTCAGGATAGGTAACTTCTTTGTAAGAATACAATAGTACTTTAAATATATATATTATATATATATTTATAGTATAATATAGTATATATACTATATATAGTATAACAGTATGTTATATATATAAATATATATTTCTTTTTTTTTCAATATGAGGTGAGGGAAGGAGGGAGATATATCAGAGGTGGACAGGCTAGAACCTTCTCTTTGGAGACTTGGGTCTCAACCCACTATAAACCTTAGTAAAAGGGGCCTTGCTGGTTTCATTCTCATCTAGATGGCATTTGCCAAAGCCAACCCCTTTGTTATGGTCCCAAAAGAGGAAATGGAGTGCTTTTGGAACCAAGTACATGAACATGAAACTTCATGGTCAGGCCCAGTGTGGGGTGGGTGACTGATTCTGAAGCCTGGCCAATGTTGGTGTCAATGTTTTATTGTCAATTGAATGGTTATTTATCATCTTTGGCCAACTTTCTTGATGTGGAGGGCTTTTGCTGGCCTTGCTTTCTAGGGTGCATTGACAATCCTTTTTAAAACAGCACTTTGGTGGCAATATCATAATTGTAAAAGATGGCAATTTTAGGTTGTTCTGGGATGACTTTAAGGTCCTACTAAGGACCTTCCCTTTTGTGGTAAAGAGCAAATTCTTTTAAAACTCCCAGTCATATCTGGGACTTTAGCTACAGTTACCAAAAGACAAAGTTGGTTCTGGCTCTAGTTAGAAACTCTGATCCCTGAGAAATTCTTAGCCCCCTTTTTGTATCAGTACTAGATGAGTCTGGAAGTGGGAAGAGAAGGTAGGTAGGAACCCATGTAAGTTCTCTGTGGCTAAATGGCAATAGATTCTGGAACTAAGGGAGAAATTCCAGCTTACTAAGGGATAAGAGCAAACATCCCAGAGAGGTAAGAGTCACCTGCACATAATACAAGTTTCTCAGAGGTACCCTCTGCCATTGAAAGGAGAGATATTAGTATCCCTCTGGAAAGGTGATTATGTTTGAATTTTGACATTTAAATATACTGCTGGATTCTGCTCGCAGATTCTCAGAATTTTCCTTCTATTTTTATTGTGATTAAATTTATTGTGTGTAAAGTTTGCAATTTTAGCCATCTGTAAGTGTACAATTCAGTAGCGTAAGTACATTCACAGTGGTGCACAACCATCACCACTCTCCATTTCCAGAAATTTTTGATCAGTCTAAACAGAAACTCTATACATATTAAACAATAACTCCCTGTTCCCTCCCCCGGGCCTGGCAACCACCATTGTACTTTGTGTCTCCTTGAACTTGATGACTCAAGGGGCGGCATGCAAGTGAAATCATGCAATAATGGTCCTTTTGTGTCTGGAATATTTCACTTAGCATAATATCTTTAAGGTTCACCCATGCTGTAGCATGTGTCAGGATTTTTTTCCTTTTCAAGGCTGGTTTCCCATTGTACATATAGATCACATTTTGTTTATCTGTCATCTATCAATGGGCACTTGGGTTGCCTCCAAAGCTGTTAGGAACTTGGGTGTACAAGTATGTTTCAGTCCCTGCTTTTGCTTCCATTTTTTGCCTTTAATATAAGAATGGAAGGATTTGAGAAGTAGGGCAAAGGTGGCCATAAATGTAGTCCTTGGTGATGGTAAGTGGCAACTGGTGACCTGACAATGCTCCAGAAGTTTTCTCATCTTGTGAAACTAATTAAATTAAAAATCCGGTTGGCCAGCCCCACATGCACTTAAGCCGGGACAATTTCCCCCAAAGCTCATTAGCTGCAAAGTTGGGAGCTTCACCAGCAATTGGAACTTTTTCCCCTGGATTTTTCAGTAATTAGACAGGAAAGGTCTCTCAAACTTCGACCTCGAATGGAACATTTTATCTTGCTTGCCAGTGCGCCAGTTTAATGCTGTTGGTAAAAATATGTGAAAATCAACCTTTTAAGTTTTGTGATGCAATGATATAAGATTTCAGTGTCATTAAAGTTCGATTCTCAGGAAGGTCACAGGCTTTAGGGAAAGTTTTCTGACTCAGTGTTACAATGGCTTTCCATCATTTCGGTTTTTTGTTTCAGTTATTTATAATAAGTTGAGACCTTCAGAGGAGCACATTTGAGCTCTTCTGTATTTTGTGTTGTGCAAAGTGAAATGAACATGGTCAACAGAACCCAAGATGTAAGATAGTTGACAGCTTCATGGCATTTGGGAAACACTGACCTGCAAAAATTCACACAACCTGTGCCCTGGAGTTATATCAACATGAGCCCCCACGAGGCAAGAGATTGGGCAACTGACTTATAATTAATGCCCCTGATTCTTCTTTGGGGGGGGGGGAGAAAGAAGGACCCAGACCCTTTTTATCTATTCCATACTAGTCAAATTCTTCTCTGCCTTCTGCAAGAAGCTCATTATTGTACTTAGTTTGTCTATATACAAGCAGGCATATGATTTACACTAAGATTGTCCTTAGTAGCTTACATTAAGGAGCCCTATTATTTTCCAAGGTTTCTTTTTATCTACGGTCATTTTGAAATTAGCTAGCTTGGAAATGGACAGAGACACATTACTAGGAATGTAGTTGGTTAATAAATATTAATAGAGACCCAGTATTTGTGATTAATTAGTGGAGTATAGGTTTATCTCCATGTTCCTTACAGCATGTATTATGTATACATATACATCATACAGATATTCATGTACTACTTATACACTTATCTTTACATTAGTGTGTGTCTCACCTCCTAATGACATGTACTTCATTGTGTCCCCACACATTCCTGGTCCTGACCCTAATTTAAATTCTCAACTTCTTCATGTAGCATTCCTGACATCCACCACCTTAATTGAACCTGTTATTCACAAAGACATGGTTTCCCTCTCTTCTCTCATGTGGATGGCTTATTTCTTCACAGTCCAGGGACCCCCTAGACACTCTGATCCTCCATAGCCTCTTCCATCTTTGTGTAAAGCCTTTTCTCTTGAGGCTCCTGCTGTACAACTGAACCCTCACCCTGTCTGCTCTCCCTCATGCAGGCTCCAACCCACAGGCTCCTCTGCCATTCAGGGTGGTTCCATCCCCGTCCCTTCTCCCTGCCGCAGCCCCAGCCATCCTTGCTGGGCCTGTGCACATGATTCTCCTCGCTAGCCCCCGTGCATCCTAGATCCTTAATTTCTTCAACCATGATGCTGTCTAGCCCCGCTCCACTCCAGCCACGTGTCCCTTGAATCCTGCCTTCACAGGAAACTATACCTCACCTTCTTCTGGGGTTTGAAACTCCACAAAGTCTCACTCAGTGAAGGTCCATGTCTTTCCAGCTTTCTTTTGCTTTCAGTAGACCTGTTCCCCAAACTTATTCTCCAGTCTTTTCTCCAAATACACATTTATTTGACAAATATTGATTGAGACACTTTGCCAGCTTCTGGGAGTTTAATGATGAATAAAAATGGACACGTACCCTGTCTTCATAGAACTTGCAGTCCAGCAGAGGAGAGAGAAATTGATCAAATGATTGCACACAAAAAATGTAAAATGGTTGCTGTGCTAAGTGCTACAAAGTACCCACTGTGCTTATGGGGGACCTTCTTGCATTAAGTGACAAGAAAGTGGCAGCAGAACTGAGATCTGGAGGATGAAAAGTATATGACCTGAGGTAAGACTTCCAGGAAGAAGAAAATGCTTGTGCAAAGGCCCTGTGGTAGTTGGGAGTAGGGAGGCACACATGGTGAATAAGAAGAACTAAAATTTCTGTTAATTGGAATTTATAGCAGAGGAAAGAGGCCAGAGTTTTCAGAGTCTTTTAAGCTGTGTTAGAGATTTTCTTTTTCTTCATACTAAAAGCCATGGAAGTCATTTGAAGCAATATAAGGGGGGAGGGCCCTCTCTAATTTTTTTATCTTGTGTCCTAAAAATCCAGTCCATTCTATGGTGAGTATGGTTTTAAATATTGTATTTTTGGAAGGACCAGATTTAAAAATGCCCCCAAAGGCATCGACATTTTCACTAGGCTTCCTAACATTTGAATAAAACACAGTTTTCTATTATCTGGAAGTCCTATATGTATTTTATAATTCTAAATACTGACTACTGAAAGCACTTCTTTCTTCTTCCTTTCTTTCATCTTGAATACATCTGTACTTAAACTGTTGTTTGGAGTCTTGGCTTTCAGTGAATCAATTTACCGCATTTTTTGGTAAGCACTTCATAAGTCAAAAGTATTGTGCCAGAATGTTATTTTGGAAACTTAGGGGACCTTTGGATGTTTAAACGACACTGTCAAAATATTGGTTTTATATTTTACAAATCTTTTGTTATTTAGGATAACAAAAATATCTTGAGAGATTACATCTCTCAAGATTACATCTTCTCTTGAGAGTGATTTAAGGGTGAGGCAAACATTACTGACCAGATTGCAAAGAAAAAAAAAATATCCTTCTTTTTTTTCCCTTAAGAAAACACTGATACTCAGAGTGTGAGTTTCTCTGGGCAAAACCTACAGAAACATAGGCTTTTCGAAGAATCATAGGGGCAGGAGGAGAGGAGACTGGGTGAGACCACCCCTCAATTCCGTGTAGCAATAGCAGAAAGAAGCACAGAGCCAGGAGAGAGCTAGTCCGCGGCCCCTCCAGATTTTGTTGTAGTTTTGTGGGATGGCAGGCTGCACGAGCGATTGATTGTGCTCCTGGAAACACAAAACTATGAATCCAAGTGTCCATGGTATTCCCACTTGTGATTATCTGAAAGAAACATGCCCTCTGACACGGATTAGTGACACACATAATGGCCATCAGGCTGAATTACAGTTATGCACGAATGGCATCCCACTGACTTCAAAGAGCTCTGCCTTTTCAAGCCAAACCTTTTTTAGTTCTTTTGCTGTGTGCCATGACCTGGCAAGGTCCTGATCTGATAATCACCTGTTCCAATTCCCCATTTCACAGATTGGGAAGCTGAGTCCTGGAGATGTTCTGTGATGTGCTCAAGAGCACACTGCTCTCTAAAAACAAAAAAATTAAAAAAAAAAAAAAAAAAAGCGCGCCTGGGTGGCTCAGTCGGTTGAGCGTCCAACTTCGGCTCAGGTCACGATCTCGCAGTCCGTGAGTTCGAGCCCTGTGTCGGGCTCTGGGCTGATGGCTCAGAGCCTGGAGCCTGCTTCCGATTCTGTGTCTCCCTCTTCCTCTGACCCTCCCCTGTTCATGCTCTCTCTCTCTCTGTCTCAAAAATGAATAAACGTTAAAAAAAAAAAAAGAGCATACTGCTCTCTGCAGCGGAGTCAGGATTCAAATCCAGGCAGGCCTCCTGATGGGAGGTCTGCGCCCTCTGTGCCACGAGTCTGTCTGCCAGTGCACCTGGCACCTGTCCTTCACGGCAACAGACAGGTGGAGCCGGGGTGTTGGGCATTTCTTTTCTTCTCCTTTGGTTTTCCATTCTCCTCTTCCCCTTCCACTTTGGGCATTTGTGATGGTGGTTCTGTTCCTTCTGCATCCTCTCCTTCCTTGGACATCCCAGAAGTGTTGGTTTATATGTGTGGCATTTAGCAAAGCCACGGGGGACTCCTGAGTAATTTAAACTTCTGGATTCCTTGCTTGTTGAGAGCAAAGACCAGGCCTGACTTTGCTCTTTAAGTTTCCTATTTCCCTCTCTCTCCCTCCGGGCTTTGCACATAGGAGTCCAGTAAATGTTTGTCGGAGTTGTTAAATTCACCAGACCAAACATTCTAATTTGGATGCTGGAATGATGTGATCACTCATCAACAAAATGTCCCCACGTTGTTTTGCCTTGGGAATTCTTGGGTCTATTGTTTTTATATAGTGAATTTTATTGTATATAAATGGTACCTCAATAAAAAAAAAAAGTGATGTGCCCTAGGGATTCTGTGTAGAAAATGGTCCATTTTCGGAGGGGCGGCTGCTGCCAGTAGCTGGCGACAGCCCCAGTCAAACATGCAGAATCATTAATTAGGGTCATTTGTTCGGCTGTGAGCTGAGCAGAATGTATAAAACCTGCCCAGGAGAGAATTGATTCATCCCCCTCTCTGTACTTTTCGGAGTACTTCTAACACGATCCTCAAAGCCTGCAGGCCTCATACATATGTTCTAATGGGCTAATTGTTAAGGCGACATTTGTAAATTAATCCCTGACTTGAGCTAAGTGGTTTCCCCTAATGGCTTTAATTCAGTGACTCCCATTCTTGGCCATACATCAGATTCACTGGAGGAGCTTGTGAAAAATAGAGGTGCCCGGCTTCCCCCTCCCCCGAGCTCACCGTTCTCTGGTTCCAGGGCAGGACGGGGGCATCTGTTTTTTTTTGTTTTGTTTTGTTTTCTTTTTTTTAGAAAAGCTGCTCAAGTGTTAGGATTGTGGTGGTAGCCACCTTTATGAGCCTCTGCTCCAGTGTCTGGAGGCCCTCGCAGACTTGCGTCGACTGGAAGCACTTGGGTCCAACTCAATGACTTGGGACCAGTTTCCAGAACAGGCAACGTGCCTAAGAGCCCCCCTTCCTGATTCGTTCACTCTGTGTCCACCACACTGGGACTGTCCTTTCCTTGACGAGCTCCAGTGACCTGAGGGGAGCTATTCTGTGCGTTGCTATCCTGTTTCCCGTTTTTTGAACTTTTGAGACATTTGGAAGATCTTCGGGGCCTGCTGCAATGTCCATCATGAAAATACCTGTGAATACCCCCTCTCTGTTCTCCATTTATCATCACGTTCCTGGTGCCAGCCAGATGTTAAGGACAGACTTATTTCTTTTACATTTTCTGCCTCTGTGTCTCTGTGTGTCCGTGTTCCTGGCATTCTCCTGTGCAAACACATGTCATGTTTGATCTTGAAGTTTTGAAAAGCAATGATGCAAGGGCACCATTGTTTCAATTATATTTGTCAAATTGCTTTTGTTTTTAGGTATCTGGCACTCTGTAACTATCACAACGTACTTTGTATCAGCACACAACATGTGGGTATTTTCAGTAAACCTAAAAATACGGCAGTTAGCACCATCCCCGGTAGCCAAGGTGATTTGGTGAACCCGGCCTAGGAAAGCTAGAAAGCCTCTGGGAAAGGTCAGCACGCAATGTGCCCTGAGAGGGAATGCTCATACGTCCCACATGTCACACTGTGCTTACAAGATCTTGTTTGCGACAGTGCTTTGTAAAGTGCTTGCTTGTTATAATATGTCTTCTGTGACCCAGCTGCTGGAGGGCTAGTGTTTTTCTGTCTTAGGAATTATGCTTTTCTTGGCCTCTTCTTACCATGTCCCTTGGGCTTCAATGTCCCTTATTCCTGGGACCATCGAAGCACATGGAAGGACTCCCAGTGGCCTTCCCCCTTACTGAAGGGATATTAGAGTAGCCGTTACGTGTAGGAAGAAGGAGCACTTTGAGGACAAAAAGTGTATTGAGACAAGAGCCCCTGTTGTTCTGCCTGTCCCTAGCTTCTTCTCCCATTTATATCTCCACCCAGTCAATACCTTATTGCATATTGACCATACCTATGCCATACAGTTGAGCACTGATTGCATAATAGCATAGCATTCATCTATGTAAGGATCACTCTACAGAAGAGTGTATTTCATGACTGTAAGTGGACTTCTTTCATTTTTCCTAGGGCCTTAGGAGATGTGACATAAATACTTAAGATAATTATTTGGGGGTACTCTATAACATAACCGTCATAGCATTTAGGCAAAAAAAAAAATCTAATCATTTTGTGTAGTTGGATTGAATTTTTTCATATTTAAGCAGAGTTCTCAGACAATGGGGGATTTGTCAGAGAGGGAGAGGTAAGAGATGGAGAGAACAAGAGAGAACTAGTCCTTGGCCAAGGCCCTCTAGAAGACAAGTCCTTGTTGAATCCTTATTTTCATGGCCTAATTCAAAGGGTTGATTCCTTTTCTGCAGCACCTGGATCCAGGGTGACAATGTAATCAAGCCTGACATGATAAAGAGCCATGTGGCAAGTTTCAAAATCACATGCACAGCTGCCTTAATACTGAGAAGCAGGTACCCCCCGCCCCCCACCATTGATCATTTTATTCCTGGAGGCAGGTGGGTGGAAGAGTTTGGACACCCTGAACCTCCTCATGAGAAAGCCTTCCAGTGGAACATGTGGACCCGAGAATAGGTGCACCCAACAGCTTCAGTTCTTGGGAGCTTTGGAGGTCATTTTCCTCCTGGATTTCTTCCCTCCCTTACCCTCTCAGAGAGATGCCGCTATTTGAGTTTGCATCGTGAGAAGATAGCAGGAGTCCTCTCCTCCTGTCACTGGCCGATTTGCTTAAATAAGCTGCACATTATTCCCTGTCACAGAGGCCGAGCGAAGGCAGCTGGGACAAATTAGTGTCAGCTACTTCGTCTGGCCCCCCAATGCTGGGAAACCCTCGCCATTGCTGGAGAGCTTAGATTTTGAGCTCATTTCATAATGATGTAGATGCCATTTTCAAGGACTTCCATCCTTTTTCCTCTCCTCTCCCCTCTGTCCCTGCCCTCCCCTCACTGGCCTGGATAGCCAGCTCTGACCAAAGCTCAGCATTCTCACACACACACACACACACACACACACACACACACACACACCAGCTGACAGAGATTACTCTTGGGTCAGCTGTTTATGAATGAAGAAGAGGTCCTTTTCCTGTGTCCTGGCCACGCCCCTTCTCTTTGCAGCATTTTGAGAATGAGGTCGGGGCGGGGATCTAACTGCTTATGTCTCAGAAATAGCAACACAGATAAAAATTAATCTTAAGCTATTTGTTTTGCTGCCTCATTCGGATAATGGAAGGAAAAGCTGAGGCCTGTTTATGCTTTTGTTTGTTTGTTTTTGTGCATAACTTTGCAACGAATGAATGAGTGAGTGTGTGTGAGGGGAGAGCCTGGGGTGAGCCTGTCAGGGGGATTAGCACCCGGTGGAAGGTACTTGCTAGCAGACTGCATGCAGGGTTTCCTTGCATTCAGCTGCAGCGTGGTTTAGTTTTTGAGACAAAATGGAAGAATAAAATAAGCCCCAGTGGTGTACTGTTTTACCACTTCCTTTTGTAAAGATAATCTGTCAGGTGCTATGAGGCTGTGTCTTCCTTCCACAGTGTCCGGCAGTTTGTAACTGTCAGTGTTTACTGTGTGGTCCGCTCTCTGTCCCAGGAGCTCTGTGGGGTTCTGCAATGTTTTGAATGAATACCGTATGCAGATTTCACTTCCTATTGGCCACTTTGGTGCACACACACAGTACAGCATGATCCTCTCTCTCTCTCTCTCTCTCTCACACACACACACACACACACACACGCACACACACACACAGCTCGACCATGCCCAGCCATTACATAAACTGAGATTCATCTCTATTCACCAGCCAATGCCACAGTGATGTCAATATGTAGATACTATGAGGAGGCTGACGCTTCTCTCTGTCTATAGACCCTTTAGAATATTAGCATGTCTGAAGGTATTTGTTGAGCCCTGGCACTGTGTGTGGTCGTGGTGTTTACTTTTGTTTTCATTCTTAATTATTGGCTCTCCACGTCTTTATTTTTGAGACCATTAAGTTGCCCTCCCGGTCTCCTCTGTCAGACTAAATAAACTAGGATGTGGAGTGGGGACACAAGTGTTGGTATTGGCCTCCGCTGCTACATGTGCATTGGATGGACTTCAGTGTGACAGGTATCCTTTGAAGGAGATGCCAAACTGTCTTTCAAATCAGTGGTGATTAATTTTGAGTGAAGAGTGTAAAGATGAACAAGGATTCTTGTGTAGCTGGCCTAATGTATTACCTAATTTGGCTTCCTGCACTTGAACTATTTCCAGAACACTGAGAAGTGTTGTAACCACACACAAACCCACACACACACGCATACACACACACATGCACAAATGTATGTACACACATTTGTACAAGCAGAAAATTTATGTTTTTCAAATTGATGTTTCTGGTATGGGGACAGGAAGTAAATCAGGGGTTGTATAGGGCTGGGGGTAGGAACGAGGATTAACTGTTCATGGGCGTGAGGGCTCTTACCGGGATGATGAAAATGTTCTGGTACTAGAAGATCATAGTGATGGCTGTACCACTTGGTCAATTTACTTGAAGTCATCGATTGAATTGTACACTTACGATGGGCGAATTTTATGGTATGTAAGTTATATCTTGGCAGAGCTGCGAAAAATGGATATTCCCATATCTGAGTTCCTCCAGGCCCAGATTACACATAAGATGACCAATTGTATCACCCGGAATTTTTAAAAAAATTTTTTTTTCAACATTTATTTATTTTTGGGACAGAGAGAGACAGAGCATGAACGGGGGAGGGGCAGAGAGAGAGGGAGACACAGAATCGGAAACAGGCTCCAGGCTCTGAGCCATCAGCCCAGAGCCTGACGCGGGGCTTGAACTCACGAACCGCGAGATCGTGACCTGGCTGAAGTCGGACGCTTAACCGACTGCGCCACCCAGGCGCCCCTCACCCGGAATTTTTATTCACTCTTCCCATTGGAGTGTGCTGACTTCATTGCAGAGAACCGGGACCCTGTGCTAATAGGGCTAGATGAGACCCAAAGCCATAGATATAAAAGTCTACCCTGACCCCTGTTGGCCATCAGTGAGGTTGCTGCCTGCTGCAAGGTGCGGAGTCAGCATCAGGGTATCCTGGGGAGTGGGGTGGGGCAGAGTGGGCGGCAGCTCGAGGGGCTGAGATTCCCAAGCGGGCCCCAGAAAGCAGTTGGAACCCTGCTTCCCAGCTGCTGCTGCACCTGTGTCAAAAAAACCCCGAAGCTTCCCAGTGTCGGCTCTTAAGTGATGGCATTTTCCTCTTCTTTTGCAGGTTGTCTTAGTCTTTGCTCTCAGCATTGGTGCACTTGTAATATACTTCATAGATTCGTCAAAGTGAGTATTCAAATACATTGTCTTGCCCTCTTTCCTAAAAACAATCATGAGCCTCTACATTGATCAGTTTATTGACTTTAACACCAAAATTTGCAAGAGTCTTTTGAGTGTGGAAGGCTTTCAGAGGACGGCAGGGCTACTCTGTGCTGGTTTTCTGAATGGGAAAACAAGTTCTCACAAGGAAGGTTACTTTGATTCTGCTGGCCTGAGAGGAGGGGAGAGGTATGTGAGGGTGTTATTTTTGTTTGCTGGGTATTATTTATTTTGAAATAGCTGTTTCCCGTTGAAGTATTTGCACTGAAGATGTCAAGAGGTTAAGAGGGCTTTGGTGTGAATGTCCAACCACTGGGAGGGCTACAGGTATCCAGCCAGTGAGGGTCTGAACTATTCTTGCCATGGTGGTAAGGTCTTCTTCTCATTAGGGTTTCGGATGCTTTAACCTTATTGGAGGTTAGATTAGGAAGCACGGCTCTATCCTTTGCAGCTACCAAGCAGAATATTCAGCAGAAGCATTGCTCGCTGGTGCTTCTTCACTTGTGAAGGTCACAGATGGGACGGAGGAGTTCGTGATGACTCCCAGAGGTGGAGACCCATGGCCATCTAGGATTTCCTAGAGTGGACATTTGTGCAGACCCCTAAGGTGCCAGTTGAGCGAACTGGTGCTCTAGGGTGACCCTGAGGTGGGGTGTTGCGACGTTGTAAAGGCTTCATAGGAGGCAGGAGAGGTCACTGAGCAGAGCTGCTAGGTGGCAGCCAGCTCTGCTCTGGTTCCTGCAGGTGTCACCCTGGTGGGTGGTGGGGGAGGAAGGGGGTCATTTATTCCAACTATTCTATTGCGAGTTTGAGGCTGACAGCATCTGGGAAACTGGAGCTGAGCTGGTCTGACACGCCTTTTTGTGGCAACATGTACTTGAAAACTGGGCAGTGGACTTGAGCTCTTTTCCTACATAGTCTACTGTGAGAGTGTTTTCAACTCTTTGAACTCCATCCCTGGTATGGCCGTCTGCTAGAGTTTGATTCCAGGAAACCTGCTTTGTGTCCTTGTTGGAGCAGACCCTGGGGTGCCTGAATTCTGAGCCTAGTGCTCTTTTCCTGTGGCTGAGGATGGTAGCAATGTCATGCACGCCTGAATTCTGAATTTCTCAGAGGCATCTGGTCACCAGCCAAAGGATTTTGTGCAATTGGGTGCTGATGTGCAATTGGGTACTGAGGCCAAGATGCCATGTCAGGGAAAATAAAGAAAACGTCCCCTTTAATCACTTGTCTCTGGGCGTCAGCCAAGTCTGAGAGTATCAGAGGTGCTTCTGCCCATTGCCACATATGAGGCTGGACTGCCTTCACCTGTCTCAGGTGGAGGAGGGTCCTTTAAAAGTCCTCCAGGAGACAAGATTCCACACACTCCCTCCATCAGCTCTTCCTGGCCAAGAAAGAGAAGAGCTTTTTAAGTCTGGAAAATTCCAGCTGGTATGTCATTGAAGGTAAGCCTCTTTTAAGTATCTATTCTTCATAATTCTGGACCATATTTGAATTGAACCAAAGATCTCCTAAAGCCCTGGTCTTATTTCTCCATTCCCTTTCAGGAGTGAGGAGTGTTCTCACATGTCAGGGGATGCATAGCCTGTCAGCTTCCATGGCAGGCTCAGGAAATGGGTTTGGGCATGCATTTGTGTGCCCCAGACAGAGCAAACCCTTACATGAAGGTGAGTGTGGTGATCAGTTAGGAGAGATGCCTCGGCACCTTCTTTCCCTTACCCACCCTTTCTGCTCCTCTGTATTTCTCAGAAATAAAATACTCTTGTTAGATGGATTTGACTTGTGTCCTTTTTTACAGTGTTTATTAAGAGGCAATCTTTCATCCTGGTGTTCTTGGCTCCATGTGAGAGGATGGAGAGGAATGAAATTCTCTAAGACAAAAGAGCCTCTTCCCTGGATACCCTGCACCATCTCAGCACCCTAGATTCAGTTATGATTTTGCTAAGCCTTGGGAAATCCAGCGTTGGGAGCCCTCTCTGGTTCTGGTTTCTTTTATGGACTTGCAAAGAGTCTATTCCATAGATGGACAGGCGACCCTGTTCTCCACTTTTTTTCAGCAAAAATGCCAAAAATCTTAGAACCAAGCTTGCCTCCACTCTCCCTGGAGACTGTCCTAGCTCAGTCCTTCTTTGTCCCTCAAACCCACACATGGTTGGGCAAAGCGAGACTTGGTTTATTTATGTAGGCCCTTCCATTTCTCATTTGCATTACTACCTTTGGTTCTAAAGCCATCTCCCAAGGTTCTGTACTGTGGGTGACCTGATCGGCACAGCCAATACCAAGAAGGCTTCCATCTTCCTGGGGAAAGACCAGCAGAGCATGTGCATATCAAGCAAGGGGAAGAAGTAAGGTTGAGTCTGTAGAGTAACCTTTATGGCAAGTCCACAGATTCCCAGGAATAAACAAAGAACCTGTTAGACATTGTAATCAAGCACAGTAAACAAGAGAAAATGAAGTTCTGTCCACACATATGATGCAAATGGAAAATGTGTAAGAAAGCAGGATGTAAATTCCCCAAATCCATCTATTCACTCAAGATTCTCATCGATTGTACACACTGGTGGTTTGGCTGGCCATTTGGGCATCTTGGAATGAGAGCTTTAGACTTCTCTTGGAAGTTATACTATATCATCACCCAGTACTGGGAAAAAAACACCTAGTATTCTTCCAATGAATTTTAGTTAACATTTATGCCCTTTGAATAAATCAATCTGTAGGCTTTCCCTTGCATGAGCCTAATTGGGCAGACATTGTCGTGAAGTGGCTTGTCTCAGTGAATTTTGATCAGAGCTGGCCTCCCTCACAATGGTGGGGGATACTCCAGCAGCACAAGCTCAAGATGTGAGGCTCTCTGCACCCAGCCCCTTGCAGAGTGGGAGGAATGCAGATCAATATATGAGGTAAGCTCCTGGGTCTGCCCTGCTGGCTCAGTGTCAGGCAGGCCCGTCCAGGCTGTGCGAATGGGCAACAGGTGGGGAAGGCAGTTCAGATAAATGTCGTGAAGGGTGGTTGTCTGATCTTTTTAACCTTTCAAAGCTGAGTTTAGTATCAAGGCAGTGGGTAAGTCATTTCCAAACACAGCCTCTCCTATGCATCTTTCCTTTCCCATTGTTAGGCCAAGATTGATCCCCAAGCAGCTCTTTTTCATTCAAGGGTTTGAGGAGCCCTTCTTTGGGTCTTAGTTTTCCTAGAGTGATCGCCGCAGAAGAATCACTCGTGCAGCCTCAAGTGATTGCTGTCTAGCTAAGACAGATTGTGCTCAGAGCTCCTGGAGTTGAAAGCCAAAGAGGGACATTAAACTGTGTTAAAATTATGCTTCATCATCCCAGCAGTAGACTCTCTAGAAACACCCAAGCAGAAGGAGTTGTTCTACCAAGTCTTTGGATAGGCACAAGTGCCGATTCCTTGCAGACACAGAGGAGCACTAAGTCCTCCAAAGACAGTCATCCCGTCCCTCAAAAGATATTAAATTAGCCACATGAGGCAGACATTGTTCAAAAGAACTCCATTTTTTTTCATCCCTTTGAAAGATGTTCTGCCCAATTTAAGGCATCTGCCACTCCAGCTCCTAATTCTGATGTCTCTTGATGTCTATTCCAAGCCATTCCTCCCACACACTCTGATACTCTGTGAAGCAAAGATTTTTAAAAAATTGTACAACCAAGTCAAAAGTGCCCCAGACACCCTGTGGGTGATAATGTCACCATTGCTGGTTCCATCCCTGTCTATTTTCTGTCTTTGACATAGGAACAGTAATTCTTCTCTAACAGATAAGAAAAAAAAAAAAAGACCCAACGATGTCAGTGTGAGGGCAGGATTCATGGATTGCATAATGCAGCAGTTCCTGCTGCTTCTAGAATTTCAAGAGAAAGTTGGAAGAGACAGAGGCTCCAGGCCCTGGGTATTTGCATTTTTTTCCAGGGGCATTCTTGGAAAGGATGACTCACCTGTGGGGAGATATTTATTCCTTTGATTCATGTTTAAACTCAGCTGCTTCTTATGCTACAGTTCTGTGGGTGATGAATATTTAATACTGCGTATACTGAAAATGAAGGTCAAGTTCTGCTTACTGGTGACTTCAGTGCAGGCTCATGTCTCTGCAAGGCAAGCTACCTGCTGTTACCAGAGTAAAGCTGAAAGGTTATACATTGTTAAAATTTTCCTTAATGACTTTATCTGCTCCAAAATTGCTGGCACACAGTGGGGACACCCGCTGATTTCACCAGCCTTTGCTCTTGGCTTCTCATACCAGCAGTGAAGCTTTGGGGATATGGACATTAGCAAGGAGGAGGGAAGAGTGGTGCAAAATTTGGAGAGCATTTAATCCAAGGGCTGGATTCCAGGATAATGGTGGTATTATGATGTGGAAATGGCCTTCCCCTGGTCTTTAACATTCATTTAACAATTTATGTTTGTATTCATGGATTCATTCATCTTGTATTCATTCACTCATCTGGGACCTCTTCGGTGTGATAACGTGGAAGATTTTTTACACTGTAAAATTGCTTAGGGTTAGGTATGGTTCAGGAAGGTTATCTTGAAGACTGCAGTAGAAATAGACCAGACTGTTTCCATAGTTTCTGAAAATAAAACTGGTACCCTTTATATGATGGGGATACCCACAGCCTTCGCAGAACTGGCCAATCACGAGCTATTTTTCCTGCTGAGTGTTCACACAAGCCAGACCTCTCGTCCCTCAGCCTAGAAGTTCTCTTGAACAAGGGAGAGACAGGCAGGTGGCCAGGAGAACTAACATTCCCTGATCATAGACTTGTGTGAGGTATAGTGTCAAGCACATTACAATACACACCACATGGGACCTCACTAGATTCCCCCAACAACCTGATTGGGTGGTCTTATCACCTTTCCCACTGTACAGGTGAGGAGGCTGAAGATGCAACATTGGTCCCAAACCATGTTGCTCATGAGTCGGAGCCAGGATTTGAACCCAGCGTTATCTAAAGGCATCTCTCTCCCAAGTATCTAGAAGTGAAATTCCAGGTTGTAGAAGTGACCAAATGGGTTAAGTGACATGTCACCAGAACGAGATATGGCTTAGCCTCCTTAGCCAGCTCCTCTGTCCTGTTTTCTCTTTTGTTCTCCATCTTCCCATTTCCTACCTTTGGGGCCAGGCCTGCAAGTCAGCAGGGGCCCTATCACAGCTTCCTTCCTAGGACATGAGAGACATGGTACATGTCTGTGGGACATGTGCTGTTTGATGTCTGGTTATGTCTTGATTCATTTTCTCCTACATTATAGCTTAATAAGACTCCCTTCTCTTTTATCTCAACGGACGGGCAGCATTTGGTGATGGAAGAGGGTCATGTTTGCAAAGAACAAGGGAAGTTGATTGTTTCTCAATGGCTTCTCCCAGTTAAGGGATTCATTCCCAGTAGAAAGACCCTTTCCCCACCCCACCCCCCCCATCCCCTTGCTTACCTCCCCCTCTGCGCCTATCATTTGGCACACTAGAGTAGATAATGAGAGAAGCCCTGCTTCTCCATTAGACAGATTCTTTTATCTCTTATCTCTTTAGAAAGTTGTACAATTTAGTTAATTTGTTATAATTTTGCATGATGTGCTAGAAAGTTAGTATTACTGGTGGACTTTAGGAGAATTTGGTCCACGAGAGGTTTCTGTGGAGGTCTTTGTAACAATGTAAGATATCCCGATCGCCTCCTCTAGTCTTGTTCTTGCTGGCCATGAGCACAGGTGTCGACCCAGTGCTTCACACGTGGCAGCTTTGTAGCAGGTGCCTGGCAGAGCTGTGAGGACAACATCACCCCCTCCATGGAAGCTCATCGTAGACTGTGAAGTACCATGAAGTACTATGGAGTACCTGAATGTGCCCCCTGCCTCACAGCAAGAAGAGCTGGGTGACCCATGGTATAGGGAAGGAAGCTCATCACCTTCCCTTGTGCTCAGCTCTATGGAACGTGGCCTTTCTAGCTGGCGTTCTGAGAAATTCACTGCCGTTCCCTGCCTTGATGCCCTTTTTGAGGAGTCACGGTATGCATTTAGCCTTTGTTGAAGAAGTCAACACAAATCACTGTCTGTGCAAAGCATCCTCCTATTCTTTTTTTTTTCCTTTTTACATACTCCCCCCAATTTTCTCTGTCCCTCACTGACATTTTTATTGCCAGGCTTTGGTCTGGAAAATTATGGGTAGGGAAAGTTCAAGGGCAGGATGTTCAGAACAGCACTGCACATCTGTGAAGGGGAGCACAACAGGAGCGCCTGCAGCTGTTGAAAGAATGGAATGTCAGATGGTGGAGGAGCTGGGCCCACTGAGGGGTGGGGGAGGGGGGTGCCTTCAGGGCAAAGAGTCTGTAAATAACTCCCAATGAGAAGTCCTTGTCCCCTTTCAGGATTTAACCTTTAATGGCAACACTCAATTCTCCTATGTGGGAACAACCCTAACTCAACTGTGCTACTTGGTCTAGCTTTCTGAAATGCCATTTTTTCATCAGGTGGCGCATAAACCTGGCAGAGAAGACAGGTGGAGGAGGTGCCCACAGGGTAACCTTCCCCCTTCCATCTGGGTGAGGCGGTCTTGGCTTCCTCACTTATTTCTCATTGTGCAGGTGATGCCTAGGTACCACACGTGACAGCAGCTGGAAGCATCAGGATGAGCTGCTCATCTTTGGCATTTCCTTGGGAAAAATCAGGGACTGTGTTAGGAGTGGGAGGGAAGAGACAGCTAGACCTACTTCCGGGTTTGCGGCAAGGGACAACTGGAGAGAATAAAATGTTAGAACTTGGAGAGATTTCAGAGTCCACTTGGTGCCACTGTTCCCTGTGCCTCAGCATTCTCCCCTGCCTGATGAGGGTTAAGTGACCTTCTCAAGAACACCCAACTTGCCAGGGGCTGAATTGAAGACAGAGCAATCAATGCTCCCCCATCCAGGGCCCTTTCTCCTTGATCTCTTGGGTTCTTTCTACCACATACAAAATCAACAAAGATGTGATGGCAAATATTATCCATTGAAGAGCAAAGCAAATAGTGGTTTTTATGCCCATTTTGGAGTTTTAGTCTATCATCATGGGGGCAACTTTAGGGTCATGGATAAGAACAAAGATAATGCCAGATAGATGCTTGGGATTCCTTTATTTCATCCCCCTTGGCAGGGAGGCCCTGAATTCCTTGATTTTATGATCCTTTTTTTTTTCTTTTCCTTTTTTTTCTGTACTATTTCAGAAGGGGAGTAAGAGTTCAACTGTGTTGTGGAAGGTGAACAAGGCCGAATGCTTTGGTTTGGCCTGTTTGGAATTTGTTATGCATGACCTTTGAGGACACGTTGCCCAATGGCTCATTTGTTTCCCTGTGAAAACCCTATCCGACAACTATGTCTATAAATCCACATTTACTTTCCTCTCCAAAAATTATAATGAATTATTTCTTCTTTCCTCACCACTCTCCAGAATTTCAAAAGAAAACTTTAGATTCTCTGACGCATTGAAAAGAATGCTTATTTCAGGGAAAATAAAGAAAATGCATTCCCGTGGAGGTTCAGTTAATGTGTATGTCTTCTGCAATTAGCGTGTGTTTATGTTGCACGAGGGCCGGATCTTCTCCCTGTTGCACAGCAATGGTCTTCTACCTGATGTCCCAGGCAGACATGCATGCAAAACTCTCAAGGGATTGGGGTAGGAGCCAGCTGGAGAGAAGGTTAGCACTCAGGGCGGTATAATCCAAACAGAAGGGCAGGGCTTGTGCTTAACACAACCTGGATTGTGCTGAGCTTGGTGGAGACGGTTACAGCTTTATGATGGGTTTTATGGGCTTCAGATGAGGATGGAGATGTGACCTCTGTCTTTGCTTTTTGTCCCCCCTGTCCTTCTTCCTGACAGCCTGACAAATTGTAGCTTTGGGGAGACCCTGGTCAGTGATGAGTCATTTGTGTTTTAAAAATAGAACTTCTTACAGCAAGGATGCCCTTGGGACTTTTTTTTTTTTTCAACGTTTATTTATTTTTGGGACAGAGAGAGACAGAGCATGAACGGGGGAGGGGCAGAGAGAGAGGGAGACACAGAATCGGAAACAGGCTC
Organism: Prionailurus viverrinus; assembly: GCF_022837055.1. NCBI lineage: Eukaryota > Metazoa > Chordata > Mammalia > Carnivora > Felidae > Prionailurus > Prionailurus viverrinus. Next base: position 37,950,603 of record NC_062571.1, on the reverse strand, counting down.
CAGGCTCTGAGCCATCAGCCCAGAGCCCGATGCAGGGCTCGAACTCACGGACCACGAGATCGTGACCTGGCTGAAGTCGGACGCTTAACCGACTGCGCCACCCAGGCGCCCCTACCCCTTCGGACTTTATAATGCACTTGTGACTACTCATAGAATTTGGGAGTGTGTGTGTGTAGGGGACAATCCCTGTCCCACCTCTAGATTGATGGGAAAGTATAGCATGGGAGGACTGGCCACCAATCTTACCATAACAACAGAGATGAAGCTGAGAGCCATGCACCCATGACCTTAAAGGTATCAGTCAGGTAAGAGATCCCTGTTAAGTACTGACTGTGTGTAAGACATTTGCAAGGTATGGAAGGTTTACAATACTATGTGTAAGACTCAATCTTTTTCATTAAGACTTTAAAGTTATAGATATTTTTACAAGGGTCAGGAAGTCTAGCCATCATATGGGAAATAGACGGAAAATGAACATAAACATAGGAAAAAGAAAAAAGATACAGGAAAATGGAGGCAATAAAACAAGGTACCAAGGAAGATTTCAGTATATCATCAGTCTCTAATATAAGCATTGCTAAGGATAAGGGCTGAAGTTAGAAAAGCCAAGCAGACAGCTGGATCTTGGGAGTGTTGGCAGTCTGGGGAGGTTTTGAGTTGAGGAGAGAGAAAACTCAGTCTCCCATTAATTCTAAGAATCCACAAGAGGGGACTCCCATTCTGGCCTGTGCTGTGTCCTCTGGCTTTTATTTTCAGTACGTGCTGAGTCCAGCAAAGCCCCGCCTTGAAATGAGCCGCCGAGATAAAGGACTGAGATTGCTCCAGAGGTGGCCTAACAGAACCAGAAAAGCAAACTCTCCCTGTTGGCGGTAATGCCTGTTCTACACTTGCACACAACAAAAATCTTTGGAGACTTCTCTTTGGAAAATTCCAGAAGTGGCTGACCGAAAGGCATCCACTCCATCTTTCTGAGGCCAAAGTCAGGGTGTAACGTGCCTTTCAGAGGCCTAGTTTATGAACTTGCCACATGCGGAACGTCCCGCGATGTGGTGGGGAGGAAAGTTATGGCTAAGGGAGGCAGTGCTCTACTGACAAAGCGGTCCCCACACGTTCCAGGATGTTTGTCTGGAGACCATGGTTGGCCTGTAGGGACACACGATGATTTTTGTGGGTATAGGTCCTTATGCCTTCTTGGGTCCCTTTCCCTGTACAGAATATTAAAAGTCACATTTTGCGACTACATTCACATAAAGATAAATATAATCCAGGCTGGATTCATTTTTACGTGTTCGTTATTATTATATTTACATTTTTTCTTCTGATTTTAAAGAAATGAAAAGTAAGACATTTTTGCAGGTCGCTAGAAGTCTGGTGGGCCATAGACACAGTGTCTGCTGTTCCTGATGGAAAGCTGGCTCTGTTTCCTCCCTTCCTGTCAGCCCCATCCATCTGGAAATTTTCACAGATAAGAAAACATGCCCAGAGACAGAAGCCTAATATCCCATTCCTCCCAGCATCATCTAATTGTTTCTGATGAGGGTATTTAAAAAACAAAACAAAACAAAAAAACCAAAACAACAACAAAAAAAACACATTCCATTTCAAACCATGTGTTTTGACTTGGCTTTGGGAAATGAGAACTTCAACAGCCCAGCCTTAAAAAGAGTGGCACCTATAGATAAGTCCAATTTTGTCAGAAAACCTAATAATCTTCTGATGAGTTTTAGAGAGAAATGTGTGCTTTGTCTGTCCTTATATCTGAAAAGAAGCCTCGCCAGTTTAGGAGATCTGCTCACTAGGAGCACCATAGTGAAAGATAACATTCCCTACAGCAAGGTCTGCAGCAGACGGGGTACAAGGCTCTAGTAGACGGGGGCGGTTGGCCAGATGTTAGGAAGGAGGGCTGGAGGTCTGGTGAGGACTGAGCTGAGCTGAGAGCTCAAGCCCTCCTGAAGTGACTGCCCAGCTCCAGCTGCTCATCCCCAGGCAGAGTGCAGGCGCATGTGGCCAGATCTTCCTGTGTTTCAGAGAGAGGAGAGGCAAACCAGGCTTGATGTTGAATCTCCAGGTTTAAAATACTGCCCACGGCTCCAGATCTTTTAAAGCAGTCTGCAGGCCAAACAAAACACTTCTGCAGGCCAGATTTGGGCCTCCCGTTTTCAGTCTTTATTCTAAACCGTCTCTCTTTCTGGTCTTGAATTAGCTCTGCTCTCTGAGTGCCAGAAAAATCTTCTTAACTCTTGATTTTCCGTCTCCCAGAAAGGGCCCCTTCACTCTCCAAAGTGACGAGACCCTGGTCTTCAGGTTCTCTGTCTTGTTTCCCATCTAACACACTTGCAAATGCTGCTTTAGGTAAGTTTCCACTTTTCTCTAGGCATATACTGTATGTCACAGTAATAAATTACCCGTAACTTACTGTAAATCCCTAAAGCTACATATCAAAAACTCTACGTCATCCCTGAAAATAACGTCGTTAGGACCTCATAAACATACGCTCTGTTTGTTTAAGAACTGCTAGAGCTTTTTAAACATGGTTGCTAAGTCACAAGAGTGTATTTTCCAGGACATAAATGGAAGTGAACACAACCCCCTTAAATTGTCAGATTCTTTATAAGAAAAGAGGCCCAAGTCTGTCTGTTCTGCTGGTGTATTAACTTGACCAAAACCGAGTTGATTATACTGAGCATGTGTGTTGATCATTGTTGGGATCTATCCTCTCACTTGTCTAAATGAACACATTATGGGGCGCCTGAGTGGCTCAGTGGTTAAGCGTCCGACTTCAGCTCACATCACGATCTCGCGGTCTGTGAGTTCGAGCCCCGCGTCGGGCTCTGGGCTGCTGGCTCAGAGCCTGGAGCCTGCTTCCGATTTTGTGTCTCCCTCTCTCTCTGCCCCTCCCCCATTCACGCTCTGTCTCTCTCTGTCTCAAAAATAAATAAAACGTTAAAAAAATGTTTAAAAAAAAATAAATGGACACATTATATGAAACTTGGTTTAATTTCTAGCATATGTGGGTATAAAAGCATGGGTTAACATAGATAAATCTTGGCTGTATTTTTTATCAACTTTAAAGTTTGCAATTTGCTGAGCATTCAGTTCAACACTTAGTGATGAAATTCTTATGCGATGGCCCCTTTAAAAACAAAATCCGAAGCATCTCTGGACCTTTCTTCCTAGATATGGTCCCAAGTCTCAGCTATATCTTCATCCCCTCATCTTTCACTTTTTACATGGAACCTTGGCAGTTAATGTTAAGGTAGTGCTATGAGGCTGTCCTTGAATATAGAGGGCTCAAATATTTTCAGAGCTATGAAAAAGATGGCCGTTCTATTTGATAACCCTGATTCCAGTAGAGCTGCTTCATCAGTCTGGTTTCCAAATGGAAAATACCACCTTTCACTTATCATGATACTCTCAGGAAGAAAATGGAGGTAGGACTGTAGGGCCTACCAGTTAGATGTTGGAATCTACTATAAGGCACTTGTCCTTCTTAAAGATATTCAATCCATGTTCCTATTTATGCCCAGGCAGAGAGCCCCCATCTCTTCCTTTGAGAACTGGTATTTTCACCTTTCTCTCTCTACCTCCCCCTACCTCCCACCCGGAAATGAACCTATGGCCCAGTTTGAGATACAATTGATCTTGATGTCTTAGAGGGAACTGCAGGGACTGTATGTAGAGAAAGATGAAGGACAAGGGTGCCATTGGATGACTCTGCCTGGCATATGCTTTTCCTCTAGCATCAGGAAGAAGGGTGGGGAGTGCATGAAGGATTTTTCCCTCTTCATAATAACATGAACAGGAATGATAAGACAAGGTCTATAAAGAGCAGCAGTAATAATTGAGATGTGCTCCAGGCAGCCATGCAGTCTGTCAGTGCCTTGGAGCACAATCTGTTATCAAGTACTTAGTGAGGCTGGGGAGTAGACAAGGATGGAGCATTTGGTGGCTGTGTGTCTGTGTGCACTCATATGCATATGCTCAGAGGAGGCATGCATGAGTAAGAGCTGGTACCTAGAGCAAGTAAAATTATGGAAGGCAGTGTGCATGATTACTATGTGCAGTGGTGGTGGTTCTCCTGTGGGTCAGGCACCCCTTTGGGAATTTGATGAACGCTATGGGAATTTTGCTTGCCAGGGACCCTAAAGTTGGTCCATGTACCCCAAGTTAAGGATTCCCGCTCTGTAGGGTGGGTTCATCTGCCCACACATGGTTGTTTCTTCTGCCATGAAGATCACGTGACAGACAGAGGGCAGTCCTCATACCCAAGGGCTAAGCAGAGATTGACTGACAACCCTCCCCTCCTGGCATATAAAACACATCCAAGGGCAAGTCTCTCTGTAGTGTGTTTTCTCATCTCAAGCAGTCATACATACCTTTTTCCCCCCACTGCATTTGAAATCTTGAAAATGGAGGGGCAGTGCTAACAAAACCAGGGAAAGGAGGCCCCTACCCAGGAAGTACGTAAGGTGAGATGGGTCTACAGGGCAGAACTAAACACTCTTTCTTTTCTGCTTCTCTTATACACTGTCGGTTAGCACCTATATTTAGAGGGAAATCTTCTCCCTGGGTTGCAATCCAGGGATACAAACCATCTCCAGCCAAGAGCATTTCATCTGAGACACAGCTCTGGCGCACCAGAACCTGGGCATCTGTGGGGTGCCCAAACAGACGCAAGCAGCTGCCACTTCTCCAGAAGGCTGAGTCTTTCACCTATGGCTGCAGAGTCTCTGGGGAACCTCTGTGGGCTCATCTGACCAGTTTTCAGACCAGTTTGACAGAAAACTGAAGAGCAGCTTCCCAGAGAAGCCCCATCTCTCCTGAATTCCCTGCTTCCTTCGGATTTCTTCCTGCTTGCACCTGTCTCCAACCCAGCCAACTGAGACAGTTTAATTGGTGCAAGGTGGGGGAAGCAGTCAGGGGTGACTGACGTTCCGGAAGAAGGAGACTCCCCTGAGATGAGTGAGGGGAACCGTGACAGACAGGCCTGGCAGTGCTGTGTAGGGGCAGGAGGTCAGTGACCCTTGCTTGGAAAGAGTGCTGGCTGGCAGAAACGTTTGCCAGCTTCTTCCACCCTGAGTTGCTTGGCCAGTTTTATGTATTCGTGTGTGTTGTTGCTGCCTTGTCCATGGAGGGCAAAGAGGTCTCTGGGGGGCTCTGGCCCAGCATGAGAATGGGTAGAAGGGAATGGGCAGCACCACCCAATAGTTAGCAGCAGGGTTTGGACTCAGGCCCTCCTGGGCTTATCCTGCTCTACACTCCGTAGTCCTTGTATTTGGGTGAGCTAGTTAACCTTTCCAGGCTGTAAGGTCTTTTGTGTGGAGTGGGGTGAAAATGGTGATGAGGGACAGCGATAATACCTACCTTGTGGCCGTGTGTACAAGGCATCGGATCATGCCTGTAAAAGCTCTTAGTAAAGTGCCCAGCATGAACGTGGCCCCCCAAATTTATTTATTTATTTTTTATTTTTTTAATATATGAAGTTTATTGTCAAATTGGTTTCCATACAACACCCAGTGCTCATCCCAAAAGGTGCCCTCCTCAATACCCATCACCCACCCTCCCCTCCCTCCCACCCCCCATCAACCCTTAGTTTGTTCTCAGTTTTTAAGAGTCTCTTATGCTTTGGCTCTCTCCCACTCAAACCTCTTTTTTTTTTCCCCTTCCCCTCCCCCATGGGTTTCTGTTAAGTTTCTCAGGATCCACATAAGAGTGAAACCATATGGTATCTGTCTTTCTCTGTATGGCTTATTTCACTTAGCATCACACTCTCCAGTTCCATCCATGTTGCTACAAAGGGCCATATTTCATTCTTTCTCATTGCCACGTAGTACTCCATTGTGTATATAAACCACAATTTCTTTATCCATTCATCAGTTGATGGACATTTAGGCTCTTTCCATAATTTGGCTATTGTTGAGAGTGCTGCTATAAACATTGGGGTACAAGTGCCCCTATGCATCAGTACTCCTGTATCCCTTGAGTAAATTCCTAGCAGTGCTATTGCTGGGTCATAGGGTAGATCTATTTTTAATTTTCTGAGGAACCTCCACACTGTTTTCCAGAGTGGCTGCACCAATTTGCATTCCCGTGGCCCCCCAAATTTAGATATTTCTGTTGTCCTTTTGAAGTTTGTTTTGAATCAGGTCTTTAGAGGGACAACATGTGAACACATTCAAATTAGGAAACAAAACAAGAAGTTGCAAAACAGGGATATGGTTAATTATCGAGGTGGTGCAAACTACAACCCTCAACTCATTAATGGTTTGGGAAGGCAATAGAGTGGGTCACAATAAGCACTTTTAAAAGATGAGATTGAATAGCCTTTGGTGAAAATACTGCTCCGGAAGGCCACTGTGATTTGATGAAAATTTGTCTTGGTTATGTACGTAGAGCTGTGTGTACTATGTAAATGTATGTCTGTACTGGCTTGTGATGTAAAATCTGTATCTTACTATGTATGGGTTTTGTGAAAAAGTAGTCTGAGCAATGCTAGCTCTGAGTCCAGAAGAGAGCATGTTCTCTGAGCTGCAGTAATTTAGGGCACCAGGGAGGTGGGGTCCAGGCATGGGTGGAATTTAGATAGTATGGAAGGAGGGGATAGGGTGAACAGTCCACAAGATCACCCTTACTTCCCACACCAGCCCCAAGCTCAAAGAGCTCCCCAAATTACCCCCAGCTTTGATAATTCACTAGAAGGACAAAACGATTCATCAAAAGCTGTTAGGTTCAAAGACAGTTTCCTTCAGGGAAAAAATACAGATTAAACTCAGACAAGGAAAGAGGCACAGAGTACCATGAAAGTACCAAACATGGAACTTCCATTGTTCTCTCCCTGGGGAGTCATGGGCAGTGTTACTTTTCCAGCATTCATATCTGACAATACACAAAGAATATTGCCAGTGGGGGAAGCTCACCAAGGTAGATGTTCAGAGTGTCTTGGGGGCTCCGACACACAAACTTGAGTGACTGTCCATATGGCTGACCTCCCAGTCTCCAGCCTTTTTGGAAGCTGCAAATACCACATGACCCCGAGCCCCCGCTATACATCACAATGTGAGACTTTCTGGTATGGTTAGCCACTCCTCTCCATCTTGCCAATCTCGTTGTTACTCTCCGGGCTGACACAAGACACTCTGGCAAAGACTTTTAATTGGGCATGACCCCCCAAAGGCTTAGAGATTGCCTCCCAAAAGCTGAGGGCCAAGGCCAGCCTTCTTTCTGGGCAAGGTTAACATCTTTATACCAGAGTCAGTGAGGGAACTAGGCTGGCTGGAGGAGGGGTCTCTCCTGGAAAGAACTGGGGGTGGGTCCTTTGATCACATGCATGAATAGCAGGGGAGAGGGAAATGCTAATTCACAAAGTCTAGTGTTTACAGGGTCTGTTAATGTCAGTAAATTACTGTTGAGTACAACAGGATTTATCTATCCCCATGTACATCTAAGCTGAATAGCTTAACAGGTGAGCCTGCTGTTGTTAAGGTAAAGCTGGGCACAGGGGACAGGAAAGGGGCCGCCTGGATGCATGCTCCCCATGTGAGTGAGTTGCCCTGTGCACAGTGGGCTTTTGGTTCAACCCCATTGCTGCCATTTCTAGGTGACCAGGACTCTTCTTGTGCCCTGTTCCTTTGCAAACCCAACGGATGGGCCTCCAGGTGCCCTCGACAGCTTTGGTAAGGAGAACATCTGCCCCCTGCTCCAGTTTAACTTCCCCACAGTAAGGCTTGATGAAGTCAAAACCAGAAAATGCCGAGGCCTCAAGCTGGGGATAAAATGCAGATCCAGCATGCCATCAGGCCATGCTGCCCCCTTGCCACCTGACAAATGAAACCATGTCCAGCCAGGGACAGTTTGTAATTGTGCAATCAAATTAACTTGGATTTCAGCTTAATGAAGTGCTTAATGTCCTGAATGAGGCCGAATCCTAATATTTAGAGAAGCAAGCTAGACCCTAGGAAAGGAAAGAACAGACTTTGGTGGATAGCTGCTAGTATTAATTGTACTTGCAAAGTTATCCTTTTCAGAAATTCATCCTTTTATGTGAGGCAATCTGTTAGCACCCAGTTCTGCTATAGTTTTGCTAAGGGGTTTCCCTGCTATGGCTTATAAACAGGACAGTGGAAAGAACGCTTTACTGGAAATCTCTGCTGAACTCTATGTCCCAGGGCATATTTCTTCACAGGATCTCAGCTTTCTCAATTTAACAATAAGAAAAATCTCTTTTTTCTCTGAAATTCCGCCCCCTCCCCCGCCTCTTTTTTTTTTCTTTCCTAGAATTGTTTTGTTGCAGTTAAAAACTGAGGCAAGTAGACCTGGTTATAAGTGCTGATGCTGTCGCTTACTAGCTGTGTGCCCTTGGCAAGAAATTATCCTCTCTGAGACTTAATATCCACAACTGTAAATATGGATCATAATGATTTCTGCTCCTTGGTACTGAGAACCGTAAATGAATACTCCACATAACCGTAAATGAATACTTCACATACTCCACATAAAGTATAGGGCATAGACTGTATTGCCATTTATTAAATCTGATGGTATGAATATGAAATTATTTTTGGTGTGAATTGTACATCACTAACTTGGTACCAGTAGTTTTCATTTTTATTAAGCTGATGGTTTAGCTCCTGTTTAGAAAAATGACTGATGATTTAGTAATTAGCTTAATAAATATTTATTGAATGGTAGTTATGTGCCAGGCACTATTTTTAAGCACCAGGCACTTACCAATTGTAGTGTCAGAGGAAGACTGATAATAAACACATCAACAAATGAATAAATAAGATAATTTCAGTTGATGATCAGTGCTGGGAAGAAAATAAAACTGGTAATGGGAAAAGCAGAGTTTCTTAACATTTTTGTGCTGAGGACTTCTTTGGCAGTCTAGTGGAGACTATTACTCCCTTTTGAGAATATTTATAAATGCATAATGTAAAAACACTGGATTATAAGAAAACCAGTTATATTGAGATATAGTTATCAGAATACAAAAAAACAAATTCATGATAATGCATGCTTCTTTATTCATATGTTATTATCAAGATCAAGTGCAACAGTTCTAATACACGCTTTAATTTTAAAGTAGGATTAAAGTAAATGATATCTTGAGGTATCTGTGTCAATTATAATCTTATATATAAATATCTGATACGTTTATTGCTGATAGAGTCAGAAGGTTCATTAATTCTATCATAGTTTGTTGCCCACATTTATAATTAAAGAACATGCTGATTGGAGTTAGAGGCTGATAAAAGTAAAGATGTAATTTTTCTCATCTAAGGTCATGGAATCCCTGAATATTGTCCCTGAATCTGTGCCACCAAGTAAAAACCCTTGGAATAGAGAGTGACTTGTGCTGGGAGTTGAGCTGTTTTACTGAGGGATGAATAATGTGATTTCTACTTTAAAAAATCCATTGTGGACATAACAGATTAGTGGAGTAGAATTGGGAGTCCAGGTATAAACCCATATGTCTGTGGTTGACTGGTTTTTGATAAGGGTGCTAGGATCATTCAATGGGGAAAGAATAACATTTTCAAAAGATGGTGCTGGGAAAACTGGATGAGTCACATGCAAAATAATGAAGTTGGACCCCTACCTCACACTATATGCAAAATTGACTCAAAATAGATCATAGACTTAAATGTAAGAGCCGAATCTATTAAACTTTTAGGAGAAAACATAGGAATAAACTTTTTTGACATTGGATTTGGCAGTTAATTCTTGGATATGATGCCAAAGCATAAGCAACAAAAGAAACAATACATAAATTAGACCTCATCAAAATTGAAAATTTTTGTGTTTCAAAGGACACCACTAAGAAGTGAAAAGAGTCTACACAATGGGAGAAAATATTTGCATATCATATATCTGATAATAGACTTGTATCTGGAATATATAAAGAACTCTGAGTACTCAGTGATAAAAAAGAACAACTCAATTAAAAATGAGCAAAGGATGGATATTCATCAACACATTCATCATAAGGGAAGTACAAATTAAGACCACAATGAAATACCACTTCACACTCATTACTATGGTTACACTAAAAGACACTTCATAACAAGTGTCAGCAAGAATGGAAATATCAACAGATTGAAACCCTGTACATTACTGGTGGGAATGTAGAATGGTGCAGCAGCCTTGGAAGGCAGTCTGGCAATTCCTCAAAAAGTTAATCATGGAGTTACCATAAGACACAACTATTCCACTTCTAGGAATATAACCAAGAGTAATGAAAGCTTATACCCATATGTTCATAGCATCATTATTCATAACCACCAAAAAATGGCAACAACCTAAATGCCTATCAATGGACAGTTGGATCAAGAAAATGTGGTATATCCACTGAGGGAATATTATTTGGCCTTAAAAAGGAACAAAGTACTGATATATGTCACAAATGGATGAACCATGAAAAAGTTATGCTAAGTGAAAGAAGCCAGTCACAAAAGATTACATATTATATGGCTCCATTTATACGAAATATCTAGAATAGGCAATACGGAAAGACAGAATAGATGAGTGGTTGCCTAGGGCTTGTCAGAGAGAGAAGATTGAGGAAGATGGCTAAAAGGTACAGGGTTTCTTTCTAAGGTGATCAAAATATTCTAAAATTTACTGTGGTGATGGTTGTGCAACTTTGTGAACGTACTAAATACCAAATGAATCATATACTTTAAGGGGGTGAATTGTAGGATATATGAATCATAACTCAATGAAGCTGTTACCAGAAAGTCACTCTGATGTGATGTGAAGAAGAGAGTGTGGGCTGCAAGATTAAAGGAAAAAAACACTTGGGAGGCTGTGTCATTAGTCCAGTTGAGAGAATGATGCCTTGGGCTGGGATGGAGGCAGTGGAGGGGGCGAACACACACTGGAGGTACCGTAGACAGACCATGCTGTTTAGTTGAAAATAGAGAAAAATGAAGAGTGACTTCTGGGTTGTTGACCTTAATAACTGGTATTTTCTTCCTAGAAGACTTGAGTTTTAGTTACAATCTACAGAAGTGTTGAGAGGATTTTTGATAGACCTAAACACGACACAATCTTTGGAGAGTTGGATCTCAACATGTCATGATTATCAATTTCATTGGAGCTTTTAACAGAGAAAAATGATCATTATACACGTGTATATGTGCACACACTCACCGCATTTTCATGCACACTTTCATGCATGCAAAGAAAGAGCATAAAAACCACATGCTTTGGAAAGCCAAGCCAAGGGAGAAAGAATGAATCCCCAGCCTCATGACTTCTCATGCCAATGCTGAATTTGTTCTGTAGAAAGAGAGATCTGTGATCAGAGCAAGTAGGAAAGAATCTATTCAAGAATTTATGTTTCTTAAACATGTCCATCAAGCATAATTTTCTCCTAGTCACATGTACAAATAGTAAGGGAGAGGAAAATGTCACTTTAGGGCCTTGAGTATTACAGGATTTTGATACTGTTAGCAAAATAATGGATAAAATAACTGATTGCTTCAGTCACCAGGTCCCAACTGAAGCCCAGGCAAAGTAAATTGTCAGTCCGGGTGTGTTAAAATCCTTGTTACTTAAGGCCTTTCTCTGGGGACAGTGTGGCTTCAGTAATGAATGAGCTCTGGAAATTAAAGAAATAATCAGATTGTTAATTGAGGTTATTTGCTTCACCCCAAGCAGAAGCAAATGGAACAGACTCCTGAACGTGTTGTGGGGAGTCAAGGATTTTCCATGATGCTGAGTTCTTTATGGCTCATGTTCACATGAAACAGAAGGCATTTTCCCTAGGGTGGGGGTAGAGGAAGACTTCCCAGGAACCTTAGCCTTGAGCCAGAGAGGCAGGAGTTGATATACACTCAGTTATGCTCAAGGAAGATCTGTTTCCCTCCATATTTTTTCCTCTTCCTCCAGTGCCCCTTGGGAGCCCGGACGTCCAACTCCATGAAATTAATTGACAGAGGGCTCATTTCTAATCTTGACTGCGCCGAAAGAACTTGACTTTTTGATGTGTAACTCTAGGCTAGATGGACTCACGGGCTTAGTGTTCTCATCTATAGAGGATAGAGTTGAATAGAGAACTTGTAAAATCATTTTCTATACTTTACACCCTTGGTTGTTTTTTCAACTTGGGGTAAAATTCACATAGCACAGGATTAACCATAAGCCACATTAAAGGGTACAATTCAATGGCATTTAATATATTCATCGTGTTAGGCAACAATTACCTCTTTCCAGTTCCAAGACACTTTTATGACCCCTAAAAGAAACCTCATACCCATAAGCAGTCACTTCCCTGCCCCTGGCAACCAACAGTCTGCTCTCTGTCTCTAAAGATTTGCCTTTTGTGGATGTTTCATATAAATGGAATCATATACCTGTGTCTGGCTTCTTTCACAGGGCATTCTGTTTTCAAGGTTCATCCCTGTTGGAGTATGTATCATTACTTCATTCCTTTTTATCACTGAATAATATGCCGTCATATGGATTTGTCACATTTTGTTTATCCATCCGTCAGTTGATGCGCATTTGGGTTGTTTCTACTTTTTGGCTATTTTTAATAATGCTGCTGTGAACATTTCTGCACAAGAATTTGTTTGAATCCTGCTTTCAGTTGTTTTATACCTAGGAGTAGAATTGCTGGGTCATCTTATTATTCTGTTTAACTTTTTGAGGAATCACCAAATTGTTTCCCATGGACTTCGGACTCAGAGTTGGGATTCAAATCTAGGTCTGCATCTTTCTAGGAACGTAACCTGTTATAATATGTGTGAACCTTTCATCTGTACAATAGCCATGATACCACCTACCTTAACACTGGGGTGAAGGGATGAGCAACTTCCCAGTACATTCCTGGCAGGTCCTAGGCTGAAAATTGTGTTGTTCTTCCTTCTCAATGGTGTAGACAAGCAGAGTGAAAGAGCTGGATTTTAAACAACCTGCTTTGAAATTCTTCTTATTGTTTTATTTTTGCTATTGGACCTTATCATAGAGTGTTTTCTTTGCAGTGGACTTCCTGCCAAAGTACACTTGATTAAATTATTATTTTGTTTTATACATGAAGTATTTATTAAATTTATCAATTTATTTTACACATAAAATATTTGTATTATTTATAAATTTATTTTCTACATATATGCCAGTTGATGGGGGCATGGGAAATGCCAAATCCGGAAGATAAACTGGGCTAACTCTTGATCTTGAGATTTCGCAGGTGGATGATGCATTGTGTCCATGTTTGAGGATGGACTTGGTTATTGGAGTGGTTATTGATCTCTGTGTTCCTTCCATAACATGGCCTTCTTATCATTTAAAAAAATGAGCATCTATTGGCCACAAATTACTTCATTAACTTTGGAGGAGACAACAGCTCTTTATATTACTTATGATGTAATATGATCCCTACATTCAAAGCTCAACCACATCTCCCGAATAACACCCACTGGTAAGTCACAGTGGTGCAGTTTTCATGATGAGTTGTTTCTTTCTTGGTCTCAAGCACTGTAGGTCCTCAGACAGTGAACACTGAGGACCACTCCTCCCTTGGGGTTTGGCCCCAATGATAGTGAGGGTTTGGGGCTGGTCCCATGGGAAGTGACTCATGAGGGGTCACTGTGTGACTACAGGTGGTCTGAGTTGGAATTTCTGCTCGCTAGAGGTGGTTAAATAATGGTTGAGAATGAGAAAAACCGTGAGAGAATGGTAGACCAAGGAGATGCATAGGCTGGCTAATAATTTTGCATCCCTTCAAATTGGTTTTCTTTACATATTTATTAACTATTTAGTGGAGAGACTGAGCCTTGTGTGAGCAAAGAGAAAGAGGAGGAGGAAGAAAATGATGATAGAGGTGTGTCAGAGGCCCTGGCCAGCTGCCTTGGCAATTCAGAGAGCCTCTGGTCTTCAAATTTGCCCTTATAGAGTCTTACCTCCTCACAAGTGGCTTTTCCAAATATTCACTTCCTGATCATGTGTAATAATGATTCTCCATGAAAATCCCATTTTTCCAAATCTTGTTACTTTTCCAGTGATCTCTTGAGCACCTTATAGATGGACACCCAGGAAATTGCCCAGCTGGGTCATTCCCTCATTCACCTGTGGCTGAGAGTTTAACAAACAATTTGAATTAAATACTCACTCTGTGACAGGCATTGTGCTGAGCCCCTTGTATTACCTCATTTGTTCCTCGCAACAGTTCATAAGGTATGCACCTGTCCCATCCTCATGGAACAGGCAAGGAAACCAACACACTGGGTGATGATAGTGGCTTACATAAGGTGACAGCTAGGAGGTGGCAGAGGAGGATTTGAGCCCATACCTTTAACTTTAACCCCTACATTTTTCTTGGGCAAAATCACCTATTATTTCTTCTAAAGTCAGACCCCCTGATAATGACAGTGAAATGAAAGCCGTGTGGGGATCATTTGATACTAAAATATCACATGTACCAATGCTTGTGAATTATCTAAGAATCAAAATTGTTATAAGCATGATGTATAAGGATCTGCAATGTGAATCTTTCTGAGAACTGGAAGGAGCTGCCCATCTAGGAAGGTGGTTCTGTATAGCGTTTATGCCGTAACTTGCATTTGGCAGTAACTTCCAAGACACTGACGGGCCAGAGCTTTAGAATGATGGAACTTTGGAGTTCACAGGCATTTTCTGGGGCCTGGTGAACCTCAGAACCAGAACCTGGGTTTAGTCAGACACTCAGTAAGGAAAGTGATTGATCACTTTTCCTATCTGTAACTAATTGCAAAAAAATGCCCAGAACTTAACAGGGAAATTTTTCCGTCTTCTGCTTTTCTCCATGGGCCTCAAATTGCTTGATATTCTGGCTGTTTCCAGAGTATTGACGTCAGTGGAAACGGCATGCACAGAATAATTATCTAACATGCCATAAACTCCATGCTATGGTCTGGCAAAGGAAACACTGCTCCAGGCAAAGGGGAACTTGGATTGTATAAAATAGCAGTAAGTCTTTCCTCCATTACTCCTGAGAAAGGAGAATTCTGGCTTCTAGGATGGACTGAAAAATACAAAAAGAACATATTTTGTAATGGGGGAGGTGCACCTCTCTCTCAGAGTACCGAGGTTATTTTTTCTGGACGTTGGCTGTTAGTAAAATGGAGACCATAAAAAGTGTCCAGCGACACACCCTGGAGTGTGTGTGGTGGTCCTGATGGCTCCTCCTTTTACCTGAAGCCCCTGCTTGCAGGGTGAACAGGTTTCCTTAGAGCTGATGTGATTTATTCCTCTTCTCTCCTCAAAGCATCCAGTCCTGGGCTGGGCGAGGCAAAGATAAATGAGTCCCAGTGGCCGTGTTGTAGATTACTTAGTGCCAGTTGTCAGTTCTTTTTTCCCTGGGAAGGGTTTGAAATGAGATTGTTTTCGACAGACTGTCCATGATAAATGATTTTCCGAGTAAGAAATTGCTTTCAGTGCTGAACCTCACCAAATCACGCTGACAAATGTTTATGGTGGCAGGGGGCCTTCTCCTTGCCACTTCATGCTCAGGGAGGGGTTGGGGGGGTATGGGAGGCTGAGATGGGTCAGACCGGGTGTCTCCTGGATGCAGACAAAGAGAGGTGGGGGGGGGGGGTCTCTGTTTCTGGGCTCTGCATTTGTTCAACTCCTTTCAGCCATTGCTGAAAGTCCAGAATATTCCAGATCTGAGGGAGGAAGTAGGTAGGGGAAAGGGCTGTGTACATCTGTTAAGTCCTGGATTACTGTGTTGTTTCCATGTGTAACTGTTAGGGTGAGGCGACTGATGCCAGTTATAAATAGAGCAGTGATATGTACACACAGCAGGGGCAGAAACCCTTCAGGCCATGTTCCCAAACTCTTACTGGTTCATGACCCCTCTGAAAAAATCATAAAAATAGCATTCCCTCTTTCAATATTATTTGGCATTTCAAAAGAGATTAAATACCATGTCTGAAGTCACAAAGGACTGTTAGAACACACCTTTTCCAGCTGTACAGGGCCCCCTTCCTCCTCTAGATTCCAGGAGAGCGGGGGCTTCCTGCCTGGCAGACATATAGGGCTTGGTGACGGAGGCCTCCAGGGCATCGGCAAGAAGATACTTCTTGAGCCGGAATCTGGAGGCTGGGCCTGCGTCACAGGATTGTTTAGTCAGAGCCCAGGTAAGGTAACGGGCCTGCAAGAGGGGCCCACAATGCTGTCTGAGCTGCAGATGGGACCTCAGCAGTCCCAGTTTCAAAGGCCATTGTTACTCTCATGCATTTGGGCATGTGGCCACTACGGCTCCTTGGCTGCCTGCCAGGTCCCAGCCCCTGCCTCCTCTCAGGGTCACAGGAGGAAAGCCACAAATGCCTCTTCAGTGATGGTTACCCAGGGGCCAACAGCCCAGGCCAGCTCTGTGGGTTGCCTGTGAGCAGCCGCAGGAGTGTCACAGACTTCCTGCCACGTGGATTCAGAGAGAGGCAGGGCGTGACACCGCCCAGGGCCTGTGATGGGGAGAAACTGGCTCTTACGTTGGTGACAGGAGCACTGGCCAACCCTGGACAATTACTGGGGACACCAGTTGGCTTCTGCTATGACTTCAGAAGCAGGGTCTGTTGAGAGCTTGCTGGTTTTCCTAGTCATGGTGGAGTCTCCTGGGACAGGTGGAGATAGATGGGTCATGCTCTCCCTCCCCACCTTGTTCTTCCTGAAATAATGACCCAACCTTCCTAACAGTTTCAGCCTGTTTAGGCACACCATTGAATGGACTGAGGCCTGAGAGCAGACACACGTGCCCACGAACACCCAGTTGGCCAACGTTAAGGCTTGTCTGTTTTGCTGCCACGTTCATCCCCTCCGTCTGTCTTCACCTCACTCAGATCCTGTCTGTCTGGTGTACTCCATGACATCCTCCCTTCACTCAGGATACTGCAGAGAAGGACTCAGTGGGGCAACCGTGGTCTCATAAAACTGAGTGTCAGTGGTCCAGCACAGCCTACTGGATTGACATCATTTATTCATCCATCAAACATTTAGTGAACCTGTGTACCATGCTTTGTGCTGGGTATTGGGGGCCGCAGATGGAAACAGGAAAAGCTTTCTGCCCTCAGGAGCTCACAGTCTCATGTGGAATCTGACAAATAGTAGTGGTGGTAACAATAGCAGCTTACTATGTTCTAGTATGTTCTAGTCCACGTTCTAAGCTTTTTCTTCTTTCTAACTCATCTGAGCCTTACTACTATCATCATCCTCATTTCATAGATGAGACAGGCCTTCACACAAGCAAGGGAGCTCCCCCAGAGTCACATAGGAAATGATCTGAATCCCTGGAGCTAGAGCTCTAGATAGATGCTCTAAATTAATGCTACAGTGAGGTGAGTCTAGGGCAGTGTGGATGTGAGGGAAGGGAGTGGTCAGCACTTCAGTGGGCTAAGGGAAAGCCTCTCTAGGGAGCTGATGCTTGAGCTGGGTCCTGACTCTTCTCAAGGCATCCTGGTCTTCAGCATTGGTGAGAGTAGCCATGCTTTCCTGATCTCTGGGCTCAGTCTCCAGGTGTTAGGACTATCCTACAACCCTTTCTTGTAGTGTGAGGACCTTTGCAAAGGAGGCAAGCTCACCAGTGCTCTTCATTTGGATCCAGGGACTTGGGAGCTATATGCAAAGGGGCGAAGGTATGTACATAGATCGATGTGCTCAGCTCCATCTTCAGATGGAGCTTCAGCTTTCAAAGTTACAGTCATGTGGGATAGAAAGCCTATTAGGAACTGTGCAGAAGGAATGTGGTTCCTCTCCCAATTTGGGTCTATGAGCCATGGGCCCAGGCCATGCCTTGTTGGTTAGAGCAGAAATTAGAATAATTAACTCTCTATTTTGGGAGCAGACACATCTAAGGCTAATTAGATCAGCCAAACTCCAGGTGCGTCTAGGTCCATGGAACTGTAACATCCCAGATATTCAGCAAATTTGGCAAAAGGAAAGAGATAGAGGCAGGGATTAAGATCAATGGACTCATGGAAAACACCCTTTCTTTGTGCCCTGACTTCAGCAGCAAGCCAATAGCAGCACCATGGCAGGGAAATTCCCAGCCCTTCTGTAGCCATCAAATTCATGCTGAGAGAGGCACAGTCGGCTTGCTCAAGGACTGCTCTGTTCTGGAACTTCTCTGATGTCAGGCAATATTCCAAGTAGTGGAGACTCCCACACACTTCCTTACTGCCCCAGATCTCTGGTTCATTGGGCTCTTTGGTTCTGCAAGTGAGCCAGCATCAATGCGGCTTTTCACCTCCCTCTACATATCACTCACGACCTCTGCTAGGTGATCATGTTTGTGGCCTGAGCTTACCCTCCTTGAACCTGTGGTATCTGAAACTGTGTTGTCCAGAGGAGCTATCCTTGGTTAGGGGACTGGAAAGAGAAGAAGACATGACAACCAGTCAGAACAAGGAGAAAGGGCAGAACACCCACATTTGAGAAAATGGACTTGTAGCCTAGGGATCTTCATTAGCCATGACAGTGGCTCTTGAAACCATCAGCCCAACCCTCTTCCCTTCCCTTTCCCGCCACTGCGTCTGCAAGTCCAATCAAGAAGGTATCCCAACAAAGCCTCCACTGTTATGAGGTTCTCCTTTTTGGTTCATCCTAGTCATGTTCTAATTTTTTTGTGCTTTCTTTTAAATTTGCTTTGGGTACAAATAGCTTCTCTAACTGGGGAGTGAGGCTGATAGTAAGAATTGTAAGGATGACAGTACAGATGGGCAAAGATCACCTGAGAAGGCCAAGATGAGCAAGTGGCTGGGTCAATGTCATCTGAAAAACCAACACATTCTGTGTTACAACATAGTCTGATGAGAAAAAACTATGATCGCTCTAAATGGCCTCCAAATTATAGTTCTTTAAAGCTGAAGAGCAATGGCATAATTATTTAAGTGCAGTTCAGTCCTGCAGTAGGATACCACACAGTCCAATTCATAATGAAAAATCAGTTATCTAGAGAATGGCTATCAGCTCCAATCCCTGACCTAGTCTCAGCTAATTAGGCTAAAGTTCTTTTTTTTTTTTTTTTTTTTTTTTTTTTACTGGGGGTTGGGGCAGCTTTGCCTTGGGAAGCAGAAATTCAGAAGGTGGGAATCCTATTTTCTTCAGTGTTTTCCTGGCTCTATCTCCCTGAAATCTGGAATTTGGCCAATAAAACAGGAGCCAACTAATCAAGATGTTCCTGGGATCATTACTGCTGTCCTGGAAGTCCCAGCAGCCAAAGCTTCTAGAGTCATCCCATTGGTATTTACCCCAGAGCAGCCCACTGGCCCAGGTAGAACCAGGCTGCTAACTGGGATAGAGAAAATGTGGGTCTTGCAGCAGGACCCCTGGTGGCTGACTGTGTAGGCTCCCTCAGGTCATTTTAGTGCCCTTATAGTGATGCAACTCCACATTTTACGTGATTGAAATATTTAGACCTCACTTTTCATGTTACGTTGGGGGTAGTGGACAGTGGGTAAAGTGGGTGGGGAAGCAGAGTGTTGGAGGTTTAATTTAATTTAATTAATTTTTTTAATGTTTATTTTTTGAGAGAGAGAGAGAACGTGAGCGGAGGAGGGGCAGAAAGAGAGGGGGACAGAGGATCCAAAGTGGGCCCCCTCCTGACAGCAGAAAGCCTGATGCAGGGCTCAAACTCATGAACTGTGAAATCACGACCTGAGCCAAGATCAAGAGTTGGACACTTAACTGACTGAGCCACCCAGGTGCCCCCAATTTAATTTTATTTAATTCAGATTGGACATTTCAATATGATGCTCAAAAAAAGTGCTCCTACTATCTAATTCTTGTGGATTTCCCGGAGACCATACCAACCTGATTGTCTTTGTAGAACCCTGAGCTTCACTAACAAAGCCTAAGATGCACCTCCGAAAGATCAGGGAGCAAGTCCATTACTAATGAGTCTATATCTACCTTTCTGTCTTTCCTGTAGAGACGACTTTCATGTTGCCCCTTTCGTATATGAATGCTATGTGCTTTCATGTATATTTTGTTTAATCGCCAATAATCCTGTAATGAAGTTGTTTTTAGGATCATCATGGTACACATGAGGAAACAGGGGCTCAGGGAAGTTAAGACACTTGTCTAAATTCATATAGCATGTCAGTGACAGAGCTGGGATTTGAACCTGAGTCTGTTTGGCTCTGAGGTCCAGACTCTCCCACTCTGCATCATAAATGTCCTTATGATGCAGTGGTTAGGCAGGTATGGATTGGTTTTTTAATTTATAATGCTCTTTTTTTGGAGGGTGGTGGAAGATGCAGACCTCTTTGAGAATTTTATGAAAACTGTGCCCCTCTGGGTGGGCAGAGAGGCAGGGACACCCCAACTTCACAATTCTGCATACAACTTCTAAGGGTCCATGGGGTCTCTGAAGCCCATCTGGGGATTATTTAGGCCTAGGAGAATCTTGGATCCTAGGTTAAGCTAGTTAGGATCTTGGGAAGATTTATTATAAGTAAAAGAGTCATTAAAATTTTTTATTTTTTTATTTTATTTAATTTTTTATTTAATTTTTTTTTTCAACGTTTTATTTATTTTTGGGACAGAAAGAGACAGAGCATGAACGGGGGAGGGGCAGAGAGAGAGGGAGACACAGAATCGGAAACAGGCTCCAGGCTCTGAGCCATCAGCCCAGAGCCCGATGCGGGGCTCGAACTCACGGACCGCGAGATCGTGACCTGGCTGAAGTCGGACGCTTAACCGACTGCGCCACCCAGGCGCCCCTCATTAAAAATTTTTAAAGAGGTGTGTCTGGGTGACTCAGTCGGTTAAGCGTCTGACTCTTGATCTTGGCTCAGGTCATTATCGTGTTTCATGAGTTCTAGCCTCATGTTGGGCTTTGTGCTGACAGCATGGAGACTGCTTGGGATTCTTTCTCTCCCTGTCTCTGCCCCTTCTCCTCTCTCTCTCTCTCTCTCTCTCTCTCTCTCAAAATAAGTAAATAAGCTTACAAAAATTTTTTTAAGAAAAAGATAGGGTGATTGGAAGGCCATTTCCAGAAATTTCTGGAATTTCTTCTGGCTCTTCAGGAATAAAGAACAGGGATGAGGATGGGAAGATGGAGAGGAGAGGAGTGAGAAGAGGAAGCAGGATGGAAGGCATTAAGGAATTATACAGCAAGCAGTAAAAGCAATTTGCATTGTGAATAATTAAGGCTGTTCAGACCCTACGGACTTGGTTGAAGCACTATTCACAAGCATTTTCTTTTCACGTTAAAATTAATTGGAGTGTTGGTTTATTTATCTTTTCCCTTGGTGAACCAAATGACTCATCCTGATTTATAAACCTTCCACCTATCCACTCTCTATTAAGATCAGTGGGGGTGAGTGATTGACAATCTTACTGAGCTCCCTGGGGCCATTATTAGTAAAACCCAGATGCTGGTGGCCAGGTCAGTGGCTGCTAGAGACTTCTCAAGAGCCCCTCCCCCCCCCCCCCCCCCGAATCTTCAGCTTCTACGAAAAGAAAAAACAGGTAGCCTCATGAAGGTGGGCGTGATTTCTGTCCTCAGGTAGACTTTTAAAAAAGAAACTGGAATACATGGCTAAGTGGGCAAGGAGGATTAGATCCAAGAGCTTGGGGATCTTTCTATTTCAAAACTAGATGGAGTTTCAAACCCACCAGCAAGAATACCTGATACAAGTTCCAGCTCCTTCTGTTTAAAAAATACCCCCTGAGACCACTGTATATGCACAAGAATGACCCAGAATTCTTTCATGTGGCTTATCTCCTCTGCTAGACGTTTTTAATCTCCTGAGATTTCAGAAAAAAATAATATAAGGAAACATTTTTCCCAGCCTAGCTCTGAGGTAGCTAGAACATCCATCCTAGACCCTGTCGGCCAGTCTTTGGAGACACTGCAGAGGCCAGAGCCCATGGCTACTCCTCTGACTCTAGATTGTGACCACACCAGGCATGCTTCCAGCCCCGATCTTGAGCACTGGTGTGACCTTGAGCAAGTCAGCCTAGAGGTTAAAGCACAGTTTTGGTGTCAGAGTGCCTGCCATGTTAGAGGATTAGAACAGCGCCTTCAGGAATAGTTACGATTATTCTTTAGGCTCTGAGCTTCAGGCGCTCCATTTGTAGAAAAGAGCTGCAAATGCAGGGTTGTCATGAGGATAATGAGGTGCTGCAGCGAATGTGCTTAAAACAGTGCGGGGAAGATCGCGCATGCTCAGCCAGTGTTCGGCGGCAGTAGGTCATAGCTGGAAGGACAGGAAACAGACCTGGGGGATCTTGGCAGTTTCCACATGGATTGAGGTTGCTGAGAAACCTCAGAGTGGGTAGGAGCTTCAAAAATGCTGCTCTTCGCCTGCAATGCCCCATGTAGCTTCCGTCAGTGTCAAAGCATAAGAGGCCCAGAGCAGCACATCACTTGGTACCCAAGCGGTACCTACTTGGCAGGCCTGCCTGGATTTGGGATTTGTCCCCCTCTCATGGCTCCCCATGTGAGCACAGTGAACCTGAGCACCTGTGCCTTTATGTATTGAGTTTCTGGTTCCAATTTACTGCTAATAGTGCTTCGAAGAAATGAAAGTATTAGGCTCTTCTTAGAAGGATGGCATCAACATTGTATTATGCTAATGGAAAGCAGAAAAAACAATCAGTGCTTCTCTCTAGGCCCTATGGACTAAAAGGGTAAAATTAATGCATTAAGAACGTCTGTGGAGCAAAAGCTCTGGAAGCGTGACTCCAGCGCTGATTCTGGGGACGGCAGTGATAATAGAGTCCTGATTCTCACTGGACAGAGTGAACCAGGCAGGCAGACACTTTAAGACCAGAGGATCTAAAAGAATTTGGGGTGGATCTAAAAAAAAATTAATACATTTTTTTGTAAAAAAGGAAAAAGAAATGGTCTCATAAACGTTGAAAACGGACATGATGGTAGATACAGGTCCTGCGTAGTGCGTGGGATTGAGTGAGAGTGGAACTGCTTCTGGTCTGATGTGGTTGGACCACGTGGTGGGGATTTAACTCTGAAGGGTCTCCCTCGGGGGTTCAAGCGAAAATGCCCACAGGAGCCAGGCTGGACGCAATGCAACAAGGAGTAGTAGAGCCTGGGGAGACTGGTCCGTAGGTCAACTCTAAAGAATTATTCCCCAGTGGGAACATGGAACAGGTCCTCCAGAAATTCTGGAAATTGAATTTCTGTTTTAATGTGACACTTCTGATTTTAAAGAACCGTGTGGGTGGCTATTTTGCAACCTTTGACCTTAGAAGAAGACCAGGGAGATACTTGCTCGGTATGTGCAAGGAGACCAGAGGGGTCCTCTGGCATCGGGGTGCTGGACTCCTTCAACTCTGGTCACCTTCCTCCAGCTGTCAAGAGAGAAGGTCTCACAGCTTTTGGGGACTTGAGGGGTATACTCTTCTCCTCTAAGCCTTCTGTCTCCCCTTCCAAGTCTAGGTGGCCCTAGAATTCCATTCCTGAGCTTACACTTCTTCATCTCTTCCAGAAAGCATCTTCCAGCTCTCCCGTTGTGTTGAAATATACATTTAAGATGAGCATTGTAAATATGGTAGAATCCAGGCATATTTTTAAAGTCTTCAAGCAATCTTTTTGTCTCATGACATTCCTGTCCACCAGAGGTCCAAGGGGGTTATGGCATGTATGTTAGGTGGGTCCCACGTGAAAAGAAAAAAAAAGAAAACTGAATTTCAAACAGAGATTGGGAATTGACTGCTCTCAGCACAAAATGAGTTTTCTCATTATAAAAGTTCCATTGCAAGGTTTCATCACAGTGCTCTTGTTGAATTTACAATAGGATTTAGTTTATAAATCAATTTGATCTACACATAATTTTCAGGAAAACATCAGCAGCATAAATTGAGGAGCACCTGCTCTTCATATCATTTTTTTTCTCATTGTGTTTTTCATTTTCCACCTTGTTCTGTCTGTGTCATCTTTAAGTATCTCTGTGTTTTCATTTCTGCAGCTCTTGGAGACTCCACAGCAAGCCCACTTATTGAAGGTAGGGAGCTCAAGAGTGGCCCCAAACACTCTCCATAAATGGATAATAATTCCTATTCCTTTAATATATACCAGTTGATGTTGAGAGGAGGTGACCAAGAAAAAGTGGGGGATGATGGGATGGATCTGGGTGTCTACATCTGTATAGCTGATGCAGATGAATCAGCTGGAAAAAATAGAGTTCGTTTTTAAAAAACCATAATGAAATCCTCCAGTCACCAGGTTTTCTCATCTGAGCTTTTCATCCATAACGTGGCAGAGTGAGAGACATGCCTTAGAGTCCTGGCCCTGCTGCTCACTAACTGTGGGACCTTTCTGAAGCCCATTCCCTTGTCTATAAAATGGGAGCATCATGCTGGTCTAGATAGTCGTTGAAGACTAAATGAATGATGTATGCAAAGCCAAAGTCACACACACATGCAGCCAATACCTACTTCATAGTACTTGTTTGATAAATGTTAGTTCTTTTTTTGTTTTTTAATAAGTCAGTTCACAGTTGAAGGAATTCTTTTTTTTTTTTTTTAATTTTTTTTTTTTCAACGTTTATTTATTTTTGGGACAGAGAGAGACAGAGCATGAACGGGGGAGGGGCAGAGAGAGAGGGAGACACAGAATCGGAAACAGGCTCCAGGCTCCGAGCCATCAGCCCAGAGCCTGACGCGGGGCTCGAACTCACGGACCGCGAGATCGTGACCTGGCTGAAGTCGGACGCTCAACCGACTGCACCACCCAGGCGCCCCTGAAGGAATTCTTTTAAAGAAGTAATTCGTGGGGCACCTGGATGGGTCAGTTGGTTAAGCGCCCGACTCCGGCTCAGGTCATGATCTCACGGTTAGTGAGTTTGAGCCCCGCGCCGGGCTCTGTGCTGACAGCTTGGAGCCTGGAGGCTGTTTCGGATTCTGTGTCTCCCTCTCTCTCTGCCTCTCCCCTGCTCACACTCTGTCTCTCTCTCTCTTCCTCAAAGATAAATAAACCTGAAAAAAAAAGTAATTCCTATTTAGAAGGCACTGGGAGCTGATGCTTAGAACATAAGAAAGCTACTATATTTCGTTTTAAGATACAAAACTTAAATCAATATTTTAACATTTCCAAAATTAAGAAGAGTCTTTACAGTTGATGGCTTCATAAGGCTATAATTGGCATTATTTGTTTTCCTTCTTGGCAGTACATAAAACAGTGGTCCTTCTTATTGATGGCAACTTAGATTCAATAAACTGGAGTATTTATATTTTTAAAGGTGAGCCTACTAGACATTACATGTGTAATGCATAACTTCTCCTCCTTCTCTTTTCTCTTCTTCCTTATCTTCCTTCTTTCTTTTCTTCTTCCTCTTTTTGTTCTGATTAACAGCTTTTTTAAGGCATATTTCATATACCATACAGTTTACCTGTTTAAATGGTTCATTGGTTTTTGGTATATTCACAGAGTTGTACAACCATCACCACAATCTAATTCTAGAACATTTTCACCTCCCCCCCAAAGAAACCCTGTATCCATCATCAGTCACTCCCCATCTCCTGCCCTCAATCCGCCCAACCCAAGGCAACTGTCAATCTACTTTCTCCATGGATTCGCCTGTTCTGGACATTTCACATAAATAGAATCTTAGAATACGTGGCCTTCTGTGACTGGCTTCTTTCATTTAGCATAATGTTTTCAAGGTTCATCCATGTAATAGCATGTATTAGTGCCTCATCCAAATAATAGTCCAGTCTACGGATATGCCAAATTTTGTTTTCCCATTCATCAGTTGATGGGCATTTAAGTTAATTACACTTTTTGTCTATTATGGATTATGTTTCTATGAAAATTTGTGTTTAGGATTTTGTGTGGATGTATGATTTTCATTTGAGTATATATCCTATAGCGGAATTGCTGGATCATATGATGTTTTAGTCAGCATGGGCTGCCATAACAAAATACGCTGGATGGGTTAAATAGCACATCTATTGCTTCTATTTCTGGATGCTGGGAAGTCCAAGATCAAAGTGCTAACATGGTGGGCTTTTAGTGAGAGTCCCCTTCTTGGTTTGCAGACCTTCTCCCTGTGTTCTCATGTGGCAAACTCTCTTGTGTCTGTTTTTATAAAGGCACTAATCCCATAGTGACAGCTCCACCCTCATAGCATCAGCTAAAGCTAATTATCTCCCAAAGGCCCCATCCAAACACCATCACATTGGAGCTTAGGACTTCAACATAACAGTTTTGGAGATTCACAATTCAGTCTATGGTATGGTATCTCTGTGTTTAACATTTGGAATAACTTTTGGCTTCTTTTGTTACGAGCTCTGTTTTGGGCCCAGCTTTTCTAGTGATCCTTATGAGTTTATTATGAGGCAGTGACTCTGCAGCTATGCAAACACTGTGGCCATTCATTTATTCATTCAATGGAAACTTAATTACCTGATCAGTGCTGGCTGCTGTAAATCAGCAAGCCAGTAAATGTAATCAGGGGGCATTTATAATCTAGTAGGGGAGAGAGGCAAAAAATAAAAAGCAAAATAAAACAGATGAATATTAAAAGCCAATTTTAATCTATAATCATGCTCTGAAGTGAAGAGAGGACGCCAGTCACAGATAGTGGTGACTTGACTGAATGGGTGGTAAAGGAGAGAAATTAATGAGAAAGATATTTTGAGCAGGACTCATTGGTGAGCTAGATGTGGAGTGAAGGGAAAGAAGGAATCCTGGACCTTGTGGGTGTTTGGTTTGAATAACAGGTTGAGGGTGCTGCTACTTCCTGAGAAAGGAAGGGCTGCACTGGAAGGTAAGTTGGGTGAGAAATTAGGATTTCATGGATGTGTTAAATTTGAGAAGTCTGTGAGACATGGAAGAAGAGATGTCAAGAGGAAGTTAGAAAGTACAGAACTTGGAAGAGAGTCTGGGCTGGTGTTAAGTTTCGTCAAATGTAAAGATGATTTTGAACTCATGGGAAAGGATTGCATTATCTAGGGGAAAGAGTTTGAGAAAGTGACCAGGGCAGAGGGAGGAACATCCCCAACATGTAGAGGCTGGGTAAAGTAGGAGCGGCCATGGGAGACAGAAGGTGCAATCAAGATAGCTGGCAAGTGGTCCAGTAGTGGGGGAGAGCCGGCAAGAGCCACAGAGATAGGAGAGAGCTGACAGAGCATCTATGAAGGCCATGGCCTTTTGTGGGAGGAGGAAAACCGGCCCTGAAGAATGGAGGCACTGAGGAGGGGCCCATGCAGGCTTGGAGGGCTGGTGGGAGGAAAAAGGGTGGAACTCGATTTGACTTCACATGGGATTCTTTCTGATAACATTATGAAGCAAGTCCACGGGCCGAGCGTGATGGTGCACAAAGGGCGTGGAAGGTTAGAGGAGAAGAGAAGCTATGAAATACTGGCCTTGGGGAATTGGAAAGCAAATAAATTCAAGAAAAATAGCAGCTGGCCAGTCAGCCTTGAGTGTCAGTTTGCAGTGTGAGATCATGAATTTAGAGTAAGAGTGGTCGTTTCAGTTGTGTGATTTTATCCAGGGGTTGTTGCTACTCAGGGACCAGGAGGGAGCAGGGGAAGAGGAGGAAGAGTCCAGTCCATCATGGGGAGGCCTTTGTTAGGGATGGAGGATGGTGACAGAGGGTGGTGATAATGCTGGGCTGGGGGAGTCAGGCTGGACAG
The DNA here is from genome assembly GCF_022837055.1 of Prionailurus viverrinus. Taxonomy (NCBI): domain Eukaryota; kingdom Metazoa; phylum Chordata; class Mammalia; order Carnivora; family Felidae; genus Prionailurus; species Prionailurus viverrinus. The sequence goes on along the minus strand of NC_062571.1, from coordinate 37,923,018 downwards.
GGAGGGTTGGGAGATGAGGCAGGGAGCAGATGATGGCTTAGTGGGGTGGTTGACGATTTGGAGGTTTCCTGGAGGCCGAAGAATGATGCCAGAGGGGAACTCTTGAGCAGGTGAGCCCATAGGGTAAGAGGCTGTGGTTGAAGAGCCGGCTCTTTGAGGTGGAGATAGCAGATACTTTGCAGTTGCTGGGGCTGACCAGGTCCAGGGCATGACCCTGGGAGCGGTGGGTGGCATGCAGTGGGGGGATGGGTCACGGACAACGAACAGAGCAAGAAACCAAGAGTGCAGCATTCCCTTGGTTCATCAATGTGACAATTACCGAAAGATGATAGGAGGTGGAGAGCCTAGGCAAGACTGTGAACTGGGAGCTGGGGCCCCAGCCATAATCTAATGATTATGGCCCACTTGGTATTGTGTGCATGGTTCTTGTGTCGTGGTTACAATTTTGAATTCGAAATTTACATGTGGGAATGAAAGTGTCAGAGATTCAAGACTGTCCCTTGCAGCTCCTGCTTTATGTTTTAAGGATGATTGTTTCGGTGACCTGGTTCTTGAAGATGTGGGTGTTTCTGTTCTCACAAGTACCTTCTTCATTTATCCTCTGCTGCTGCCTTCAATTAGCACAGAGCATAGGCATGGGGGGTAGATTAATGCAATAAAGATGAATAAGAAGTCCAAGCCTTGATGCTGACAGCCACTTCCCAGGTCTTGAACCTTAGCTGCCTTTCCCACATGCAGAACGAAAGCTGTTCTCCCTCTTCACAGGGTACCCTGTGAATTATACCGCATGGTGACACATCATAATTGTATCATTGCACGTCATAACAATGGGATTTCAACAGTTATTACTGCACATTCTAATTATGTGATTACTCAGTCTTTCACCAATTATGTAATTAGATTTAATTATACCAATTGCACAAATAAACCATCGTCAACTACGAATTACTTAAAATAAAATCCAGAACTATGCATACGTTGGCAATTGCCCTGAAAACAAGAACACAAAACAAGAAAGGAGGAAGGCTTAGGAAACCAATTAGCAAGTGAAAGGAACAATATGATCCGGACAGATCTTTAAGGATCATGGCAGGGGATCTGGAAGTTTCCTGTCAGTTTTCTGTCCAACAGAGCATGGTGGTAGGAATTGAGGTTGTCAAAGTCAAGGATACTGATGCACCGTTGTCATGCTTGGAAGAGCAGATGGCTTTTATTTCCTTAATAAAGAAGGGGAGAGAGAAGGAGTGAGAAAAAAACAAGGGACATAGATGAGAGAGGGAGGGAGGGAAAAAGGGATGGGGAGAGAGGGCGTGGAGAGAGGAGGAGAGAGGGGAGGGGAGGGAGATAGCCAGAAGAGGGCAGGAAGAGAACAAGTTTGATATTTAGTAATTATAAGTAGTACAGTTATCACTTAATGTGGAGCGTAGAATCCATGTTAAGAGATTTCAGATTTTTTGTTTGAACTTTAGTCCTTATCTGATCCACTCTGACTTTTTCTTTCTTTACATTTTTAAAAGTTTGTTTGTTTGAGAGAAAGACGGGGGTGGGGGGGGTGGGCGGGAGGATGAGTGGGGGCGGGGTAGAGAGAGGAGACACAGAATTCAAAGCAGGCTCCAGACTTTGAGCTGTCAGCACAGAGCCCAAAGTGGGGTCCAACTCATGAACAGTGAGATCATGACATGAGCTGAAGTCAGACGCTTAACCGACTGAGCCACCCAGGTGCCCCTCTGACTTTTTCTTTCCTTCACCCCTGGTTTAGTTCCCCACACTCCTTCTGAGTTGTTATTTGAAACTAGAACTTTAGGACCAGGCACCTGTCACGCTCAAGACTAAATTTACAAGACCAAACTTAATAGGAGAGAAACACAGCCTTCGGAACAGGGAACAAATGCCATCTTCATCATGGTTCTTCATGTGCATTGTCCTTGGTTGTTGGATGATTGTGAATTGGGGTGCCTGTGAGAACTTGGGGCTGTATCACAGGAACCAGTTGTTTCTATGGAGACATCCCAGAGGGGCGGTCTTGTTTGGGAGCAGGTTTTCTCCAACTCATGTCTCAGAACCAGAATTGAAAACAGTGGTAACTGCACCCGTCACAGTTTTCTCGACTCTTCTGTGCCTGGGAGAAGGGCTACCCTAATGTTTCTGGAGAGGGGAGGCAGAGAGCCCTCTGGGGAGGTGGGACCATGCATGCATCTGGGGGAGTGGGTCCACCGCATTTGTGCTCTTACAAAGAGATATAATTGGTAGGTGCCATTTAAGCACATATATACTTAGGGAAAATTACCTGCTGGGCTTGGCTGAGGAACCACTGAGCACCAGAATTGCTCAGCATCTGCCCCAGGATCCTACACCAGTTGACAGGATGAGGATTACTTTAAAAGTACACATAATGGTTGGTGTGAGTACTTAACACTGCTATAAAAATAAGTCTCTGTGCTGTTGAGGGTCAGGTTGGGGGTTCAGTGTACTTGGTTAGCTTTTGCCTGTACATTAAAAATGAACAAAGTGCATTGCTGCAATAAACAAATGAGAGCAAATGTGCTTTTAAATGTAAAACGAAGGCATATTCCCTTCTCCTGTGGGTTTGCCTATAGAAGCCCCTGAGATGGACAGTGGAAGCTAACGGACCTTAGCCTATATGCACCTGTCTTTTGGTTTCTCCATGGCTCCAGGGCTGTGTTTCACTTTTTACTCTGCTATCATGGGTATTCATTCCTGCACGGAGGTTTAATGCATATTGTGGCTAAACCACAGCTATCGAAGGGGGTGCCTAAAGTAGGGTGGTCCAGTCATGATGGGAATTTGAGCGAGGGAATCCTGTGAAATTGGAACTAAGAGAGGGGAGTTGGGCTGGAACTCTGTAGCCCAAATCTCTCTTTCCTCATCTCCCCAAGTCCACCAGATTGAGTAAGGTTAAACCGATGCTTATTAGCAGGTTTGCCACAGCACCGAATTTCACTCTCCACTTCTCTTGTCAGAAACTTGGAGCATGTAAAACGGAAGATGTGCTGGTCATTAAGCAGCCAGAGCTGTTTTCTACATGAGCGCAAAAGAAGCCTAAGCAGTTTACACAAACAAGTCAACTCGCTGAGCTGCTATAATCTGCATTCCAGATTCTTAGCGCAGAGCTGGCCACTCCTGACTTGCTCTTCTAAACAAAATGCCAATGCGAAGATTAAAGTGGAATGTACTTATGTATAAAGGCATAAGCTGGAACTGGCATCACAGTCTTACAGGGGCGCTTCCCCACTTAAGCATCTCCGGTATGCGTGCAGTCCTGGTTATAATGGGCTCAAGGAAAGAGATTCTACAAAATGCATCTCATAAGTGTACGGAGCACCACACAACTTGAATAGTTGTCAGCAAAGGTGGTAGGGGAGGGCTGCCACGTGGCCGGTCACCAGGAAGCAGCCATTCATTCAGCCAATATTTATCAGATGTTCACGAGGTCAGGGCCTGGCTCAGCTAGCTATTAGTAAGGGATTCTGGCTTTAGTCCTGGTTTGCTCTCTCTAGGCTTATAAGCAGTTTCTATATTTATTGAGAACTTACTATGTGCAAAGATAAGCCCTTTACAAACCTATCTTATTATTCTAATCAGTTGCACTACTGTGTTTTTCTCCATTTGACTGATGAAGAAAGGGAGCCTCAGAAAGTTTAAAGAACTTGCCTGAGGTCACACGGTTACTAATTGGGATCAGAATTTAAGCCCCTGGTCTGAATCCAGAGTCTTTTTTTTTTAACTCCAGAATTATACATCCTGCCATATGCCAATATGTGTGAAGTCCTGAACCATTTCCTCCTTGTCAGCACACTTGAAGTGTGGGAGATTTGCATAATGGGGCTCAAATTTATTTAGGGGCATTCCTTTATTAATATACATAATAAGGAGAGCTTTGGATTAACATGAAACAGGCTGTCAGTTTCTTATTCACATGACCCAGAAAAGCAATTGACAAGAAAATGTTCTGTTTTGCCTTCAAGTGTGATTGGAAGTATATGGCTAAGTGTAAGTCAAAAATTAGATGTTAAACATCCTTCCAGGTTGTTTGCAGAATATATTATAGAATATTAACTTATTATAGAATATTAAATTATCAAGGGACTCCTGTTGGAGTAAGAGATGAAAATCCTTTGATGTGGGTATGTAAGTCATATATATGTAGGAACTGAGGTGGGAGCAACCTCATGCTAATGATCATGGTTTGATGAGAGAAACATGGCAAACTAGGTCCTTGTTTGCTTTTATTCTCTCCCTTGATCCTTCATTTATTTTTAAATTTCATTTAGCAAAGATTATTGAGTACCTACCATGTCCCAGGCCCCAGGTTAGGCTCTGGTGAAGCAATAAACAAGACACGTGGGTTTTCTGCTTTCATAGAACTTGCATGCCAGGGGAGATGGACAAACACTTGGGATTTGGAGGAAGAGAAAGGTGAGTGTGGTTGGAGTTTTGTGGCAAGAGGGAGAGTGATGTGCAGAACAGAAAACTTCCCTAGAAGCAGAAGAGATCCAGTTTTCAGTGAGACTTACCCAAGAGCAGACAGGAGCTTGGTTTGTGGTGTTACATTTAACAACAATATCAGCAGGTAGCAGTTAATGAGCCCTTACTAGGTGCCAGCAACCTAAGCATTTGTCGTACTTTAACTCATTTAAACATCACAACTCCACTCCAGGAATTTTAAAACACCTCTACTAAGTCGAAAAACAATGAATTCACTGTCAGGTTGATCATTCTAAAAACTCTTTAACTATTCCGTGAGTTAGGACACAATGACATTAAATTATTTTTTTCCAGTTTCAGTGATGCTGTTGTTCTAATGTAACTGCATTAGCACTAATAGGTAACTTTTTAACTGAGGAAAAGTATTTTTATATTTGATGGGATTGTTTTTAAGCTTTAAATTTAACTGGTGTTGTCCCTCCTTTTGTTGAAACTGGCTCATTAGCAAATGGGTCCACTGAATGGCTTTATTTTGCTCTGTTCACACGGTGATATCACGTTGTTCATAGCTTCATCTGAGTAAAAGCGGTGTTTTGATGCATACAATTTTGTTGCTACTCATAATAAACAAATATTATTACATCTTTGCTTCTCTACTATTAGTTAGCTCACACAGAACTACAGATAGTCTTTTTAGAATTGTTTACACAGAGCGTGGTGTTTTAGAAACTAGTGGCAACTTAGAAAATTATTATAATATCATGCCATTTTAGAAAATAATACTGATTTTTTTTATCCACTTAATATTTAGGGAGAATGATGACTAGAAGGAGCTGTCCATCAAAATATGTGCTGATTTGAGAGGACAAATTAAAGGGAAGTCAATGTTACGTGATTTATTTATTTATTTATTTAAATTTTTTTTAACGTTTATTTATTTTTGAGACAGAGAGAGACAGAGCATGAACGGGGGAGGGGCAGAGAGAGAGGGAGACACAGAATCGGAAGCAGGCTCCAGGCTCTGAGCCATCAGCCCAGAGCCCAACTTGGGGCTCGAACTCACAGACCGTGAGATCGTGACCTGAGCTGAAGTAGGAGGCTTAACCGACTGAGCCACCCAGGTGCCCCAATGTTACATGATTTAAATGTTTGGTTTAGAGATGGTCTCGAACGGAACCTTCATCACATGTGCAACATAGGGTAAAAACTGTGATAGAACCCGTCTTTACCTATGTAAGATTGCATTAAACATTACTGTATTTTTTGGAAGGTTAGAATGTATTATATTCAGCATTACTTGAACAGTGGAGCATGTTGGTTCATATCTAGTAAGACTGGTCTGTTTATAAGCAGAACTTTTAGGTTCAAATGCTCATCTAAACTCCTGCCTCCTGTGTTTTTATGGGGACCCTCTAATTTGTTGCTTTCCATTATTACTTCAACACTTGATTCTCTGGGTTGGTTCCTGGAGAAGTGGATCAGCAAGAGAGAGCCAAATTTACGTCCTAATATCTGATCCGGAGAGATCTCTAGAGTTTCAGTTTATGCTGCTTATATGCTTCATGTCAAGTTCAGATTAAGCTTTCTGATCTACAGTACAAAAATATATTATTTGAAGAGAAGAGAGAAGAATGAATTGTGACTCCAGTCATCTGTATGTATTATTTCCATCCTGGCCTCCCAGTGGTAGAAGATAACCCTCACATAAAGAAAAAAATGACACATCCATTACTTTAAGAGAAATGAGTTTTAATTTGGCTTTACACATTTAGTTTTGTGATGTCTAATGACACAGAGGAATCAAATGCCCGGGTGGAGATTCCCCTATTATAGGATTCAACTTCTCCCATAACCCTCTGAGGGCTTTGGCTTTTCATGGGTAGAGGTCAGGTGGCTTCACCAAATGTGACACTTGCTATCTCTGAGACCCCCATTTAAGGCTTAGAACTTTCTCGCAGGTGAGAATTCCATCTAGATGAGATCACCTGTAACTCTCCTGGGACACAAGAGGAGTCCATAAATCCATCCACTGAAGACACTGCATCCTTTAGAGATTGTAGTATTATCATAGCAGATGTAATTGTCATAATGATTTAAGTTCTCAATCTGTAAAGGACCCTGGGATCATTTAAAGTTATGTCAGAAGATGGTATTTCTCTCATAGGGTTGGCCCCTCATCTTGATGCTGTTGGATTATAATCAGTTTTCCCTAGATTCTTCCATTTCCTCCCTCCATCCATTTATTTCTCTCCTCTTCCCGAAACATTTGTTGAAGACCTCTTGCACAGGCACAGTACTAGTGGAGACAGATGTAAAGAACAAAGTACATCCCCTTAGGGAGCTCGAAGTCTAGCAGGGAAGGGAGGGCGACTAGCAAACAGATAAATGACCACTGCATGAATGCTAAGTGCCACAACAGAAGCACTCATAAAGAAAGGGAAAACCCAGAAAAGGGCTCAGGTACCCCTAGGTGAGGGGAGGATCAGGGAAGTCTTCCTGGAGGAGGTAGCCACTGAGCTGGGTGTTCAAAGGTAGATGAGTAAGTTTTTGAAGGAATAGCATGGGTGTGAAACATAAGAGTGAGTTCAGCAGCCCGTTCTTGCTTTGCTGGTGTTCATTCTTATGGATGCCATATATTTCTGTGAGTCTTTGTCTTCCTCTGGTTAAGAAATACCTAAAAAAAATATTGCAGTCAGGATAGGATCCTTCTTCAGAGTAGGATTTTCCCAGCTCTTTGGGAAAGAGGTTTGAATAACTTATTTTTTTCCAGTGTGAGCTGATCTGCTTGTTTATCCTTTAAACAGCTAGAGAAAGGTGGAGGTTCCAGAATCCTTACAACCCCAAACCACCTGCAGGTAATGACAGTGTTGAGTTAACGGCAGTGCCACATCTTCTATTTCAGGAAGGATTGAAGTGGCTCTTCCTGGATATTCATTTGTGAGGCTTCAGTTCCAGGAGATTTTATTCTTTGCACATGTCTCCAATTTTCTTTTGTTCCTAGTAGAGGAAGCTTCTCAGAAAGATAAAGCAGTGGACATGTTCCTTGTAAAGTCTTTGGCATTCTAAGGATCCTTCTTTACTGCCTCATCTTGGTATTGACTTTATTTCCCATAGAATTGCCCTGAACAAGCATTATTTTAGTAGGTGGAGTGGATGGGTTGCTACCCTTGGGTGATTTTGAGGTGCTACAAAGACCCCTGTACTCCAAATACCTCTCTTTCTCACTTAAAATTTATATGAAAATTTACAATTATAAATCCATTCTTGAAGCCTATTTGGTTGTTTTTAAAAATCTAATTAATTTTTATCATTCCCTTGTACCTTAACTAAGCAGGTATCAGATACTGGCTCCTTACTAAGGCAAGCATTGAGCTCTGGGAAGATAAGGAGAGGGAAAAACACAAGATAAAGAACAGCTTAGTCTAGGACCAGCTTTATGCTACATGGGGAGGTCATTATAACATCAGTAGCATTATTCAACACAGCTTGTCACCTGATATCTGTTTACCTGAGGAGATTGCTGTGGGTTAATTCTAGGAGTTTCCTTATCACATTAATGACCTATATTTATTGACAGTTCGTTCTGTCTTGAGAGATTGTCTATGATAATTTGCAAAGTAAATAAACAGCATCTCTGTCTCAATTAGCATTCCTCTGAGAAGGGAGCAAGATAGTTAATATCGATTGGTATTTCCAGTCTATCTTAAACCTCTTTTGTATCTTTTTGGATTGAACGCAGTACTACTCACATAACAGGTGCCAAATAAACACTTTTTAAAGAAATCAGTATATATATATATACATATATATGTATATATATATATACTGATATATATATATATACTGATATATATATATATGTATATATACTGGCATATATATATATACTGACACACACACACACACACACACACATATATATATATTTGATATATTTGATATATTTGAGGCTCTTAATTGCCACTGAATAGAATACTAACCTGATACCTGGTTAAAATAAAACCATGCAGGCAAAGTAATTTATTATGTTGTTATTATAGCTTTATTTTTAAATAATTTAAGATTCTCAAGAAGTTGCAGAAATGTTACAGTTTCTATGCACCCTTCCTCCAACTATAGTGTTGTATGTTACATAGCCGCAGGTCGTGGTTGGTCGAAAACCAGGAAACTGATGTCGCCACAACACTGTACTCGGGTGTGGAACTTTTTTGATTTTTTTCCCCCAGGTTTTAGAAGCACTTTTTTTTTCTGTATCACTTGAGGACATTTTATCACATGTGGATTTATGTTTTTTTCCTTCCCAATCAGAAGATAGAGATCTTCCATCAGCACATAGAAACTCCCTTGTAAGGGTACAGGAATCCTGGTGCATAGGGGCACTTGTACCCCAATGTTTATAGCAGCACTTTCAACAATAGCCAAATTATGGAAAAAGCCTAAATGTCCATCAACTGATGAATGGATAAAGACATTGTGGTTTATATACACAATGGAATACTACTTGGCAATGAGAAAGAATGAAATATGGTCCTTTGTAGCAACGTGGATGGAACTGGAGAGTGTTATGCTAAGTGAAATAAGTCATACAGAAAAAGACAGATACCATATGTTTTCACTCTTATGTGGATCCTGAGAAACTTAACAGAAGACCATGAGGGAGGAGAAGAAAAAAAAAGTTAGAGAGGGAGAGAGCCAAAACATAAGAGACTCTTAAAAACTGAGAACAAACTGAGGGTTGATGGGGGTGGGGGGAGGGGAAAGTGGGTGATGGGCATTGAGGAGGGCACCTGTTGGGATGAGCACTGGGTGTTGTATGGAAATAAATTTGACAATAGATTTCATATTTAAAAAAAAGAAACTCCCTTGTGAAAAAACTAAATTTTTAAAAGAGAAATAAACAAATTGTAACATATACAGATTTTTATAAGGTGCCATTGAATGAATTTTTTAAATGACATTAATTTCAAAATGACTTCGATTGAGGTTTAAAATCAACTAAAAACCAATCGTTATTCAGTAAACTACTTGTAAATACAGTATGTATGTGTGTGTTTTAAATCACCTGTTTTCTTTTTTTAGCCTCTCTAAACATAAGCATCCTCAAACCTTGGTCAGTTCTGTTGATCAAACTGTTAACTTGCTACCTACTGAAAAGTTACTCTCAGTCTGTCAGGCTCATCTGAAATCACACACAGATGCAAACATATGAAGGTGCACATGATCAGCACATTTCTTGGCAGGAGCACAGGCTTTGAAAGGAGCAGGTGAAGCAGATCTACTTACCGAGTCACTGGGAAAGACGTTGGGGACTGGACACATGCTCTGAGCTCTTACAAATTCCCAGTCAGTTTCTGTCCGATAAGTACCAGCAGAGCAACCTGGGGAGGTGATGAGACCCTGCTGCATGATATTGTCAGCTCTTTGGAATTCTGTTTGTGTGTATATTTTTTTACCTACTGGGGCAGCAGGAGGGAGAAAACAGCATTTGTTGGCATCCATCTTTTTACCCAGCTGGGAAAGAAAAGGAGAGGCATTAGGTAGCTGAGAAATATTCACCCTCTTTCCAGACAAGACATGCTCCTTCCTCCATTCTTCAGAGGCAACAGCTGCCTGGGTGCAATCTTTTATTTTAGCTTTAGTTAAGACCTGTTACACTCTTCTTTGAAATCGGTCCCTGCGGCAGCGGCTGCCCCACAAAGATGGCTTCCTGCTGAGCTGACCGGTTCCTTGAGTGTCTGCTAATTGTGCAGCAGCAGTCATTTTAGATAGTACCAGTCTGGGATTCTGCCACGAGTTCAGCTCATCATGTTTTCTTCTCACAAGTCCAAGTGCAGAGGGTTCATTCCCCCCCCCCCCCCCCCCAGGTCAGCGTGTGTACTCTGGTCCTAGCTTCAAACTAGAATGCACTTAGAACAAATGAAAACCCACCAGAGAAGTATGATCACATGGTCACAGCAGTATATAAGCAAACGTCTCCTGTTCCTGCCTCATCAGCTGAGGGTACAGAGTTCCACTACATTTGTCCTTGAAAGTTGGGCTAAGTGAGCCTCACACTTAATAACTTTTTAAATTTTTTTTAACATTTATTTATTTTTGAGACAGAGAGAGACAGAGCATGAACAGGGGAGGGTCAGAGAGAGAGGGAGACACAGAATCCAAAACAGGCTCCAGGGTCTGAGCGGTCAGCACAGAGCCCGATGCGGGGCTCGAACTCACAGACTGTGAGATCATGACCTGAGCCGAAGTCGGATGCTTAACCAACTGAGCCACCCAGGCACCCCACACTTCATAACTTTTAGCAGGAGAGCACATTCTCACAAATGGCCCTCTCCCTCTTGCCTTCTTGACTGCAGCCAAAAGAAAGCTGCACCCCCTCAAAATTTGTATTCTCAGCAGCCCTCTGGGATCTGAGGAAATCTAAGTCTCTAAAGAAAAACTACTTCGTCATGCTCATAGAAGCCTAGACACACGACACATAGGGTTTTATAGAACATTTAAAAGGCATTGGAGTATGATGCTTGGTGACAGCGTTAATCAAGGTCTTTAGACAATCAGCAGAGAAAGTGTTAGCTGTAACTCCTCTGCATGCCTAGGTATGTTCACATGTTATTTGTCTATAATCGTTGGCAAATATTTAGTATGTACAGATGGCCTTCCTCCATTCAAGGTACTGAAATTTATCCAATCCATGTAGATTCTAACTATAACTTACAGACTGCTCTCCAAAAAGCAGAGAGAATGCCTTCTTAATAGGGTAGGTCCTTTCCAAAGATGAAGAGACACATGTCCTGTGACACAAAGACTGTAATGATGGAGAGGGCTGTCTTAGAAGTAGACACATGGTGGGGTCTCAGGGTGGCTCTGACGGTTAAGTGTCCAACTGTTGATTTCACAGCTCAGGTCATGATCTCACGGTTTGTGAGCCTGAGCCCTGCATCAGACTCCGTTCACAGAGCCTGCTTAGGATTCTCTCTCTCCTCTCTCTGCCCCTCTCCCTCTCCCCCTGCCTCAAAAATAAATAAATAAACTTAAAAAAAAAATAGCCACATGGTTAGGTAAGGGACAATTCCCAGGATCTTAGGATACTTAGTGCTGCAGTAACAGTTTTTATCTTATTATCTGTATAGGTGACTTTTTTCCTTTAGAATTTAATTTGACTGATGATCCTCTTTGCCTCCACATGTTCCTGCTTCTGATTCCTTCTCCATATCCTTACCTGTTAACGTCCTACAAAAGATAATGGCCTTATTCGCCCGCATTGAAACTTCTATCACCTCGCTGTTTCCTATAGGATAAAGACTAGACATGCTACCAAGGCACACAGATGCCTCACAATCTCCATCCAGCCCCATTTCTTGCCGATCCTACAGTCTACTGAGGCTCCAGTCATACAGAGCCCCCCCCCTCCATTCCCAGAATGCACTGTGTGCTCCTGTGCCTCCAAGTTTCTGTCCATGCTTGTCCCTCTGCTTCAGTACCTTATCCTGCCTCTGTCCCTGACGGATTTTACTCATCACTCATAACCTATCTCAGAAGTTAGGTGGAGGCCACCTTCTCCAGAGCCCTTTGTTTCTTATGTGTATTGCAGTACTAATGACCATAATAGCTAAAATGACACAGCATTTTCCATGTGCCAGTCACTAACAAAACAGTTAACATTTACTAACTCATTTATTCCTCTCAACAACCTGAGGAGGTGGGTATTCTTTGCATTTTATACATGAGGAGACTGAGGTACAGAAAGATTAAGTAACATGCCTAAGGTCCTATAGTAGAATTTTGAAGCAAGGCACTGTTGCATATATGCTTCCAGAAATTAAAATATGGGTAGACTCCTCTACTAAATGGAAAATGACTCAAGCAGAGGAACCATGTTTGATTGAATTTTATGTCTCCCCAAACTAGATAGTGCCTGTCTCAAAAGAACCTTGGAGAAATTTGTTGAATGAATGTACAGACTATTATATTTTCATTGCAAACTATAATCTTTTTGAAAACATGTCATTTAAATTAAGCCTTTAGGTTTTTAATCCATGAGAAAGGAATGAGTTGCGACCAAGTGGAAACAGCTGCATTTTGAGGTGCGGAAGCTGGTGTGGGAAGCAGCCCTGGGTTTCTTTTCTACCTGCATCCTGTAGTGTTGGTGGATGGTCAGCTCTCAGGGAGCACATGAAGCTGAGATAGCACCCTGCCCCTTCCTGTGGAGTGTGTCCCCCATCAGGGCCGTGATCACACCCACAGGGTAGGAGGAGGCTGAACTCCAGGAGCGCATGTCAAGAGGTGCCTGCTTTTCTCCAATCAGAACCAGGAAGGAGAAATTGGAGGGAGTTAGACCTAGACCACACCATCCTTTAGACCATACTATCCTTTGCGTTGCGTTCACTGTGTCAGAGATCACAAGAGGCAAAGGGGGAGGAGAAAAGAAAGCAGATGTTAAGCAGGCAGTTCTCAGATATCCTGTGTGGATTTGACATCAGAGGGGTGCTTGGTGGGATCCTACTGAATCAGTACTATTTTTATTCCTTTAGGAAGAACTTTAATTTTTTTTTTCTGATCACTTGATTTTGATTAAAACACCTTTGGGGAGTCTCACCTGTAACTAAGGTTTTATGAAATGGTCAAGGTATATGTTGATGAACTCACTTCTAACCTGCCATGCATGCTGAGATGAAGAAAACATGGCTTCCCTTGGGAGTGGGTTTGAAAAAGGGTCATAAGTGGCTTCCTGGGGCTATAGTTGCATAGAGTTACCTACTTTGTGCTGCCCCAAGCTTTCATGACTATTGGGTTGCTTCACTGCCATGTTATACCTCGGGAGTCACCATGAGTTCTGTAACCCACAGGTTAAGGATGTTGGCACTTAACTGTCTTTTATTTATCTGACCAGCTCAGCTCTGCTTGTATAATGAATTGTAACCACAGGAAATCATGGTGTGTATCTTTATGTAACTGATGCCTTGCTTTTCCTGAATTTTCAAAACATCTTAAAAATTATGGTTGATGTTAAAGACTCTAATGAGGTTATTTGTTGAAGCAACATACATTATAATAAGACATGCATTCGAAAGGATGGCCGGGGAAACCATCTCATCAGAGTGACTGTCAGAGGTTCTGTCCTCACCTTCCCTCCTCTGTCTCTCCCCTCCCCGTCCCCAACGCTGCCTCTTCTCACGTGTAATGCCAGTGCTCTGTACAGTGTTCTGTTTAGAGTGGTTTGAACATTTTTCTGCCCGTGTCTTTCATTGCTGAAGTAACTCACCTCTCTCATATCGACTCTTACCCAGGAGCCGCACTGCAGACTCTTTGATGTAGGTCTTTTTTGCATGGCAGCTAAGGCCAAGCTGTGGTTTTCATTGCATGATGCAACTTCACCCTTTCGGTTGTCGCCTCCAGGTTAACCAGATCCTTTTCCCGCACTGTGCATGCATGCCTCGAGCTTTCCCCCAAGGCCCGGACCTGAATGTAGTGAGCACTGGGCGCATGCATGGAATTGAAGCGGCGAGCATTCCAATACACTGAAGCACTGGGATGTAGGGTTCCCTTTGGACACCTTTGTGGATCTCCAGTTTGCTGTGATACCACGAAGGCCATTCTGTCCCTTAAAATCTCAAGACTAAAACGTTGCGAAAGAGAGAAATTAATCTATTTAGATGTATGCTGAGCAAAGGGTAACAACAAGGAATTTAGAAACAAGGGTCAGTTTTCCAAATAACCACTTACCTGATGATCAGTCCTCCAAATTCCCAGATCTGCATGGATGTGCTCCAAATGACCAGTTATTACATTATCTTATCACATCTTTCTGAACACTGTGACCTAGTTTGGTTTTGTTTAGAGCTAATAAGATTAATAAATGTCTGACTGTATATACTTAAAAAAAAAACCAAAAAAACTTTCTTAGGCTAAATGGCCTGGGAAATACAGTCATCGGCCTTTGTCTTAGTTTATCGTGTAAACAGGAGTACCACTAATTCAACTTTAAAAGAGTAAAATGGTAGTACTATGAAGGAATACCATATTTATCGAAACATGTTGGCATTGCATTCAGTATTACTGATTAGTAACTGTGATCGTTTTTCACTCATTGAAATATATTTTTGCCTTAGGGTGTCTAACGACTCCTTTTAAAACTGCTTTTCTTTTTTTAACATGTCTTTTTTTCTCCTTTTTTCATGCTTTTATTTTCAGAATAAACTTTTACAAAAAAATTAATTGTTAGGGTCTTTTTTTGAGCTGGATTTTTTTTGTTATTTCACATAAACAGTAGATGCTTTACATTTTAGAAATACCTTGGCTGTAAATAGAGAATGATGACAGGTTGGTGTTACCAAACTCTGATAATCCTAGGGCAGGAATAAGAGTTCCTAGAGTTCCAAGAATTCTTGGTAGAATCAGCTTTCCAGAGCCTCTTAGATTGAAACTCCACACTAAGCAGTCATAATGACACAAAACTGAAAGCTTCATATCCTGTGTTTTATTTTTTCTCATGAATCCTGATTTCCTCATATCTGGGGAATTTAGTAGATTGAAGTTCTTTCCATACTTCTTTTCCCCCCATTCTGTTAAATATATCCTGTTCACCCTGTAGAAATAGACTCTGCTTAGAATTTTATAGCATCTTCTTTTGGTAACCAGTAAAAAGGCTCTTTACATGGAAGTGTTTCCTCTTTTGAAAGGAGCTTAGATGGAATTTTAGTGTAGACCAGTGCAGAGCAGGTGATCCTGACCAGCATGTTGACATGCTCTCACTTTACCAGAGTTTGTCTTCATCTGGGGGTTTGGTAAGGGAAACAACTGATTTTCCTCCTTGGGGTTCTTCAGTAAAGGAACCCACTTCTCTTTCTCATAAAAACACAACGCTTCCACATAAAATGAAAGGATTTCTGAAACCCAACACAGAGGGGGGATAAATGGATTCCATTCATGAAGACAAAAGAGAGAATCATAAGAAATAAGCTTCCTAGGGGCATCCCCCTCTTACAGTGAGGGGGAAAATGACTCTAGAGAAAATCAAAGATATGGTCACAGAATTAAAAAGGGGGACATGCGGAAGGTAGCAAGGAAAGAGAAGCTTTTACTCCAGTGAGCATACAACTCACGTCATTACTTTCTGAATATGGATCCAGGAGTCAGGTAGACACCATTAGTATGGTGGAAAGAGCTATTGTTTCTGAGGTATGAGCAGGACAATTTTGATAATAAATGATTTGCCCCGCTAACCAGAAGCAAATGGGAAAGGAAGAGTGAAGGAAAATAAATGTTCCTCGAGGTAAGAAGTTATTTTCATGAAGTAAAGAGGAAATTGAGAGTGTATACTTGAATATATGATTGCATAACCATAGGATTTAACAAGCCATTACCGTTTTCCCTGTTAATGATGACAATTTGTCTCTAAAGGTAACTTGTCACATCTGATTTTCCATGGTGATGTTGGTCCTCACTGCCCAGGTCACTTTATGGCATTCCTAAGGAGTGATTCCTGCTTTGGACTCAGCAGACTCATGACTTCTAATCAGCAACATCTCAGACTCTCCGTTTTGGCTGTGAGGCTGCTGGGCTCTCAACAAAACTCCTAAATAGGAATACTTACAAAACTTCCACGACTCAGCTGTCAGCCAAAGACAGAGCTAAGACACAGCTATTTTATTTTCTTGTGTAATATAAAGGTGCAGTTGTTTTCTATGCCAGATGTCAGAAGGACTTGTACCAGGTCTCTCTCTGTCTTCTTAAAAAAAAATTTCTCAACAAAAAAAACCACCTCAGGATGTCAGAAACAAAACTATCATAATTATCCTTTAGCATCACATATAAATTCACGTGTAGCTTTTAACAAATGCCGGTGTCTCGGCGGTGAGTATGTATGTTATGTGACAGTGTTTTCTATTCTTCAAAGTGAAGCAAAGCAGACAAATGCAACAACTGTTTCTTTACCTACTGAATTTTTCCCTCATGCTCTTGAGCCTCCCCGTATTGGTACCAGGCAGGTTTTCAGCACTGGCAGTCTTTGTCATTGTAGCTCTTTGGATGAGACCACCGAGGAGATATATGCCATTGTGCTTGGATCGGATGTGGCTGGCAGATAGCAGGATTGAAACCGTAGCAGATCTAAGTCTCTTAGGCTACTGGCAGGAAATCGGAGTTCAGTGAAGAGAACAGGGAAAGGATCTGTCTCATGCATCCTCATTACCCTCACTTGATTAGGCTGCCAGTCTGCGACCCAGAGCAGACTGGGCCTGGCTGAGTAGATTTGGTAGTTTTGGCTTTCCCACTCGAAATCCTTGCAGGCAGACCAATAGCAAGGAGGCATTGCCAAGGTCAGGCTGTTTTGGTGTGTCAGGATTACGTGAAAGCCAGGGAAGCGGACAGAGATGGGAGCATAGGGAGGTAGCTCCTTAGCATCTTAGTATCCTTAGCATACTAAGTAGGAGACTAGTAGGATGGTCAGGGAATGCCCAGAAGAATCCAAGACAAATAGCAGGAGAAGGCCCAAACAGGAGAATTTTAAAGTCTGCACCCAGTAACAGTTCAAAGAGGTCCCATGGTAATTTGAAAGACTGTTAAACTATGGAAACCCCAACCCACCCGCTCAACCTTTGGAGCCCCTCCCATTCTCTATGCAATTATGAGAACTTCATAGTTTATTTGGGAAGCCTTGAGGCCAAAGCACCTAGAAACTGTGCCCCCAGGCTGCTTCCTTATGGTTGCTCTCTCCTCCAGAAATGGTGACACCAGGCAGTTGCCCCCCAGTGTCTAGGAGCTGACTAGTGATTATTACTGCTAGGAGATGATTGTCTATGGGCCTCTCAGCACATGTGTGGTGTGGCAACACTTAATATCCAGGAGTGTTAGGATGAATCCTCATTTCTGGCTTCTTCAGGTCTAAGTTTTTGTAGGCATGAGAGTAGTTTGGCTCCAGGGGTCAGAGCTACTGTGTCCCCCACACCCCTGTCCCGCCCCTCCATGCCAGGCATTGTGTCTGGATTCCCTGCTCTCCTTTCAGACCTGGAACTTATTCTCGCTTCCCTCTTCTCCCCATTTCTACTCATCTCACCCAGGCCATCCTGTTTTGTGGATGGTCTCAGAGTGCGGTTGGGGTTGGGTAGAGAGAATACACTTGTGCTGGAAGGCTGTGGGTGTGTGTGCACATGTGTATGTGGATGTGTACCCTCTCACATGTACCACTCGATGACTGTACATGCTCATTGACCCAGCCCTTGAAGAACTCTCAGTCTGTTTTATAGTATTTGTGTGTGTGTGTGTGTGTGTGTGTGTGTGTGTGTGTGTGTGTATTTGAATTATCTACTTCATCCTATCCCTCTACTAGATAAATAGGAGTTTACTCAGTGAGAGTTGGCTGTAGTCAGTGGAGGTAGAGGAATAAGAGTAAGAATTAATCTGTCATGAGTCCTCAGACAGTTCAGTGAAAACCAAAGCAGCACTCATTTGGCGAGACTCTGTTTCACGTAGTAGCTTAACTCTGATTTATTACATAAAAGTTGCTGGCAAATATGAACACTAATTCCACTCTGGTAACAACAGTGATTGAAATAATTGTAGTCTGTGGACAAATTGGAGAAAACAAGCATTAGTGGGTAGGTTGTCTTGGACCTCATTCCAAGAGTCCAACAGTGATCTTACGGATGTAGAGTTGGAAGAGATATTTAGAAGACATATGACTGGTTCGTCCCCCTGCCTCTCCTCCAGATCCATACTAAGCCAACTAGGCAAATGAAACTCTCTCTTCTGCTAAAGACCCAGGAAAAGAATACTCAGCCTCCTGTGGCCACTCATTAAAGTGACTCATGGCTCTCTCTGTCAGGAAATCTTGGTTAATTATTTAGTATTTATGAGACTGTGTGGCTGCCTTCATGGAAATATAATTTCCCTGGTGTTTCTTCTTTAATATTACCCAAATGCAATGCTCTAATATATAGAATCACACCAGATGTTAGCTCACTGCACAACCTATTGGGCATTTGAATTATATTGCAACACCCGATAAAGAGGCAATAAAGCCGGTACAAATAGAAAATTAAGTGTGAAATAATCGATTCTATCAGGTTTTTGTTCATTTGGATGATTGCCCTTTTTTTGGCATTTTTCTACAAACAGTAATTATTATCACTACTGTTATTACCTTAGTTTTAAAAATAACTATCACCTTTTCAGTGCTTAGTCTTTACTCATCTGACTTTATGCTCGCAACAGCCTGTGAGGTCTGTATCCTTATCTCCAGTTTACAGATGAGAAAACCAAGGCATGGAGGTGAAATTATTTGTCCATGACTGTGTAGCTAATAAGTGATAGAGCTGGGATTTTAACTTTTTCATCAAATTCCAAAAACTACCTCACTGCTATTTGTGCTTGAGGTCAACTTGTAATGCCCACATTTTGCTTTCGACTTACTTATGTGGGTACATAAGTGGATAAACAGATATGGAATGAAGATGAGGAGACCCTAAGTTTGGATAGCATATTGAAATCTCGTGAGAAAATTCAGAAGAACTCCATAAAAAAGTGACAAAGATTTCACCATGTGAGTTTTATGAAAACAAATTATCTGTGTGTTTCATTGAGAAATCCAGTGTGTAAGGAACTGATGTATTTTGTTCTCTTCGTCAGCCATCTATGTCATATTTTTGTCTCTTGAGAATGCTTAATTATTAGGACCAATTATTCAGGTAGATACCCTGAGCCATACAACTGCTCTGAAGTCTATGGCTATCATTGTTCCAGGATTCTCCATAACAGTCAAAGCTCAAGGAGACAGAGCACATAGGATTCCAGAGTAGTAAGGGTTTATATATCACCTCTCCATTTTTTCCAGTTCATTTCAGCATGACCCTAATGAGGCATGTGTTTGTGGCTATTGGATCACATCTCATCAATTGAGCAGAGGCATAATTGGAACTCTGATGCTGTCAGAAAGATTAATAGGCCTGTTGATACAAACACGTAACTGAAGATTTCCCAACAAGGCCATTTAACCAACTGGCTTGGGATCAAGTAACAAAAAGTGTTTGCTATTTGCATTAGAACCATTGCAAGGTCTAAAACAAGTGTCTGAAGATTTAGAAAAGGCTCCTTTTGATGCCATTGTCGTTAGTATTGATTAATGACTGAACACAAACTGCCCCCATCAACAATAATGTCTTAGAAGATAGCTACTCAGATGTTCTGGGATAAGGTAAAAATGATGGTCAACAGAAGAAGTTGGGTTCTGTTTGATAAAAGTAATAAAGCCTACACAAGTTATTGAATATATGCTTCATTCAGTGTAAACACTAAAAGCACCAACATTAGAAAGATAAGCTCTTAAGTACATAACTCTGACAATGTAATTATAATGGGAGCACTAATGATAGCTAAAGGATAGAAAGCTTGCAGCTTGGATCCATTCAAGACCTGGGGTGCTGTGCAGGTTAGAAGACAATGTTCTATGTGAAGAATATTATTTTCTCAATGATTAATTACTGTCATGTCATTTGCACTAAATCCACTTTTATCATTAACTTGCAACGTATTTTTCTGAGACCTAAAATTATATGTTATATGAATAATAATATTGATTTCTAATTTGGAGTATATTGCAAAGACTTGCATTCCTTTTTAAAATTTTTTGGTCTCATATTCTGATTAGCTAGGTGCTTTTATTCCCATTTTGGGGGCACCTGGGTGGCTTAGTCAATTAAGGGTCCGACTTCAGCTCAGGTCATGATCTTGAGGTCTGTGAGTTCGAGTCCTATGTCGGGCTCTGTGCTGACAGCTCAGAACCTGGAGCCTGCTTCAGATTCTGTGTCTCCCTCTCATTCTGCCCCTCTCCTGCTTGCACTCTGTCTCTTTATATCTCTCAAAAATAAATAAACATTTAAAAAATTTATTCCTATTTTGTTGGCAGGAAAACTGAGGTACTTTGCTTATCCAGTATATCCAGACATTGCTAGGAAAACCTCAAATCACTTAGATTGCCTACCTCTTGATTGCAAATAGACTCCATAGTATCTGCGACTGTATGAACTTATATTTTTTCTTTATTTCAATGGAATGAAATGAGATGCAAAATTTACAGTCTGGTCCATAATTAGAAGTGTTCAAAGTATCTAAACATTATTCCATTAGTATGTCCATTCTTGTTCTTCTAGAATAATAGAGGGTGAGAAAAAAATTGGGTTATCTTGAAGGTCATCCATCTTTAAGCAGATGGATACCTAGGAGTTATTTCTCAAGAAGCAGTGGAACTTATCCTCAGCAGATGGGGTCAGGCTTCCTGATGCCACTAGCCCCCTCAGGGGCCCAGGAAGCACTTCTGGGGATTAGTAATGTCCCATATGACCATCTTTACAGAGCAGGGTTAGATACAGGTTGGACAGATCAACTTCCTTTGGATTTTCCCAAACCATTTGACAAACACATTATATTTTCTAGGGCAGTTTTACCTCCTCTGTAAATCAGTCAGCCCTCCTCGTTTTTACATAAGCTCCATGCCAGGGTCTGTGGATATCAGAGGCTACCTCTTATGTTTCTTTTACCTCTCCAAGGATGTTGCAGTTCTTCTGGAACAGTAAGTGGCATGGCAGAAGGGATATTGGGTCTCTGTCCCAACTCTTCCACTTACCTACATGATCTTGGGTAGGTTTCTGAGACTCTACTTCTCAGAAGCCTGCAAAATGGGGTTTATAACAAAATATCTACTTTATTTTGCCAAGTTGTAAGAACCAAATACAATAGTATGTGCAAACGTTATACAATTGACAGATATGATTCTATTGGATTGGATGAAAATCAACATTACGAGATGGTTTAGAATCCTCACTCCTAACGCTATAGGAATTGACACATGGGAGACATCAGCTAGGGCATGAGTAATTCACTGAGCTGCACCTTTCTGTTGGTTTTGAAGGCTGCAAAATGTTTGAACACAAAGAGGGAGGAACAATTTGAAGAGGCCATGACAAAAGCATAGATTTAGGATTAGGAATGTGTGGGTCACACTCATGAAATAAGGAAGGCACCAGCTCCTGGTAGCAAAGGGCTTGGCCTGGAGCATGTGGTCAAAAATGGGACATGTAGTGAGGTTGGGTTTTAGAGGTCCTTCACAGCCACGGTTAGAGCTGATGCGGGAGGCAGGAGGGAGCCATGATGGTAGATGAATGACATCTTTTAATTAAATTAATCTGGCAACATTGCAGAGGTGAGACTAGGAGAAGAGCCTGGAATCATTAAGCTTACTCTATTGATTCATGTCTTCGGTGCTTTGGGCACTCCGGTGGTCCATAATCCTGGTGGGAATTGAGAAGGCTCCATCCAATTTAAAAAGGGACTAGCCACAAAAGCAAGGAGAGTTTAAGTGTTGGAAATTATTTCACAAAGTGCTATTTTGTTCCTCAGTTAGTCCCTTCCCTCTCATGTGATTATTTATTAAATCACCTCAGATATTTGCTGCTGTTGTTGTTGTCCCTAAACTGCTTAACATTTTGTTATCTCTTATAAATGATGGTCTCCATAACCTCTCCCCATATATACCTTATCATTTTTCCTTTTAATCTTAAACAAAAATGTGCTCCTCAGGCACTCTGTTAATTAGAATGTCGTTGGTAAAGCTCGCATGGTGGTATTGTAATTACTTCTCTGTATTGTCTTAATTTTTGTTCCCATATGAAACTGAAAATATCTGTTCAACCTCTTGATCTCAGCAATTAGTTAAGTGGTATGCAGCTGGTTATCCGGGGGTGGGCTCAGATCTTTAATCACCTCTGTTCAGGTCTGAATGGGAATCTTCTCAAGCAGCGACACCTGTAATTAGTGTGTAGTTGCAAGAAAGTTCTTCTGGAACAGTGGCTCTCAACATGTGGTCGCCAGAAAAGCAGCAGTGTCTGGGAAACCGTTAGAAATGCCAATTCCCAGGGCCCCATCCTAGCCCTACTAAATCAGAAACTCTGGAAGGGCCTGCCAATGCTTTAATAAGCCTTCTAGGTGCCTGCTAATGTTTGAGAACCACTGTCCTGGAAAAATACCTTCACAAGGTTAGGAAAACAGACTTCAGAAAACACCAGGGGAGTTGAGAGGCTGAGAAGAGAGGGCAATCACTACCCTCTTGGAGATGATGCAGATTTCCAGAGGAATAAGCATTGGAAGTGAGATTTTTTTTTTTGTCCTGAGTCCCTGCTCCTGGAAAGAAAACCTGGCTAGCTATTGTTTGCCCTATGCTTTGGGAAGACAAGTGTTTTTCTTTGTTTCTTTGTTTTGTTTTGTTTTGGAGAGAGAGGAGAGGAGAGGGGCAGAGGGAGAGAGAGAGAGAGAGAGAAAGAGAGAGAGAATCCCAAGGCGGCTCCACATTCAGCACAGACTCTGATGTGGGGCTCGATCTCACAACTGTGAGATCATGACCTGAGCTGAAACCAAGAGTAAGACACTTAACCAACTGAGCCACTGAGGCTCAGAAAACTTTGTCTTTGGAATGACATGTACGTAAGTCAGTTTTTAGGAAGGACTATTGGATCTTCTGGCTCAAGGGTCTTCATTGGATATTTTAATGTTAAATAGATGAAGAAAGAGATCTATTTGCCACATTGAGTGAGTCTCAGTTTCCTCTACAGACACCTAAATACTGAAGATATCTTTATTTGATGGTCAAGAGGAAATAAGACCTCTATCCTACACTGAACATTTAAATAAAAGAAGCAGGTCTTTATTGAGATTCTTTTGAAGGTGTCCCAATCACAGAGTCCTGGTCAAAATGCTAAGCTTGCCTAAGGTTTTAGTATCACCTTTGATCCATGGACTGTGGGAGTCTAAAAATGAAGAGTCCATCAGCTTACCAACTACCTTGTATCATCTAATTGATAAGTCATTAGTTAACCAGGAATAATTTAGGGAAAGTCCATTTTCTACTACCACGATCAGAACCAGTATACTTATTTAAGTTCTTAAAACTCCACTTTGTTTTTTCTATTGGCAACATATATCCACATAAAACCTATTCTGATATGGTCATGCCTCATCAGAATGCCAATACAAATTTAAGTGTGTAATTCAGAGTTTCTTTTGTGTTAAAAACAAAGCGATTTGTTTTCTAGCTCTTGAAACTTCTGTGTGTCTAGACAAGGAACTCTCTTATTTTACATAGGAAGGAAGAAGAGTTTGTGTTTCATTTTCTATCCTACAATGAGCATTAATCATTTAGATAAAAATCTCTTTGGGAGGAAAATAAATCCTCGTTGATATGGCCAACCCTTTTATTGTTGAATTATGTATTTTCTTTTTATAAGATCAATGAACTTCTCCATGGGTTGTTTCCATTTGGGGAATGAAATGATGGGGCTTTAGAATCTCCACTCTGTGGTCTCTGATTGTTGGAGTTTGTGGACTGCAGGCACTCGGAGGATTTAACTCAGAGGGGATCCTGATAAAGGGTTCTACTGCCACTTGAGAAAACTAGGCAGGACATTTCTCCTTGGGCTCTCATGTAAGCAGGAAAGAGCTAAAAGTGATAGAAAACAGACTTTCTGATCACTCTGGTCCTACAGGGGTCCCAGAGGCTGGCCCTCTTTTATCCCAGAGTTTTCTGCTTCTCTTTCATCTTAGCAGAATATGCTCATATCATTGGTGAGTTCCAGCCAGAGAAAAAGCTGCATAATTTGCTCCTTTTCTTACTGCAGCTCAAAGTCTAGGACTCAAGGAACAAGGTGAAGCAACGATTAAATCAGGTCTGAATGTTTGAAAGAAGTACAAAAGAAAAGGTTTAATATGGTTTCAACATTGTCTTCTGCAAATTAGGGATGCTGTTGAGGTATATTTTTCAACACTGTGTCCTTTAGCATCAAGCCCTCTCATTGTTGCCATTGGGTATGGACAATATAGGAGGGGACAACAGAAATGACAAGGAAGGAAAGGATCAAAGGAAAGAAGTTGCTACAGTCTAGTCTGATTCCTTATAGTTCTGCTTCTATTTATACTGAGCCAAAATATCCTCAATGGCATTGAGCTAACATCTTTTCCCCCACTCCCATTCTCTTCCACAGCCTAGCAAATCTTTTCCCTATTAGATACAATTTAAGGTTACTACCAAATTAACCACAAAGGCCATGGCATTAACAGGAGCTAGAAAATTCACAGGAGCCCCAAATAAGCCACCAAAAACTATTGTGTAGGCAATTGTAAGGTTATTGTTTGGTCTTGGTGAAGTGATAGTGGGTTTTCCATGATAGACTTGGGAGCAAAGAGTTTCTCTCTGTCCCTTTGTCCCATTAATCTTGATGAATATGAATTTCCACAGCTAAGTCACTACTGGTACAAGTAAAAGCTGAAGTGCAGTATTTACAAGTGGAGCTGCCCACCCTCATTCTCTTGCTCACTCTCTTACACACACACACACACACACACACACACACACACACCTCATTCATTCTTCAGTAGCATATCATACCAGTGGCTTATGTAGCACAGAGATGCATTGTCTCTTTATCCCTTGCAATCTACAGTGGATTTCTGGTCAACCTAGTTCATGTACTTCTTTTCACTGCAACTAGAGTAGCTAAGAACTCTGACACCTTTGAACCTTATGGGTCTTGTTTTTGAAATGAAACAAAACACCGTCATGGCTTGGGAATTGCAGAAATGTCACTTACTAACTCTAGGCCTGGATTTTTTTTTTCATTTAAATTAATACCTGTGTAAGGGAGGAGGCAAATAGCAATGGTTTGGCTTTTTGTGCTTCTGCCTCCTTTCAGCATTGGACTAAGCAAACTCCATGCTGTCTCCCCTCCCACTTCCCCACCTTAGTGAAAACCTAGGAGTTGTCATTTCCTTTGTAAAAGAACTGTTTTTCAGTGTTTGCTCTTTGTTCAGTCTGCGTAGTTGGTAAATGCAAGTGTAGATAACTCTTAATGCTTGTCTGGAGGTTTTTCCGCCTATTTGTGATTTGGGAGATGACCAAGGGCATGTTTGACTTGTAATAGAGATGAAGAATGGATAAATCCAGTGCATGTAATATGATTGGAGAGTCCCATAGACTGACCCACTCTGCATTCCCATAATGCCTGTTGAACAACCAAGCATTGCCCTTGCAGAAGTACAACTATACTAACTGGTATTGCCTACAGTGATTTCCAAAATGGTGGTACTCAGAAATCCGACATCCTGCACTTCTCAAGGGGGCCCTCTCCTGGCCCGGAGGTCCATGTTGCTTCCCATCCAGGGAAGGTATTTTGCTTCTCCCCATCCTTCCTCCCCTTTCCCTCCCCTCACTTTCTTTATATTCCTGGCCTGAGTGTTACCATTTGCTTACTGATAAGAGTATACTATGAATTTTCATTTACAGCTTTGAGATACTTATGAGGCTTTCCTGCTTCCCACTCAGCCCCAAACTTGGGACTTTTCACACACTGATCCTCTGATCAGTTTGATGCGGGAAAGCACATGGAAGCCATGTACCAGTTTGTATAGTAGTACCGTTTTAAACTGTGTACTCTTGAACAAAGTAGAGTGTGCTGGGGGTTCGCATTGGCTGCTTGACACACACAAAGCCAATTAACTTGCATGCCAAAAAAAAAAAAAAAAAAAAGAAAAAAGAAAAGAAAAGAAATTAACCCTTAGAGTACTGCTTCAATATTTTGGTTTAAGGGTCTTGAACTTTACCGGTTAGGCAATGCTTCTTTCTCCAGATCCGAGTGCTGCACTTAAAGTCCATACTTAGTCTAGCCAGAACATCAGCCAGGATCCTCTCCTCCACAGTTTTCCTGAGATGCTCCTGGGTCCTTTATTATTAATCAACTGATGGCATTAAAGAGGTCTAAAACATAGCCACTGTGTTTCACTGAAAATGGGCTCCACTTCCAGTGTGCTTGAGGGTGTGAGGGACTATTTTTAGCTTTGGTACGTGTCCTCTTAAAGAAAGAAGTCAGTTCTTTAAGGGTTAATATGAAATTAAGGAATTTGATGGTCTCTCTTGCTTGTCCTTCCTCCAAGGTGTCTGCATGATCCTTTTTAGATTCTTAGCTCACCTGTTGAATGATGGTAAAAAGTAATATATATATATATATATATAATTGCAAAAACAAAAGAACAAAAGACTGAATGGTTGAATGAAAAGACCCCTTGGCAATGCTTGCTTGATTATCACAGAGGGTAGAAAGACCAAATGTTTTAGTTAACAAATATTCATTTTGTCCTCTACCCCGAGCACCACTGCTACACAGTGTTGTGGAAGACTTGATGATGCTTTTCATTTACCTCTTGCTTTTTCTTCTTCCTGTCTAATAGCCCAATAGAATCCTGCCAGAATTTCTACAAAGATTTCACATTACAGATCGACATGGCTTTCAACGTGTTCTTCCTTCTCTACTTTGGCTTGAGGGTAAGTCTGATCAGTGCCACCCGGTATCATAATGGGGCATCTTGGACCCAGGGACCATCCTTCACCAGCATCTGTTCTCACAGAGATGAAGCCCATTGTTTCCAGGGGAGACAGCAGACCTGCGCTGTGATTTTCAGTCTCTGACGGAGACCTTTCCTCAACTCAGCATTTTCTGAAGTGCATGTTAAAATCTTGTTCCAAGGAGGAGAAACAGGGATTGAAATAACTATTTTGCTTTGCTGGCCTACTGTTTCTCATCTCTCTAAATATGAATGCATTGTTGCCTTAAATAGGAACAAAAAAACTTCTCTTAAAATTATGTTTATCAGGGTTCGCTTAACTGAATCCTAAGACAACAGGTGTGAGGACT
Organism: Prionailurus viverrinus; assembly: GCF_022837055.1. Taxonomy (NCBI): domain Eukaryota; kingdom Metazoa; phylum Chordata; class Mammalia; order Carnivora; family Felidae; genus Prionailurus; species Prionailurus viverrinus. The sequence goes on along the minus strand of NC_062571.1, from coordinate 37,895,848 downwards.
GAATCAAGGGGGTAGATTGGCCGAATTTGGGACTTGGGCATTTATACTGGAGCCTGTTTACGGCGATGGCGGGGGCGGGGGTGGCTGCATAGAGTGTGTATCACAGAGATTGTGTGTGCATGTGTGTGCACACGTGCATGTGTGAGTGGATGCATACGTGTATGCCTTATTTACAGTTATATTTACGTTGGAGTCTAACGAAGATGAGACCACTCAAGCTTTCCGATGACACTATTGAAAACCATAGGAAAATAGATTGCCGGGTATTTCTCCAAGGTTAACATAGTCTACAGTCACTCTCCAGAAAAAGCTGTATATCCAAATTCTAAGACAGAAACAGCCTGTGATTGGTATAGATATGAGAAGGACATAACATCTCCCTCCAGGCCCCCATGAAAAACCAAAACATAGCCTTTGGCAAAAGAACATAGTTAGAATGCCAGCATCATGCTTCTCATTTTTTTGTCTCCTTTTCTCTTTCCCCAGTTTATTGCAGCCAACGATAAGCTGTGGTTCTGGCTGGAAGTGAACTCTGTGGTAGATTTCTTCACGGTTCCCCCAGTGTTTGTGTCTGTGTACTTAAACAGAAGTTGGCTTGGTAAGTCAGTCTCTCCTCCTTTCTTCTTACTGGTTCCCGAACTGTGGTGGATCAGAGGCCTGGGCTGTCCCCACGGAAAGAAAGTTTTGTGTGAATGTGCACAACTCTTGGAGTTTGGGGGTTAGTGAGGACAGTTCTCTTCAGAGCACTAGCCCAGGAGGATTCGCGCAGTGAGTGCTTCAGGTAAGGCAGTTTTCTCATTGTTGAAGCCTACGGGTGACACTGTCACAGCCAGGACCTCTGCCTTCGTGCTTCTGTCATTTTCATTCAGCCTGCAGTTAGAACTGGACAAAGAAGAGCCTGGTACGAGGCCAACTTTCCAAGTAACTGATTCAGGTGCCCCAGAAGGCCTGCCTGCCGAAGTTAGCTTCTGTCTGCTTCTCGGTTTTATGACAAATGGTTCCTGCCTGGTTTATCTAGAGCTAAGAGTTCCTCTGTGGGACAGCGTACAGGAAGGCATCTGGAGCCACTGTCTCCTTGAAGGAGGTGGAGCTCCCCTCCCGTGCTAAAGGAGGGGCTGTTGCAGGTGCTGTGTTCACATCTTACTTCCTGTATCTGCTCAACATGTCACTTCCTGTCTGTCCCTGGCAGGTGACTTCCTGCATTACGAGCAAGACAGTTTGGCAGGAGAAGTAGTTAGCTCGAGGATGGTCATGGCAGCCAGAGGCATAGAGAGACAGCTTTGAGCTTCTTTTTGTTGCACTGAATAATTCTCAGAATGTTTCTGCTGCCGTAGGTCTACTGGGGGAAAGGGAGGCTGAAACAGGATTCAGAGGACTATTTGTGCGTCCAATCTGTATTTTTAGAAATTTTTGGTGTTACCTCAATTTTTTTTCAAAGTAATAGAAATAAAACCTTGGATTGCAAGTAACCTGTTCTGCGAGTGTTCCGCAAAGCAAGCAAACATTTCTAAGAAATTTTAACTTGATAAACGAATGATGCCTTGCAATATGAGTTGTATGTGAGGCTGAATGTCACACGATCACAACTGAACCAACGGTTCTTGAAATTTGCTTTGATATACAAATGCTTTGGATTACAAGTGTGTTTCTGGAATGAATTATGCTCGCAAACCAAGGTTTTATGTATATTACATTCAGTATAAACATTTAAAGATGTATAAAGGAAATATCAATCATGTCTTCCCCGTTCTCACTGCCTTGTCCCTGGGATGCTCAATGTTCATAGACTTCCATATCTTTCCTTCATGCCCCATTGCTACAAACATGGATGTGTACATATATATGTTGTAGAGGAGGTGGTCTTTGTACAAATACGTGTGTCCATGACATTGCACTGGAATTTGGTTTTCTCACTAACAAATAAATGATGGACATCCCTTCAGCTCTGTAATAATTCATTTTATTAGAGTTACACAGAATTCTACAAATTGTTGTATTGCAGTTCATTTGGATACAGCCCTAATGATGGACCACCTGATTATTTTCTTTTTGCACTGTAAACAATGTTTTAATAAACACCCTCATCCACACATCTGTGCAATTTTATTTCTCTAGATGGTTCTAGGTTCCTGGAAGAGTAATTGCTGAATCAAAGCATGCATATATTTTAGTTTGTACAGAAATTGATGGTTCACTTTTCAGAAATGTTGTGTCAAGATATGCTTCCACTAGCAGTATGTTTTTGATGTCCTTGCTAGCACTGTGAATTTATTACATGCCTCATATCAAGTATTTAAAAAAAGAAGCACCCTTTGTATATGATGTATGCAATAATCACATACACACATATCTGTGTGTATCTATGTGTGTATATCCCATAAGGATTCTATTTTGGATGGATTTTCACATTAGAATTGTATTCATTCACTCAATGGAAAAGTCATCATCCTTAATTTGAGACCTGCTTGCTTAGATTGGGTTTTCCAGCCAGCTTGATGAAACCATCAGAGCCACTCACAAATCTGAGAAGTAACCTGAATATGTTCTGGTACTGAGGGTCCCAGCTACCTCAGCTTGACTGTTAACTGGCTTTGTGACCTGGGGAGCTCACTTTTCTTTCACTCAGCCTGTTGTTTATAATCTGTAAAATAAAGGTTAGGTTAGATGATTTCTCAGGTACTTTCAGCTCAGAATGTCTCTAGGATTCTTGCATTGTTCATGGGAAATTTGGCATCTAGGTTGTTGGGAAGGACTAGGAAATTGGTGAAATCAAACCATCAACATTCCTGAGTCAAAATTACATATGGGTTGCTAACTATGGTTCATCCTAGACCATCCTGTTGCAAAGAGTATACACACGCATGTGTGCACACACGCACACGCATGTACCCATGTACCCGTGAGCATGCACAGACCCTGAAAAACTCCAGACAGACAGAGAAAGAAGGAAGGGGAAGAGGAAAGAAGAGAGGAAGGGAGAGAGAAGGAGGGAGAGAGGGAGGGAGGGAGGAGGGAAAGGAATCTGCCTTCTCTTCCTGCCTTCTCTTCTCTTCTAATTATTCTGTACGCTGGAACAACCACTTTGCTTCTGGGCCCTCAGTTTTCCCTTCTGAAAAATGGGAGGTTTGGACTTAAATTATCATCTAGTCCCCACACTTCATGAGTTGGAATTTTATGTCAAGCTCCATTCTCTCTTGGTCCCTTGTGGTCCTAGGTGACTGAGGATAGTCCTTCATGACTGGTGGAGACACCCTCCTGTGCAGCGAGCAGATCTCACCCCAGGGTAAGGGTATAGAGCCAAGTCTCCTTGTGAGACTAAAAGCATCTTTGTGTCAGGAGAACTTGGATGTTTTAAAAATTCATGCCTTCTTGGGAATGATTTAATCCTGACTTTTGGCTTGGTGTTCTCATCTAGTGAAAAATCCACCAGAGTGAACAGGAAAGGGGGAAGAAAAAGAAAAAAGAAGAGAAATGAGATATACTTTTGCATCTGCTATGATTTCTCTTCAAAAATTAAACCTTTAAAATGTGCTTCAATTGAACAGTATTTATTAATACCTACTATGTGCCAGGCACCTTTCCAGATGATTTGGAAACAACAGTGAATAAAATAGCATCCTACCCCATAATGTTGCAGTGAGGGAAGAACAGGAAAAAAATGAGCCTAGTAAATAGGCAAATTATACAGTGCGTTAGGAAGCATAAGTGTATTGAAACTGAAAACAGACCAACAAACTTTTGGGCTATAAAATGATAATAAAAATACCAACAACAAATAACCTTTCCCCCCTTGTAGGAGAAGGCATCCTTAATGAAATGCTTGTGGTTGTCAGCCCCTTGGGTGAGCTCCACCACTGGTCTTCCTGTTATGGAAGAGAATTCAGTAGAATAATATTTCAAGGAGGTTTCCGTGTCTGATTTAATACATGGGTTATTACATCGTGAAACAATTATTGTGCTGATGAGCTGCCAAATATAAAATGAACATTCCCATGAGATATGGCTTATACAGTAGAAGGAATAATCCCATTAAACGGGGGGCATTTCAGGAAGTGCTACCCTCCTCCTGGAAAATGAAAGGGTGCTGCCTTTACTGGTTGAGGTTTGGCGTAAGCTGGGGAAAAGTGCAGTCTGTTCTATTTCTCCTGCACACACCTGCTGAGCTCTATGACACAGGGGGCTGCGCTATAGCTGGAGTCATGTGGGTGCAAAACAGAACAAGGGCTATGACCCCCATCCTTACCTTTGCCAGAGCAAAATGCACACCACATTTGACTTCTTATCATAATGTATGGTTGCATATCATATAGTATTGTATTGGTTTACTTTATGTATGTATTATCTTAGTGCCTTTGATGGTGTATTGATAATAACAGCTAATTCCAGTTCTACCATGTGCTGGGAACTCTGATCAGCCCCTTACATATATGAACTCACTTACTTCTCAGAAAAGTCCTGTGAGCTGGGAGTTACTTTCCCCATTTTGCAGATAAGGAAACAGATTCAGTGACGATAGCTCTTGTCCCAGGTTGCGTAGCCTTGGAAGAGGTGGAAGGGGTGATTTGCCCCAGATTTGATCTGATTTTATGTCTGTATTCATGCTGTTCTTCTGCCTCCGTCCTTAGCCTCGAAAGATTGGGGGTTTTGAGGACTGCGTTGGGGTGACTGAGCTGATTTGGCTAATTTCTGTTGGCACTTCTCCATCTCTCCTTACTGAGAGAGATTCACTTCAGGCAGGCAGGGAGGGGAAGAGCTCTTATTTAAGAACACACGTCCTCATGACTCCTCATCCCCATCCCACTCGTCTTGCCCACCTTCAGTTTCTAGAGTTGTCACTAGGACCTGGGGAACACATAGAGCTTGTCTGGTGTCTCCCGAGTCCCAAGGTACCTTAGCACCTTGGGGATCAGATCTGTTCCACCTGAGAGAGAGGGAGAGACTAGAGGCTTCCACACATGCTGTCAATAGAGCAGAGTGGGTCAGAGCCAAGCTCTGGGCTACCACCTCAATTCACATCTTGGCTTGGCCAATGGGTCACCTTAAGCAAGGTTGTTTTACCTGTCTTAAACTCAGTTTTCCACCTGTCCAATGAATGGGCAGTACTCACCTCACAGGGTTGCAGAGGGGATTTTGTGAGGCAGTGTAAGGAAAATGCCATGTACCTAGGACGGGGTTCACGATGATCCCAGGCTTCTCTTTCTAACCTACCTATCATATTTTAAAGCACCAAGAAAGAAAACAAACCAGAATGGAACCAAAAATAAGGCAGCGGGATGTGAGGACATCCACGTTGGCAGGCGGCAAGTCTCTGCTTATTTTAATTCCTGTTCCCACACACACCAGCTTATTCATTTTTGTTTCTCTCACCAAATCCTTATCCTACCTCACTAAAATAAATGTACCTTGAAATGAGAGATGTATTTTATTTTGAGACTAGAATAACATGCTGAGGAGAGCTCTTCTGTCTGTCTCATTTTGGGGGGAACTCTATCCCCAAGGTAGGTCAACAGACTGTGCCTCCTTTGTGTATTTATTTATGTGGTTTCATTGAGGGTCATTTTGTGTAGTTAAAAGGAGAGAGGAGAGAAAAAATAATGATGCACTCACTGGCCACTCATCTCGCTAGCTTTTATTGAGTGATTACTGTGTATTCAGCACTGAGATGAGGGGACCATGTCTGGCCACCCTGTTTTCCTATGATCTCCAACACTGCCCCTCTTCTCTGATTAATGAAATCAGGGGATGGTAAGGAGCCCCAGGCCTTGAACCCAGGGTGGAAAAACTGTCAACTATAAACGTACCTGTTCCTCTAACCCATGTTAGACTTCAGCACCTCTGGAAAACACTGCTAGAAAATAGAGAACTCTGATAAAAAATAGAAAAATGAGTTAGTGCCCAGCCACAAGGCAATTAAAATGATTTAAGATATCTGCTTATAAATATATGCCCGGGCAGTACCTTTTTTGTGTCAAAAGGTGATAAAAACAGGATTTAAAAAAAAAAAAAGTTCAGATCCTCAAAAACAACAACAAAAGGACAAAACGTAGTTCCTGTTTGAGACTGAGGTTTCAATCTAGTTTTAGAACCAAAATAAACACGCATGCAGCAACAGCAAGTAACACTGCCCGCTGTATAATTAAGTCCCAAATTGTCAGGTACAGGCTGTAAGGGCCGTGGGAGTTCACAGGAGAAAGAGCTTATGTGGGTGGAGGAACGCGAGGAGGCTTCTGCAAGGCACCAGCTCAGCCCGGCTTGCCGTGGTGGGTGAAACTGGGGAGCAGTGGCCCGCTTCGAAGGGGAGAGGAGACCAGCCTACCCTGTGCAGAGGATAGCAGGTGCCCACCAATGATAATGCCGTCCTAGAGAAGAAAGCACCCTTCCCTGCACCAGGCATCAGCCCCACAGCCCCGCAAGATGGATGTGTTTGTTTCCTCTTGCTACAGTAACAAGTGAGCACCACAAATGGCGGTGGCTTAACACAAGTTTCTTTCTTTTTTTTTAATGCTTTATTATTTATTTTTGAGAGAGAGACACAGAGATAGAGAGCGAATGAGCATGAGTGGGTGAGGGGCAAAGAGAGAGGGAGAATCCGAAGCAGGCTCCAAGCTCTGTCAGCACAGAGCCCAATGCGGGGCTTGAACTCATGAACTGTAAGATCATGACCTGAGCCAAAATCAGATGCTTAACCAACTGAGCCACCCAGGTGCCCCAACACAAGTTTACTTCTTACAGGTATGTAGATTAGAAGTCAGCTTGGGTCTCTCTGGACTAAGGGACAAGAGTCTTCAGGGCTGTGCTCCCTTCTGGAAGCTCAGAGGAATGTTCTCTTACCTTGCCTTTTCCATCTTTCGCAGACCACCCACACTCCTTGGCTTGGGGCCCCTTCCTCCATCTTCAAAGCCAGCAGCCCTGGGTTGAGTCCTCTTACCACGTCTCACTGATCTTGCCATCTGTCATCACCTTCCTCAGACTGTCTCTCTCCTGTCTCCTGCTCCTACTTCTAAGGACCCTTGTGATTATACTGGGGTCCTACATGGATAATCCAAGATACTTACCCCATATTAAGGTCAGCGGGTTAGTAACCTTAATTTGTCTGCTACTGTGATTACCTTTTGCCATGTAAATTACCATATGCCCAGGTTCTGAGGATTACCATGAATGTTTTGGGGGGGTGGGGTGGGCATTATTCTGCCCATCAAAAGCGGTATTATTATTAATACTCCTATTTTGCTGAAGAGGAAACTGAGGTTCAGAGAAGTTAAGTATCTTTCCCCGAATCATGGAGCCAGTGGCTCTGCACAGTCTTTTGGAGTCCAAAAGACTTAGTAGGCATTCTGGGCCCTCCACGCCCTTGCCTTGTCATATGTTTCTACCCTGTTATGGGAGGAGACCTTTGGGGAAATCTTGCTTGGAGCCTGAGAACTTCCCCCCTCTCCTCACTTCCACGTATTGTTTTTCTTCTTCTTCTTCTCTTCTTCTTCTTCTTCTTCTTCTTCTTCTTCTTCTTCTTCTTCTTTTCTTGGGACCTGGTGAATTACTAAGCTGATATGCCTACTATTCATTATTCTTAAACATTTGCTCTGGTGGGGGGGGGGGGCTTCCCATGTGGCTGCAGCAATTGAGGGGAACATGTTAGGTCTACATGCCCCCTGCTTAAAAGCTTCCTTTCCTTAGAATTCATGCTTTCTTGCTTTTTCTGGAGCTTATTTTAAAGAATGGAGAGAAACCAGAATTTTAGAATGCCAGATGAGGCGACAAGTTATGACGACGTGTTCCCAGGGAAAGCAGCGTGTGGAGTCACCTTTCCTCTCGTTATTCTCTCAGGGCACAGCTGCAGTCTTAGGAGGCTTTCCATTGCCCTCTACATCATAGGGTGTCTGGCCCCAGGGCCGCTCCCTTGCTTGAAGAATCCCACAACGGGTAAAGTGAGGTGCGGTTAATATCTAGCCTTCTGTTGACTGGCCTCTGCATTTGGTAAAAGTACTCAACAGTGAAATTCCTGTTTCCTGACATCAGGAATTTTCAGTGTATTGAAACTTAAAACAAAACAAAACAAAACCATAAAACCCCGAATATGATTTGGCCAGAAAGTAGAGGCAGCCCCTTGTGGGCAGCCCCAGGCACACAGACTTGACTCCCAGCCTCCCCTGCCCCTTACAATTCCTGCCAGGGGTCTACCAGGCTGCTAATTGCATCTACCCTGCTGTGTGTTCCCTCTGCTGAGGGCAGAGTGAGTTTCTGCCCCATCTCACTGGCTGGCATCCCTCTCCCTGTTAAGGCACAGCCCTAACTTCACCACCCATGTAAAGCCTTCCCATTTTTCCAGTTGGAATGAATTCCCTGACATTTTTCTCTTTTGCTCTTACAATTAGTGCTATAAAAGCAGTATTATCATCTGTGTTATATTATCAGTTAGAATACAAGTTCCATGATACCTTTGTGCAGGAACATTGACCGTCCTGTTTTTTTTGCTGTGTCCTGGTGCCTGGAACAGTGCCTGGCACATAATTTGTGCTTGTTGAATGAATGAATGAATGAATGAATGAGTGTGTTTTCTTTCAAGGATGATAATAATGAACAATTACTTGCTTATTAAAGGCAGACACTGGGCTCAGCATCTCATATACGTTATCTGAATTAATGTTCACAGCAGCCCAATGAGTAAATGCTATAGTCTGATTTTACAATTTAGAGAACTGAGGTTTGCGAGTTACGTAACTTTCTCAGGTAGTAAGTGTGGCTCCAGGACTCAGCCCAGTTCAATCTGATTTCTGAGCCCATGCTTTTAAAATTACTAGTCCAGTGGTTCTCAAGGTGTGGTTCCCATACCAGCAGCATCAGCACCACCTGAAAATTTGTTAGATATGCAGATTCTTAGAACCCAGCACAGACGCAATGAATCAAAAACTCCCAGAGTTTAATCTGACAATCTTTGTTTTGCACATCTTCCTGGCCACGCTGATATTCACCCAATTTTGAGAACCACTGTCTTAGGCTATTCTGGGATGCTTATACATTTGGCTGTCCACAAGAATCCCCCAGAAGGTTTTCAAAACTCATGATGTTCAGACCAAACCTCCAATCAATTAAATCAGAGTCTCTGGGTTGGGGGATATGACCCAGGTTCAGCATTTTTTAATGTTCACCATTGCATCAAAAATGCAATAAGGTTGAGAACCATGTATATACATCTTCTAATTGTGAACGTTGAGTTAATTTCTCCCTAGAAGAGTGCTTCCTAGTCTTTATGTGCATGTGAAACCCTGGGAGGTCTTAGAATGCAGTTTCTGATTTGGGAAGTTTGGGCGGGACCAGATATTCTGCCTTTCTACATGTTTCCAGGTGAGGCTGGTGTTTCTAGTCTGGGGACCGTATTCGAAGTAGCCAGGCTTTCTAGTCTGGACTGAAATGTCCAGTAAGGTAACCACTAACAACATTGGGCTACTTAAATGTAGGCTAACCAAAATTAAATAAAATCTCAAAGCTCTGTTTCTCATTCATACTAGCTACATTTCAAGCATTTGCTAGCACCGTGTGGTTAGTGGCTGTGGTGTTGGACAGCACAAATGCAGAACATTGCCATCATCACAAGAATTCCACCTGATCACACTGCTCTAGAATGTGTCTTGTGAGAGAGGTGCCTTGGTGGCTCAGCCGGTTGAGCGTCCGACTTCAGCTCAGGTCAGGTTGTGATCTCACCATTCGTGACTTTTAGCCTCGCGTTGGACGCTGTGCTGACAGCTCAGAGCCTGGGACCTGCTTTCGATTCTGTGTCTCTGTCTCTCTACCCCTCCTCTGCTCGTGCTCTGTCTCGCTCTCTCTCCTTCAGAAGTAAATAAACATTAACAATTTTTTTTAGACTGTGTCTTGTGATAGAACGTACCATGAATTTTTACTTTTTGTATGTCTGGGACACCCTTGTAAACCGTGGAAGCTTAACAAATGTTTACTGAAGTGATTTTTAATGAGAGGACTGATGTACAGATGTACACCATCGAAGTGAGACTCCCCACCACCCTATCCAGATTACATTATTTAAGGCCTCAGTAGGCAACAACCGCACAAAAGAGGCTCTGGGCCTGGCTCCAGCTCCAGCTTCTTCCCCGGGACTCTACTGCTGCATTTTGAAATGGCCTTCTGGGCTCTGAAAGGAAAGGTCTCTGGTGCCCCCTACAGGACTGTCTTGGACTTTGCTGGATCAGAGTGAGATTAAGTAGGCTGGAGGAGGGTAGATAAATTGGCTCAAAGTCAGTGGATACTTGGCAGTTAGTCAGAGGTAAGGATAGGCTCACTTTGCATTCCCACAAGGTGTTTGACATCTAATAACTTGACTTGAGTCAGCCGCTATGACCATAAACTCCCCATTCTTCCCCCCACCACCCCAAGGGGTCTCCTGGTCCCATTGCCCAGGGTCTAGAAGGAAGGGCCTTTGAGAACCACCAGAGGTGACCTGAGGCAGTTGGACACAGATGCTCTAAAACCCAAAGCCTTCTATGTAAACCCTTCCCTGTAGTTAGTGGTTTAATTTAAAATAATAACAATAAAAGAAAAGTGTGGCTTCCCTTTTGGGGGCCAGATGTCTTTAGAGATGGAGAAAGAGAGAGAAGAAGTATGTGCTCTAAAAGAGAAGGTGCTTCCATAACTAGGGTAGTGTTGGATCTGTTCACATCTTACATCTTTACATGTGTGTATGTATATGTGTGTTTGTACATGTACAGGTACAATTTGTAATTATCCCAGGTAGTCTTCCAAACACCACTATGAAATAAGGATCATTTTTAGCCCCATTTTCCAGATGGGGAAACCAAGGCCTAGAGAGGCTCTGTAACTTGCCAAGAGTCATATAGTGAATAAGTGGCAGAGCCAGGCTTTGGAGCCAGGCACTCTACCTCCAAGGTTTATGTTCCTCAGTGGTCTATTATGCTAGCTTTCAAGCTATAAAATTAACTCGCCATTATAGTTTCACTTACAAAAAATTAATCTAACAGCCCTGTCTAACCAGAGCAAATACTGAGTGCAGCTTCCTCCCATTCCAGTCTCCTAAGAAAAGGTGAAAAGCCCCCTAAACAGAAAGTTCTTTGGTACTCCTAGGTAAGAAAGGAAATTTAGAAGAAAAATAACCCAATCCATTTTTTTTAAAAAAACTGAGTTAATACAATTTCTATAACTTAGTAGCCTCCAAACTACTTTTGGTTTTGGCCTTAAAACACCTTTTCCCCTTTTCCCCAGCCCCCTTTTTCTGAACCTCTTGGTTTATTCTATACAAGTAGCCAAATAAATAAAACCAATCTATGTTACCACCATTGGTCCATCTTGAAATAGTGTCAGGTTAGAGTTTATGGGCTGTACTGTTTGCCTGAGCTATTTTGGGGTGGAGAGGGCTATTAAGTGGTGCCATGCGCCTTGGGAAAAGCATTGGGACTGCATTGCTATTGTGTGGCAAGAGCAATGAACTCACTGAGTTCCGTCCCTTTGGGCTCTGAAGGAAGGCAGCCCCAGCAAAGTGGCACGCAGAAAGTTTAGATGTGTTTCAGGGAGCTAATTGCTGCTCTGGTAGCTGCTCTGGCTGAAACTGCTTCTAGAGAAATTATTCCTCTGTAAGAGATTTCCGACTGTATTCCCTTGATATTGCTTTGTCAGGGCATGCTTTAAATAAGATGCCCTCTGTAGGTAGCAGGGATTCTAAATCCTCATTGACGTGTACAGCTCTGCTATATGCCAAATTGGAAATAACATCTCAAAATGAATGTCTTCAAGGAACAAATTCAGCAGTAGGTTTTCATAGATGCCAAAACCTCTCCAGGTGGCTGTACTTCATCTGGGGTATTATTGGAACAGCCTTCTCAAGCAACCTAAATCTCTAGGACTGGACGTATATTTACCTTTGCATCATCTTGAAAAAATAGATGCCTTGATTCTTCTCGATGAGATAGGGCCGTGATGGATCGACTTGGCTGGCAGACCAGGTAGGGAGAAAGTGGACACGGGAAGCAGCTCTGAGACGCTATTGCCAGACCTCCTCCCTCCCTGCGGGACAGAGCCTCTCAGCTCCCTTTTCTGGAGAATGATAGAGCCTGACTCCTCTCCACCCCCAGGATAATTTATTCTAGCAAACACTCTTTCCCAGTCATCCTACCTGCAGACACCTAGATGCCCCAGCCTGGACCCGGGCCTGCTGGCAAAAGTAAGGGCAGATGACAGGTGGTGAGCAAAGCTCCATTTTTCATGAGCCACTTTATATTACCAGAAATAAAAATCAAATACCGGCTTGACGACACTTTGCTCTCAAGTAACAACTGCTCAATTCAACTTCTGTCTTTAAGGCCAGATAAGAATTTAGCAACCCACCTCACAGAGGGTACCGCTCATTTATTATTTCCTGGGTGGATTGCAGAACTTTTCCACGGCCAGACCAGGGGCAGAACAAATTCGTCCTTTTTGTCAAAACTCATTCTCACAATCTTTGCCTTTCATATTCTCACGCGGCCTCCCTTTCTACCTCTCTCGGTGAATTTCTTCCCTGTGGTCACCAAACAGCTTACTCACCAGCCACCCCGATCCCCGCTGCAGATATGCCCCAACTCCATGACTCTGGTAGAACCCAGCCCCTGACTAACAACTGATGCTCATCCGTCCTCTGTGCTCACCTGAACGCAGCCAGTTACGATCTCGCCCCTTCTGAAACCGCCATCATCTGAATCATTCATGGCCTCCCTTCCAAAGTTGACTATATTTTTTATAAGTCATGTATAAAGTATTTTTATAAGTCCATGTCCTGGCTGATGAACTAGATCAGAAACTGGAAAAGCTGGCCCATTGCCTGTTTTCCTAAAGTTTTATTAGGACATAGCCACACCCACTTATTTACATCTTATCTTGGGCAGTGAGCCAGAGATCTAGGGTCCCCAAAGCCTAAAATCTTCACTATCTGGCTCTTTATTGAAAGTCTGTGATGTGATCCCTGCTCTAGAATAACAGCTATGTTATGTATTCCTTTACATTCCACTAACTGTTTGCCACAGTGTTTTGCACGTGGTCCCTACTGATCGGTTTTGATAAACTGGGCATAAACCTTCCTCTGAAATCAGTAAGAAATGTAATAGTAATAAAGTAACATCCTATTTCTGCCCATGCTATTGCTGTTATTTCTAGAGCTACCTAGTATTGTGCAGCAGGTGTTGGACTTTGCTCTTTATCTGCATGTCTCATTTGATCCTCCCAACAGCCCTAGATAAGAGACCTTGGAGCTCTGAGAGGTGAGCTGTCTCCTTTGCTGTGTGACTTCAGCAAGGATTCAAACTCGGGTCTTTGTGATCTAAGAGCCCGAGATTTTCATTCCTGCTAGGTACTCCCGGTCCAGCCCTAGCCCCTCCAGGTGCTTGCTCCCTGCACACCTCACTCACCTTCTCTGAATCTCGGTTCTAGTGAAGAGACTCCATTAAATGCCACCATTGTTACTGCTATTATCATCCTCATTCATTCATTCCACAGATCTTAAAACAAATACACGTGTTAGTTGCTGTACGGGGCTTGGTGTTTAGACTGTGAGTGAGGTATCTTTCCCCTGCTGTGGGAAGGGCAAGTCTATAAACCCTGGCTTGTAAACCCAGATGTTTCCAGGGATGGGAAGATAACAGATGAGTGAAGCCTGCCAGATGAAGGCTATCTCTAGCTGGGGAGTGAATTTCCCCCTTAAAACGTTAGCAGCTGATCATGTTTGGCAGATTCTTGCTATGTAGACACATCCTCAGTGTCCAGTAGGGCCTTCTCCTCTCCTTTCCTCCCCCTCCTCCCCCTCCCCTCCTCCTCCTCCTCCTCCTCCTCCTCCTCCTCCTCCTCGAGAACAGTTATCTTTGGCCACAGTGACTTGCCCTTTAAAAACTGGTCTAGGCTGCAATATTATCTCTCTGCTTGGGACACAGAAATTCTTCTCTATAGGAAACAGTCATACTAGACTGTTTTCCCACTTACCACATCTATTGTCCAGCATCCTTACAAAGACTATGTATGTCCTGACATCGGCTGACAACACTAAACAGGTTACAGCAGATTCACCAATAAATATCCATAATGTGGTGGGTGAGTATCTTAGGCGACTTAAAACACTTAACTTGAGTTTGCAAACTGGGACAGAAATCCCTTTTCCAATGTTCTTGCATTTGGAGCAAAGTGCACGTTGTCTCAGGACTTCTCATTCCTATTTTTGGTTTTTGTTCATTTTGAGCAATAGCCTTTGCTTACTACCCACCCTACTCCCTTAGTAAAAGCGCTTCTAGTCTGGTGGAGAGGAGGGATCCAGTGCAAGCACGAAGGGATCTGAGGGAAACCCAGGTGTCACACGTTTTTTCCCTACAGTGACCTGCCCCAAATGTCTATTCTCTTGGCCCTCAGAGACTCTCTCCAGTCCCTCACTGTAGCAGGACCGCGTTTTCTAGGCCACGCTTCTGAAAAGATTTGTTGTGTGGTTCTGCCCCCTAGTGGGAGAAATTAGGAATGAAACACACAGAAGCTTCTGTCCTCCGAATTCTGCCTCCTTCAATCCTGGTGAATGAACCTCGGCAAATGTAAGCTCTGTTTTTGACTCTTCGAGATAGCATATCCCTCAAAAGGTGCCTCAGACTATCTGTGAAAGCTTGAAAAAGACAAATGTCAGGCCAATAGATAGAAATTTTAAAAAGTAGGCGTATGTATTAGGCTAAACATGTGCTAAGATGTCCCAGGAAGGCCAAGGAAAGGAGATACCCTAGCCTGACTCCAGAGTGTTGCCCTAAAACAAAGGATTCTCTTCAATTGTTTATCTAATCGTTTTAAGCCTTCTGTCCTTTGGTGGAATATGTGCCTTCTGTCCTTTGACTGAATTGGTTTCGGATTTGAAAGAAACACTGAAGGACCTGTCACTTTCCTTCTTGTATGTCAAGCTGGCCAGCTATGAAAAATGGAAGAATGTGCAGATCCTGAATAGATATGTTTGTCAAACCTACACAGAAATAGGAACTTTATTAATAAACTCGAGTGTGATCATAATACATGTATCCCAGTAAAGCAGCTCTGATAGATGAACCAGAACTATAGTATTTAAATAAGGCGTGTACTGTGTTAGTGTTGTGTTAGTATTTCATTCCTTCCTCCTGCGAGGTGAGTTAGCATGATATTACCATTAACTGCCATTGGGTGGGTCCCAAAGGTCATTTCTGGGGAAGATAACAGAGCTTTTCATATGATATGCTTTCAAACCGCCTAGCAGATGCAGAATAATATGAAAAGAGGCCAAAAAAAGTAGTGAATATTTTTATCTCGAGTTGTCATTCCTTATATCAACTCATTTTTAGGGAAGAGAAAGCCTGTTTTTTTCTGTTATGACATTTCTGTCATTTTTTTTTTTTTTGACTGTCTGGCTGGACTTCATCTCAGCAAAGTTGAAAAAATATTCTAGATGAGGGGAAAAAAATGATGGGAAGAAACTGGAAGAAGGGAGAGAGCCACAACACAAGGAGAAACAGGATTCTGATGTCCTGTTGCCAATTGGAAAGTTTAGGGTTTTCAAGAAGGAAATGTGTTATTCTAGGGCTAACAGGAATCCCAGAAGCATTTGTGGTTGCTCAAGGAGTACTTCAATGATCTGACGATGGCAGCCGTGGAACTAGGCAGTTAACAGAGCAAGAGAAACAGATGACCCTTGGGTGCAAATGTGCGTTGTTCAGACCACCTCTATTGGGTCTAGATACCCAAGGGACACAGCTGCTTCCAGAGGGGAAAAGAGCTACAAAGTAATCCGGGAATCAGGTTTTCAGAGCTCCTTATGTTCCAGGACCCTTAAAAATGATCAGTAGCATGTGTTTGTGTGTGTGTGGAGGGAGGACAACAAAAGGGGTAATTTGTGTGTATGTGTTCATGTGCTTTACAGTGGCCACCCGTGTTGAAGCTGCAATTTAAAAATGGGTGTGGAAAGAAAAGCTTCATGATTTTTAGCCCTAGTGGGTCAATTTAAGAAGCCAATGTCAAGTCTCTTCTCTGCTGGTGTGTGTTCAGCCTGGCCATCCTTTGTACCAAAGACCTTGAGCAGACCTTGGCTAAAACCCCAAGGTATACTCCTCATTCACTGTCAGCAGTCATCTGTGGAATGGATTGGTGTGGGCTGCGTTGCCTTGGGCAGGGTGCGTGTGTCATTCAAGAGACGATGCATCAGGCTACAGAGGCAGAGGGAGGCTGCCGTATGTCCACAGAAGTGAGTGAATCAGAAAGCCAGATGGGGACCCCCTCTAAGGACATGAGGAATTGCAGAGCACAAAACTAGAAGGGCTTGGGAACATCTTGTCCTTTATTTCACTTACGACAAAAACTGAGGCCCAGGGATGCCAAGGAATTTGCCTACATTTCTTCCACTAATTAATTAATTCCTCCATTTATTTATTCAGTGATGATGCCTGAGTGTCTCTCATGTGCCAGGCTTTGTTCTGGTGCCGGGGTTTTATAAAGAGGATGCGTGTCACACGGGGAATAGAAATTTGTTGTTAAGTCAATTTAAGAGAAAAAGCTGGCCGAGGATGAAGAGTCTCAGGGCAGAAGCAAGAGAGAAGGGAGAAAAGAGAACCACGTTTGTGCTGTGGATGTGAACACAGATTTGACAGTGTTTGATAATTACAGTAACCACCAGTGCATGATGGGAGGTTACCCCTGGTACCATTTCTTGGCAACCATCAGCACTGTAATAGCAAAGGTACTTGTAAGAGGGTTTGATTAGTTTTTATCTCCTGCTGCAGGCCCAGACTGTGAGTTCCATCATGCAGGTACCTTTGTTGGCTCTATGTTTTATCCCCAGAACCTGGGAAAACACTTGACACATGGTAGATACTCAGTAAATATCCACTGAATGAACAATGGAAGGAACAACAAAATGATACGGGTGCCCATGTTCCATTCTATAGTGTAGGGATCAGCCAACATCAGTAAAGGGTCAGCTAGTAAATGTTGAGGCTTTAGGGGCCATATAGTCTCCAGCACACCCATTCAACTGTACCTTTGTAGCAAGAAAGCAGCCATAGACAATGTGTGAAAGAAGGGGTATGGCTGTATCTCTACAGTTTATTCATGGATACTGAAATGGGCATTTCGTACAGTGTTCCTGTTCCATGAAATATTATAATATGTTTTAACTATTTAAAAATATAAAAAATAAGGACACATGGGTGGCTCAGTCAGTTAAGTGTCCGACTCTTGATTTCTGCTCAGGTCACGATCTCGCGGTTTGTGAGATTGAGACTTACAAGGGCTCTGTGCTGGCAGCGTCGAGCCTGCTTGGGATTGTCTCTCTCCCTCTCTCTCTGCCTGTCCCCTGCTCATGCTCTCTCTCTCTCAAAATAAATAAACTAAAAAAAAATCTTAAAAAAATAAAATAAAAATGTAAAAAATAGACATTCTTAGCTTACAGACAATAAAGAAAGGGGTGACAGGCCAGATTTGTCCCATGGGCTCTAGTTTACCAACCCTGCTATAGAAGTAGATAAATTGTTAAAGGTCTCATGAAAGTTTTAATTGATTGATTCATTTATCTATTCTGAGCCAGGCTCTGTATCAGGCACTGGGCATACGCAGAAATAAGACACAGTATCTGTCCTCAGTTGGTCTAGTGTCTAACTGAAGAAGATACATGTAAAAAAAAATAAGTATAATAAAAATAAGCTTGGCACAGGGAGGGAGTGGTCAATTCTGTGCTAGAAGGATGAGAGAGCTTCATGGAGATGGTGTTGCTTCTGTTGGGGCCTGAATGATAAGTAAGTAATGGCCAGGAAAAGATAGGGAAGGCACCACGTGTGGAGAGGTGCAGAAGCAGTTTTTCTTTTGAGAGTCAGCTATGATGGGGGCAAGGCCCTGGAAAGGTGTCCCGGGAGGCATGGGCCATATCTGCCAGGACTTGGGGTATTATGTGTCCGAATTTGAAATGTGCAAGTCTGATCTTGGAAGTGTCTCCCTGAAAATCCTCTAGAATTCTGTCGTCTGCAGAAAAGAGTGTAAAGAGCATCCTTTGGGAGAAATTGGGACTGTGTTGGCTCGAGACAGAGGACAGGACTGCTTGAGACCACTTCAGAATCTAGGGAAGAAGTCATAAGGACTTGTGGTAATTAAGGCAGAAGCAGAGTCTTGGAGAAGAGGCAAAAATCAAGAGAAATATCAAGGAAGAAGACCCTAAAAGACTTGGTGGTTGATAGATATGTAGAAGATGAAGGTATAGGAAAAATCTAGAATGACTGGCTTTTGGCTTGGATATCTCCCCGTTAATGGTACCATCCTCCACACAGAAAACAGTGAAGGAGGGTATGTTTTAGAAGAGGGTGATTAGATCTCTGGAGCTTCCTTCTTTGATAATTTTTAAAGAGTTCTCCTTATGAGACTTAATCCCTAAATCTATAGAACAGGAATAATAATTTTTGTACTTCTTTTGGAAGGGCAGAATTGGTATGGCTAGCCTCTCTTGGCCGTCCTAATGATGATTAGTCACCAGCACAAAGACAAGGTCATTATGTTCAGCAGGTCAGATCTTCGAAGGATGAGTCATGACTGTGTAGTAAATAAGAACCTCACGGCCCATCTAATCAATGTATGCAAAGCGCTCTAAAGTTAATTGGGGATTTCTAGACTACACCTTCCAAACATCACAAGCATCTTTCAAATATTCCCTATTTAAACACACACACACACACACACACACACACACACACACACACACACACAAATATTCCCTATTTACAGATTGGAAAATCAACATAGATGGAGTGATTTCTCCACTTTCTTGAAGTCAATTTGCCTAGTCTCTAGTGCTCAAAAACTTTCTGCTAATTCGCTTTCTCATTCCTTGCCCATTGGAGAGGACCCGTGGATTTTTGGATAGCTTCCTTACAGATTAGAAAGACTTAGAAAAAAAAATTCCCAGTTTTTCTCATTTGGTGAGGACCTGCCCAGTTTTTAATCTTGATCAAAACGTAGATGGATCTCTATACTGTGGTCAGAAAACAACAAAACTCCCTGTCCATTTTATTTCCTGACAATAGAAAGTGGTCCAGGAAAATACTATTGAACATAGAAGCAAGGTAAAATTAGGACCTTGAAAGGTTTTGCATAATACTTTACTTGTTTGTCTGTTTCTGGTCTGTCTTAATTCCATAATCTATTGTATCCCAGCCAGTAGTTTAGTTCTTCATCACTAGCATTTTGTACTCTTTCAGAATACCTTTGGGGAATTCCAGAGCAAATAGCCTTAAACAGCAACTTAATTGTCTGAGAGATTTTATTTGCTTATTGAGAACTGTTGGGAACACAGCGTTATCTGCATAGGGGAATAATTTCCTTAGCTGCTGTCAGTTTTTACAGCTCTTTGCCCAAAGGATTATAGTTGTTTTTGTATAAAAGGGTGTTTAGAACAGGCACACCAACAGTATCCACTTTGGGTGCTTGTAACTGGGCCCAAAGTGATAACAATTTGAGTAGAATCACTGTGTCTCCTGAGGCCTGGAAAAAAAGGCAGAGAGAGAGGAGAACAGGATTTGGGCATGCAATTTGAGAGTAATAAATGATTCATTCAACAGATAACGTATTGATTACAGCACTGTGCTTGTCATGAGGGTTATACTGTGAGATGTAAGACGGTTTCTGCCTAGAGTAGCTTAATCTAGTTATGGATATGGGAATTCAAAATACCTTGTCTACCAAGGGAGATTGAAGTCCTTGATGAGTCAATAGAACAGTTCAATAATAACACTGATGAGTAAACATGAGAAGATATGCATTGGAATGCATGCAAATGCACTCTTTACTTTGGACATAATTCACATGTTGTCCATGTGCTGATTACATGAGACATATACACTTATCTATACACATGATCTATAATGGTAGAGTAATTGAACAAGACAAGCTGGTGTGCCTGACTTTCTTAGAGTGGGTATGTTGTTGGCACAAGGCAATAATTAATACTAAGACCGGTGGAATTTCCCAGTGAGTCCAAATGGCAAATCCTCCCTGTCCTGCTCACCTAGCCCTGAGTGAATGAATATAGGCATCTGTTAAACAACTGATATTTATGTACCTATTTCACATCTGTCCTTGAGGGCCATCACGTGGGCAAGGACTGTGGAACATGCAGACAACGTGTCTGTCAGTGGACTGACCATACTGAGTAGATGAAAGAGCCTTGGAGGGATGGGGCCTCCTCACAAAATAGGCTTGTAAGTCAATAGCGGGGTGTCAGCACCCTGTGTGTATTTCATGGTGAGAGCGAAAGCAGACATAAATTATGAGTTGTTGAGTCTCCTGCTTGAATGTTCAATTCTTAATTTGAAAGGACACTCAGTGCCAAGGGACTATAACATAGAAAAGGAGTGGCCTTGATGCCTAATAGGAACTGGGGCCTGTCAGGGCTGCTTGAGTTTATTTACGTATATTTGTAAGACATACAGCCTTTCTACAGCTCTTCAGCTCTGTGAAAACATTTTGTGAACATTATTGTATTTAATCAACTCTGTGAGGTAGGTGTCAGTGTTCTCCAGGTTTGGCAGATGTGACCAAGGGTATTCCAAGAGGCCTATGTCCAGTGTCACATGACCAGTAAGCAGCATGACCAGGGCTAGAATTAGGAGGTCTTTCCATCAGTCATATTCCCACTATGATACAAGAGCTGTATCATGACATGAAGACATGTCCTGCCTTCTCAGTGCTGATCACTTAATTTAGGTATATGCTCAGATCGGTTGAATTATTCTCTGGTTGGGAGCCACATGTGTAGTCTGCACCGGATTGTGAGTTGAAAGCAGGGAGTTGCTGTACCGTGGAGACTCACTGGGGGCATAGGGTTTGAGCTGAGCTTCCAAGCATGGGTAGGGTTTGATCAAATGGAGTGGAGAGGAAAGGGCATTGTAGACAAGAGTAAACCTGGGGAGAAATCTGCACGCTGCTTTGGGAAGCCAGTCAGTAGACCAGTGTGGATATTTCAGTGTTTGTGTGGATGGATCTGCACTGGTGGTAAAAATAATTGGAGTGGATTTACCTTGGGAAAGGCAGGATAGCTGAAGCTCTTTGGGGAAGATCGGGGAACGGGGAGGAGAACCTGAACCTGATACCCCATTATGGTCCTTCTCTTTGACCACCTCTTGCAGATGCATAGTAGATGGAGTTCATCCACCTGTCCATCCACCCATTCCTTCATTTCACTTCATTTTGTTTCCTTCAACAGACATTTATTATGTACTTGCTGTGATCCAGGCACTGCATTAAGTCTTAGTGAAGTGACTGAAAGGAACCCTTAATGCTTGGTGAATTAATACATAAATGAATCAACAAAAGAAATGGGGTTTGGGCTGGTGAGCTCATTTGTTGGGGAGAGAGAAGTAAATAGAGGGTTCCAGTGTGTTGGGCTAAGTATGGCAGTGTGGTGCTCTGGGAACATATAGAGAAGCACCAATCCATGGAGCCAGGGAAGGCTTTCTAAAAGAAGTGACATTTTTGGTGACTTTTGGAGTCGGAAGTTGGACTTTATCAGCTACAAAAGGGGTGGAGAGTCAGGTCAAACTGAGTTAGTGTTTGCAAATGAACAAAGGCCTAGACACTGGAGGGAAAGCAAGAAAGTAGGTGTTATCCAAGCTGAAGGGGGGAGGAAGGTAATGGCAGATGATACAGGAAAAATGTTTCTGTGAAAAATGTTACTGGACCACCTGGTCCAAGGTCAGGTCTGCATCCCCTTAGGCAAGTCCTCGGTAAAAATGGTACTGCTCTGGGAAGTTTTCTGACTCGTAGCCCAACACTCATCTCATCTTTCTCACAAGAAGGCCTAGGGAACATCTGTCTAAGGCTAGACACCCAGCAATTTAAGACGAAAGAGAAGAGGCAGCACTACACTGTAGAAGAAAACAAAGCGAGGAGGGCATTGGCGGTACTAGACTATTTTTTCCCTAAAACAAAAGGAGGAAATGAAGTGTCTTTTAATGGCCGGCCTAGAATACCATACAGGGGACTTAAGGAAAAATCAAAATGTATTAGAGCTCTCTTCAGACCTTGGATGGTTTATGGCAGCATCTAAAATCACTGGTAAAATTATGACCTTGTAACTCACAGCTGTGTCATATATTCTCTAGCACACAGTGTGATTTATAACCAAGCCAGTTGCTTTGAAACAGCATGGATAAAAAACTCACCCAACAGGAAGTTTATAAAATGTTGTTGTTTTTAATGTATAATGCCTTTTGCTTCAATCTGCACTGATAGGACGGGTGGCATGCTGTTGGTCAAGGTTATCGGCCCAGTTCCTGCAGTGGGGTGGGGTGCGAGGGTTACTTATCACACTCACATGCCAGCTGGCCAGGCTGCAACATCCAGGATGCAGAATTCTACCCTGCCTCTCCCCAAAAGAGAACAGTCACTCTGAACCCCTTCTTCCCTTGAAATTATACCTGGGCATCCACCGAAGCTTGAACTGCATTACCTTGATTCATATTAAACCCCAGCAAGAAACTGGAGCCCCCCTAGGAGTCCTTCCTTCCTAGGAAATGAAGGGGCTCTGCAGGACAGCTTGTTAGAAAGCCATAAATGGGATTTCCACCAAACTCTTGAAGTCAGCATGGTTTTGACCCCTGTTATGGAGCTAGGGAGGGAAGGGGCTGGGGCAGGCTAGGGGCTGGTGATACTGGACTGTGGGGAATATCAGATTCATCCAACTCTCACTTCTGTGAGAAGGTGAAAGGAGAGAGAGAAAGAGAGAGGACACCCCACACAGCCCAGCGATCAAGCAAGAAAAGCCCCAGATGTGAGTCCAGGGACCCAGTTGTGGTTCAGGCTGGAGCCAGTTTGGTTGACCTTGAACAACTCACCTGCAAAATGGAGATGAGCTCTTGCTTTAGCTACGTAAGAGAGTTATTGTGAAGATCAAAGGAAATGTTATAACTTTTAATCCTGAGCCAGTGGCTAGGTCGTTATTTTTCTCTTGCTCTGCCTATTTCATTTTACCCTCTCGTGGCATGCAACCTTTTTTTGCTCAAAGAAGATTCTTGAGGACAATGACCTCAGACTTCCTTCTCTCTGAAACTATTTTCTTCTGTTGAGTCTCACTTCTGTCTTTCCAGTTATTCCTGATTGCTTTCTCGGAGCTGTTAGGAATCTGATCACTGGGGACCTGTGTACACTCTTTCTTTGATGTGACCACGTGCTTCTCTAGATCAGATTCTTAATGTTCCTGGTTCATGTCCTGCCTGACCCCGACCCATGGGGGAACCCAAAGCAACAAGAAGGGAGGCATCTCATGGCTGAGCAGAAGGATCTTGCTAGGGCATCTGTAATGCAGGTGACCAGAAGCCAGAGCTCACTGCAGTGGTACCCGAAAAGGTGCCAGGACTCTGTTCCCATTGAAGGCAGTGGGGCTTAGAGGACACTGCAGCCCCGTAGTCAGGACCTCTCAGACTTTGGCCACAGCGAGGAACTTTGCCTAGCCCCAGAGCAAGATGAGGGGATTTACTTTTTGTTTGGTACACTGCATCCCAGAAACCATAAACATGCTTTGAATCCCTCCAAGATAAGGGAGCTCTTATTTTATTCCAACACAAGAAGATTCTATTTTATGGGGCAGAGTAAAAGAAGTCTGGACATCTTAATTATGTGTTTTCAAAGTAATTCTTTTATATTTTTTATAAAAATGACACATTTTAATTTTATTTTATTTTTAATTTTTTTAATGTTTATTTTTGAGAGAGAGAGAGAGAGAGAGAGAGAGAGAGAGAGAGACAGAGCATGAGTGGGGGAGGGGCAGAGAGAGAGGGAGACACAGAATCCGAAGCAGGCTCCAGGCTCTGAGCTGTCAGCACAGAGCCAGACGAGGGGCTTGAACCCATGAGCTGTGAGATCATGACCTGAGCCAAAGTCCGACGCTCAACTGACTGAGCCACCCAGGCACCCCTACACATCCTCATTTTAAAAGAAAGTGAGCTAAAACAGACACATGCAAATTTTGATAACTAGGTGAAGTTCATGTTAGACATCTTTGTATGCCTTAGATACTTGAGTGCTAACTAAACAGAAATTTATATGAGTTAACATTATCCATACTGTTAAAAACTAAAATGTTAAATTTAAGTTTGTTTGGAAGTAGCAGGAGCAACATTGAAGACCAGGGAAGGAATTGCTAAACTCCTAACTTGTAGCTCCTGAGTCCGCTGGTGTGGTTAGGAGAGCAACAATTCACCAAAGGAGTGAAGGTGAAGTCATGTTTTCTTTCAACTCTATTTTAAAATGTGTTGTAACAGGGGTGAACTCTGTGCTGGGAAAGGAGAGAACGTGGCCACGCTTACATTTCCACCCCATCCTTCCCAACCCCTCCCCCCATGAATTGGTTCTTATTTCCGTTTTGCCAAGGCTTCCTAACACTGTCTTCTGGAACTAGAGTTTTCCATGTCATTTAGTCTTAGTTAAGTATTTCAAAGTGTGAAGTCCTCACCCAGGTCCTGTCTTTGTAGCTTTTACTGTTAGTTTAGAGAATAATGGTGGAGAAAACTGCTTCCGTGCCACGAGGAACCCCAGCTCCATCCTCAGGGTGCTGGGTGAGCTTGGGCAAGCTGTGTAACCTCTCTGTGCCTCAATTGCTGCATCTGTAACATGGGGGCAACTAGAGCCACCTCATATGGGGTTTTGTGGGGATGGAATGAATTATTTATCTATGTACCTAGATAGGTAGCCATACAGGTCTTAATAGATTGATCTATCAAATTCTCTTTCTCCTTCTCCCTCTATAGCTACCTATCTATAGGTCCATAGGGACACACACACACACACACACACACACACACACACACTTTTTTGGAGATCAGAAAGTAACAGGCAAACTTTATACAGCTATAGATAGTCACTAAGTGGCTTGAATTATTCTGGCAAATTATTCTCATGATTCTATCCTCTCTTCCCATGACAGTCCTCTAAGTCAATAAGAACTTGATTCAGGGTTCTTGTGGGAGTGGCTAGAAGAAGAGATTTGAGGGCAGGTACGTTCAGTACATGTGCTGCACAATACTGGATGCTTTGTGCTGTATTTTCAATTTTTTTTTAAGTTCATTTACTTCCTTTGAGAGAGACAGAGAGCTAGCAGAGAAGGAGGGGCAGAGAGAGGGAGAGAGAGAATCCGAAGCAGGCTCCGCACTGTCAGTGCAGAGCCCGATGCGGGGCTTGAACTCCCGAACTGTGAGGACACGCCCTGAACTGAAATCAATAGTCAGATGCTTAACTGACTGAGCCACCCAGGCGCCCCTGTGCTGTGTCTTGCTCAACTTTTATAGCAACCTGTGAGGTAGACTCATTTTCCCATTTTACAAATGATGCGGGGGAAGTTATTTAGTCTCTCGCAGTTAGTAAGCAGTAGAGCAGGACCTGGAGACTCCCCTCCATCGGTGCTGCCTGTTAAAGAAATGTCACATGGTAGTCGCTAACTAACTTCAGGCAGATTGCAGGGAGTCCTTCCTTTGGAGATAAGAGCTATGCATATGGGTGCCAGAGAGAGGAATTTCATATTGCAAGTTCGTGCCAGCCATAAGCCTGAGAAATGAAAAGTAAGGGAATCATCACTGTGGGTTTGGATTCATCAAGAAAGGAGGTAAAAGCAGAGGATATGGGTGGTGCTAAGAAAACACATTTGGCGGCAGAATTTTAGGGGTGAGCTGGAAGTTATGGAATGCCTTCCTGGGGAAAACCCACCAGCCTCAGGCCTTCTTTTTTTGAAATGTGCTTTGTGGAATTTTGGATTACACAGAAAGTTAGTAGGCATTGTGAAAAGAGAGCTCTATGGTCAAGTAAGTTTGGGAAATCCTAGTTTAATTAGAGGATTTC
This sequence comes from Prionailurus viverrinus, assembly GCF_022837055.1. NCBI lineage: Eukaryota > Metazoa > Chordata > Mammalia > Carnivora > Felidae > Prionailurus > Prionailurus viverrinus. The sequence goes on along the minus strand of NC_062571.1, from coordinate 37,870,000 downwards.
TTAACTGGAGGAATTCTCAGAACCTTGAGTATGCTGGCACACATTGTCAGTTTCCGAGGACAGGATGAGGCCTATCTCTGAACCTGTGGTGTCTTCAGACACCCTTGGAACAGTGTTTTTCCACCTGACGTGGCCTCCCAACAGTAAGCCCTCAGTCATTGCAGGCACAGTGCGGAAAGTAGTCATAGTGACAAATACTTCCCTATACAGTTTCACGTAAGCCTCACAATGACCTAAGAGATGGGTTTTACTATTCTGGTGAGGCAGGCCCTTCTGGTGCCCACCCACACCCCTTGTCCTCACCTTTATGCAGGTGGCTGGGTTTTGAATCGCCAGCATCAGCATTTCTTTGCCTGAGGCTTTTCTCCAGTCACCTAAGCCTGCTCCCTGGCCTGCCTCCAAGATACCATGCTAGGAATTTAGTGCTCCCCTCAACCAATGACCTACTGGGGGTGATGGATCCTTACCATGGTCCCTTAGTGAGAGATCTCTGCATCCCCCTCCACAGGGCTGCCCAGGCCCCCGCTGGTGTTCTTCTCCAGTTGTCCACAGTGATGCTTGCTTGATGAACTCTTTTTTTCAATGTTTTTTTAATGCTTATTATTTGTTTTTGAGAGAGAGAGAGAGAGACAGAGCACCAGCAGGGGAGGGGCAGAGAGAGAGGAAGATGGAACGTGAAGCGGGCTCCAGGATCCGAGCTGTCAGCGCAGAGCCTGATTCAGGGCTCGAACTCACAAAGTCGTGAGATCATGACCTGAGCTGAAGTCAGACACTTAACCGACTGAGCCCCCGATGAACTCTTTATTGCTACCTTCTTTCCTGTCCCTTTCTTTTTTTAAAAAATAGAAATTACTGTCAAATTGGCTAACATACAGCGTATACAGTGTGCCCTTGGTTTTGGGGGTAGATTCTCGCGATTCATTGCTTACATACAACACTCATCCTGTCCCTTTCTTAAATCCCTGCTCCCCTGCTTGTGTTCCCTGTTATCACCTCCCAAATAAACTATTCACAATAGAATCTTCTGCTCACATTCTGTTTCCAAGGGAATTTACACTGAGATACTTCATTTTACAAAAAAACAAAATGCAAAGGAAAGATCCTCCAGAGTCTCTAAGAGGCTAGAGAAGGTACCCCAGGTCACAGTTTACAAATGGTAAAGCCAGGATTTAAATTTAATCAACACTTTTACTGAGCACCCACTGTGTGCCTGGCACTCTCCTGGATGACAGGACAAGATGCAGGAAAAAAAAAAAAAACTCACACAAAAAACTCTTTGTCTTGCACAATAGACAGAAATAAATTAGTCCAGGCCTATCTTCCAACTGTAACCACAGTACTCCAAAAATTCACTGAGGTTGGATGCTTGGCCCCTTCTAAACTGAGAGTCCCTTTCTCTACCAGACCCATGTTGACCTCTGAATCAGAAGCTGGAATATTTAACTCCTGTACTGCCCTCTAGGCCATACAGAAATGCATCAGACGGAGGATTTTGCTTCATGATAAATGCTGGAGAGAATTGCAGGATTTGCTTACTCCATGATTTTCCTGCCCACTATAACATCTCTCTTAATTAATGGGTTGCAATTAGCATTTATAAAAAGAAATCATTCCACAAGGTGAGGTCACTGAGATATGACATCTTCTTCCAAAGCTGTCCCCCTGGTGTGAGTGGGAACATTCAGAAATTAGCATCTCAATAAGCCCAGCACTCTGGCATTCAAATGCATGTGGTCCAGCTGGGCAGATGGGTGGATGAAGGCAAGGGAATTCACTGGAGTGAGTCAGGCCTACTGTGCAGTAGCATTTCCTTCATGGTTACAAAGTAGCTACGGAAATTGCAGATTTATGAAAATAATTTTTATTTTTTCTCTTTTGGCTACTTTTAAAGTATTACTTCTTTGTTCATGAGTGACCTCTAAGAGCATAGAGCCACATAGTTATAGAAATTTGATTTGAATAAAGAAGATGTGGTTTATATATACAATGGAATACTACTTGGCAATGAGAAAGAATGAAATCTGGCCATTTGCAACAACATGGATGGAACTGGAGGGTATTATGCTAAGTGAAATAAGTCAGTCAGAGAAAGACAGATATCGTGTTTTCACTCATATGTGGATCTTGAGAAATTTAACAGAAGACCATGGGGGAAGGGAAGGGGAAAACATAGTTACAGAGAGGGAGGGAGGCAAACCATAAGAGACTCTTAAATACAGAGAACACACTGAGGATGGGTGGGGGGTGGGGGAGAGGGGAAAGTGGGTGATGAGCATTGAGGAGGGCACCTGTTGGGATGAGCACTGGGTGTTGTATGTAAGCGATGATCCATGGGAATCTACCCCCGAAACCAAGAGCACATGGTATCCATTGTATGTTAGCCAACTTGACAATAAATTATATTTTAAAAAAAGAAATTTTATTTGAAAGGGACATTAGGGATTACCTACTAGTAAACTCTCCCAGTTCCTCCTTCCTTTCCTTTCTCCCTCCCTTCCTTCCTCTGTTCCTTCCTTCGTTCCTTCGTTCTTTCCTTCCCCCTTCCCATGAGAAACCATTTAGGTCAGGAAGAATAAACATGACTTGTCTAAGGTGATGGGCTGTGTTGGAGTACTCCCAAAACTAGAACTCACTTAGTTTTTCAAATTGTCATACAGACGTTCTTTTCATAGTCGCCAGAAGTCTTAAGAATTTTTAAAAATTTTTATTGCCCTTTTTGTCCCTCTCAGCAGTTTTCATATAAGAATTATGAAAGGAAGCTTAATTTGCCAATCAGTGTAAGATTTTGCATTATCCAGAGATGTCTGCCTGTGGACCGTGCTCTCAGTACTCTTTTTTTTAATGTTTGTTTATTTTTTGAGAGAGAGAGAGAGAGAGGAGAGAGAGAGGAGAGAGAGAAAGCAGCCAGGAAAGGGCAGATAGAGGAAGAGAGAATCCCAAGCAGGCTCCGTGCTGTCAGCACAGAGCCTGACATGGGGCTCAAAGTCACAAACTATGAGGTCATGACCTGAGCTGAAACCAAGAGTCAATGCTTACCTGACTGAGCCACCCAGGCGCCCCTCTCGGTGCTCTTAAAAGCTCGGTCTGTTCCAGTAAATCGTTGTGATTAGTTATGTGCTATTTTTGATTTCTGATTTTTTTTTTGTTGTTGTGTTTCTTTAGAGACCATGTCTCATAGTGTTTCTGGCCCTAACCGCTCCCAGAAGAGGACCAAATATGTAATAGGGACACGGTGACTTATCGCTGATTAATTCACTCCGTTTATCTACTTCTACCCTTTGTTTGCTGGGTTTGCAACTTGCGCCCATTTGTCTCCTCTGGTGCCCCTTCATGCAGTTAGTGAAATGGCCACAAGGAAGGCATCTGATGGAAGAGGAAAGGGCTGGCCTATTTTACCCCCTCATTAAACAGTCAGTCCAAAAGAATGGTTGGGATGATTTCGTTTGCAAACCCACACCTCAGGCAGTTGGTGAAGAGAAAAGGCCTAAGCAACAATAGGTGTGTGTGGTTCCTTTACATCCTCGCTTTGTGGTAGGAAGAAAGAACCCACTTATTGCTAATGATAAAGCAGTGACCCACCTTATTTATTTTCACATAAGTCATGTCCTGGCAGGCATTTTCATAGTCTGAGACCAGCTCGGCGCAGTTTGTCTTATCTGTGAGATTGTTCCTGTGCCGTCTGAGCCATTTCGTAGAGATCAAGAATCACTGCTTAAGTGCGATCCATCTTTATCAGTGAAGTAATATGCTGTAAGGACGTTCCAGACATTGTCTGTTGCCACGTGACCAATAAGCAGATGGTTTGGTGCCTCCTGTTCTGGTTCTGTGAAGGGATGGAGATTTTAGTGCACATCCCCTGTCGCTCAGAAGGGGATGCGGAAATGGATGAGGCCAGCGGAATCGGCAGGCCAATGAAACCTGCCATCCAAACTCCGATCAGTGACCCCCTTGTACTCGGGGACAAATTGGGGTTAGGGATACAGGGATACAGGATCAGTCCACTAAGCAGCGTCAAGTGTGGGTTTCAACTAGGTGGCACAAGAGTGCAAAATCTTGCTTAACAGATTTTGCTTCCTAAACTAAGCTGGCAAAGGCCTCTCACATAACAAAGGTTCTAGGAGCTAAACCCAAATCATATTCATTTCATCATTTCTTCAACACATATTTATTGAATGCTACCATATGCTGGGCATTGGCGACAAGCATAGAAGGAGACAGAATTTTTATCGCCATTTATTTATAGGAAAAAAGACTGAAATAAGTACATGAGCTGAGGACTTGGGTGTCTCAAAGTGGGACTTGCTAACTTGTTTAGGGTCGGAGCAAACTGGTTTACGCCTTTAACATAGCTTTATTCAGAACTGATTAGAAACAGGATGCGCATGGGGAGGGAAGAAACTCTCAATTGTTGGGTTAGAAAGATCTCCAAGTCCTCACATACCGAAACCAGAGAGGTGAACTACATCCCTTGTGGAACAAGGGAAAAATCTTAAACAGATGCAACATGCCCGACTCTGCTAGATGTTACAAATTATACACAAAGAAGAGGGACTGAAACCCTGACCTCAAGGAGTTCATAGTCTGAAGTGATTTATAAATATCTGGATTAGGCTAGGAAAACAAAAACAGCATATCAGGTGTTAAAATGAGTGTCACAGGAAACAGAAGGAACTAAGTGTTACCAACTTGGAAAAGTGCTTGCTGGCAAATTAATCATTCCTCCCTCCCTCTGAAGTGTCAGTGGATCAGAGGTTGGCAAGATTGGCCTGCAGGCTAAACCTGGCCCGCCACCTAGTTTGGGAAATAACATTCTATTGGAATGTAGCCAAGCTCGGTTTCTTACATATTGTCTATGGCTAGCTTTCACGCCACCGTGGCCAAGTTGAGCAGTTTCAACACAGGTTGTACGACTCCCAAACCCTGAGGTATTTATTATTGGCCCTTTACAGGAAAAAAATGTGCTGAGCCCTGGTTTCGATCATCCAAGTTTATCCTGGTGTTAATTGCGAGCATTAGAACAAAACGTAACTGAGATATGCCTGGTCGTGGATTAATCCCCCCAAAACGAACACTTCATTTCCACCCTCCGAGTTTACCTTAAATTAATTTTGAGCATCGGAATTAAACATCGCTAAATCCTGTGGCACCTGAGGCCCTTGTGAAAATGTTTTTACTGATCCGAGATTCAGTGTTCTGCTTCCTGCCTTTATAGAGAGCTAAATCAAGAGCACCCGTTTGGAAGGAGCGCCTCTGTTCTTTGTAAACTGTAATTGAAGATATAATTCACTGTGTTCCTCAGTCTTTATTCAAAGCTGCTGGCACAGAAATTCTGCTTGAGATTAATTTTAGGATAACATTGATCTCTGCATTGACTTTATAGGTTTTCCCAGTTCACAACAATCATAACCCAGTATGTTTCTCTCTTGCCACAGGTGACAGAAAAGGCAGAGCCATTTCCAGAGATGAGCTTAGTAACAGATTCATTGCAAGTGCCGGGGAGGGGACTAGGGTGAGGCGAGAGAGGAGTATGGGGTGCAAATTGAATGACTCACTCTCAGGGCAATGCAAGGGCAAAGTGGGCGTTAACAAAAGGGGGCCTCCTCAAATTTTGTGTGCTACGTGCCTCTCTAACCTCACTCTTGTCCCGAGCCTGGCAGGTTCCTGGTAACATTCCTTGCTGCTTCTTTTAGCTGGCAGGAGCCCTGTCCTAGTTTATCCCTAGGTATGGGTTTTGTTTTGATGTGATTTTTGACCATGTCAACCGATTCAGGTCCTCCCTACAGTAGATGGGGCTACAAATCTCAAAAACCAAACCTGCGTGCACTACAGTGACTGGGGACACCATCTGTCTCCTGTGGGTCCAAATGTCAGGCAGGAGGGATGCTCAGGGCCATGTGTCAGCTTTCCAGCCAGGGCTCAGCGTGGGAGGTGGGATTAGGGAGGATTATTCCAGTTCTCATCATTGAGCTCGGGTTTTCATATTGGGGAAAAGGAGAGGATGTTGGAGGTAGTTGGATTCACTTGTCTGCAGCATCACACGTGGTGTGTCAGGACAGGCAGAGGCTGTCACTTTGGAGATGAGAGGGCAGGACAGGGACCAAGAAGATAGTGATGTGCACCGCTAGCTAGTGATGATGGGGAGGGAAATGCACAGAGTTACAGACTCTATCCCTCAGATCCTCAGATGGTTAGTTCTTTTTTTTTTAATTTTTTTAAGTGTTTATTTATTTTTGAGACAGAGAGAGACAGAGCACGAACAGGAGAGGGTCAGAGAGAGAGACACACAGAATCCAAAGCAGGATCCAGGCTCAGAGCTGTTAGCACAGAGCCTGACGCGGGGCTTGAACTCACGGACCGTGAGATCATGACCTGAGCCGAAGTCGGACGCTTAACCGACTGAGCCACCCAGGCGCCCCTCAGATGGTTAGTTCTCAGGAGGGAGGGAGAAAGAGGGGAGAAGATGAAGTGGGGTGGGAGGAGGCAGATTAACTGGAGATTAGGTGATATTTTCTTGAATAGAGAAACCAGGGACCAAAGTAAAGCATCCTTTTCCCTTGTGACTTGAGGCCTGTGCAAACGCTGCATGCTTCTGGTCTCCAGTTTTAAAAAGAGTTAAGAGTGTGGGGAGGTGACCTGAGGCACTTAACTCAAATGGTCTGGGATTTGGGGAATAAACAGTAGTATGTGCCCGATCATAGACTCAGCTTTGACTTTTTATTTTCCCTATTTCAAATCACAGATGTTGGATGGCTCTTTCATCAGCTATAAACAGGGCCATGACTTGCCAGCCAGTGGAGTTGGTTCAGTTCGCAAGTTGGTCCACAGTTTGCCCCTCTCTACCCCATTCTCGGCACCTGCTCTCCTCCCCCATGCCCAGGTGGCTTCATAGTTTTCCTGTAACCAAGACTTATCTGGGGGATCGGTGACTCCTAGGCAAATGTGCATTTTCATAGGGAGCAGACCATTAGATCCTAGGAGGAGAGAGCAAGAGCAGGGCCTCGGAGGAGACAGGGAATGAGTGTTCGTGTAGCACGTTCTGTGTGTCCCCTTAGAGGTGTAATTATCCTCTTTATGTGTATGTGAGGAGGGAAGTTTGCAGGTTTCATGTAACCAGCCCCCGTTCTCATATTGCAGGAGGAAGGGGCAGGGTTCAAACCCACATCTCTCTGGACTTTCTTACTATGCATCACTGCCGTTCCACCAGTGGACTTTCAGGCATCAAGGAGCAAGTGAGGGAAAAGAGCTAATTTGGGGGTCTTCTCCTAAAATAAAATGATGCAGGCAGTCATCTCTCCTTTCTAGCTAAATAGAAGTGTAGATTGTACACTGCCCCATAAAACTATAACTTCCTTCAGGATGGACTTAGAGTTTGTGTCCCCAGGGCGCCCAGCTCAGTATCTGGCTCGTAGGTATAAAAACAGCAAACCCTCAGTGGCACTTACTTGTACTGAAGACAAGTTTAACTGTTAAAGATATGGTGATGTATTCCTCTAGGAGGTGGGTTACTATTACTACTCCCATTTTATAGTTAGGGAAACTGAGACAGTGGGGGTTGAAGGAACTTGCCAATGTTCATTCCCTACTAATGGCGAGGCTGGGATTTGAATCCCATCATTCTGGGTTCCAGAATTCTGCCTGTCTTCTACATAGGCGCTTAGTTATTTGAACAAATGAATAACTACAGGATTTAGGGAATTGGATATCCGTTCATTTCACTGAAGAGGTTAACTGCATCGGAGTTAATTGCTTGGTTATGTTTTAAAAGTTTTCACTGAAGAGGTTAACTGCATCGGAGTTAATTGCTTGGTTATGTTAAAAGAACATTCTCATGTTCTTCTTTCCTCACCGACTCCCCCCCCCACCTCCACCCCAAGAGAAATAAGCCTGTTGCAGAGGGGAAGGAGCAGGGTGTTTCTGCACAGTGAGTGTGAATGAAGGGCAGTAACTTCATGTTGGCAACACTGGGCTCTTGAAGACAAATGAAACCCCCACTGAATTCCTTGGGGTCTGATGGTATAGGGCAGCAACTGCGGGATACACTGAGGGGTGTGTAAAATGTGGATGTGGTCTAGAACAATTTTTTGCAATACACACGTGTCCAGAGAAATGAGCCCCAATTTATTTGAGTGTGTGCATATGTTTACATAGGATTCTCTTTAAATTTTTAAAAATTGTTTTAAGAAGTACTTTCTTGTAGTAAAGAGGCTTGTGTTGAGATGTTTCTACCATGTTAAGAGTCAGGGACTCAAGGCAGGGTTTGAATAACTTTTCCAAGATCACATGGCTCATAAATAGAGATGCCAGGACCCAAATCCCAGCCGTCTGGCTCCAGGGTCCAAACTTGTCGTGTCCACATCAGTGAAGTCTTATGAAGCAGCTGGCAGGCCTGCTGTGTGGAGACAAAAAGGGATTTGGTTATTGACACTCTGTGGCCAGGTTGCCCATCAATGATGGGGTATTCTGTGAGCAGAACAGAGACCAGATGGGCTGTGCCCTAGAACTTTGGTAGTTGGATGGAGGGGAATTTGCTGAGTACAACCTTGTGTAGGTACCTGTGCAGGGCTTTGCATACATGTTTAAATCTGGATTGTCATCTGTGAAGTAGATATTAAAACCTCTATTTGAGAAATGGAGAATCTGAGGCTAGGAGCATATAATTTGTTCTGCCCCCACAGCAGCAATGGCAGAGCCTAAATATGTAAGTCCTTCACTCTTTCCATTAAACTGATCCTCTTTCAGATTAACTGGAGTTTCATGACTCTGCCGTCTACCCTGCTGTTGGGAGGTAACTAATAGGGTTAGAGCAGATGATGATCTCTAGTGAGACACCAAGCTCAACTTCCATGTTCATTAAGTTGGTACAAACAGCCACATTTCGGACACCTCTGGTGACCAGGAGGTCGCCATCATCAGGAGGCGTCCATCTCAATATTTTTAGTGAAGTATATGAGACTTACAATAAAATACAAAGACTTTATGGTGCAGTTCAATGAGTTTTGACGTAGGTATTATTGTGAAATAGTCTATCACCCATGTCAGGATACAGAGCATTGCCATTATCTTGAGAAGTTTCCTTCTGCCATTTACAGTCAACAGCTGCCCTCTTCCCTCAGTCATAGGTAATCATTGTCCTGATTTCTATCAACACAGTTTAGTTTTGCCTGCTTTTGAACCTTATACAAATGAAAACAAACAGGTTACTCTTTCCTGTGTCTACCTCTTTTTATTCAAAGTAAGATTTTTGGGATTCATACATGTTGCTGTGTACATGAGTAGATTGTTCCTTTTTATTGCCAATACTATTCCATTCTGTGGGCATGCCACCAATTTGTTTATCTGCCCACCTGCTGATAGACATTTAGGTCATTTCTGACTTTGGGTAATCTTGAATAAAATTTTTATGATCATCCTGTACAGGTGATTTTGTGGACATGTGTTTTGATTTTTCCTGAATAACTACTTAGAAATGGAACTTCCGGGTGATAGGATAGATGTTTAACTTTTAAGGACCTGACAAACAGGTTTCAAAGAGATGATAGCACTCTATACCCCTCCCTCCCATTAATGTATGAGAGCCACAGTTGCTGTTTGCCTGCTAACAGTTGCTATTGCCAACTTTCTCATTTTAGTCATTCTAGTATAGTGATATTTTATTAAGGTTTTTTTTTTTAATGTTCATTTATTTTGAGAGAGAGAGGGAGAGAGAGAGAATGCATGCACACAGGCAGGAGAGAGGCAGAGAGAGAAGGAGAGAGAGAATCTTAAGCAGGCTCCATGCTCAGCACAGAGCCCAGTGAGGGGCTCAGTCTCACAACCCTGGGATCATGACCTGAGCCAAAATTAAAAGTCTGATGCTGAAAGGAAAGAGCCACCCAGGGGCCCCTTATTAAGGTTTTAATGTGCACTTCCCTAAGTTCTTTGTTGGATAAGTGTATTGTAAATATTGTCCCCAATTCTGTGACTTTTGTTTTAAAGTCACTAACTGTCTTTTGATGAGAAGTTTGTAGTTTTAATGCTATTTAACTTATCAAGTTTGTAACAGTCAATGCCTTTTGTGTCCTACGAAATCTTTTCCTACCCCAAGTGTCCTCAAGATACTGTCCAATATTCCTTTTTAGAAGCTTTATATTTGGCTTCTACATTTAAGTCCATGATCCCTTTCAAACTGGTTTTGTATATAGTGTTCGATGAGAGTTGAGGTTTGTTTCTTTTCTGGTACAGAGATCTCGTTTTTTTTCCAGCACTGTTTGTTGAGAATTTCTTCCTTTTCCCATGCAATTGTATTGGTGCTTTTGTTGTAAATCAGTTAACTTTCTCCTTCACCCATACATATGTATATTGTCCTCTATCATCACATATATATATGCATCTATTTCTGGAGTCTGTTCTCTTTCATTAATCAATGTATCATTGTTTAGGCCATAGCATACTGTCTCAAACTCTTATTACATGTAGCTTTATAGTCTTTATAATAAAGTGCATGTTGTATTTAGTCAATTTTTTTCTGATGTCTATTAAAATGGTCATAAGATTTTCCTCTTTTAACTTGCTAATGTGGTGAATAACATTATTGGTTTTCATTTGTTAAGCTAATCTTGTATTCTGGGGATAAACTCCTTTGGTCATGATGTATCATTCCAGATTACTTTTACTAGTACTGTATGTATTTAAGAATTATTGTGCCTATGTTGATAAGGTATATTAGTCTATAATTTCACCCTCTCCTTCTCCTCCTTCTTCTCCTTTGCCCCCCCTCCCCACTTCTTCTTCTATTACCCTTGTCACATTTTGGTGTCATAATTAGGCTAACATCCTAAAACAATTGGGAAATGTTTCTTCTTCCTCTATTCTTTAAAAGAGTTTGTTTAAAATAGGAATTATTACCTTCTTAAATGTGTGGTAGAATTCTCCAGTGGAAACCATTTAGACCTGAAATTTTCTTTCTGGGGATGCTTTCCATTGAAGTTTCAATTTTTTTTTTTTTAACAGATACATGGCTGTTTAGATTTTTCATTTCTTCTTGTGTCATTTTGAAAAGGTTGTATTTGTAACAGAATTTATCTATTTCATTTATTTTTCAAATTTGTAGACACAATATTGTTCATTATTTTCCTTCATTATCCTCTTGATGTCTGTAGGGCCTATGGTTACACAGATCATTTCAAGAGAACTGTAAGTTTTAAAAAGTCTCTCATCAGTTATTTCATTTTAGACACAGTGAGTTCCTTTCAAGTCAGGAATAGGCCATTTTTTCCCCTCTTCAGGACATTTGTCATGCTGCTCCCTCAACCAAAAAAAAAAAAAAAAAATTCCCCTCACCACTGTTGTCTCAGCTGGCTGTCTGCTGTTCAACTGTTAGGATTCATAATCAATATGAAGCCCTTTCTGATATACACACCCCAACATGTTCCACACATTCCTGTCCAGATACACATATATGCATGCGTGCACACACACGCGCGCACGCACACACACACACACACACACACACACTCATTCAGACAGATGGCTACTTTTGCTTTTCCTTTGCAGCACTTTACTCAAACTGTTAGTTAGATACATTTATGATAGGAATTTTGTATTGCTTCTCTCTCCTACTAGACTGTAAACTCCATTACAGCTGAACTTGTATCATTCCCATCAGTTGCTGAATAGCCAGTACCAATCACAATTCTTGGCATGTGATAGAAGCTTAATATGTCATGGTTGGGGGGATGGACAAATCTCTACTGAGGAGAAATAAATTGCCCTCTCTGAAAATTCCATCTGATCACTTTAGCCTTGCTAGAAGGCAGCGTGAAGCCTGGAAAAAAAAGGTGGGGGCCAGATTATGGGGAGACTTAACTAATAATTTATGAATCTAGGTATTTCTCTGTTTATATTTTTAATACTTTCTCTGTCCTGCTATATTTTTGTTTACACTCAGTGCCCTAGGGGAAAGAGGGGACCGGTGTTGGTAACAAGACGAAGTGCTGAGAACTACAAGGTAGGGAAGCACAGGGGTGAGGAGCTCTAATGGAATGTCTCCTCCTGCCTTCTGGAAAGCCCAGAGTCCCTCCTCAGTCCTACACGTGATATTAGCAGAGGATTTGTGCATCTGGGTTATGTTGGTAGTAGGAGGTGGGAAAGAAGGAGTGGGGCCATTCAGTCTTTCTCTCTAGTTGGCATCATATCCCATAAGGGAGTCTTCCCTGAGAACTTAATCATCAGAAAAAATCACCAGAATAAAAGGAATGGCCCAGTAGGACCCAAACTGCAGCCCCCCTCCACACCCCATTCTGTGCTCCTTGATTTTGAGGAATTATAGCCTTTTCTCCTTCCATCCCCCTAAATCATGTCCAAAGGAGCTTATGTGGTAATTTCCAGAGTGAAGCTGATTGATCAGCTTGTAGGACATAATGGATCAGACTGCTCCCCCTCCCTTCCCAACAGCCTCTCTGAGGAGGCCTCCTGCAGCTGCCCAGAGCATGCTGGGGCTTTTTCAAGGGGGCTGGTGAATGAGAGAGGAGGAAGTCTCCATCGGGACATAAATGCTGGTAAGCCACACCGTGCTGGACAGGAGGACCTGTCTGCAGCACAGGTCCAGGAAATACAGGCTCCTCCAGATCCTTGCAGGACATCAGTTTGTGCAAGACGTGAATTGAAGGGAACCTGGAGCCCGGTCCGGCTCTCTGCCCCCACCATGATCCCCAGTAAGATTCTGGTCTACCATCACCCACCCAACGGCACCAGCACAGAAGATTGCAAACCTACCAGGCGCCGCAAAAAGTCCCTGGGGGACTTGTTCCATAATGGCTACCGGGTGAGGTGTGGGCCCGCGGCCCCTGAGAAGGAGGAACGGCAGAGCTTCTGGCAGTCATTGGTGTCCTACAGCAGGGTTTGCACCTCTTGGGGTAAGGTCCCTCCCAGCCCCAGAAGTTATCCCCCAAAGTTATCCTGTGTGTTTGGAGGCTGCCCAGGAAAGAAGTGCCCTTCTCATAGGCTGGATTGAGGGTGATATCCAGAGGGCAGGTGATAGCTTTCTCCATTCCCGTTTGTTTGATACACCCTTGAACTCAGATGTGCCAAGCCAGGCAGAAATCCTATCTTTTTTTTTTTTTTTTTAGATGAATGTGGCTGGCCTCTAGTGTTCCCAAATGTTTTTGAGCTATTAGAGAATATATTTCAGAAATGTTGGGGAAAGCTTGGCAAATAACAGCAATAGCCTCCTTCTTATTTATTAAGTGGTAACAATTTCCAGTGAGTCAGCGTTTTCTAAAGAGGCTTTTGGAGGTATGAACAATATTTGTTTTCAGGGACACCAGTGCCATTTCTGTTTGCTTTCTTATGTCCTCATATTAGGCCATGGGGATGCTGTCTTGCCTATCTTGGGTGTTACTTCATTCTTCTTACCCAGCAGAGATGAAAGAGACATCCTCTGGGAAGATTCTTCTGTCTCAACAGTTTTCTGAGGGGGATTTGATTTTATTTGGGCATCCATAATGTATAGGAGTTTGGAATTAATGGCTTAAATTTACATTTCTGGACCTAAAGATCCCAGACTTAGGAAGAGATATCTTTTATTTCCGGAAAGGTTAGTAGTACGAGGAGCTTCTTTAAAATAAAGTATCATTCCTTTGGAGCCCAGTTTAGGATTCTGATGTGGATAGGCACAGCTTGAACTACCTCGGCATTATATAATTATGCATGGTGAAATTCCAATTAGCAAGCAAGTGATAGGTGAATTCTAGTCAATCCTTCTCATTAGAACTGGCCTAAAAGGCTTCCTTGGGTTAAACCATCTGCATGGACTTCACCTAGAATCTAAATATTGATGCCTCCTTTCTGGAGCCCTAGATCTGTTGATCAGATTGTTAAGTTCCCTCTCCCTTCACTTCAGGAAAGAGCTGCTTCATGTTTTAAAACATCCAGCATTGGCGAGGACCGCCATTAAAGCACCTAGAGATATGAGCAGGAATGATGGGATTATAAGCTAAGAGAAATAGACCATTTCCTGAGTAAGAGTTGAGTAACTGAGCAATACTACAGGTTTAACTCAGTATCTAATCTTCTTCTTACTTTCCTTTGGAATGGTTTCTCATAAATTCATTCATTCATTTTCAGCAGTGAGTGCTTACTATGTGTCAGTCATCACTGTGCTGGAAGATGATAAACACAGTGGTGAGCAGGTGTATGAGGCAGCTGCTATGATGGAGCACACATTCTATGGGAGAAAATGGGCACATATACAAGCAAATAAAAGGTCGTGGTAGAGAGTTAAAGAAGGACAGGGTAATGGGAGGGGGGCTACAATTGGCTGGCCAGAAAAGGTCTCTCTAAGGCAGTGTCCAGTTGAGCCTCTCTTACAATGATTTAGGGGAAGGACATTCTAGAAAAGAAGGGAAGGGAAGGCTGAGCTGAGAATGAGTGGGAAACGCTCAAGGAGTAGAGGCACAGTGTGGAGGGTATGAGGATGGGGAGAGTGGAAGTGAAAGGAGAGATCATGGAAAGCCTTCCAGAGTAAGATAAGGAATCTGAAATTGATTTCTGGTGAGACAGCTCTTGGCCGGTGGCAATGTGACCTGACTGATGTCTGGAGAATGGTCCTGGGCAGGGTGGGCTGAAGGAATAAAAGTGAGGCAGGAAGAACAGCTTGGGGCTGTCGGCCAAGCTGGAGGTAACAATGGCTTGGCCCATGGTTCTGGCAGCGGAGAAGGAAAAGATGAGTTAGTTCATATATATTTAAGGGATAAAATCAAGAAGACTTGCTTGTTTACACACACACAAAAAATGTGTTCCTTTACTTTCTGCCCCTCCCCATTTCAAATAGAAGACTCTTGAAGCCAGAGCATCACCCCTGCTGCCTTTAGTGTTTCAAACAGTGAGAGACTGGTATAGAGCACTCGTACTGTACATGTTACGGCATGAATGAATGAATGAATGAATGAATGAATAGGTGACAATCCCAGTTGCATCTCAACTGATGTTTCGTATCTGTCACACAGGAAGCGGTACTGGGATGAGTTGGGGAACAAAACAGCCCAAACAATTACCCAGGGAAAAGGTTTGAAAAGGTCAGACCAGCAGGCACTGTTTGTAAAAGCTCTGACTGGAGGAACAAAAGCCCAGGGGCATTTGAGAGCAAGAAAGACAGTCCTCTCCCTCCAGCTCAAAAGGAGAGGCTCCCGTTCACTCTGTGCTGGGGCTGAGAAGCACGTGAGGTGAGCATGGGAGGTGGGTCCTGGTGACAGCAGTTGGGTGACTACCCTGGAGAAGGGGAGCACCTTGGAGAAGCCTCCCTGTGCTTGTATCTGCCCCCCCCCCCCCGCCCCGTTACCCTGAGAACTCCTGGCCTCAGTTTGAGCTCACTGGCTGCAAGGCCAGATGACTATGACCTTGTCAGACACCACAAAAATAATTGCTCTTCAGGATTTACGTGGGGGTGGAGGGATTGGAAAGGACAGAGGTTTATTTGAACCTTTCAGCTTTTTGGATTTAAAGATTAAGGAGTTAAAGGGAATGGAGAATAGCAAATTGGAAAACCCTGGCAGGCTTTCCGCCACAGGCTGGGATGTGGTTGCTTTTGTGTTTTCTCAGTCTTCTGCTCAATTGGGAGCTTGTTTCTGCCCCAGGGCGGTGGGAACCCTGAATGGTGAATGACTGATCATTTGCCTCCACATCCCTTAATGTCTGTCAGAATAATAATGCTGCTTCCCTCTGAGAAAGAGTTCCTAATCACTTATCTGGCTAACTGCCCAGTGGGAAATGCCTTGGTACCGGTTGGCAGGATGACCCTAACCTGGTTGTTCAGGCCCCAGGCAATAAGTTTGACCCTCTGAAGGAACAGCAGTGGCCTGGGGTCTACCCTGCCTAGAGCTGCTGGCTTCAGGGTCCTGACATTTTGACAGGGACACAGGGCTCAGAGCCAGAGGACCTGTGCTCAGTCAGTCTTGACTTGCCGTCAACTTTATAACAGCAACAAAAAATTATGAATAAAAAGAGAAATTTATATATATATGTTACAGAAAATTTTTAAAAACTTGAGGAAATTAAAGAAATTCAAAACCCTGCCTCTGTAACACAACCACTGTCACCATTTTATGCTTTTCTTCTAGTTCTTATTTTTCATATAGCTATAGTTTTTAGATTGATTGATTGATTGATTGATTGATTTTGAGAGACAGAGAGATTGGAGGAGGGGCAGAGAGAGAGAGGGAGAGAGAGAGACGATCCCAGGCAGGCTCTGCTCTCAACGCGGAGGCCGATGTAGGACTCAAACTCATGAACCATGAGATCATGACCTCAGCCAAAACCAAGAGTCAGACACTTAACTGACTTAGCCACCCAGGCACCCCCTAGTTTTTATAGTTTTATTATAGAGAACATACATGTTATATACTACTTTTTTTTTTGAGTTTCCAGTTTGCTTTTTTTTTTTCTTTTCTAAATTGTGATTTAAAAGCACAGAACATAGGGACACCTGGGTACCTCAGTTGGTTAAGCATCTGACTCTTGATCTCAGCTCAGGTCTTGATCTCAGGTTATGAGTTCAAGCCCGTCATTGGGTTCCATACCCAATTTTATGTTTTGTGTGTTTTGTTTTGTTTTGAAACACAATTTTACGTTCTGTGTTGTTTTAAAAAACAATAACATAGAACATAAAATTTTCCATCTTAACCATTTTTTAGTGTACAGTTTAATAGTGTTAAGTATATTGGCATTGTTGTGGAATGGATCCCCAGATGTCATCTTGCAAGTCCGAAGCTCTTTACCCAGTAAATAAGTCCTCTTTCCCTCACGCCACAGCCTCTGGTAATCGCCACTCTGCTTCCCACATCCCGCTTCTTTAACTTAACACTGTCTCATAACATTTCCTTTGTTATATTATTCTCAAACCTGTGTAATAGCTCATAAAGAAGATGGACTGTATTGAAGAAAACCCATGTTTAGGTATGAAGCTGCTGTCCTATTTTTCTTGTTTAATGAGTAATTTTGCAACGAGCATTTCCTGTAGCATTTTTCCATTTCCGAAATGGAATTAGTTTGATTCATAATGTGGAATAACTTTCTGAAAATTCTGAATCATTGGACAGTTCCACCCTCCAACTATAAAATTATCTCATTTGTAGAGTCATCTCTAGGAGGTGAAACTCAGATGTGCTGCTAGTTAAGTAGAATAAACACAATGTTACTGTATTTTTGGTTAACGTGCATTTCTCTTGTTTCAACCAAGTCTAATCATTTCTAATCGTTGCTTACTACTTATACTTACTCTTTTATGATGTGTTTCATTATGATTTTTTGCCTACTTATGAACTAGGGATAAGGTATTTTCCATACATGCTTTTGACATTACAAAAGGTCCATCCTTATATATCATATCCTCATTATATCATATCCTCATTATATCATATTACATTATTTTTCTTATAGGCTATCATCTTATCTTCAGTACTGTTTTTGACATGTAGAATTTTGATAATTTTATGGTGGCTGATCTGATATTTAAGAGTTTTTATGATTCCTTTCATATCTGAGTTTAGAAATTCTTCCTCTCTGCAGAGAGCTAATAGATACATAATTATATTTTCTTTAGCTTTTCTAATGCCTTGTCATTTATATTTCATTTTTAATTTATCTCAAATTAATTTCAATTCTGGTATGAGATGGCTGTTTATATTGACCATTGCTGTTAACCAATTGTTCCATCATTTACAATGCTCATGTCCTTTTAATTTGTGATAACTCCCTTTTCATATATTCAGTGCTTCTCTCTATAAGACGGTCTATTTTGCCTATCTTTTTGTGATTTTCTTATTCTATTGCTTTGGGGTAATTGGCCCCTATGATTTCTGCATTTGGGAATTTGGTGAAGTTTCTTTGTGGCCTAATGCATGGTCAGTTTTTGTGACTATTCAATAGTTGTTATTAAAGAATGTGTATTCCTAGATTAGTGAGTAGTATATATGTCTGTCCATCCATTCTGATAAACTTATACAAATATATCCCAAGGAATTAAATGTTATGCATATATTCTTTATTTGTGCTTATTTTTTGGCTAGTTTCTGGAAAAGGAACATTAGCATCTCCCATTGTGATGTGGCATTGTCAACTTTTTTTTGTTTGATGTATTCTTATCAGATTTTGTGTCCTGCATCTCAAAGTTATATTCTTAGGTGTGTAAAATTTCTTCATTGCTACACATTCTTGGTGCATGTTCCTTTTATCAATATGAGGTATTACTCTTTACTTCTCTCATAATTTTTCACAGCAGTTGCCACTTTAGTTGATATCATTGTCACTTTGTTTCCCCCTTTTTTGTCAACATTTGTCTGATATCTATTTTTCAGCTTTTAATTTCTAACTTTTCTTTGTGTTTTGTTTTTGGTGTCTTTCTTACACACAGCATGCCTCTGGAATGTGTTAGTGATGGTTTTCTACTACCTGAGAGTCATTGTATTTTAATAGGTGAACTTAACTTACCTAGTTCTATTGTGATGACTAATATATTTTTGGGCTGTTTTTGCTGTTACAATAGTATTTTCTAATTAATATGCTTTTCTTTGGTTTCTTTTTTCACAACTGTTTTCCTTTAGTTGGATTGGTCTTTTTTTTGTTCTTTTTCCCCTCCTAAGATTTTGAATTTTTAATTCCAAATATATTCTTAAGTTTTTTTTCTAATTTTTTTAATGCTTATTTATTTTTCTGAGAGAGAGAATGCGTGCACACACAAGTGGGTGAGGGGCAGGAAGAGCCGGGGACAGAGGATCTAAGGAGGGCTCTGCTCTGACAGCAGAAAGCATGATGCAGGACTTTTAACTCGTGAACCCCTGAGATCATGACCTAAGCCGAATTCGGACACTCAACTGACTGAGCCACATGAGAGCCCCTATTTAAGTTTTTGATACACATACTTAAACATAATTTTTCTATTAAAATGTATAATTAATAGTATCTTCCCCTCGGGGCACCTGGCTGGCTCAATCAGAAGAGTTATGTATCTCTTAATCTAGGGGTCATGTGTTTGAGCCCCACATTGGGTGTAGAGATTACTTATAATAAATACACTTAAAAAATAGTATTTTCTCCTCAAGCAGGACGGGAGCTTTAGCACACCTTTCTTACCTCCACTGCTGTCCCATCTCCATATCTCTATCTTACATACAGTATCATCTAGAGATTTTAATTTTGGGGTCGTTGCTATTATTTATTATGTCTTGTAATATTCAGCCAACACATAAACCAATCAGTTACTTTTAATTCTTTTCCTACATTGGTTCTTGTATCTCACTTCTTTCAGATTTATTTTTCTTGAAGCTGGCTAAGTATATCTTTCTTGGTTCCAAATGATTTCTCCCGAGAATTATGAAGATATCCTTCCTTTGTTTCCTTTCACCCAGTGTGGCTAGGGGAACTGTGACAATAAGTTTATTTTCACTGCTTTGAGGGGCTTAGATCTTTACACTGATGTTCTGAAATGCCACCATGATATGCCTAGATTTGGACCTTTGACAATGCAACCTGCTGGATACTTAACAGACCTTTCCAATCTGAGGATACAGGTCATTCTTCTGGCCAGGGAAACTTGATTCTAATATTATTTGAGTTTTTCCTGCTTCCAGTTGCCTTTATTTTCTCCTTTTGGAAATTCCACTACATAAATGTTAAAAATGCTGTACTTGTTTTCCATGCCTTGACTTTTCCTTTGTATTTTTTATCCTTTTGAAGGAAGAGATCTCTATTTGATAGTTCAGCCCTCCGGATTGTATGTAGCTATGTCCACTCTTCTGTTTTGTTGACTTTTTAATGCTTTGATATTCAAATTTTAATTTCTCAGCTATCTACTTGACTTCGTAGTGTTGACATATTTTGTTACAACTCTTTATGGTTTTCAATTAAATTTTTTCTGAAGCTGTTGCTTTCATGTTGTATTCTTAAATGTCAGTTTGCTAGAATATGCATTTTTCTTAAAAAAAAATTTTTTTACTATTTATTGGGTTTTGAGAGAGAGACAGAGACAGAGTGCAAGCAAGGGAGGGGCAGAGAGAGAGAGAGAGATACAGAATCTGAAGCAGGCTCCAGGCTTCAGCTGTCAGCACAGAGCCCAACGTGGGGCTCAAACCCACAAACCCTGAGATCATGACCTGAGCCAAAGTTGGACGTTCAACTGACTAAGCCACCCAGGCACCCCTAGAATATGTATTTTTTTCAAAGGAAACTTGATTTTCCTCGAAATGACTTTCTCAATTCTGTGTTCCTCTTTGGATTTGAGATGTGTGCTGTGAGTGCTGTCTTTGCCTCTGGCAACTTGTCCAGTGAATGCTGGGCTGTGCGGTGCTGCCTTCCGCTCTAGTAGCTGTTCTTATAGCTGTGGTGGCAATTTCTTTCTAGGACTTACCTGTTCACTCAGTATTGCTTAGCAACTAAAATGCCCACACTTATTGCTGTGTCCTGGCTGCTCCCATTTGGTGCCCCCCTCAGTCAGTGTCACTGTCCCAGCCTCCTCCTTCCCAGTGTCAGTCACCCCATTTCATTTTTTGGACAGTTGTTTTCTTCTTTACTAAAATCTCCCCATCTGCCACCTCCTCCAACCTCAGTCTTTGTGGAATTCCTCATTGAAATTTGTTGACAAAGGACATTTCATATATTCTTTTATCATTATGGTTTTATATATATATATATATACATATATATATATATATACACACACACACACACAGTTATTAATATATATGTTAATATATAGAGACATATAACAAATGTATTCAATATATATACATATACGTATACATATATATGTATATGGTTGTTCTATGTGTTATACAAATGTGAAATTAGGTTTCTTAGTTCTGTTGAGTTAATTTCCAACCAAGTATCCACTTTTCACCTGCCAACATTTTGTGCTTTTCTCTTATGTGCTATAGTCTCTCTTCCCTTCTTTTTGTCCTTGGGGATTTTACCATTTTCCCCCACTAGTATTACTTTAGTGAGGTTTTGAGAGGGGGCAGAGATAAAGCATTGTTTTCAACCTGCTAAATTTAACTACAATGCTTTGGAGTATTATTTGATCCACTGATGAATTATATATATTGGTATTTTATGTAGAATGCAGCATCTCTAACATTCATGAGATTATTTTATTTTTGTGTTTTGAAAAGTCAGTTTTTCATAGCAGGTTGATGTTTATTTTCTTAGTAGCTTTCTATCTTTTTTGTATTATGGGATAGTTTAGAATTTCAATAAAAAATGTTTTAAAGAATTTAATGATAAATTATATGGTTGCAAAGCCTTTGAGAGGAAGGTATTAGTACATTTTCCTATTTACATACCAGCTACAATTCTGCAATGACTTATTTCCCCATTTGGTCATATCAACTTTCAAGGTTTACATTTTGGAGAAATCATCCCCTATTACTGAGGTTTTCAGTTTTATTAGTATATAACTGTACATGAATTGTTTTTTCTATTTGCTTCTCTATTGGATGAGCCAGTCATTTATTTTATCCTTTGTTTGACTGTTGTTATTGTTTGTCCCCATAAAATTTTTTTATCACTTTTAATCTTTATTGGTTTTCTGAGTATTCAGTTATAAACACTAAAATAGAAATCATCTACCTCCTAATGTTGTTAAGACTACTTTTTTGCTAAGATCTTAAGCTGAATGTATTTTTTATAGGTAGTGTCTTATTATACTATTGATTTCTTCTAAGTTATAGTTAGCAAGTATGCTCTTTAAAATTAAGTAGCGAGGCAGCATGCTTAGTGGGTATACTAGTGGTTTTAGGTTACTCAAGTGATTACTCAGGTAAGGGGAAATTTGCTAACTATTTGAGAACAAAAATGAAGTTTGGTTCCTTTGGTACACTATTAACCAAAATAAATAAATACATCAAGATAGAGTAACAAGGTTAAAAGAAAAAAAAAGATATTCTCAACCAGTGGTTCCCAAACTTGGTTGCACTTTAGAATCATCTGGGGAGTTTAAAAAATTCTGACACCTAGGTTGTACCCCAGGCCAATTAAATCTGAGTATCTGGGAGGGGGAGGCAGGTATCAGTATTGTTTTAAAATCCCTGGAGTGATTGCATTAGCAGCAAAGTCTGGGAATTACTGCGTTCCAGCCTTGATTTCTCAAAGTGTGGTCTCTGACCAAGAGTATCTGCATCATTTTAGATCTGGTTAGATATGTAGAGTATCAGGCCCCATCTCAGACCCACTGAATCAGAATCTGAATGTTAATAAATCCTAGGCAGTTCCTGTGAATGTGGAATTTGATAGTAGGTCTCTAATGCAGGTGTAGCAAACTAGGGCCCTTGGGCTATTATTTGAGTAAAACTTTATTGGAATATGGCCACGCCCGTTCATTTACATATATTTACAGCAGAGTGGGAGTTGTGAGAGAACCTAAAATAATTGCTATCTGCCCATTTACAGAAAAAGTTTGCAATGCTTCTCAACCTTGACAGCTCCTTAGAATCATCTCAGAGCTTAAGACTCCCTCTGCCTGGCTGTACCAAGGCCCATAAAGTCAGAATGGACACAGGTATCAGTAATTCTTAAAGCTTCCCAGGTGTTTGAAATGTGCAGCCAAGGTTCAGAACCACTGCCCTAAAAGTATAAAGAGGAAAGGTGGATGCATTTAAAAAGTCTGTTTTTATGTTGGAGGTGGCCATTGTTGAATATTAAAAGAAAGAAACAATGATGAAAGATTGATGTATTTGACCATATAACAAATTTAGAATTTGAAAAGAAAGAAAACAAAATTTTAGACTTAGAAAAAACGTTAAGCAAAATTAAAACAAGAATGACGAACTGTGGGAGATACTAAAGAACAAAATGTCCTCAGTATAACAAAGCCCAAATTTATTTATAAGATGAAGACACAGGTCATGTGGCAAAGGCCACTATAAAGCACTTTAAAGAAAAAATACAATGACTGATAAGTATGTGAAAAATAATGAACTTCATTTGTTGACATAGAAAAGAAAACTAAAATAGTGATAAACTCCTATCTGGGGCCCTTCAAATTCAGAGGCTTAGTTTCCCTTCTTCCCTCCCTTCTTTTCTTTATCAGGGTATCAATCTGGTGGGGTTGTGGGCAGATGACCATTTACATAGTGGTGGCACATTGTTAGCAGACTCTGGCAAGAGGATCTCCATGTTGAAAGTGCTTACTTGAGTACTGATGTTTGCAGTTGGAACTGACTGGCTGAAGTCTGTGCCGGGGCAGTGTTTCCAAGCTTAGGCTTTGTGCAGGTACACAAATTTGGGTTGAGACTTGGCTCCATTGCTTACAAATTGTGGTGGACACACTGCCCAGTCTGTTTATTTTTAGCTATTTTCTTCTGTTGTATGTGTAAACAATAATTAAGGATTTTGGCATAAAAGAAGTGATCGAGAATAGTAGACGACTGGGGCATCTGGGTGGCTCAGTCAGTTAAGTATCTGCTCTTAACTTTGGCTCAGGTCATGATCTTACCGTTCATGAGTTCGAGGTTCATATGATGAAATTACCATTTATTGAGTACCACCAATGTGCCTGCATGTATTATCAGAATACTTATTCTTCTGGTATACAATCTCCAGGGTATTTTTTAAAAATTGAAGTATAGTTGAGATATAATTTCAGGTGTACAACATAGTGATTTTACAATTATATACATCCTGAAATGCTCGCCATGGTAAGTGTAGTTACTATCTGTCATCATACAAAGTTATTACACTGTACTCTTCAGCCCTGTGACTTGTTTTATAACTTAATCTACCTCACCTATTTCTCTGATCCCCTCCCCAGCTTCTCCTTTGGCATTTGCCAGTTTCTTCTCTGTATTTATGAGTCCATTTTTGTTCGTTCGTTTGCTTTGTTTTTAGGTTCTGTGCATAAGTGAGATTATGTGGTATTTGTCTTTTTCTGTCTGATTTATTTCACTTAGCATTGTACTCTTTCCTTCCATGCATGTTGTCACGAATGGCAAGATTTCATTCTTTTTGATGGCTGAGTAATCCATTGTGTGTGTGTGTGTGTGTGTGTGTGTGTGTGCGCGTGCACACACGCGTGCACGCACATATGTGTGTATATATACATCTTCTTTATCAATGGATATATAGGTTGCTTCCATATCTTGGCTATTGTAAATAATCCTGCAGTAAACATAGGGGTAAATATATCTTTTCAAGTTAGCGTTTTCATCTTCTTTGTGTAAATACTCAGAAATGGAATTACTGGATCATATTGCATTTCTGTTTTTGAGGAAACTCCATACTGTTTTCCACAGTAGCTACACCATTTTACATTCCCACCAACAATGCATGAGGGTTTCCTTTTCTCCACATCCCTTGTTAATACTTGTTATTTCTTCTATTTTTAATTCTAGCCATTCTGACAGGTGTGAGGTCATATCTCATTGTGTTTTTGATTTTCATTTTCTTGTGATCAGTGATGTTGAGCATCTTCTCATATGTCTGTTGGCCATCTATATGTCTTCTTTGGAAAAATATCTCTTTAGGTCCTCTGCTCATTTTTGAGTCAGATTACTTTTCTTTGTATTGAGTGATATGAGTTCTTTATATATTTTGGATATCAGCCCCTTTTAGATGTGTCATTTGCAAATATCCTCTCCCTTTCAGTAGGTTGGTTTTTTGTTTTGTTGGTGTTTTTGTTTGTTTTGTTTCACTAGTCCCAAATGTTTATTTTTTCTTTTGTTTCCCTTGTCTGAGGAGACATATCCAGAATAATATTGCCAAGATTTATGTCCAAGAGATTACTGTCTACATTTTATTCTAGGAGTTTTATGGTTTCAGGTTTCATATTTAGGTATTCAATCAACTTTGAGTTTATTTTTGTGTAAGGTATAAGAAAGTGGTCCAGTTTTATGCCTCTGCATGTAGCTATCCCAGCATGTAATTTTCCCAGCACCATTTATTGAAGAGACTGCCTTTTCCCCATTGTATATTCTTATCTCCTTTGTTGTAGATTAATTAACCATAGATATGCATGGGTTTATTTCTGGGATCTCTATTCTGTTTCATTGATCTATGTGTCTGTTTTTGTGCTGGTATCATACTGTTTTTATTACTGTAACTTTGTGGTATATCTTGAAATCTGGGATTGTGGTATCTCCAGCTTTGTTCTTTTTTTCTCAAGATTGCTTTAGCTACTTGGGGTCTCTTGTGGTTCCATACAAATTTTAGAATGATTTGTTCTAGTTCTGTGAAAAATACTATTGGCATTTGATAAGGATTGTATTGAATCTGTAAATTGCTTTGGGTAGTATGGGCATTTTAACAACATTAATTTTTCTGATCTATGAACATGGAATATCTGTCCATTTATTTGTGTTGTTTTCAGTGCCTTTCATCAATGTCTTATAGTTTTCAGAGTAGAGGTTTTTCACCTCCTTGATTAATTTTTTTCCTATTGTTTCCTATTTTTCCTATTGTTTCCTATTGTTCCTATTGTTTCCTATTCTTTTTGATGTAATTATAAATGAGATTGTTTTATTAATTTCTCTTTCTGCTATTTCATTAGTAGTGTATAGAAACACATCAGATTTCTGTATATTTATTTTGTATCCTGTAACTTTACTGAATTCATTTATCAGTTCTAATAGATTTTTAGTGAAGTCTTTAGGATCTTCCATGTAAAATATTATGTCATCTGCAAGTAGTACAGTTTTACCTCCTCCTTACGAACTTGGATGACTTTTTATTTCTTGCCTGATTGCTATGGCTAGGACTTCCAGTACTAGGTTAAATAAAAGTGATGAGAGTAGACATCCTTTCTTTTTCCTGATTTTAGGGGAAAAACTTTCAGCTTTTGACCATTGAGTATCATGTTAGCTGTGGGTTTGTCATATATAGCCTTTATTATGATGAGGCATTTCCCTTTCTGCCCACTTTGTGGAGAACTTTTATCATGAATGGATGTTGATTTTTTTTTTAAAAAATGCTTTTCCTGCATCTATTGAAATGATCATACCATTTTTGTCATCCCTTTTGTTAATGTGCTGTATCATGTTGATTGATTTGTGGATATTGAATCATCCTTGCAATAAATTCCACTTGATCATGGTAAATGATCATTTTTGTATGGTTTGCTAATATTTTTGAGGACTTTCGCATCTAGGTTCATTTTGGATATTGGTATGTTTTTGCCTTGTTGAGACTGCTTGTGCCAAGGGACACTGGTACATAATTTTCTTTTCTGTTATAGTGTCTTTGTTTGGTTTTGGTATCACAGTAATGCTGGCCTCATAGAATGAATTTGGAAGCATTATTTTCTATTTTTTGGAATAGTTTGAGAAGGATAGGTATTAACTATTCTTTCAAAGTTTGGTAAAATTCACCTGTGAAGCCATCTGGTCCTAGACTTTTGTTCATTGGGAGTTTTTTGATAACTGATTAAATTTTGTTCTAGTAATCAGTCTATTCCAATTTTCTATTTCTTTCCTATTTAGTCTTAGAAGACTTTTGTTTCTAGGGACTTATCTATTTCTTTTAGGTTGTCCAATTTATTGGCATATAATTTTTCATAGTAATATCTTGTAATTCTTTGTATTTCTGCAATATTAGTTTGAAACTATGCTTTACTTTTTTAAAGTTTATTTATTTCTTTTAGTAATCTCTATACCCAATGGGGGGATTCAAACTTATGACCTCAAGATTAAGAGTTTCATGCTCTTCTGACTGAGCCAGACAGGTGTCCTTCCTCTTCTTCATTTTTTATTTTATTTATTTGACTTCTCTCTCTCTCTCTCTCTCTCTCTCTCTCTCTCTGAGTCTGACTAGTTTATCAATTTTGTATATCTTTTCAAAACACTGGCTCCTAAGTTTCATTGATTTTTTTTCTATCTTTCTACTTAGTCTCTTTTTTTTTGTTTGTTTCCACTCTGATCTTTATTATTTTTTTCCTTCTAATTTTGGACTTTAAGGTCAGATTGTTTATTTGAGATTTTTCTTGTTTTTGAGATAGGCCTGTATTACTATATACTTCCTTCTTAGAACTGCTTTTGCTGGATCCCAAAGATGTTGAACCTTTGTATCTTCAGGGTATGATCCGAGAGATAAAGGTAATAAGACTGGGTGGAGAACTCCAGCTCTAGTACGGTTGCAACAGAGCCAATGCCACATAGAGCTCTGCAGCTGGATGGCTCCTTAGGGTTATCCCAAATGGGGCAGGGCAGCGAATTTTTGTCCCCACACTTACTGCTCATTGGGGGCCTCCCATGGCAAGGATATAACCTTAGGTGAAGCCACTTCAGGAGTCAGGGGAGAATAAAGACCTCTGTGATTCACAACACCCACTACAGCTCATGTGTGTTATTCATTTAATATAGTCTCAGATATGATATGATAGTGTTTTATTTAGGATTCTTGTAGTTAGTCATTATGTGATGAGTTTGCCTTTTTTTCCCCCAATGTGTGGAGTACCTGTGTCCAGGTAATTCCAGCTTTCTAAATCAATACAGAGCGCAGGAAAAGAAAGAACAATCCATTTTAGGGGCTCCTGGGTGGCTCAGTCAGTTGAATGTCTGACTCCTGATTTAGGCTCAGGTCATGTTCTCACAGTTCATAAATTTGAGCTCCATATCAGACTCTGTGCCAACAGTGCAGAGCCTGGTTGGGATTCTCTCTCTCCCTCTCTCTCTGCCCTCCCCTCTTCTTTCTCTCTCTCCAAGTAAATAAACTTTAAAAATTTTTTAAAAAGCCAATCCATTTTAATTAGTTGACTATATAGTATAGAGAAGTTTGCTATTTCTTAATATTTAAAGGAACTGACTTGAACTCATCTGGATCTTTGTGGGGGGATAATTCATGTTTTTTGGTACACACACATTTGCTTCTTTCCAACTGTTAGAGTCATTTTATATTTTCCTAGAATATCATTTTATTCCAGAGATTTTCAGTCATAGGAAACACGTAGTAAGAATACAGTATCATGAAGCAAAGAAGACAAATGGTTTGCCATTTAGGCATTACCCATCCCACCTGTCCCTTTTCTTGGCCTCTTGTATGTAATTTGAGTTGCTGTCTGTACCTCTGTAGGATCTCTCTGGGTGCAGCAGAGTGGCCACTGGTTAAGAGCTTTTCCTGTATTAGGCTGCTTTACATTTCCTAAGGGTGTCAGCTCTTAGCTCATCAGGTAAGCCCTCAGTGCTCATGACTCTTTTCTTCAGGAAGCTGGGTACATACTCCTGAATGCAGAGTATATACTCTGGAGCTGTCTGCTCATTCTTTCTCAAAAGTCTGATTCATTTATTCAGTTCAACTGAGTATTTATTGAGCTCCCACCTTGTGCCAGGTACTAATTTACATCTATGAAATAAAGCCACGAGCAAAGCAGACAGCAGTTCCTCCCTTCATTGAGCTGATGCTATACATAGGGAGTCAGAAAGTAAATGACATAAGCAAGTAAGACACTAGCGCTTCTTCGTGCTGAGGAGAGAAGGAAAGTGGGCATGAAGAATGAGTTAGGGGGATGGAGAAGGAGGGGGCTTGCATTTGGGGTAGAATAGCAGGGGCAGGTCTTGCTAGACGGCTGCATTAGGGAAACACCTCCAGGAGGTGGGGGAGTAAATCCCGTGGCCACGTGGGGAAGAGCCCTCCAGACAGAGAGAAGCGTGTCCAGGAAGGACCCATGCACAGGAGCTTGCCTGTACTGGCGGGGATGATCACTGAGGAGGGCAGCCAGGTTGAAGGGAGAGTAATGTCAGGAGTGGGGGAGGACATCAGATCCAGAAGGAAATGGGTTGCCTTTGCTTTAGGCTCTTCAAGGACTTTGACTTTTACTCTGTGTGAAATGCGGATATTGGAGGATTTTGAGCAGAGGAATGGTGTGATCTGTTTTACCTTTTAACAGGTTCATTCTGGCTGCTATGCTGAGAATAGGCCCCCAGGGTCCAGGGCAGAAAGTAGTTAGGGAACTGAAGGGTATGTCCTTCAAACCACTATTTCTTCAGACAATTTGGCTTGACCTAAAGATAAAATGTAGACTGATTTTTTTTTTTAATCCACATAGAACTTTGTTTGTTCATTTGCATTAGTGAAAGCCAGTGCCATGGAAATGACCAGCATGAGGCAGTCAAATAAAAGCCCACTGTTGTTCAGCCCGTTCTTGTATTACCTACGGTCGTCGCTTTTTCAGGGAGACAGTTCTGAGACAGTTCTCTCCTGTCTCCATCCTGGAAAACCTGTTTTCCTAAGAACCAGCTTGCTTTTCTCTTCTGGACATCATTAATCTTCTGATGTTGCATTCCTTACTTTGTTGACAAAGTGCTCAGAGCTAGATCTACAGTTTGCTTCTAGCAAGAGCCTAGGACCTTTGGCTGCTGAATTCACTGTTTTTCCTACCCTTGTTTTCATACAGCTCCATTAAAAGGGAAGCTTTTATTCTATTATTATATTTTTGTGAGTCCCTTTAAAATGTGGCAAGCTACAGACAAATAATATAGGATACAAATAGCATCACCTACAGTAGAAAGAAAGAAATCCAGTTCAAAGCTTGGGTCATATGTATCCTATTTTTGTTTTCATAAGCGTAATATATATATATATATATATATATATATATATATATATATATATACTCAAACATGCACACACAAGCTTTTCAGGATGAAACCATTAGCAGCTAATAATTACTAAAACATCATTATTTCCTGAGTGGTTTCTGTGCTACTGGGTTTTTTTCTACCTCAAGTTTCTAAATTTGGTTTTTCATCTCCCACAAGTGCATGCCAGTGGTGCTGGACTAAGACCAGCCATCCAGGTTGGGCTGGATGCTTAGGACCAACAGTAGAGTTTGTTAAAAATACACCTTCCAGGGGTGCCTGGGTGACTCAGTTGGTTCAGTGTCCAACTTCGGCTCAAGTCATGATCTCACAGTTTGTGAGTTCGAGCCCCACGTTGGGCTCTGTGCTGACAGCTCAGAGCCTGGAGCCTGCTTCGGATTCTGTCTGCCTCTCTCTCTGTCCCTGACCCGCTTGCACTCTGTTTCTCTCTCTCTCTCTCTCAAATATAAATAAACATTAAAAGTTTTTTTAAACTACACCTTCCAGACTCTGCTACTCACTCCAATTTAATAAGGCTTGCTAACTTTGAAAATATTTTGCACAAACAATGCATTTTCTGGGATCCTGGATTTTTAAAATTTTTTTTAATTATTTATTTTTGAGAGAGACCGAGTGTGAGCAGGGGAGAGGCTGAGACAGAGGGAGACACAGAATCTGAAGTAGGCTTCAGGCTGTGAGCTGCCAGCACAGAGTCTGAGGCGGGACTTGAATTCATGAATCGCGAGATCATGACCTGAGCTGAAGTTGGACGCTTAATCAACTGAGCCACCCAGGGACCCCTGAGATCCTGGATTCTTTAAGACATTTTTTGTTGTCTTTATTGTTGAACAAGTGCTAGACTGTGCATAAAAGTCTTGGATCATATTCTTCTCATCTTCAAGTTCTGAGTGTTGCCCCATTGTCATTTATACTGACTGTTACATCTTGTGGTCTTAGTGGCATTAATGGTGACCCTCTCCCCACCCTGACACTTTGTTTTTTAATTTATTTTAATACTTGAAACTTGAAGAAAAGAAAAGGCAGATACTTCTCAGCATGGGTTTCTAAGAGCTGGTCATTCATTTTGCCTTTTAATCTCAAATCCTTTTTTCTTTTCTAGAAAGTTCTTTTCTGTTATGTCT
This sequence comes from Prionailurus viverrinus, assembly GCF_022837055.1. NCBI lineage: Eukaryota > Metazoa > Chordata > Mammalia > Carnivora > Felidae > Prionailurus > Prionailurus viverrinus. Next base: position 37,839,330 of record NC_062571.1, on the reverse strand, counting down.
CGGCCATTACTTATGAACTACAGGTTGTTTGTACTTCCCTTCAGAACATGTTTTATTCATAGGTTGGATTTCTGTGATCTCCCCTCCATTTCCATTTTCTTAAGTTTTATCCTTTTTCTCTGTCTTTTCCTTATGTTCTCTGTGTTCTGGGATTACTTCTTAGTTTTGTCCTCTGCAACCAGTGCAGTGTTCAGCTGTGTTAAGTGAACCTTTCATCAGTTTGGTTAAGACTGTGTTTCAGCTCCTGGGCCTTCAGTTCATCAATATCCCTTCTCATCTCTGTGCTTTTTGGTTTAATAAGAGTAATATAAATATCATTTGGCATAGAAGGCCAATGTCTTTTGAGAAAATCTTCTGTTCATGAAGGTAAATCCTTTTTAGATGAGAAATTTCCCTTTTGAGCCATTATCCTTTTCTCCCTCTTGTGCAGTGGGAGTTTTTTCCCTCCTGGGCTTTGTGTTAGTTTTTCCTTGGTACCTAATGCTTGAACAAGGCAAAATGTACCTGGGCCAGATGTGGAGCTATATGGGGAGGGGGGGACTTCCTGTCTGTCTCCTTTCCTTGATTCATTCCAGTGAATCCCTGGAGCTTCTTCCCACCAGTTCCTGCCTTATGTATGGAGGCAGGATAAAGTCTCACCCACCGGCTTAGAGCAGCCTGTCAATAATTTAGCCCACTCTCTGCTTAGCACTGCTCTTGGCACGTGGGGCTGCTTGACAAAAGGCTTTCAGAAAATCTGTCGAAGAAAACCCCCTTAGCAAAGGGTGTGATATTGAAAATATCTTGAAGCTGTGATAATCAGTATTTTGTATGTAATTCTCTTATATGATGACCAAGCATGTAAGCAATTCTCTTACATGAAGCCCTTTGAGTGACTCAGATTGTTTTTAACTCGTGAATTGGATCTTAATAGAAATATATTTTACCCTGGTCTATTAAAACAACAATAATTCGTGTTTTCTTTAATCCTTGATTGTATTTTCCTTTCAGGTATTCATCTCTCTTCTGCTGTCTGGAAATCTACCTCTTTGTTTCCGTTCAGCAGCTCTTCATTACCGATTTAGAAAGGACAAACATTTATCTTGATACTTAGTAAAAGTGGAAATATACACATTTTGGATCCTGAAGTTATGGGGAGTGAGATCTTACTGATGTGATTTTTTTTTTTTTTTGATTGGGAGAAAAATATAGAACCTTCTAGAAAACAGATAATGCCGTGGCCTATACTCTTCATTTTATCAGGACTGAAGATAAAGTTTAAAAAAAAAATCCATCAAAGACATAAGATTATCCGATTTGTTCCTAATCTGCTCCTAGCACAAGGGTTACCCTGTGCTATTCCTGGTATTTTGCAGAGCCAAAAATCCTCTCAGACCAGTAGGTAACTAGAAATAGTGCTTTAAATCCAAGATGGACAAAAGAGAGGCCTCATTAAACTGGGCTCTCCCCACCAGACCTTCCTCTACAGGGGCTCAAAACAGGCCTCCTTTAATGAGAAAGTTTACCAGCTGAGATTAAAGTCAAGAATCAGAATGAAGGACCATGTCCAAGGTACCGGTTGGTTTAATCTCCTGCAAAAACTTCATATCCCTTCAACCCTGGCAGCTGTAGATCAAACGGCAGAGTGTGAACATTAAAACCATGCGGTGAGAATAATGTGTCTCTATTTCATTTCTCTTTCCAGGTTTGAGATTTTTAAGAGCTCTCAGACTGATACAGTTTTCAGAAATTTTGCAGTTTCTGAATATCCTTAAAACAAGGTAAGATGTTCTTATTCATATTTTTTTCTTCGTTCTGGTTCCCAAGGCCAAATTATAAATAGCAGGTGTTTTTGTTCATCACTATAAAGTTAGAGTTCTGTTATTCTCAGAAAAAGTGATCTAACACAGAGATCTGGAGAAAGCCCGGGGTGGGGTTTGAACTGCTCTCTTCTGCAGGGCTGGGAACTGTCTGGTAAGAAGAGAAACAGCCGTGCATGTGGAGAAGTAGATAGTTTTGGGGGGACTGTGTGGGTTGCTTGGAAATCAGCCACAGCATCCTGGAGAGATGGTGCACAGTGGATGAGGGATCAAGCAGCTCATTGATTGGGAAGTCCTTGCTCCTAGGTTCTGAATCGCCCCTTTATTACATCACTAAATAAGAAATTGAACCTAAACCCAAAAGCAATGGAAGCAGTGCTCTTGGAGAGGCAATCACAAACCTCATATGGCAAACAGAAAATCATTTCATTTCAAAGTACATTTTAGATGTTCACTTTCTTGCCAGTGTAGTCCCTGGGGCTTGCTTTGTGAATTGCCTTTTGGGGAATACCTAAAAACCTTCTGCCGAATGTACTGTGACTGCTTCTGTTAACTGTGTTATGATCTGGAAAACACTACGGGAGCAGGAGGAAAAATCCCCCAGAGATGCCTTTCCTGATGACCTGTGGGTTTGCAGAGCTGGTCTGAGACCAGGCTGCCTTGATGAATAAACTAATAAAAGAGGTTAGACGTACTCTAATGGAGAATAAGTACAGGCCATAAATTTCTCTTATAGGAAATTACACTTTAAGAAGCTCACTCCTAATGTTCCATTTCCTCTTAGGTTGACATGTTTGATAAATGATTAAAAACAGGATGCTTCTGGATTTTGTGATTTATAATTAATATACCTGAATTTGGGGTGGGGGAGGGCCCTTGGATTTGGCATTGTTTTCCCAGTAACTGAGGCTGGGACTCAGCTTCCCAAACCTGTCGTATCCAACAAATGTGATGGGCTGTTGACTTCCCTCTTTGGGGTTAGTGCTTTTTGTTTGTTTATTTTGGTTTGTTTTAATTCTAAATTGGTTTTTCCTTGCTAACTATTCATCTGTGTGCATGTGGGACAAATTCTCTTTGTGTTAGCCAAGTTAAAAAGCAAATGAGCATCTAACGTAATAGAAGCCCTCTATAGTGTGTCCCCCTACTCTGCACCTTCATTACCCTGGGGTCAGAGTTTGTTGATGTTGCACTTAATACTATGTAATATTATTAATATAGAATGAATATTGTTATTCTTCCTATTTCTTCTGAGTGACAGTAACCCTCGTTTCTACCTTTTTATGACTCTTCTGTGCAATGAACTCATATTACTTTTGAAATTAAGATTATCCATAAGCCCGCAATCCTCAATGCTTACCTATGTCATAATTGTTCTGCTATATTTTTTAGGGTAGAATTGGTGCATACCCAGTGCCAAGCACAGACACTGATTTAAGAGACACTTGTTTTTTTTCTAGTGCGGAATGTGTCATGTGGAGTTAACCACACTCTCTAACATGGTATAGTGCCCCTGGTTCCCTGTTTCATGTTTACATCATAAATTAGGGGGTTTTAACTCTCTGACACCAGTGTTTTAAGAATGTGCCATTACTCCAAGGAATAACATGGCGAGAACTGTGTTCTCATTTTTCTTGCATTCCACATGGATCCTTTTTGGACTTGGGAGAATGTTAAGCCATGTGAATAAAATATCTTTTTCTGGACCTTTATCAAGAGACCCACCGATTTTCTAATCCTTGGAGAAGATTCTTTTCCTTTAGGTGCAGGAAATAGCACTAATGTCTGTGGTGCACAATTCACCAAGAAGGCCACAAGTATGGGTGAGGTTCATTCTCCCAAGGCACAGGGGAAAGAGCTGAAGCAGCCAGCAAGGGACAGAGGTGACTATAAATCAGGAGAGAGTGGCCTTAGGGAAGACTCATGGGGTGGCAGGATGCCAGGTGTCTGCTATCTTGAGCCCCAAACAGCATCTCCCCATCATCCTACTTCCCACTCAGTTAAGCTCTTTCTATGGTAGAGCGGGTTTTCATCACAACCCCCCCCCCCCTTGGATTGTCCCTGTTCCTGTTGCTTAGGTGGGTGACTGAGTTAATTCAACAAGCCTGAACTGACCATCTATTCGTACCAGCAGTGAGATGGGTGCCAGGGTAGCGTCCTGCTATCAGAGAGTGCATGAGGAGGGAAGAGCCAGCTGGACCTGTGGTGTGGTGGTACTGGGTCACAGGTATATCCAGGGGTGGGAGTGGGGGGTGGTGAGGCATGGAGGAGAGGAATGAAACCAGGCTTGACATGAATGTGGGGCAGTCAAGGCTCTTTTCAAGAAAAGGTCTTAGGTAAGCTTCCTAGAAAACTAGATGTCATCCAGGCAGGGGTGGGCTTGGGCATCATCCAATCATAGAAGCTGCAAAAGCACATGGGTGAGAGAACATGGCCCTTGGGGGTGCTTTGAGTAGTCTGGTGCTCCTGGAGACTAGGGGTTCTGTGGTGGGAAAACAAAAATGACATTATAGGAGAGCAGGTAAAGGCCAGACCCCAGGCACAGAAGAAAACTTGACTTAATTTATAAGAACTCTAGAGGCTTTAGACCAGCTCTTTGAGCCTATTCTCTCCTCAGGTGCCTGGTTAATCTCAGCTCTTTCCTTCTGCACACCCCCAAGCCCAGATCCCAAAGGCTCTGATTCAGAGAAAGGGAAGGCTTGGTTTTTATAGGGCTTTGGACTCAGAGCGATTTTTCTGGTGACTCCTCTGTACTCTGCTGTGTTCATGGTGACCTTCCAGAAGGGTGGGTGCAGCCCTGTAATCATCTTTAGGGAGATTTTGTCTGGTTTCCTCGGGTGGCCAGTCCCTACCAATCTGTGGCATTAGGTAGGCATAGAGATATTGCAAATGTGATTTGAAATAATGATTTGAAATTGCAGCTTCATTTTCTGTCCTTTGGTTGCCTTGCTTGGCAAAGAGCTGGAAGAAACAGAGCAGGGAAGTATATTGGGGAGAGAGAGAGGGAGGGAGGGAGGGAGAGACAATTAAGAGGGCAGCAGAGTGAACAGGATGACAGAGAAAACACAGAAGAAAGAAACAGTTCACAGTTATGGGACAGCATCAGGGCCATTTCTGCCAACTACCAGCCAAAAGAGGGTCCTAATGTGCTCCTTCTCTGGAAAATGGCATCTTGAAGGGGACAGGTTCCCCTCCATGTCATCGTCTGAGCTTTGGCGGTGCCTCAGTGGCTCTGAAAACTGGCGAACAGACTCCCAGATGAGAGCAGACTTATTCTACACTCAGAGCAAAGTAAGCATCTCTGTTTTAAAGGCTGTCATTCTGATCTCATTTCGTGTGTACAGGCTGATGATAAAAACATGGGTCATCCCAACAATTTGTTTTAAGTGGCAACGGCCTTGCTAATTATCAAAGCAGACTATAGCTCATTGTAAACATTTCAACAACGTAGAAAAGCATAAAGGATAAAGTAAAACTTCCCCAACCCTTATGAACTTCCAAGGTTAGGTTCTTAAAAAAAAGAGTATTCCCTATGGAGACTGCAAGGGCTTGTGCAGGTGGAGGCCACATCGTGAGGGCTCTCAGGTGTCATGGATTTAACTTGGAGAGCAAGAGGGAATTGCTGAAGGGTTTAAGTAGGAGAGGAATGTGGTCAGATTTACATTTTAGAAAGATCTACTAGTCCACCAATTGTTTGATGGGTTTGAAGCATCTAAGACTGTAGAGCATTAGACCAGTCAAGGCAGTTGTCCAGGCGAGTGGTATCAGGAAATGGCCTTAGGCAGGGCAAGTTGGGGTGGAGAGCAGGCAGAGGCGCAGAGAGATTACTTAAAGGGGAAGAATTGCCGGAACCTGATTTTGCTTAGAGTTCAGAATATTCATCTCAAAGTAGTATAGTCCAAGTGACTTTTCAGGGGTGGATATCTTACATCTGTCTGGCAAAGGTAATAATAAAACAAAATAAACCTATTGACACCTGGCTGTAACTTTAGCCAGAACGGAGGAAAATAGTGGACAAGCTGAACAGGGACAGATCTGCCCTTCTTTGTAGAAAGTGGATGATATTTTTAGTGTTAACCAAAACATGTCTTGTTAAATACACTGAGGGCAAAGATGGCTCGTGTTAGCTCTGGGTTTATAGCTATACTTTCAAAAAGAGAAAGACTTTCTCTCTTCCAGTATCTATGGGGTCCTGGAAAGGTCTCTGATCTATAGGAACAGAAAGATATCTGTGCCTGCCCTTGGAAAATTCACTGTATCCAGTAATGTAAATTTCTCCAATGGCTATGGAGAACTCATGAGTTGGGGAGGCAGCAATGAAAATGGACAACATAGAAATGATTTCCTTTATGAGTTAGGTTCTCATAAGGTCATAGTCCCCTCCCTCAAGGCATGGGAAAGGGGCTTGAATCCGAATGGTTCCAGTCATTCTCGCCATTGGGAAGTTTGTGTTTGGCTCAGACCCATGGCTTTGGCCAAAAACCTATGCTTATTTCCAATGGCCCCCTTTTGCCATGCAGAGTGCACAAACTTGGCCCTGCTACCCCATGCCTCCTCCCACGGAGCCCTGTGCAACCTGGTGAGGTTCAAATTTCAGAATATGCAGTAAGTGCACCAAGAGTTAATTTTGCATCTTTTTCACAGAGCTTTTAGATAATTACCTGGTTGTATAGTTTAATTTGGAAAGCAAATTCCTAATACTAGCGATCTGTAATGATGATAATGCCATAAAATAATCAGATTTCAGCACTGAATACAGTCTTTCATCATCAATGATGAACTCCACGCACAGCAAGAACTCCCTTAAGCACTATTAATATCATTGTGACAATTATTTAGAAATTAGTAATCACCATATTTAGGTTGTTTTTCCAAAGCACCAAGAGGCTCAAAGGCTGCAATAGTTTTAATATCTCAAGAGCGTTCCACATGGTGGTTGGTGGGACACTGCTTTGTTCAGGTTCCAAGGATCTGGAAGTTTGTAAGTGAATCAACTTGGTATTTAATTACCCTTTGAGAAAATGAACACTACACATTTTCCTTGACTTACGATGGGATTATGGCCAGATAAACTCACTATAAGTCAAAAATGCATTTAATACTCCTAACCTCTCACACAGAGCTTAGCCTAGCCTCGCCTTAAATGTGCTCAGAACGCTTAAATTAGCCTACACCTGGACAAAATGATCTAACACAAAGCCCATTTTATATTAAAGTGCTGAATAGCTCATGTAATTTACTGAATACTGTCCCGGAAGTGAAAAACAAAATGGCTGTGTATCGATTGTTTGCTCTTGTGATCGCGTGGCTGACTGGGGGCTGCATCTCGCTGTCACTACCCAGAGTCGTGAGAGAAATCATGCGGCATATTGCTAGCCCAGGAAAGGACCAAAACTCAAAATCTAGTTTCTACTGAATGCAGATGGCTTTCACACCATTGTAAAGTCAAAAAGTCATAAGTTGAACTATTGTTAAATCGAGGACTATTTATACACGCTTTTCTGAGATCTCTCCCTTTGCTACTGGCTACCTGTTCCTCAACTGCTTCTCATGCTCCAATGTTAGCTCACACCTTGGAGGACTCACAAGGTAGAGACAGGGGGTTTTGCTCTAGTTTGGCTTCCCATTAAGAAACTAGTTGGGAACAAGACATAATGGTGTTTCAGCCACAACAATGTTCATTTCACTGATTGCCAGAGTTGCTTTCCCCAGTGGCTCGTTGGGTGGATGCCTTATATCTATGTTTTTGTTTTTTTTAATTTTTTTCATTCGTTCATTCATTCATTCATATAGGCTTCACGCCCACGTGCTTTTTGGCTATCAATCCCTTCTGTTGTAGGCAGATGGCTTTAATTGCAAGTGACAGAGTCTACTTTGAACCAGCCTTAGTAATGACTGGGATTCAAGAGAGAATTGAGCATGTGTGGATCCAGAGGTTCAGATTCTCTCATCAGGATTCTGCCTCTCTCTTTATTTCTTTTAGGTTACATTCTCAGACAGAGTTTCTCCAGGGCAGATGGCCTTCTAGAGCTCCAGACTTAATATTTTCTGCACCCAAATCTCAGAAGGAAAAAGATTATTTTTATCCTGCTCAGTTTCTGAGACATGCCTCTGATAGGCCTTACTTCGGAGCCCTTTAGAGCTGGGAGCTCCTCCATCAGCCAGTGTGGCTCAGGCCACCCAGATAGAGGGAGAGGTGGGAACCTTTGAGCGCTAGAGGCTGAGGACTGGGCTGTCCTTGAGGAAGAGATATGGGACAAAACAAAGAACAATAAAAACAGCTGTGTACTGCTTCTCCGAATTACCGTGTTAAATAGGATTTGGATCAGACAGGCCTGGTTAGACTATTAACTCCACCATTTACATGGTCCGACCACGTCTTCTCAGGCAAGCTGCTTAAGTACACTAAGCCTCAGTTTATTTGGTTAGTGAGGACAGTGATTGTACCTATATCAAAAGATAAATGGTAAAAATCTGAAGAAAATAAAGAACCCAACAAAGTGCATAGCACATAATAGGGATTCAATAAATATTGGCAATTTTTATAGGCAATTCTCATAATCTGGCAACTCTAGAAATGACCAAGAATGACAGAGTAGACATTTGTATTGTTTTTTCTGTTTTTGAACCAGAAAGGAGTCATTCCACACATTTCAAGAGATCAGTATCAAAATTAAAAATATTTGGTTATTCTTTCCTTGAACTGTTAGAACCAACTCTAGAAAACTAAGACCATGGGTTCCTCTGCTCAGTTACTTAAAGAAAAGAAGATTGAAGAAAAAGGCAAACTGGACCCTGGTCTCGTGCCTGTCCTAGAGCCACTGATCTGACCTCCACTGAGGGGCTTCTCCTTCAACCCCTGTGCTACCTTGGACTGCAGCCCACCCCGCCTTCCTCTACATGGTGACCCCAGTGTAGATGTAGTTATCAGAATTTTTCCTTTCCATTCTCTTTTGTGGCAGTTCAAGAGGTTAATCAATATGTCTACATAGTCTCTCTCCTCCGTGGAGCAGCTATCTCTGACCTTCTCCTATCCTATGCATAGAGCATGGGGGGAGACACAGCTTTGCTTTAGCAATCAAGGAAGACTTTCTGACAGATGCCAGGCTGTGACTGTGTAGCGGCCAAGAGGGCAGACTCAGCAGCCAAGCTGCCCCAGCTCAAATCCCAACTCTGGTGCTCACCATGTGAGCTTGGGTTTGGATGACTTCACAGAGTCATTGTGAAAAGTAGAGGAGTTAATACACTCAAAGCACTTAGAACAGTGAGCTAATGGTAAGCACCATAAAGGAACCAAAGAAGTGTAAGCCATTACTATTAACTGTGATCTTAAACTCTCAGGATTTACATCATCGGATCCCTGTGAGGAAGAGATGGGAGAGGGCAGAAAACAATCTGTCAAGGATAATGGGCTGAACTACCCTGTGGGTGGCGTTCAGCCACTATAGGGAGACTGAAAGAGGCAGAAGATAGACTTTGTTTCTGCAAGATGCAGTCAGGAACATGAGACAAAAGCAATCCAAACAACATTACAGAAGATGTCTTAAGACACTGGGATCGATTACCAACGAGTGCCTGAAAGTAAGAGCCATGAGGAGTCACCTTGTATTGCAGGTGGGGGGACCACATTAATGAGGACATGGGGATTGAACCAGGCTCTGAAGAAAGGGAAATATTTGCATTGATGGGAAGGACCATCTATGGTAGTAGCATAAACAAAGACGTAGTACCCGGGTTTGGCTGCTACAGAAGTTTCAAGAGTTTATGTGGAAGAGGGTGGTGGTTAAGCCTGCAACTTTAGCCAGTGTTGAGGATGGAAGGAGTTTGGACATAATAACATTTAGCCAACAGGGAGTCTTTGGACAGAGAAATGACCTGCTGATGACAGCGTTCAAGGAGCTGTACTCCAGTGGGAGTGAGCCTGGTGAAGCTAAGTATGGAGAGTGCAGAGGAAGGGACCAGTTCATTCACTACTTATGCATAGAGGCCCTATTATGTGCCAGGGACTCATGTTCCCAGGATCCAGACAGACAAGGCCTATGCTTTCAGGATGCTTAAAATGTAGTGACTCCCAAATGATCCACTCAGGGAACACTGATGGATGCTGAAATTATTCAGCATGAGGTTTTTAGAGAATAGGATGTTCATATAGTCTCAGATTCTTGCTGCACAGATGACATATTAATTACAAGGAAGTGGGCTCTTCTTGGTGGCAAGATTTGATGTTCCCACCTTAACCAAATGACTGGGCCTAGTGTAATTGAGTTGAGATTTTCTCATGTGATGCCATCCCAGGTAGATACTCTTAACAGAAGCATATAAACAGAATCTTGTCATGGGGGAACGATTAGACAAATCAGAATATGGGACATAAATAAGGCAGCTGACCTGAGTGTAAAGAAAATTAAATGTCTTTGAAAACAAACAGAAAGAGTTGGGCGGTGTGTGTGGGGGGGTGTAGATTAAAGGAGAACAATGCAGGGATTGGCAAATGATATAGGCCAAGGGCTAATCCAGCTCACTGCCTGTTTTGGTAAATAAAGTTCTGTTGGAACACAGACACATTCGTTCTCCTGCTTCTATGCAACAGCAGCAGAGTAGAAGAGTTGCCACAGAGACGCTGTGACCCACAAAGCCTAAAATATTTACCACCTGCCCCTTTATAGAAAAACTTTCAAGACCCCTGGAATACAGAAAGCAACATAATAACCAAATGCAGTCCCTGAATCTTGGTTAGTTCCTGTATCAGGGTGAAAAAATGAAAGCATCAATAAACAATTTCAGGGCAACTGGAGAAATTCAAATAAAGAGTGCATTTTAGATGACGTTCCTGGATTCATGTGAATTATTTTAGGTATGACAGCTGTAGTGTGGCTGTGTTGCACGGTTTCCTTATGTTTTTTAATTTTAATTTTAATTTATTTTTTTAAATATGTATTTATTTTGAGAGAGAGAGAGAGAGAGAGAAGAGTGCAATTTGGGGAGGAACAGAGGGAGAGAAGGAGAGAGAATTCCAAGCAGGCCCTGCACTGCCAGCATAGAGTCCAATGCAAGGCTTGAACCCACAAACCGTGAGATCATGCCCTGAGCTGAGGTCAGATGCTTAACCGACTGAGCCACCCAGGTGCCCCTCCTTATTTTTTTTTAAAGTTTATTTATTTTGAGAGAGAGAGGGAGGGAGAGAGAGAATCCCAAGCAGGCTCCGTGCTGTCAGCACAGAGCCTGACATGGGGCTTGAAGTCACAAACCATGAGATCATGACCTGAGCCACGATCAAAGTTGGATGCTTAACTGACTGAGCCACCCAGGTGCTCCTAGAGACAAAACAAATGTACAAAACTGTTAATTGATCAATCTATATGAAGGGCATATAAGTGTTTATTATACTTTTCTTTCCATATTTCTATAGATATAAAAATGTTCAAAATAAAATTTAATTAAAAAAATTTAAACCCAACAGAGGGGTTAATTTAGGGGTCACTTTTAGTGGCCCAGATGTCATGTTTCTGTAGGCTCTGGCCCTACCTAGCTACTGATGCTGTCTTCTGGGACATTTCTTTATGATGGAGGAAACACTGGAGAGTGAAGGTGGGCTGCCTGTCCCCTAAAGATTGCTGTCACTCTGGAAGGCAGCCCCCAGCATGGTCTTTTTTTTTTTTTTTGTAACTTGGGGATTTTGCTTATTGTCTCTTTTGCACAGTAATTCCATCAAGCTGGTGAATCTGCTCTCCATATTTATCAGCACATGGCTAACAGCAGCTGGGTTCATCCATTTGGTGAGTATCCTTGAAGATGCTTCAGTTCTGGCTTTTCTGCAACAGGTACCCCCCCTGTGTCATTTCATTACCTGAAATTTTTCTCCCTGAAGAGAAACTTCAGCCTAGCTGAAGAATGTAAGAGAAGGAGAGGCAACTGCACAATTGTCTGGGTGTCCAACCCTATACCCCAAACTAACTCCGAATGGTGAATGATGTTCGCTCCATTAACCTGCATTTTTCGGCTCACCAGGTTGGGGGATTTTTCATTCTGTCTGCAGTAACTCCAGGCAGCCACAAGATGGCAGTGCTTCCTCAGCCAACACTTGAAAATGTGTTGGTGACAAGGTTGAAAGTTTGACCCACATCTCTTAATGAACAACAAATTCAGATCCCTTAATTTCCCTCCACTTCCCCCTTACAAAAAGCTACCTTCGATTCTTTTGCCTGATTGCTTGTCAAGTTATTTTGTATCTCAAAAATGTTAATTCTTTTAAATTAATGACTCTTTGAAAGGCTTATATTATTAAGTCAAGCTACTCTCACCTCCTGGAGGCCGACTTTTATTCCTGCTTTTAGGGAACACAGCTTTTGTTGGAAGCATGTTTCATACAAACACAAACTGTTAAAACTGGAAGGAGCCTCATCTAATTCTGAAGATTTGAGTAAAAGTGCCTTTCCCTTGCTGAGGAAAGCCTCTATCTGCGTTAAGTGAGGGGAAGGGTGCATTTAGTTACCTAACATCACTGGGGTTTATATAATTACCATGCAGAGGAAGGCAGCCTGGCATGGAAGCCGGGGCTCTCACTCGACTACTAGATCTGATGGCTCCCCACCCACCCCTTTGTGTTGATGGAATTCTTGGCTGAAATCACTCTTAGTAGGTAATCACCCCAATCACAAATGTGGTCTTTGGTAGGCCAGTGAACTCACCTTACTATCTTGTGAAGTCGCTTCTGCTTCACCAGGAAACCTCCACGAAAATGGCACGTTGGGATCAAGAAGTCATGTGTGAAAGAGGCTAAGTTCTGGACCCTTTCTGCAGAGGAAGAGCGGGAGGCCTGGGCGATTGGAGGCCTGGAGGCTCACTGCCCACAGGGGCTGTGCTGGTAGAACACTGGCACGGTTTATTGCAGGGTTGGGATCTGGGGTAGACCTGGAGGCCCAGCCCACCCATCTCCCTCTCTCCCGAATTATCTCTCTTGCCTACCTCACAACTTGTTGGTGGATCAAATTCGATGGGAAGTGTTTTGTAAAGTCTAAAGCAGAGATGGGCAGCCTGCACCCCTGGGGCCAAAGGGCTCCCAATTCATCCACGCCCCTTTAGTGTAAGTATTGCTTCTGGCTGATTCACCTTCTGCAGAGTTGAGTTGTTGCTACAGAGATCACAAACTGTGTTGCGCAGAACTGAAAATGTTTACTATCTTTTGCTTTACGGAAAAAGCTTGCTGACCCTTGGTCTGACGAGTTGCACAAAAGCAAATTGTTCTCATGAGCTCGATTTTCGTGCTCTCAGGGAAATTCCTGCCGGTTGCAGGGTAGAGCCATCCCTGACATTCTGCAAAGTCAGGAGAGCGAAGTCAGACTCCGAGAGATGCTGTTTGGGGTCCGGGTGTAAGATCTGCATGAGGGAGGCCCACCGGGCAATTGCCTTGGTCAGAATGATGAAAGGATGAGGCCCTTTGTGGGAGAGTTTAGAATTTCTTTGGGAGTGCATGAGCCAGGCCCTCCGAGACTGAGCAGGAACTCACAGAGAAAGGTCAGGGCAGGGCTCTCTGGCTCTTCCCTTGAAGAGGATACTGTAAAACGTAGCCAGGGGCAATGCCTTAAAATTCAGCTGGCTTCAAATCTTTAACAATGAGAAGAAAACCTGGGGATATTTACCTTTGTTTCTTCCCCTCTTTGTCCCAATCAGCTAGGAAGATATGTTTCTGTTACAGCCTCTCCACTTTCTCTGTTACCTGTCTGGGGTGGGGGAGTGGGGCAGTAGGGGGATGGGAAGCTGGATTCTGAGTCATCACTACAGAACTTACCCGGGCAGCAGACACCTTGTGTTGAGGTGGCCGTGTATCCGGAAGCAGCCCGCTGGAGTTTTTGTGTCCCTGGTTTATCATATGTATATAATGTCATCCTTTTTCTTCCCTGTCCCCTTGCTTTAGGTGGAGAATTCAGGGGACCCATGGGAAAATTTCCAAAACAACCAGGCTCTTACGTATTGGGAATGCGTCTATTTACTCATGGTCACAATGTCCACTGTTGGCTATGGGGATGTTTACGCAAAAACCACACTTGGGCGCCTCTTCATGGTCTTCTTCATCCTCGGGGGACTGGTAAAAGCTCTTTATTATGATGTTGATTTTTATGGTCATTAATATTTTCCATTATCCATTTCTTTAAAGCTTTGTATTTTGACTCTGTTTCTTCATTGCAAGCAAGTGATTGCCTTAGTGTTACAATCAGACCGAGTACATCCAAATGCAATGGTGGCTTTACTGCATATTTCTTTGGTATATGAGACTTGTTCCCCAGAGACCCAGGCACACTGCCCTTGTCAGGGTCAGCCTTTTCACCAGGAGGAAACCTAATTGTCTTAAAGTGATGCTCACTTATTAAGTGAGAGTGTCTGTTCTTTAGTAATATGATTCAGTAGCTGATACCCTCTGCAAGGACAGTTGCTGTCACCTGACCCAGTAGATGCTATAGATACTCGGTAGACAGTTTGCGGTTTCAAGAGCTCCCCCACATCCTTCACGATCCTCTCCTAACTTCCAACAAACACTGTGGCCGGGGCCTGCCCCAGAGAGTAGGGTCCCGGCAGAGGATGCAAAGCCTACTGGTCTTATGCAGGTGGACATCATTAGGTGAGCCGAGGGTGGTTTTGTAAAGAACCAACCAACTCCATTATGCAGCGACACATGGGATATTTTCCCTCCCCCTTTGTAAGTCAGAAGGTTCTGCTCTTTGCTTTTCTGGTCTTTGCAGGTCATAACAGTCAGTTAGGATGTAATTTTTGAAAGGGGGATTTCTGGCAGCATATTGGGGGTTGCTGCATTTTTGTCTTTCAAAGTAACTTAGGTGAAGTTTAGATGTTTGCACTGTTATGTGGTAAGTGATTAGAATCCTACTTCACACACAGCTTTCACATGTGTCCACGGCACATACATTTGTACTATGCATATACATCTCTCTGTTCTGTATGCATACGACATATATACATTTTAAAAATGTATATTAAATGTACATGTGCGTGTGTAAGCTAACACAAGCATTTCCTCAGCATCAGGGAGGTCCCTGTAGGTAATGAGGCCCACTTATCCAGCCACAAGCACAATGTTTGTTGGGCAAAACATGGCAGTTTTGTGTTTCTCCTTTCTTCTCCACCCCCCCACATGATTTCCTAAATTTACCTTTTGTGCTTTTTAGTGATTTTTTTTTTTTACTGATAAGTTTATATTATTTTAATCTTCTTTTGATGTTTATTGTCTTTCATCACTCATAAAGGCATTGATTCTCCTGTGAATTTTAGCTAGAAAGAAAGTCTTCTCTTGCAGTTGTGTGTGTGTGTGTGCGTGTGTGTGTGTGTGTGTGTGTGTGTGTGTGATTTCACCAGCATGCACCCCCTTTACTGACTTTCCTTTAGCAAGAAGTGCTAGATGTCAACTTATTTATTCCTGTCTCTTTTGTATTTTTCTCGACTGCGATTTTTTTATTTTTGTTTTGTTTTTTTTTTTTTTTTTTTAGTTGTCCGGGTTGGTTAATGTTTGTTTTGTCCTGTGTATTTTCAGGAGCTTGCCCTTTTTGTGCCTTTATTTTTACAACCCACCACAGTGGTATATACCTTTGCAGTTCTAACCCCTTTGTGTTTTCGGATCTTAGTGTTCCGACCCCCCCCACCCCCTCTGAAAAGGTCACCCCCTTTCTTTGGCCTGTCTTTTCAGTCTCTCTTCTGTCTCCTGTCTTCTCCTCAGGCCATGTTTGCCAGCTACGTCCCTGAAATCATAGAATTAATAGGAAACCGCAAGAAATACGGGGGCTCCTATAGTGCGGTTAGTGGAAGAAAGTAAGTATGCCAAGAGGTTTTGCTGCCTCTGCTGCGGTAGAATCCTCTCTGCATGCCATTTTTTTTTTTGGCTCTTGTTTCTTTGTTTCATGCATGTAGGCAATGTTTGCCCGCTACGTGCCCGAAATTGCTGCTCTCATCCTGAATCGGAATAAATTCGGCGGGACTTTTAACAAACATGGAGGCAGAAAGTAAGTCAGTTACATCAGAAAAGATGTGGTTGAGTGACTTTCAAGAGGCCCTATGGCGGTGACACCTGAATCCCGCCCCTCCCTCCTCCTACCCAGGTGCTTCTGTGAGGGAAGGGCCACATTCTGTGTGGGGTGTGACGTCACCTGTGGACTGACTATCCAGACCTGTGCCCACCCGTTCGTGCCTTTCTTCCCCACCCGTCTTTCTGAGAGACCCACTGTGTTTCTCCTGGAACGGGTTGTAGGTAACTGGGCCTGTATCTTCTGTTCTAATCCCTACCAAGTAAACCAAGCTCATTCAACTGGCTTAGTGATTACATTCTGGTGCCCCAGACTAAGGTGATGCCATACTATGGGGTTGTTTTTGTGCAGCAATAACATGGGATCATACTCCAGCAGGGAAGTCTTAGGGAAGGCAAGAAAAAGGTCACCTTGCCTGCTGTAAAGGCATCGTGGCAGCCAGGAAACCAATTCTCTTTAGCCAGGAGGCACCGAACGTGTCCTCAAAGGGACTCATTACTCAGCTGAAATTCCTTCTGGGCAAGACATATTACATTTATGGTATGTTAGGGTACCACATGCTATTCCTGATGGTCTTTTGTTTGACTTCCCATACATCAATGCTTTCTTCTTGGGGACTATTTCAGTTTGTGTTCAGATCATTTTATTGATATCAATACCAGTGTCTGGGTTCGTTATCAACCTGAAATTTGACTCCTAAGTAAATGGCAGGGCCTTACCATCTCTGCCTTCTGCCAGAGCACTGTCTTGGGAGGAGAAGGCCTCCAGAGAGGCGGGGCTGGTGGCAACCATTCTTTACTTTTTTTTTTTTTAACTTTTTCTTGGGCACTCAGCCTTGTTTTTGTTGTTTCTGGGTTTTTGTTTTAACGTCCACAAAGTAAGAGGTATATAGCTTTAAAGTACAGCTCAAGGGATTTGTACCTATGTACACAGCCAGTAATTACCATGCAGATGAAGATGAGAATATTTTCATCACTCAGGCCCCTTCCTGGTCATAGAAGCTCCTATCACATAACTAGGTCCCCCTCCCCCAGTACATTTTCAGGTGAACTCTTGAATAGCCTATTTTGCTTTTTAAGAGAAAATAAAACTATAGCATTGCCCTTCCCCATCCTCCACCCCCATCTCCTCTGGGCCCAGTAATCATGTTGGATGGAGCAAACCTCATCTCCTGTCGGTGATTCCAGTGCATCCTGAGCTCAGGTGTCCTGTCCTTCCTTCAGAAAATGAAGAGGTGGAAAATAAAAAGACTCATTTTCTTGAACTGCCCACAGGACACCAGTTTCCTTTCAAAGGAACAAAGGACAGTGAGCGAGAGGAGGCCAGTTGGCGTCTCGTCTGTAGAGGCAGCACGTTCCTCCACCTTTCCTCTAATGGAGCCCTCCTCTCCCTATTATCTTAACAACCCTGGATGAGATTAGAACCAAGCTGTTCTGATTTCTGGGCCATTGGTTGGATCCAAAAGGCCAGATAAGTCCAGAGATTCCCATTGGTCATTTATTCCATTGCCAAGAGAAAAACAGCTCCTCTGTCCATTTTGCCTTTAAGGTGTGAACAGGTCGCCATAAAGCAGAAGGCATTCTGAGGCCATGGGCTCTCTTTATTCCTCCCACCCCATTGCCTCGGCCAGCATTTCCTTGTCACTGCCCCCGAAGAAGCCAATAAAGTCAATTGCCCCCAAGTCTATGCTGAAAATACTTCCTGACTCTCCCTCCAGGTAAAATTTTTTTTTCCTCTAGTTTCCCTAGTCCAGTGCGGGTGGGCCTGGTGGCGGGTGGCTTTTGTTGGTGGGCAACCCAGATGAGGACTGAGACCAGCAGTCACTCACCCACCCCTGGTCTGATCCCATCATCTTTTTGCCCTGGCACCTCCACTCAAACCCCCGAGCGCTGATGACTTCAGATCACAGACTCCCCGCAGCTTTTGTTCTGTCTCCATCTCTGTCATCTTTTACCACCGGCTTTTAGCCTGGTGTTTTCTCTGTCTCTTTTTTTTCTTCTCCCTTTAGGAAAATACACACTTTGCTTTTAATGTTCTCTTTCGGTCTCTGATGTCCCCCGACCCTGAGGACAGAGAGTCGGTCCTGTCATCAACACTGGGACCGTTCACTTTACTTTACGCATTGTTTCCTGGTTCAAAAGCTAATTACTAAGTAGTTTAAAGAAGCCCTTTGGTCACTTAGATCTTTCATCAGAAAATATAAGCTTGGGAAAGGAACGGTAATAAAGGGCCATTAGCACCCTTTGTTTGATGTTGTTTTTCCAGTCAGTAGAACAAGATTGATGAAATGTTATGTTTGGCCAAAATTTGAGTTTTCATTTGGAATTCAGCGTTGAGAGAATGGGCTGTCAGAATCAATAAGTTTTCTTTCGCTTGGGATATGGGCATGTGGTAGTAATTAGCAATATAAGGTCTTTAGTTGAGCAACCAAGCATGGATTCTGGCAGCAAACATAATGAGAAACTACAGTTGTTCTATTTCTAACGTCAAAAAGTTTCCAGATAAAATTAAATGCATTTGCAAAGGGAAAGCAGCTAAACTTTGTTGAAAGATAGAGCTCAGACTCTTAAAATAGCGTGCTTTGCCCTGTGTTTTTGTGTATGCAAAAATACATGTGCTGTATTCATGGATACACGTATGTACACTCTTCTCCCCAGGATTTCATCAAGTGAATGCCCAGAATGTAATTAAAACATACACATAGTTAAGGGATTTGTTTACACATGCATATCTTACTCAGAAAGACTCTAACAATGCATTAACTTGTCAGAGAATTTAAGGTAACTTGTGACCCGAAAGCTTCGGAGACACACAACTTTGAAATCTAAAGATGATTTAAAGTAAACACACACACACACACATTAGGCAGAGAAGTTCAGGGTTTTGTTTACGCAACACCCAATTTCAGGATATTGGAGAACATGGAGGTTTTGTTGGCACCTCATTTTCGGTTTTGATCAATGTGTTTGACATAATGTGAACACTTCATATAGCATCCCCGGCACGTCCTCACCGTCAACATGGGATCAAAGGCCTGGCCTGGCTTCCTCCAACATTCGCTTCAGTATTCCTCACTTGACCTCCCACAGGACATCCAGAGCCAGCAGTAGATGTGGGGACATGTCAGCTATTCTCTATCTTATTGTGATGCATCAGGGCTCCTAAGAATAGGAATTGGGTGTCAATAACCAGAGGTTCAATGAGTGGCCTCGGCAGGCAGTCTCTGTCGGTTGGAGGTCTTGGGGACAATTGTCCTCTCGGGCTGAGACCCCAGGTCTTATTCAAAAGGGTAGCCTGCCTACGGCCCAGCTGACCCCCGGGGCTGATGCCTCCTCCTTCCCTTCATGTAAGGCCAAAGCTGCTCAGAGGTGGGGGAGCAGCGGGGTGAGGCTCCCATGGCCTTTGGGTCCCAGCTTGCTCTCCTTCCTCCCACGGCCCTTGCCGTTCCCCCCTGAGATTTCCTCTCTGCGTGTGACTCAGCCACTCCTGGTTAGTTTATGAGAACGGACAAGATCATGGTCTGAGGTCACATGGCCAAGGGCCATGGAAAATAATCAGCCACAGAGAGGAATCCATCTGTTGTAACCCCCTTGTTAGAGGTGGCCGGGCCAGGGAGCCATCCAGACCTTGTGTTTCCCATGATGGGCTTCTGGGGCCCCCAACTGAGGCAGTCCTAGGCCAGGTGTTTGGGACAAGGAAGAATGGGATAGCTTTGGATTATTCTACTGACTTCTGTAGCCAAATGCTGAGAGGACACACAGAGAGGACAAGGTATAATAGACGACAAGGAGAAGGCACAGGGGACCAGGGAGGTGAATGAAGTCTTCTTGAAGGAGAGGTTCTGTGGCTGAATGAGGAGGCTAGGCCTCTCTTCTGGTTGAGGGAACCATTGTCACAGACTAAGCTAGCTCTAATTTCAATTCAGGAAAGTTGTTTGTGAAACTTAAATACTGTGGCTTCTCTTAGAACTCTTCTTTATATAGACAAAGCTTGGGTCACAAGCTTTTGGGGGCACTTGTAGATGAGAAATGACTCGTTATAGCCCAGAGCCCTAAGACTGCCTTCTCTGACAGTAAGAATACCTACAGACTTGCATATCGCTTAATTCTCACAGCAACCACCAAAGGGAAGTATTATCATCTCCATTTGCAGTGGGCGAGGAAACTGAGGAACAGAGAGGTTATGTGACTTGCCTGATGTCACACAGCTAACAAAGGGTGCATCTAGGGTTTGAACCAAGGGGCAGTCTGCTTCACTGGGCCGTGCTGCCTCTGAAGATCATCTCCTGAGACCCCTTTTTGTTCTGACCTCATGATCCTATGGTTGTTCTTCCACCTCTACCCATAAGTGGGGCCACAACACCGTGCACATGATGGAAAGGAAGAGAAATGCACGAGTATCACTGTGGTCCTGTGTTTTCCTTCTGCTCACCTACTGCCTCTAAGGATCCTCGCCCCACCCCAAGGACAAAAAGGTGGGGAGGGGACTGAACCATCTCTTCCTTGATTTTTCTCATTTGGTTAGACTAGGAATGTATTTACCTCTTGTACACTTGTAACAATGAGGGGCTCTCAAGGATAGACAGACGGATCATTGACCAAAATTGTGCCTTATTTGTGGGTCTCAACACTTTCAACCTCTTCCTGGGGGAGCTCACTTCCTAGGTTACCAGCCATGGCAGATTGTAGTGATCTGCCAGATGCAGACACCCTCCTAGGCAGAGTCTACCTGCATGGCATCTTAAGAAGAGCATTCCCTGCCCTGGCAGACATATCCACCTGCTTCCTTTGGTTGAGAGAACTTCTTTGGTGGTGGGTTCTTAACTGTCAGTGAAAATTAGAGTAGCAGGACCTCCCTCCCTCCCGCCTGCCCCGAAAGTCCTCTGCAAGATCCAGTCTCTAGGTTTATTGCAGAGCTGTAGGTGGAAGTGTTACCCTCAGGAGGCTGGGTCTTCCTGCGGGGAGTAAGGCAGTCTGCCTTCAACATGGCCTCAGGATTGTAAAAGGGAGCCCTAAAGCCATAGAGGTTGGCAGAATGTATCATGCTTTTCCATTTAAAAATGAAAACAGAGTACTTTATTATGTTCTTTAATGTGGTGGTTATATTTTAAAGAGTTTTCAATAATTTAGTCAAGAATTTCAAGAGCTAAGAAATACTAGAGCACAGTTAGTTTCCTGCCTCACTCTCCATTCCTGTTATCATTTCCACTTGCTCATTTTCAGTCCACGGATGTTCACTGAGCGCCTCTGTGCCCGGCACAATGAGGGTTGTGTTGGATGCCAAGGAGGTGGTGAGCAAGCGACCCGTGGGACTTGTCCTCAAGGACATTACAGTCGCCAGGAGGTTACAGGCAATGAGCAAGGCTATGACTGAAGAAAATACCAAGTACAAATGTTCATACATGTGGCAAAAATGAACATGAAAAAGACTAAGATCCTATTATAGAGCAAAACAGGGGTGACTTACTGTACAGAGGTCCTGGGAGGTGACCTTTCAGAGGAGGAGATGTCACAGCCTGTTCCGTGGCTGTGCACCCCAGCTTTTGTTACTCCTAGGCTGAGAGGAGTCAACACCCTAGTTTTAAAATTCATATCATACGGACTCCGCTTACAACCATTGGTCTTTGGTCCTACTACCGTGGTCCTACAACCATGGGAGTAAGTCTTAAAATCTTATTTTCCTTTCAGGCTCTATTTCGCCTGTATAGTATACTCTCCACAGACTTACCAGGAGAGGGTACCCTGCGTATCTTCCCTGGTTCCTTATTAGCGGGTTCTTATTAAATTCTGTGTCTCCTCATATCAGAAATGGTCTCCTCATCCATCTCTCTCTGTGGCCTTTGTTCCTTTATGAGACCACTTTCTATTCCCTCCTGCCTGGCTGTCTTGAAATTCCGCTCCATTTTCTCCACCACACTCAACCTTTGCCCGCTGTGGTTCTAGACCAATTTTTGTTTTTTCAAAGAATTAGAATCGTAAACGATCTGCTGTGCCCAAACAGGCATTACCGGTGACCCTTGATCAACATGGTCTTGAACCGCACAGGTCCACTTACACGCGGATTGTTTGAGATAAATACAGTACAGAACTGTAAATGTGTTTTCTCTGCCTTAGGATTTTCTTAACATTTCCTTTTCTCTAGCTTGCTTTATGGTAAGAATACAGTCTGTGCCATATGTAACACATAAAATAGGTGTCAATCGACTGTTTATGTTATTGGTAAGGCTTCCAGTCAATGATAGGCTATTAGTAGTCAAGTTTTTGGGGAGTCAAAAGTTACATGTGGAGTTTTGACTTCACAGGGGTCGGTGCCTTGACCCCCATGTTGTTCAAAGGTCAAGCATATTTCTTTATAAAGACTCACTCAGTCTACCCCATAGCCATCCCCCCAACCCTAGCCTAGGGGAACTAGCGTGAGTCATGCCTTCACCGTCCATTCCACGTGTGATTATTGAGTGCTTGCTACACACAGGCACTGGGTATAAATGAACTTCTTCAAACCCATGAAGATTTCCAAATATGCCACATCTCTCTTGAGCTGTGCATTAATATTATTTGGCCACTAAAGTGGCTGGGGAGTTCAAAGTCAGAGCTTATTTAAGCCTCTCCTCTTGGTTCCCAGAGGTGACCGTCTTCCTATAATAACATTTCCATGTGTACTTTTTCTGATAAGGGCTGACTCCAGCACTTGGGAATAGGATGTGGGGTTAATTCGTGTGGTATTGTCTTGGGCCAAGTACCATGGGCCTCCTTTCCTTTCCCGTCTACGTACAGCTTGGGCAACACTCACTCTTGCTTCTGCAAAGCCTGACGTGGCGGGTGGGGGGTTACTCCTGGAGAGAGTGTTTCCTATAAGGTGCCATTTATGATTTCTAGATCACAGACATCACTCTGGTTGAAATGTGACTGAGGCTTTGCATTTCACACAAACGTCTGTCCTTTGACAGGGAAGCCATTCAGTCCTCTCCTTGCATGGCCCATGTGATTCCCAGCCTGAACTCCCAGCAATGTTTTCAGATTCCTAGATTTTAAAAGCCATAAATTAGCAAATCATCAACATATCACCAGGAAGGATCATCTGGTAGCCATTCTAGTCAGAAGGAAACACAGGCCCCAATAAGTGATCTTCACAAAGATAGGAAGAACTGTAGACAGACAGATACAGTAAATAGGAAGACAAACAGATAATTCAAGTTGACAGACCATCTTGGACTGATTAGACATTCTGCTTTGATTAACATTAAACTTTTGGGGGAGGAAAAAAGAATTGAGATTGCCCTAATACTTTGGAAAAATGACCCCTTTACTACTTCTGAAATTCAGAACCGAGGGGCAGATACCGAAAGCAAGTGTCATTAGATGCTGTACTGTATAATGTAACATGCTAGGTATTCCTTTCTGATGAGAGGGGTCTTGGTGGGTGTGGATGTGGGCGCTTCTTTCTTTGCATCTGCTTTGGATTCTTGTAAGCCACATCTTCAGCCCCTTTCAAACTTGAAGCTCTATTTAAAGAGACTTGGATGCATATTAAATCAATTTCCTGATAATACCTAATGGAGTGAAGGCTTGCCCCACCCTCCCCCCTCCACTTTCTTGCTGTCTCTCTTCCTTTCCACACACTTTTCAAAATGTTCCAGCTATTGTTCTGAAAACAAGAATAGAAATGTAGGTGGGAGATGAACTGTGTACCTAAAAAAAAAAAAAGTCATATTCAAACCTAGACTTTTGCTCTCAGATAGTCTTTCCTCCATAAAAAAAAAAAAGAAAGAAAGAATTTTGAATATGACTTTTCTAATTATAATCCCTAAAGAATCTTTCTGCTCAGCCTCATGTTTGATTGGGTGAATCCTCCCTGGGTAGTTTCCAAATCTAAACAACAAACACCACCATCCGAGAGTAAGTTTCACCGTGTTTTCTGTCTTCCTGCTATGTCATTTCTTGTGTTGGAAGCCTTTCCAGAGCCACACAAAGTGGTTCCTAGTAGACTTGGGTGTGGCCCACTGCTGCTGCCATCATACACTGAAAATAAACCAGGAAACTCTCTAGCTGTCCAAGCCCAGTGTCTCCTTCTAGTAAACTTACAGGCTGTTGTAATGTGAAACTCATGAAAACCTGATTCTGTGTCTCTCAGGGTTTGGGCTCCCACATCTAGTACAAGTGTTGCATGACAATGATCTGTTCCCACCCCGGAACCATGGGGACTGCTCCAGATGTGGTACGAGTTGTCAGTAAAAGCAATCTCATCCCCCCTTTCTATCCCTTCTTAACTAGGGGACATAGAGGCAGTTCGGAGGTAGATTCATGCCCATCTCTGGCGAGGCTTTGCAACCTTAGCCACTGAACTCAAAGGCAAATGCTGGCTAGGATATAGAACAGATTTAGGAAAGTTGCCATCCCAGCATGTTTGCTCAGCTAACAAGTATGTGACCCCCTGCTATGTTCCAGTCACTGCGCTAAGTGCTGTGGCTAAAGAATGAGCAAGAAAATGTGGTTCTTGCTCTCCTGGAGCTTACCTGAGACTTTGACCAATCAGAACCATCCAAGGAACAAGCGGCAGCTAAATAGAGGCTTGATTATGTAGGGGAATCATCCCAGTGAAATGCTCTTTGGCAGGAATTTTGTTCAATAAAATCGTAAAGACTGCAAACATTTCAGAGGGAGTGCTTCCAAAAGCATTGGATAATTCATATTGTTAAAATGTACCCTTTGGAGCGGTTTTGGGCAAAGGTAATAGCGGGGTGACTTGTGCACCTAAAAACCTATGGTTTTAATGATGGGCCCAGTAAAAGAGGGATATGGAGAGACTTGGGAAGGTGGGGGAGCTGCTGACGCTACCCTGAGTGCCCCTGTGGTGTATTATGTCTCAGCTGACCCTGACACCTGTAAACTCCTCCCAGTTCTTACCTGTGTAACAGATGCTGGAGGCCAGTTGAGGCCTTTGCAAGTGTGCTGGATCTACTCAGAGGGGATTGGATAGCTAGCAGCATATGCTAGCAGGGACAACACCCTTGGGTGTGGCTGGGGAACAAGGCCAGGATGTGTCAACTTGATTGTCATTATGGGAAGGTAGTCCCAACAACATATGCTCTAGGGCCATGATGCATGATTTACCCGGAGTGTTAGCAGGGAGGTGGGGCTCGCTTTGCACATCAAAGCTAACAGACCTCCCCTTTACCAGGGCAAAAGTAAGAGCCATTTCTGTGCTTGGACTCATTATCCCCCCATTCCGCCTTCATCCCCGAAGGGTATGGTTGACCTTGGCCTTAGTCTTCTCTTCTCTTGGTGCCTCTTATTCAGAAGCAGCATTACCAAGTAGAGACAGGCAAATCTACTTTGATGTGCATAGAAGAAAGTGCTATTCAGTGCCCTGATTTCTCTTAAGATTGGAAGAACCAGGTCAAAGGAAGATTGACTTGCTTGAAAATGGCCAAAGCCTACCAAGTCTGCAGTAAGGGGATGAATAAAATGTGGAAGGGCAAGGGTATTGGGAAGAGACACAGTGTAATTTGTGAGAGAGTCAGGCAGTTATGGAATTGCTTACTTAAGATCGGTGTATAATTCCTCTTGGGGGAAGGAAGGAAAGAAGGGTGGGGAGAGAAAGAAATCCAAACAATACCAGCATACTGGGTTGTTGTGAAAATTAAGTGAGAAATTAAGGTTAAGGTAAACAACTCTTCCAGTTAGGGGCTCTTTGATTATAGGCAACAGAAACTGGTTCTTGCTAACCTAAGCAGGAGAGGAATTTTTTTGGAAGGTTAGAGTACCTTATAGAATTCAGAGAAAAATTGAAGAGCAAGATCCCAGAAAGGACAGAGTTGAGCCAGGCAAGCAGCTCTGGGACCCAGCAAGCAGAAACTCAGGGATAGTCATTATAGGGTTTTGCAAGAGGATGGATCCCACTGTGAACTTAGTGTCACTCCATTCAAGGCTGAGAAGTATTGATTGGCTTAGTTCCGGCAGGGAAACTTGATTAAAGTTCCCAACACTATATCTCATTGGGGATGACTGGTTCCCCAAATTAAAAATGAGGTGCCATTGACAGAAGAGAGGGTGTGGGCTGCACATGTCAGTACAACCAATGCCTCCTGAGGTTCTCAGAATTTATTTTCAAGACGTGGACTGAGGCTTCCTTTAGGCAACAAGCTACAAAAGATATTTGATCATTCCTTGGGCATGGTCTAATTATGGAGATTAATTGTGATCTAGGATGGTGGAGGTATAGATATAGACCCCTCTGGCGTTGTTTAGGTCCTGACCATCTGCATATGATCAGATGCACCTACTTTGTGCAGAAAATTCTGTTCTGGTCAGGACATCTCAGTATTCACTGTTGGCATTCCCAATAGTCTGTCCTGTGACCTTGCGGCTCTGTTTTATAGAGGTGCCTTTGCTGCACTGTTGGGATCTATTTGCTCAGCCTTCTGCCCCTTTTTAGGGAAACTGCAAAATAGCCTGTGTCTTCCAGAATAGCTCTATTGACAGCTGGATAAGATGATTACTTTATTCTCTTCCTCACTAGGAGGGAGAAGGCATTTCCTTTCTTTGTAATTAGCCAAGTACTAGCTGTGGCCCTGGGTAGGAAGTCTTATCTCCAAACCTCCTTGGGCTTTTTGTTTGCTTGTTTTGTTTTTTCATTTGTTCTAACCAGAAATGACTAAAGCCAGCGTTTGGGATTATGGCCTCAAAACACACTCACAGTTGTTTTGATTTCATTTTTGCCCTCCTTACATGTACTGTTCTCTCACAAACTCGAAACAGATCTGGGGTAGCAGAATCAGCCAATGATCTGACAATCTTGCAGTTAACTAATGGTTATGTTTCTTCTACACTTACAATGGCATCAGGTGTCCAAGACAAGCACACATTACCAACCAGTCCATTGGTCAGTAGATAGTTCTGGAAAGTCTAGCAAGCTTTGGAGGTCCTGAGCCAGGTCCCTAGGTGGAATGGAAGCGATGGGTCCCTAGGTGGAATGGAAGTGATGGCTTTTGGAGTGATGGGGGTTCAGAGCTGATGACCAGGAAAGAATTCTTGAGACATCTTTGGTGCAAAAAAGTTGATTTTATTAAAGAGTGGGGACAGGACCTGTGTGCAGAAAGAGTTGCACTGGGCTTATGAGGAGTGACTGGTTATATATACTATGGAGTTGGGGGAGGTGAAGTCAAGAGGAAGTTTCTTAAAGGGATTTCCATATGCTAAAACTCACAGATTACTGAGGGCCTAGTTTTGTCAAACTAAGGTAAGTTTTTTTTTTTTTTCCCTCTAACAAAACATCATTAAGATAGTAGGAGTTCCCAGAAATTAGGCTATTGATAAGATTGCCCCTTTCTGGTAATTTTACTAAGATATTTGTAAACTGATAGAGACTCTGTCAATGTAACCATTTGTTTTCTGTCCTTTCCTTTGTTCTGGGCAGGCAGAAGTGCCTAAGGAATATCACACATATCCCACCTGGGTGTGGGGGCCGTGCAGGGTGTCGGGTGGCTTGCCTTATGCTCCCTCATCAGAAGGATGGGACCTGCACAGTCTGGAGCTAGCTTTTGTTGGCCATAGGTGAACTGCCCTGCACGGACGTCAGTTCCTTTGGGACTGGCTGTCAGTACAGGAAGAAGTGGGAAGGCAGGAGTTGGATTAGTCTCCTTCCTTTTAGGCAGTGGGGTCCTGCACTTCACAGGAAAACCTGGTTAACAGTCATCCTGAAGGACATGATCCAAAGTAGGGGAAGCCGTGGGACAAAGCAGTCACAGAAAGCACCACCAGGTGATACAGAAGGTCAAGCCCAGAATCTGCCTAAACCTTAGCTTGTGTGAGAGTCTTGGAGAGAGAATTCTGTGGACACTGAATGGTTCAAATTCAACCTTGGAGGGATAACTTTAAATTTTAGTACTGACCACTGTGTGCTTTGGGTTGTGGGGTCTCTTGCTGCCCCCAGCCTGCTTTCTATGTGATAAAATGCTGCTGAATTTCCCTGACAAGTCCTTCTTAAAATTCATTCCCACCAAGCCAGTGGCTACCATTGGGGTATGGGCGGGGGGCAGGGGGAGGTTGGGGGAGGTTGGATGGAAAGAGCATGATTAGAAGTCTCAGCAGAAAGACAGAAGAGATTCTAGCATATGTATTTGATATAAATATTATAGTTTTACAGAGACATCTAGATCAATATATGCCACATTTCATCTACCTCTCTGACAAAGTGAGCACAATGTATTCAGGGAAAGCTGTATAGGATTTTCAATTTACTCTGTGTGATTTATTGTGACAGGATAGCTATGGGTTTTTTAAGTTCTTTATACTTGTTCCAGTAAAAATGGATATAGTATCTTTAAAAATAAACAGCCCAGAGCTGTGCATTTTACATTGTCTTCCTAGAATGAGGCTCTGCTAAAGAGCGATGTGAGACCTCCCTGCCCCCAGGGGGGACCTGATGCAGGCAGATTTGCCTCAGTCCTTGCTCTTTAGCTGTTTTGAGGGGGGGGGGGGTGGTGTGGAGGGTGAACAGGGAACTGAATTAGGAAGTACTGCCGACGTCTAGACGAGATGTGATGGTGGCCTGGACTAGAAGGGCAGAGAGCTAGAACTCTGTGGGGGGATCCATCAGTGTCGGTGGGAACAGCCCAGTCAGTCTGGGCTCCTTCATTTTGTAGTGACTGGCCCCAGTCTCCTGACTCCCAGCCCAGCGGCATCAGCCCTCCCTCTATCTAGAAGGCACCAAACCAACAGGGTAGGACTGCTCATGCTCTGCCATTCACCTTGTACTGAATCTCTGGGCCTCAGTTTCCACATCCAAATAGCAGGTACTAGACTGAACATTCACCAGGGGCTATTCTCATACTAAGATAAACATGAGACTGTGGAGTGGAGCCCATTACTTTTCAGGCTCTAAGAAACACTACCTGAATCTTCAAAATGTGTAGATTTTAGTTTTCATTAGCTAACTTCAGCCTCAGCGAGTCTCTGAAGGCCTCATTCACTGGAGCCTTGAAGAGTTTGGGGGCTCCCTCGGCATCCTCCTCTTATGCCTCCTGCCCTTGGTCACCTCCCCTAAGTTGTCCGTTCTGAGAAGCTGCAGTGGAACTAAGCTCAGAAACAGGTTCCAACTCAACTGGGGCATCCTGGCTTCCCTTGGACAACTCTAGGAAGGATAGGAGAGTGATTGAGGAGAATGTGTGGGATTGCATTCTGGAGGCAGAGATGCTTACTGATGAGAGAGGCATACTCATGGTCGTTTAGTGAAGATATACCCATTTAACAAGCAATTGGCAATTTTCTGGTGAGCCCTGATAGAGTTTGTAATAGTCCAGCATTATTCTTAAGGTTGTCACACTCATCCACTGATGCCACACTTGCTCATGACACATCAGTCCAGCCTGTGTTTATGGAGCCCTGTCCCCAAACCAGGCCTGTTTGCTTATACTGGATGAGTAACTCTTTTCCACAGAATGCCATCTGCTACTATTTTGGCATTTAAGATGCTTCTTCATGCATCTGAGAGGAATCTTTTGATCCAGCCATTAACATTAGTTTATCCCAAGAAAGATTTGTTTACAGAACTTGACAAAGTTTTAAAAACCCAAAAGTCCTATCCGATCAGAAATCGTTATTGATTTAAGCTTGTTGGCCATCTTCACAAACCATGCGGCCAGGCCCTGTAAATATCAGTCATTAAGACTGATAAGATTGACATTAAGATAGACTAATCAGTAGTCTGAAGAAGTTCAAATCTAGAGCCACATTGGGAACAGCATTAGTTACCTTCATAGTGTAACTTTCCTAAATATTCTCCACTGTACATGGATCATTTAGGTTTTCCGTATCTTCAGGATCCTTGGACTGGAGAGGCAGTCCTGGGCCGGACATAGCATACAATGTTTAAAATGGATATTTGCATCACTTTGCCATCCCTTGACTGGCCAAATTGTGTGGCTTAAGTTTAAAAACTTGATTTAGAGTTTCTGCCTTCACTCATAGTATCTAGTGATGCTGCAATACTGTGATGTTTTTAAAAAGAAAAAATTTTTTAATGTTTATTTATTTTTGAGAGAGAGAGAGAGAGAGAGCTCGAGTAGGGTCGGGGTAGAGAGAGGGAGATACAGAATCAAAAGCAGACTCCAGGCTCCAGGCTCTGAGCACCTGCACAGAGCCTGATGTGGTGCTTGAACCCATGAACCATGAGATCATGACCTGAACTGAAGCTGGACGCTTCACTGACTGAGCCACTCAGGTGCCCCAACACTGTGACGTCTTAAGTGAGAATGATCTTCGTCCATCCCGGTCCCCGGCTAAGTCTCTCTCCTGGTCCAGTGAGGACCCCTCCATCATCCCCTCCACTGTGTGATGAGGAGGGCATCCTGCTGGCCCAGCTCTGCCTGCCATAAAGAGCGGAACCCGGAATACTCCATCCTCTGCTCTCTGCCCTCTATCACCTTCATCTGAACAAGCATTAGAGTCGGGGACCTGGGTCACATCCTGGGCAAGTCACTTTCTTGCTGTGGGATGTCAGGCATGCGGCTTACGGAAATTGAGGTTAAGAGAGGTTATCTGCAATGATATAGGTCGTAGGAACATAGGGTTGTTTAGGATTAGGTGAGATTCCAGGGGCCGTAGAGCACTTTACATCTGTTACCTACTGATTTATAGATATCACATGAATCCCACCATTTAATAATGCTTACAATGGCCCAGGCCCTTTACTAGGCTCTTCGCATGTATTATCTATTTAAATAAATCCTCAAGATAACCTCATGAATCAGGAACTAGCACCAGCCCCTCAGAGACTCTGACTTTATAGTTGTAAAATGCAGAATTGGTATCTTGCCCAAGACTATTCAGTTATTTAGTGTCTGAGCTGAGCTAACACGGGGCTATCAAAGTACGAATCTCACATGGTAGATTTGTAGGTGTCATGGAATCTGGCAGAGACAGTTTTGGATGAGGATCTCTTTGGCATTCTTCAAATCATGCACCATGAACAACCATCACTCTATGGACAAGGAGGACACGCTCTGCTCTCAGTCTTGAATATTTTCAATTATATTTTCAATCACGGAGGACATAAGAAATTCTGCTTCTCTTCTCCCTGAAATAACATCCTTCCCCAAACTACTGTCCCTGGAATTTTCGAAAGTCTTGCAAATGTTTCTGGAAAATAAATTTCCCTTTTTGCCATCCATCCCTTGTACTCCTGCAGGCCCCTGGTGCTTCCTCAGATGTAGGCTGGTGAGAGCAGATCTTCTAATGCAGATGCTGAGTTAGAGAGGCGACTTCTCCCCATCCATCAACTCTAACTGCATTCAAACATGTTCAATATGTGGGCTTCTTGATAACTTCCACTGTATGGAAAACAAAATGGAGGGAAATGATTATTGGCACAAAAGGAGGAAGTCATAAATCTTCAAATCAGATATAGGACAGATTGGAACAATATGGGTCCTCCAAGGTTGCCATGATAATGTACCTAATAACTCTCCTTGGGCAAAAAGGCAATCTGCTTTCAATCAATCTCGCTTTTTCTGAGCAAAAATACCAATTATGTTGAAGGAAGATTTTTTTTCTTCCTTTTTTGATAAAGGCTGCTCTCCACCCCAGAAATCATGCTGTAGCTAAAAGATATATATTCTCAATTGTCTAGAATGGTATTGGACAGCTAGCATCAAATGAGAAAAGTCAATCCTTTTTTTCTCCCCTCTCCTGCCTGCATTTGTCTACTTCTTAAGAGAAGTGAAAGCTAATTAAAGGCTTAAGGGATAATATTGATTGCATTGGAATATATTTTATATGTACCCAGCACATTTTCAACTGAGAGAACCCTGACTCTTTCTAAGGCTGAATAAATCAGCTGGCAGGGCCTTTGATTCAAGGGTGAGAGGGTGAACTCATCTCCTTCCCTTCCACTTCTTGCACATCTGTCCTAGAGATGAATGATTTCAGAAGAGGGAGAGGCAATGCTGGCCGATGTTCATTCAGGCCTTTGTGTACAGGATGGGAAGGATGGATGTTCAGGCATTTACCCAGACCTATCATTGATTTGAGTCCAGCTTTGAATAATCACCAGGCTTCTACTGGTATAGAACTTTGAGCTTTGCAATGCCTGAGGCGGGAAGCTAGCTGGATGGTATTAGCCTCTCAGCTCCCTCATCTATTGAACGGGGATAAGGAGCTTGCCCAGGATCACACACATCTTTGGGGGCAGAGCAGGGAATCCCATCTGGCTTATTTTCATATCCAGGTGAGAGGAAGTGCCCAACCCAGAACTGTCCTGTGGAGGCGCCCGTACATTGGATTCATGCTGGGCTTATTCTCAATCATAGACGTCTGTAGGCAGAAAGCATTAGAATTGCCCCATGCAGCCCCACATGTCAGATCAGGAGGGAGGTCCTATTTCTCTCTCACTTTCTGAACATACTTGGCAAATTCAAAATCAGAGATCTTATGCAAAACATGCAAATTCATTTGCAGCCTGTTTCGTCCATATAAATGCACGTGCCACAAGAAATATTTTAAGATATGACATGATAAAAACGTATATAACCCGAGTGTTCTGTTTACGTCCTATAGTCTCACACGCTGTGTGTTTCAGGAGGGAGTTAGTCATGTGGGTTTGGGGCATTTGGAATGGGTGGCCAAGGGACCTCCCTGTACCTGGCTGGCACTTGCTAGAGAATAAAGTGATCATGCTGGGATGTCTCTTCTGAGGCAGCCACTGACAATCTTTCCTCCCTGCGATGGCCTCCGCTTGCCCGGCCACTAAGTGCAGCACCGTAACAATAACAGTCCATAATGGTGATATTATTAACTGCATTGTGCATATTATTGATTTACTCTTTGTTCTGCATCATTATCCTTTCACCAATGAGTTTACTGCCTTATTCTCACATACTTAGTCAAGCACCAAATTACAACGAAAGGGCAGGCTCTTGTAATGGCATCTAATGGAACATTGCATAAGTGATCATCACTTCCTCCCATTATGCGCTGCCTCCAGCCAATGAGCTTTCTGCCTTATTGGAATGTGCACAGAGCAATTATGAGGTGCAAGGGACCTAGCCATTCTAAATTTTTTCCCACGAAATTACCATGCTTCGATGTTCACCACCTACCCATGCCTCAGAGCCCAGCCAGGGATTCAGCCTCTGTCGCTAGCAGCTTGAGAGGCACAGGGACCTGGGCTGAGCCCCTTGCTACAGTCTTCTTATTAGAAGCCAGCAGGTTTCATCTCCACAGTGAGGCCCCTGCTTTGGGTCATGGGGCTAACTCGTGCACTGAAGTGCTTATTCCTGATTGAGCATTGGATAGCAAATGTAAGTGGCCATGGTACAGCCAGGTTGGTTCAGATTCATCAGATTGGTCTGGAAGCCCAAAGATATTGGGGGGACTGTTATCCCGGCAGTTCTGGAAAAGAGGCTCATCTCCTCAGGGGGAGCCACCATCTCCAGAAACAGAAGTCCACACCTCCCTGGATCAAGGCAAACAGTTCAGCTTCATCCCTTTCTAGCTTCTCCCCATCTTGAAGTAAATTCCTTCGGCTCTCATGGAAATCCCAGGCACCCTGAGGAGGTAGCTATCTGGGGATGGACAGCCTGCTGCTGATCTCCGATTCCATAGGCGTCCCATCCCCATTTAGCCCTGAGTAATGCTCACTTACTGTAAAGTGTTACATGCCCCCATTGTCGGAGGAGTTATGGCGGAAAAATGCAAAATTTCCTTTTTACTGCTTATGGCCAGCAGAGCCCATAACGTGTCAAGCCGCACATTAGCCACCCTGATAAAAGTCCGCTTTCTTACACACAAAATCATCGTTTCAGCAAGATTTGTTATCTCATTACCTGATAAGCTCTATGTCATAAACCAAGACCCATTCGGTAAATCTCTCAGGAGGACGCTTTGTGGGCAGAAAGGGAAAGATCTGAATCTGCAAGGGACTTGATAATGCAGCATTTAAGCGCACGCATAATGTCACTTATTGTTAAAGGCATAAAACCACTTGGCCAAACGGTTGGGCTTTTAATAGGATATTGTGCAGCATCAGGTGAGAAGCCATATGCCTTTTCTGTCTCGGAGTCTCTGAACACCTGCCAGCACTGCTGCTTTGCCTCACAGCCCTCTGGGGATGGGAGCTGGGCTTTAATTGAGGCCTCGGGAGGAGAAGAATGCTTCCCCGCAGCTGTGCGCTTCCTCTGTCTTGCCTGGGGTGGGTGCTGGGTCCTCGCTGGGTTGGCCCCATCTAACTGGCTTCTCCTGTTCAGGCACATTGTGGTCTGTGGACACATCACTCTGGAGAGTGTTTCCAACTTCCTGAAGGACTTCCTGCACAAGGACCGGGATGATGTCAACGTGGAGATTGTCTTTCTTCACAAGTAAGGGGCCCCTGCTGTTTCAAGACCCTCCACTCAACCAGGCTTCCTGAGGAGGGCTCACTGAATATCTGTGGAGTGGTGGTATGGGGGCAGTGTTGGAGGGCAGTGCAGAGTTGAATCAGCCATGTGGCCTCCTTAGAGAGGACAATCTGGAACCAATGGAAAGGGAACATTAGTTCAGTGGTGAGAACACCACCTGCCTCTGTGGAGCAACTCTGGCAAATAACAGTGAAGTTCATTATGGGTCAGATATGTCATTACCGTCCCATCAGCTGTCTGAATCTATTTGATCCAGGTGTGTCCACAGTGTCTGGTGTGGAAGATTAGCTGTCTCGTGTGGATTCTTTACAAGTGCAGGAGGGACATAGTGGCCAGGAAAGACACAGACATAAGAGGAAGCAGGGTATAATGTAATGGAAACAGTTGCAACAATAATTCCCATTTCTAGAAACCTCCGCTGTAGGACACTGTGCTACTCCCCGTGCATAAGTTCTCTTCTTTAATCAACACAGGGAGTAAAAGTACATGCTGTGAACTCAGAGTGCTCCATGTGAATCTTGACTCAATCAGTTACTCCCTGAGTAAGTTACTTAACCTCCCTGGGCCTCAGTTTTTACATTCAGTAGATAAGGAGATCACAATGGTTTTGATCTCCTTTCTTGGGCTGTAGAGAGAATGAAAAGAAGTAAGCCATGTCAAGAATGAATCAGGCACACAGCAAGCGTTCAATAAATGTTAGCTAGTATTATGAAAGATAAAATATATTTGGCTAGATAAACAACATAGAAGGTGGGTCTTATCATGTTTGTTGTGCAGTGGAAGAAAGCAAGAGATCTCCTTCTGCTCAGTGTTGTTGGGGTTTTAAGCTTCATCTGACCCCCATTTAGGTAAAAGGTAGTCAGCCACAGGGATAGAGAGTTCTGGGACTCAGGCATGTTGATGTGAGTGGCACTGTTTTCTTTTCTGATGGAAATGGGCCATCATAGGGCCAGCACTAGCCCCAATTTACCAAGAGACAAAGCTCATGTGTGGTGCTAGCTCCATAGGGGGTTGACAGCCCACAACTCAATCCTGCTCTGAGATCCCACAGAAGTTGACTTTCCTATAAGCTTCTGTTCTGTGCGTCTCCTTCCTTTTGACAGTTGTTCACAGAATACCAAACTGGCTGCCATGTTTGAGCACACCAGCATTTTTTTCTTCTCAGCACTGAATTCTCCAAGTTCTGAAAAGACCGGCCAGGCTATGAACACAGGAGCAGAACTCACAGATCAGTTCAGTGCTTTAGCCTCTCATTACCAGCTGAGGGGCCCATCCTCTGCTGAGCACTATGGAAGGTTCAAGAGAAGTATAGTGTGTAGGTCCTGCCCTCATTGGGCATTTCAAGATGAGCATGTGTGCAACAGCTAGAGCTCAACATCCATGCTATATTCACTGACTGAGGTCAGTTTAGTCAAATGGCAGAATCGCATGGGGCATTTGCATCAGGGAGAGACCACCACTTCTTACATGACCAGGCAGACTTTCTGAGAGGGGCCAGACCAGTAATGGATCTTGA
This sequence comes from Prionailurus viverrinus, assembly GCF_022837055.1. Lineage (NCBI taxonomy): Eukaryota > Metazoa > Chordata > Mammalia > Carnivora > Felidae > Prionailurus > Prionailurus viverrinus. The sequence continues at coordinate 37,803,600 of NC_062571.1, read as the reverse complement.
AGACTGGTTGGATTTGCACAGGCACCTGTTTCTCATCCACTACTTGAGTCTGAACCAACAAGCTGGCTGCTAATGCCTCACTTGCTGGGATTCACCTCCACGTCCCCAGCATCTGTCAGCGTCAGCTTTGTCGTAGACGGCCCAGTTAATTAACCTCTTGAAACTTTGGGTTAATAATATCCCTTCCTCTAGGGTTGTTTTGAGGTTTAAATGAGTTAATACTTGTCAAGTGCTTAGAATGGTATCTGCCACATAGTAAATGCTCAAAAACATGAACAACTCTTACTAAGTACTTAATGAATGTTAGGCAAGCATTGACCAACACAGGTCTTGGTACCTAGAAGGTTCAAACGAAATATCATCTGACATCTAGCATAGTACTTTATAGAGAACAGATATTTTTCATCTTTGCAGAAGTAATAAATGAATGAATAGGTCAATCAGTGCTTTAGTCCTTGTCCTCCAATGGGAAAGGTATCTGTATGGCTCACACTAAGAATGACGAATAGCATACACATGTGTGAACCAAGAACAGTGCCAAGAGTAAATTCACTCTGTCTGTGGCTGCTCAGAGGTGACATGTTTTGATCCAGGCCCCAGGAGATGAGAAGTCCATAGGGCTGAGAAGCAAGGAAGAGGCTTTGAGGGAGGGAAGAGCGGTAGGCTCTGCCAGGGGCACCTTTGACTAATCTCTGAGGTCACAGCTCGGTCTCTCTATTCGTAGAATAGCGATTCCATTCATAACAAAATGAAAGACATTTTGCCCCATAGGCCTCAGCCTCTGTGAAGATTGTGAACTGCTTCATTTTACCTTGGTACTGGTTTGGGTTTTCAGTGGGCTGGGGTTTTACTCCTCTTGAGTGTGACCCTTTCATTTCTGCAAGAAACGGGGCTGCTTTGAAAGTGAAAGCCTTTTCCTAGGGCTTTCTTTTTGGAAGTCAGAGAGAAAGGAGGCCATGGAGGCAGAAATACCTAAGTCTGTTATATTAATGGCTGTTTCTTCTCTCCCTGCCAGCATTTCCCCTAACCTGGAGCTAGAAGCTCTGTTCAAACGACATTTTACTCAGGTGGAATTTTATCAGGGTTCAGTCCTCAATCCACATGATCTTGCAAGAGTCAAGGTAAGAAGGAAGAGGTGACTTCTGCTTTTACTCCATCTGAGAGGGGGACTGACTCTGTGGTGAGGGCATATGCCTCCCAGGATGGCCAAGAGTCACCCCCATTCCCCTAATGCCATAAGTCAGTATGCCACCAGCCTTGACATCACCCTTCCACTGGCCCCAGGGCTTTGTTCTCTGGCACCTGCCTTCTTTCACTTGAAATAGTCGTAAAATTAGTTCCCTCAATATCCACACTCCTCAAGGAAGCAGACTAGTTGTATGGACTAGTAGACTCATATACAACATGATAATAAAGTAATTCCCATGTTAAATACTGAAATTAGACTCAAAGTAGCTCTGAAATCTATTATTTACATTGGAGAGGAACATGAAGGGTAAAGTATAAATAAAATGTGACCAGGCCATAAAACATTTTGAGCTTCCTTTTTTTTGGCCCCCACTAAAGACTAAAAGTGAAACACTAAGCATGCAGATATCTGATATCACTTAGTGATAGGCTAATCTTTCATTCCCAAATCTGCTAAGTTAGAATCTTCTTATAAAGCAGACCTGAGGTTTATAAAGGAAAGGGCTATAGCAAAGTGACATCTGGTACTTTGCTCATTTTGTATCGGTTTTGTGAGCACATTCGATATTTGCATGGCAGTGGGTATAGATTAATATTGTGAATCCACTGACATCTAAATGCTCACTGTGGTCCCAACATAATTTAGTAAATCATGTAATTGGCAAACATGAATAAGCCAGAAGGATTTGGGTAAATTCTTTGGGTTATTAAAGAAAACTAGAGACAATTTGTGACATACCATGGAGGAAACCGTGGCCCCCCACCAAATGCAGGGATGGTCTGTTAAGTACAACAAACCAGGGAGGACGGATTGCAGACCTGAGCCAGCACGAGAATTCTTATGCTTATAGAGTCTAGTTAATCTTAATATTATCCAGACAGGATCCAAGTTATGACTTAATGTGAAATCTAATGAGAACTTGGAGAAAATAGTTACTGTTCAAGGACCTAATTTAGATGCAAGCAATTATTAGCATAACTCATCATTCCCTCAAAGGAATCAATCTTTTTTTGGCTCATGTTTAGATAAGTCAGTAGGTTTTGAGGTCATCTGGAACACATCATTTCATACACATGGATGTGTTGTCTTTTGAGTATCTGAATGCTAATTCAGTACTAAACGATACCGAGCTGTTATCTGATTTAGGGCTCTTATTGCCTTCTATGCCACAGTTAAGATGTGAACAAGATCAAATGAAGGACTTTGGAGTCTCAATTTCTGAATCCCCGACTACTCGGTTAACTTGGTAACCTGAGAGGAGGGGTTTAGTCTGCCTAATGCCATTTCCCGACTAGAAAAATTAGGATGATGGTGTAGATCCGTTGGTTGGGAAAGGAGGCAGGGAGGGGGACTGAAAGCCTTAATTAATTGTTATGTGAAGAAATCTGGAAAGATTATACCTACATGACTGTGCAAAATGAAAAGTATAATTACCAAGGTACATGTCGTACCCTCTAATGGCAACAAGATGAAATGTTTATACCATAATAAGAATTTGCAGCCTATACTTTTGACAAAAAAAAAAAAAGATAATCTCCCAGGATTATTTTTTTTCTTTCCTTGGAAACTACCAGGTTCCCCAAAAGCTGTCAACAGAGAAAGATTGCAAACCAAGCATGGCTATTTATATGTTTGTGTTCTGTGATCTTCCTTTTGGTGTCTTAGATAGAGTCAGCAGATGCGTGCCTAATCCTTGCCAATAAGTACTGCGCTGACCCTGATGCTGAAGACGCCTCCAACATCATGAGGTAACGCCGGGGAGGCCAGGGAAGGCTCTGGGGTTGGCACTCTGCAGCCCATTGGCTGCACTTTGGGGTTCTCTGCAGAGCACCATCTCTGTGGGACCTTCTTTCCCCCATAAGACACCCTACACCTTTCCACAAGCATAGGTGTGGGGGGAGCTGAGCCACTGGTGGCTGTGGAGGGCGATGACACAAGACAAGCTTATCCTTGGCGAATGGGAGCCCTGGGACTCACAACTGGTTTTGGGATTGAGATATTTTGGACAGGACTGGGAAAGGAAAGATAGATTTAGATGGGTACAGGCCTGAAGTAGGGTACCATGTTCCCTAAGGGAGAGTGGACCTGGGATGTCTTAACTGTGGGTGATTTTGTCCCTCAGAGGAAATTTAGAAGTATCTGGAGATGTTCTTGGTTGTCATAACTAGGGGATGCTGCTCACATCAAGGGGGCGGGTAGAGGCCAGGGATGCTGTTCAACATCCTACAGTGCACAAGACAGTTACCCACAGCAGAGAAGTATCTGGCCCAAAATGTCTAGTGCCAAGCTTGAGAAGCTCCATGTTAGAGCTTTTCGAGCTTGTCTGTAGCATGTTGATTAATAGCCCCACAAAGAGGAGTTTGTCGACTGATGAGCTTTTGTTTCAACCAGTTTTCAAAATGAAATCCTGTCTTTACTGAGAGCCTTCTCAGTGCTTTTAACACTAATATGAATTTCTAAGAGAATGTTCTACAGAGAACGTATCAAACCTATTTAACTCCAATGCCCCCTTTCTTACAGAACACCTTTGGGTGGGTGTGGGCACACTCTGGAAAACATGGCTCAGTGCCCTCCCTGTGAATGGGCGAGGCCCATAGAAGGCCCTTCCCTGCCGACTCCCCACTCCTTATTCTTTTTGCATTTCAGAAGAACACTGTTCTGTGACAACAAAATGATGGGCGGGTTAAGATATTTGGCTCCAGAGAGTTAAAGCCCCTTAGGATTCTTCTCCCCTCCCGTGTACATTGCAGAGTAAAGAGAACTGGGAGGGAATCATAAAGAGACACTTGCGGAGAAGAGACCAAAGAGAAGACATCTCACTCCCACTACATTCCCAAGAACGCTTGCCTAATTGTGAGCAGCCGTCCTTTGGTCCAGACAGACTGCCCTCTCCCCACATCCTGGTTTGCCACCATGTCCTGGGAATTTACCTGGGGTGAGGGCTTAGGGAGCTGCTTCCTCACCAGGCTCCCATTGCCCTTCCTTTGTTTCTCATCAGTGGCCCCCAAGTGACATGAGCTCTCCCATCGCTGAGTTGGGGGAGCTCCTCCAGTGCATTTGGGATGAGCGTGTCTTTCCCTCAGCATCTGGACCTTGTGTCTGGCAAGCGACAGCTGGCACAGTGTTCTCTTTCCTCCCGCTTCTCTTTGGCAATATGCTCAGTGCAGTTGTTTTAAGGAAGTTGATGCATGAACTCTTGTAAGCATGGGACTTGCCAGCCTACGGGGAGATGATGGAATGGGGACATGTGTCCACACCTCGGTCCGCCCACTAGTCACAGCTGGAAAGTGACTACAACAGCTCAGCAGAGAGTGCTTCAGTGAGCCTTTCCTTGAACTAGGATTTCCATCCTTCCCTGCGTTTTTGTGTCATTTGAAATGATAAAAATGTCCCTTTTAAGGAACTAGGCTTCATTATCTTCAGATTTGCAAACATAAAAAACAAAAGAAGATAAAGCTTAATGTTTTGATCCCCCCAGAGAAGTTTAGGGCTAGGGCTTTTTTTTTCCCCCAAAAGTGAATAATTGAAATGAATAATAGCTTTGAAACGGGCAATTCTCTTAATCGCAGTATTTTACTTAAGTGCGGTAGGGCTAATATGAAGACATGTAAGTTATCAGGGTGATTGGCATGATGCCAAGACATAAAACTTCCCGAACAAAGTTACCATCATAAGTTTAATGATGCCATTCATTAACCAGAATCAGAACTAAGGCGCAGGCAGCAAAAGGGAACAGGAAACTCAGGGTTAAAAATGGGCTCTGTCTTTCCCTTATTTGTATAATCCTCCTTTCTCCTTAGTTTAATGAGACCAGTCTGCCCCTTTTGAAATTAAAATGTCAAAGATCCATTTGAAATGAGCTAATGCAGAAAAACTGGCTGATGCTATGAGCAGAATTCTGAGGGCTGACTGAGGCTCAAAGTCCTTGAGTTATTAAGCATGAGCCAACACAACACTTCTTCAAAAATAAAATGAATTCCTTCAAGTGCAAAAGCCCAGGATGAATTTGTGCAGGCAGAAGCTTACGAGTGATCCATTTCCTAAATTCACAAGTTGTAGCTTTTCAGCCGAAATGGCTCCCTGGCTGCCTTCTCTCCATTTTTGCACAAAAAAGGCATGGAGCACAGAGCAGTTTCTTGGTGTGAAGTTTGTGAGGGTGGTCACAATAAACGCACTTGCATTTCTGAGTAGGCTTGGGAGGTGGGCCTTTCTGTGGAATTCCATTCCTTCCTTGTCACGAAGGAAATGTATAATGTCACCTCTGACAGAGTCGGTAATGACAAAAACCATAACTTACACGTGGAGAGAGCTTTTAATGATTTCAAAGCATTTCCACATCTGGTCTTTCATTTGCTGCTCATACCAGAACCTGTGAAATAAATAAAGCAGGTACTGTTGCCCCCAATGTCCAGATGAGGAAACAGTCACAAAGAGCCCAGGGATTTCCTGAAGGTCACCTAGTTCCTTCGTACAAGACTGGGACTGGAATCCAGGTGTTTCTCTTCTTCCACCTGTAGCCCAGTGACTGTGTCAGGGAGCAGAAGCGAGCGTTGGGGGAGGGGACGGGCAGTGGTCCATAGAGAGCATGGACTGAAGGCGGTTTGAGCCGGGCGATTTTCTATCAGACTGTGACCCCTGCCAGGCCTCGGTACTTATCGCCAACCAGCATTAAAGTTGTCATTTAGACACCAGTATCTATCGAAAGCTGAGTCATTGATCCTGTCTTAAGAGCCCGGCTCAGAAATCATTTTTGTGAGTGGCCATGTGTGTGTGACAATTAGCATCATTTGTCAGACTGCTTGTTTGATTTGTCTTCGTTGTCTCAAGTTAACTTAGAGAATTGGACTCAGAGAAAACGGTTTCTAGGCTCGTCCCTAGGGTATGTGAGATTGTAAGCCGTCAGCCCCATGAGTTGGCTCCATGAGTTGAGCTTCCTTTATTTAGACGCCTAGCCCACGACCCCTGCTCCAGAGCCCCCACCCCAGTGCACACATACTCACATGCCAACACCAAGGCACCACAGGACCACTTTCTTCTTCTATGCCCAGGACACAGTCTATGGCCGTTTTGTGATTTCTTTTTCACACCACCATGGGGTACAGCAATGGACACACAGTTTAACTTGGCCCTGTGCCTCAAGCTCTCTGGATGGGCCTGGCTGCTGGCCCCACATTCACTCCATTTGGGTGTAATCAAATCAATGTTCCCATCAGACTCCAAGGGTTAGGCAGATCCTGCCTCAACTCTGGTTCTTTCTTTTTCAGAGTAATCTCCATAAAGAACTACCATCCGAAGATAAGAATCATCACTCAGATGCTGCAGTATCACAACAAGGTAGGTCAGCGAGAGCCTAGCCCAGGCTCAAATATGCACATGTGTGTCCAGCTACACACGCGCGTGCACACACACACACACACACGTATGCACACACGTGCACACATATGCACACACATGCTGCTACAATCCAAAGCCCTGGAAAAGGGGGTGGTGGGTAAAAACCTCCCTGGGACTTTTTTGCAGTGCAAACACCTGAAAGGAAGTTAGTCACTGAAAGGAAGCATGTGTTCCTTCATGTTTCCAATAGGAAGCATCTATTAGGCCCCCATCTTCAGAACATTGATGCGATCTTAGATCCCATTTCAACAACTCCCACTTTCATGTGCTGCACGCATTTCTTCATTCGGTATTTACTGACTACCTACCAGGTGGTCAACACGCTACCTTGACCTCCCTAACCCCCCATGGGGAGTCCTATGTTGTACCCTCAGGGGCTTCGCAGTCAAGGTGTAGAGAGTGTCCTGGGCAAGTGATAGGACTTTTCTAACTGGCACCATGTGACCTGGAAGAACAGATCACATGCTGGGTGGAGACTGTGGAATCTGGCATTCTCACCCTCAAGATGAGAACTGGCATTATTGAATTCAGGAACATAGCTGCTCTCCAGAGATTAAACATAAAGGAATTTTCCTAGTGTTTTAGTTTACAGGGGGACTGGAAAGAAAACAAACGGAGTCTATGTTGTTTCCCTTGTGATTTCTTCCCAGTCTCTCATTCAAAGGCACTGATCCTTCACCCGGCCTGTCATTAAATTCCCAGGAAAACAGCTTTGGGGGAGGGAAGGTGGCACCTTTCTCTGTTCGATATGGAACCGGTTATGCCCGTAATGAGGCTCAGAAACTGGAGGCTCAGTACCTGGAACCAGGTGTCCTGTCTGAACAGAATAACTCCCTGCTGGGTTATGAGTGAGTGCGTGTCCCATCTTATAGGCCATATTCCCTACGAAATAGGCAGTCAGGTGACCCAGAGAAGACCCTATTCTGCCAAATGCACCAGTGCCATGCCATTATTTCTCAATTGCTGGCAAGTGCTGTCCCATTTTGCTGTGTGGAGGCTCATCAGAGGCCATTGCTGAGTGGAGCCTGCTGTCGGTGACCGGCCTACCACTTGGGTCTGCTGCCCACTGCCCAACCCTCGGCAGGTGGTTCCACTGTAGAACGTGTTGCGTTCCAGCCAGTGGGGCTTGGTGATGAGCACCCAAGGTCACATTGTCCTGTTTGTCTTGGGAAAACCCAAGGACATTGAAGAGATAAAGTAAGATATTGGTAACTCACAAGGATTAGGCCAGAGAAGTTTTTATTGACAGCAGCCCCTGTAGGTAGAGGTAAATTTTATTAGCCAGGCTGTGGCTGGTGACAGCTCCTAAGGCAATAAACTCTTCTTTCATTTATGATATGAAATTTCATTTAGTGTGAGAGTGTTCTAAGCTGTTGTTTAGATTTTTGGCTGAATTTAGATTGAATAGGAAAATTAATGTTATATGTTTAGAAAGGGATGTCGGTTCCTTTTTTTCTCTCCTTCCAATGAGTGCTGATTCAGCATCTTCAAGAAATTAAGGAGGATTTCAGCGATGCGATTCATGTCAACCTCAAAGTAGCAAAGTAGCTCAACGGACCTAGGATCCAGATGGTACCTGGGCAGTACTCATGTAACCGTAGCAAGCTGAATGACTTTTACAAACTGCTTCATTGTAATTATTCAGAAATAAGGATGAATGGCATCAACTGATCCATTATTATTTGCTTAAAACACATTTTGGGGGCACCTGGGTGTCTCAGTCGATGAAGCATCTGACTCTTGATTTTGGCTCAGGGTCGTGGGATTGAGCCTGGCATCAGGCTCCACGCATCAGATTCTCTCTCCCCCCCACTTCGCCCCTCTCCCCATTCCAAATAAATAAACAAACAAATAAATAAATAAATACCCCACACATTTTATTTAGAACCACCCCAATCTATTTGGGTTTCAGAGTAAGGCAAAATCACATATAAGACTTTGCCCCTGTAGGATTAGTAAGGGTACAAGGAACAGAGTGACCTTGACACAGGGCATTTTTCTCTCTCATTTCATTTCTCTCTTCTAGAGAGAGCAGCATGTCCACCGGTGACTGTCATGCCGTTCCTCATGGAATTGCAAGTGGACATTTGTCACCCTGCTTTATAATTGTGCTGTTCCATGAGATGCTTCTCCCTAACCTTTAATATGTTTTTCTTCCCATTACCTTATAATAGTATTTTTCTTCCTCTGCCTGTACTTTCTCTTCACCCATGCCTAAATGCCCAAAGATGTCCACCCATTAAAACTCTCTTTCTTGAAAGAACCTGGTATGTGTATGTAAACTTAAGTTACATTGAACGTATTTCAAGTGATAATTAATTCTGTAATTGGATACTGGACTTAAAATATAAAGAATTTTAATTCCCTGCGCCCTAATGATGCTGGAATTCCAGGGATGTAGGGAAGCTGCGTACTTTCTTTCTGCATGTAAAACTGGTCCTGAGTTTGTCATCATAGTAATCTCAGACACTCATGTCCTATTTTATGGTTTTAAAAAAGCTTGACATCCATTATCGCGTTTAGTTCTCATTTGACCATCTGTGCATGTTAGCATCCCAGTGTGACCTCAGATGGGGAGTCTAAACTGTGTCTCAGACAGAGAAGCTCTGGTAGATACAACTCATGGTCACTTGGCAGGCAGTGAGCTCACATCAGAACTGCCAACTGCCACCTTCTCTTTAAATAGAGCCACACCCCACTGAACCAAACTGTGGTTCCTCACAGTAGGCCTTAATGAAAGACTGATGTTCCCTAAAGTGGATCTGAATTCATGGAGAGAAACACTCGGCCTAGCCATCTCTGAACACAGAAAGACGGTACAGGACATTTTTGATTTGAGTGTAAATGTCTTGATGCTTTTCAAGGAAAGAACAGTTTGTGATATCTTAGAAAAGTGTCACTTCTGACTTAGCTGTTAATGGATTTTTTTTATTTTTCAAACAGCTTCTAGAAAAAGAGGTCTTTGCCTGGGACCTGGAAGCCAAGTCCCAGTGGCCCAAAGGAGATGCAAGTTCTTTGCGCTTCCTCACTAACAACCCTTACACACTTAGGTAGTAGTGTTAAAGTGTTTTCTCTGAAATGACCTTCTTTGTTCCTTATGGTGGCTTCCCCAAAGTTGTGTGTGCAGGGAGAGCTGGAACGAGGACTGGAATTAATCTCTCCTGGTTTCCCGTTATTATATGTCCTCACATTTTCACGTTCCTTCTTCTTGAGATGAGGAATGGTTCAGTGGCTGATCAGAGGGAGACCCTGGTCCTGCTAGGCCAGCTCTTTCAGGCCTCATTCTCCAGGTCACAGAGGATTTGCCTCTAGACTTCCGTGCAATAATGCTGGCATTTTCCACTAGATCTGAATGTCCCTCATATGAAGGACAGAGTTGCCAGGGGAACTCTGGGGAAATTTCCTCTCTTCATTTCATGCATACATATGTCCCTCCCAGCCTTTGGTATATCCCTCCCTGCTCCATGTTCCACAATTGGAGAAGTTATGATGGCCAATAAAAGGAGGCCATATGGAATCCTGAGAAATGAAACAAACTTGACTTTCCTGTGTAATAACGTGTAAAATCTATCTAAGGAACTCAAACCAGATGGGGACATGGGGGACCCAAGGCCCAAAAACCTGGACTTCCATACCTGCAGAAACCAGGCACATGGGGATATGAGAGACTCTGTGGAAAAGGTTTTGTTTGTTTGTTTGTTTGTTTGTTTGTTTGAAGGTGCCATGAAGGGTATGTGTCCTTCGAATCTCCTTTCACACTTGATGATTTACTTGTTCATTACGTAGATCTCATTTGTCCTCAGATGATGTGAGTGCAAATGAGGATTTCTCCACTGAGACTGAGGTATTCTCTGTGGTGTCAGTATTCTCTATGGCCTTCATAAGCCAGTGAAGGGTAGGGAGGAAAACAGGGTAAAGGGCAAGGCTACTCGCTGGAATCAAGCCTATGGGAGAATGTCTCTGACACTCAGCTTGACAGAAATTCCCTTCCGCGATGGCCCACACACCAGACATTTTTAACCATGCTCTCATTAGGGAGGATAGTCTTCTCTCCCAGGAGTCACTGCTGGATTAGGACTGTGAGACTGTCACAGGACTTTGCAGGAAGGAATTTCACAAGAGTGGTATTTCTAAAAGCAGAGCAAAGAGCCATTGGACTTGCTGTTTGTGTCCACAATGGCGTCTGTCATCTCTTCTAGTAGGTACAACTGTAGTGTGTTGTCCTGACAGTGAAGGGAAACCTCCAGGGGGTTCCTTGTGTTTGCTGCTCCATGGAGAGAAATAGTAATTTCTGGGCCATGAAGTCTTGGCATCAGCAGGAACCTAGCAGGGCTCTCTGCTTCAGCCTCCCATGCAAAACAAGAGGTCTTTCCATTGTGACTTGGAAAAACACTTACTGAGTTTTTGGGACAAAGACCTTGCATTTTTGGAGGTAGCTTTCTCCATTTGTTAGACACATTAGATCCGTAGAAAGTTCCTTTATAAAACAAGTCAAAAATCTTCTTTCTTATAATATACATCAGTCAGTCCTAATTCTGGCCCCTGGAACGAAGCAAGACAAGCCTAATCTCTCTTCGGCATGGCAGCACCTGTGGTATTTGGAGGCAACCATCTTGTCTCCCTGAAGGCGTGGCCCTTCTTCCAGCCAAACACGGATGGCTGTCTTAACTGTTTCTCCAAAAATGTTTTCCAGAACCCCCACCTCTCCTTGTGCTTGTCATTTTTCTCTGGAAGTTATTCAGTTTATCAGTTTCCCTCTTTAAATCTGACTGTTACAACTGGATCAAGTATTCTGGAGTAGCCTGACCAGTTCACAACAGAAGGAAACATTCATTTCCCTTGATCTGGAGACCATTTCTAACAAGCAAGCATTGGACTTCTCTGTAATCTGTCACACGGTTGGCCTCTTTTTCGGGTTTGAGTTGCCCACACACTTAAGTTTTTTTCTTCTTTCCCCTCAGCTCTGCTGCCAAGTTAGGTCTTCTCATTTTGAATTTATACGGTCGATTTTTTTTTTTTTACCCTAAATGCTGTACTTGACATTAAGGCCTTTAAAATCTTTTCTGGTTGGTTTTCTGCCCATTTTTCCAACCCTGGAGAACTTTTTGAATCTTGATTCTTTCATCCAACATATCATCTCTGGCTCTCTACTTCATGCCACTTAAAACTAGTTGGATGAGCATACATCTGGGTCCTTATCTCAGGGTGTGACCTAACTGTTGAATAGGATCAGTCCGTCTGCAAGAGATTGTACCATGTCTACACTGTGAGTTGCCTGATAATTTAGGTCAGTGCTTCTCAAAGTGTGGTCCCCGGATCAGCAGCTCAGAGGCACCTCGAACTTATTAGAAATGCCAATTCTCCAGCCTCACCCTGTACCCTACTGGCTCAGAAACTCTAGGATAGGGGCCAGCAATATGTGTATCAACCCTCCAGGTGATTCTGATGCCCACTCAGCCTTGGGAGCCATTGATCTGGAGTATTGGGATTGCAGATAAAAAAGGAATCTAAAACACACAGACATCTGATAGTCTGAGTCTGTTTAAGGAGCCAATTTATGAACAATTTAACCAGACATCCTAGTAGCATAGGCTGATGTGTCTGTCACAAGAGGAAATTCCCTCTGGACTTTGTTTGGCTACATGACAAACCAGAGGCGGGGGACCTAGGTTTGGGAGGTGCAGAAGCAATGATCCAAAGGGAAGACTGAAGACTGAAGTCTGCTGAATGGGAGAGTCAAATAAAACACCAAACACCAGACTCAGGAGAGGGAAAGAAAGGATGAGTCTGAATGCCTTCTAAGCAGCTGGGCAATGCTGCATTTCCCAGAGGAGCTTTTCAACAATTGAACATTTAGGAATGAAAGGTCTCATACCTTGCTTTTGCTTCCACAGGCGCATCTGCTAAACATCCCAAGCTGGAACTGGAAAGAGGGGGATGATGCAATCTGCCTCGCAGAGCTGAAGCTGGGGTTCATAGCCCAGAGCTGCCTGGCTCAAGGCCTCTCCACCATGCTCGCCAACCTCTTCTCCATGAGGTCATTCATAAAGGTAACGTCTTGTCCTATTAGAGCACATTAGCCCCGGATTCAGTTTGTCGTGGGGTTGAGTAGAGAGCACAGCTTAAACTCAAAACAGATCGACGGGCTTTAACCACTTTGGTTAAAGAGAAATTCCTTGTTACAGATTTGGGCACAAGGCCAACTTCTTTCAAAATTATGTTTTTATTTTTATTTGGCACATCCACGGCCATTAAATGATTGTTCAAAGCACAATCCTCTCTTTTTTTTAGATAAACCACATGTTTATCTATCAACAAAGCCTCCGCTGTTAAAACAAAAATATGATTTATATACATTCCATATGGCACCAGAGCGCCTAAAGAAAAGAATTATCATTTTGCTCTTTTACATCAAGTGGCTGGTGGACCTCTCACTGTGCGGATAAATGCAGACCATGTGTTTGTGCTGAAGCCCAAACCCCAACAACATAATTCATTTATTTATTTCTGCACAATCAAGGAGGCCAGCAGGGCTGACATGCCATGGTTATTTGAATGGAGAGTGAATCTATGAACCGAACCCTCAGCAGCGGCGCCCTGTACCCTGTGACACGGGCGGTCTGGGTATGCTCCTCGTCGGCCGGCTCACCCCACAGAGCTTACTGGGCAGCCACCCAGAGCCTCCAAAGTGGACCCTGCCTGTTGGACCAACCCAGGCAGTGAAAGACCCAACCCTGTCCTCACAGGCCAGGCCAGGACAGTTTCCAGGACACTGTGTTTAGAGTCCAGGCCCCTACTAAGAGAGTTTGGAGACTGTGGGATAATGGTAACACCAGTCCTTATCCTTGGTTTGTTCCTGGCCTAGACCATCAAAGAGGCAGACCAGTGCAGTAAAACCTGCCTCGTTTGGGCCTTTCTGACTTGGCATTCATGGCTATTAGCTCAGCATCTGGGCTTACATTCATTCCCCTTCCTGAATTTGTAGTGATTGGAGTGGGAAATTAATGAGTTACCAGGAGGTCCAACAAAGGGGGGCTCAAAGCTCTGCAGTCAAAGGTGTAAGACCTCTGGCCCTTTGCCACCATTACTGCTGTGTCTGGTACCAGTGTTAGTCATTTGGGGGAGTTGAGGAAATAGCCTTGCACTCAGTGAGAGGGATGAGTGGGAAGGGTGGGGCTGGAGGTGATGGACCAACTCCATGTGCGTGTTCACCCTGGGCATCCATAGCTGTGTGATTAGAGCAAGGCTTTTTTTCTAGGTCCTTACCCTCTGTACCCACCTAATTTACATTATTTAGCCAATTTATAGATAATAATACTTTATATAAAAGAACAAATTGTTTTGGAGTCCCTTCAATCACTTTAGCAAAGGATGCCTTGATCAAAAAATTCCTGCAACTCACTATGGTCCCAAAGACCTCATCAACTCCACAGATCTCCAGGCACAGACCCAGCTCACAAATAAGGACATTGCTTTTTTTTTTTTTTTTTTAATGGCTTCTTTAATCCAGGCTGCTGTTCCCCTGCCTGGATGAAACTGAATGCAGGCAAAATGGAGTTGGCAGGGGAGTTCTGTGTGGCTGGACTTAGAGGCATGCCCCAAAGCCAGATGTAGCCTTGTGTCTCCCACGGCTCTTACATTCAACACAAGGAGCCCAGACCCCAGGATAGAGGACTGTCACCAAGAGAGCTCTCCTGGCTCATTCGACCAAGTTCTGGTGGTTTCCTCCAGCAGGGAATTACCCACAGGCCCAGGCACAAGGTCTGAGACCTGGGCTCTGCTTCCTTACGTTGACGTAACGTGGTCTTGGCAGGGCCCTACCACACATGGGGCGCTTGACATGCGTATGTTTTGATTTTGTGGTGCCTGCATGGAAACTAGAGCTGCCTGTCAATAAAATTAATAAAATGGATGTGACGCTGATTCTTCAGTGTTATTACCAGCAGGGAGAAAGAACTTCTGTCCAACTTTCCTCAAGACCCTGAAGGGCCTCACCTCTGGAGCCAAGGACGTCCCCTCCAGCCCAGCTAATCCCACTGCCAAGTTCCTATTTAGGAAGAGCCTGTGGGAGAGGCCCAGCCAGGCCCTGGTGTAACTGAAAACACATTTCCCTCCTAGGGTTATGTTACTGTGTTATTTCTGCCCGGGGCCAACTCCTCTGTGTTTGGAGGTAGCTCTCTGAACATGGCCTCTTAACATTCAGGTGGTCTTTGTGTTGGAATTTGCTAAGGCACATGACCTGGAAATAACAAGGTTTACCTTCATATAGGTTTTTTTAATTTGAAATAAGGACAGTGTTAAGCATGTGCTCCCGTTCTGTCATCATCGTGTACTTACCCTCCAAACCCCCGATCCTTGTCTCTTTTAGGTCATAATAAACACCATGATGATGTTCTCCTTGGCATGTTTATGTATTATCTCTCATTCCATAGGTCACAAAGCCTTCACTCCTTTTTATTTGGCAGGTGGGAAGATGGAAAAGAGAATCTATAAATGGATGAGTGTTTACAGAAACGTGCTTCCTTCCCCAGTGTCCCCCACGTCCTACAGCAGACAATTCATTAGCACTTCCACAGAGACAGGCAGGCCTTGAGGATGGAGGGAGGTGGGACGAGGCTTTGGCACATTTGATCCCTTGAGAACACTTAGCGTTTCTGGAAGCCAAACGTGGAGTGTGAGCTCAGCCTGTCCCTTGCCCTGGGCAGGTACAGCGTCTATTTCTTGGTTCTGCAGAATGCATTGTACTCTGCCCCTGTTGAGCAGAGAAGAAAGAGGAACAAGACTGAAATTATGATATATCAAAGGTAGAATCACGGTGGCTTCCCAATGGGATTTTCGTGTCCATGAGACCAAAAGCCAAGGTTGGAAGTAAGGACAACAAAGCTCAACAAAAGAGAGATGGGGTACTGGTATGCAGGGGTTACAAAATAGACCCAGCCCAGAGGTACCAGGAAAATATGAGGAACACCTGTTTATCTCCTGAACAATGTCACTTGCAAAGTTTCTTACCCTGGGGCCTCATTGCTCCTGAAAGCCTAGCTTCCATTTTGGAGATGTCATCTCATAATTGATCTAAACTTTTGGGGAATCTATATTTTTAGCCAACATCCTTGGGGGTAATGAATTCAAGTGTGCTAACTACTGTTAAAGACTTTCTCCTGGTTATTTGTATTTAATTTGCTCCGCTTAACCCTCAAGGCATGCCCTCCGCAGTTGCTTGTGTGCTGGGATTTATTTAACAAATTCATGCTAACCTTATAGCCAATACCTTCACAAAAGAGGCATGGGTTGGCCAGTCAAGGGTCCTCTGACCCAGCAGCCTGTTAATGAGAGGCTAAGCATTTTCCCCAGCAGCACCCAGATTTTGCCCTGGGTTCCTTTAAGTAGTGAAGGTGATCGTCTGGTTCCTTTGACTTGTCTACATCTATGTGTTAACCAGGTGATCCCATCCACCTGTCAGGTTCAAATGAGAATCTTCCTAAGGTCTTCCGTAAAGACAAAGACAATGAACTTATTTAGCCTGTCTGCCATTGCCTCATAACGGACCACACTTAACCCTCTACTTGGCTTCCTCCCTTGGATGTATTTTAAGATCCATTGATTTTTTTTTTCTTTTTCTTTTGGTTTTAGAGTTCTAGTATGTAATACTTAAGTTTCTCTTCAGCAGATGTGGTTTCAAGTTGGGGCTTGACCTGCCATCTCTGTGAATTGTGCTATTATTCTTACTAGGATTAGCTGTCCTTGGACATGATAAGTTGTGTGTGTGGGTGTTGTATATAATTTAGAGAGTGATTAACTCTTAACATGTCGTTTCACTCTACACGGAGTCTTCAGATTTAGCACATTTAAATCATTCTCGGGATTGCCAACTATTTTAACTCTGCTAAGCTACCATTTATGCGTGCGCACGCACACACGGACACAGCCTGGAACATGGCATGCACTCCGTAATTATTTCTTGGTTGAATGAATCAATTAGGAAACCGGAAAAAGTATGTGATGTCCTTCTTGTATTTTTTCTCCCTGTTTTACAAGCTTTGGAATTTGTGGGTGAAATGTTACTTAATATTGATCACAACACGGTCTCCTCTGTCACATTTTCTATTTCTGAGTGAGGAAGCCATAGGAAAATCAGGTCCATGTTCTTCAGAGCATATCCTGGCTGCAGTGGACTTTGCTGGACATGAAAAACGTTTGTTCATTATTGATATTACCATAGTAAGATTAATACATAGTCCTGGTGCTACTTGTAGCCAAATGAATCATTTTAATACCTTTATTTTGGGTTGTGTTTATGTGCAGATGTGTTTCTTATATGCATGTGTGAATGCATTATGGTTTAGGAGCTAGAAATATAAATCAAGACTGTAATAATGGCTGAACTATAGTGAGTTCTAACTGTGTGCCCAGCCCTGGGCTAAGTGTTTTATGTACATCAGACATTTACTTCTCACAGTGACCGAACCCAAAACTGGCACTATTATCATCCCCACTTTCCAGTGGCAGACGCTGTGGGTTATGAGAAGTTCAGCAACCTGTATGAGGGCAGAAAGCCTAGAATTGACAAATTCATGTCTCAGACCAAACAAACTGTCTCCGGGTCCTTGGGTACACCAAGAGGAAATACGGTAAATGGTAAGGGGGACCTTCGCTAGTGCCAGCATCATAGCTTTCTGTAGTTTATGGAAACGGTTGCTTTGGTAGAGATTTCCTGAATACCTCCTGTATTACAGACAGGGTGCTAATCTCACTGTCATCTTCATGGCTAGGAGGCACTCATAAGCTTCAGGAAGCTTCTGTTATGACTGGGATGTATGGGCACACATTTGCAAGCCCCATTCTCTGGGTCTTGATGGCCTTTCTCTCTGGCCAGCTCTATAAGGGCAGAATTCACTGCATCAAGACATGTGAACCTAGGCTGGGATGAGTCAGGCTGGGGAAATGCCCCAGGCTTTCCAGAAGGAAGTGACATCACTCACTGCTGTATTCAGGGGGTAAAGCTAATTGGCTTCAGTAGATGCTCCTGGGAGAAAACAAACAGTTCTTATTGGCTGGTAGGTATGAGCTCTGCAGATCTGAGGTGTTCACCCAGGTGAGGGAGACATACTAGAAACAGGGCTCAACCCTGTGTGGACAGGAGCGAGGTGGGTGACAGGATCTCTTAAAGGGGGCCAGGGCTGCAACGGATAAGGCTGAGGTCAAGGTGGCTTTCTGTTTCTAGGAGGGGAAGCTAATGGTGTCAGAGTAGAGGGTTTGTCTGGCAAAGTAAATCCACATAGTGCAAGTTAGATAGTGAGAGCCAAACTGTTGCCTATTTCATACCCTTGGGTGTCATCCTAAGCACAAATGGTGTCATGACAGTGGACTTCTGCAGATACCCTCACAGTGGAGAGAGCAGCTCCCAATACAAATATACTCACATGTTTATTCTCATAAATCGTAGATATATAGAGGATTCCCATTTTTTAAAACGTTTATTTATTCTTGAGAAAGAGAGAAAAGGCAGAGAGAGAGGGAGAGAGACAATTCCGAGCATGCTTGGTGCTGTCACCATAGAGCACCATGCAGGGCTCGAACCCACAAACTGTGAGATCATGATTGGAGCCAAATCAAGAGTCAGATGCTTAACTGACTGAGCCACCCAGATGCCCCAAGGATTCCTAAATTTATTTCTCCATCCAGAACCTCTCCCTGGATCCAATGTCATCTGTCTAACTGATACTCAGCATCTCTATTTGAATGCCTTATCTCATCTGAGACCTAACATATCCGGAATTGAATTCCAGTTCCTTGTCTGGAAACCTGTCTCCTCCCATTATACTGTGGGTGATGCCATTACTGAAATATTTGGAGTCATCCCTAGCTTCTTTCTTTTTCTCCTGCACCACATTGAATCCAGCAGGAAATCCTCTCTGTTTGACTTTCCAAATATGCCCAGGATCTGAGCGCTTCTCACCACTGCCACTCTTCCTGTCAAATCCACACCACCATCCTCGGTCTCCTCCAGCATTATACCAGTCTCCTAACATCCTCCCTGCTCTGTTTTTATCCCTCCCCCACTCCAGTGTATCTTCAGTAAAGCATCGAGGACAATCCTTCGCAGGTGTGAACCAGATCTTGTCACCCTTCTGCATGAATCTTACCAAGGCATCTCATCTCACCAAGATAAAATTCTTACCAAGGTCTCTAGGTCCTAAACAATCCTCACTGGCCTCATCTTGTAAATGCTCTCTTGCTCCTTACTGTCAACCACACCTGCTTCAGCTAGTCTGCACGTTTCGCACATGCTATTCCTCTGGCCGAAACACTCTTCCTTCATGTAGCTTCATGGCTTCTCCCTAGCAAATCCTTCATGTCTCTGCTTAGTGTTCATTTCTCAGTGAGACCTTTCTCTAAAACAGTAGAAGTCCATTTTTAAAAGGGCTTGAAAACAAATTTTTAATTGAAATATAATATACAAACATAAAAATGTACATCTAATAAATGGACAGCTTATTAAATATTCACAAACTCAGAACTCTCATGTAACCAGCACCCAGATTAAGAAGCCACACATTATCAGAACCTCAGGAGCCCTTTTTTTTTTTAATGTATCAGTGTATGTGCGGGTCTGTTTCTGGGCTCCCCTGGGGAGAATTGACATCTTTACCATGTTGAGTTCTCCAGTCTAATATGGCATATCTCTAATAAAGAGATGCTTTGCAGTTCAACAGTTTTCCTGTAAAATGCAGGAGAATCAAGAAGAAAGTGACTAAGTTCATAAATTTCTCTGGGGCTCCTGAGGGTCCCTACAGGGAATAAATGTCCCACTTCACCGCATTCTCCAGGAAGGATTTAGAGGTTCTCCTTGGCTTCGTGGGGTGAGTAAAGTTTCCATAGTAAAAGCATCCGGATAACATTTTCAAGATTTATATCACTGTCCCCTCCAGAACCCCATACATCTATGGCCTTATCTATGCTTCTGGCTTTGTTTTCCTCCGTGGCATTGTTTATTGCCTCTTTTCTCTGAGACAGTGTAAACGCTGTGAAGCCTATGGCTACTCGCTGAATCCCCAATGCCTGGAACAGCGCCTGATGCCCAATAGGTACTCAATAAATGTGTCTTGAATAAATAAATGAATAAATTGGCCTTAGCCTTTCCTGGCCAGAACTTTATGACAGACAGCTGGGTGGGGCCAGGATCACAATTACAATTTGGGGTGATTTTGGTGCTGAAAACTTCTTCCATTGCTACTGTGTAGGTAGTTCCCTTGCCAAATTAAAGAGCTTGGACTCCATGTAGAAACTTGAAATACAAAGCTTGGCAAGGACGCAGGAGGCTGGTTACATTTGGTTACAAAGCATTTCGACTGCCAGAAAATCCAGTCAGTGTGTTGTTTAAATTCACAAATCAAAATAAACACCCATGCACTGAAATGAATTTGCTAAACCTCAGTATCCCATCTGGGTCAGCATCATTGTGCATCCTCTTTTTCCCTCCTCGAATCTCGTCGGCTCAGCGGCTCAGCCTGCCTCCCCTAATGCCATCCACTGTGCTCAAGATGACTAACGCCCACCTGAAAACAGGGCAACTTCCTTGCAAATGATTTCAAATAAAGAGAGAATTAATCCATGAACTATTAACAGGGATTTCGTTCCCCCCTGGCCCTGGTAATTTCTAGAACATTGAATTAAAGAGTTCTTAGACCTTTACAAATTCTCAAGGCAAACATTATTAGCAAAGAGAAGCCCATACAGCATGTTAGAAGATTGCCAGAAAATGTCAATGGAATTTCTGAATAAAATAAAAAAGGCTTATGCTTCCCTCCCGATTTTCTCTCCTTCTTCCTCCCTCCCTCCCCCTAACATGATTAGAAAGTCATTTCATGTGTCTTATATGTTTGGTCAATCAAAGGCAAACGTACATGATTGATGATGACAGGGAACACATTTAACTCATTACTCTTTACTTTGCAGCAAAATGATTTGTGTAAACTGTCTGCCTAGCATTAAAGGTAAAACAAACTTAGAAACCCCAAAATGTTAAATTTTTGTCTAATATTTTCCTTTTGGTTTTATAGCCGTAATCACATATGGATTCTTTTATTTGGCTCTTGGCACAGACTGAACAAAAGGGAAAGGCAGCACAGAAAAATTACATAACATAGAGACAGAACCCCATGCCCAGTGAGGACAGAGCCACAGGAGCTGAGGTGGCCAGGACTCACCGTGAAAACCAGGAGAGGCTACAACTCACCCTGGCTTTTATCAACTGCCAGTATATTGTCAATAATGTGAAATAAGGCCCTCTTGACCACAAACATCAAAACTATCCACTTTGGAGATGATCACCCTTTAATTAACTACGTGTATTCACAGGCTGCATCCTCCTGGCCTCCCCCACTTGGAATTTTCTCACTTAGATTTTATGGATGCCACATACCATTGGTGATTTTTCAAGCAAAAGCCTCAAAACGCTATGAAACCATGAGGAATAAAGTTGCAGATTCCTTTAGGAAATCTACTGGCTATCATTGTCCTAAAGTGATACCGAGTATAAATCTGTGCCCAGAACAAGAACGAGGAATCTCTCTACTACTCTACATACCTAGGGGGTGCAAATTAAAGACACATCAGTGATTTGATACAGTGGTATTTTATCAACTTTAAAATTATAATAGTATCCTAAGTTTGCATAGCACCTTATAGTTTATAACGTATACATTTTTACTTAAATTATTTTTTATTTGACCAGATACAAAAGCATCTTATTGAATATCATTTGGGCAAAGGAGCCAGCATTTCTGACCCTTCCTCATGTGTAGAGTAGGAAGACAGGAAAAGAGGAAACAGGAAGATGGCTGACTTGTAGTTGCACAGCCGGATGGAAAATGGTAGAGCAGGGCCCAGAACTCCACCAGACCCAGTGCTCAGTGCTCAGCTCAGTGCTTTTCCCATTATTACGTGTTGCTTCCCTGAGAGAAATGTCTTGATATACACATTGTTTGGCTTTGTATTCAAATCGATAGCTTCTAAGAGTAGAAATCACTTTGCAGTATTCGTGAAAGTGGTATCCTCCATTTTCCCCAACCATGCCAAACTATGTAATATGAAAACTCAGATAGTTTTCAATGGTAGGCAATACCTATGTCTGCCCCATTCCCTCCATGATCTGAAAAAGGTACTATCATCCCTAAAGCCTTGGCATGTGGGAGACTTCATTGCCCAAGTCAAGCACTGTGGCTGCACAGGGGAGGGAGAGGATGACTGGTTGGTTGAGGGAGGAACCAGTGGGTCAGAATGCACTATGGTGATTTCCAACACGGAGGTGGTATCAGTAAAGAGGGCGTGAGGTCCAGGCTCCTTCTGATTAAAGTACAAATATTTAAGTAACACAAACCACTTGGGCACAGTGGTAAGGCTCTGAATTTATGTCTTCAAGACTGGGACATAAATCCAGTCACATTTACCTAGCATTTCTTCTGGCCATTTTCCATTACAGGAAAATGCTTCAAGTATGTAGCCCCACCAAGATTCAGAAGCAATTTTAATTGTCTGGCTATCTTGTTCTTTCATTTTATTCCTAAAATTAACTTCCAGTAAAATTGATGTGTGTGCACATGTGTGTACACAGCTCTGTGCATTTTTTTTTTAATTTTTTTTTTCAACGTTTATTTATTTTTGGGACAGAGAGAGACAGAGCATGAATGGGGGAGGGGCAGAGAGAGAGGGAGACACAGAATCGGAAACAGGCTCCAGGCTCTGAGCCATCAGCCCAGAGCCTGACGCGGGGCTCGAACTCCCAGACCGCGAGATCGTGACCTGGCTGAAGTCGGACGCTTAACCGACTGCGCCACCCAGGCGCCCCACAGCTCTGTGCATTTTAACACATATGTAGAGTCGTGCCACCACTACCAGAATCAGGGTACAGAACAGTTCTAATACCCCCCAAATAAACTCATGCTCTCACTGTGCATTCATATCCTCCCCAGCCCCCTAGCCCCTGACAACCACTGATTTGTTCTCTGTCACTCTCATCATGTGATTTTGAGGAAGTCTTGTGAATAGAATCATACAGGATGTAACCATTTGAGACTGGCTTTTCTCATTCAGTATAATTCCCTTGAGATTCACCCAAGTTATTGTATCAGTATTTGATTCCTTCCTGTGTCTGAATAGCATGGCGTTTCATGGATGTGCCACAGCTTGTTTGTCGCTTCATTCCTTTGATAGCATTTAGGTTGCTTCCAGTCTGGAGAGATGATGAATAGAGCTGATATAAGCATTTGTGTAGAAGTTTGTGTGGACATTAAGTTTTCGTTTCTCTAGAGGAAATACTAGAAGTAGGATCGTTGGATTAGAGGGTAAGTGTGGGTTTACCTTTAAAAGAAATCACCAACGTGTTTTTCCAGAATGGCTGTACCATTTGTCATGCCCTCCAGGCAAGTGTAGTGTTCCTGTTGGTCTGCATTCTCGTCTGCACTTGGGATTGTCAGTTTGTTTTTTTTTTTTATTTCAGTCATTCTACTGCATGTGCAGAGTATCTCATCGTGGTTTTAATGTATATTTCCCTAATGACTAATGATGTTGAACATCTCTTCATCTGCTACTCTATTATCTGTCTGTCCTTTTTGGTTTTTGGCCCATTTTTAAAAATAGGCTTATTTTTTAAAGCAGTTCTCAGTTTACAGGAAAATTGAGTGGAGGCAGAGATTTCCCAAATACCCCTTGCCCCACACCTGCATAGTTTCCCCCATTACTGACAGTGGGTACATTTGTTACAACTGATGAAGCTTCCTCCTCGCTAATCCCTGGCTAACACTGATGTTTTAACCATCTCCATAGTTTTGCGGTTTCCAGAGTGTTACATAGTTGGAATCACAGTCTGTAGCCTTTCAGATAGGCTTTTTTCACTTAGTAATATTCTTTTGCATTCTTATATGCCTTTGCGTGGCTTAAGTGCTCATTTCTTTTTAGTGCTGAATAATATTCCCTATGTCCATTGTCTGGAGGTTCCATAGTAAATTCATCCATTCAACTATCTAAAGACATCCTGGTTGCTTCCAAGTTTGGGCAATTATGAATAATACTGCTGTAAACATCCATGTGCAGGTTTTTGTATGGACATACATTTTCAACTCTTTTGGGTGAATATCAAGGAGAGCAACTGGTATGGCAAAAATATGTTTAATTTTGTAAGAAGTCACCAAAGTGTCTTCCAAAGTACCCTATCACATTCCTACCAGCAATTGCTCCACATCCTTGTCAGCATTGGGTATTATCTGTGTTTGGCCTTTTTTTTTCAATTGGGTTGTTTGCTTTTTACTGTTAAATTTAAGAGCTCTTTATATATTCTGGATATCTTGATGGATTTGTAAATACATTCTCTCGGGTCTGTATCTTGAGTTTGCGTTTTCTTAACACTGTCTTTCTTGGATAAAAGTGTTTAATTTTGAAGATTTTAGGGGTTTTCTCTAAATGTTAAATATGGAGTTTCCACATGACCCAAAAATTCCACTTCTAGGTGTCTACCTAGAGAAATGAAACCACATGTACTAATTTTCCATGGCTGCTATAATAAATTACCAAAAAAATTGCCTGCTTAAAACAACACAAATGTTTTTTTCTTCCTTTTCTGGAGGCCAAAAGTCTGAAATCAGTTTCATTGGACTAAAGTCAAGGTGTTGGCAAGGCTGGTTCCTTCTGGAGGCTCTAGAGGAGCATCTGTTTCCTTGCATTTTCTAGTTTATGGAGGCTGCCTGCATTTCTTGGCTTGTGACTACTTCTTCATATCCCTCTAGCATTTGCTTCCAATATCACATTTCCTACTTCCTCGTCTTTAATCAAATCCCCATCTGCCTCCTTTTTTTTTTTTTTTTATAAGAACACTTGAGATTATAATTATGGCCATCTTGGACAATATAGAACCACCTCACATCCCAAGATCTTAATTGTATCTGCAAAGTCCCTTTTGCCATGCAAGGTAACATTCACAGGTTCCAGGTATATCTTGGGGGGCCACTATTCAGTCCACCACAGTCTGCCCTTTGGCCTTAAAATTCTGTATCCATCAAACATGTAGAATACATTTACCCCATCCTAATATTTTAAAAAGTACCAACCCTGCAGCACCAATTCAAGTTCAGAACCCCATCTAAATATCAGCTCTAAAGTCCCAAATTTTATCATCAAAATTAGTATGGGTACGACTCCGGGTATGATCCATTCTGGGGCAAAATTCCTTTCCATCAACAAATCTGTAAAACTACAAGACAAGCATTCTATCTCCAAAATATAATGATGGGACAACCATAGGATAACAATTACAGGCATTCCCATTCCAAAGGGAAGAATATGGAAGCAAGAAAGTCTCTATGAGCCCCAATTAACTTCAAAATCCAATCAGAAAAATTCCGTTAGTTTCACGTCTGGGCATAATCCTCTGTGGCTTAAAATTGGCCTTAGCTAATGTGATTCCTCCAAATGTATCATTTTTCAAATTACTTTGGCTATTCTAGTGTTTTTGCCTTTTCTTGTAAATTTTACGATCAGCTTACCTATCGACAGAAAAATCCTACTGGTATTTTGTTAAATCTATATACCATTTTGGGGGAGCACTGGCATCCATGAACATGGATTCTAATCCATGAGCATTGTTTCTCCATTATTAGGTAATCTTTAACTTCTTTCATCAGTGTTTGTAGTTTTCAGCAAACAGGTTCTGTACATTTTTGCTAGATTTATACATAAATTATTACAATTTTTGGAGCTACTGTAAATGGCATCTTAAAAAAATTCAGTTTGCAATTATTCAATGGTGGTATGTAGAAATACATGTTATTTTGCTATGTGGCCTTGTATCCTGCAACCATATTACACTGACTAGCATTTCTTGAAGGATGTTGAATAGGAAGAGTGAGAGTAGTGGTCTTTGGTTTTTTCCAAGTCCTAGGGGGAAAATATTCAGTATTTACCCATTAAGTATAATGCTAGCTATAGGTGTTTTGTAGATGCCTTTATTTTGAGATTGCGGGAGTTCTTTTCCATTCATAATTTGATGAGAGGTTTTTTTTTTTCTTTAAATCATGAATGCATACTGAATTTTGCTGAAGGCTTTTTCTGCATCGATTGATATAATCATGTTATTTTTCTTCTTCTGACTGTTACTATGGTCAATTATGTTGACTGATTTGAGAACATTGAACTAGCCACTGTGCATTCCAAGATAAACCCCCCTTGGTCATAATGTGATGTATTCGCTAATATTTTTATGAAGGTGTTCTGTGTATGTGTTGTGAGTATACTCTTGTGAGTATACTGTTCTGTAGATTTTCTAATACTGTCTTTGTCTGGTCTTAGTATCAAGGTAATGGTTGACTTCATTAAATGAGTTGAGAAGCCCTTCCCTTTCTTCTATTTTCTGCAAGGGTGTAGAATTTGGTGTAATTTTTTCCTTAAATGCTTAGTAGAATTCACTAGTGAAAATATCTGGGCCTGAATTTCTTTTTCCAAAGGTTTTTAAAGACTAATTCAATTTCTTTAAAACTTATGGCTCTATTCAGGTTATTTATTTAATCTTGGATGAATTATGGCAATCTGAGGTTTTTGAGGAATTAGTCTAATTTATCTGAGTTACACAATTTATGTGCATAGAGTTGTTCATAGTTTTCAATTTATTTTCCATTTAACATCTATGGGGTCTATAGTGATATCTTCTCTCTTATTCCTGATTTTGTAATTTATGTTTTTTTTTTTTATTGTCAGTCTTACTACATGTAAAGTTTGCTGGTGTTTTCAAAGAATCAACTTTTGGGTCTATTACTTTCTTAATTTTTCTGTTTTCTTTCTGCTTGCTTTGGTTTATTTTATGCTTCTAGCTTCTTAAGATAAACCTTAGGGTATTGGTTTGAGACTCCTTTTTAAAAAATATAAACATTAAATGCTATATAGTTCCTTCTAAGCATTGCTTTTGCTACATTCCACAAATTTTGATATGTTGTATGTTGATTTTTATTCAGTTAGAAATACTTTTCAACTTCACTTGAGACTTCTTCTTTGACCTGTGGATTATTTAAATGTGTGTTGCTTAATTTGGATATATTCCTCTTACTTTGATATTACTGATTTGTGGTCTGATTCCATTATGGTTAAAGAACCTACTCTGTATAATTTCAAGTCCTTTAAATTTGTTAAAGTATGTTTTATAGGATCTATCTTGATGAATGTTCTGTGTGACCTTAAAAAGAATGTATATTCTGCTATTGTTGTATAGAGTGCTTTATGAACATCAAGCATTAATCCGTGCCACTTGGTGGTGTTGCTCTGTCCTTCTACACCCTTGCAGATTTCATGTCTGCTGGTTCCACCCATAACCGTGAGAAGAGTGCTGCAGTCTCCAAAGATAATTGTGATTTGTCTATTTAATTCTGTCTGGTCTTGCTTTGTGTATTTTAAAACTCTGTTAAATGCATATACATTTGCATTCTTGTTTTTTTTCTTTCTTTCTTTTGGTGAATTGATCCTTTTTATCATTACATATTGTCCCTAATATTCTTGGTAATTCTCTTTTTCTGAAGTCTAGTAGACTTCAGATCTGATGTTAACAAACCCACTCAAGCTTTCTTTTTTGACTAGTGTTTTCACAGGGAAAAAACCTTTTCTCATCATTTTCTGTCTAAACCAAACTGTATCTTTAAATTTTAAGTGATTTTCTTCTAGACAGCTTATAGTTGGGTGATTTTTTTTTAAATTCCATTCTGTGAATCTGTTTGTTAAAAGGTGTGTTAGACGATCTATAATGTAGGTCTAATATTTTGCTATTTGTTTTCTGTCTGTTTCATCTGTTTTAATTTCTTCTTTGGGGTTATTTTGAACATTTTTAGTATTCCATTTTATCTATTGTATTTCTTATTGCATATATATATGTGTGTGTATATATATATATATATATATATATATATATGGCCTTGTAATTGATTGGCCATGGGATTGTAATGTACATACTTAACTTCTCAAGTCTACTTAGATTCAGTGACTTACCTCTTTAGGTGTAATGTAGAAACCTTATGAACCTATAGGTGTCTTTACCCTCCCCATTTTTGTTGTTGTTGTTGTTGTTGTTGTTGTTGTGTTATATCTATATACACTGACAACCCCATAAGACAGTGCTATAATTTTTTTTACTTTCAACCATGAAACATATTTTATTTATTTTATTTTCATTTTTTCAATGTTAATTTCTTTTTTGAGAGAGAGAGAGAGAGAGAGAGAGAGAGAGCGAGCACAAGTTAGGGGAGGGGCGGAGAGAGAGAGGGAGACACAGAATCCTAAGCAGTCTCCAGGCTCCAGCTGTCAGCACAAAGCCTGACACAGGGCTGCAACTCATGAACTGCAAGATCGTGACCTGGCCAAAGTCGGATACTTAACTGACTGAGCCACCCAGGCACCCCTCAACCATTAAACATATTTTAAAGAACAGTATCATCTTTTATATTTATCCTGATATTTCCCCTTTCTGTTGTTCTTTCTTCATTCCTGATATTCCAGCTTTCCATTTGTTATTCTTCCCATTCTGTCTGAACAGCTTTCTTTAACAATTCCGTTAGAGCAGTTTGCTGGAAACAGATACTATTTTCCTTCATCCAAGAATGTCTTTAATTCATCTTAATTCCTGAAGGTCATTTTTGGTGGATACAGAATTCTGGGTTGACAGATCTGTTATTCCAGTACTTTGAAATGTTGTTCTACTTCCTTCTTGCCTCCACTGTTTCTGATGAGAAATCTGTAGTCATTTGAATTATTGTTAACCTATAAGTAATGAGTGATTTTTCTTTGCTTGCTTTAAAAATTTTTTATTGTCTCTGGTTTTCTATCATTTGATTACACTGTGTTTGAACATTATTCCCTTGGGCTTATTCTGCTGGAGCTCACTGAGATTCTTGTATCTCTAGGTTTGTCTTTGGTAAAATTTGGGAGGTTTTGTTCATTATTTCTTCAAATATATTTCCTGCTCTATACTCTCTCTTGCTTTCATTCTGGGATTCATATGACACAAATATTAGACCTTTTCTAATACACCACAGGGCCCTCAGGCTGTATTCATTTAAAGAATTTTTTTTTCTCTCTGTTGTTCAAACTGAACTATTTATGTTGCTTCAAACTTCAAGTTCATTGATTCTTTCTTCTGCCATCTCCATTTTGCTACTGAACCCATCCAGTGAGTGTGTTATTGTATTTTTCAACTCTAGAACTTTCATATGATTCTCATTTTTATCTTGTTTCTTTACTAAGGCTTTTTGTCTTTTAATTCTTTACAAAAGTTTTCTCCTTTAATTGTTGAAGTGTTTTTAAAATAGCTGCTTTATGGATTTTGTTAGATAATTCTAATATCTGTGGTGTCTAGGCATTGGATGAATGCAAGTTGAGATTTTCCTGTTTATTCATAAGCCAAGTAATTTTTTTTTATTGTATCCTGGACATTTTGATTTTTTTTTTTATTTTGAAACTTTGGGTCTATTTTGATCTTAGAAAAAATGTTGATAATTTTATTTTGACATGTAATCAACCTGTTGGATTTTAGGCTGCATGTTCTGACCAGGCTTCTACGGATTGTGATTCCAATGTCAGTTGAATTTCAAAGCATTGGCAGTGCTCTTTGGATCTGTCTCACATCAGTCTCAGACTGGGCAATAGTCTATATTATAGTTTGTTCTCAAAATCTATATATGCTGTATATAGGGCCAGCTTCATCCATGTACAGCTCAGGGTAAGCCCAGAAGTTCAGAAATGATTGTAAGAGGCGACTTTCCCAAATCCTCTTTCTCTGTGATCATCCAGGGAATTGTCAGCCTCCATGGCTGTCAGCCTCCTCCTCTTTTTAGCCTCTGACCAGAAAGCTGGGGCTTTACTTTCCCTGCTTATTGTACATTTCCTGCTCCTATGTGCCCACCCAGGGGGAGACAATGACAATGACAAGAAGCAACAGGGCTTTGTCTCTCACTCTTCTGGGACCTCAGATCCTCTAGCCAGTGGAGGTTCTCCTACCGCTCATGTCCTTCCAGCTCCCATTGCCACAGCTGCTACTGCCACCACTGGATGCCTTAGGGGTACAGGTGCTAGAAAAGAGTAGAAAAGAAAAAGAAAAAAAAAGAGAAAACATGATTTCTCCCATTCTTCCTGAGTATTAGGAATTCCTTCTACTGGTGTTTGAGCCGGAACCGTAGCTTCTCTTGGAGTTTTCTGTCCACATCCTGGTCCTCGCTTATAGGTTCTGAGGTCAGGCTGGAGGATGGAGAGGAAAAATAATAGTAAACTCATTGCCGATTTGGTGATACTTCCAATTCTGGTCATTTCCTCTAATCTGCCTGCTATTGTTCACTTGTCAGGGTCTTCAACTGGCTACTGCATGCATTCTGTCAAGGTTTAAGAGATGCATTCGGTGAAATATGCAGGGCAGAGAGTACTTATTCCACCTTATCCAGAACCAAAAACCCAGATAGTGCTTTAGATTGTCTTTTACAGTCAGACCCAGGAGAATATTGCCTATGGGACGGTATTGTCATCATCGGGTCCTTTTAACATATTCAGTAATCATTCTCTTTGGGATGGGTTTGAGATTATCCACCTTTTCATCCGAAGCTATAGATAACATAATATGGCAAGCTACATTACGGCAAACTCCTGTGCCTCTCCTGGTAGAACAATATGAG
Organism: Prionailurus viverrinus; assembly: GCF_022837055.1. Lineage (NCBI taxonomy): Eukaryota > Metazoa > Chordata > Mammalia > Carnivora > Felidae > Prionailurus > Prionailurus viverrinus. The sequence goes on along the minus strand of NC_062571.1, from coordinate 37,773,330 downwards.
GTGGCTATTTCAACTTCAAACTCATTTGGCTGATTTAGAGAAACTTTGGGACAACAGTAAAATGACACTGAGATCAATTTAGGCATCCATCTGCCATCTTGAAAAATGGTGTGCAATAAAACCTTTCAACTGGGTATAATTTTTTTAGTTTTTATCATTAATGCCACTTGTATTTCAGGGTAACAAGAGTGATTCAGGCCCACTTATTAGGGTTTGAAGTTCTAAGAAATGCAGGTTCCCTGCCTCAGTGCTGTGCTTTATTTGCCATAGGGGATGGGAAGTAGGGTGGGAAGCAGATGGAATTAGTTGACATATATGAGTAAAAGATAGCATTTCCTCCCTTTTTCCCATATTGTATCAGTAGATAGGCAATCTCTGCCCATTGAGAAATAACATCTATATCTGTGCCCATTGATCTTGGTGTGCAAAAGCTCCTTGCTGGCAGTCTACCAAGAGAAGTCTGTGTTTATTCCTAGCCTTCATACTTATGGCATTGCTTTTTAGTACGATGGATTTAATCAGTTTCTCCTTTCTCTAGACTGTGACAAAGTAAGTATCATTTAAGAAAGAGTTTCTGTTGGGTTTCTTATTTTAGTTAAAGTTTGTCAGCAAGAGGCCATTTCTTTCAGTGGTTGGGTATTTCTTCTTCTTGAATATACTAGTGTGGAAGGAAGCAACAAAAGAGGAATACTTGGTGCCCCTTTCAGAATTCAGATTAAGTATTAGGCTTGTTTGGCCAAAGATGTTGGGTAGTGTCTCCCTATGCAGATACATCCATGGACCACCATGTTCCAAATTTTCCAGCATAGCCCTCACTCTGCCTTTTCTCCCTCACTTGTGAAATGTGAAGGGACTTGTATAGCTGTGTAACAAGTAGAGGGCTGGGCAGTGAGAAAGCTGTAAAGACTGATTTAGGACATAATTTGTTGTAGGACCTTGGACTGCTTATTCAACTTTTCTGAGCTTCATATTTTCCCACTGTAAAATGTGTGAGAGTATAGATGATTATTGGAATGATTGCCAGTGTGTTAAGGCCCCTAGCCTCTTTCTTCCTTCTTAGGAGTGGGTGGTACTGTTTGGGCTACTATTTGCCATGAGACTTGAGACTGGGTTGGGCTTGAATCACTGATGGGAGAAGATAGAGGGGTGAACCTAATATAAAACCAATCTCAAGGGTGGCATAAAGGTATCCCTCCCTATATTGCTTACACTTTTGTGTTGCCAACATCTTTGTAAATGACTGATGTTGGGGGAGGTCTCCAGAACTCTTTGTAGTGAGATACAAGGTTAGCAGAATTTTCTGCCTGAGTACACTTTCCAGGACAGGAGCATTGTTCATTGGTCTAAATGACACCGCTTCCTTCAACCCTTTCAACCTTCCTGTCAAAAACCCCACCCCCAGCCCCCTAAGCTAGAAGCTTTTACAGGTGAAAACTGGGTGCCTCTGTTTGGTTTTTCCCAGGCCTCTTCTGTGAATGGATACTCACTGACTGTTGTTCCCCATATGTAATGAAAGCCCAGCTAGCTAGTGCAGCCTTGCCCAACACAGAGCCTTACAGTGGAGTGACCTACAGGAGAAAAGCTGTGTGCTAGAGTGAGTTACCTGGGGAGAACTCAGAGAGACTAGCAACCTCCCAGCTTGTGCCTGGAGGCTTGAAATGTACTATTGACTTGACCTTGCTTATGGGACCAGTGAACTTAGAGGCACAGAGAGACCTGTCCCTGCCCAAACAAGGTCATCACAAGTCTATACCAACTGCAGGATGAGAGCTAGCCTAACAGTTTTGGGGGAATAATGAATTATAATGATTGCTAACATTTTCCTAGAAATACAACCAGAAGGAGAAAACATGCCTTCCAGAACTCTTCTCAGGAGGCATGAAGTTTGCAGTTGGAAGGAATACTTTGGTAAACAATTTGGAGTGGAAGGGATGGGCTTTCTCCCCCCAAGTGACAACAGATATTTTTTTTTTTAATTTTTTTTTTCAAAATTTATTTATTTTTGGGACAGAGAGAGACAGAGCATGAACGGGGGAGGGGCAGAGAGAGAGGGAGACACAGAATTGGAAACAGGCTCCAGGCTCTGAGCCATCAGCCCAGAGCCTGACGCGGGGCTCGAACTCACGGACCGTGAGATCGTGACCTGGCTGAAGTCAGACACTTAACCGACTGTGCCACCCAGGCGCCCCGACAACAGATATTTTCTAAATTGCCTACTAAAAAGGATAAATCCACTTAACTGCAAAGCTTTTTTTTTTCTTTTTTGAGGGAAGTTTGCAAAATTGGGGCCAGAAATAGATTATAAGGGTAGTAGAGGCTAAAGACTCTGAGCAGTTGATCATTCTTCTCTCTTATGTCCCCACAAGTGCTTAGCCTCTACTCCAAATATGAGTTGAGCAAGTATTTTTAAAAAATAATGTTTGAAGGGTGCGTGAGTGGCTCAGTCAGTTGAGTGTCTGACTCAATTTGGGCTCAGGTCGTGATCTCATAGTTCATGAGTTTGAGCCCTGTATCCACCTCTGCATTGACAGTGCAGAGCCTACTTGGGATTCTCTCTCTGTCCCTCTCTCTCTGCTCCTCCCACACTCATATGCACTCTCTGTCTCAAAAAAATAGACATTAAAAAAATAATGTTTGAATAAACACCAGTTTATTGGTATGCCCATCCTATGGACCAAGGATACTCCAGGTATCAGCTCCAAATCCATCTGGAAGGTGAGGCTGGAAGTAAGGAGCAAAGCCATTTGCTAGGAAGGAGAATGATAAATAAGAGTACGGTATAGAGATTCCCCAGTTGAGGCATGTGGGCAAAAGTCAAGTCCAGGAACCAGAAGACTGGGGTAGCCCAGTCTACCCATCAGGATCTTGCTGGCTTGGGTATCCATTCCAAAGGCCAGGCTGGGTCTTCCTCCATCAGCTTCAGGCTCCATCCACATGTGACCCATCTCCTATTTTAGGGGACCATTATTTTCTTCAAATATCTAATCTGTCTTACCATCGTATTTATTTATAGTGAACTTGCTGGCCACTAGGAAAGGTGAGGGATTGGGAGGACCTCTAGGTCATTTCGGGGACAAACTCAAGCTTCTTAGTTTTTCTCCTCAATCCAGAGGATCATTTGATAGTCAGCAGTGTTCCAGGCTCTTCTAGCAGCAGCTAAGCAATAGGAAGCCATGAATCACAAACCCAACATCCAACTAACTGACCTCTGTTTCTTTGTGTGAGCTGGAGAAATGTCTTTATTATCACCATCATCATCATCATCATCACCATCACCATCACTGTTATAACCATCACCATCACCGCCATCACCATCATCACCATCACTGTTGTAACCATCATCACCACCATCACCATCATCACCATCATCACCATCACAGTCACTCATTACTTATAATGATAGCTGACATTTATAGAACTTTACAGGGTACACACTCAGTAAATGCCATCTTTTAGTGCACAAGGGCACTTGACACATTTGCCAGGCACTTTACATGTGTCCCTTCATTTCAACTGTCTTCCTAGGAGGTAGGTGCTATTGTTGCTCTCATTGTGCAGGTAAAAGCATTGAGCCTGGGAGAGGTTATACAGCTTAGCTCAGGGGCACGCAGGGAGGTTAGGATTTGAACCCAGAGCCTGCCTGTGCTTTGGTACTTCCTACACTGCTATGCCAATGAGGACCATGGCCCCCCTTAAAAGGAAACTGCTAAGCCCAGCTAAATGCCTCGGCAACTTATAAGCTGCCCACTTTCAATCTCTGAACCAAATGTCTTTTTGATGAGGCCTAAAATCCACTCCAGGAAGCCACAGAGGGGAATTTCTGAAGTCATTTCTAACTTCCTGTGAAAATATTCTGTAGCTGGCAAGAGATGTTCCAGATAACAATGAATACACAATAAAGCGGGTGCCTCTGCCTTGGATACCTGGCTCACAAATAACCCATTTGGCTTCCCAATCACCCTGATACCTAAAACTAGCAGAATTTATGCTTGCGGCTGGAATGGCTCTGTTCAGCCAGAAAGCAAAAGTTTATGGCTGAACCCTTTGCTCTGAAATGAAATCTAGTCTCTTTGGCTCGACTTTATTAGGCCGTATTGTACAGCGATAGGAGACATAAGTATCCAGAATCTGCTGTCACTAAAACGGGACTGAGTTGGCAAGCGTTTTCGTCCTCACACTCGATGCTGTGTCCTAAAATGGGGAAGTTGAATAGAAATTAGGGATCCAAATCAGGGCCATTTTTTGAAACTTTATTTTTAATTGAATTAAATATAGCCATCTCATTGTTCTGTCTTTACACAGCCCACATTGAAATGGAAGCTAAACTATCATTGGGGCCACTGAGTCAATGGAGAGAGACTAAGTAGATAAATCTGGACTCCTGGAATATTGTTTAGACTAATTACCAAAACAACCCAAACACTTGGATACTCAGTGCTTAATTAGGTTTAAGCTTTCTCTGTAACTGGCTCCAGTATTTAGTGATATTCATGGAGAACATTCTTTTTCATCTGTAATTTAAAGGATTGTGATTGATTCTCCTTAATCTTTATTCTTCAAAGGCATGATGGAGAATACTTGTTTTCTGTTCTTCACTGTCTTAGGGAATAGACCTTTGCTACTCAAAGTGTGGTCTATGTCCGGGCAGCGTCGTTGTTGTCTTGGAGCCTGTTAGAAATGCAGAATCAGCCCCCACCCAGGACCATGGCCTCAGAAACCACATTTCAGTAAGAACCTTGCATGACTTACATGCACGTCAGAGTTTGGGAAGCTGTGGACTCAGAGCCTCAGAAGACTTTTGTTAAGTAAGCCTCAGAAGTGCCCCCTGGTGAGAAATTATCCAGAGTGATAGCAGCAATAAACCAAACCATCTAAGATACTGAAGATCCTGCAAAGGCATAGGCAATGCTGTGGTGGTTTGTCTCTTCAAAGCAAGCTCATAGTTTCTGTGATGGAGAATGCTTTTCTTTTCTAATTCCCTTCCTATCCATCCAGTAATCAATCAATCAATCAATCAATAAACCATTGTTTCTCAGAATTTGGGGGTAATGGGATTGCCAAATGTAGCCTCTTCTGGGCTCAGTCTGTTTCCTGTTGAATTGTTGTTTGACTTTACATTGCAATCCAAAAAATGATGGCAAAGAGAAGACAGAAGGCTAAGTCCCATGCGGAAGACAGTGTGGTCATGAGACAAGGACACAAAGGGGGCTTCTTTCCTCAGGGATGGCAGTGAGACTCCTAGCTAGTGGGAAGAAGAACATTAGTTGGATTGATGGCAGTATACCAGCTCTTGAGAATTCCTTCTTTCAAACTCAAGCCTCCAAGTTAATGGATTTAGAATTTAGAAAACCATAAGCCGCTTGTTAAGTAGCCAAAGAAGTTCTGTGATGACAAAATTTTCCAGAAAAATATTGCTCCTAGTATGAAGTTTTCTGGGAAGTTTAAAAATGACTCAGTTCTACCCATTCCTTATTAGAACCTAATATAGAATTTTTCAACATTTGGAAGCAGGAATTGGTTCGTTGCATGGTCCGACACTAAATGCTGTGAAGTCATCAGTGCTGACTTGTGATTAGATACTTAGGAAAACTGCTTGTTTCATTGTGTCTCTTTCTCTAGCTTTTGTCTTGCTTAGTTCAATGCAGCAAATATTAATTGAGCACCTCTTATATAAGCACCTTAGAAGGTAGTATGTTGCTTGTTCTGGAGGATACAAAGTTGAGTGCCTAAGGAGGGGCTCATGTTCCAAATGCTACATTGCTGTAGCTCTCGTCAGATGTTAGAAGACTTGAATGCTATGATGGTAGCTAATGATAGTTAACATGCACTGAGCGCTTACTGTGGGCCAGATAGTGTTCTAATCATTCTGTACTGATAACCCCATGTAGCCCTCCCAAGCCCCCTAGAAATGGGCTTGATTAGCATTTCCAATAAGGCAAAGAAGAGCATGTCAACCTGGGAAATGAAAAGCCTCACCAGTGAAGGGGCATATGATGCAAACTTTATAGGAAGAATTGGATTTGACAATTGAAAACAGGGATTTATATATATTTCCAACAGAAGGATCAAGGGAAACAAAGTGGTAGGGAAATCAGAAAGAAGGAAAGTTTTTAGATTAGCATTACGTATCTCCACGAGCTACTCCTTGAAATAAAGGATCGTGTGACTAAATGCCATGTTTGCAGATTTACAACTACTATTAACATGTTAAGTCTCTAACCATTGCAAAAAAACAAAAACAAAAACAAAAAACCCAGTTTGGCTTTGTGAATTCCAGTCCTTCCCAAATCTACTTCTTCCAAATATTATTGAGCTACTGCTGGGTATATAGGCTACACTGGAGATTCAGATAGAATTTTCTGCCCTCAAAATAACCTATATTTTCATGGTGACCCTCTCTCCACTCTGTGCATTCGAGATAATACCTGTTAGTAAGTTCTGATGCGCTTACTTTGGGAAATAGCTGAGAATGCTCCTACTTTGCCAAAACTTGGGGGGAATTGTGGGAAGTTGGGTTGTAAGAGAAGGCCAGCGCATCTGTCAGTGAGTCCATGGATGGGTGCTGTGAACTGTATGCTACTCATCCACGAGGGACAAAGTACAGAAAATGAGAGCAAGTTCTTAGGAACTTTGAGAGCAATTTGATAGATGAATTTTATAATGGTTGAATCGGACAAGAAAAATTTGGGACCTGTACTTTGCATATCTTTTTCTTTTTTTTTTTTTTGGAATTCATTTCTGTTAGATTTTGCAGAAGTTTGAGTCTGCAAAAGAGTGGACGTTGGAAATCAAAAGAAAACCTGGTCCCCTACCTCAAATGGATTGAGAAGCTCTGTCCTGGATAATCCTGCATGCCGGGGGCTGAATCCCCATGAGGATTGCTTTCTCATGAGGATTGCTCAGCAGGCATCTGCTTGAGAACATTTACTTCCTGCTTGCTCTACCCAGATTAGAATTCTTTTCATGATATTTTAAGAACCTTATTATTTGAAGCACAAATGAGGATGTTCCTAACCATTAGCGAGATTGCAAAGCCAAAGTCCTATTTGGACAGAGAGTGAATAGGCCAACCTTTAATGAGTTCTGACATCTCTTAAGCATAAGATATCCTTTCTTCACTGGAGAGAAAAATAGGGAGAGAGTAGAGAAGCCTTCTAACATATTGAGAAAAATACCAATTTCTGGCCACACAAGCAATACTTTCTTAAATCATTTCTAAATAATAATTCCTTAAAAAAAGTTCTCCTATCAGGGCGCCTGGGTAGCTCAGTCAATTAAGCATCCGACTTTTGATTTCAGCTTAGGTCATGATCTCACACTTTGCGAGTTGGAGCCCCTTTTGGGACTCTGTGCTGCCAGTGCAGAGCCTACATGGGATTCTCTCTCACTCTCTCTCTGCCCCTCCCCTGCTCATGCTCTCTCTTTCAAAATAAATAAATAAACTTTAAAAAAAAAAGTTCTCATATCACTCTTTGCACTAAGCCCTTTTAGCTTTAGCCCCTCTGGCACTCTTTGTGTTTTCAGAATAATCTGGGCTGGAGGTAATATAGCAGAGGAAACACCATATATTCTTACACTCTTGCATGCTGTGTCTGTCAGTCGCTCTCAGAACACTTCATGTGGGCATTTTTTTTTTTTTTCTCATAATACCTGATGGAAGAAATCTCATTTGATAGTCTGCAGCCCACTAGTCTGGGTCTAAGAGATTTGGCTCAAGTCCACCCAGAATTAATCTTCGGAGTTGTTTATTTATTCGTTCAGTGCTGAAGCAACCAGTTATCTGGCATTCCATCAAATCCCAAATAATTTGTTTTAATTGACATTGTCCTGAAGGCTTTGGACGAGTCTGAAATCCTTTCGTCCTGCTCTCACATTCTGGAGAATGCAATCTGAAATAGGCCATAATTGTGGAATGCCAAATCGTTATGGAGTCCCTGAAATCCCATGCTGCTCTCAGAAGGGCAGCCGACCTGAGTCCACATCCAAGAAGTACAGCACTGAAGTGCAATTTGGCATGGAGAAGAAATACATTCTGAAAAGGTGCAAATCACTGTTCATTCCCCCCGCCCCCATCTCCTCTGCTTCTCTCCTTTGGTTTCAACTTTATCACCAGTTTATCCCACCCCCAGAAAGCTGTGCAGCGAGGCATTCTCTGTTCTGGCACCTGTGAGGACATAAGCTAGCGAGATGCAAAGGCTTTATTTTTTTAATACCACGAGTTGGTCTTAGGATTTGTCATTATACTGAAGAACGTTGAGGCGAGAAAGGGAAGGCGAAAGAGGTAGCCCTGTGCCCATTGATAAAAACTGGGACAAATACGTTAAGATTGGTGTGTGGAGGAAATGAGGAGAGAGAGAATCCAAAAAGCCCAATGATAAAGCCTTCTTAACACTCAATTGTCCTTAACATTGTTCGTTCCAGCAAGAAATGATTAGATGCAACATTAAATCAGATTTTTCTCAGTGACAGAGCATGCTGTTAAAGAATGGGGATAAATGACCCCACACATTTTAATAACCACCCATACACTCATCAGCCTAGAGACCATAAATGCTGATCCTGTGTTTATTATTATAGTCAAGGGCTTGACACTTCCTGTGGGTTCTTTCTCTTTCGTTCTTTCTTTCTCTTTTTTTTTCTTTCTTTTCTTCCTTTTTTTGTTTGTTGTAGGAATTAATATGTTTAATGGTATCTAAGGCACTTGGTCGTCAGTTCATGTCATTGTCACAATGACAATGTATTGTGTAATTTATATGTACAAAGTTCATTCAGATGTGACTAGTTAATTCTTTTTTTTTTAAGTATTTTATTTATTTTTGATAGAGAGAGAGGCAGAGCACAAGTGGGGGAGGGGCAGAGAGAGAAGGAGACACAGAATCCGAAGCAGGCTCCAGACTCCGAGCTGTCAGCACAGAGCCCGACTCAGGGCTCAAACTCACAAACTGTGAGATCATGACCTGAGCCGAAGTTGGACGCGTAACCGACTGAGCCACCCAGGTGCCCCATGACTAGTTAATTCTTATCAAAGCAGTTTGATGATTTAAAACTGTGCATTCTTTAGAGAAAAATATTAACTTAAAATTTGGATAGATTAAAAAAATAGTAATGCGTTGAATACCTGCTAACACACTAGTCTCCTACTACGAGTTTGGGGCAATGTTAGTGTGTGTGTTATGACTCCCGTCTTCTTATTGCAGCCATTAACATAATGGTCATTGGTTTTTATAATTTCCTTTTAGTTCATTATTTTTGATGTGCATAATATCAATATATTTGGATTAAAATAGTGTACTTGTTTTCAGTTAAATAAGAATTGGCATATTAGATAATCTCCGGAATTATTTACATGACTCCAGAGGTGGGGACAGACGTTAGCAAAATTATTTGACCGTAATCACCACGGTCGTTCAGACTCTTCGCTGGGAACAGAAATCACCGTGGTTGTAGCATACCCCAGCCAGGATGGTTGATTTTTCACATTCACTGGGTTGTTAGCATTAGAGAAACACAGTTTCACTCTAATCAGGGAAAGCATAAAAAATAAAAGGTGTCATTACCGACCCACCATTAGTAACACATGCAGAATCTAGGATCAAGAAGGTGTCACTTCCTTCGAAGCCAAGGCTCATGTTTCCAGTTGGCAGGTACCCTTTGATGGTGGAGCTGTCTGCCCATGAGTTGGTGTACAACCATTCACTCAGGGGGTTGAACTAGACTGGTTGAAAAATTAGATAATGGAGAAAACATAAATAAGCCCACAAGCAGTGTAGACGAGCTAGCCCAATGGCTCAATTTCCCTTTCTCACTGAAGATTCTGTGAGTGAGTATTTGATGAATCAGGAGCCACAGCACATCACCTGCTCATCTTTGCTCTTCTAAAACAGCTGGAGTTTGATGTGACAGCCAAAGGAGAAATTGCTGCCTCAGGAAATGCTTTGCCTTTGACTGATGGCTGCATGGCTGGCAAATTAATTTTGGCACCTTTCCTTAAGTCACTTTGGTCCCATTCCTTCATTTTTCTGCTGGGAAGTGTGTACATTACATTACAGTTAAAAATACCTTCACAACACAAATGTGGAGAATAGCATGTACTATTTGAGGAAAGAAGTTGTAGGCTGAGATGGTTCCATTTTGTAGAGTAGAAAGGATGCTGTCATGCTGTGAGAGGAGGCCCACACTCTCAGTGCAACTCAAAATTTGTTTTCCATTTTCATTTTCATTTTTTATTTTTTTAAATATAATTTATTGTCAACTCGGCTAACATATAGTGTGTAAAGTGTGCTCTTGGTTTTTGGGGTAGACTCTTGTGGTTCATTGCTTACATACAACACTCAGTGCTCATCCCAACAAGTGGCCTCCTCAATGCCCATCACCCACTTTCCCCTCTGCCCCACCTCCCATCAACCCTCAGTTTGTTCTCTGTATTTAAGAGTCTCTTATGGGTTTGCCTCCCTCCCTCTCTGTTTGTAACTATTTTTTTCCCCTTTCCTTCTCCCATGGTCTTCTATTAAGTTTCTCAAGTTCCACATATAAATGAAAACATGATATCTGTCCTTCTCTGACTAACTTATTTCACTCAGCATAATACCTTCCAGTTCCATCCACATTTCTGCAAATGGCATGATTTCATTCTTTCTCATTGCCAAGTAGTATTCCAGTGTATATATAAACCACATTTTCTTTATCCATTTATTGGTTGATGGACATTTAGGCTCTTTCCATAATTTGGTTATTGTTGAAAGTGCTGCTATAAACATTGGGGTACATGTGCCCCTATGAATCAGCACTCCTGTATCCCTTGGATAAATTCCTAGCAGTACTATTGCTGGGTCGTAAAGTAGTTCTATTTGTAATGTTTTGAGGAACCTCTGTACTGTTTTCCAGAGTGGCTGCACCAGTTTGCATTCCCACCAACAGTGCAGGAGGGTTCCCGTTTCTGCACATCCTCGCCAGCATCTATAGTTTCCTGAGTTGTTCATTTTAGCCACTCTGACTGGCGTGAGGTGGTATCTCAGTGTGGTTTTGATTTGTATTTCCCTGATTATGAGTGACATTGAACATCTTTTCATGTTTCTGTTGGCCATCTGGATATCTTCTTTGGAAAAGTGTCTATTCACTTCCTCTGCCCATTTCTTCACGGGATTATTTGTTTTTTGGGTGTTGAGTTTGGTAAGTTCTCTATAGATTTTGGATACTAACCCTTTAGCTGATGTGTCATTTGCAAATATCTTTTCCCTTCCATTGGTTTACAACTCAAAATTAATGTTACTCCTCATCAACCTCTCACAAGGTCATGGGCTCCAGGGTTTAAGAATTTGAGTCATTGGTGAGCTTCTGTTCTGATATTTCCCCTCTTAGGTACTCATATACAGCAAATCCATCCTGCCCCCCAAGATCCTAGCACCACTCCCTCCTTATATATTTACTCTGTCATCTCTAGCAAAAGGTGACATGGTGGGTGGTTAAGAGTATGAACTCTGAATCTTATTCACACCAACAATTGGCTTTGTGACTATTAGTGTGTTACTTAACCTCTCTGTGCTTCAGTTTAGTCCCCTGTAAAAGGGAAATCATAATGGCAGTAACTCGCTCCACCTTTTCTAGCTCTCTTTGTTCACTGCCATCTTCTCTTGGGTGAAGCACAAATGTTTTCAACTCAACATATATTACACTTATTTTTCCTTTCTTAAGAATGCATTTCTTGGGGCGCCTGGGTGGCTCAGTCGGTTAAGCTTCCAACTTCAGTCCAGGTCATGATCTCACAGTTCCTGAGTTCGAGCCTCATGTCGGGCTCTGTGCTGACAGTTCAGAGCCTGGAGTCTGCTTCAGATACGTTCTGTGTCTCCCTCTCTCTCTGCCCCTCTCCTGCGTGTGCTCTGTCTCCCTCTCTTTCAAATATAAAAATAAAAATTTTTAAAAAAATTAAAAAAAAGGAATGCATGTCTTTACTGCTGACAAAGGTAAAAGAATATGTCCTTTCAGTTTTGTTTTTTCAGCCAGTCAAAGATGCCAGGTTTGAGACTTAGAAAGGTAAACCTTGGTAAGAAGTGATAGATAGTTTGAGCCCTTGCCTTGGGATGAAGATTGAGGTTCTCTTGTCTGAGTCTGCTGTGTGCTATGGTGTCAGTGTCCTGGGTTGGGGCTCATTTCCTGATTCTCCTGATGTGATTAGCCCGTTCTTATTGTTGATCTGTCACAACTTGTCATTCTTGCCCTTAAGGATTAAAAGGTCTTAGGATTCATTATAATTACTGGTTCTTCTGCCCTTACAATTATAGATATTGCACTGTCAGCACAGAGCTTGACACGAGGCTTGAACTCACGAACCATGAGATCATGACCTGAGCCGAAATCAGGAGTCGTATGCTCAACTGACTGAGCCACCCTGGTGCCCCAGAACACCTTTGTTAGGAATCTCAAAAACATGTTGGCTTATCTATATAGAAATAGTGTTAAAGATGTGGCAATCTTAAGCAAAAATCTTAAGCAATGAAGTGAAACCTCTCAGTGTTTAAACAGTCCCTTCAGTGCTACTCTATCTAGCATTGTAGGTACCGTCTCAGAATCCACAGATAGATGTAGAAGAGGCATTTTGCTTTCCAGAAAAGTTCCGTATGTTTTTTTTCCAGTTATTTGACATTGAATCCCTTAAATGTTTTTGATCAGCCACAAAGGCAAAACCTGCAGAAAGAAAAATATGGGAAAAAATCAGGAAAAGGTATATCTGGTTATATATCTTAGCTAGACATCTGGCACTTCTTCCAGCAAAGAGAAAAAAAAAAAAAGGCAAATAAATACCAGTTTAAATAAGATCTAATCAGCAACTGGAATAGGTCCTGAATAGATACTGAATATGCTCAGTAAGTCTTTGCTGAATGAATAATTGAATGAATATTTGCTATGTTCAAAACAAACATGAATAATACTATTATCCTGCAAAAATTTGTGTCTACTTAATAAAAATATTTAATGATTAACTTACAATAAAATTTGGTCTATAGAGTAGTTGCAAGGGCTGCTGGGTGGCTGGGTCAGCTAATCATCTGACTCTTGATTTCAGCTTAGGTCATGATCTCTGGGTTCATGAATTTGAGCCCCATGTTGGGCTCTGCACTGACAACGCAGAGTCTTCTTGGGATTCTCTCTCTTTCTCCCTCTGCCCCCACTCTCTCTCAAAAATAAATAAATAGGGGCACCTGGGTGGCTTAGTCAGTTGAGCATCCAACTTGGGCTCAGGTCATGATCTCACAGCTCATGAGTTCGAGCCCCGTGTCGGGCTCTGTGCTGACAGCTTGGAGCCTGGAGCCTGCTTGGGAAACTGTCTCCCTCTCTCTCTGCCCCTAACCCACTCGTATTCTGTCTGTCTCTCTCAAAAAAATAAATAAATATTAAAAACATTAAAAATAAATAAACATAAATAATTAAATACATAAATAAAAATAATTTTTTTTTAAAAAAGGAAATGTTGAAAAAAAAAGAATAGTTCTATTAGGATACAGAGGTATGAAAATACTGGCCATAACTAAAAGGACCATGTTAAAATTATATTAACTGAGGAATACCACCACCAATCAATAATAATCGAGATAAAGGCTCCTATTTTCATTGTTTTGAAAATCAGATTAAACTAGTAACATAACACATTATAAAGGGAATGTCTCTGCTGAAAGAATAGGCTGAATTCTTCCATTTCAAAAACACTATTTTCCCATGAAGCTCTACCATGAGGATTTATCATTGGCAATTCTTCATATAGTATCCTATTTACCAATAAAACAAATTATGGTACTATAATTCCCCAACTATTCTATATTTCAAATTATTTACTAATGCAGACTAGGCTTTCTTCAAATTAGTTAGAATTAATGGCCTTTGCTTATAAAGTCAAAATGTCTTTTATTTGAAAAAAAAGTTGAAATCTTATGATTCAGGGAAATTAAAAAGTTTATGCTTAGTTAAACACATTGCAGTTAATTTTTAAAAATCATACAGTTTAGCAGTAGAAATGGTTGAGTGCTTTTTTTTTTAAAGACCCCACTCTGGGGAAGACCAATTTGTAGATAAACAGCCCATACTCAGCAGCACTGCATAGCTAATGTCTAATGTGTGGGAGTAGGTTAGAAGCAGCTCAGACTAATGAGGTTAACCCACATACTCTAATCACCCAGACTTTCACAAAGCAGGCAAATAACATAGAAGCAGGGAGCATTCAATTTATTTCTAAGTGAGTCCTGCCTTTTTTGTATTCCAGGGTGTCACCCAGTAGATGGTAGGTGTTCATTTCCCACTGTTTCCAAGTCTCTTTCAACTTCTAGCATTGCATTTCCCCTAGCAAACTGATTATGGGCCATAGGCAAGATGCCTTCTAATTCAGCATCAGCCCAAGAAATTGTAAGGAGTCACTTCCTGTTGGCTGGGAAGGTGCCTCTCATCTCCTCACCTTATGTAGAGGTATACATGGGAGGCCACAGCCTACAGACTCCCAGGGACTACTCAGTCTGCCTGCCTTGGGAATCCCAAGGTCTTTGACCTCCTATAGGGGCTCAGCATTCTTGTTGTTATTCACTCTATAATTTTTAAAGATCACTTCCAATGTAAAATCCTTCTAGAAATGCTTAGCATGAAGAGGGTTGTTGGGAAAACCAGTAGAGCTTGATAAATTGGGAAAAAAGACACATTTTAATGAAATCTGGGGTAAGGCCTGTCTGAAACAACATTTTACTTTTTGTGATACTCAGGGTGTGGTTGGAAAAATCTTTTTTTTCCCAAAGTAGAAATATACGTATTGTTCTATTGTGTTATTGTTTTATTTTTTACGTATATATATATGCATACACACACACACACATACACACTCATTGTAAAAGCCTTCAGACAACTCAGAAATCTATAGCGAAAAGTGTTAGTCTTCCACTCAGAGATAGTTAGTGTTAGTGTTTTAGTATAAAGTTTTCTAGATTTTTCTATGGCTTTACAAGAAATGGTTAGTGTTTTAGTATAAAGTTTTCTAGATTTTTCTATGGCTTTACAAGCATTCAGATAATTATAGGGCATTTTAATAGGGTCATTAAATTACTAACATTATTTGGTAATTTTTACATAATTGCTATATGAGCAGATACACATTTTCACCATCATTTTTAATTATTTCTTTGTATTCCATTGAAAAATGTACCATTTGTGTTTTTTTCCAATTTTTTATTAATAGGAAGGATGTTCTTATACATATGTCTCTGTATATGTGTCTATTTGTTTCTTTGCTATGAATACTTAAAATGGAATGGTTGTGTAAGAGAACATGTCCTTTAAAAAATTTTTATAACACTTGCAAAATTGCTCTTCAAAGCACTTGTATTGATTTACTTGCCCACCAGTATTGTGGGTGAATGCCCATGCTTCACACCCTTGAAAAGCATACAGGTTAGAAAAATGGTGCTTTAGAGAGGATGTACTTCCATTCTAAGAGCTTAGGAGCATGGAAAGCTTCACGTGGACGATGTGGTTGTGGTCCTGGTTGCTGAAGACAGTCACCATCACATAACTAAGGCATTCATTCACTTGCCAGATGGTAAACTCTGGTTTTTCTTTTATAGTGTGCTGTCATATCTTGAACCTCCTGTGTTCTTCTCTCTAGATTGAGGAAGACACGTGGCAGAAATACTACTTGGAAGGAGTCTCAAATGAAATGTACACAGAATATCTCTCCAGTGCCTTCGTGGGTCTGTCCTTCCCTACTGTTTGTGAGTAAGTGACCATTAACCATGTGCTCTTTGGCTCGCAGGGGTATTTAATGTGCCCCTTTCAGGGAAGATACCTTACGCCTGCCCAATACAGCTGGGGTACTCAACAATTACTGAGGGTAACCTGTGTGCTCTGTCTTGTGTGGTGAACAGGAAGGTGGGTCATTACATGGTCTCTGCCTTGGGGATTTCTGCTGGCCCTACTTTTCCCCACAGCTCTGAGAACCTTATACTTAGGTCCATTATTTGCATTAAATTATGAACCACAGTGTTCCTGCATGTCTTGAATTAGGCTCCTGTGGTGTAGACACAGTATGATGGGTGGCAGGAACCCATGTCTTTTTACCAGGATGAAAACAAATCTTGCCTGCTCCTTAATGAAAGGAATTTTAATATCTTTCAGTCAAATCAGATCATAGAGACATCCGAGAAGCCATTATTCAAAGTGCATTCAAATACTGCTGAGGAAATGTGGAACCAAATGTATGGAAGGAGGCCTTGAGAAGCTCTTAGCAATTTAGCTCCTGACATGAACAACCACCATGTTATGACAATGAGAAGGCTTAGCTTTTCCTTATTATTGGCTCAGCAGGATGGATTTGAACAAGAGGCAGCCCCAGCTGGCCATGGCCCCTCAAAGTAGCATAGGTGATCATTTAAGGGATATGAACTCAAGAGTTACACGGGTCCTGGATCCCGAGAAACTTCCATCATGATGATGCCTTAGATTTCCCACTTGGAATCTCAAATGTTGGGTGCAAGTCAAACAGGGGTTTTGTCCCCTATGAAAGCATAAACTCCCTGGGAATGTTGAAACATTAAGCCTTGTTAATCCATTGACACTTTAGCAAAAGATTTGATAACCTCAGTCTTGCTGATAAAAACTGGGCAGAAATAGGGGAATCTTGGAACCACTGGGCTGAGGATGAATAGCTATTCCCTTGTGCTGAGTACCTACAAATGAAACCCACCTTCTGGAAAGGGAGGTCTAAAAAGGATAGTCCTGGGGACCCTTGGGCTCTTCTGTCTTCTAGCTTTCTGTTCTGTGCACAGCAGAGAGGGGACAGAACACCTGGGAGGTGGTGTTTATCTGGAGACTCCTGTCACAGGACACAGCAGGTGTACTGTGTCTGTCCCTGGGCCCAGACCCTAAGCAATCCAAAACGGTTTGGCTCTTTACTGAAATTTCCCACCCTGTCTCTAAGCGAAAGTTTAAACGCTAAATGGACTGGAAAAGTGAATAGGTAATTGATTCGGAAGGAGTTATTTTCTGAAAATGGATGCCCTATTGTAACTCCCATGTGTTCCTTTCTGTGAGAGCTATTTCTCTTTCTGCCACAGAAAGAAGTTAACCATTCAGAGGCCTCAGGTCCTGGAACATTGAGGCTGTCCCAGGGGATTTTCTCCACCTTGGGGTTTGGACTGCCTAGGATAGAAAGCCCAGGAGAATTCAAGACTTTTAATAGAGGCTGGTTCTATGTTAAAAAAAAAAAAAAATGGAGGCCTCCTATATAATGTAGGGGTGGTCTGAGCACACGGCAAAGCTGCCAGTGCCCAGAGGGGTCCTATGGCATTGGGGGCATTAGCAGAGGTGTGTGTGAAGATGCCCTCCTTGGCTGTTGATTTTCCCTGGCTTGACCAGTGTTTATATCTACCATGAGTGCTTCCTCAGAAGCCTGCATTCCCACTGCTTTTCTTACTCTGCTGCGGAATACCAACCAAGTCAGTTTGTTTTAAGAGCATTAAACCGCAAGGTTAGAATTGCTCCCCCTAGAGGCTGCAACTGGGATACCCACAAGGTAAATTTGACTCCCTTAAGTGCCCTGTGCAGTGTTTCATTTCTTAACAGTTAATTGCGAATATTTCAAAATAGTGGTATTTCACATAAAAACCAGATTTTTGGCCTCTCTTGAAAACCTGATGTGCACTTGCATTTCTACCAGACGCTAACTGGCTCTAATTTGTTGTAAAGAAGGGGTTAGTGTAGGTCCTCCCCTCTCTGTTGTCTTAAACCAGGCCAGATCTGCATTGATACCCTGGGCCTGGCCCCACTGCCATGTGATTTTGTCAAGAACTCCCTGGGTGGTGTGAAACTTCACTGCCCTTCGGAGCCAGCTCAAGAGCTGGATGGACACTAGTGGCTGCTGTAAATATTTCCTTTGATGGATTTGCATGTTTAGAACATGTCCTGAGGAGGAGAGAATCTTTCAGACACACCTCGTTGTCAGAGAATTTAATATTTGTTCAGCACAGCTTCTGGAATACCAAAAAAAAAAAACCCCACAAACTTCTGATGTGAGTGAGAATGTGTTCAACTTAGTGCTATTATTCGTTTAACACAATGATACAGCAGAGGTAGGAATAATCAATAAAGAAAGGACATTTAATGAGATTTAGGAACATCCCAAAACATTGAAGCTCTCCTCAAGCATTTGATTATCTGGAGGCTTAATTATCTGTGTTTTCTACTTTAAATTAAAGAAAAGCCATAACTCAAAGTTACCAGCAGTTTAATGATAACACTCTTCAATTCAGGTTAATTAAAGCACAGCTGTAATTAGAGTGTAGTGTTGTATATCACCGGGCTGGCGCATAAGTATTTTCATTACAGTAAGAATTGGCTATTCAATTTCGAGATGACATAAAGGACGCTGAAATATATTTTAAGCTGGTTCATGTAGAAGAAAAAGAATTGGGGAATATTCTGGGGACAATAAAGCACAGATAAAATATACAGATTTTCAGAGTGGTTTCTGTAATTATGTGCTGCATTAAAACAATATGCAGCCAATAACGTCTTAAAGCATGAAAAGAAATAAATTTGCTCTTCGCCTAGCTGGCAGTATGCCCCCTTGCAGGGTGGGATCACCGCCCAGGAGAGCTTGGAGTTTTCTCAGAAGCCAGGAGAAACGTTCTGTGGAAAGATAAGGGAGCAGGATACACAGATGAAATTTGAAGTTATTTCCCCAGAGAACAGAGTGGGGAAGAGGAGAGGCAGGAGGGCCGGAAGGCCCCCACAAGGCAAGCTTTTTAAAAATTTCTAGTGGAGAGGTGTTCCCTCTTGCCCGGGGGAGACTCACACCAGCTATGTCCTCAGACTTCTGGGCACCGGCCTTGTGCCCTCACTGCGTGTGTCATCAGAAGATGCACCTTTGTTCCGTGTGTCACTAACTTAGACAAAACACGGTACCATTTCTAAATATTTCATTTACGTCTTCTCATTTTATCCACACAACAATCCTGTGGTTTCTATTAATGCCACACTTCCTGGTTTATGAACAAGGACACTGGGACTCAGAGGATGTTGGTGCCCCTCCAAAGCCACCTAGTGCACAAGTGACAGAGCCAGGGTTCTGATGCTGGGCCTGTGTAATTGAGAGCAGCTTGGAGGAGCTGCTGGAGGAAAGCTGGCTAATTAAGAATCTCCTGGGGAGTGTACTAAGTGGAGAGATTTCTAGACTCCATCTCCAGATTTTAATATCTGGGGGAGTCCCCCACATCTGTACTTTTTTTATAAGCAAAGACAGGTGATTCTGATTCAAAGTCTGATGCCTGGGACCTCCCCCTACCCCCTCCTTCCTCATCCCTCTACACCACAGGCTGGAATAAACTCCCCTTACTCCGCACTTTGGGCTCAGTCACTGGAATGTTTCTCTCTGATTTTAGGCAAATCATAGAATATAGGTGGGCCATATTTGACAAGCTAATGTTAACATTTGGGCCTTTGTGTGAGTTTCCTTGCCACCATTCCTGCTTCACGTTTTCTTCAATCTCCCGGAAGACAGGCTGAATCTACACTCTGCCACGCCAGGCACACTCCTGACTGCTCTGCCCTCTCTCCATCCCTTATCCAAATCAGTATAGGAAAAAAGCATTGGGGTGCTGAGCCCTTTAATGCTCTTGGTGAGGTTTCCACTGGACATCGTGAGAGCAACTTCAGGCTGCAGAGAACAGAGAAGCGCTAAATGCCAAGATGCAGAGGAAATAAGGACAATTCAGGATGCAACCCACAAAGGTGCCTCTTGGCGTTGTTGGCAAGATCATGGTGGCTATGTCCTAGACCTTCCCCAGGATGCCCTTAGGGTGTTCCTTTTAAGAGCCAGCAACTCCTAAGCAACCCCCCTTCATTTTGCATAGCTGGCTTGCCCCTGGGTCTGTGTGACAGTACGATCAAGGCAAAGGAGCTTTGGGATCTGAAAGAGAAGGTGCCATCCATTGTGCTCTGAACACCACAAAACCACCTGCTCCCTCTCCCTCCCATTCCCCACCTTCCCCAGCAAGGGACCATGGAGGGTGCGAGGGGCCAGCACCAAGCCTGCAGGAATCAAGGAACTGCTGTCTGAGGCCATGTTTGCCACTAAAGGGTCTTGTATTTGACCCATCCCCATAATAGGATGATGCTTGATATTGTAGAGTGTGACCTTGGAATCTCAAACCCTCAGAGCAGCCACTTGGTGGATGTGTAATTTGGGACAAGGTATTTGATTTCTCCATACCTCCTTCCTCTGATAGTTACCAGCTGCCTGACTTCGGACATGGTGTTTACCCCAGGATCCTCATCTCTGAAATAGGAACATTACTTATCTCTCAATAGTGCCGGTATTCTTTTCCCTCTCCCACCTCCTCTTTTCCCACCTCCTCCAGTCCTGTCCCATCAAGTACAACATAAGCACCAAGAAAGAAAGGGATTCCATTGTGGCATTTCCAGGTTATATTTACTCTTACCCTCTAGAAAAGTTCTGCGGTCAGTCAGTGGTCTGTCAGTCACCAGCCAGTCAGTCGACTAGATATTTAATAAACTTAGGATATGTGTGCAGTGTGCCAGGCATGGTGCCATCTCTAAAGGAAACTGCGATTAGATTTAATCAAGTATGCACACCTTAAAGGATTAATGACAGTACTTATAAGTGAAAAGTAAAGAACTCTGTTTCCCTACAGTGGCTGCTTTTAGAGAGTTTTAAGTCTGGCGAAGAAAAATAATACCCAGGGCACCTGGGTGGCTCAGACGGTTAAGCATCCGACTCTTGATTCGGCTGAGGTCGTGATCTCATGGTTCATGAGATTGAGCCCCGAGTCAGTCTCTGTGCTGACAGCGTGGAGCCTGCTTGGGATTCTGTATCCCTCCCTCTCTGCCCCTCCCCCACTCACATGTGCGCATGTGCTCTCTCTCTCTCAAAATAAATAAATAAATAAACATTTGGAAAAAAAGAAAGAAAGAATACCCATCCTCAGAGAGAACTAAGCACCTATGGAGAAGTATTTGATGGGTGCACACTGGAGGACAGAGGCTGAGAGAGGGGGTGAGAACTCCCTGTAGGCTGGGGGGTGAGCAGGAGAGGCTTCCTAGAAGAGAAGACACTTGAGCTGTGTCTTGTAAGGAGATTGGATTCAGAGAGGGAATAAAGAGGGAAGAGGGAATTCTAAGCAGTAAGCAGTTGGGAGGCTGGGAGCCACATAGCATCTCTTCGATTTTCCAACAAGAGCAAACTGATTTCCCTTTTAGATGGGAGAAAGAGACAAATCAGATTTCTTTTGACGTGTGATGTTTTCAGGGGGAAACAGCGACAGAGTTTTTTTTTGTCTGCCTCCAGACAAGAAAGTGAAGGCAGAGGGGAGACCAGAGAAGTGGGGAAGGAGGAGCAGGAGGAAACCACAGGTTCTGAGGTTGGGTTATGGCAAGAACACCATGTTCCAGGTCCTGGCTTTCTCAGTGAGGGTATTAGTCAGTCATTCATCGCTTGCAAAATATAAAAGCTTAATTGTATTGGGTTTTACAGCTCAGAGGGGATTAGGACAAAAGATGTATTTAAAATACAGTGTGTCTCTCTCTGTCCCCCTGCAGCTGATGGAGTAGTTAAAATTCAGATTTGATGTGGAGTATTTAATGCCTGGGTAACTTGGGGGAACTCTGGTCAGATCTTCGCGGTACTACAGGGCAGGAGTTCTGCCCTCGGTCTAGATGTGAGCATGGATGCTTTTGTGATAACTGAAGACAGTGTGGAGGTTGGAGGGGGCTTCTCCATCCCCTCGTCCACCTGCATTCAGGGCTCCTAAACAAGAAGAAAATCATGCTCTCGTGCTGTGTTGTACTGCATGGACAGATCTTTCCAGTGAAGCTGCTTGAGGGAGATTTAAGACTACCTGGGGAAAGCTGGGTCTCCTGTAAAATGAAAACTAGAGGCACTTGAACTTGAGTTCTAGCAGATCAGTAGATTTTAGGGAAGGATTTCTGAATTTGAACATTGAGCAGAGAGAAGCTGGCAAGCCTGATTGTCATTTGATGGATTCATTTAGCCAGGCTGCAGAAATGAGAATTTTGTTAGAAATTGTGGAGGGACTCAAGTCTCATCTTTAAAAAATATTTTTCCTGAACAAAGTGGCCCTATTCATCTAATTATTTGAGGGGTGGTATTGTAGTTAAGACAACATTTATGAACACAGATAGGAATACAATATTTATGATGATTTCTACTACAGAGACCCAGAGATGACCAGTAATCTTTCTACATGTTAGTGAATAAACAAATGACCCTAAAAACTGTTAAAACTTTTTTTTTAAGTTTTGAGGGAGAGAGAGGTGGGGGAGAGGGGAATAGAGAGATGGAGAGAGAGAGAGAGAGAGAGAGAGAGAGAGAGAGAGAATCCCAAGCAGGCTCCACAATGTCAGTGCAGAGCCCAATATGGGGCTTAAATCCATGAACCATGAGATCATGACCTGAGCTGAAATCAAGAGTCAGATGCTTAACTGCCTGAGCCACCCAGGTGCCCCTAAAATCTGTTAAACTTTTTTTTTTTTATGAAATTTATTGACAAATTGGTTTCCATACAACACCCAGTGCTCATCCCAAAAGGTGCCCTCCTCAATACCCATCACCCACCCTCTCCTCCCTCCCACCCCCCATCAACCCTCAGTTTGTTCTCAGTTTTTAACAGTCTCTTATGCTTTGGCTCTCTCCCATTCTAACCTCTTTTTTTTTTTTTCCTTCCCCTCCCCCATGGGTTCCTGTTAAGTTTCTCAGGATCCACATAAGAGTGAAACCATATGGTATCTGTCTTTCTCTGTATGGCTTATTTCACTTAGCATCACACTCTCCAGTTCCATCCACGTTGCTACAAAAGGCCATATTTCATTTTTTCTCATTGCCACGTAGTATTCCATTGTGTATATAAACCACAATTTCTTTATCCATTCATCAGTTGATGGACATTTAGGCTCTTTCCATAATTTGGCTATTGTTGAGAGTGCTGCTATGAACATTGGGGTACAAGTGGCCCTATGCATCAGTACTCCTGTATCCCTTGGATAAATTCCTAGCAGTGCTATTGCTGGGTCATAGGGTAGGTCTATTTTTAATTTTCTGAGGAACCTCCACACTGCTTTCCAGAGCGGCTGCACCAATTTGCATTCCCACCAACAGTGCAAGAGGGTTCCCGTTTCTCCACATCCTCTCCAGCATCTATAGTCTCCTGATTTGTTCATTTTGGCCACTCTGACTGGCATGAGGTGATACCTGAGTGTGGTTTTGATTTGTATTTCCCTGATAAGGAGCGACGCTGAACATCTTTTCATGTGCCTGTTGGCCATCCGGATGTCTTCTTTAGAGAAGTGTCTATTCATGTTTTCTGCCCATTTCTTCACTGGGTTATTTGTTTTTCGGGTGTGGAGTTTGGTGAGCTCTTTATAGATTTTGGATACTAGCCCTTTGTCCGATGTGTCATTTGCGAATATCTTTTCCCATTCTGTTGGTTGCCTTTTAGTTTTGTTGGTTGTTTCCTTTGCTGTGCAGAAGCTTTTTATCTTCATAAGGTCCCAGTAATTCACTTTTGCTTTTAATTCCCTTTCCTTTGGGGATGTGTCGAGTAAGAGATTGCTACGGCTGAGGTCAGAGAGGTCTTTTCCTGCTTTCTCCTCTAAGGTTTTGATGGTTTCCTGTCTCACATTTAGGTCCTTTATCCATTTTGAGTTTATTTTTGTGAATGGTGTGAGAAAGTGGTCTAGTTTCAACCTTCTGCATGTTGCTGTCCAGTTCTCCCAGCACCATTTGTTAAAGAGGCTGTCTTTTTTCCATCCAATTTCCTGCTTTGTCAAAGATGAGTTGGCCATACGTTTGTGGGTCTAGTTCTGGGGTTTCTATTCTATTCCATTGGTCTATGTGTCTGTTTTGGTGCCAAAATCTGTTAAACTTTTAATCGAAGGCCACAGAGACAGTGGCACATCTAGAATTCTCTTCAGGAGGGTCAAGGAGGCAGTCCGTTGGAAATGAGATGTTAGGGGCTTCACTTGATAATTAGGTCCACATAACAAACACACAGTTTACATTTTGTTTCTGACTAATAATAGTAATACAGTTTTCTAAAATGCATTTATTCATGTTTTAGGCAAATGCTCGCTGTCTATATCAAAGAATGTAATTATTAATAAAATCAAGTGTCTCAGGTGTGGTAGTGGAGATATTGTGAGTGTGTGTGTGTGTGTGCACGCATGCGTGTGTGTTTGAGGTGGGGGTGTTCTGATGCCCGCTCCACCTCTATCAAAACTATTGGGAAATGAAATCTGAACATCTCCATGAGCATTTTAAATCACTTCCTTTTTCTTGGTCCTGAGTCTTATAAATCCTGCTGTTTCAAATTTCCTTTAACTAGATGTTTCCATTTCGAGAGCCTATCATTTTAAATCAAAGCTCCTAAATCTGAATCTTTTTCATTCTAGCCCCTAGATCCTAAAGATCTGGTTTCCCAATGCACAGTATTTACATCCACATCTACTCTGATTACATGCATCAGCCTGACATTGCCAGGGTCCCTCTGGATCGCAGAAGAGGGGCCTGTATTTCAGGGGAAGCTGGGTTTGCAGGGCACAATGAAAGCTACCTCTTCTCTCTTCACCCACTCACTCCTAGGTGACTCATTTTCAACAGCCCCAAACCACATCTTCACACACCCTTCTTGGGCACATTCGAAAGTACAGGTTCTGAGACAGGTTTCTTCGCTTAATTCACATCAGCAAGCAATCTTTCTAGTCAAGGAGGCTGATTTAATGGCAAGAACAATTTATGTCCCTCTGGGTAGGTAGAAACAGTTGGACTCTAATTCTTAAGAGCCTTTGTTCAGGAACATCTGGGTTGAAACTACTGTATTTAACAGATGATGCTAGCACTAAAAAAAAAAAAAGGCCTTATATAATGTCATTGTCAAATTTGGTAGATCTCTACTTAATAATTACCAAGAAAGCAATCTAACTTGTTATTACAACAGTTTTATTGCAGATTGCTGGTTTAAGACCTTTTTGTGACAAGTGGCATTTTTTTTTTCTGGAAAAAAGTCATTTCTGTTCCCCTGTAATTATTTTCACAACCAGCAGCAACTTCCTGCATTGGACATATTGGGACATTTTATTTTAGAAACAAGAATTGAATTCCTGCTAACTTATGGCTGATTTTATCCTGTTTTCCATTGTAAAGGCGGTCTAGCTTCTCTTTCTTATACCCTCCCTCAACCTAAGCCCCTTTCTCATCCACCCCCAGTCCTATCTATGTGGAGACACTGAGTAAAACCATAAGAAGGACTATAAGAACTGGATAAGCAAAGCTTATTTTGCTTTACCAAAAACAATGGTATCAATGATACAAGTAAATATTTAATCTCAGGACATCAATCCTGGCTGGTCTGAAGACGTGTTCTGAGAAGCACACCCCTTGTAGGAGGATCTGTAGAGATTCCCAAGGATAAATTGCTGTCTGTATCTTAGAATTGTATTTGCATTTTGGCACATTGATTCAAGGCGAATGTGAGATCCCCAGAGTACATCGCTGCTATTCTTTTTTTCTATATCCTTCTTTTCCAGTCTCTTTGCTTCTAATGAGCAAGTTAAGAGGCACCTTGTTTCAGGATTTGATACTCGACTCCCAAGCCTTCCCTGCTTCGACTTTCCTAGTTTACCACTTTATCTCTTATGTATACTTCCAGCACCTCATGAGATTCTGCTCCCCAGTCATTCCTGCATTTAATCATCGTTTATTAAATGCGCCTTGCACTCTTTGCACTTTGCAGAATTCCAGGGAGACAAAGCATGTGTCTTGCACGGAAGAAGCTCAAGTCGAGGGCAGAGAGATGAGTAAACAAGTGATTACCACACCCCAGCACTCCTGTTCCTAGCCTTGGTCTGTTCTTACCTCCAGGACCCCCCAACAGAGACTGTACCTCTGCTGCAGCCTTGAGCCCACCACCCTAGATTGGCTAACTCTCTGTGGCAGGATCTAACAAAAAAAAACCCTGATGTTTAATAGGGGAGATGTAGTTCTGTTTCTAGTGCAAATTGCAAATTACTCAAGATGTGCTTTTTGCGGACATGCAGAAGATACTAGTTAGAGCAGAGATTAAAAACGTAGGTGTCTGTAGGAGGCAGGAGTGAGCAACAAAGAGTGAAGAATGAGGAGGTAGGGTAAGGAGTGCAGGGGACCTTGGCATAGTGGAGAGCACATGTCCCATCCAGAGGTACAAGGGCATCAAGCTCGCGTCCCTTTTAGCCATACAGAATGTGGCTCCAGTGTGGCTATTTATGATTGACTTATCAAGGAAAGCTGAAAGGCTAGTTTTTATATGAAATCACCTGTTGGTATCTCATTCTGAATTTTTAAACATGCTGCACTGCCTAATGCTCCATGCTGGGCTTCCGGCCACCACTGAGATTTAATTTCCACTTTTGGCCTTTCTTCATAAACGCCATTTGACCTTGAGCAAGTTGCCCCTCCTTGTCATCTCTGTGAGAAGGGCGGGCCTGAATCCCATAATCCATGGTTGTGGCACTATTTGCATATGATTACTTTGTTGACATCACTCTGTCCCTGCCCTCTCCCCCTTTGACCAGTGAGTAAAGGCTGGGTTTGGGTCAAAGAGCTTCTTAAAAAGAGGCTTCTGTAAAGCAGTGCACAATCAGTCATCTTAGATACGGATTTGGAAGTCATGAAAGAGGACTCAGAGATCTCCTTGGTCCACCCTGCTAGGTTAAGGAACGTGCACAAGGCCGTGTAGATTTTACTGACTATCCTGCATTGGAAAACTCTCTTTTTATACCTAGTTGGTAAATGATATTGTAGTACCTAGGAAGACATAATTCACCATTACTGTGGACTATTTCTTTGCTTCTACCAACAGGATCAGGTCATTAAAGCAATTAAGGTCCATGATCCCATGAACCACAGAGACCCAAAACAGAGTGGCCAGCTGCTCATAGGGTATCAGCATATCAGCCTCTTCGTGACATGTGCTAAGAGCAGCTTTCTCCTTGAGATTTTGGCATTTAGCTGTTATTTACATTAGAAAGTGGTTACCTACCCCGGTAATTTGGTTCAACAAATATTGCATGAGCCATCTGATATTTTAAACAATTTAAGCTCCACAAGTAACAGCCCCATAAAGGGTGCATGTTAGCAGTTCTCTATGGGACATAAATTAAGAAGAGCGTTTTTCCAGCTGTAGTTGGATACCTGGATTGGTGTTTCAGCAAACTGCGTAATCAGCACAAAGCCCAGGTCATTAGAGTCTGCTGGCAGGAATCAGCAAACCTGCAAATCACCGGGAGAGCCCAAATGTGCCTAGATGAAGTGGTCCTTTGAAATCTGTCTGTTGAAAGCAATATGAAGACCGTGACCTCACATGTAGGAATGAGCAATTCGGTCTTCTTCCCACAGGAGAGCATGAGGCCTTCACCAAGCCCTTACCTGCAAGCAACACAGCCACAAAGTCTCACACATGATTATGTCACTTTTCTATTTGAAACCAGCCCAAAGCCTCCCATTTCACTTAGAATAAATGACAGACCAGCAGACTCATTGCTGTGGCCAGCAGTCTTCACAAACTTGCTCCTGCCTAGCTCCCCGACCTAATCACTGTCACTTGTGACTTTGCTCACCCTGCTGCAGTCCAGCTGCCCTCGTTGCTGATCTTCAGACACCCCGAGTTCCTTCCTGCCTCAGGACCCTTGCACTTGCTGCTGCCATTCCCTGGAAAGATTTTTCTCCAGATCCTCATTGCCTGCCTCTTCTCATCACCTCCAGGGCTCAGTGCTCTAACTTCACTTTCTCAGGATGGTCCTCTTGGACCACTGCAGATAACACATCTTCCCAGTTGCCCTTTTTTGTTTGGTTGGTTGTTTTGGTTTTGGGGGTTTTTGTTGGAGGAGAGTTGACACACAGTGTGACATTAGTTTCAGGTGTACAACATTGGGACAGTTCTGCGTGTTATGCTGCATGCTCACCACAGGTGGAGCTACCATCTGTCACCATACAACGCGATACAGTACCATTGACAACACTCCCTATGCTGTGCCTTTCATCTCCTGACTCATTCAGTCCATAACTGGAAGCCTGTACCTCCCACTCCCCTTCACCCATTTTGCCCACCCTCCTCCCACTCCCCCTTGGCAACACCAGTTGGTTCCCTGTATTTATGGGTCTTCCCAGGTACTCCTTGTCCTCTTCAGTTGTTTTGTTTTCTGCACAGTGTTTTCCTCCTCTGGAAATGTATTACCACTTGTATATTTGCTTTTTATCTATCTCTCCCAGTAAGAAATAGGCTTCCCTGGGGCTAAGGATGTGTATCCTGCCAGGTATTAGTTGGGGATCTTGGGCAAGTTAACATGGGTGTTCTGAGCCTCAGTTTCATCACCCGTGATACAGAGATATAAGTAGATGTTGGAATAACTGAGGCCATCTCTCTCTCTCTCTCTCAGGGATATTGTAGGGATTAAAGGAGAGCACCAAGGACGGCCCTGACTTGTGAACCGGTGCACCCCTACCCCCTTATGGGGCTGCAGCCATCAACCCATCAATAACCATCAACTCACTTCTCAATCTATCAGTCAGCCAATGTTTTATTATCCAGAAAGTCCTTAAAACATATGCTCATTGTTGATACTTGTCATATAGAATGTATGTAATTCTTTTGTGTGTGCTTTTATTTCTTTGAGTATATAAATATGTATTTTCACCTAATTGTATCAAATAATTTAGAAGTTTGTATCTATATGACAATCATTTATTAATCTTATACCTTGAAATATTCTTTAAAAACTCATCTTGAATGCTAAAACCATATTGTACCATACTTTAATTAACCACTGCTTCATTATTAGACATTTAGGTAACTTTTTTTTTATTCTGTATAAATATTACCACCTTGAACATCTTTACCCATAAATACTTTACTGGATCTTTTATTATTTTCTTAGAACCCCAGTAAGCAAAACCTTTCATTTATTTAGCTTCTGTGTGTCAGTGGTTCCACGGACAGTACTATGGGGAATTCCAAATGAGTCCCAAACTTTTTTTTTTTAAGTTTTGTTTTTATTTATTTTTTGAGAGAGATAGAGAGCAAGTGGGGGAGGGGCAGAGAGAGAGAGAGAGAGAGAGAGAGAGAGGGAGACAGAATCCCAAGCAGGCTCTGTGCTGTCAAACCCAATGCAGGGCTCGATCTCACGAACCCTGAGATCATGACCTGAGCCAGAGTCAGGAGTCGGAATCTTAACCGACTGAGCCACCCAGGAGCCCCTAAATAAGTCTCAGACTCTTGAAGAAGTCACACTGGTTGAGGAGATAAAGTTCAGACACAGAATGCAATGGGGAGCAGCCACAGCCAGTGTGTGGCTGACTTCGGGTTGAAGGAGGTTGTTGCAGGTTGTTGCAGGTTGTGGCTCTCTGGGAACAGAGAGCCAGAGGGTGGCGGTGGGCTACAGAAGAGCTGCACAGAAGGTTGGACTTGATGGGGGCCTGGGAGGAAGGGCTGGAAGAAGAGAAGGCATCTGGGGGAGGAATCGAATCAAGGCAGGAACGAGGCTACCTCAAAGCAGGCTGGGCTGCAAGCGAGAGCACCGGGCAGATGAGGTGAGACAGCTTGGATGAGGCCAAGAGTGACGGTGCCACAGTCATGTGCTGGGCAGTTACACGGAGGCTAAGGATTATTACCATCATTCTGAGCACACAGGGGTCTGCTCGGAACAACAATATGAGCCATTTGTACAAAAGACCGAAATGGAATCCAAATAACAGGTCCAGCTGCTCCAAATACCTCCCTCCTCCTGCAGTTAACATTTTACTACCCGACTGAGTAACTAATGAATCTGGCCCAGCATAAATCCCCAGGCACAAATCCCTGCTTGGGGTCTGTGTCTAGACATCCAGACCTGAGTGCAATTTGCACTTTGAACATTCAGCGCCTTATCACTTGCAAGAAATCAGATTTAATGGGGAGGATGGGGAGGTGTCGCTCCCACCCCCTCCCTTTGGCACAGTGACTATGGAATGGAGGTCCCTGGAATAATGAGTGCATTGGGCGATGGAGAGGTCGTAACAGTGTCGTGTGGCTCTGGTCATTCAGAAGCACTGACTGGGAGGTTTCTCCATCTCATTGCAGGCTGTGTTTTGTGAAGCTCAAGCTCCTGATGATAGCCATTGAGTACAAGTCCGCCAACCGAGAGAGCCGGTAAGTTTGCCACAGCCTGGTGGCCGGCCGACATTTACGAGATGTGAGAGTGCACTAAGAGTCTGGGTCTCCCCACTTGTTTTTTACACGTTATTGATGTACTTGGAACCCTGATGCAGCACATTTCGGGCCCTCGGGCACTTCTCATGGCGTACCCAACCAGATACTGCCACTTCCATCTCATGCCCCAGTGGGCATTCAGAAAGTGTTTCTCCGGAGGAGAGTGATGAGGCATCCAGATCGCCAGCTGATCATGCCAACTTGCACTTTTTACCCTCTGTGCACAAAATCGGGGACAGCCCCTGTCCTCAAACCCCTTTTTACTGCGGTGAGCGTGAAGCAGGTGGATTCTGGCCTCCTTCACAGCAGGGATGGGGCAGGGCTGTGATGGGACACGCCAGCTCTCCCGATAGCCAAATTGCAAGCAGCCTATTGTGTACCATATGTGCTTTTCCCGGTGCAACCGAAATCCAGGTGGCAGAGTATCAGCTTCATGCAAATTAGTCAGGAGAGCAGGCTCAGAGGCAGGAGCCCTCTTTATTTATTTATTTTGCACTTAATTATGTGCAGATCAGACTGATGAGGGACTGGGTCTGGTTGAAATAGATAACAGCCCAGTCAATATATGAGTTCACACTGGAAGAAGGAAGCATCCCATTAACAGGGGATTTTGTTGATGAAGGACTATATGTATTACAGATAAAATAGAGTTGATTTTTTTGCTCCCCAATTTTTATCAATGGGTTTGGAAGAAAGAGCTCATTGAGAAATGCATGGGCTTTTGTCCTCTGAAATGACAAAACCTATAGCTAGGTTTCCTCCTAGCTATAGTAAATAAGTCTTCCTATGGATGCCCAAGTGTAGAGTGCAGATACCCTCTGACATATGCCTTAATACGGTGAGTGCAGGGCAACAGTAGAAGATGCCTGCTATCACCATCTAAGGAGTTTTCATTATCTGGATGAATAACTCAATGAAGCCAGACTTCCAAATGTATGGTCTGTCTCTGACAAAGAACAAACAAAGCACAATGAAGAAACACTGGATTGTAAGCAAGTCAATCAATCCAGTGTTTGCTATATTACCTTAACCACCAGATCAGATTGCTCACAAAATCTGATCAAAGGCTAAGCTATTTTGAAAGTCCAAATCAACCAAGAGGAAGAAAAAAAAATGGTGGATTTGGTGGCCACATGTAGAACACGGCCATAGCAGTTAACAAGTATGTATATATACATTTTTCTTTTCTGTGTTGGCAAAGTGAAGAATATTATGTGCAAAAAAAAAAAAAACAAAAAAACAAAAACAAAAAACCCAGAGTCCTGGCTATTTGCTGTTCAACAGATAAAGTGGATGTTTCTGGAATTACTGCTTTCCCACATGGAGGCCAATAGTCACCGGCACCTGTGTAGGGAGAAACATGTCTC
The DNA here is from genome assembly GCF_022837055.1 of Prionailurus viverrinus. Lineage (NCBI taxonomy): Eukaryota > Metazoa > Chordata > Mammalia > Carnivora > Felidae > Prionailurus > Prionailurus viverrinus. The sequence goes on along the minus strand of NC_062571.1, from coordinate 37,741,685 downwards.
CCGGGTTTTTGCAAATGATATTCTTCATGTTGCCACGTCGGTAAATCTGTGTAATTCAGTCTTCTCTCTTTATCACTTCTGTGCATCTCTCAAAGAAGTGTCATGGTGTGGGTGGCACTAATGCTGTGTATTGTTTCTTGACCATTCTGGTATAATTTCAAAGCAGGAGTCCGCACCCTGAACCTTGACCTATCATCTCCCACCTGCCACATTTTGGTCACAAGGAGGGAGAGAAAAAGCCTGTTAATGGTTCAGTGTGAATCTGCTGTCACTATTCTAAGAAAAATAACTAACAGCTATCCCTGAAGACAAAAATCTTTTCTTTGATGGACCCTCCAATTAACTCACCAATCTGAGATGTTTTCAACAAAGCCATATTTATAGATACAGATTTTTAGTTTTTTTTTTCTTTCAGAAAAGAGTGAAAAGAACTTGTTTGGGTTTGTTTTGGCTTTCTGTGTGCAGTTACCAACTTTAATCCTCACATGTGGCTTGGTCTCAGTGTGGAAGCACATTGGTTCTTGTGGAAAAAGGTGTGTTTGAGGGAATGTGGATCACGCCTCTGAGAAAACACTGAACTTACCAAACACAATATCCATGTTAAAAAGGATTGAGTTTCTAACCCTTCCTGAGATAAGGATTTTGTTTTTCATCTAAGAATTTCCCATTTCCTCCCCTCCCCCATCCTCCAAGCGGCTGGGTGTGAAAATTCGGAGAACCCAGCTTCTTCTCTCCACCCCTTTGCCTCCAGCCTGTGTTGAACTACCTCCTCTGTTGTTTTACCCCATGACGCTGTTTCCATGCTCTGCTGAAAAACCTTGTTTTCACATGCATCCTTCAAATAATTTGAAACAAAGGTTTTCTTCCTTCTCTCCTTCTGGTGTCAGTCAACTTATTATCAAATTGTTTGATTTTAAATTCTTTTTCTTGTCGTTTTGCAGAAGCCGAAAGCGGTATGCGCTCTTCGTTAACCTTCCTCCCAACCCCCACCCTCTATCTTCACTGCTCACCACAGGACTAACCATTTGCCAAGAATTCAGGAAGATAGAGATTATATATATGTATACACATACATATAATCTCATTCCTTTGTCTAGTATATATATGTATATATATGTACTTATATATATGTATATTTATATCTAAACCCCTCTCCAACTAGAGCACATAAAAATTGGAAATAGCATATTGCTTTTCTTGTTTAGTTTGTTGATTCTTTTGGATGACGCACTAACTTCTTTGCAGGAAACCTAACAAACCAACAGGTACAATCCCTGTTTTCAGTCATGGCACCAGTGATGGGAACAAGTGTTATCGATGTTGAGAAGGAGGACGCTTCTCTCCAGCCCCTGGTGTCTGTTTCTGTCCTGTCCTGATGTGTCTTGGTGCCCACCAGACTCTGTGCCATTTGTCTGCATACCACGTCCACATTCCCAGTGACTTCCTCCTCCCCATGTCCCGTTTCCAGTTTGTAGAGCAGGATCCGTGTCCTTTTATCCACAAAACAGAGACCAAGCTCTTATACTCAACTTTTTTTTTCCCCTTACACTTGTTTTGATGATACCATTTTGCATATTTTATTTCTTCGACAGTACTCAATACATAGAACACTGCTACTAGATTGCCAGATTACCACATTCAACTCAGTGAATGAGTACTGCTTACGGAGATGAACTCATGGCTTTATTTTTTCCCTAGCATGTTTGGGCATATTTCTTCATGTGAAGTATCTCAGATTTCACCAAGTGACATCATCCCGTTTTGCCGCTGTTTTCTGTTGCATGAAGCATGACCAAATCTTCATCGATAGCATTTTTTTTTAACTTTTCCAGTTACTGTTTCCAGCGTAGTTTTTTGATAATGTGTTCTCTAAAACAGTATTGTTGAAAACATACTATTGAGAGGCCCATGTGTTCATTTACTCAAGAGTTGTTTTTCTCCGTGGTTGGAATCACTGTCACATGTTCGTGTTTGTAATTGTGTGTGTGTGTGTGTGTGTGTGTGTGTGTGTGTGTGTGTGTGTAGTGGGGGATATTCGTCTGGAACTCTTTCCAAAGTCAGATTCTTCTGTGGTTTTTGGTGTTGATGTGTGACCATGAGGTGGCTTCCTGTCAGTTTGGTATTGTTGTTATGATCCAACTGCGAGAAGTTACTGCAGCACTTTGCATCTTCAAAGGTCCACAGTGGCTGCACCTCTGCTGTTGGCTTTTGGCCTTTGAGTCCTTTTATCTTGTGGTGGAGGCATGTTGTGACATAGCATGACTTGTCGTAAAGTGTACCAGAAAGTGACACAGCTTGCTCCCAGAGCCAAATAGCCACCATTGGCCTTCCCAAATGAATGATCTCTTCCCCATCCCATATGGCTACTGTTTTCCTTATGTGCAAAGTATATCTTTAAGTGCCATTTCCAAAATCATTGCGATGGGTTCGGGCTAATCAATCCCTTGCCCATATCATTGGCGGACCACAACGACAGCCATTTGAGTCTGACCAACTGGGAGCAATCTTTATTATGCTGTCTCTGTGTGGGTGAACTGGGCTCAAGTATATGGAAGCATGGAATACACACTGTGTCTCCTCTGTATATTCTATAAGTAAAAGTGTGTGTGTCTAGTTGTGTGGGACTCCAGCAACATCTATTTGAAAGCCCAGAAGAAATGAAAAATTCCAGAAAAGCAAGAAGATTTGAGATTTGGGGTTTCTGTAGGCTGTGCCCTAACACAGCCCGTAAACTGCAGGGCAGTTGTACTTTTGAAAGAAGAAACAATTAGTTCAAGCAAAGTGCCAACCAATAGCAATCATATATGACCATGGATGGTCAAAGAGGCCACCTACCAGTGGCCTGATTTATCTGGGCACAGCATGAACTGAAGTCTTACATGGTTCTGATTCCCTTGCTGTAGTTAATGAAGTCCCATTAGCTTGCTAGACACAGATATAATTATCATGTTATCAAGTACAAACTATATTCTCATGTGAGTGATAATTTTGTAATTGCTCAGGGAATGGTACATTACACCTACCAAAAACTGAGGGGTGGGGTGGAGAAATACAGACCTATCATATTTATCCACAATGGATAAAAGATTCCTTTAAAAAATAGGGTTCAGTTGAGCTATTCATCATTGGTTGTCTCCAAAAACAGCAAACAAGTAAAGTTGATGATGATTGAAGAAGGAATAAGTAGATGTTTCCTAGTTGTTATCCCTAAGTGGTGGAGAAAAAGAATAAATCATGTTGCCTCATCAAGCCCCAATTCTCCAACCTGACTGAAGTTCAGCAAGACCTACACAATGAAATGCATTGTAGCTTGAGCCCTGGAGTTCCCCTTCCGGAGGAATCTGGGAGGAATATTTCTCTGTTGAACAAAGCCCTGCTAGCCAGTTCTGTGTTTTTGCATTTTAGTTGAGAAACACATATTTTGGTTCTAAGTGAGTGGTTCTTTCAATGTTGAAATTAATTGCTCCCATGCCTCAAGTGACTAGCTGTTTATATATTTGTACATGTACATTTTTGTACTTAGTGCGTCTGGGAGATTGTTCGCTTATTTGCCAACCCCCTAGAAAAGGTGTGGTCACTCCTTTGGTAGGGCTGACTAATAAGAATCACATCTTGGTCTTTGAAAGAACAGCTATGGCTACCTTTATCCTTCTACGAGAGGGAAAGGAACACTTTTTGAACTGAGACCAATGGTTTATATTTTTCATTCATTCCACCAGTAGTTGAAAAGTATCTATTGCATACAGGGCTTTAAGCTGGCTACTATGAGAGACTTATTTACAAAAGCAAATAAAACATGATCATGCTTTTCACCCCTTTATTCAACTATGGGTTTCCCACAGAAAATATATATTTGTTTCACATGTGGGAAAGGAGCCAAAGAATCGGTCTAGATACAAAACTAGTCTGAGGGCAAAAGAAAAAGGGAGCGAGCAAGAATCCTCCGGGGAGGAGCTACATAAGCCCTTTGCCTCCAGCTGCCACTGAATGTTTTCTGTTGAAATTCGCAAGGTCATAGAAGAAAGAGGGTAATTTATAGGTTCCTTGAAATGAGGGAAAGTCCACCCTTGCCAAGAAGATATCCCTACTGGAATTCTGCTAATTGATATATAGACTTTTTCTTAGAGATTTTCTTGATTCTTCACATGACACATTTTGAAGTTTATCTCTGATAAGCTAGTGAATTAGACAGAATTGGAACCAGAGACTGATTTAACGTGATGCATGGGGAGGGAGACTTCTGGCAGGTCATTAGAACAAAACAAACCTAATGTTGGCTATTCTTTTAAGAGATCAAAGACCTTTGGAAAGATTTACATATTCCCAGTAGGAGGTCAATAACATATTCTGAGGGTAGTAGGCACTTTACTGGGGAAAAAAAATTACTTCTGTCTAGGATCCTTATCTTTTTATATTTTCAAAAAGAGGAGGATTAATATTTTATTTAAATTTTCTAGATATGGAATGTGGATAGAAGACTTAATGTCTACCATATTAAAGAGAGTAACGTATTTCCTCAAAGAGTCTTTGAAACGTTGAACCCTTACCTAGGGAGTATTACAAGCAGTGGCCCCCTGGAATAAGGGACACAAGCTTCTCTATCAAAACCTTAAATGTATGAGTGGAATCCAACACAATGAACATTCATATGTATCTAGATTTCTTTCCTTCGTTATTCTCAAGATCTAGGCTCATTCTTTCAATTCCCACCCAGAAGGCTTCCTTAGCCTGATCTGGATAGCTGCAAAGGTGAGCATACAGCCTCACACATGATTTAGAGAGTTGATTCAAAGCCTCTTATTCACGTCCAAAAGAAAACACACAGTCAGTGATGTCCTTGGAACTACACAAGGCTTGAGGAACAGAGAGATACTCCACTCTGCAACCAAAAGTCAGTCCAAATTAGTCTGTCACCAGATGTTGTACGGGGATATAATGTTTTGGATCCTGCAGTCAGTTACAAAGGTCTTTCAAATGCTATTAGGGTACCTCCTGGTAGCTTATTAGCACCAAGGACAAAATGGAGAGCTGAGACAATGTGAGAGATTATTTGCTGCTCCTTTAGTTGTTTTAATAGCCTTGCTTACTATTAATAGTGACCTTGCGTTCAGGATCTACCATGTGGCAGTCACTCAGCACATAGTATATACTTTAATTCTCTTAGTGACACTGTAAGCTACAGATTATTCACTCCATTTCATAGATGAGGAGAGTGAGGCTTAGTGGCACCCAGGGTCTGAACTCACAGGCCCGACACATGTACCTGCTTGCTTAACCAGCATCGGCGCTGAAACAGATTTGAACACAAATCTGCTTTACATCAGTGCCCCAGATCTTTCTTCTCTGCCACGCTAATTTGACTAAAGCAGCCTTGAAAGCTGTAATAAATGATCTCAACCCGCAGTGTCTGGAATGACAATCCCAAATTCTCATCGTAAGCCAATTCTTGTTCACTGTTGATAAAGAACAGAGGAAATGAGAAGAAACTTTTCATTGATAGGAACCTTGCTATCACTGTCGTCCCACCATGACACAGTGGGCTTGATCACTGGAGTGCAATTAATGAAGCACATAATGTAAAAAAGAGTTCTGTGCAAAGCTTGTTGTGCACATAGGTGTCACCAAGACATTGATGAGTGTCAAATTTCCTCTTTTGAATTGTATCATTGAAATCATGATAGGATTTTTTTTTCCTCAGAAGCTTTTTTTACACTCTTATATAAACACATATCAAAATGTAGATTTTTCCAACTTTAAGGAATTAGCTTCTTTTTTAAAGTTTATTTATTTTGATAGAGAGAAAGGTGGGGGCAGGGAGGGGCAGAAAGACAAGGAGAGAGAGACAATCTCAAGCAGGCTTTGCACTGTCAGCTCAGAGCCTGATGTGGAGCTCAGACTCACAAACCATGAGATCATGACCTGAGCCAAAATCAGGAGTCAGCTGCTTAACTGACTGAGCCACCCAGGTTCCCTGAAATTAGAAGTACCTAGAATTTTTCATGTATGTCCTTATGCATTATTCTGGAATGTACAGTTCTTCACTCTGTAACTTTATCTCTTTATGAACAGGATATTTTGATAAGGAGCCCTGTGTTCCATTCCATTAGACCAGCTAAAGAGAATCTGATAATTCCATTAAAGATGAAATATACTTTTGTCTTTTTTGCAATAATAAATAATACGAGTAACAATAAACCAATATGCAGTGAGCCTTCTGTGCATTATCTTGCTTAATCCTCTGAAGCCAAAGACTGTCATTATCATCATGCCCATCTTGTAGGTGAGGATATGAGTCTGAGGGAGATTTAGTAACTTGCCTAAAGTCAGACAGCTACTAAATGGTTGATGCTGGAATTTGGGCCCAATTTCTGATTGCAGAGCCAGGACATACGAGAACTGCCTTGTAGCAAAGGGGTCAGAAAGTGTGCAGAATCCAGAATTCTGCCCTTCTAAGACATCACATTTAATTGGCTTTGAAAACGGAATCCATCTAAACTGTATAAGCTCTGACCCTTTCCCCCTGATGATCATGAGAAGTCAGAGGGCTGTTGAACCAATGTAAAGAATTGGCAGAGGGGTAATTAGGAGGTGCCTGTACAGTGCCACTGTCCATTGCAAGCTGTTGCTGTTAGTGTGGCCTGCTGCTTCCTGATTTGTGAAGAATGTCATTGTTGCCTGTAGTTCTAGGACAGAACAGTCCAATCATCCTGGTCTCTTGCTATTATTCAGTGTTAATGACAGTGATGACACAGGATTGGTTTCCTTCTGTCAGGTCTCATTATGGGTAATAGTGGATGTTCTTGTGACCACAAACAATTATTTTGCAATAATGATCCACTCTGGGTCCTCCCAACAGAACGAAAGTTCACCTGGTCCTTCCCGTATTGCTACAGACACATCACCCTGTTGTCCACAGCGCCTTTCTGGAATTGTTTTGCCAGCAGTAAAAATTTCCATGTTAATTACCATCCTCCATTTTGGTTATTTTAGACAGTTGAGGACTTCCTTTAGCTGGATTCCAAACATCTTTTACCTTAAAGCCAGCTTTTCAGATCAGAGAATACCTCTGTTGTATCTATTGCTACATTCAGAGGGTCTAAATTCTGTGTCCATTAAGCCCAAAGCCTCATCTTAGTCTGTTTGTAATACATTTCTGTATTCTGCTCTTGATCAGGAGAAAATTTAACTTGTTTGTTTCACCCATTTATTAGATTGGGATGCATGTATCTCTTTTGTCAGTCCAAACACAACTTGGTCAGCTAATCTATTTATAACACTTTGAAATAGGACAGTGTATATTTAAGTGTATACTTCCCTGCCAGGGGAAGTTTTTTTTAAGGCATAATTTGCATGTTGTTTTCTAATTACAATTTGCCCCAATCAGGATGTACTAGACACACACTTTATTCAAACACTCCCATGCATTCTGGTAAAAGCAGACTGGAATCATTTCCAACTGCTGGCATTTTTCTTTTTCCCCATTCAGGTAGATCCAATTCTTTCTACATAAGGCTGCACGTGGAATCCACTTCCATGTCTTTACCGATGTCGTGCAGATATTATGTTTGCTTCTGCATTGGTTACAGGTGTCGTGTACCATTCCTTGCAGTAATACATGTATATATGTATGTTTCTGGATGCATATAGGGGTCCCATTAATGCTCTGCCATGTAATGGAAAATTGGTGTAGCAATAGGTTTAATAGACCAATCACATTCAATGTTGACCATCAACAGAAGTTTCCAAGGGGCAAAATTATTAGGAACTTTGCTTCAGATGAGAAGCCCATGATGGCAACCCCATTATACACGCCCAGCCCTAAAACCTAGATGTGCTTTGATTTCTGCAGCTGGGAGTATGCCAGCCTGGGAATTGAGAATCAGAGCTTTATGATGGCATTATCCAATTAAATGTTTGGGACTCTGGACATCAGGCTCTAGACAACATCTTTGGGAAAATCATTAGACTAGTGGGCCCCCTATAAAATTAACAGTACAGTGTAGCCTTCAAGGTTTTATTCAGAACATGAACTCACAACTGTGTCTTCTTTGTTTGTTTTTGTTCACTGAGCAGTATATTAATTAATCCTGGAAACCATCTTAAGATCCAAGAAGGTACTTTAGGATTTTTCATCGCAAGTGATGCCAAAGAAGTTAAAAGGTAAGAGTTTATATTCATCTGTCTTCCTTTCTGGTCCAGCCACATACGTCTTGATCCACCACAATGGGCATAATTTCAATATGTATAGGGCCCTAACCCCTAAACTTCTTAACATGTCTGTGGATATCAATGGTGCTTCATCTTAAGAAAAGGAGACTGTGCTTTCAAATGCTTCCATGAGCTCCTCTTCACATCATTGATTCCACATCTTTCAACTGGAATAATAACATTTTAGAACTAGGAGGGCCTTGGTAACCGTTCCTTCATTTTCCAAGGGAGGAAAGTGAGTCCCAGAGAGCTGAAGTGATTGTTCGAGATCATCCAGATTCTTGATGACCCAGAACAACATAACAGGACAACTGGTTCCTTGTCTAATACTCTTTACCTAGTATCATCCAGGAAAATTTACTTGAGATTTATCAGCTTTCCACTTTAAGTGCCGAATGGAATCTCAAAAGGTTTGGATTAATTTCAGATGAAATACTAAACTGGCTGTATTTCTGTTTGTGGGCTACTAGGTAAGTAGGCAAGGTTGTCAGGTTCAATTCTTAGGCCTCTGTAGGTACAGCCCACGAGTTCATTGACCTCGGTGTTTTACGACACTTTCATCAGTATCCTTAAACCTGTTTAAACAGCTGGGAATCATAGGGCTCTTTGGAGAACACCATGGAATATCATTATATTTGCTTCTATCCTTGATCTATGAAAAATTTATGAGCAGAAGATGTGACTCGAATGGCCAGACAGGTCACTCACTCTAACAATAATGTTACACAAACTATTTAAAATAGATTATTACTTGTGAAGGTCTGTAATTATTTATGTAAGCCTATTGTTTTCATTTAATGAGCTTCCACTCAAAGCCAGGCCTGTGTTAGGTATTCTACATTCTTAATTGTTAGTCCTCAAAATAACTTCGTAAGGTAAGTCTTCTAAAACCCTCAGGGCTTTGGTCTCCTCATTGGTCAAGTTGAGATAAATGATTTATCCGAGGTTATAAAGCACAGAAGCAAGTGGCAGTGCCCAGATGGGAACTGGTCTTTCCTTTTCCAAAACCCACACTTTCTACCAAATTTAATGAAACTAGCAAATTCTTATGTAGAGTTTAATATGTGCCAGCACTGTTCTATGGACCAGGTACCCCAAGTATTGATGAACTCATTTCATCCTCTCAACAACCTTATGAGATAGGTATCATTACTATTTCCATTTTACACATGAGGAAACTGGGGTGCTGATTGGGTAACCAATACCCAAAGCCCTACTGCTTGTGGGTAGTAAAGCCAGTATGTCCAGTGCCAGAGCTTACGCTCTTAATTATTCGTCATGATGTGATCCTGGCATGCCGAGCACAGAACTATATTTGATAACTGATGTCTATTACTTTCTGCCTCTTCACCCACTCCTACAGTCTAGCCATACTATTTATGAAAGATTTTAGGAGGAATAATGGGATGGGGAAGCAAAAAAGCAAAAACAAAAATTCTTTAAACTGAGCTCTCTAATGGCTTAAATTTATGTCTACAAGTTGGGAAAGAATTGCCGTTATTCAGATCGGGACAGGAAAACCTCATCCAGTTCATGGATCCTGACTGTTCTTCAGGAGTACCTCAAGAACTGGGTTCACCTGAGAGAGGAGAGGGGGCTGGTGAATAGGACTGAAGTACCCCTGCCCACATCCCCCTGGAAGAGAAGGCTGTGCTCACATCCAGAATGTGAGACACAGAAGCAGCATCTCAACACCACGTATAGGGGGTGGGGGGCTGGGGAGCACAGCGGCACCATAGATCACGTGTACCTCCCAGATAGCAAATATAACGTGAAGCTCCCATTTGTGTAATTCTATTTCCTATTGCATCTCTTGCTAATGAATGTCACAAATACCAGGCAGTCCAAAAAACAAATTACCTCCTATATTAGGGAGTGCAATATGTCTCATTTCAGTGCTTTATGGTGTTCACAAATACATGCTGACACAATCAGCAACAACAGCAGCCTGTAATTTTCCGTGGTGTGTGATGTGTCGGAGCAAATGCTGTCAGTTAGGGGACTTCAAACAGATGAAGACGGCAGAAAACCACAGAAAGGGCCTTGGAGATTTGAATGAAACTAAACAAGTTTTGTAAAAATGGAAAAGTTGATTATGACGATCCAGTATTGAGTATGCACCCTCTCCTACAAAAAAGCCACAAAAGAAGTTAATGGATTTTTAGCTCACAGAAACTTTCAGATGCAGTGTTTTAGGAACAGAGCAGTGAAACCACCATTCCAGCCTTAGGCCACTTTGGGATGGGCATTCGGTCACTTGTCCACTGCTCCTTGCCACTGAGTATTTTCCTTTTTAAATAATGTTGGCACATAGTCTTTGATGTCAGGGTCACAAAATGGTGCCTCGCTGACTCGGTGTGGCTTGAAGACAGGCTTCATTTGATTCATAATTTTAACAAATAAATTATTTGCCAAGCAGAAGACACCATCATCCTTATTTAAAAATCCTTATTTCTGGTTTCCCCTGAAAAACTTGCAGATCTGGCATTACTTGGCTGCATTCTCATACTCATTCATGCATCAAAGGTCACTCACTTTCTAGAACACTCTGTACCAGGTGCCAGGGAAGCAGTGGTGAGCAATGAAGTCCTTGCTCTCATGGACTCATGTTCTAGGGAGGAGAGAATTACAGTTTTGTTTATTCATGGTACATTAGTCAAAGAATTAGTGCAGCCAGGTCACTGATTTAGATTGTGCACAAGTGAAGGCTGCTTGGAAGGAGTGACATTTGAGCAGAGGTGGAGGTGATGGGAAAGAGTCCATCATACAGAGATGGGAAAGGAAGAGGAGACAAAGTAGGGACAGTTTTGTTGTGTGTAGGGAGCTGGGGGAAGGAAAGTGTGTCTGAAGGAGTAGTATGGGGAGATGAGGTAAGAGAAAAAGGCAGGGCTGGCTCCCATAGGACTTGATATGTATGGGCCAGGTTGTTATAAAATGGAGTCACTGATGGCTTTAAGCTGGGAGTGATGGAGTCTGATTTACATCATTGAAAGGTCTTTCCTCTCCATTATAGAGAATGGGATGTGGGGCAACAGGAGTGGGAGGCCCAACAGATGGAGATACTGCATAGTGTAGGTGAAGATAAGCTTGGGTAAAACTGGTGAGTGGAGGTACAGAGAAGGGAGACCAGTTCAGAATATATTTTAGAGAGTCTATATATAGGACCCACTGGTAAACTGCATATAAGAAATGAGGGGAAGAAGAGGAATCAAGAATGGAGCCTAGATTTGGAGCCTATGAAATTGGGTGGGTGCTGGCTTCCCACTTTACTGAGACTGGATTTAGCTGGAAGAGGAGCAAGTTTGGGATGTAGGAAATTAAGAATTCTATTTGGCTATGTTAAGTAGACAGTCAGCTCTAAGATTCTGGAGTTTGGGGGGAAGATGAAAGCTGGAGGTGTCATTTTGGGTGCTATATCAGGGAGGATCCTGGCCAGAAACAGGTGACACACCTAAATGAGAAAAGGGAGGAGAGTTTTATGAAGGGAACATAAAAAGTTGTGGGCAGAGGGTTAAGGAGAACCAATAAGGGATGCAAAAGCACCCCGGAGCTGGCAACAGAGTGGAGCCACTCTCAGCCCTAGATCTGCAGAATCAAGGGGAAGGAGAGTTATCAGAACCTGGAGAGAGAGACTGTAGTGTAGGAAAGGCCACTTGGCAGGAGCTGAGTCCTCTGGAATATAGAGATGTGGCCACCACCATTTCATGGCCCTGCAGGGAGGAATTCCTCTCTTCCCATCCTCCAGTTTCCAGCTGGCTCCTCCCATTGGCTAAACACAACAGGAAAGCAGAGGACAAGGAGACCCTGAAGATCAGCCTTGCAGGGTGTGGATCCGGTCTTCTTGATGATGTGTGTGTCAAGGTCACCAACACAGGGCCACTTGGCGAAGGGGTGGATGAGCAGGAGAGGAAGTGGGGAGGAGAGCAGGGAAGGTTGAGGTGGAAGGAGGGGATATGGAGTAGATCCTGAGGTGTGTGAAGAGGCCCCTGGCATCCGTGGCCATGGATTTGAAGTGAGATTAGTCAACACAGTTGTGTTTCCGTTCCTCAGTTCAGCTGCTCAGGTGCAGGTGTGCAGTAGGGTGGGTGCTTTGCCAGGTGAGTGTGAGAGAGGCAAAGGTGAGTGGAGAAGACAATGGTGCTCTCAAAGAAGTTCCACTTGGCAAAACTCAGCTGGAGCTTAGCTACGGTGCTCCCTCTGGTTGGGAGATATGTCTCCAGGTCACAGACCAGAGACCACCCCCACCAACCTGGCCCCATCTCAGTCATTAGCTTTACCTGTTTGGCCCCCATGGGGCCACTTTCAGAATCCACTTTGAATTTGTGAAGTAATCAATTTTATCTTCTCAACAGTCCACTCAGGCTCAGCATGGTTTCATCATCTCAGCAGTAGAGATGTGTTTAAGACCATGGACTTTAGGACTAGACTGTGTGGACTTGAATCCGGGCTCTGTGAGACCTTGTGCAGGTCACATAACCTCCCTGTACTTAAGTTTCCTGTACACTCTGTAAAACAGAGATAATAATCATGACTCCTTCAAAGGATTGTTTAATGATCCAATTCATTGATACTTATAAATGCTTAGAATAGTGCTTGGCCTATAGCCTTGCCCTACAAATGTCTGTTATCATTGTTATCATTATTATTATGTATAGGAGCATCAGATAGGGAGAGAAAATGGCCAAAGGATGTGGACACAAAAAGGCTTCCTCCTTTCCTGTCATTGCCTTTTCAAGGAAGGTCACCATTGATTGGCTTCTTAGCCACATTGCCACTTGCAGGGCAAACAATCAGCCGCCTTTTTTCTTTTTCCTTTTTTCACAACATGGATGAAAACTGGCATTTAGGGAAATAGTGAGTGAGATGCTGGTGTGGAAAGAGCACTGGGCTTGGATTTAGAAGTTGACCAACCCCAGCACAGGATACCTTTGGGCAGGTCGTGACAGCCTCCTCATTTTACAGATGAGGACACTGAGTCCTGGGGACTTCCAAGATCTCTTCCAGATCCCACATTGGTTTTCAGCTGGTGTCAGTCACGTGTGCAAATCCTGCGAAAAACATAAAAAGGAACCTGGGAATTGAATCGCCAAGAATTGTGTTTCTTTATAGTCTTGGTCAAGGGAAGACCGTGTTTATCCCTGCCATTCAATTTCACGTTGGGAGTGGTGAAACCAGGGATTTTGTTAGCTCCCATATCCGGAAGCTTGTAAGGCTGTTCCAGTGAATTTTGTCCCAGTAATCCCCCGTCCTGAAAAGATGTAGGCCTCCAGTGCTGTTCTTCTAGGTCCTATGCATTCTATACTTGAATGATCTTGGTTTGTCGCTTGTCTGGACACAACCAATGTGCTTTATAATCACAACTTGACACTTAAGTCAGATGAGGGGATTTTCTTGTTGATCGCTGCCTCTGGGTATCCAGCCCTATAGTGCCTTCTGCCCATCCCATTCCAGTGCTCGGTTGAGCTATGCTTCACCATGAGAAGCAAGCCTCCATTTATTTTGTGTTCTCGGGGCCGAGAGTATGGGAGTTGATCGTTCCAGCTTGGGAGCAAAGTATGGGCTATGAAATGCCAGAAGAAATTTGACAGAGGACCCCCCCCCCCTTGACTCATCACTTTTGTATTTCCCCCTCCACCTTCCTCCTTAACCTCTCTCACTTTGAAAAGAAATATCCTTTCAGAGGGGCAAGGCTAATGATTTTATTTGACTGTGGAACTTTATCTTGGCTTTCCCTTCAATAAATATCTGACCAGACGGCAAGGGTTTCGGAGATACATTCCACTTCCCCACCAAGGGCCTGGGGCTGGTTGCCTGCATGCTTTGATGAGCAGCCCTGAAGGCTGTGCTCAAAAAACGAAGGATGAGCAGGCAGATGCAGGGGGTCACCTCAGCAGCCATTCACCCCGTTCCTGTTCAAAGGAAGGTTTATTAAAAGAAGCACGAACTCCAATTGCAGAGTCCTGTGTTTGAAATAAGAGGTCTTGCAACAAACATTTCCGTCTGTAAAAGTCTAAACCTTTCAAAAGATGAAAGGAAATTAGTGCTGGCGTGTTTCATTAATTTGGCACCACGGTGGAGGAAATGTGGTATTCATTTCATTCGGGTGGATTATGAAATGTGTCAGTTTTTCCATTCTCTTTCTCCAGGGCATTTTTTTACTGCAAGGCCTGTCATGATGACATCACAGATCCCAAAAGAATAAAAAAATGTGGCTGCAAACGGCGTAAGTAGTGTTTCTTTCCCCCTTCCCTCCCTCTTTCCTTTTCCCCAAATTTGTTTCCCTTCTCCTTTTCCTAGTAAAGAAACACTAAACATCAAGAGGTTTCTTGGATATGTTTATGTTTCGCCCAGCAGTTTAAAGAGACATGGAATAAATACTTGTCCTCGCTTTATTAGAGCAAGGATGAAAAATCACCACCATCAACACCTTTGAGTGAACCTAGTGCCTAATCCCCACCTCTGGACCTTAAAGGGATGCCGAGGCGCTTGTGCCCACTTGAACATACTCAGTACAATATATGAGAAGGAGGACTGCTAAGACCATGGAAGAGGGAGTATTTTTTTTGCATAGTGATTTCCACTGGATGAGGGGCCACCAAGTGTAAACATGGGGACTAGGGCTGAAAGGGAAACCGAGTCTGAGGACTGTGTCTCCCAAATGGGAGCTGCTGCAAGGTTTGATACCAAAGTCCAGAGTTTTCACTTGTGGTACCCTCCAGCTGGCCCAGGAAGAGAATTTGACCGTGACCAATCAGCTTTGTTTGCCATTGCTCCAATAACCAACCTCAAACTCCATTGCTCCTTGGGGTAGACTAGATTGGTCTCCATAGCTTCTGGCATATCCTGTCTCACATCTCTTCCAAAGCAGCTTGCCAGTGTGACCTCTTGAGAAAGATATGGTAAGTCAGGAACGTTGGGTCGTGAGCTCTCCAGAAACCAGGACCTAAAGTGGATTTGCCTTGAGAAGGCCGTGCCTTTTGCAGTAATCATGTTGCATTGCCTAATAGAAATTGTTCATGGCCGTAAAGAAAACAATAATAATGATGCCTTCCTTCCTATGGTGATTTAATGTTTTCAGAGCTCCTTATTTATGGTCATTATTTTCTTTGATCCTCACCATAACCCTGGGTAATTGTCAAGGGATGTTATTAATTCCATTTTACAAAAAGAGGAAACTAAGGCTCCAAGTTTAGTGGGAGGATGAGATTGCTAAGAGTCACACAGACCCAACAGACCAGGGCTTAGGCTCACACAAAAGCCTCTCGATGCTGTGCGCTCAGTGCCCTAATCACATCTGCAAGAGAGAAGGGCAAGACAATGACCTTGACTCTGATGAGTAGAAGCACAGTTATGAAAGATTGCCCCATAAAATACTTTTTTCACAAGCAGAAACCAGATAGAAGAGCACTATTCCTGGGATAGGCCAACCAAAGAGGGGGCTTTTTTTCACTACAATCCTAAAGGGGACACAGTAATGTAAACCAGTAAGATATAAATATCATTCTGCTGGAGCACGAAGACACTCGAGCTCTTAGGCAAATACCCAGGGGAGCACTCTTGGTCGAGAGCAGATTCTGTAGAAATCCTCTGAGGCTGGTTCCCAAGTTTGGGGCAGTTGAGGCCCACTGTTTTGCTTTTTCCATGGCCCTGTTCCCCCTAGCTCTGACACCTTACTAAGATGAGTATTTATTGATGTCTCAGACAAAGAGATCCAGACAAAAGTCTAGAGGTCTAAGAATTCTCTGATTCTGACAACTTAACAGGAAGAGCATCTAAGGCTATTTGTAGGTCCAGAACAAACCCACCTCACTTCCAGTCCCCTGGACTCCATGATACAAAAGGCCCTCCTTACCAGGCCATGCATCCCAGCATGGTTGGTCGCGAACACAAAAACACAGCTCAGCTGACCAGGCATCCCTCAGATTTTTTCCATCAGAGGAACATGTATCCCAAGGTGGAAGTAAATGAGAACAACAAATACAAAATGGTTAACTCCATTGTAAGGAAACTTTTGTAGTAGAGGAGGTTGGGAAATGCAGGAGAGTGTCAAGGCCAATAATCCAGAACCAGATAATCTGTCAAAGAACCTGGTTCCACGGGGCATCACTAAAAGTTACTTATGATTAGGCAACCACATATTTTTGAGTACTTTCTTTGTGCCAAGTGTACGCTTGGTGCCAGGGATGGAGGGGTGAACAAGATAACATCGCTGTTCTTCTGAAGCCTTCACAGTAGTACACGGAGACAAACAATGGTCATAGAAACCATTAAATAGATTCAGGTAGAGTCAAATGCTATGAAGAGAGAGGAGACTGCCTGAGGGTATGGGGAACCTTGTAGGGACGCTGCTTTAGCCAGAAAGCCTCCCTTGGGAGGTGACATTGAAGCTGAGACCCTGTCGAGGTTAGTAGAAGAGCAAGGGCAAAGGTCAAGAGGCAGGAATAAATTTGAAGTGCTGAAGGAAGGCAGACCAGTGGGGCTGGTGGGGCTGGGGAGAGAGCAGAATGAAATGAGTTCAGAGAGGAAGACAGGGGCCATGAGGAGAAACCTGGGTTTTAGTCCTGTAACAGATATAGCCTTTGGAAGATTTTGAGCAAGAACTCAATAGCATCAGTTTCTATATTAGATGACCTCCATGGTGACTGGACAGAGAGTAGACTCTAAGAAGGCGAGGGTAGAAGGCAAAATGATGGAGAGAAAGTGTCTCTGATCCCTGCTCTGATACTGGAATGTTCCTTGTAGGCACTGCAGTGGAACTCAGCAGAAAGTTTTTTAAGTCCCTAGAAATGAGGATTTGGCCTCTAGGTTATTTTTCCACCCTGGTTCCAGGCAAGCACCCAGCAGCTGACTTTTAACTTCATCCTGGAGGGAGAGCCACATAACTGAAATAATTTTATTCTCTTCATTCCCCTTAAAGCTGGTTCCAGCTAGTGAAGGGTGTGATCTCTCACCATGCATGGCATGGATTGCTTCAGAAATACTGCCTCTGAGCTGAGCCAGCATGACAGGGGTCTTGCCCCTGTCTCTCTGTACCCCCTTCCCTCTTGGGCTCATCTCATAGAGGCCCCTGGCTGTGAGGTTAATGTTTGATAACGATCAAAATTGTCCAAATATTGTTCTTCCTAATTAAAAGACCATAGCCGCCTGTGTTACAGAGGGCAGGATGCAGATGTGTATGTGTAAGGAGTGGTCAGAATAAAGTGAACTATTGAACATGGACCTCCCCATGCATACCAGGCAAGTCAGGAAATTGGAGAAGATAGGTTTTGGTTGCAAAGAAATTTTCAAGAGAAGGAGCTAAGGTTGTGAATAATGCATTGGGGATGGGGATGGGGGTGGGGTGGGGGTGGTTCCTGTGCCTTTGAATGCACATTGCCTGGTGCCCCAAGTTGGAGAGGGCAGCTCACCCACACAGTCATTTGTCCAAACCTGTTAGGCCATGTGATCATAATTCACCCTGGAACAAGGGCAGAGCTGATGACATGAGGGCAGAGCTGATCTCCATGAGGGCAGAGCTGATGACAGTCAGTGGTCTTTATCCACAGCTTCCTAACCCTCCCCTCCCAACCTAGCTCTTCCCCTCCCATCCCCACCCCCACCCTCCCCATTCACCTTGAACATTTCATGCCATACTATCTGGAGCAATCTCGAGTGTGGGCATTCCATCTGGAAATCCTGTGGTAGTATAGTTTAACTTTTGCATTTCTTTCTATTTCTTCATAGCATTCCATCAAGGAAGAGAGTCAAATTCAGCTGTCTGGCCAAGGAGCAAGCTCTCAGAAACTACTATTTACCCATTTTCTTCTTCTGTATAACAAACTTGGTCTAATGATTTACATTTTTTCCCCCAGCCTGTAAAAGTTTGCCAAAGGGTGGACTCCTAGGGGACAAGTCATGTCTGAATTGATGTGTTTGAAGGAATTTTCTTGAACTTCTAATCATTGACATATTTTTGATTTATTTTTTTTCCTCTTTGCTGCCTTGGAATACGGCCCCTACTCTATTTTAACTGCACACTGGTAGTGATATATTGTGAGTAAAACGGGTTCCCAGGAGCCCGGAGTCCAGTTCCCCCTGTCTTTCTAGAAGAGATACTTCTTTTATTTTCTGTACAGTTTCAGTTTCTTTTTTTCTTTTGGTATTTATGTTGCATGTAGCAGTGACATCATGCCCCAACTCCCTCATCCAACATGGTCTGCAGAGTAGCCTGGAGCTGGAGACCCCTGAGAGCAGGGAACCGCCCTCCGTTCATCTTCCCATCCCCCCAGCCTCTTGCCAGCTTCTGGCACTGTCTTATTTTTCCATTTGAAAATAAGACCTTGACAACAGTGTTTCTCTTGAAGGCCTTGTCTCGGACCTTTAGGGGACGCTGAGTAGGCTGAGGTAATTACCACTGTAGCTGTAGATGCCTCGTCAATTGGGGGTCATTGTCATGCTTGCCTTTGATAAATTTTATCTGGTCTCTGCTACTGAGCTTGAATTTCTATCCTGAAGGAAACACACATGCTACATATATATTCCTGTGTTGTGATATATATATGATATGTACCAGTACTTTATATGTAAAAATGAACATTTTTATATATAAGCACAGAAATATTTTATAGAGAGAGTGATGTATTTATTATAATATATGTACCTCTCTATATGAGAAAGTGCTTGCTAAAGAATTAATTGGACATCAAACTTTGGGAGTGTAAGTATCTTAAACAGCCTTACTGGAGACAAGTATTTCCCCAGTGGTAATTATTTCCTACAGTCTATGAAGTTCCCTTGCTTTAAAGTTTCTCTTTCAATCAGTACCCACTAGGACATACCCAGTTCTTCTATGGGTGTTAGGCATCTTGGAAGATCCATTGACTTGTTTAAGATGGAAAAGATGACTCAAGGAAAGATGACTCACGGAGAATGTTCCATTTCATTAGTGAGCTATATAGAAGTCTGAACAAGTAAATGTTAAGTCTCTGAGCCTCTAACTTACTCACAGAATAGGACCCCTCTCACCCACAAGATGTGGCAATTTTAGGGCCAGGGTTTCTATGTGTGACTCAAAGCAATGCTGCGTTCAGTGGCACCAGCAGTGAGCATCGTCGGATCTTTACACATGCTCATGAGACTCTACTGAAAACGGGACCCAGCCTGCAGACCAGTTGAATCCAATGGTCCTGGAATTTGGAGATGTCTCAGCACTCAGAACTCTCATTGCCTTTGTACCATGCAAATGGGTCATCCGGTTCTGGCTAGTCTTCAGAGTTTGAGGGTACAGAATGCTCAATGTACAAACAAAACAAATGAATGACGTCTTCAGTTCATCGCACAACACTGCCCAAGTTGACTGTGTGGCTCCCTTCATCTGCAGAACATCTGGAAGGGTGGCTCGAAGGCATGTGCCACTTTCATACCTGCAGAGGCACCTCCTGTACCTAGTGATCCTTCAGAATCAGACAGAAAACATGATGTCAATCAACAAACAACTCTAGTGCCAAATTCCTCTGCCTTCCGCAACCACGGTGTGGTGTTGAGGGCAATATCAACTAATTCCATATACTTAGTGCTACTGACATTAACTAGCTTTTTCTTTCCCCTCTTTCTGATCTTGGAAAACCACCTGGAAGATCTTTCTCCCTGCAGAAGCTAATAGGAGGAATTTTGCATAATGAAGACATTATTCCTCATTTACAGGACTGGAAAGAATGCTCTCTGATTCCCAGTATCACATCAAACAAATGTCTCAAACGCTATGCCTCAGTGGACTTTTTGTTCCATGGATACTTTTACGTATCACTTTAGCTGCTGCTGAGCATACGAAGAGCAGCCTCAGGGTCAGGCTTCAAATTAATCCTTCCTTCATTGGATTGATTTTAACCCTGTGATTGCAGCCTAAAAAATATCTGTGAAGTGAAAGGCAGATTATCTCTTTTTTCCTTCCACATTAGTCTTCCTTTGAATCTGCTCCATTTGAACCTAAAACACTTTTTCTCCAGCAGCTGGAAAACTCTACCTGAACCTCTCAGTCCAGGGCTGCTTTTCCTGACCCTTCCAACCCACCCTGGAAATTAAGATTCTGCAATTGGAAATTGGCTGACAATTTGGTCGCTGATGCGGGAGGCAGATGGTGCTGAGAACAGGCTGGAGTCCAACTCCTTCTTCATTCCACGCTTGGCGCAGAAGGGCTAGCCAGCAGAGAACCTGAGTTTGACAGCTGATTGTCAGTTTGACACAAGGACAGAGCAGTAACCGAGCCACATCTACAGCAGCCACTTCTCTACAGGTTTCCTTTCTCATGATC
Source organism: Prionailurus viverrinus (assembly GCF_022837055.1). Taxonomy (NCBI): domain Eukaryota; kingdom Metazoa; phylum Chordata; class Mammalia; order Carnivora; family Felidae; genus Prionailurus; species Prionailurus viverrinus. Next base: position 37,721,188 of record NC_062571.1, on the reverse strand, counting down.
ACGACCTTTGAAAATATAGGAAAACTGCTCCAAGAGTACGTCTGAGCCATCTTCCATTTTTAAACACTTTAGGAGTAAACAGATAGCTTTGATGATGTCCGTTAGGGAAATACTTGTATTTTATCTCTACAAATAGCACTAGGAAGTCATAATGGAAATATTGGATGAATATCCACTTCATTGTGGTGAAGGAAAGCATATAAAAGCTTTTTCTCAAATTGTAAAACTGCTAAGACAGGGTTCTTTGGAGGAAGGTGAGACCCAGGGTCTAATTCTTGGCAACCGCATAACCTCTTTGAATCTGTGGCACTGGCCCAAGAACAAGAACCTTGTGATGTGGGCCAAAGAGAAAACTGAGTCCCCAGAGGCTGATATTTCTGCTTTCCCATAGTTAAGGTGGCCTATGGGGCCAATTAATTGAACATAAAGTTCCAAAAGCCCTAAGACGGAATGACAAGTAGCTACAGTATTCACACCTACCAGAGACACGCTCTTGTCTGTTTTCTGTCTCAGGAAGCTGCAGCAGAGCTTTGAGGAGACCCAGCCAACTGATGGTGAAGTGGTCCCACTCTGCTGGCCATGGCTACAAAGCCAGTGTGTTTGCAAGCTGCTACTCTAGACCACTCTGAAACCATCTCCTAGAACTCACTCATCCCCCACTGCCCCCTAAACATCCACTGTAATTTGTAAGAACCACTGGATTGAAATGCACAGATTTCAATTGTTGGAGACACACGGGGTCCCCTTTCCGCTCCCTTTCATAGAAAGGCCAGCTGGTTCAGGTGATCTGTCAACTAGCTGCTCTTCCACACAGATCCACTAGATGTCCTCATAGATCCACTTTGTATATTGAAATCCTGGGGAAAAGTCCCTTTTCTGAGGACTGAGATTTGGGAAGAGAGCATTGGGTGACTATGTAAAAAAGAAAACCAGCAAACGCCAAAGGTGAGAGGGCACTTTGTGTGTCCAGGGAGTAGATTAAGAAACTTACTTCTGTTTTGAATAAATACCAAAACTTTTAACGTTGTTCTTTGAAACCTAACCTTGGTAGTTTTAAGTGGCATTCTGATATCTGAAATTAACCTTCTAACCTACATCAGCTCCAGAAAAGGAAACAATCATGGAGAAATGGAAATAAAACACCAGCGGTTCTGAGTATCCATGATTCACTAAAACAAACCTGGAGGATTAGGAAACCAGAGAAAGTTGAAAGGGTGGTATTTTCCAAATCAGGAGGTCCAAGACTTAATTTTGATATAATTTTATTTTACAACTTGAGAGTATAATTTTACACACAGAATGCCCACATCTTCTGAAACAGCTACCACTAAGCAGGGAAATCCTCAAACGTTTTTAGTTAAAGCATTTGTTCATGTTCATGACTCGTGTAAGGGCACAGAAGAAAGCTCTTCCTGGCTGGGATGCATACCCGTCAATCCTAATGAATCACTCCACCAGTAGGGAGGTCAGATGGGCCTTTCCTTTTAAGAAGGGGGACCCGGAAGTGTATATAGGTGAAGACATCTGAGGGGCGGGGGTGTCCATGAAAATGGACTATTCCAGAAGTAGAGCGAGAGCCACCCTCCCAGTCGGTGGCACCTTGGTCTAGACATTGTAATTCACAAAGGTTTGTCAACACGTGGGGCTCAATCGTTTTTAACTGTTTCTGTCTTGTCTTTTAGCCTCTCATTGATCATTCTTGCTGGTTTTTTTGTGGTGGTGCTTGTGTGTCTTTTGAGATTTCTATTTTGTATTTGGTGTGAGTGTAAAAATGATGACTGGGGAGGAATGACGAGTAATAGCATGTTTGCTTTTTTTATGCATATGCTGCTTTGGAATGTGACTGCTTATAATTAACATTTAATCTTCTTATAGCAAATGGTTTTTTGCTGCTTCGATTACCAGTTTCAGCCTGTTCCTGCATGCTAACAATATGAAATTTTAGAACAATGCATGGTCTCCAGAACAGCCAGCAATAACAGTTGCAAACAGTTCCTGAGAGACACTGGGTTGAGGTTCTGTTTCCTCCCGAAGCCCTTATCAAATACGAGGCTGAAAATCACCCATTAGGATGGATGGGCTTACCTCTGACAGAATGATTTCAAAAGTTATCCCGCCTCATTCTCCCTCCCCTTGTCCTTAAAGACGGGTATATGGAGAAGAACTCTCTTTCCCTATAAATGTGTCAGATTCTATTATTGTGTATGACCCAAAATGGCAGTATGGAAATGAAAGCCAGGGACTGCTGCTAATAAGAAGCATAGCGTTTCAGAGTTTGATGGGCTTCTCTTCTGCTACAGCATTTGATTAAATTTTTTTCAAAACAATTTATTTACAGTGAAACAAAAAATCATCTTTGTTTCCCTCCTCTGTGTAAATCACAAATCAATATTTCCAGTAAAAGAACTAAGCAAGAAACAAGTGAGCGGTCTACAAGTTGTACAACAGATCTGGATGCATGTAAAATAACTTTATTTTTATGTCTTCCGCTGAAGACTTTTTCCTCTTTCTTGACTTACGCTACTACTGTCTGGGATGTCTGGGCATTCACACCATGCCTTCTAAAGTCTTCCAATTCAAATGCTATAGTGGAACTTTTTTTTTTCTTTTCTTTCTTCCTTTTTTTTTTTTTTTTTTTTTGTAAAAGCTCAGCTCAGGAATGATGTGCCACGCACTGAAGAGGGCTGGGGCTGCATGGTGATGATCTGAACGGCCAGCTAGTGAGGATGCTAAAAGAACATGTCACTAAAAATGGGAGCCAAGTTTACAGGAATGAATCTCTCATTCATCTCCCCCAGTGCCTGTTCTTCACAATCATAACGTTACCCCTGCTTGACAAATATACTGTATGGCAAGTCATAAAGGTCTTAGAACAGGACTTGACCCATTTGAGAGATTTAAACCCCTCTTCCTGGTGACTGTAACATTCAAAGAGGGCAAAACCACAAGCCATATTTTAAAGTAAGAGTGCAACCATTCTCCACAAAGAAAAAGAAAAAGGGGGGGAGAATGACTTTTAAAATGGAAGGTGTAGGCGCGGGGAGTAACACCTCTCCAGTTCAGCCTTGCTATTTGGCTATGATGCTTGGAATAAACACAAGTTATTCTCCAATCCTGTGAGAGAAGCAGGCTGGGTCATGCTAAGTGATAAGCAAACATGTTTGCCTGTTGTAGCATCAAAATGAGGCACAAAAAGGCTTCGTGGACTGAAATATAAATTGGCTTGAAGGATAAGGGTGAAGTGTTTTTGAGAACCACTACAGTGATGTCCAGCAAGTTTTGTAGGTCAACACTCAAGCTGGATCCCCAGGCTCCTACGATACCAGTTTAGAAGAGCTATCAATGTTACATGTAAATATAAGTAAGATATTTTACATGGGACCTAATCTCTTATTTCATGTTTTATAACCTCTGGTCTATTTTGGCCGATATTTCCTATATTAGAAAAAATTATGATTAACCAATAACCCGATGGCTTTCTGAATTTTGGGGGGTAGGGGAGAGAAAAGCAGATGCGATTTTCAGATTCTCCCGGCTTTAAGCAGAAAATACACCCATGAGTAGCTAAATGCATTCCAATAGACCAACATCTCATATGCTTTTGGTGATTTCTTATTTGTGAACTGCCTTTAATGTCAAATACGCAGCGTTAGCCTTGAGTAGCTGCATTTCTTATATGGACAGATTTGGATATTTGTTCTGTCAAGAGTAAATTTAAATTCCTGTAGGCATCATGTAAACTCACTCTGGGGAAGTTCAGCAGAGGCATCCTCAGATTCTATATTAACATGTAATCGTTTCACATCTAATTTGATGAAAGCTTGTCCTAGGCTCTGCCTAATGCCCAGAAATGGAGGGAAATTAGAAAGCCTACATATTACATATTTTGCAACTCGCAAAAACCATTTATTGTACCAAATAAGCGATTAATTGATTGGCTGTGTGTATATTTTGACCTCCTGTATTAATTGCGCCAGGGGAAAAATGTCGGTTACATTTTTGCTGTCTTCTAACGTGTTGTTCTTCTCATCCGAGAACCCGATTGTAATCAGCCATGCCCTTTTCCTGTAGTCACCCGCTTTACCTAGGGGAGAAAAATAATACACAACAGCCTTGGGGAACTATAAAGGCAATTTATATTTTCGCTGCTGTTTTTGATGTACAACCAAACTGTTACCAGCAGTCACTCTGCATTTTTTTCTGGGTCAAGACTGTTAATGTGAACTAAGACCTGTGTTAAATCCCTTTAGCTCCCTTCCAGCTGCCTTGCTGTGTGTGACCTTGCCATTAACTACCGCTCTTCCTCTCCTCCCATCCAACCACATGGTTATAGCCAAGATGTCCATCTACAAGAGAATGAGACGGGCATGTTGTTTTGATTGCGGACGTTCTGAGCGTGACTGCTCGTGCATGTCAGGCCGTGTGCGTGGTAACATGGACACCCTTGAGAGAACCTTCCCACTTTCTTCTGTCTCTGTTAATGATTGCTCCACCAGTTTCCGTGCCTGTAAGTTTAACCCCGACACACGGAGTTCCATGTCTGTGCTGTCTGTGGTATCATCCCTGTCTTGTGTCGTGCCCTGTGGTTCTGTGAGTCCGTCGAGCTGGTGTTTTCTTCCCAGTGTGATCTTGTGTGGTGACTGATATGTTGTCCTCTCTGCCTGTGTCCCTGTGTACATGCTGGGGAAGGCTCCCTTCCCATTCTGTTAACTTGTTGTGCTTCTCCCGGTACTGGTGTGCAGAACTGTGATATTCTAGTCTAGTGATATTCTCCCTCTCTCTGTCCTTTAAATAAATATAAATGGAAATTAATGTGACAGCAAATCAAATACCCTATGACTACAAAGATGTGTGGAAATGCCTATCTTCTTATTTGGGTAAAGACTCTACACTGGATTGGGTTGCAGGGAGGAAGGAGAGGAAACACGTAGAGAGAAGAAACCAATTCGACCATTCAATTGCTTTTAGTGAGCTTAGATCATTTCCAAAACACAACAGGGCTAGGATGAATGTGGATTTCTTTCTTCTTTCTTTCTTTCTTTCTTTCTTTCTTTCTTTCTTTTTTCTTTTACCTTGTCTTTTTAACCTGTATCTCATTCTTCCAGTGCCAGATTGTGTCCTATGTTCTAGGAACAAGTATTCTAAGTCTGTAAACCTATATTGACTGATGAAGTCCAGGGCTCTTCTCAGATGACTAGTTCAAAGGATCATCAGTTTCCCCCAAATAGAACCCTCTGTTGAACTAAGGTCTCCTGTAGCCATTGTGATTTCAAAAAACAAAACCTGAAAGCCATGAACCGCCATGATTTCCCAGAGTCCTTTGCACCAGGCTTTGAGGTCAGTCTTCTTTGTCACTTACAATTTCAGAGGTGTTAAAGAACTGGCCAAGGTCTTGCAGCTGGCAGCACTGAGATACACCAGATTTCTGAGATCTCCCTCTTCCTTGTTCTTCAGCGTGGTCTTTGCCGGTATTTCACTGACATGGTTCATGGGTGATGTTACTGGAAGCTCCAGTCTGTACACCGAGATGCGGAGATATGGGTCCTCATCTAAGGGCAGAAGAGGTTGTATTTCCTTGTGAGGACTTAGATGTCTTCAAGTGTGGCTCTAACTTTATTTTCACATTTTTGGTAGCATGAGAGGTAGAAGATAATTCTGTGTTCTGTACTTCATCCCTTCCTCTTGAAAGCACCCGACACATTTATTGGTAACCATGTTGCCACATGTTCTCTCTCTTTCTTAGTGCCCAGAGCTGGTTGAAATAAACTTTCACCAGCAGGAGTAAATTCATGTTGACCATAAGGGGTTGAGGGAAAGGGAAGGGCACTTCCCTCTTGAGCATTTCGCGAAGAATTTGCTGATTCACCTGCGTGGGTGTTGAAGATGGTCCCAGCATGGGGTGCTTGTGGGACAGTGATCCATAGAGGCTCCCAGGGCTGAAGGAGTCCTGACTTCACTGTATACCCTGGAGCGGTGTGCCATGTCAGGTGCTGGTGTTTGAACTTGCTATTCAGGACTGAGGCACAATCTGTGCATTGAATTGTTTTAGAAGGTATTTGGAAAAGTTGTATCTAGGACTGAGCTAATCATCCTTTCTCTTTCATGATTCAGTTCTTCCAGACCAGTGCCAAGAAACAGGATTCATTTTTAAAAGTGATACCTAATGGAGGTTGTATCAAGAGGGATTTTGGACTGTGCCAACCACATTAGCCTAAAATCCTAGGAAGAAAGTTTCCTTTCATACAAATGCCACAGTGTGAACCTTTACCCCTTTATTCTCATTGTGAGAATTCTTGCTAGTTCCCATGACCCTGCAAGGTGAACTCGGTCACAACCACACAAGGAATTTGTTGGTCTACTATGTGTGGCAAGACACTGGGTTCAAAGACAGGAGCTAGTGGGGGAGGAGCAAAGGAGTGAGCTATGGTGGCACAGTTTGGCCACATCTTTGACTGATGGCAGCAAAAGTAACCACCAGCCACTGGGGTTACCCGTCTGCGTAAGGCACCACTTTTTCTGTGTTCAGATAACCACTAGGCTCTAAAACTTTGGCTAGAGAGTCAGTGGAGAAAAGGAAGGAGCCATTCGGGCTGTATGCGGTTGTGTCTTGGCACTGGCCACCCATACCAATCACAGCAAAATGTGTGTCCCCTGTGTGGGGCTCATGATACCCAGTGTGTGTAATTTCCATTTCATACAGGAGAAACCATAATTGGAGGGATTGCTCAGCTCTGCAACTTAATCCCAGCATTGATGGAGGCCAGGGGAAGAAAAACTTAGGGTGGGATTGTCCCATCCTCTCAGAAACATCCTGTGCGTGAGATTGTCGTCCTTCCCGCCCTCCCAAATGAGCCCCACCGTGGAAAACATGGAGCTCTGGGCTGTGTGTTGAAGCCATAACTGGTACTGACAGCTCGGGGGTGGGGTGTGGGGGTCGCCTCCTCTGATTCATCGGTCTTCCCGCCGTCCTCACACCATCAAACAAAAGAAGATTTCATCCACCCCGTGTGAGTCCTCGCACCTTTGACCATTAACAATAAGTTAGAAAAACCCATTCCAACCTGAGCCCTTTCATGCGCCCACATAAACCCTTCTTCTCCAATTAAAAAATGTCTATCTCTACGCAGAACTCCACTGGCAGAGCTCCAATAGCAATCCCTGGGCTTCCCTTGCTGGTGGTGGGGCTGGGTGGTGCCCGTTTGACAGAGCTGGTGGACTCAAAGAGCAGTGGCGAGAGTGGGCTTTTCATTAAATATGAGCAGATGTGAGATGTAGAGGGTTTGACAATTAGAAATGGCAGGAGAAGGGCCCTTGAATCAAAGTGAGGTCAGATGGGCGGATCAGATTACTTCTCTTACATTCTTTAGTTGTTCTGAAAATCATTTTGAATTAGTGTCAGCAGAGCCCTGATGGGTTTTGCCCTTTGTCTTTTATGCTAGGGCCGTATTGTTTCCCAAGACACTCATTAAAGGTCATTATATTATTATGGAGCTTTGCTTTGGTCGCAGTTTCCCAGTTGAGCCAATGCTCTTTGGAGACTGCCTAATTCACTTCTCTTTTGCCTTTAGTCTCCCTCCTTGCTGTTTTTTTTTTTTTTTCTCATAAGGGGAAAGATTTCCGTTTTCAAGGGACGTTAAATTGAAACACAAAGTCCCATTATGTGTTTTCTGAAGTGGGAAGAAAAGTAGCCAGTTCCCAGAGGAGTAGTAATATTATTAAAATGTTCACACAGTTTTAAAAATCTGCCTTCTAACAGCAGGGCCTGCTTGCTCGGGGCACCTCTCCTTGGAGGTGTGGCCCATCATCGAGGATCTGTTGTTGCAAAGTCACGTTCTGTTCCAACAGTTGTCTTCTTTTGAATTCGAGAGATGTAAGGTCAGACTGTGCAGACAGAAAGATCTTCAGAGAAGGAGGACTCCTTTACAAAAGGCGTAAAAAAAAACAGTGTCAGAAAAGTAAAGCAAATAGTGACCAGCAAGAATTCATCCAAGACTATGTTTTCGACAAGACTGAATTGTTCCATATGGTAGGCTAGAATTGGTGCACAAAACCTCATTTTCTGATCATCCTGGTTTTGTTTCTATTCTGGCTGATCCTGGGCAGAAGAACCAGAAAAGGACACCAGAATGAAATGGGCCCAGAGTTTTTACAGAGTTTATATATATATATATACACACACATATATATATAATATATATGTGTATATATATAATATATATGTATATACATATATATATAATTATGTCTAGCAACATACACACATACACACACACATAAATATAGATGTAAGTTCTAATCAGGGCCATTTTCCCTCCCTACAGGTTTATAAAGTAGTGCTTTTTCTCTGTTCAGAATTTATTCTTTTATTTCAGTCTGCCTCATGTGATTGCTAAGTCTAATAGAGAGGGACAATGGAAATTATGATGCAGTGTCAACATATAGGACCCTATTGATTCAAACCTCCTGAGACCTGTGTGACACAGTGCTGGCCACAAACCGTCAGCAGCCCTGGCACGAACAAATTCAACATGTGCTGGAAGAGAAACAGATCTTTAGACTTGCACTTGGAAATAGTTTTAGCTAAAGTACACATGTGATCACTCACACCCACTTTTCAATCTACTAATAGTTTAAACCTGCGCAATTACATACACCCTTTTGCAAACTACTGTAGCTAATTTTAAATGGCGTGTGACTTTTATTTCGGGTATAAATATAATACAAGGAGGCATTCAACTCCAATGGTTAAGCTGAGAGGACAAGTCCAATACCATTAGGTTGAAGGGATACATACCAAAATCAGTTTAGTGTATTCTTGAGTCTTGTCAGATAATAAACAAAAATCAGCTTATCCCGAGTAGCCTTTGGTTTGTACAGGCAGAGAATTAACATTGTCAATAGAACTAAAGTCACTCGAGTGAACTAATGGCATTTTGAAGTACATAAAATCAGATACGAGGGCAAGGGGTGGAAATAGCTCTAGGAAAATGTCTATAACAGGACACACCCTGCACGGACAGTCTCCAATGCCTGTTAAGGAGGGGTTTGAGTTAATAAGCTGTATTTAAAAACCAACAGCCTATCATTATCTGATTCTTTTTGTGTGTAGTTTTGGGTGACTCCCTCAAGCTCCCATCAAATTGTATTTGTAAATGTCTCCTATGAATCTACGTTCACTTCTGGTCCCTGAAACCGAAAACTCTTCCCACCACGGCCATCAGTGATAGAAAGATAGAAACAGGAGAGTCGTAGGAAACTCAGCTAAACATAGTATTCCATGCATTCTTTAAGCCCATTCATTCTGTGTCTGTAATTTCTCCTATTTTTCTTGTGCATGCTGGTATGATCTGTCTCTCTGACTCTTCCTCCCTCTACCCCTCTCCTTCTCTATATCCATGACAGTAAATATGGAAGCAGCCTTTGGATTCCTCTCTAGTTCTTTGTTACCCCAGTGCACACTCCCTGGTTTGGCCATTTGCACTTCATTGCAGTACGTGAAAACAGGAAGGCAACTAGGGCCAGACAGCCATTTAATCCTTCCAAGAGACTGACGATGTACCTGGGAGGGTGTCTTCGGGCACTTTTGTTGGTAGCAGGCAAGGTTACAGAATCCAATGCCTCTCACTCGATTTTGTGGTAGCCCCTTTAACAATGGGTTGATTGGAAATATGCCTTCCACGTGCTTCCACAGTGGTCAGTTCGTTAAATCGGCTTTGCAAGGCAAGAAATCATACATGGGCAAAATTTCCTTTGAAAAGAATCCTCTTCAAATGCCTATCTTTAAAGGGTTTCATTCATAATAAATAGATGCTTTCTTTAGTTTGATGTCAGGTGAAGTAGTTGACTTGTACTCGGGGACCTCGTGCTTCTCCCACAAAAGGTGTTGTTGAATTCTTTATGCTAAATATTCTATGAAGAACCACTTCATACAGATAAAGTAGAGAGGGAATATTTGGGCAAAAGGCAGCCAACTTTTCAAAAGAAATACTTTGAAACAGAGTTAGGGGACAAGAAGTAGAAAGGTCAGAATGAGGAGAGACGGAAGGGTCCCTTGTGTGTCCCTCTGTCACTTGGACACCTCCCTTCCCAGGAGTATGACACTTTAATAAGTGACTCAGCTCTTCAAGGACAAACTAGAAACGACGTTGGCATGCCACAAGTAAGCTGAGCAGAGGTTCTTTTGCAAGGTGACGTGGAAATTATGTTTGCAATTTTACTCAGGACAGTGGCCGCTTGTCACGTTACTCAGCCTGACAGCCCCTACCACCGGGCAGCGGATTCTCCATCTTTCCTCCATGGTGGAGGACAGATGTGGCCAGTTAGCTCTCCATCTCCCTCCCTCCTCCACTATCTTGGGCGACAGATGCCAGGGCCAGTCCGCCTTTCACTTGAGCTTTCTTGTCAAGGCTCTGCCTTGAGCCCAAATGCTGACCTTTACTGTATGAAATAAAGTACTGATGAACAAGCAGAGGTTTGAATTGGAGCAGGCTTGGAGCAAATGTCAGGTCCATCTCTGCCTCCCTCCTCCACCTGCACCAGGAGCCCGGATTAGACCCAGTCTGGAGTTTGCAGTGCCTTAGGCTTTATGGGTCTGGGGAGACATAACTTATTAACAAAGAGTTATTAAATTTTTATCAATTTTACAACACAATGTAAATGCCTCCTATGAATCTACATTGTATTCATTATCATTTAAAACGTTAATTAAGTCAAAGTTGCATTTAATTTCTCTCTAAATGGGCCTCTGGGAAGAGGCTTTTAGAAACATCTGTGGGAGCGTGCGGCTCGTGGAGACAGGGAATCCCCCAGCCGGTGTTCAGGATAGCCCCCTGAGTTGATTGCCATCGCGTGTCTGCAGTTAATTTGTTGTGATGCGATTGGGCATCGTCTCAAATTAGTATCAGACCAATAATGGTGTTAAGTCACTGAAGAGAGTCTTGTGGGGCGGCAGCACGGGGCCCCACCACACCCTGCCTTCAAGTCCCATCCAGAAGGAAACAAGCCCTAGATGTGCAGCTTGCCTGGTCTCAGTCACGCCTGGGATTCCCCCTCCTCAGATGGTGCCCATCGCTTCACTTCATCTGAGCTGGACGTTTGTCATCTGGCCCAACAGATTCAAGACATTTGCCTGCATGCTCATAGGAAAGATCTTAGCGTTTGGGATCTTTGATTCAGGTTTAAGCCTAGAAGCAATGAGCATAGGGGGAACCATTTTCAGAGGGGAGTGGATGTGGAGATTATAAACAGATCAGGCTTATCGGTGAGGAGAGAAGGGTGAAGCTTGCTAAGGTGTGCTGAAAAATTCTTCTCCCTTTTTGAGAAGAGGTTGATGCTTTTGTCTTATCCAAGTAAAGGTCCACTCTCCAGGCAGATCTATTGTTATATTTGTCCTCCGTTGCACAGAACCCGGGTTTTCTTAAGGTGGCAGTGGTAGGAAATAGCTAAAGCTTCACTTAGATTCACGTTAAGACTAGGCTTTGTGGAAGGTCTGCTCTTAGTGTGCAAGGTGCTCTGCCAACACAGCCAGGGTGTGTGTGTGTGTGTGTGTACATATATATGTGTGTATATCTTGTTAAATCTAGCACATAGCATTTTCTGCATTGTAGACACTATGTCCTTTATATATATTAACTAAATCCTTTTCTCGAGGTAGTAACTGTTATTGGTGGTTGAGGTGGCTGTAAACCGAGGCGGCTATAAACTGTGCCGTTTACAGATGAGGCAACTAAGGCACAGAGAGGTTCAATAACTTGCCTCAGGTCTTGCCTGAGTCAGCAGGTGGGGCTGGGATTCGAAAGCAAGCTGAGTGGCTCCACAGGCTGTGGAGCAAGTTGAGTTACTCAGATACTTTACATAGTTGAACAGCTGGTCACCCAGTTTGGCTGGAGTCTATGACCTGTTCCCTGGGGGAGGAGCCCTGAAGGGGTTTTGTTCTTAATCTGCAATACAATAGAAAGCATTCAGAGTGTTTGATCTGGGAAAGGACCACAGAGACTTTGTTTTAAGAAGTGTAGTGGTGGGGCAACTGTGGAAGCAGGGGCCAGCCTGATGAGACAGTTGGGAGACTCCCCCTGAGGGTGGGGAAGACCAGCAGAGGGGAAGCTGTGGTCGCAGGAGACCTGGAGAGCTGCTCTGAGAAACCCTAGGAAGGAAGGCCGGAGCTACAGTGTCCAGGACTCTGCAGCTGAAGCACATTATCCAAATGCAGATCCGAGAAATTAAAAATCTTTTTAAAGAACGTTTAATTAATGACTCTGAAGCAGTTGAGTTGCATTAGTTAAATTTCTTGAGTTTAATTCTCCCCAGATGACCCAGCAGTCATGATTCTTATTTGGACTCAGTGGAGTTTTCTTCTGTCGGAGGGGAATTTACTAAAGCCTTGGTTGGAACTGGAGACCTACCAAGCTGCATCCACTATCCCCAATCTTGGGGGATCTCCATCTCTTTTCCTTTTCTAACTTCGTATTTCTTCTTCCTCCCTTGCCATGCTCTCCATTTCCATTAGGGCTCACATCTTTTGAGTGTGTTGATGGGGACAGAGTCAGGTAGCTCTGAACTGGTGCCATGAACGGTATTGGCCCAGGCTGGGCAGAGAAACAGCGTAAGTGAGCACCACCAGCAGGGACATGTGACCGGCCCGGAGGGCCTTGGCTTAAGCTCCAAGTGGTAGCTTCAGCCTGACCTCATGAAAATTATTTTTCAAATCCCTTGTATGGCAATGAGACTTTTCTCTCCGTGTCTTTCTCAGGGAGACAGCATGTCTCCTTACATCCATGGAGGAAAAACAATAATAAAGTACTTCACATCCCATTCGCTGAAAATTCACTGTAGTTTTCAACCACTTACCCCACTCCAGTGGAAATACAAAACACATTTCCTGTGAAGTGCTGCCACACAAAATCTGGGAAGTCATGTGGCATTTCTAAGTACCATGGTACAATTTTCTTCTCTGTTCACAAGACCTTTTTTTCATCGTGGCCGTATATTGGCCATCCTTGGCTGTAGGATTTGTACACGCCATTGACCCCAAAAGGTCATTAAAACAACACAGAAAAGCACTAGAGTCCTACATTTCCTGACAGTACTGGGGCATGCGTGCTGAGAATGCCAACTTTGGGGGTGGAATGAGGCAGAATGTACCCACTCAATTGGCTGTATGTTGTTTTCCTCTCTCGGAGGCGTTCTCCCAAACCAATATGTTGAATTACCTAGATAATCAGGGAATCCTTCATCCCCATATTTACTTACAAGGGTTCTGCTTCCCCAGCCAACCATTTTCCCAAGAGGAATCTAAATGTGCAGAAACAAAGCCAGCATTTTCAGAACCTCACATTGAAAATCTCAGCATTAAAGGGAAATTTTTGTAAATGGCTAGATGGTGCCTAGTTTCAAGGGAGATTCTAGACATGCCCATAGATTCTTGTTCTGAGGAGACATTCTTCTGGAGTCCAGCTCAGACAAACTGGGTGAAGGGTCTGGAGACTCAGAGACCTTTCTTCTCTGACCATCTCACTTGGTCATCCTCAGAAGGAGCTATCCTCCCACAAACAAGGGAAATAGCAATCAAGAATCTCTTCTGGTAAACCTAAAGGCCCCCCATTCTATCCCCTTCAATATAGCAGGGTGAATACTGCAAATACTCCCAGAGAATATTCCAAATATTCCTAGAAAAAACCCTATGCAAACTCAAAGTGGAAGCTTCTGAAGCAGATCAACATTAGGGATGGTCAGTTGCACTGAGAGACCAAGCAAAGTGAGAAAGACTGCTTCCTGGAGCTGGAGTCACTCAAGATGCACCAATAGTGTGTAAAGGGGCATCTGTAGGCCACAGAATGTGGGCCATCTTCTGGGAGTGGAGCTGACTGCTTGCAGTAAAAAGTGATCTCCACTTTGGCCAATGGCATCTTTCTGGGCTGGGGCCTATTGGATTGCACTCAGTCAAGAAAGGACATAGAGGCTGCCTTCCTTCCCTCCAAGGTCAGAAATGCAGTATGCTGGCATCATTGGCTGGGCTTCAGGTGTTGGCAAGAATACCTGAGTAGGAAATGGCCTGAAGGATTCCAGTTGAGTAAATATTTGATGAGTAAAAGAATGAATAAATGAAAGGATTCTCAACCATCAGTTAAAGGAATAGATGGTATGCCAGAAGCAGGATCACATGGATCCATGAAGTTCCCTAAAAATTTCTAAACAACTTTATAACATATATATATATATATATATATATATATATATATCTCAATCATCCCTTATCTTATTGAAACTGCCATATATATATGATATATATATATATATATCATACATATATCATATATATATGATACAAGAAGATTACAAGGAGGAAATGTAGCAAGAAAATCAAGGACATAACTGGTGACCCTTGAACATTATCAACTAGTAGGTACAATCCCATATTCTTTGTGAAGACTAAAAATTGGGAAAGAAGATCTAGAAACAATGAAATCAGATCCAGATTAAAACAGATCTAGACAGAATTGAATCACAATAGGCAAAAATCCACCAATGAGCCAAATGAGAGAGATACCACCATACAAAGGGTATGTAGAGCATATCTCCTCAAAAATTGAGGACTTGTGGCATTTGCATTCAGTGAGACTGATCATTTTCCTGTGAGTCAGGGTGGCACAAAAATACTGATGCCTTGGGTAGGGCCAGTAGGAGGAGAGGGACCTGTTTGCGGAGAGCTGTGACCATTTGCACATGGCTGCACCAATCTGCCCCAATGTGGGGGAACATTTAAGTCCACTCATGACTATTAGAATCATTGACTCTGACTTAAGGTAGGCAGATCGAATCCAACAGCACCCAAGTGGGAATTCTTCCCACCTCAAGGTATCCAAAGGCTGTGTCTCATGGCTATTTCCTATTAAGTGTCATTATTCTGTTTATTCTGCTTGAGACAAGGAGGGGGCAGAGAGCTTTCCAGATTGCTTGCAGAGCTCTCAGGTTGCACCAAGCATTCTCTTACCTTTGAGTGGCTTTGAATTACTCTCTGCATTTTGTCAAGGTCTATCTGGCCATTTCTTCAGTGCAGATGAGTAAATTTCCACATATGGCCTGTAACATATGCAACTGAGAGAACACATCCAGCAGTGATGCTTCAAAGCCAAAGCCCTAAACAGGTGTTACTGAAAAAGAAAGTATGGTGACCTGCAGAGTAGAGAGACCCTGTGAAAATGACAGAATGAAACTTGCTAAGAATGCAGAGGGTAGAGGAAGGGGCTACGATCACGTGGCCTGGAAGTCTTGGGACATGGATATGAAATGTGCAAGCGGCTAGTTGCTGGAAGAGCCATTCCTTCGCAGATATCCTCAATGAAGATAAAGATGGATGTCCGATAGTCAGACATCTCCTGTCTTTTCTCAGCTATCTCGCTGGGGATTCCCAAGCCATTCATCTCACTGTGCAATGAGCTAAGTGATTCTCCTTGGCAATTAAGGCCTGAAATTCTGGGGAACCTCAGAGCAGGGAAAGGGAGGGAAGCGGTGGGATTTGTGTGTCTTCTGCAGACTTTGGAAATCAGTACTGGAGCAGTCGTGTTTTGATATATTCACCAAATGGATGCTCAGTGCATGCCAATTGCTATAATAAGAGTAATGGCTTACACATGTATGAATCTTTATTCTTCTCATTTCGTCTAAGGGAACCCAGGATAGACATCCTCCCTTACTACTGTGGGACTTTGGGCAAGTATTAGAACTTCTCTATCCCTTTGTTTCCCCATTTGTAAAATGGAGATAATAATAGGACCTGTCTCATAGAGCACCGGTGACTGTGGCCTTATCATCCCTTATCTTATCGAAACTGCCTTATGACTTTTCCATTTCTACCACGGACACGGATAGTGTGTTACTGGAAGATGGAAGGGATGTTGGAGAGCAAACGAGGGGAACAGAGGGTGGGGAGGGATGACACTTCTTTCCTTTCAAATTCTATCAGAATTTCTTTTCTTGATGATGGTCTTGATCTCTACCCATCTTTGAGGTCTGGTTGTGTTGATGCTTCCCATCATCACCTTTCCTAAATTGCTTTATAAGTAGTCGAGTTCTGCTTCTTGTTGATTTTCTCATTAGTGAGATTAGTGTGAGGATCTGGGCCAAATGGGGCCCAAATCCTTTAGCTAAGCCCTGCCTTCCTCCCAACCTCCGGAATGTTATCAGCATGGTAGTTTTGCTTGAGATCAAATCAGGGCAACATAGGAACTGTCATTTTTCATTTGCTGGAGCCCTTTGATCCCATTTGGGGTTTATTTGTTTCAACTGAAAAATACGATCGCTCTTGCATACATCTATCCCGTAGAGTACTTTTTTTTATTTTTATTTTTTTTTTCTGTTAGAGATCAAATCAGAGTTGTAAGTTGTGTGGTCATTACTTATCACCACCAGATTTCACAGCCTACACCTTATTTCTGTTCTTACAAAATCACCAGCCTTCTCTGCTGTATAACGAGCACTTGCGGGGAAGCTAAAACAATATGCCTTCGTGGGTGCTTGGGTGTTAATTTATTTCACAGTTTCCTTTGCAGATATAATCAGAGTCACCTATCACATCCCTGTTTCTTCCTTTTATTGTGTTCCTTTGCTATCACGGTTGTGTGATCTTTTTCTGAAAAATGACAGGTAGTGTTTCTCTGCTCACTGTATCAGTGACTTATATTTTCCACGACTTCTCTATTGCCGTTTTAAAAATATAACATTTTATAGATGTAATCTTAGTTATTTATAACTCAGGTTTTGTTATATGAGAAAATTTCCTAAATGACACCTTGCTTTAGGTACATTTTTTTTAAAGAAAGGGAAAAAATATTCACAGCAAAAAGATTTTCCTCCAAATTGTAAATGAAGGAAAAGCTCTCAGTTAGTAAGATTATAATGCATTTTTCCTGATTTCTTAGCACGTTGAAATGCATGAAAATTATTTTTATGTAAGTGATCAAGTTGTGTTGTTTAATAACACGTTGTTAGAGGAAAAAGAGGTATCCCTTTCGATTTATTTGGATATTTACTGGGTGACTTACAGTGCTTTACATATTAGAATTGGTTTGTCAACAATTAACATTCTAGGTTTTTATATAACCCATACTTCAGGTAATAGAGGATTATTAAACTGCAACCAGTGTGTTAGAAATCTGCCGGCTGGTAATAAAATTCTTATGTATAACAGCAGCTGAGAAATACTGCTGTATATTTATGCATAGATTGCAAGATAGATGATGGCCAGCAAACCACAGAGGGGCTTGAAATGCAAATTGACCAGCAGGTGGCACTGCTTTTCTAGAAATGAAACCCTCTACCTGGATGTATTCTAGGTACTCCCCCTCGCACCCCCCACACACTTTCTGCCTTTTCCAGATACTCCTTTATTTCTCCAAAATGAATTTCTAAAACTGAGTTTGTGTGTTTGTTTATTGAGGAGATATACCTCCACTAAGACACCACCTCTCAATTGCTAAGATTTCTTTAAATCCAACTTGCTTGATTTAAGGCTCATTTGGAATAAATCCTAGTTAAATAAATGTTATTATATTTTTCAAAGGTAACTACTCAATGCCAGATTCTTACCCCTAAGACTGGATTACCTCCACCATCTGATTATTGTTATGTGGCAAGTCCCCATTTTTATTTAATACTTATTTATACAAATTAATTCCCTAGGCTTCATTCCACACCAGACCAAGGTGGGTCATTTTTACAAAGGTGGCTTAGTTACTGGATTAATGTACTATATAGAGATAATTTTATCATGATGCCCTTTCATCAAGAATTACTTAAAATCCAAGTTAACGAAAGAATGTTGCTTTCTCACTGGGACAAAACTAAATTTCTGACATATAGGATCAGAGGTTTTCGCGTTGTCTTTTTAAAACAAAGTTATCCACACAAAGGCTGATCAGCTTTTAATTTGGGCATCAATGAAGCAAAACAAACATATAAGGAAAGCTATTTTGGGGGGTTCTTTTGTCCACACATAGCCTATTTTTCATTTTTTTAAAGACAAAACTATGTTTTTGTTCCTTTTTTTTTTAAACCTACACTATTTCTTTTATACAGGGTGTTTGGGTGTAAACATGGACCTACAGAGGGGCAATGGATTTATTGGGGTTACTGAAGGGGAGAATTAAAATACATCCCAGGGCGACTCATTTATATCTTCATCTTATTCATTATTAAGTGCTACCTATCAGACTACAAAGAACTTTGAATGCAAGTAATTGACTTGTTTTCTAATTTAAAATTTCAAACCCACTAATCTTGAAATGCCAGTAAGAATCTTCTCCCTCTCTTTTTTTTGTTAAGTAATTTCTACCCCCAAAATGGGGCTGATCTCATGACCCCAAGATCAAGAGTCTACCGACTGAGCCAGCCAGGCACCGCAAGAATTTTCTCTTTTGAGTTTGTAAATTTCTTTTGGCATTCTGGCCTAAGGGGTGCAGGTCAAGGATCCAGATAACATAATGTACATTCTTCTTTTATTCACTTCTATGCTTTTGACAGAGAAAATGCTGAAGTGTTATTGATTAAGTGAAACCAAGGAGTAGAGGTGGGGGAAACCTTTCTTTCTCAATGAATCCACTTGAAATCACTAGTTTTGTTGAAAATGTTTTTCAAAGTGTGGACTGTAATCAGTTTTCTTGTTGAAGCCAAACCCTGATGATTTTCCTTCCAGTTCTTTTTAAATGGGACAGGATCATCTCCAGTAAAGACAGGAAATACTGTCCTAGAGTCAAGGTCAGATTTACCTGGCCAGGCTCTGAGGGAACAGCCTTGTGAGTTTCATAGGACCCCCTTTCCAAGGCCATAAATAACTTTATTTTGCTCTCAGATACACTCTCCAGAGTAAAAAACGAGACCTCCAAGGGAACTGGACCACTGCCAGGAGCCTCTTTCTCCTGTTTAGTTTTATGCACACACGTGTGTATCTCATTTTTGGACCCTTATAATTTGGAAGTGGGCAGAAAGAAAGCTGAGTGAAGGGTTTTTGATAGACTCTGCCTAGATGTAAACCACCGGCCTCCCTCTTTGAATTTGAGTACTTAAATTCAAGGAAAAGTAACTTTCAGAGGATTCAGATTAGTATCTAATATTCATAGTTTTGTCTTTGGGAATTTAAAGCCATACGCTGTCTTGTCCCTTATGCTCCCAACTGTGCCATCAAATAGATCTGCCTGCTTTAGCCAAATGGATTTTCCTCTAGTTCCCTAGCTTAGTGCCCTCCCATCTCCTTGCCTTTGTTCAAGCTGTCCCCTCCATGTAGCATGCCCTTCCCACCCTGGGCTGCTGCCCACCCTTTCTTCAGCATGGTGGCTTTGGTGGCCTCAGTGTTCCAGGGGCCATGTTTGGTTCTGAGGATATGTAGCTCAACGAGGCTAACATCTCTGTACATCCAACCCTTGTTTCAAGCCTGACTTTTATTTTTTTTTCTTGACTACCCTACGCCTTCTAGCATTTACCATATGAGGCATTTCTTTTAGCCCTCATCTGACCTTATCATGTGGCACCTTTGTACTGTTGTTTCATGTAATATATGTAAATTATTTCATGTACATTTCATTATATATATAATATGTTGCAGCTATATATATACACATATATACATACATATATACATATATATACATATATACATATATATGTGTGTGTGTGCATATATATATATATATATATATATAGTGCAGCTGTATCATCTCTCCAGCTAGGCTTGTGGTTCTCTCCTACTATGCATCTTTAAAACAAGAAAAAGCAAAAGCAATGCCCAGCCTCAGCCTCTGCCCTCACGATTTTTGTTGAATAGGGTGTGAAGTGGGACTCAAACGTGTGCTCTATAAAGTTTTCCAGGTCATTTTATTGAAAGGCAGTGTTGAAAGCCACTGAGCTAGGCCACTTTTCTTGGACCAGGAATTCTGTTTTCTGACTATGTAGTGCTTTAGGATTGAGTCTGGGAGGAAATGCTGGATAATTATTTGGGGCTGGAGAGTTATGAGGCCTTCTGACCATGGCTGGCTCCTGTAGTATCTGTCAATTGACCTAAGAGAGCATGGAGCCCAGAACCATTGCAGATTTGAGCTGAAGAGGCCCTTGTGCTTAGTGAACACCAATCCTCCAGGAGGGGAAGTGTCTTTCCAAGGCCACACCTTTGATCCAAGCCCAATGAACTTGGCCTCCGCTTTGTGCTTCTTCCCTCTGCAACACTTACTGCTCTGAACTAGGAGCTATTTATTAGGAACCTTACCAGGGGCCCAGGACTATGAGACATTCAGAGGTTTGTAAACTATAGTAAAGAAGTGTATACGTCTAGTTGGGGAATAGGATATATTGAAATGGAAAACCAATTGTAATGCAAAAAAAAATAAATAAGGAGATGTCAGAGGGGTGTGGGATGAGAAATGCCAAGGGGTTTGTAAAGAAAGGAGGGATTCTATCTTGTTACACTTGCCTAGAAGGACTTCCTGGAGGAGGCAGGCTAACCTGTTTCTTGAAGGGTGGACAGAGTAGGTATATGGAAAGAAGACCTGTGGGAAGGAATAGTGGAAGAGTCACTGCCCCTCTGCCCCATCATTCTTCTGACCTGCACCATTGCCCACATGCATGCTTCCATCCCATGACCTCCCACTTGAAATCAAGGGATAGAGTCCCTCACAATCAGCAAGAATTTCCTGTAATTTAGAGGGAACAGTAGGGTTTCTCCACGTTTCCATCTGATTTTCATTTGTTATTGCTCTGAATGGTCCCAGCCTTCTCCAATTGTGGCCCATTTAAACATTTTCTGGCTTTTTGTTTTTATGACACTTGGCATAGCCTAATTATTTTGACCTGAGCCATTCCTTGGGGCCATGCGAAATATAGGACAAAGGTGGTAGTCAAACAAAAGCAGAGGATGGGGAGGGGGTGTTGAATCTCACCCTGTTGTAGTGCTCAGATACCAGATCAGTTACTGGGGGCAGAGGAGAGAGCATGAACCCATCTGAGCAGAACAAAGTCAAAAGAGAGCAGGTTGGCAGTGCAGAGAAGGACCCAATGGCCAAGAGCTCTAATTACTTTGATTACTCAAAGCCGCAATAACAATGAAGGGTAGCATTTATCCAGACCTTGCCAGGAACTCTTCTAAGCACTTCTTAGATTTCCAATCCATTGTCACAACAACCTTGTGAGGATGATACTCTGAGGATTCCCGTTTTACAGGTGAGAAAATTGAAGTTAGGTAATTTGCCAATACCTGGGTTCAGCCCCAGAGTGTGGCTGCAAGGCCTCTGTGTTAGCTCTTTCTCTTCTTGCAGCCCAATACGAGTTGACATATGTAGAGGGATTTCCCATACCTTGTAATCCTTCTCGCAGGGATGGTGCATTTGAGTGTCACTGGAGCCAGGGCCAGAGATGTCAAAGAAGGGTGCCTGCCAGGTAGGTGAGGTACAGTAGGCAGCACTCGGGTGTTTGACTAACTGGTGAGCCCATACCCCATGAGACACTCACCCTTCTGGAATGGGAGCCCAGTCTTCTGCAAGCTGTTCAAACAGACATTAGAAATGCATATTTTTATGGACAGTCTTCAGACTTAAAGATTGCCCTACACATAAAATCCTGTGGAGCAGCAGTGTTAGGCAGAGCACATCGGGACAGTATTTGGTCCTCAGGCTGTTAGCATGTGGCCCTGATAATCTCTTTTAACTCTATAGCCTCTCTAAATCCTGGTGTCCACCTCTGTCCAGCAGAGATAATAGCTGATCTTGTGACATTGCAGTGTTGAGTAACTTGTCTGAGATCAGAACAGTAATGAGGGTCACAGGTGGGACTTAGGCATGTGGCCTGACTCTAGAAACTTGTAACCTCATACTACTCTTATAAGAGGAATTCTGACAGCAATTGGTCTGGATTAGAAGTCAGCAGACCTGGGCCCTGGTTCTGGGTCTGCATATTACTGTAGTCTTGAGCCCAAAGAGAATGAGACCAGAATATCTCTAAATCCCTTCAAACCCTACTCCTGCATCCTACATCTTGTTTTCTATGTTGACCAGAAAAGGGGCCCACCATGCACTAGCATTTTAAAATGTTGCACGGGATATGTCTGAGGATAAATTATAGTAGAGTACAGATAATGATTTTGTAGTTCAAGAGCATCTTTAGAAGGTGACTATGCCCTTAAGAAATATACTAAATGCTGTGTTTAGCGTAAAATCACAATCCAGACTGGTCCTTACCTCCCAAGGTTAAAAACATACAGTATTTCTAAAGTGTTCTGGCAGAACATTCTTCATTGGGCCATGGAGGGTACCTAGCTTGCACTAAAAACCCATGCATTTTACCTTTATCTGAGCTTCAGAGAAAGTATCAGTGCAACCATCTGGAATACATATTAGAATTCTAGGTGGCTCTTGTCACAACCACCTCAATGGAAGATATGGTGTTTATGGGTGAACCAGAAATAATAGTGATATTAATAATAATGATGGTCCTAATCTGCATAACATCTTATGGTTTAGAAAACAGTTTCACATACCCACCATTAGACACTAGGCTGGTCTTCAAGTAGAATTATTGGGGAAAACATTAATTTTTAAAACATAAATAGTACAATGAAAATATGATGGGCATTTTCTGCCAGTCATGTTTGCTTGAAGCTGTTTAGGGGGAAGAAACACTAAAAGAGAAGGAAGGTAACATCTGAGTCAAAACATATAAGCAAATAAAAACTTTTACCCCAAAGTAGAAATGTAAATCAACATTGTGTTAACCAGAAGAAGTTGATGTGAAGTGTGAAATTAAGTCCATGAGAGACCTGACCCTTTCTCTCTGTTCTGTTTCTCACCCCAGGCAGGTGGCAAATCTCAGATTCCTGAGGCAGTATGATCTTTTCTCCACTCCTTTGGATGTCTGACAATTTGTAAATCCACAAGGAAACCTTTCTTGCAAGGGTCTCCCTTAACAATCTCATGCAAACAGCATGAAGTGATCAAAAGAATAACTCTGGTTTTATATCTGCCTTGCCCCGTTCTGAACAAGAGAGTGTGTAGACACACATGCAGATACTAACTAACATAACGTCTTGGTAATGACAGGCAGGGTGGGCAGACCCAGCAGGTTCTTGAGAACACTCTTGAGAAATGGGCAGGGCAGGGCCAGGGTTTGAGGAAAGAGAGTGAGGTACTTGCCTTGGACACCGAATTTAAGATGGCACCAAAACTCTCAGTAATCAAGATAAGTGATAGTTTCATGCAATATTTTTTTTTAAATCAAAGTGCAAAAAATCCATGATGAATAAAATGTCAGAATTTTAAATAAAGGTGGGATAGATAACAATTTTAATGCTGGCTTTTACATACTGAATAAGCACAACAAAAAAATGGCAGCACTTTCCATGTGCCAGGAGCAGTGTTCAGGACCTTATAGTCATTTTCTCCAGATACATTTCAGTGGGGCCTGATTTATCCTACAGTAAATCCAAATCTATTTGATAATAAACCATATTAGAGAAAGAGTTCCTTTACAGGCTCCATAAATTCCATTACAGTCCATTTTGTCTTTGTTAAACATACGAGTTGAAAATTACAATCCCTTTATTCACTATGATCATTTTAGACACACAGCTCAAAAAGATCGGCATTAACTTAAAAAAAATATATTAGCATGCTTGTGTCTATGAAGTACCATTGTTTTCTGGGATCTAGCTGATGATTTTATTAAGTATCCTGAAAGGAGGGGAAAAAATCAAAGATAATTATAAATTTATAAATACATAATTCATCAGTATAAAGTGATTTTAATGGGATGGATACAGAATTATCTATTTCCTCATGAAAATAACAGAGATGTTCTGATTAAGCCCATAATCTACTATATGTGAAATTCTAACCAAACTGATGGGGCACATTTTCTTTTCTGAAACTACCTTTGATAAGAAATGCATTACAAACTCATCAGTTTGGCTTCCTGTTAACAAAGAGACAGCAGCCGTCTGGATCATTCTGGATTCACAGTGAAACTGCCACACCATGTATCCTCCAACTAAAGCCGTGCAAGTTTGACAAGGGGCAGATGAATCCAGGAGTTATTGTGCAGGGGTTTAAATCTATGCGGCAGCTGACGGTTGAAATAATCATCTATATATCGCTCTGAGCTAGCTGGGGAAAGGTTGAAGCTGTATATTTTCAACATATCTAGTCTAATGGTTAATCTGTTGTCTTGTGCAGGCTCTCTCAGGGTGGATTTGCAGCACATACTGACAGCTTCAAGGAATTGCTCATGGTCGATGTGGATTCTCAAAGTGCAGGGTAGATGAATCTGACTCCGCTTGAGTTGGAAAATGGGAAACTCACCTGACTGGTTTCCCCAAATGCGAGGGGACCTGCCAGACCCCTAGCAGGTTGGATAGCAGGGACCTTCGAACTACTAAACTACCTCTGCCCCTCCCGACTTACCCAAATCTGTGCGCTTGAAGTGGGCTCCATGTGTGTTCCTTTTGTTGTCTGGCCATCGTGGCATATGGGGAAACACATTGTCAGTTTTGGAAACCGGACGGCTAGGAAAATGTGAGAACAGTAATGAGAGCAGAGATCAGCAAACTTTTTCTCTCAAGGGCTGGCTAGTAAACATCTCAGCCTTGGCGGGCCACTAGATCTCTATTGCAACTTCTCAACTGTGTTGTACAGTGAAAACAGCCATAGACAGTAGGTCAATGAATGTGGCCATGCTCCAACAAAACTGTATTTATAGCCATTGAAATTTGAGTGTCCTGTCATTTTAATGTGTTACAAAATATTGTTCTTCATAGATTGTCCCCCAACCATTCAAAAATGTAAAAGCATTTGTAGCTTATGGACTATACAAAAACGTGTTCCAGAATATAGTTTGCTGACCCTGGAACTCGAGAAATATAAGAAGAAAGCAGCTCTTGATGCTGGGCATTTGGCAAGTCTCATCCTTACTCTGAAACTTGTCTCCCACCAACAGTTACTGCACATGCCAGGACTACAGAAAGGAGTCAGATACACCCTTTGGCTTCAAAGCCATGAGCATCTCATTGGTGTTAGAGTAAAGAATAGGGAAAGAAGGAAAGGAAAGTTGAGAAGGGGCTGTTTTGTTGGACTCCTGTATATTTTTTTCACAGTTTGATTCAAAGTAAAAGTTATCTTCCATCTTCTACTACCTTCCCGATCTCCAAACTCCATAGCATTAATTCAAGGAAGTTCTTGCATTTCTCATTTTAGTCATGTATTTGCACTTAGAATTCCATTTGTTTACCTTTGTGTTTTATCTCTGAGAAGCTAATATCTAGTCTTCGTTTGAGACTTTTCTTTGCTCTTGAGATGATAGAAACAATCTGTTCCAAGGAAAAAAAAGAAAGAGCCAAAGGCAACCAGATCTCCAAAAGGAATTTTCTACCAAATGCCGAGCAGAGCAGAGCATTGGGCAGGTTATTACAGCAGGTCAAGTTTTTAGCGAAGATATACGAGCTGAGATTCTAGATACAAGGCATTTTGATGAATGTTGGACTCCTACCAGGATGCATATAGAACATGAGGCTTATGGTTTGAGATGGGGAGGGGGTGCATGGGTTCGGGAGGTAACATCTAATCCACCCTGTTTGATTTTCGAGGATCCATTAGGTCTGCGGTGTTTCCGTAGAGAACATTGCAATCCAGGTCATGTGGGTTCTGTTAGTATATTTATATAGTATTTTTCCTCTCTCCCATGTAGGAGCTGAATTCTTTCATTACTCTGTGTTGATGGACTCAAACTTACACAATTCAGGTTTCCCAGGCAGTGAATAGAGCCAGAAATACACCCTGTGATTAGCTTCTACATAACCTATTGTTCCTGAAAATCTCCCTCCCCATCCTCCTATTAGCTCTACAAAAGCCAGAAATGAAAAAGCTCCAACAAACCTCCCCTCCCTGCCCCCCTCAGCCTACCTGGGGGCAGGTGCTCCTGTGCCTATGCTGGGGCTGCAGGGCCACTTGGAGATACTTTCCATCTTCATTTTACATAATGACAGGTTAGTGTTATTTTCAACCCACATCCTCTAGATTTTCCAAATAAATGTATTTCCTGTTCCTCGGCTAGAAGTCGTGAAATTATCCTGCCTGATAATGTAAATGATAAAGTGATTGTTCAATTATAGAGAATTACATATGTTATGTGTTGGAAATATTATTATTGTTTGCGTTGCGTTTGAGAGACAGTGTCCTTCATCCTTTCGTATTTCATCTGTGTATCAATATTCCCCATGATCTTTCAAAATATAGGTTTATGGATTGGTCTTATCAATAATACTGCGAAATGTTCACCAGTTTTCTGGGGGCAATGAATGTTATCCCCAGGTTTTCAGACCAGAAGCCCTCATTCCAAGGATATCACCCACTATAACTTCCCCATGTTCATGACCTGCTTATGACCCTCTAGGCATAAAACTTGGCTCTGATGCCTGCCTCACTGTGTCCTAGCCTCCTTAGTGGCTCAATCTCACTGATGGGCACATGACATTTCCCGCTTATGGGATTCATCCTGAACTAACAGTCAAGTGCTCCTATACAGCAATTATAAAACCAAACTTGCAGTGTGGATTATTTATCTGGCATTTGTTGTTCTTCTTGTTTTCCTTCATTGCTTCTGGAAGCATCTGCACCTTCTCACCTATCTGTTTTGTGTGACAGGCAGCCAGGGTTCTGGTAGTCTATGATTACAAGACAGGAGACATCCTTCCGGAAAGCAGGGGCCATTCTGTGCTCCTGTCCATGGATTGCTCTTTCGTGGCCACATTATAAGACCTTGAGAGTTAACTAGCCCATATTTTCTGGGGAAAGGCTAAGGCTTTCCATCATATTAGAGAGAGGTTGGGTCAGCTTAGGAGTTTTGTCCATTGTGAATTACCTGTTGGGAAATTACGGTATTACTGTAACTTAACATGATTTTTCTTGGGGAGAAAGTTTGGTAAACATACAGAAAGTAGGAAGCACACTGTTACCATCCCTAGTCTGGCAATTTTACCCTCTCTCCTTACCCTGGTTTTATTTTAGTTCATTTTTTACCTGTGCCAAATGTTTATTTTCATTGTAAACAGTCTTAAATTTAAAATACACACTTTAAGGGGTGTCTGGGTAGCTCAGTAGTTAAGTGTCCGACTTTGGCTCAGGTCTCACAGCTCATGGGTTCAAGCCCCGCATTGGGCTCTGTGCTGACATCTCATAGCCTGGAGCCTGCCTTGGATTCTGTGTCTCTGTTTCTCTCTCTGCCCCTCCCCTGCTCACCATCTGCCTGTCTGTCTCTCTCAAAACTAAATAAATATTAAAAAAAACTAAAATAAAATATACACTTTAAGTCCGCTCAACACTTTTTTGCCAGCCTCTGTACGTCTCTCTCCCATCTCTACCCCATCCTCAAAATTAGACACATACTAGAAGCAAAATTTCCTATTTTCCTTTTCTTAGAAAACTTTATTTAAATTCAAGTTAGTCAACATACAGTGTAGTATTAGTTTCAGGAGTAAAACCCAGCAATTCATCACTTACATATAACACCCAGTGCTCATCCTAACAAGAGCCCTCCTTACTGCACATCACCCATCCAGCCCAGCCCCACCCACTTCCCTCCAGCAACCCTCAGTTTGTTCTGTTTCAGAGAGAACAAACTTATGTTTTGTCTCCCTCTCTATTTTTCTCTTAGTTTTCTTTCTCTTCCCCTATGTTCGTCTGCTTTGTTTTTTAAATTCCACATATGAGTGAAATCATATGATGTTTGTCCTTCTCTGACTTATTTTGCTAAACATAATACACTCAAGTTCAACCCACATTGTTGCAAATGGCAGGATCTCATTCTTTTTGATCGAATCTCAGTTTTAGTCAAACAAGATTTATATCTTGAAAGATGGAAAGCACACACCCACTTTTTTTTTTTTTTTTTTGTCATTCATGACACGAAGAGATGCTACACATCCTTCCTTCTTAGGAGTTGCAAACCTGTGGCATTTAATACAAATTAGGCAGCAATCATGGCCAAGTGACCAAATCTGCGGTGTGGGACGAAAATGACACTTTAACATTGAAGATTGATAACTTGCAATATAATGATTAGTCAGTAGGATGCATTCTAGCAGACTTCAGGAAATAATGGGTCTGGTCTTGCGGCTAAACTAAGTTTTTGGTGTCTGTGTATTATGTCATAGGGGAGAAGGGTCCTCTGTAGGTTTTTGGAAATTATTTCACAAACAATATTGTTTTCTGACATATTATCCCTTCTGACGTTGATGACAAAAACCCAGCAAAAAGAATTTCAACAAGCCATCGGGGTAAAAGAAAAGAAAAAGAAAAACTGCAGTTCAGCTGTGAGGAAGAAACTTCCCTTTTCATGTAAAGCGATCATTCTATTTAATGTTAAAACTTGTTTGGAACTTTCCTAATGAAAAATTTTGCAGAGGATTCATTTCCGTTTTCTTTTTCTCGTTATTGTTTGGCAGTCAAGGTTGCAGCTAGATCGCGCTATCCCAAAGACCCATTTGAGTTCAAGGACACAACTCACAATTCTCGGCTTGTGACCGAGCCAGGTGAAGGAGTTCTGGAGCCCGTCCTTATTTTAATAACTGCACCCCTTAGTGTTCTAGCTTAACATGCTGAGCTCAGTTGAAGAAGAAAGATGTACTATTGTTGATTTCAGCATGCCTTCAGCTTGTTGGGCAGCAAAAGACCAAAGAGAAAAGCCATAGAAAACAATAAATAACAATTAAAGTGACCCTGCCCTCAAACTAGCAGCTTGCTCAAGACTTTAGTCGGAAGCCCTGTTAGCTAGATGCCTTTGCGTTCAAGCCACTTTGCATGCCGCTCACTCTGAGTGATTCCAGTGTGAATATGACATTACTAATGACCTGCTAGGTGTGTGCAGATGTGGGTTTCTCCAGATGTGGTGATTCATAACGTAATGGAGATAGCCAGTCGACTCATGTTTATGGGTTGTTTGCCTTTTATTGCATTTCCGAATTTATTCGCTTTGAACTGTTTTTTAACTCCAGCCAACAAATTCACCTTTAAGTGTCAAAGGGCCTCATCCCCCTAAACCCTGTGGAGGAAACAGGGAAGAAGGAATGTGCCCCAGGCTGGAGCTGAGCATAAGATCCATCACATGTCAGCACTGGGCTATTTGGGAAAGCTGAAAGGTGGAATCCTGGCCCCATTTTACTCAAAAGGCCCACAAAGAGGCGTTGGTAACCCTGACACAGTGTTTGCAAGCTGGCGAGGCCAATAAAAAAAGAGATTTCTGTTTTAAAAAAAAATCCAGTAAAATATAGGATCATCTTGAAATAAGCCCAGAGTTCTGGCCAGTGTTTCTGGAAGATGTTGCCTTGCTTTCGCTTGAAAACAGAATGCCGATGAAGAGTCGAGTAAAATGTTGTTACAGATGTTCGACTCTGCGTTAAGGCTGTTGGAATTACCACCACATCTTAAATCAATTCCCAGAACATTGTCTGGAGGTTATGTCATTGAAATAATGAATCCTCTTTAGTCAAGTATAAGCAAACATGTTAAAACATCATTGTAACTTTAAATTAAACTCTAGCGCAAACCAAGGGATCTGAAGCCTCATTAGACTTGCCTGACATTTTTCTAGCACTGAGTCTTCCCAAACTGTAAAACTGTTAGATTCAGTGCCTATTAGACAAGTGAGCTCTGGGAAGTTACAACAGCACATTAAGTGTTATACTTAGGGATGTGCAAAAACAAGCCCTTGAATTTTATGAGGACTTGGAGACTGGATGGAGTTCAGCTCCTATAAAAATTCCACGTAAGATTCCTGAACTTGTTTGTGTTTTAAAGAAGCTGGCAAGTCAGGTTCCTTTCAGAGATCATATCGTCCACAGTGTGGTGCAGGTGAAAATGATGGAGACAGAGGTGTATTGTAATTAGCCAGATTAGCCAAAACGCAGTCTAACTAGGAGCCTGAAAATGTGCATTGACAGGAGGTGCTGGCCAATTACTTCAATACGTTTGTCTCTCGTGAAAGTAAGTAAATTTAAGTCTCCTTTGTAATTCAATTTTTACTCCTTTCGTGTAGTCACAGAAGCCATGAAATGAAAATTATATTTTATAGCTTAACTAAAAGTTTTTCTAGGTCTGCTTTCTTTAAATATGCAGAAATTGATAGAATCCATAGAAAGGCTAATAATTAAATATGGTTTATAACCTACTTATGAGAAAGAAGTTATCACTACTTCTCTCATGGGATCTAAGCCATATGTAATGGTCTCCATTACCCAACGTTCATATATTTAAGCTGAAGACATTTCCCCCCCCACCCCATTTCTTCAGGGAACAGATCTGCATTTCTACGCCTGTGAGTGCAGGAGGAAACCTTTGAACATGAGTTTCATTTAAGAGAACAAATCCCAGTTTAAATGCAGCATGATTATGATGGATGATCTTTGTGAGTTGCAATGAAAATAAATAGTTTCCTTGCGTAGAAGGAGGTATAATTTTAGCACTAGAACGAAGTGTCTCCCTGGAGCTGGGTAACTTACATGTCTTCCATTTGAAGATCGCTGCAGGTAAACAAACAGTGACAAGGTGCAAGGATAACCCACGCTTAACCAAAGTGGGTTATTATAGGTCCAGGGCCAATGGGGAAACAACAGTTAAGCAGAGGTATCCAACAGAAACGCCAATGAGTGTGACTTCTGTTCAGGTCTTAACTAAAATAGACTCAGCGTATAAATTGGACAAAACCATGGTAACATCTGGGGTCCTTGAATGAAGCTAAGTCATAGTAGCTTAGGTTAGGTGAAGAACCTTTTTGGATATGTCACTCCAAGCCTAAAGAGGCCTGTGTGATAGAGAAGCAAGGACACTCACCCCCACTAGACCCACTCACATGCACACATTATTTTAGTCTGTCCTGTGACTCGACGAATCGATGTCACCCTGAACACAGTACAACAACTGTAAGCGGTCCATATTAAAAGGCAACCTTGTATTATGGGTGGAATCAATGCAAGACTTTCTACCCCATCCTTAGATGCGGAAAACGCCAAAGTATACTTAGACACACACGTCTCTCTCTCTCTCTCTGTCTCCCTGTTCCTCCCCCTCTCTCTCTGTCTCTCTCTCTCTCTCTCTCACTGCCTTTCTACCCCATTATTAACCTGGGATGCCTGGCCTCCTATCCTGTGAAAGGAAGATGAATTCAGGTCAAGCTCAGAGTGCCTGTTTGCTTGCCGAGAGATGCATATCAACTCTAAGTGATTTTTTTCAATAGCATTTATGTGGCTTGTATTTATTTCCTTTAATCTTTTAAGTGCTGTTTAGTCTCTGTGTGATTTGCTGTGGATACTCATTTCTGATAAGATGCGATATCCTCCCAGCCACATAGTTCCTGCCTGGAGCCCTAAGTGACTGATAGGGTCGCAGCCTGAGCCTGGGCCTCAGGGGGAATGGGGCGGGGGAGCAGCTGCTGGAGTGAGTGGGCTGTGGGCATTTGTAGGTGCTTCCTTGCCTTCTGGAATCACTCTCACCTCAAACCGCGTTCTTGCTCCCTTTCCACGTGTCAGCCAGAATATAGACGACCCCAGACTAACAGTGGATTAGGGGAACCTACGAAGTGGGACACTCTGAAGCAGGTTTGGAAGATAGTTGGATTATTATGATCCCTTGGAACCATGTATGGTAACACTAAATTTATTTAGGGTTTTCAGGAAAGTACCATATAATGCATGTCCTGATATGGGTCTTCCTGGGCATTCTCGAGTAGCTGAGGTGGCGTTGTCCCCCCACCCGAGACTTGTACACCATTAACGTATGTCAAGCTTCTTTTGATGTCATCACTGCTAATATTTCTCTTCTTAGCTTTAAGGTAACGGCCGTGCATTCTGAGTTTCAAGGGTGCTTCCTCCCAGTCTGTGTTGCAGTCAACTCTAAGAATCCAAGGAACCTATTTTTCCTTCTTGACATTACAGCTTTAGCCTGAATTGTGGGGGTGGGGAGAGGAGGGCTAGACTTTTGCCGCTGATGCCCTTGGGTGACAGGCTGGGTGCGCATCTGCTAATTATCAAGCAGTTCTCTTAAAAAGAAGCATGATGCAGGCTAATACATCTATAAAGCTTATTAGCGGGTGTCTTTGGGCAAAAGCAGTAGAGTGTGCTGTGTTGTTTGTGAGCGAACCTTCATATTGCTTAGCGATCTGTGTGGTTTAGACATTTGGAAAACAGCCTTTGGTTTCCAAACCCCTATGCTGCCCTCCCTCCCTGCCCCCACCACATCATCCGAGATACCATTCAATGGCAACCTCCTCCTTCATGTGGGTGCTCTTCTCCGGCCTGGTTCTCCAAACTCACAGCCCAGTCTTAATGAGTTAAAAAAGGATCCTCTGTGCACGACCCCACATGCTCTCCCTCTAGGGAGGTACAGGGACAAGAGCCGAGATGGGCTATGGATCCTTGAGCCAGCATGCATCAGTGTTCCCAGCCCTGACTGATTGAAACATTGGCTGTCAAGGCCTCAAATCCTTGCCTCTTTCCAAGGCTCTTCGTCTGGCGTGCAGGGATTAGGCACCAGCTACGTTGGTTTATTTGTAGAATCAGCTGGTTGGCGGCTACTATGCTGCTATTTCCCATACAACTTTATTTCTGATTTTGCTTATGAGAAAACCCATTCGATTACTCAACAAAGTAACTAAAATTAACTCTAAGAAAAATGATTGAGTGTTCCCATATATGTAATATATTTTATATACAGATAAATCATGCGTTCTTTCCTTTCTTATGGTAGGGCTTTTACAAACTGGTTTAGTCTGTTTAAAGTGCATGTTCAAAGGCTGGAGAGTTAAGGGGTGATGGTTTCACCTTTTAGAAGCCGGCCTCTTTGACTAACGCATTTGGTCTTTGTCACTGGGTCCTAAAAGACAGCCATGAATTCCTAGTGAGTGACTGAGCCGTGAGTGTGTGTCCTTTGATAGCTTGCCTGTATTTCACGGTCTGCCCTCAAACTGTTCATAATCTCATGAGCTGCCTATATTTCCAGTTGAAGATGAGCCGCCATCAACACTGTCCCCCAAAAAAAAGCAACGGAACGGAGGCATGCGGAACTCACCAAGCTCCTCACCCAAGCTGATGAGGTAAGAAGAGGGGCCACGGGCCATGCGGGTCCCCCTTGAGCGCCTTCTCCTCCTCTCCTGGCCCCCTCCCCGCCTTGCCCAGGCCCAGAGCCGCCCCTCCCCAGCAAGCACGAGGCGGGGGAGGGGACCAATCGTTAGGTGGCTTCTTAAAGGCTGGAGTATTTATTCTGTCAGCTTGTCAGCAGTTAATGATAGAGCTGAAAAAATTCTGTCATGAAAAACAGTTTGAAAAGCTGTTTGAAAAATACATAGGCTTTAAAGTCTTAGCTGTCACCATGTCCTGTCTATGTGTAGTTCCTAAACAGCAGTGGCACTAATGACGGCGGCAACCAATCAGAGGAACTCATGTGGTTAGTTTGCCTCCGGCAAGTCTCTTTCTGCTGGAGTCCCTCCGAGGACTGTTTTCTGTACTTAAGGCCATATGTGAGATGTATCATCACAATCAAAAATGAACCTGAAGATTACCTTCCTTTTATCCTGTCGATTGAAATCAAATTTCTGTTAATTGATTTTGACTGATAAAAAAGTCTAATAATCTGTGGACTTGCCAAAGCAAAGTTCAAAAGTAATCCAGTTCTGCTCAGGCTAAAAGCAGTATTAATTATGAAATACGGCATGTGTGTACTCTTTCTCTGTCTTCCTTCCTCCCTTCCTTCCTTCCTTCCTTCCTTCCTTTCTTCCTTCCTTCCTTCCTCTCTTTCCTCCCTCTTTCCCCCTTCCTTCCTTCCCATCCTTCTTTCTGTCTTGACTATGGCTTCCTCTCAGAAATGGCAAATGAAACCAGATTTCGACAGACTTCTGCAGGTTTCTCTTCCAGGCCTCTTCATCTTTCATTTCCCCAGATTGTCTGCGACTCATGTGCCAACCCTGTGCTTATTTTCTCCAACATCCTAACTCTCCAGCACCCCAGTGATGAAACAAGAGTGACCCCTGAATGATAACTGCCTTGGAAATACCTGCCATCTTGATGTTTCTTCTTTTCATTGCCATTGGCTGCTCTCCTCCCTTTGATTACTGAAATACAATTATGGCCACTTCCCCCTACTTTTCCCTCCCTCCATTCACTTGCATCTTCCTGGCTTTCCACGGCCACCCTTCTGGGACACAGACGGGGCAGTCCTCCATGCGGTCCAGGGCACAGGTTCCCATGGAAGAAGCCCCTGGCCCCATGTCCTTTTCCGTTATGATCATCTCTTCCTGTTAAATGTTTCCTTACCAGTCCTCTGCCTGCCCATTCGCTCAATCTTGCTGGGGTGTTGCTGATTTACATGCTTGTTTACACTTTATGAGGAGCAATGAAATGCACCAACTGCCAAGCTTCTCATTTTTACGATGCCAGTTGTCATGCTACCATTCATTTCCTATTTACTCACCTTTAGGTAATCGCCTTATCTAATGCTAATAGTTTTATCCATTTAAAGTAGAGAAAAGCCCGGGCGCTTTCTTTTGCCTAAATTTAGAGAAGCAAATAAATAAATAAAGAGAAGTCTGAAAAATCTGAAACCTTTGGAGCCAAATTCCCTGTCCCTGTTTGCTATGTAAAGTATGGCTCATTTCTTTGATCTTGAGTAATAATAATTCTGAGGCGTTATACTGTTTTCATATGCTTCAAAGCTGTGTCAAAGTTTTGCTGCTTAAGGGTACTTCTTTATTCTGTTGGCTCTTGGGTACCAAGATGACAGGTCTTCTGTACGAGGTGGAAGCTTTTTTAAGTCGTAGCCTTCAGCAAAACATCAAATTACCAAATCCAGGGTAACATACTTCTACACAAATGCCTTTCCTGTAGATATATTATACCATATATATTAAATACTTTAGTGTTACACGCTACATTTTATGTGCAATAGAAAGTGATGGTTTGAGGTAGCCTTGGGGGGACTTTTTTTCCACAAGCAGAAAAAGCTAGTGTATACCGTATCAAGTATGGTTTTTACAGGACTTTCTGCCCGAAGGCCTTTGTAAATAAGTAATGATCAACAGATTGGCTGTGGGTTTTTGAAAAGCATGCCTATGTCAGTTTGCATGATGGGGGAGAATTTTCAAAGTGGGTCTTGCTTTCATTGCCTGTTGGAGAGGGGCTGAGGGAGCAGTCATCCCGGGCTGGAGCTGTCTGCTCCGTGGTACATCAGAATTGCTAAACGTGGGTCAGGCGGTGAGCCGAAGCTTGCCAAGCTACGGAACTTGGGTTTCTGGTATTGGTGCCTTTGGGCTACCGCAACGGCCACAGCTACTTCTGTTCCCACCTGCCCACCGCGGTCTCACTTGCGGCTCAGCTGAAACAGCCTGTCCCACGAGGAGTCAGAAAGTCTCAGACACTCCTTCCTTGCCATGACTTTCTGTGTCCCAAGTGCTCTGGAGACAAAGACAGGGTGCTGAGCCGTCGTTTTCCCTTCACTTCCAGCACGTGCAGTTTCGTTTGGTTGGAATACCTGGCCCTGACAGTGAGGTTGCCAGGACCTGTTTCTGTTATACGTCTCTTGTTGACTGAAAAGAGAGAGGCGCTCATGCAGCATCTGGTGGCTTCTCCAGGTCACCCCACCTCTTCACATACTCCCTTTCTCCTCTGCAGAAGATAGGGCTCCTAGGTCCTATTCCTCATGACCTGAAAAATCCATAAAGGAAGCTAATGACTTATTTGAAGTGAGTTTTTCGACATGAGTTTGCGGCTTGCTTGTTTGAGCGGAATCAATCATTCTGAACGTGGAAAGGTTTTAGTGGCCTATGGGCAGTGATAGGAACAGCTCCAAGAGAAACCGGAGAGCCCAGAATGGGCTAGGATGGGCTTTAATTTACCACTGTGGCTTCTGCAAATAAAACAGGCTCTGCGCGAGGGTTTCTTGCAAACCATCCGCCAGCATGAAATGCTGCCGGGACTCTGCACTAATGGTCTTTGTCTCCCCTTTGTTCTGGTATCAGACATACCCTGGTTTTTCAGTGTCACTTAACTCTCGGCACAGTCATTAGGTGAACAGCTTCGTTTTGTGTGTCTGGATCCTGATGCACTATGTTTTTTAGTCACCGTGACAGACAACAACTCTCGCAGCCAGACTGAGCCAAATGGCAACCGTCTGTGCTCCAAGCCAGGCATTCCTGTGTCATGACAGATAACCTTTGGCTTCCCATCCCCCGAAGGAGGAGTGGGCCATGGAGTTTCCCAGATTCTTGTTATTCGCGTTCCTTGTTGGTCTCTTAACATGGAATGATTTAAGGAGCTTCTCCTAGTTTCCCTTTAAAATCAACAAGCACTCATTGTCCACTTGTCTCTGCTACTGAGTCTGTGCCTTGGGAGGAGGGCTGTGTTTCCCTTCCATTGCAAGGCCGTAGAGGGCAAGCATATTGTCTCTAGATACCTAAGTCAAGTGTTCTTAATTTGGGGGTCTCACAGACCCCAGAGACCATCAAATGAAAGCTCTCTAGAAAGACTCTCTAGGGGGGAAAAAAAGGACACTGGGCACCACTTTGACTACAATTGAAGCAGATTCATGGACTGCTTCAATCCCTGCCCAGCTTACAATCATATTCAGTTCTTTCCACAGCCACCTTCACGTAGTTGTATTCACAAATGCTGTTGGATCCTGGGAATATTTCTCCATTGGGTAGGCAGTACAGAGTAAACGTCTGGGCTCTCGCACCATATTCTCAAATGGGACCCAAAAACACTGTGCATTTCAGCTGTTTCTGTTCCTTTTCTCAGATTAATTCTCACCCAGCAAAGGTTTATCGAAGTCTACTGTATTCAAGGCCTAGAACGTCTTTGAGGAGTGAAAAGTAAGACGGGTTACAGTAGGTCTCTGTCTTCAAAATGATCACAGTTTAATGTAGGAGACAGACAAGCGTGTATGGCAAAATAGAGTAGAAGGAGCTTGGAGATGTACTAGCAGAGGCCGTGAGAACAGAGAGAGATGTCATTACCCCTAGTTTGGGAGGCTGAGGCTGGTTTGTGAAGGAAGGTTTATTAAATCTACCCCTGACTGATGAGGAGAGTTCTCTAGTAATACCAATACCTACCCTTGTTCATTGTACTGGATGCCAGGCATCATCATTCCCAGAGTGTTATGCCTTTGAACACACTGAGTCCTAACTATAACTCCATGAGTAAGAATTATACTTTCCCCCACTTTACCGATGCAGAAGCTGAGTAACTGAGATGTAAAGTCTAGTGAATCTGGTGAGTCTTGCCTAATTAGGAAGATTGAACCCGGGTGGTTTAGCTTCTAAGCCCATATTATGAACTCTTTCACTGTTCTGTCCAATGGAGGAAATAAGGAGAATGCTCGGGCCATTGTAAGAGGCTTGGTGTGGTTGGAGCAAGGGGTCCCTGGGGTGACATAACTGGAGCTGGAAGTATGAGAGTATTCTTGCACCTACTCATGTAAGCCTTTGTCTGTCATAGGCATTGGGAAACCTTTGCAAGTTCTTGAGGAGGCAGTGTTTTGGGAGGATCACTGGTGACATTGTCAGGAGACGTTTAGGACTCTCCATCAGGGCAGCCTTGTGAAGACACACGTTACAGAAATAGAGAGGTGTGAAGGGAAGGCCCAGCCAGCCCCAGCCTCTGCCAAGGTCCTTTGGGTGCCACACCACTCAGGGTCTCCTATAGAATAGTGGAGCATAAGTGGGCCCCACTCTTCCCAAGAAGGACACACAGCATTCCTGACATCAGTTGGTGTTACACCTGCTTCTCCAGGACCTAGGAAACTTGGAGGAGTAAGATAGAGGGGCCATGAGCCATGACGATTCATGTAGGATGTGTTGGGTAGACAATTTACCGAAGAGATGGCCCACAGCCAGGCTAGCAAGGATCACTGGCAATACTGAAAACAGAGGAATTGAACAGGTGAGGGGAGTTCATGTCCCGAGACCTAGAAAATATTAGAGATCAGTTTGCTGAATAGGAGGGGAAATATGATTTGAGGAAAACAGATTATCTTCTTGGGCATTTACTGATCATCAACTGAAATAAACTCATCTGCTTGTTAAGGCCCATTTCTCTCTTTCACCTCATACCTTTTATAGGGTCTTTGGTGAGGACTGCCAACTTGAGAGGTTCTCGTAATAGCAAATGGCAAAATTTCCTGAGCCCAGTCCAAGTTGGGGACAGAATGCCACTCTTGCTGTTCTTTGCAACTGGCAGAATGAAGAAGGAAGGCAGGGACAGCTTAGCCAAGTAAATTCACCTCTGAATGCACAAATAGCAAGTGACAGGCCCTCACAGGACTGGAGAAGAAAGAAATAGGGGGGCTCATCATACCAGGGCTTGGGTGGATTTGACACAGGTCTCTGGACAAGTTGCATGTGCAGCAGAGGGTTATTATCCCAACCTCTCGTTTCGAGAGCATCGTGCATGCTCTCCTCTAGGATGGAAGAATCTGTCAGTCCTCCCAGGTTGTCTCCCAGACACAAAGGCAGTAATTTCCTTCTTGCTTTTAGAGTGGTGGCTGCCTACCAAGAGATGACGTATTAGGTGGCAGTAGCTCTTCACTGTTTACTTGTTAGGCAGGGAAAAAATGTATGTAGATAGATACAGAGAAGTTGAAAGGGACTTTAGTTTTGACAGAGTGGCTAGAGCCTGGTTTTGTCAAGGTGGCTCCAGGGATGGCCATCTAGTGGGGGATGGGGGTTGGGTGGGTGGGGGGGAAGTGGGGGCAGCTGTGTCTCAGGAGAGATGCTCATTACACAGGAGGGCGGGGGCAGTGTTGAAGGATGAGCCAAGGTAGGAGCCAAAAGTCAGTATCCTTGCAACATAACAAGAAATAGTATCCACCCAGAAATGAAATACACCCCAGAATGAGGCAGATTATTTATGGTGCTGAACACCCAGCTATGAGCCCTTTTGAGGAGGTCCGCCTGAGACACTCTTCAGCACAGTCAGACACTCACTTGCATGGCCTGTCGTTCTTGAACAGGACTTAGTTACTAACTGCCTTGTTTCTTTCGTGGAGTGGCAGAAAAAATGATGAGAAAGGAGACTAGAAAACTGACTTTTAAGCGTACTTCACAAGAACTAATATTCCATTTGCCTTTTTATGTTTGCTTATTCGCTGATTAGCTCATGGGAGTGGAAGTCAACAACAGAGAGAATATGAGTGTGGCATCCATGTTGGGAACCCCATCAAGTGACACAACAGTTCAGGTTCCAGAGAGTCACAGAGAGGCAGGGTGGGCAACCTGGATGTGTTTTTGTCATCTGTCCTGTAATTATCCATTTAGATAAGAGGTCCAGGACTAGGGTGAGCCATATGAGGTGCCTCCTTAAATTCCACACCTAGACACTTTGCTTGCATCGCTCTGTCCCTGGCCTTGCTGGATAGAACCATAGCCTTTTAGTCGGTATGCTGCAAACTGTTGCTATCTCTGGTAGGACTGACTCAAACCATATAGTTTCTCCATCTGGGCAACACTTTATAGCAATGGTTCTCAAACTTAGGCATGCATCAGAATCATCTACAGCATCTTGGTAAAACAGCTTGATTCGGTAGGTCTGGCTGGGCTTGAGAATTTGCATTTCTCTCCAGCTCTCAGGTGATGCTGATGCAGCTGGTATGAGAACCACTGCCTCCGTAAGTCAGAACAGTGAAAGAAACCTGATGTCATAGGGGCTCTCCTTACAGAAATGTTCAGACTTGCAGTGGAGCACTGAATAGTTGCTTCGTTCAGAACACTGTCTTGACCACCACTGGCGATCAAACATGAGTCCTCCCCGCTGATCAGCTACAGCATCTGGATCCAGGAACACTCCAGACAGCGGGGCCGGTTAAAGTCCTGTTTTCAGAGTCTCCCTTTAGATCAAGATGCCCTGTTTCAAATATAGTCCTTGAAAAGCGAAAAACAGTGCAAAAACCTTGGTTGTTCCCACAGCAAACTGTCTCAAGATATCAAAGGTGAGTAAACTGTCACTGGGCACATTTTCTGGTCTCCCTAAAAGGTCTGGTGAGTTTGCATTGACTGGCTTAAGAGTCAAGGAATTAGAGTCAGACTAGAGATCATTCATCAGTT
Source organism: Prionailurus viverrinus (assembly GCF_022837055.1). Classification (NCBI taxonomy): domain Eukaryota; kingdom Metazoa; phylum Chordata; class Mammalia; order Carnivora; family Felidae; genus Prionailurus; species Prionailurus viverrinus. The sequence continues at coordinate 37,681,087 of NC_062571.1, read as the reverse complement.
CCTCTTGTTAGTTGGTTGTTTATTAAGCATCTGCTGTGTCCTCTGCTGGGTTCTGGAAATTTGCTAAAGAGTAAAATAGGAGTTCCTTGCCCTCAGGAAGCTCCACATCTAATGGATGAGACAAAAATGCAAATTATTATCTCTGAAGGAGCATCTCTCACTTCTATAGGAACTCCTAGGAAGGGAAAACAACTGTCTCTGGTTATGGAGGAGGGAAGCTTCAGGGGGAACATATGAGACAAACTGTGAGGCCTCAAAAATATCCCAACAGTTCCACAATGGCACTTGACATTGATAGATCCACCCCACAGAATTAGTTTTTGCCACCGGGACAAGAAGCCTGCAGAAGGCTGAGAAATTCTCTCACGTTTTATCCAGCCTCTGATCTCCCAGGGAGACCACTGCAGGGTGGGGCCTCAACCTACATGGGATGCGTGGAATGACGAGAGAGCCTCTATGAGATGATAAATGAAGCCCCAAAGCTCAAGCAAGTAAAGGGTACAATTCAGAAACCATATTACAGGGCACCTGGGTGGCTCAGTTGGTTAAGCATCTAACTCTTGATCTCAGGGTCCCGAGTTCAAGTTCTGAGCTGGGCTCCAGCTTGAACCTACTTAAAAAAAAGAACAAAGAGCATGTTGTAACTTTCCTTTTTCACCCCCCTCCGTGTGTGTGTGTGTGTGTGTGTGTGTGTGTGTGTGTGTTTTGGTTTGTTTACTTATACTTTAATGTACATTTCTGAAGGCCAGTGTTGAACCCACTGCCACAGAAAAACTGGGATTTGCTGTATTTGCCTGGAAGGGGAACTGTGCTCTTTAAAATATAATACCGGCTTCCTCACAGCAGGTTTGCTAGAAAAGGGATTTGTGGTTTTGCTTTAGGCACTTGTCTTCCAGGCAAGCTTTTTGTGTTTCTGCTGTAGCAGGGCATTTAGTTCACTTCCTCAGATTAATTGATGGCAAGTGGCATTCCTCGCTCTGCAAACCCTCAAAACAATGATCTTCTATTCTTTATTTGAAGTCAGGCATACTTAATTTCTAGCTGTGGACTTTGGAGGTGTGAGCGAAGATTCAAGAAGCATAGATATGAAAAATTTAACTCACTGGAGCTCCTTGGTTGCTATAAAAATGAGGGTATTCCTGCACAGAGCCTTCAGATACCGGGACAAGGCAAAAGCTGTCCCAGGCTTAATCGATTATTGAGGCTCTCCTTAGCACGTTGTCCTGACAAAGGCTCTTGGGGCAATTTCCTACTGATTATTCACACAAGCTGTGCATTTCATGAATGCCCGCCATGCTGGTCTGCCTGTCTTTGCAGCTCAGGCACTGTAGTTCAGGGCTCTGCAATGGAGAAGGAACAAGATCCAGGTGCCTCCTGTAAGTGGGAGGGGGTGGAACGGGGCCAAGTGGCATTGGCTTCCGGTCAAGACCTGTCTGTTCAAACCTTGCCTCTCCTCTCTCTGGCTGAGCCACGTTAGCCATGTTACTTATCCAGTCTCTTTCCCAGGCACACAAATGTGTAGTCACAGCAGAAATTACATGCAAGTGTTACCTTGATGAGTAAATCATAAAAGGTAGGTAAAAATTTCAGCCCTGCAACATTTGTAACAATTCAACTCACAGTGGCTAGCCACTCATAGTAGCAACAGTAGTAGAAATAATTGTAGTAACTCTGCATTTGTATTATTGAAGTGCTCTACCTTTACTGTCTCCTTTCAGAAGAGCTACAAATAAATGGGTGGGTTGTTAGCAGAGTATAAAGAATGATAATAATAGTGGTAGTTAACACTTCTTGAAGGAAAGCTCTGTGTCAGGTTCTATGCTAAGTGCATGACAGGACTTTACTCATGGAGTCCTCAAATGGAGTCCATTAAGTCATGATGGTGATTAACACTCATTTTACAGATGAAGACATTGAGGCAAAGCACAATGTAACAAGTGGTAGATAAGCCAAGATGTGGAGCCACTGTGCCATATCATCACTAAGGAAATAGGGGTTTCCTGCCCTCAGTGATCCACCCCCAAAATGTACCCTTTGGAGAACGACTCTTGGTTCAGATGAATGCATTAACTAGCTGGTGCACAGGCTTCCTTTTTCTTTTGAGCTGGGTTGTCATAGGTATTGATCCAAAAATGTGGATACAAGTTAAAGACTAGAGAGAAGTTCCCTCTTAGATCTAATTATATACATGTGTTGGGGTGAGGTGGTGCTGAGGAGGGAAGGGACATGGCCCAAACTCTTTGAATAAGATATTGTGTATTTCTGGTATAATTCCATGTATTCCTAAACTGGTGGCAGGATGCTTTTCTCCATGAAGTGAACAGGTGAGACTGAAGCACAAGAAGGGCAGCTGGGGTTCCTTCTAGGGACTGATATCTGATACTTCATGCTCCTTTTTCAAGGTGGACTCTTGTATGAGTTTCCTAAGGCTCTGCCATTTACTATTGTGGTCTTAAGTAAGATATTTACTATTGTGGTCTTAAGCAACAGAAATTGATTTTCTCATAGTTCTGGATTTTGAAAGTGCAAGATCAAGGTGTCAGTAGGGTTGGTTCCTTCTGAGTAGGAGAAGGAAGACTCTGTTCCAGGTCTCTCTCCTTGGTTTCTAGATGCCTGACTTATACCACTATCTTCACATGTCACATGTCTTCCCTCTGCACATGTCCATGTCTAAATCTCCTCTTCTTATAAATTAAGCAGCCATATTCAACTAGGGCCCATCTTAATGACCTCACTTTAGTTTAATTACTTATTTAAAGGCCATATTGTACAATATAGTGACATCCTGAGGTACTGAGAGTTTACAGGCTTTGTAAACTCAGTGTACAGACCTTGTGGGGGACAAAATTATGCCCATTTAACAACTCTGCAGCAGATAGACCTCACCTCATGGCATTCCTGTTATCCTAAAATAACGCATGTACATGGCTCAGTGATAAATGACAAATGAGCCTTGAATCAATTATGGTGCATTTTATGGGAGTCGAGATTACTTTGTGAGTTGGGGAAATGTATAAATAATTAAGATAGGAAAGACAATATCTAGTATTGCCCTTGATTCCAACTAAGTGGTTATTGAGGAATTGTCTGAGGACATTTGAATGGGTTCTCTTAATCATTTTGTGAATCAGTGATGCTGGGATGCTTTGTTCAGAGAGGTTTCTGGTGGTCTTCCTTTCTGTGTACAACAAACTGCCAGGTCTTCTCCTGGGCCTCCTCTGACCATGGCAATGTTGGTTGTTGTGCTCAGTGGCAAATGCTTGAACTTTCTTTTGTTTATATAAGCTCCATCAATCTCAGTTTAGCAGCACATGTTCCTGTAGCCAACTGGCTCTTCACTGTTCACCTATGTCAGAGACCTCTCAGGAGTTCAAGTCAACCTAAGCCACTTGAAGTTACTACAGGAACAGACATGGTAAAGAAATTTATCCTGTCTGGCTCAAAGTGGTTATGGATGCTCGTGTTGCTGGAATGAATCATATTCCTCCCAGATGGAAAAACAGTTATGGTCCTTCATGGAACTCTAGAGTGATCAGTCTTAATTCTTCCTATCTCTCATCTTTGCTCCAACAACAACCTTTCTTCAGTTATTTAGTGCCTTCTGGCTTTTTGATGTCCAGCAGTGGCCAAGTATTTCAGAATCCTAGCCTTGTCTTCCTCAGTGAGAGAACAATGCTTCAAACCTTGAGAGTCTTCTAGGTTCACCCAATGTTTTGGATGAAATCTCTATATCCCAGCTTTTCTGGAATGTCTCAAGTGATGAGAAATCCACTGCCTTGGGACACAACTCATGTCATTTTTTTTTAAACCTTCCATTTTTATAACATTCTTTGTGTTTGGAAACTTGATTTTTGTTCTATTGAAATTCCACACATGGTTCGTCGCCTGTTCTGAATCAGTTGTACACAATCAGTGGATTCCATCTTCCATTCGATGACCACCGTTGCACATCAGAAGACAGCTACTGTATGGGGCGCCTGGGTGACTCAGCCAGTTGGGCATCCAGCTTCGGCTCAGGTCATGATCTCACAGCTTGTGAGTTCGAGCCCCACATTGGGCTCTGGGCTGACAGCTCGGAGCCTGGAGCCTGCTTCGGATTCTGTGTCCCTCTCTCACTGTGCCCCTCACCCGCTCATCTCTGTCTCTCTCTCTCAAGAATAAATAAAACATTTTAAAAAAATTAAAAAAAAAGACAGCTAATGTGCCTGGCCTGAGTCTTCTATACCTCAGGTTGGGCCAATACCACAGCCAACATCTTCAACCGTGGTTGGGGGTGCCATGTGTGGGCTCATTTGGGCCTCAGTTCTCTGAGCAGGTTCTAATGGCTGCTAGTGGATCAACACTAAAATATGCTTAGATTGCTCCTCACCTTTCAGGGCTCAGATAAAATGTTACCTTCTCTGGGAAGCCTTCCTTAATGTTTCTCAAATACCAGGCAATTAACAGTTTCTTTCTTGGTATTATCATACCACCTTGCATGATATGACACTCATCACGGTGTATCACAACTATTGATTGACATTTTCTCTTTCTTGCTGTATTATGACCCTTCTTTTGACTAGGGACTGTGTCTTCATCATTAGGATATCTCCCATTCATGAATCAAAATAGAAAATTTATGTTTATTGGCTGTTTGACGATTTAAGAAATCAAAGTTTGAATTCCAGGTACCCTGCTGGTCAGAAAGGAAAATATCTTTGTTTGAGGAGATTTTTAATGTTCTTCAGATAAAACTTTTTGAGGAATATCTTGGATTATACATTTAAGTTGTCCAGGCCAGGGTGAGAGGTGTGTAGGGAGTACCTACTGCAACAAGGCATACCACTGAGACTTCTCTGATGCTTCTAGATATTCCAGTGCCAATCATGATTCACAACCCTAGTGTCAAACTGCACCTGAAACTAATATAAAATTGTATATCAACTCTATTTCAAGAATAAATAGGATTTTTTTTTGAAAAGAAATTATACCTGCTTCCTCCAAACCCCAGCCCCAGTTTAATGAGGATTGACATTAAAAAACTATCTTTTTGGGGCGCCTGGTTGGCTCAGTAGGTTAAGTGTTCGACTTCAGCTCAAGTCATGATCTCACAGCCCGAGAGTTCGAGCCCCGTGTCAGGCTCTGTGCTGACACCTCAGAGCCTGGAGCCTGCTTTGGATTCTGTGTCTCCCTCTGTCTCTGCCCCTCCCCCACTCATGCTCTGTCACTCTCACTCTCAAAAATGAATAAATGTTAAGAAAAAATAAAAAGAAAACAAAAGGCTGTCTTTTTTCTTCTTATTGAGGGACGACTGATCATCAGCCTTGTTTATTTACTTTTCTAAGATGAAAGTTGGAGGCCTTTGTGACCAAAGAATGATTCTTTCCCAAAAAGGTAGGGAACCCAAATGTATGTTCTTCCACCCAAGACACATATTTTCTAGAAGGAATTTTGGCCAGCTTGCTATATCATTTGCTTGCTTGCAGATTTTATGTAAATATTCTCCTGGCTGTCTTTTAAATCCTGAATGCATTAGGGGCAGTACTCAGACCTTCTTGAGATAATACTTCCTCTCTAACCAATAAACTGGGCAAGAGAATTTGAACCTGGCTCTATTTCTCTGAGGTAAATTTATTAAGATCCTCTTGCAAAATATGTTCTTCTAGGGCTGGGAAGAGTTCATTCTGTTCATTTTCTTAAATCTCTTCTCTTGGTGATTTCTATCCACCTACCTATCCCAGATGGTATCTACAACAACTATTGAAGATTCTTTAAGGATAAAAAAAATCAAAAGTTGCTCTTTCCCTGATCTGTGACCAGTTCTTAAGAGAAACTGCCATTTTATTTTAGCAGTTTTGACCGAGTTCAGTATTTGAAAGGTGGCCTGGTAGTTTACAACACCTTAAGACCTCCCAACAGCTTAGCTACTGAGACGCTATTCCAAGGTGGAGTGTTTTTCCCCTTTGAAGATTAGATATGACAGTTCCTATAGTAATCCAGCATGTTTGTTGAAGGTAACTTTGCAGGATTGCCTCACAGGGTATTTGTCATTTGGTATAGCCTAAAAGCAAATTCTCAGGAATAAATAAATGCAGCGAGAATTTTCCCATCTTGAGTGGGGGTGGAAGGAATATTGAAGGGAGGGGAATCACAATAGATATCTTGAAAGATTAATTCTAGGTATGTGGACCATTCCTGTCCCACTCTGTGTAGTGGATATATAAGTGAGAAGCATCAGAGAAATTTCAGAGGGAGAAATACTGAAAACTCAATAAAGATTACCCTTTGATGCTTGAAATAGATAACTTAAAAGGTAAAATCACTTTATAGTAAGTTTTTGGAATTTGAACCTATTTATATTTTCTGTCTTAAATCGGCAGTGTTATTTAGGGAAGATAGTTCCCCTGCAATGAGAGCTAGGTATTCCTGGAACATTGTCCCAATTATATGCAGTCAATGTTGTAGAAGCCCAAATGACCTCCCCTCAAATGGGAATATGAAATCACTATCACAGATGGAACCTGACAATGGACATAGTCCTAGCTGTAGGAGTATATTTCTTATGCTGTAAGCCTGTTAGACCTGCCTGATTTTATTATAATTCCTAAGGTTGTTGGCGAAGATCTGCCAACCCACTGGAGGGGAAGTCTCTAGAGCAGCATCTTCCCTTTCCACCAGTAAACAAGGCAAGAGAGCGAATTCAAGACAAGTTTATTAAGATGCACCTGAGCGTGAGCTCCCATCCAAGGAATGCTGCAACAGGGAGGCGAAGTGGGGGTGGGGGAGACCGTCATTGGACCGTTAGTGCAAATACAGTTGTCACGGCAAGGAGAGAGGGTGTTGTTTGGTATTGAAATCATGTATTCCAGATGTGGGCATTTGGTAGTCAATCTGCTCTGAAGTGACATGCTGCTGAATCTTTAAAGGGCTTCAGCCGGGGAGAGCAAAATCTGATTGGGCAAATTGCTAAAATATTTAAAGTGCAGCCTGTTAAAGCTTTTACTGCGAAGAGCATCACGTCAGAAGTTGTAGTCAGAAAGAGCAAGTAATTGGCTTTCCATCCTCATGCCAGTCAGTCAGCATGAGGCTCTATTCCTATTCCTTCCTCTTCATTGCCAATGCTAATAACAACCCTTTGGTGTGAGTGCGTGCGTGTGCGTGTGCGTGTGTGTGTGTGTGTGTGCATGCGTGCGGTCACTGGGGAGATTGGATAGCTGGTAAAATGAGAATAGGAGGGAGGGATATCCATGAAAAGGAGGCTAAATCCACAGAATGACGTGAAGGCCATTTTAGAGAAATAGGAACAGGAGGGGAAGGTAGAATTATTAGCTGATAAAGGTCACCTGCATTTCCAAGTGGCGATGGCAGTTGGGGTAGTTGTCTTTCAAAGAATGGGTTCTGTAAGCAAAAGAATGGCCTTCAGTGACAGCCACTTCCTGTGCATCTTTCAACTCCTCTGAGATCTAACTCAGGGGGCACTTTCCATTTATAATTTATTACATTTTCCACTTAGGTTTTCTTGTCCTTTTCTCCCCAGGCATGACCCCTTGTTAATTCCTGGCAATGATCAGATTGACAACATGGACTCTAACGTGAAGAAGTATGATTCTACTGGCATGTTTCACTGGTGTGCACCCAAGGAGATAGAGAAAGTCATCCTGGTGAGTGACGGGCCACAGAATCCATGCCGTTCACTTCTGTCCCAAACTACATTTGCCAGGAATGGGTTTCCCTAACTGGATGTTGGGAAGATACAGTCCCTGGTCCTAATTATTTTTGATAATTAAAATTAGGGACACATCGAAACAACTAGAACCCTCATCAGAATATGAACCAAGGATGGAATTCTAAATCTCTGAATATTTATTGGCTCATCATGATAGGGGATGGTCATATGCTGTGTGAAAGGCATCATGGGAGGCAGTAAGTACGGTCATCCCTACGAATGTGGCTCTGCTTGGCTTCTTTACACCTTAGTTCTCTTATATCTAAGAAGGTGAGATGAGATTGACCCTAACCCCTAGGGTTGTACTGAAGAGTAAAACCCACATGGGACTCAATAGTTACTTACTATTATTATCATTATTATTATGAAATGCCATGAGGAAATGTGAATGCTACCAATATAGTAAACAATATCATTTGTTTATAACAACATCTTGCATTCTTCTAGGTAATAGCCTTGCGTATTTGGGATCCTGCCTAACGCATGATGCAAAATGCATTTGGCGATGATGACAACGATGACCCACGCATGGGTCTATCTCGGGGAGGTGGGAGCTCAGAGCCCCGTTTTGTGGTTGTGTCATCTCGGCAGCAGCAGTGGGCTTTTTCTGGTCTGTCCTAAGAATGTCAGCCTAGAGAACAATCCATCTACTCTCCAGACTTGTCTTGTTAACAGCTTTAGGTTTGAATGCCCACACCAGCTTCCCTACAGTTCATTGTCTTGCTAATCCATGAAAAATGGATTAATAGGAAGGTCAGGTGGAAGGGTTCTTTCTCTTTTTCGCCTTCTCATTGCAGATCACTGTGCCCTGCTTCTTTATGTCAGCGGGGAAAATCCTATCATTTCTGATGTCATGGCCACCCTTCTTAGAAAAGGAGTCCCTCAGAATGGCTTTGTACTCTAATCCACTAGACTTCCCTGCGTTTTACTGGAATGTGTGTATGTGTGTGTTTTCTCAGTTTAATTATAATCAAGCAATTAAGAGCCAATACAGGGTTGTGCTAGAGACTGTCTTGGAGGTGTGAAAGTCACAGACAAAAGCACAGAAAGTCAGAATTCTCAACAAACAGCAATTGTCCAATTTACCAGGAGCGCAAATGGTTCTAATCACAAAGGTGCTCTGTGTATTTACATCCTGTTGTATTCACTGCACTTTTGCCCTGGTGAACCAAACTCAGAGTGGCACTACCCATCTGTGGCAGGTAAAAGGGCTTGGTGCTCTATCTGGAATCCGGGGTCTTAATGGCTTGCCTATATTCCTGAAGAGCATATGGCTAGTTGACATCCAAACTGAGTTCCCTTCTGGCATGAAAGAGTTTAGGGAAGTGAGTTACTACTACCTGTCATCTGAAAAATAACATCATTTAACAAAACATTTTTAACAGGCCATTTATGTGCTAGGCACTGCTCTTGTTGCTGGGGGTACAGTCCCTGACTAGCTGATGTTCTAGTGGGGCAAAGAGAAGATCTCCAGGTAGATGATGAGTATAGAAAAACATTTCAGATACTGCTACAGTGCTATGAAGACAATCGAGCAGGGCCATGGGCTAGAAAGGGACTGGGAGGTGCTAGTTAGTGTGGTCCAAGAAGCCCTTTCCAAAGTCACACTGGAGCAGAGATGAGCATACTCAGAAGAGCCAGCTGTGTGAAGATGCTTTGGGGTTGCATGTACCCCCTGGATGCAGGACACTAACTGCTCTGGGGGTTAGAAAATATGAAATGGCCTCAATCTTGAGGAAATGATCATTTAATTAGAAGATGTAAAATGTAACCATGGAACAATATATTTAAAGCTGTGTTATGAGGCACAAGATTCAAATCTAGGGGAGAAGGACTAGGATGTATCTAAGTGGCCAGAGAAGTCTTATTGGGTGCACGCAGATTGTGCTTTGAAGGGGTTAAGGCGATGAAGGCCCAGACTGGGTTAAGCCTTCAAGGATGTGTCAGAAGCACAAGATGTGCATGTGAGTTGCTGTACTGGGTCTTAAATCTGGCAAAATCAGACTCTCCAGGAACTGGGGTCTTGACAAGATTCTGTGGGTCATGTTACTGTGGCCAATCTAAAGATTGGTATTTTGGTCCCCAGAGCTAAGCTCCTGTGGTCAGCCACTTTGCTAGATGGTGCCTTCCTCACCTCCCAGTGACTTCCTCAACTCCCCAGATTTCCAGCCCCCACTCTGAACCCAGGTTGTATTCCTGAGGCTCACTGAAGAGAGCTAGACTCCCAGGTGACCTGACCAATTAAAAGTAATTAGAAACCCCATCACAGCATGTTACAGACTCACTGATGCTCTGTTGGTGGTACCCAGGCACTCACACTTCCAAGCAGCCAAGATAACTAACTCCAGGTCTTGTCCATGAAGCGGTGATGTGGGATGTGACTTCCCAGTGGGTCCTTCTTGGTCACCATTTATAAGACATTTCTTACAGCCCCTGTCTTAGGTATAACTGTATTATCACAGAGGGAAACCGATAATGGTGACAGCCCCTGCTTTATTGTAACGATCAGGGAGTGAAAGCTAGCTTCTTCTTCTCCCTGGGGGTTACTGTAATAACCCTGACATTGTCGTGAATTGCAATATTGGCATTTAAACAATCAATACACTGGTCAATTCTAGGGATTAAATCAAGCAGAGTTTGATATGTGCAGTGAACATTAATATGCCTCCCCCAAAGCATTGTGAGCCACATGGGACCATCCAGGCATGCAGTGAGTGGAGAGGGAGCAAGCAAGGCAAGAATAGGAGGCATTGGACCAGAAGGAGAAGCAGAGAAAGGCCCACTAACTGGCCTCCTGCGTTATTCTCTTCACTAACACAGTGGGCAAAGGGGCAGCAGTGGCTAACCATTTTTGTGGGAAGCTGGGGTCCTCCTCTCACTGGAGCGATTTTATTCGTTTATTTGTCTCCTTTGTAGATCCAAACCTAGGGTTGGGAGAAGACATGGGCTTGTTTCTCTGGCTGACCTTTCTCTAGATCCTTTTAATTGTTATTTGGGAATAGTCTTGTGACTAAAGTAATAGTCTGATGACTTTCACAGGTGGGCCACTCCAGGCAGTCCCTGGAAAACGCAAGGCAGCAGTAGACAGGGGTCAGCAAACTCTTTCTGCAAAGGATCATATAATAAATAATTTAGGTCTTGCTGGCCATACGCTCTATGTCACAGCTAATCAGCTCTGCCATTGCAATGTAAAAGCAGCCATAGACAATACCTAAATGAGTAAGATTGGCTGAGTTGCAATAAGATTTTGTTGGAATTTAAATTTTATATAATTGTCCCATATTATGAAATCTTCATTTTTATTTTTTTTGCAACCATTTTAAAATGTAAAAACCAATCTTGGCTCACCAGCCATGGCCATACCAAAGCAGGTTGTAGACCAGATTTAGCCTATGAACCATAATTTGCCAGCCCCTGGCTGAGGATGTGATGTTCTACCTGTTGATGTGATAACATAGTGTGAAATCCCTTTGATGAGTCTGGAACTCAAAACTGAAACTTCTCAAGCTGAGACTAGCATAGGATCTGACCAATTTCATATCATTTCAGCAAGAGAGACAGCAAAGACAACTCCTTTTATCAAAAATTTCATGTGAACTAAGACTTCTCTTTTTAAAGAACATAAATATTACTATTCTCTCATATTTCCCCCCACCTAAATATCATCAGGAAAGACCACCTGCTCATATGTATGAAGGTATAACTTTCTTAAATCTTGTGACAAAGAAGGTCAGGTTATATGTGGGTATATGTTTACATATATTTGTGACCCCAGTATAATGCACACACACATACTCAAATTGTAAGTTTATGCGGCATACACATAACATTGATGAAATAAAAATAATAACACAGAGTAAGCACTCAGCAAATGTCTATCTTTATGAAAGTGTTTTTTTTAAATACTTACCAAAACACTGTGAGGTCTTTTCTCCAATGCTGGTGCGCTTTTCCATGTTGCAGACTCGAAGTGAAGCCGCCATGACCGTCCTAAGCGGCCACGTCGTGGTCTGCATCTTTGGTGATGTCAGCTCAGCCCTGATTGGCCTCCGGAACCTGGTGATGCCACTCCGTGCCAGCAACTTTCATTACCACGAGCTCAAGCACATCGTGTTTGTGGGCTCCATTGAGTACCTCAAGCGGGAATGGGAGACGCTTCATAACTTCCCCAAAGTGTCCATATTGCCTGTAAGTCCAAGGTCACATTATCGATGCTTTTTCCTTCTTTTCATTCACAAAAGAAAATCCCAGATGGATATAATAGCTGTAGCTTTGATCATGCCTCTGCTTCTTCATCCGGTTATGGGCCTGAGGACTCAGCCCTTCCCTTATGCTCTGTCTAGGAATATCTAAACCCTGGGAGACCTTATTAAAAGGAATTTGCAGCCAAGTTCAGCTGCTCATCAAGCATGAAGTTTAGCTGATACCAAATGTATTAACCATATCGATGTCTATACACTCTCTCTCTGTCTTGCCTACCCAAACCTAGTGCTTTGAGATATTATGATGCTCATAGCAGAATTTACTTATGGAACTATTTTTAGCATTTTATTTATGATATTATTAATGCTTCTGTGAATCTTGGTCATATTGCTTTCTGTTTTTAACTAAGTGGATTTAACAGAGTTCTTTCTTTATTTCTGTTGTATGGAAGGCCAGGCCCTTCCTCTGGCCACTCCCTGCCTCCCATTCATGTAGAAGCCAGCAATATTTTCATAGGCTTGTATGTGTACGCACACATATGTGCATGTGATATTCTTGATTGAAAAATATGCTAGGGCCCAAATCTAAAAGGAACAGTTTGAGACTCGACAATTTAGTGTAAAGATGCAGGATACATGATCTAGGAGGCACGTAATTATTTCCTGATCATTAATCAATATATTTTTCATAAACTTTTAAACAATTCTAGATTTAGGAAACTAGTAAGCTGATTTAGTAAACACATGTAGTTAAAAATAATCGCCTGAAGAAAAACAAATAGTCATACACATAGAAGAGCATAAGCAGATATATACCTTGCTAATTTCAGTCATGTTAGATTTGATTATGTATTTCCACAATTATTTTTGTACATGTGCTTTTACACATGGTCCCTTGGAACACATGGACTAGGTCTAAAAGTGTTTTGTAAAGAGCTTATTATTTTGCTGGGCTGTGTGTGTGTGTGTGTGCGCGCACATGTGTATGTGTATGTGCATGTGCACACATGCACACGAGTGTGCATTCTGTATGTATGGGTGTTGGGTGTATAGGTAATGTTTGGTGTGTGTGTGTGTGTGCATTCTGTGTGTGTATATGTGTGTGTCTCCTGTGTGCTCTTGTATACATGCACTCACCTGTTGGCCTACATATGAATGAGCTCTCATATTTGCTGGTCCTTTTTAAACCCTCCGAAATTTAACACACTCAAGCACAGCATATTGTACAAATGGGCCTTCCTCTATGTCTTCACATATTTCATTGTTTAAACAGTGCCCCACGTATGGAGTCAGTCCAGAGAAACATGGTGTTTCTATATATGTCATCAGTATTTCTTGAGTTTTGAAATCGTGTGTATACAACTATGCGGGGATTGTCTTATATCACAATTACTGCTGGATTCCCTACAAGGTGAAAATTAAAAGAATATGAATGTAGGCAATTGAGGCTTATGCGCTGGCGAAATGATTCAGGAAGTTGGTCAGACTTACTTTGTACCAAGTGATCCCTGGAAAAGAGGGATTCTTCTCTCAGAAGATACTGCTCCAGAGGCTGGAATTAGTAGCTTCCCAGCCCCGAAGCACTAAATGCCTCTTGCTCCATAATGCCACTTTGCAGCAGTATTTTGGGGCCTGAGAGCAGAATCATGTCTCTCACTGAGGCATCAAAGGGGGTTGATGGTCTCAATCTGAGCGGCCAAATTCCATCATCCCAAAGCCCCTTCTCCAGGAAGGAGAATGGGAGGAAGGCATCCGGGGATATATGGGGGTTGGCAAACCCTCTCCCTACACGGTCAGTGAGTTGAAGGCAACTCAAATCTTCACGTAGGCAGAGCAGAAGCTGGATCCAGGCTGAAGGACCAAGTATGTGAACTCCAAAATGATGCCACATGGTCCCTGGGGAGCCCTGACATGGATGGCCTGATTAGTTCTTCTCTGATCCCTCCTGAGGGCACAGAGCGTGTGGAGGTCATGCCTCTCCCCTCTGACACTTAACCCTTCTTTGCTACCTGTGCTTGCCTTCTCTTCCTCTCTGTCATTACCTCCTTGTTCTGGGTTTTTTTTTCCCCCACTGCTTTTTCGTTCTTACGGGATTTTAAAAAATCTGTTTACTGGCTTATTTATTTTTAATTACACCGGTAATATACAAATACGTTCTTGTTATAAAATATTCAAACAAGACAGAAGTATGTAAAGTCAAAAACAAACTTTTCCCTTTACCCCCAATCTTATTCTCCTCCCTAGAGGTAATTACTGTTATTAGTTTAGTGTATATTTTTCCTGAAATTTCTCTCCAAATGTACATGCATTTACGAGTGCATTCATAAATATATAGCTTTATTTTGTGGGTTTCTTTTTACATAAATGAAATAATACTTTTTAAATGATCTAGGACTTGTTTTTTTGTGTTTTTGTTTTGCACTTATCCCACTATTTTAGAGATCCTGCCCAGGCTACACCTACATGGAGAGCTGTTTTGGTCTCTTTACCTGCTGCATAGACTTTCCTTGTATGTATGTCCAGTGGTGTATTCAACCATCACTCTGTTGTTGGTCAATTAGGCGATTTTCTTGTGCTTTTTTTTCTCTTGCTGAAAATTTACAATAAAATTATATGACTTGAAGCTTAAGTTCTTCCCCCCTCCCCTTTACAAGATGCACATTAATTCCATCCCTCTCACGTCCTCCAGGTTGAGCAGTGCTATCAGTCCCACCTCATCATACCATGCTCACTGGCTATTTCCCCTTGGCTGCATTGGAAATTCTAGTCAGAGCTGCTGTTTTTGCCCGAGACAGAAGTGACCTGCTATTAAATAAACAGGCATTTGAAACCCACCCCCTCGTTACATTCTGAAAGCCAGAGGTTGCCACAGGACAGTTTCTTAAATCAAGACAATTTCCAGGCAGGAAGGAGATGTAGAACCCTGGCATTATTCCTCTCCCTCGTTTGTTAGCAACGGCTTGATTGAGTGTGGAGAGCAAGCCTGAAATGCCGCCATCAGCACCGACTACCCTTTAGATTAGCACACAGCTCCTATTCCCTTGAATGTAGTTAGGCCAGCTTAATGTCAAGGCATAAAAAAGATACTTGTTAAATAATTTCCCAAAGCTCCGGCTCCATCTTTAATTTGTTTTTATTTTTTTTCCCCCTCTTTCCCTCTCGTCCCTCGGTCTCACTTTTGCTTTTTCTTTCTTTTTTTTTTTTTTTTCCCTTTCCTCGATGCCAAAGGGTACGCCATTAAGTCGGGCTGATTTAAGGGCCGTCAACATCAACCTCTGTGACATGTGCGTTATCCTGTCAGCCAATCAGAATAATATTGATGATACTTCGCTGCAGGACAAGGAATGCATCTTGGCGTCACTCAACATCAAATCTATGCAGTTTGATGACAGCATCGGGGTCTTGCAGGCTAATTCCCAAGGTAAGGACAGCCTGTAATACTTCTCTGCTGTGCCTACAGGGGACAGGGGCTGGCAAGAGGGATATCCTTCACTCAGTAATTCAAAGAGGCTCACACCAGCCTGCTGGCAGTAAAACCTGTGGTCCGGGTGATGGCTTTCAAAGGGGCATCTGCCGCGTCTTCTTACCATCTCGGGAAGCAGGCTTGAGAACACCTGAACACCCACACTCCGAATAGCCTGCTTTCCCAGAGAGGAAAGCAGCCTTTCAATTGCCACTGCCCTCAGTCTTCCCAAACAGTGGCTCTGTGACCCGGGTCACCAGCTAAATGTCAGGCACTGAAAAGATGCTGGCTGAACAATTCCTAATGTTTCTCTGCAGTATATATTTTTGCCATTGACCTATGTTAAGCGTTGCCATTGTTATAGCTGCATGGGGGTGTTAAGCTTTACTTTGTTATCCGCTGACCTACGGATGGTGACCCCCGGACAGCGGGGACTATAGGGACACAAAAAGTCATTTAGCAAGAGGTGATGCTCGTCAGCCCACACGTTCTCTACAGCAGGCATGCCAGAGTGAAATGATGTACATCCACCTTCTCTGCTCTGCCCCCATCTTCCCTGTCATTTTCTCTGGGATCCTGGGCAGATAGCTGCTAGTAAAGATGTCATCTAGAAGTCTCAGAGAGGCAGCACAGCAAAACCTTGTAACAAACAGCCTGACTAATCTGAGCCTTGGCAGGACTGCTTCTGCGCAGGCTTGCCATGAACTGCAGGATCGTTGTCATAAATGGTCTGCTGGATGGGTGACATTGGGTGCGTGGTGGGGGCCTGAATCCCATCATTCCAGGACCAAAGGTGGAGGGAGCACAGCCGTGAGAACTCTAGCTGCTGGGATGTGAAGCGCGACCTTATTGACGGGATAAAGTTCAGCCCCATCTTGCAGCCCAGACATGTGCTGCTGGATCTTTTGTCACCTCAGCACCAGCACCACCTCCTTCCAACATCTGCTCAACAGTGCAGCAAAGCTGGGAACGGCAGTTCCTAGAATCCTCTGCCCTGCACAGTTCTGGGCTGGAGTCTGCCAATGAGAGCCGGGCACTGGGACGAGAACTGGAATTTGGAAGAGACAAAGAGACCTTGATTCTTTGGAGGCAGCGGCAGCCAGACCCTGAGCAGATGCGAGGTTCAAAGCAGCTTTTAAAGGAGCTTTCTGAGAATCACTGGCTTTGCTGCTAGGGACTGAGGGGCGTGGTGTGGCCTTCTTCGAGCTGCCTGGAGATCTGCAGTACCTCCTGTGGGGCTTGCAACTTGGTGTTTCGAGTGCAATGGCTCGTGGTGGCCTCTTTGACTTTTGTTCCTACAGCCCTTCCGATGGTGGCATCCACATCTAATTTTCTTTATACTTGGAATAGAGTGGCTTCTATTCTTGACGCAACCCTGACTGCTATGGTCTGAAGCCTGGTTTTCACCTCTCCACTCTGCCATCCTCTGCCTCTCCCCCAAATCTAAATCTTGGTATCCACTTGATCAGCTGGGCCTCAGGTCATAGCAACATGCCAAGGCTCTAAAAGAGAGTCTTACCTACCCAGCTGTGTACTGGAGAGCCAGAGACTGCCTTCTGTCCTGCCTGCTCAGGGAGCACAGGTGACAGAGGATATGAGGAGACAG
Organism: Prionailurus viverrinus; assembly: GCF_022837055.1. NCBI lineage: Eukaryota > Metazoa > Chordata > Mammalia > Carnivora > Felidae > Prionailurus > Prionailurus viverrinus. Next base: position 37,664,111 of record NC_062571.1, on the reverse strand, counting down.
TAAGTTGGCCTTCTGGGAGGTGGAAGAGGCAAGCCACCATTTGGTTCCTGCCTTTAAGTAGTTGTTCTTCCTCATGTGTCCTCCCAACTCCGTCCCAGCATGGGCGTCTCCTGGGGAGCTTGTTAGAAATGCAGAATCTCACGCCCACCCCAAACCTCCTGGGTCAGAATCTGCATTCTAACAGGGTCCCCAGGTGACTCGTGTGCACTGCTTTAAGGCACAATATTCTGCACGCTAACAAAGCCCGGTCCAGTGAACACGCTGACCAACCCGATTAGACGCTCCTCTTCTCCTGGCGGGAGCTAGCAAGGGGAATGGAAAGAAGTGGAAGCAGGAGAAGCTCTCCCTTCGGGCAGGGGGTGGGGGGCAGATGGAACTGAGCAGGAGGGGCCGGAAAATGCTCCCTTTCCCCAGCATGTCTGTTTTCTCCCAATTCAATAATTGTGATTGTCAAGGTCCATAGATCAGAATCTCAATGCCTGATTGAGTTACGTGTGTGTCTGACATGGGTGTTCCTTCCAGCTCTCATAAACCTGACCCCAGCCTCTCAGATCCTGTATGATGGCCATGCTGATAAAAAGGCTTCCCCTCCCCTCCGCACATACCTGATTCTCAAAAGCCTTCTTTACTGTTTTAGGACAGGCATAAGCAAGGAAAATAGGCTTTGGCGGGAGATAAGGAAGAAAGGGAACGGGAGCATATTTTTCCTGCACAAAGAAGAGAAGGGCACTCCTTCTTTAGTACACCCACCCCCCAGACACACACACATGCACACCAAAGGAGGCCAAGGATGTACCCCATGGCCAGTGGCAATTTTCAGACTCTAGGTCAGCAGTGGTGTGGAGCCCATGCCCCCCAGCAGCCAGCAAGCACTTCGTTCTGCTCTCAGTGAGAGACTGCTAAAGCTACCGGCACACTGAGCCCATATTTCCCCTTGTTTTCTTACTCTGTCTGCCCTTCTCTTGTCCTTGGTTTCTAACACCCTCCTCTGGGGACACTCTGACCTTCCAAAAGTCCAGCGGTGGCCATCAGCACAGGAAGTGACTTTCTCTCTGACGGGCAAGTGCTCTGTATTCATCTTGGGCTGCTCATCACACAGCCCACTCCTTGGGTTTGTCCCAGCCCATGGGGCTGGAGGGACGAACTAGGGTTCCCTGTCACTGTCCCTCCTTGAGAACTGTTTGACCAGCTGGAACGCTCATTGGCCTCAGATATTTTAATTACCCTTCATCTAGACATTTGTCACGACCACGTTCCAAGTAGATTGGAATTACAGGGTACAAAATGGATTTCGTGTTACTCTTTGCATGTTGGGAAGCAAATCTAACTTCCCCTGAGGGATAGCAACGTAGATTTCTGGCCACTGCTACCCACTTTTCATCACTATTTATTCTGAAGTCCTTATGAAGCTGCATCCTTGGCTTTGTCTTGAGAGCTACATTACCATTTCTCCAAAACTCAGCAGGACAGAAATGTGGACTCAGGGCAAGCGTGTGTGCTCTGGGGCGAAAATATCCGTGCATCTCAATGGAAAGTTTTTCTAGCATGATACCATGTAACATGAAAAATGTACCTTAACATTGAGGAGGTAGAGTCTTTGTTGAGATTTGGGTTCAGACACTTGCCAGTGTGCATTATCTGGTCTCTGAGACTAACAAAGCCTCTTTTTCCTCTTCTCTATTCACATTCCCTTTTGGTGCCACTGTTCTAGCCCACATGGTGTCAGAACTGACCCAGCCTAGGGACTTTGGACCAGACGCTTTCTGAAAAGATCTGAGATGTGATGGCTGGTTGTCAAAAACAATTACAGAGAAAGGTGGCATACCCCATGCTGGATGGTATATCCGATGTGACAGTTGGGTCTATGAGATGCAGTTTTAATATACAGCAGGCAAGACTGCAGTGACAATTATATAAAGCAGGTGAAGCTGCTTCTTGCTGGTCAGCAAACATCAGCTCAGAACCACTTTACAGCTCTTTACCAGCAACTAAGTGCCTTTATTTACAGAGCGCCTGTCACTTCCCTTTGGCTGGAGAGCTGGTATATTATTTAGCACGTATTTATCTGGGGAAAACATTTCAATTTAAATCAGCTGGTACAACAGTGGCTCTTGCCAGACTGTTTCCCTGTGGTTCTAAAAGACAAGAACTGAGCCTGGTCTTGAAAGGGAGGGTGGGTAGAGGAAGGAAGGGCCCATTCTCAGAGAGCCACTTGAGTCAGTACCTGAAAAGAGGGGGCATGTGATTGAGTTTCCCTTTGTGCTTTTGAATCACATTATGAAATGAGCATCTTATAGTTTCTTCCTGGCTGACCTCCTCGTGAAGGCAACTCTTAGAGAAAGAAATAGGAGTAAATGAGTGTCTGCTATGCATCAGGCACTATAAAAGCCCAGAACACAAAGATGGCATGGATTCAGCACTCGCCATCCTTGTGGGGCTCAGGTGAGTGGATGAGATACCCCCATAAACAATTACCGTGCAATGAGACAAGGATGAGGCTAGAAACAAAAGAGCTCCTCAGTTTATATACTTCAAGTGGTTGCGAAAGTTTCCAAGAAGAGGTGACGTTTGTGGATGAGTTGAATACATGTGGCTCTTGAGCACTTGAAATGTGACTAGTGTGACTGAGGATTTTTTTTTCTCCCTTTTACTTAATTTAATAAATTTGAATTTAAATACTGGCATGTGGCTAGTAGCTACCATATTGGATGGCACAGGTCTAAGTCATCAGCTTGTTGCCGTTTTAAGGGCTGGGATTATAGGGCTGAGATGACAGGACAGCTATAGCGATGGCAGTCACAAGGGCCAGGCAGAGATTGAGGTGGATTTGTAACAGCAAAGATAGCCCATTGAAGGCCAGTCAGGTGGGATGGAGGTGTGGATGAGCAAGGATGAAGAGCTGGTAATGAGTTCTGAGGTTGACTACTAGGTGGATATAAAGTAAGCTGAGGGCTCAGGAGGAGAAACAGGCTCGGGGAAGATGGCAAAGAATATGGTCCTGGTTCATTTGAGTTGACAGTATATGTAGATATCTAACAAAAAATACAACCATACCCTGACTATATAGGGATAAAGTCAGGTTTGAGGTTGCAGACTTGGAAATCATTGGTGATGGATGGTGTATAGGCCTTGAGAGTGGATATTTCCCAGAGAGAGAAGGCAGAGCAACCAAGAGAGAAGGGCCAAACCTGGAACCTTGGAAATGTCAACACTGAAGTGACAAACAGAGGGAGAGAACCCAGTGAAAGGGCCTGAGGGCAAAGATTGAGGAAGTAGGAGTGGGTACTATCAAAAGTAAAGGAGAAGAGAGTTGAAATTCCAGATAGCAATTTAGGGTGTATCCTAATTAAATGTTGATGCATATGTTTTCTTGAATAGACTATGAACTCTTTGAGAGGCGAGGACCATTCTTCTTTTGCTCATCTTCATGTCCCCAGTGCCTCTAGCACAGGATCTGACATAGAGTTGACATGCCATAAGAATTTGTTGGGCTGCACTGATCTGAAAGAAAGCAATGATTAGCACTGTCAGATACTACAGGAAAGTCAAGTAGATGAGGTCCGAAAAGAGGCAATGGTGCATTTGACCCTCAGGAAGTTGTTGACGACCTTGGCAAGAGCAGCTTGAGTAGCTTGTTGCCAGTGGAGGCTGGCGTTGAGAGGTCTGAAGCATTAATGGGAGGTGAGAAGTTGAAACCGTATATTACTCTTTCAAGTGCACATAGGGAGAGAAATAGGGTATTTCAGGGGAATCTTGTCAAAAAAGAGATTTCCTTTCTGTTTTTAGAACGTGGAGAAATCCACCATATTTGTTGGCTGCAGTAGACTGAGGTGAAACCCCATTGAGAGGGAGAGTTTGAAGCTTTAGGAGGAAGTCATTATATGATAGCGTAACAGAGAGAAGCAGGAGAAAACTATGTGGCCTTCAAAAGGAGAAGGAATGGCCCTGGTCCCTCTGAAACGGAAAACTAGATGAGGAAGATTATAAGCTGGAGGCAGTCAGATGGCTCTCCTTTCTTCACGAAGCTGCCAGTTTGGTTTTCCTTGAAGATCTGAGGGACCGGGACAGTTGGGACTAGGAACTGATGGTGACAAAGGTTCAGGGCAGACATTACAGTAAACATGTAAGGAAGCTGGCTGGAGTGAGATGAGGGTGTGAGTGAGTGTTGGTGAGGGCCAGCTGGGGTTGGAATTATGAAGGCGTCATGGTGCCAGTCAACACAGCTCTGCGATCTTCTCTGCAGCTCTTGGCAGAAACAGCAGAAAATGTACAAAATGGCTTGAGTTTGGGATAGCAATTCAGAGGAGGCGAAGGATTCCATGGAGCTGTTCAGAGGATATTAAAATGAATGGTCGCCAGGTCTAAAATGGTAGATGGGGAAGTCAAACCAGTGTTGGGGCTTACAGACTGAGAGGCCATAACAAAGCAGGCAATTAATCCCTGTGATCAAAGAACAGGGTGTGAAGCAAAAACGTGGGAGAGCTGAAGCATGGGAGGTTTGATGTGAGAGAGGAGTGTGTGATGAGCTCGGAGAATGAAATATTGCAGATCCTGAACAGAGTTTGGTGGTATTATGCTCATTTTGCATGCGGATTCTGGGTCTAAGGCAAAGCCCATCTGACTACCACCAGCACCACCAACAACTGTAATAATAACACTAATGCTTATGAAAGTTTGCTGCCATTACATGATAGACATTTTGCCAATTGAGACGATAAGGTTTTCACCCTTGGCCACACATTGTATTCATTTGAGAAACTTAAAAAAAAAAATCGATGGCTGGGTCGCACCTCAGCAACTGTGGTTTCACTGATCTGGGGTACAACCTGGACATTAGAAGCTTTATAAACTCCCAGATGGTGCAGCCAGAGTGGGAACCACTGCCTGAATTGGTCCTCTGAGGAGGCATATGTGGTAAGGAGGTTACCATTTTGATTGGAAAGGGAGGAAACTGAGGCCTTGAGGGGTGAAGTAATGGTTTTCACCTGGGCCTTCTGGTCTCCCAGGGATCCTAAACTTTACTATTTTACTTCCTTAGGACAATGCTGTTGGCTCAGCTTGTTGGTCTGCCTTCTTTCTTTCATATTTTCTGGATGGTCATTAGCTTTGTAAGACTAAAAAAACCTTAAGTGGAGAAAAAGGGGCTTGGGGTTGTGCTGGAGCCCAGGTTCTAGTTTCTACCAACTGGCTGCATTTGTCATCTTGTCTCTGTCACATGTCTCATGGTGATAAGCGAAGGATATTAGTTGCCCAGTGGACAGGCCTTCCTCCTGACCACAGCTTTTGACAGACGGCCAAGCAGAGATCCACCACTATGCTGCTACTAAACAGCAACGTCTCTCACCCCCAGGGCCAGCAGTGTGCTCCCTAAAGAGCTTGGGTCTCTTTAAGAAGATGGAGTGTGTGTATTTCAACATCGGGGTTCATTTTGGATGTGGTGTGAAGGTTTCTCTGTGGTTCCCTTTCCTGTTACATGCTCCGCATTCCTCAGATGCATGCTCCCTGTCCACAAACCCTTATTAAGCACCTGTTGTGTGCTCGGACTGTGCATGGCAGACACTGTTAGAGAGACAGGGATGCGTGAAGCACATTCCCTATCCTTGCAACCTCCAATGCAAATGTGCAACTGCTTCTGAATGCTGGTATATTACCAGGAAAGAATTACAGTCCATGGAGGCAAATATGGGACAGGAAGAGAAAAAGGAAGAGAGTGGGTTTGAGAGACACTTTGAAAAAATGAGTAGGATTTCAGCTGGTGGAACCAAATAGAGCTGGCTGCAGTCAGAGAAAAGAATTGAAGTAAGGGGCAAGAATGCATGGAGATGTGTTCGAGGGACAGTGATGAGTACAGTTTGGCTGGAAAACAGGGTATGTGTAAGACAGCAGGGAGGCCTAAGGCAGAAATGTGGGTTAGGCACTGAGGGATTTTTTTTTTTAATTTTGAGTTATGAAGCTATAATTATTCAGTAGGCACTGGGGAGCTACAGCAGGTTTCAGAGCAAGAGAGTGATGGGATCAGACCTGAGCTTCAGGGAGATTGATCTGGCAGCCTGTGAAGCACTGTTTGGAGTGGGAACGAAGAGAATGCAGGGGTCTGGGTAGGAACTGTGGATATCCAGGAGATCAGGAACCTTGAGCTGGAAACAGAAGGGGAGACTATTTTACTGTGAGACATAGTAGACGTAAAACAGATTACGTGATTGTCAGCTTCCTTCTCAGTGACAGAGGATAGTGATGAGCTCACAGGAAGAGGCCTCAGGAGGCAGGGCCTGGCAGCGGGAGAAAGTGGTATTGGTAATGTTGGGTTCTAGCCATGGTTCATTTCCATGTAGACTTGGCAGAAAATCCAGGTGACCATGAAATGCAGATGGCTGGAAATAAAGTCCTGCATTCAGGAGAGGGTCACAGCTAAAAGTCTGCCCCATGGCTCATTCTCTATCAGTGGAGTAGAACCTTGGAGAGAGGTATGAGGAAAGAAATGTGAAAAGCAGAAGGATGCGAAGCACCTTAGAAAGGGCAGAGAGGCACATTTGTAGAAGCCAAGGAACCACAACCTGAGCTGGGCTCCCAACTTCCCAAGGGATGGAGAAACATATGTCACAAACCTGAAATGAATGTCCCCTGCCTGCTTTTCTTCACCCCTCTAAAGTTATTTTTCTATATTCTGTGCCTCTTTATAGCTACAAGTTAAAAAATGTATAATGGCTCACACAAACACTCCAATAGACACACAAGCATGCATGTGTACACACACCAGCACACATGCATGTGGGCACACACACACACACACACACACCCAGACCTCCAGCCCTCCGTGACCCTCAGCCACGGTGACACTAAATGATGTCCACACATAAGCAGATGCTCTCCCTTGACTGCATTTCAACAAAAGTTAAGAGCCTCAAGTAGGGAATGACCTTTTTCTTTGGAAGAATGGCCAAGGTTCTTAGAGAGACAGCATTAATTGGGGGCATAGGGCATATCCTAAAGTCTGAGATTTCTTTTCCTGTTCCAGAGAAGAAAATGTGACTTCTCTTTTATCTTTGGGGGAGGCTATGTGGGTTAGGACCTCTAAATTATGGCAGGATTCAAAGGGTCAGGATTCAAAAGGACCTTCCTAAACTAGAACTTCAGGACAAAACCCACAGGATGGAATGTAATGAAGTCCACTGGGCGTTCAGTTTCAAATAATCACTGAAGACGGGTTGCATAAACCTGGCTGATGGAAGTGTAATTTATTTTGAGTAGTGATTGTTTCATCCTGGTTGGTCTGAGAGTGAGTGTGTCAGGAGCTATGAAGATTTGAGGGGAAAAACTAACCAACTCAAGAATGCAGCCAAGGAGATGGTCAGAATGGGGAAGCACTAGGACAGCCTATCCCTTGCCAAGCAGTTAAGAGAGTGGGGGGTTAGTGGACTGAAAGGGCCATTTTACCTTCTGCTCCACTGGAAAAACCACGGCCGATGGCTAATGATTAAGGAGAAACAGATTTTAGCCCTGCATAAGGAAGACATTTCCAGAATAGAATGGGCTGCCTAAAAATGTACTGAGCATTCTGTCGCCACAGGTCCATTTGCCAAGGGAAAGGTACTGACCTGATCTTTGTGATGAGAGGGACATCAAACCAGATGAGTTCTTTGGTCCTTCATAACTGAGGGTCTTTGGTATGCTTTTTATGTTTATTACATGGGGATCTGTGTTTTTGATGATCTACATTGTTACTCCAGAGAGAGAGCTATGGCGTTTGGTAGAATTGGGGTTATAATGGGTCTTTTGGTGGAAGCTTCCACATCCTTCCAGAATGGCACTGTCTCTGTGTGCAGTGCGGTAAGCAGTGCACATCTGGCTTTTCCGTTAATCTGACGACCACCCCATCTTCAACTCCCATGTCACCCTCAACTTCTGTCCTGCCAGTGTTTCCCCTTTGTGTCCTCCCTGCCTCACGCCTGCACACCCAGGCCACACACCTCCCCGCCCCAATCTCAAACATACCTATGCACATATCCTTACACACATTCTCCCTTCCTGAAACCAGAGAAGCATTTTTTTTCAGCGGCTCCCATATGACATTCATTGCCACAATATGGTCTCTCAATTCTGAAAGGGTTGGGGTGGGGGGTGGGGGCGGGGAGAAGCCATTTCTCTCTACCCGCCGAATGAACAAAGCTCTGTGCTAAAATATTTGTCTTCGGTTGTAACTGAAACTGCGGTTGGCTTCAGTCCCCCAAACCAGAAAGACAATTATACTTAACTGTTTCGAGATTTATAAATACCACACTGGAATAGCCTCTAGGTAGTAACTTTAGATACCCAGCCCAATAATTTTCTTTTATTGGTTTGTGATTTAGATCTTATTTTGAGTCCTCTATAATAAGAGTAGTACATTTCATTAAAAGAGCTTACTAACCAATAAAGAAAATCTGGCTTAGGGCTCGAGCAGGTCTCGAGTACAGAAAGGGGCCTGCCCCGTTATGTTTCTGTGGCGGACATTACAAGACTAATCTCAGCACAGGAGTGCACATGTATTACAGCAAAGCAGCATCTGCAGCTGCTTTCTTCTAAATGACTTCAACTTGGGAGAATTTTTCCTACACAGCATATTTTACCACATGAGAGATCCTCTGAAGACCGCCGTTTACTATTCTGGTAATAGATTCCCAGCGACGAAAACGAGGACACACAAAAAAACAAGAATGGCTGTAACAAGAGATGGGAAAGCCTGGACTCTTTGCTCACCCGGTGGTGGTTTGTAGGCCTTCCCTAGATGGGGCTCTTCCTTGGGGAGTGGATGTGGGGGATTAAAAATAAAAACGGACAAAATAACGTTTTCCTTTCGACTACATGCAGAGCAGATTGAGTTCCTCTCTCAGGTTGTGCCCAGCTTGGGACAACTGCAGTGAAGGAAAATCTTAGCTTCGGAGACAGAAAACAGATGTGGGGTGGTGCTGGGTTTGGGCTGAACTCATCGTCCTCACATCAGGCTTTACTCCTTAAAACCTGCGTGTGTAGTTAATGCCTCTTTTTAAAAATTGTAGGCCCTCTTTTTTTCAGTTGAGTCATGCACCAGGCACACTCATATGCACTATCTCATTTACTCTTCCTGATAACCTGTTAAGGCGGAGGTCATCTATCTCCATTTTACAGATGAGAAAACTAAGGCCGAGGAAACTTCAGCAGCTTCCCCACAGTCTCATAGTGCATCAAGGGCACGTGGAGTTGATGCCCAAATTGTGTGATTCCAAAGCCTGTGCTTTTCTTAACGCCTCAGTCAGCCCCATAGAAGAGAATAAGTGTTATTCTCATGAGAACAGGCCTCAATCTGTACGTCTGCTTTTAACGGTCATGGAAGCATCCCCGGGCATGCTAAATGTCTCTTTGCACCCAGAGACTCAAGGGTCTTTTTAACATTCTTATTCTGTGCATCCACATTTTGTGGGTCCCTGGCCCTCCTCCCCTCAGCAATCAGAGACCCTGGGATTCTCTTGGTTCTGGTCTTCCTTGCTACAAGAGCTAAACAAACAAGAGTAGAGTTGAGAGAAATATCAAGAACTCTGCTTAGCCTGCCTCTGTGAGCAGTTTAATTGTTGCAGCTTTTTCCCTGTTATTATAGATTTGCTTTTGGAGCTGTCAGAACAAAGGTGGAAAGTTAGAGACCCCTGATATTGCTCTCTGTTGTCCAGACACTTACAAAATATTTCCAGGTTTTATCGATTCATCTCACTCTCCAGGTGGAAGTTTCCGTAAAAGGCAGTAGATGAGAATAAACAGACCACTCTAGCCCCCAAAGCCTAGGATTTCACATGGTGTGTTACACTCAGAAAATGGTCCAGATAAATTGTCCTTTGGGAGGAAAGTGTGACTGTATAATCAAAGAAAAGTAAAAGAAGTCTTGTCATCCCGTGGACTCTCTAAGGCCCCAGATGAGATTCTGGATAAGGATGGGTCCATCAAGAGTTCTTTTCCTGAGCATTACTTTGGTTTATACCCCATGGCTGAGATTAGTGTCCCCACTCTTTCCATGGTCATGCTGTCACGGAGCTAATGGGATCCATAGACAGAAATGACACAGACATATAAAATAAGTTGTATGGCACAACTTGAATACACATATTTAACGATATGGGGCCTGCATCATTCCAGAGTAGCTTGTAAAAGGTGTGAGTCATTTGTAATTTTCTGAGGCATGAGTTTAATCCATATGCTGTAAAGATAACGTGCGTGCCCCGAGCCGGTAGATGAGCCTAACCAACCATCCAAGGGAGTTTTGTCTTCACCCATCTATGTGTAACCAAAAAACTCATATGAAGTCCTAAAACCTTTATTTCTTGTCTTAAAAATGGCCTTGCAAAGAAACACTGATCTATAAATGACCTTAGTTCTGGATTTATAGAGTATTTAGGAGTGTGGATTGTCCTTAAGTATTTCAGTCAAACTTCATGGAATGTTCTGGTGGAAATCATTCCAGAAAAGCAGTCATTCTAGAAAAGTCTAGAAAAGCAGTCACTGAGCATCTTGTTACATATCCCCAGTAAAGAGTTTCTACCAGCTATAAGAGCCACAGGGATGTCACCACACAGTGTGTTAAGAGAAGCCAGGGGCCGTTTTGGGCTGCAGTGGTTGGGGGCAGGGGCTCCAGAACAAGTGAAGTTCAATTTGAAAATAGGTATGATTATCATAAGTAAAGGGGCTACAGGCAGGTGGAAGGGGCTGAGGCTGAGTGAGAGAAGGCACATAAACAAGAAAGGCCAAGTGTAGTTCAGGCAGGGGCACTTAGCTATCTGTCTGCTGATGATAGAACAGAGGGGCCTTAATGGTCTCAGGGCGTCAGAGGAAAGGAGGTAGGTGAGGTCACTGTTAATTTGGGTGGGACCTCAAAAGAATGGCCTGGTCTATCACCTTACTGATCTCCCCACTCCCACCAACTGTCAGAAATGCATTTAAATGCTTAGCACAGCACCTCCTACTAGATGCTTGTAGAGGTTTGTGGAGTGAACAAATGAGTACTCCTAATATCTGTTGTTTGCAGCCTGCCCTATCTTCGTTTGCCCTCAAATGAGACAAAGCAGCTCGATACTTTGTTAAAAACCACATACTTTCCTCCCAGGCTTCAGTCACTCTCCATTCCTTTGACTGCTGAGCAGTAGGCAAGGGCTACAAAGATCCAAGGTGTTGAACTTGTCAGGCTTGTCCAAACGTTCTCTAGTAAATCACCCCAATCCTTGAACCTTTACTAATAGCTCCTGATCCTCAACCTTGCATTGGCCTCACTGCAGGTAGTGTTGCACAATACCAGCCCAAGGCCTAAGGAGGCTGTAGGATTGAGACCTCCAAAGTTTAACGAAGGGCAGAAACCCTCTCTACTTTCTGCTCCAGGGAGCTTTGAATGGTTCCTTAGAGCTTTCCTGGCCACGTGGAGATGGGCACTCCTTTTAGCAGCAGAATAGCCCATGTCGCCCTAATACCTGGGCAGGGAGAATTCAGCAGATGGGTTTTGTCACTCTAATTCATGGTGGCGAGTCACAAATGGGGCTGTCAGAGTGACGACACAATTTTTTTTCAATATATGACACAATTAAATAGGGTCAGAAACCACGTCCTTCACAACCACACATGGCAGCCCTGAATGAATGGACATAAAACACTTAGTAACTGAGATGTAGTAAGAGATCACGCAACATCAGCTACATTTATTACTATTATTTTTGGAGAGTTTTACTATTTTCTTTCCTTTGCTCCCCCAAGATAACAAATAGCAAGAGAAGAATTATCCCTTTGTACCTAGCAGCCAGAATAGCTGTTGATTGTGCTTGTCAATAAATAACACGTAGAAAACAAAACACACCTTTGGGAGGTGAGAAATCCAGGAACAGTAGATTTACAAAAGCCTACAGAGGAGTTGAGGAAAAACTGGGACACATTGACAGTGACCACTGAGATTTTTCCTCCATAGACAGGCTAGTATGGCGCCACATGATGGGGCTTCTCTATGAAGCAGAGAGGCTAGGTCTCAGCTCACTGAGGTTCTGGTAAAATGAAACTATCCAGAGTTGCTACTGTCAGAGTAGGGCCCATACTGCTCCGACTAGATGATAGGTTATACCTATCATTGCCCCTTGGCCTCTTTTCACCTCAAAAAAACTAATTTGGGCTCTCAGCCAGAAGATCTGAGGAACTTTGAGTTTTTAATTGGGGAAAGGGTCTTGGATCCCTTTAAGTGCCTAATAAAATGATGTATCTTCTCTTTGCCCCTTCCTTTACCTCCCCAGAGTTTATGCAGAAATATTTGCATATGGAGGTAACAAGTTACCTAGCCTAATGCGTTTTCCACCTTAGCTTCACATTACAATCAACCAGGAGTTCTCAAACCTCACTCAAGCCACATCCCAGAGCGATTGCACCAGACTCTAGACATAGGATGCAGGCATCAGAGATTCCAAGGTGCAGCCTGCATTGAGAAGTACAGACTGAGCCTCTTTACTCAAGGTAACCGTCCATGATTCTCACATGGGACTGCTAGTTCAGTAAGCTTCCATCTCCATGGAACTGGCAGCCTCCCAGGGTTGCTTGCGGGGAAGTTTGGAAGGCATATCATGGACATTATAAAAATAGGAACTATGGGAGAAATGAACTTTGACTCGTGAACTTCCAGGTGGTTCCCAAATATACACCATCCTGATCAGCAAGGATTGGGGAAAATAGACCAGGGGAATGTGCATGGGAGAGGTCAAGGCAGGTAGGTGCAGGTAGTTTTCGGGATGCTTAATCAGCAGTATAGGAAATGGAAGAACTTTGAAAATCAATCAAACCCCTGGGTATAATGACAGAGAAGCAGACTAAATAATGGGAACGTCATGGTTGAAGTTTCAAACTTAATCTATAAACCTACTTTTAATGGGCCCCCAGGTGATTGTGAATTCAGGGTGGCTTTCTTTGTATTGGATTACATGAGGCTGTTCCATATTTCTAAGAGAAGTCCAGGTGTGTGTCTCATTTTATTTATTTATTTATTTATTTATTTATTTATTTATTTATTTATATTTGCATTTAGGATACCATAGACTTTTTTTTTCTAAAGTCTTCTTTTTATGAGCATTAATTATATACCATGCAAGGAAGCAATTGCCTCTATGTTATGAAATATTAAATCAAAATGCTTCCTGTTCCCAGATGTCCCAGAGATAAATACGGCAGTATTTTGAAGCCCCTCTTGGAGCTGTTTTGCCTGCAAATTTATTGTTTTGTCTCCATTTTCAGAAAGCCCTGTTTTCTGTGAAGTATAGCACTCTAGGTAGTTTTTAAGGCACAAACTCCTCTGGAGTTGCCTGTGTCGGCAACAACTCTTATGTAGATGGCACACGAGGGATGGCGCACTGATCGGCTCCTTTAAGATGACAAATGGGCAGAGAGTGTTATTGTCTTTGATTGCACGCCTTACATCATCTGTATGTAGGAATAAAAGGGCCATACTTTATCTTTAGCCATTTTATAAATATTTAAGCCCTTATAGCTGCCTAAAGATATTAAAGCATATTTTACAGTAGTCGGAATATAAATATTATATATAGCACAAGATACCAAAGTAGTTTAATGAATTCATAATTTTCTGTTCACATTTATTGGAATGTGTTTTATGTTCCAAAAGTTCCATTTAAAGAATAAGATACCATTCTGCTTCCTGACAACACACCAAGTGTGGCCACATTTCGGGTGGGGTCTCAGTTCCAGTGTCTACAGAGGCTTTCATTAAAGAGGCAGAAAGGCAGGAAGTCAGGGCACTGGGATATATTTCCTCAATCTCTGCATTTAAAAAAATATATATATAAATAACTTTGAATAAACAATTCTGGTGCTTATTTAAATTACAAAGCCTTCCAAAGAGAAAACTTTTTATAGCCCCTTTCCTCTATTTCAAGGAGATTAATTCAAAAAAACCTAAGTAAGAGCAATAAAGATGTAGTTTGCAATTTTCCTGTCCTCCCAACCCACCCCCTTTTGTAAACCCTGTCGGCCAGGATACAGCCTGATTCAGGGTATTGATTTCAATAGTGACTTCCCAGTGCTTTCTGAACATTTCTCCTTAAGTTAAAGAATTCCTTCCAGCTTGCTCCTTCCTTCTCCTAAACGCAAGAGAGTGACAGGGAGAATATCACTGCATCTCGTTTCAATTTTCTAGTGAAATATAAAGACTTTCCTCTTTAATATTTCACAAAGTTTCTCCAGTTCCCAGTGGGAGTCCATGCTGGGTAATGTTTGCTAATTACCAACAACAAAACTAGACATACAACGCTGGTAAATTACCTGACCCTTTCCATTTTAATGAGACAACAAGGATTTCGCGAAGTGATGTTGTTTCACTGGTTAATGGTGTCAGCAATGTTGTAATTGTGGGTTGAGACGCATTAGCTGAACAACCACATGTAGAAAGGGCTTTCTCTTGACAAGCCCTTTGGAGACTAGAACCATATTATCATTAAGCCTTTGTCATTTGCATGCTGCTAATCACTTACTTTATTATCCAGAGTATCCATTGTCTTTCTTTAATTGCTCTTTAAATTAAAATTAAAAATAGTTCTAAAGCCCACAATGGCTGGGATAGCATCTTGATTATGAAGATAACTTCAAGAAAATGGAACAACTGGTAACATATTGCTGGGATTATGAGAGAGTCCCACTGTTTCGTACCATGCCTGCAGGCCCCAGGAGCCTAATTGTGGCGGTTTCTCTTCCTTTAGCCCATACTGTTTGTTTAATAAATGGTTATTTATGGCCTTTTTGGCCATTATAGCAACTTTGGAGAAAGTACATCCTTCTCATTGGTTTGAGCACTGCAATTTCATTCTCCGGGCAAAGGTATAAAATACAACTGAAAGGCAGTTTCTGTACCAGAGCCTCTGAAAAGAGATCCTCTTGATTCTCCTTGCTTGTTTATTCTGTCTGTACACACTTACTTTTAAAATTTGGGGTCATGAAAGAGACCTAAACCTTGGAGCTAAGAAGGACCTTAGAGTCATCCCCATTTCCCAGGTGAAGAAACTGAGGACCAGAGCAGTTGTTATAACTATAATCACAGAGCAGGAGATGAACCGGATTGTCTGTTACTGAGTGGAGTGGATGCAGGGCTCCTGATTGGAAGATCGTGCCTTCTGGGTTACTCCTGAAGAGGATATGATGTCATGTTGTGAATTGTGATGTGCAAGTGGCAGGGTTCTCATGGTGCACTTAGTGTGTGTCTCTTGTATGCATCTGTCAGTATGTTTGTTGCTAACGGACTGTGTGCTAGGATACTGGAAGAAAAGGCTCATGTCTTCCGCATCCTTAAAAAAACAACCCCATGGGGGTGCCTGGTGGCTCAGTCTGTTAAGTGTCCAACTTCAGCTCAGGTCATGATCTCATGGTTCGTGAGTTTGAGCCCCACATCAGGATCTCTGCTGACAGCACAGAGCCTGCTTCAGATCCTCTGTCTCCCTCTCTCTCTGCCCCTCCTCTGCTCTCTCTGTCTTTCTCAAAACCGAATAAAAACATCTTTTTTAAAAACCCATGAATGACTCTGCAGTCATTCCTGAATACCAAGGGATTAAACCCAGAGTTATCATGGTTCCATTGTCATATACAGTGCCCTCAGAATTAGGATGATAGTTTTTGAGAACCAGAAGGGATTGGGCATTGCCTTATCTGCCTCAAATTTACAGAAGGGAAAACCAAGTTTAGATAAAACACTGAGTCCTTCTAAGTTCTCATAGGGAGTTAAGGATTGACCTTCGATTCCCTGTCCATTTCTTTGTCAGCATTACCAACCTATTGTTGACGACATTCATCATCATCATCATCATCAAAGTTAGTATTCATAAAGTGCTTACTCTGTTCCAGGCACTCTTGTAAGCAATTTACCTGTATTATTTAACTTATTTAATCTTCATGACGTACTACTCTCCCACTTTACAGATGAACAGACTGAGACACAGAATTTAAGAAAATTTCCCCAAATCACAAACTAGAAACTGAACAAGGTAGCACTCACACGAACGCAGTCTAGCTCCAGAATTCAAGTTTTCAACCACAGCGTTACGGTTCATTTCAGATTATGGTCAAGGGATATTGATCATGGTGTAAATGACTTTTCAAAATCAAATTAGCACCAATCAACGTCTTCTTTAGTGAAGATTGGTGTGGATTGGGAATACCTGATCCTAGTTACATATTCATCTGCCAGCCTGAACTTGTATGCAGGAAAGCCTTTAAAACTTAAAAGAAAAAAGTTTACTGTGCTTTCTTTCAAAGGACTTTCAAATGTTTAGAACGTGGGCTGTTCTCTCAGGCCAGGCGTCCTGTCTTGAGAACCTTTCAGAGACAGCTGTCTCTGACAGAGAAAGTTGCCAGAGATGGGATTCTGCTTTTCCTGAACTGTGTTGCCTTGGATCACTTGGCAAAGCCATCTCTTACAGCTCCTTAATTTTCTGTGCTCTTAAGATACGGATGTTTTAGTTTGCCTGTGATTTCCTAGCTCTGGTTTTTGCTATGCTGGCCATTGGTTCCCATTAAACCAAACAACTGGGGCCCATTTGGCATTTGGCGTTTTAAAAGTAAACGGACACTTGAACTACATGACAAATGCTGAAAAACAAAGCCCATAGCATTGAGAACATAAAGAAACTGTTTATAATGTAAAGGTGGTTACATTTTCAGTCAATCTATCACTTTAATGAGCTCTTTGCATTTCTTTGATTAATGCTCACAAAAGGGGGAGAAAAAAATTGATGTAATGGAAACAAAATGAGAAAACACAGGGGAGGTTTCTGTGTGTTTTATTAGTATCCGCTGCATATCACTGTCTCACAATGTATACGTCTACCTTTTCCCTGGCATAGCACACATCTCGTTTACTAGAAACAGGATCCGGCATGAAAGAGGGAACCCTGTATTAGTGGCAAAACAGCCTTTGACCTATTGTGGTGGCAGCAAAGAGGGAGGGTCCAGAATAGGAATTAGGAATTAATAATAGTAATAAAGAAAAGGCTGACATAGTCCATGCCATATTGAAATGAAGAATCTGATAAGTAGGAAGACTAAAAATAGGACACATTGAAGACACTTAAAAAACATTTAAACATTAGAATGTAGTGATTAGTTCATAATTACTAGTGATTTATTTGCTCAGTTTACAATAATAAATAAAGAAAATGGGAAAAGTACTGAAAAGGCATCTTCAGGAAGTATCTGAAGGGGGGAGAGAAGTTAGTCAAGGCAGGCTCCCTGGAGGAGGTGAAGGAGGGGTGGGAGCTGGATTGGGAGAGAAGAGAGGAGACGGCATTTCTGAAGTGAGTGAGTCTTGGTGGGAGCAGGGATGAGAATCATCAGGTGCCACTGTGTTGGAAACACAGTTTCCTCTGTGATGGAAACCAGTTCTGACTGTTCCTCACCTTGACCATGAGTCCCGTGCTCTTTAGAGCCCCGTGAGTATTAGCCATCCTTTCTCTGAGTTTGAGTGGCTCTTGTAAAGTGATTGGAGGTTGGCATAGCAGAAAACGGGATCCTTGAAGACTCGCTTTTTAATGTGTAAACTTCAACTTGTTATTTCCACCCCAGAACCTCCGTTTCCTCAAACTGAGGATCTCAAAAATAACATTTAGGATCTGTGTCGCTCAACAGGATGAGTCCATCTACCATATCCAGCCAGCTGCTCTCAACTCATAAAGATCACATGAAGTTTTAAGGTTTCAAGCTCTTTTCTTTTATCAATCTATAATTTTGATAATTATCAATTGATCATTTTTTCTCATTGCACAAATAAAATATATCCATTTAAGAAACTTTAGCAACTACATCTAAGCAAAAAGAAGAAAACACACATTCTTCATACTTTACCACTTGGACATGTTAGTATTGACATACTAGTCTTGCTTCTGTAGATATGACTATTTCCCCCTCAAAAAGGGATCGTATATATTAGTATATGACCTGTGTTTTTCCATAAATATTTTACTATGACCATTTTCTATGTTAGTAAATATTTTTCTGCTCTATGTTTAGTGGATCATACTTCTCATAATCAGTTTCCTAATACTGAACATGCCTATTGTTTTCAACTTAACATTGTTACTTAATAACCACAAATGAAGACTGTTGTAACCAGATCTTTAATGTGAAGAAATTATGGCTGTATGTGCATATTTTTAGAAGTGAAATTGCTTAGGCCAAAGGGCACATAAAATTTTAACTCATTTGATTCGTATCGCCAAAGTTAATCTTATTTTTAAGTTGTAAGATGAATTCAGAGAGGGTAAAAAGCAATTGAGAAGTTGTGGAAAATTCACTATGACACTATGAGCTCAGGGGCAAGTGAAGACATTAGACCATATGAATCTTAGATTTATTTCCAAATCTGTGGTCTTAGTTGTGTTTGAGTTGTGACTAATTTTTTCCCCTCCCTCTCTACTTCCCTCCTCCCTTCCTTCCTTCCTTCCTTCCTTCCTTCCCTCTTTCCTTTGAGAGATAGATACTGGAAACAGTAAGCTCTTTAGGCTTATTTTAAAAAGAAATTGTCTGCATAATGAAACTTAATGAGCAAACAGCTATGAGAACGTGGGTTGGTTGGTTGGTTGGTTGGTTTAGTCTGCTTTGGTTTGATTCAGACCCAAAACACAAACTCTAAAAAAAGTGAGGTATTTTACACAATGGGTGAGCCAACTGCCCAAGGCATTCATTGAATACGGTCTCTAGAAAAAAGTACTGTTAAAAATATCAATGTCACTTACTGTGAATAGAGGAAATGGAAGGTGACGCTGACCCACGTCTTGTGCTTGGTCACTGGAAGTGAAAAGGAAAGCTTGAATAAAGAAAGATACAACCATTTGTTTTAATACAACATCAGACATGCATGAGCTATTTCACCATGCAAACAGATATTTGGGTACTGTACCATTTGGAGCATTTTGGTTGGAAAACATAGAGGTTCAACTCAAAAAGGCTTAAATAGAAAGGGAGTCATAGAACTGAGGTGCCCATGGCTTCAGACATGTGAGCCCATGAGCTTGAGTGATGTCAGAACTCTGTCTCATCCTCTTCCCCTCTTGACTCATTTGCCCCATGGTGGGCTAAATGGTCACCCACAGCCCCATACTTACCTCCTTCTGGCTTTGCAACCACAACATCTTTAACATCTTTTACATCAGGGAGAGATGGGGAGAACATGGCTTGGCCTCAGCTCGGGGGACAGGTTCATCTTAAACCAGCTGTGTCCCCAGGATGATGGGCCTGTGAAGTCACACTGTCTGGCTTCATGTTGTCACTTCTGTGCCAGGCTGGGGACAGGGTTGCCCTCTCCCTCTCCCCACCAAACACTGTGGAATGGGTTCCTTATGTGGAGAAGGACTTGGAAGAGAGCAGATAATCAACTGTCCTTCTTCTGCCACCAACTGGTTCTGTGACCTTGGGCACAGTAACTTCTTTGCTCTGAGCCTTGGTTTCTTCATCTCTGAAATGGAGAGATTGATTAGAGGATTTCTAAAGCTCTTGAATCTCTAGCATAGAGCAATTGGTAAAGAGGCAAAGGAGACCCAATCGACTCCAAGCACGTGAGTTTTTGGTTGAAATTTCCCCCCCATCCCCGCAGCTCCCCAACATTGCCCTCCAGCGCCCTGTCTCGGGCTAGCACACCTCAGGCTCCGAAGCGCAAAGTAAGGGTGGGAGTACCCTTCGGACAGGGTCAGAAGATGCCGCCTTAGTAAATCATTGTTTTTTATTGCGTCAACACTGGTCAGCTGCCTGGTCTTCATGACTCTAGGACTCCAACTTTGTGGGAAACCCTGTTGCAAGGTTAAACTGAGGCTTTCTCTGGACAGGTTGCTCTTGCAGACTTTTCCAAAAATCTATCTTCCAAATCAAGCCTAGGCATGTAGATTTTCCCCCTACAAGTTAGAAAGCAATTGTGCTTCTGTAGGTGGAATTTTCTTGACTTCAGCTGCTGAAGAATTTGTTGGAATACATACTGCAAAATCACTGCTGTGGCTATTACTGTTCTTGCTCAGGGGAGCTATTCAGATGCCTCATTTATTGGAGCTTAATAGATTAAAAGTCCAAATTGAGTCTCATGATATAAGCCTAATCAAGTTCTAATCTGCATAATTTTCCCATAAGCAGCAATGGGAAATTTGGATAATTTATGTTTCAACAGTTGCCAATCATGTGTTAAATAGCATTGTTGCATTTACTTATCAAAATATTTTTATTGATCTTCACTTCATCTGACATTTCACTTTGGGATTTTTTTTTCTTTTTTTTTTTTTTTTCGCCTGGCATTAACAGGAAATTTAATTCATCTCATAGATGATGTCATATGAGATGTTTCTCTTGATTTTAACATGTCTTTATAGATCATTTTTAACGGTGGTCTTTTCCTTTTACAACTTCATATTGAATACCTGTCTCAGCAAACCTAGATGACTTGGCCTAATTTATTTCCCTAGTTTAACGTAGCATATGGATTTCTAACCATCATTTATATGCACACAATAAAAGATAATTTGGCCCACCATTTGAACCAATTCCTTTATGTTAAATCTATGGGGGCGGGAGAGGCACTTACCTTCATTTCTCCCATCTATTCTAGGGGAGGTGATTGATAAGAATTTCCATCTCTCTCTCCCTGGAAAGGCTTGGGGATTTAAGTAGGGGAGATTTAGAAAGTACTTTGTGTTTTCCCCCATGGAAAAGGACTGTAATAAAGCATTTATTATATGTACCGAATTGTGCATGCTACTGTACCAAAGCAAGTTAAGCATAACTACAATGGGTCCCAGTTGTTATCTGCTATTGTTTAAAAGTGAAAACAGCGAAAGAGTAGGACTGGCTCGGGCCTCCAACTTACCTGCCTGGATCAGCCCCTGAGAAGGAGGGAGCATCTCACACAGGGAGAAGGCAACATGGGCATGGTTATCCATGGGCTGTGATGTCAGACTGCCTGGCTCAACTCCCAGAGCCTCCATTTCTCAACTGGTTGTGTTTGAGGAAGTTCTTGGACTGTTCTGAATCTTATTTTCCTTATCTACAAAACGGGGATGTTAACAGTGCCTACATTCATAGGGTTGTTCAGAGGAGTAAATGAGGTGGCCCATGAAAAGCTCTTAGTGCAGCTATAACACATATTGTGAGTCATGGCATTTCATTTCAATTCCCTTGGGTGCAAATGTGAGATCTGCTAATTCCTAGATGTGTGCCCCAGGGCTGATTACTTACCTTCTCTGTGCTTCGGTTTCTTCGTCTGCCAAATAGTTTTATCTACATAAGATGGTTTTGAGAACTAAAGTTACTCCATGAATAGAGTTTAGAATATAGTAAGCACTCAAATGTTGGCTTTTTTTTTTCTTGAGGTTCTTTTGAAACTTATTTTCTTCATGCCTAGTTATCTTAATCAGTCTAAATCTAGAACTTTGTTTTGAGTTCCATATAGACAGTGATGTTGAGTCTTTTCTCATTTTCTAATGCACTCACCTCTGCATTATCCTGGAATCCCACCCATTTCTAGCATTCCCTATGGTAGATCTTGTCTGAGCCACAGCTTTTTTTTTTTTTCCCCTACAACCACATGGTGTCTCTTGGATGCTGCACATAGATGCATGCATGCAGCAGGTACCCAAAACAATTGATTTTTAAAATGACACCTGGGTGATCTCCTTTTTATCCCCTTTCTGTCTCTTCTTCTTGAGCTTCTTAGGAATAGCCCAAATGTTTGTTAAATTCTTTAACTGGAAGCCACCCTAACTGAAATGGCCTTGTCTAATTTAACTAAATGTCACTTAAATTACTTAAGATAACTTCCCTGGCAGGGGCTGAGTGCTGCCAGCTCCTGGAATAATTAGTAACACGAAAAGAACATCACACGCTGCTGATTCTGTTCATCTGAACGTAACAGTAGCACATATGGTTAGGAACACAAATACTGGAAAAGAAAGCAGAGAGTAGCAAAAGCCATTTTAGGAGCCTTAGAACTCAAGAGAGGAGTTTATATCCCTAAATAATTAAGAAAAGTGGGAGGGGCACCTGGATGGCTCAGTTGGTTGAGCATCTGACTCCTGTCATGATCCCAGGGTCATGGGATCGAGCCCTGTATGGAGCTCCATGATGAGTGTGGAGCCTGATTAAGATTCTCTCTCTCTCTCTCTCTCTCTCTCTCTCTCTCTCTTCCCTCTTTCTGTCTCCCTCTGCCCCTCACTCCTGCTTGTGTTCTCTCTCTCTAAAACTAAAAAATATATAAACATAAATAAAAAATAAGTGGGAGATTACATCTGGAAAAAGAAGTCTCCAGAGAGATTCTACAGTTGCTATAAGGAGTTAAGAAACTTTCCTAGTCTTTCTTATCAACTAGCCCCCAGTTTTCCCCATACTTAAAAAAAAATCCTAACCAGGGTGCCTGGGTGGCTCAGTTGATTGAGCATCCGACTTTGGTTCAGGTCGTGATCTCGCAGTTCGTGAGTTGGAGCCCCGCGTCGAGTTCTGTGCTGACAGCTCAGAACCTGGAGCCTGCTTCAGATTCTGTGTCTCCCTCTCTCTCTGCCCCTCCCCCACTCATGCTCTGTCTCTCAAAAACGAATAAACGTTAACAAAAAAATTTTTTTTAATAAAAAATAAAAAAAATCCTAACAATCCATACACAAAATCTTCATTCCTTAGATATATTGGAATTCATTTTTATCACTGAATTCATCTGATTATTTCTACCAAAATGTATTCACACTGCTCATTGCCTTCCCATTACTTTTCTATGGTTTTCTCTATGTGAAAATTCTTTCTAGAAAATATGTCAAAAGCTTCCTCAATTCTTTATCCATAGGGAACAAGGGGCAATGGATGCTGCACCTATCCACAAATATTTATTGTGTACCCAGTGAAACAGTAACATCAGTTGTCCAGTGTTTGAGTACTTGCTTTATACTAGACATTATACTAAGTGTTTTTAATACACTATTTCATTTTATCCTTCTAATTGCCCTATGTAGGAGACACTTCCAGTGTATATACAATGAAACAGAGGCTTACAGAGAGTCAGAGCTATGCTCACAGTTATGTGGCTCATAAGTAGATGAGTCAGTACTTGAACCCAAGACATCTGACTTCAAAGTCCATACTTTTAACTGTTCCACACTGTTTCTTGTCTACAGGCCAGGAATTCCAAAGACGATCTGGGAAAGTTTTATTTATTTTTTTTTTTTAATATATGAAATTTATTGTCAAATTGGTTTCCATACAACACCCAGTGCTCATCCCAAAAGATGCCCTCTTCAATGCCCATCACCTACCCTCCCCCTCCCTTCCCCCCCATCAACCCTTAGTTTGTTCTCAGTTTTTAAGAGTCTCTTATGCTTTGGCTCTCTCCCACTCTAACCTCTTTTTTTTTTTTCCTTCCCCTCCCCCATGGGCTCCTGTTAAGTTTCTCAGGATCCGCATAAGAGTGAACACATATGGTATCTGTCTTTCTCTGTATGGCTTGATCTGGGAAAGTTTTAAAAAGATGGAAAACCCAGTCTCTGGGCTAAAGTTCTCATACAGCATGTGAAGTGAGCATGTTTAGCAGAGGGGCAATGTTGGTCCCATTTATGCCTAATGCCAAAAGAATGGAAAGGTAACATAAGGCCCTTACATCTGGCCCTGAGGATTAGAATGGGGAAGGGCCTTCAATTTTAGGAGATCAGGTAATCTTTGGAAGTCATTTGTAGCCTCAAACTTGCCTCTTGTGGCCATGCTTAACAGAGAGAATGGGGGCACATCTAAAGAATCAGAAGACCATCTTGGTAAGAGCATGGGCTGTAGGTGATTGAACTCGAATCCTTTCCTGGTTGAGAACTTCTCATCCTATCTCTCTGATGCCAATATTCTTAGTCACCTCTTCTGGCAAAATAAGTGCTGGTTTCTAAAATTAATTTCACAAGTGTTAGTTTAACTAATGAAAGGAGAGTTTGCCAGTTTCACTCTTCTCCAGGTGTAGATTATGATCCCTGGAGTAGGTTCCATGTGCCAGCACGTTCACATGCATAACTGGAGCACTGTTTTATGGAGAGAGACTTCAAGTTCAACCAAAGATGTATCCACTGCAGCAAACAGTAATGGTGGGGAGCAAGACAATCAAGAAACGTGGACACAATTTGGACCTGTCCCTTTATCAACTGCTGCTATGATGAATGGGGTAGATGCCATCAAATGTCATTAAGGGCCGGATTGCCTCATCTCTTCTGAAGGAAGGTGTCTGAATTACTCTTTTCTCCAAGGTCATTTAGGGAATCTGGGTCAGTCCTGCCATTTCAAACCACAATTTTCCCATATTAGGACCTCTGAGAGAACAATGTTAATGAATTCTGTTTATCTTCAACACAACTCTACAGGAAAGGAACAGGAAAAAGATGAAATCTGTTTCTTTTGTCTTTGCTTTTTGCTTTCAAAAATGTGTGGCTATAAAACTAGCAAAAGAAAAAGAGACATTATCGTTGCTGAAGTTTTCTTGCCAACAAAAACACCCTGTTCTTGGGGTTATGCATAGGAGAGAGAAGGACTTTTAATGGAGAGATGTCTTTGGATACCCACCATAGTTTGTCAGTTGCAGATGCTAATGGAACCAGTCTTGGCGACTGAAGGGGAAAATGGAATATGAAAGCAAAATGGAATAGGCCTATGAGGCAAACATGTCATTTCTAAATGAAGGTTTCATGCAAAGGAGTTGAGTCTTTTCACAGCTGAAAATGGAATCTTTAAATAAGATAGAATAAAAGGATGCTTTGGCTTGTTGCAGGTTCTGTAATGAAATACAGTTTTCCTAATACTGTGTGACCTGCATTTCTCCCTGTTTTATGGGTGCTATTCCTTGACGTACAAACCCGTATTTTCTCAAGTCAGCATTTGATGATGGATGTCAAAATACAGGCCATGTATTATGCATATAGCATTACCGATTTAAAGTGTTTACTTGTCAAGTTGAAGAAATTCAAAAACGTCACATCCACTGAATCCGCACAGCTGCCACTTGCAGTTTTTCATGCTTTTGAATGAAACTTCTGATGAAAACAGTTTAGTTTTCCCCGTCGCTATTCTGGGGAAGAAAACAACTAGCCTTTAAAATGCATGTTCTCGGTGATGTGGTTGGCTGAAAAGCACGCATTCCAAAGTTTAGAAAGATGGACACTGCATTGTCACTTGAAATTACTTCCCCTGTGCACAGTCTATCAACACAGAGAATAAAATTAAGTGCAATCAGAGAATGAAGAGTAAATAAAACTTTTTTTTTTCCCTTCTGAAAGTATGGCATTCCACAGTGTAAAATTTATACACGAGCGAGCAGAAAATAGGAAAAAACCCTTTCATATTTTTCTGGCATTTCATGCATTATGCACCTCCAAAACAACAGGCAATTATTGAGCACCTGTCATTTCATTCCTGATAGATAGAGCTTCACACATACC
Organism: Prionailurus viverrinus; assembly: GCF_022837055.1. Taxonomy (NCBI): domain Eukaryota; kingdom Metazoa; phylum Chordata; class Mammalia; order Carnivora; family Felidae; genus Prionailurus; species Prionailurus viverrinus. The sequence continues at coordinate 37,638,669 of NC_062571.1, read as the reverse complement.
ATAAACCAGAGTGAATCCAACCTTGCTACGTTCCTGGAGAGTAAGTTGGGCATCTTGCCACACAATCTTTTTGGAATTTTGTCCTTGGGAACTTAGCAAGTGACTCTGTATCTATAAGCCCCTAATTCATTGATAAGTCTGTATAGCCAATCCACCAAGGGCAAAGAAGAGAAACCAAAGAAAATGTGAACGTCTATCTGCCTGTCCTGTAAGGTTGGGGAGGAGATTGGGTCTCAACAACCAGCATGGAGCTCTTGGTACCACTTACCAGGTGTTTTACTTGATAAAATTAATTTTCACCAAATGAATATATTGAGGTAAATAAATGTCTCAGGTTTATAGGTCTCTATGCACATCCTTAAAGAGGCAGCCATTAAGCCTAGCTGGGATGATTTCTCACCCTCACTAAATTTGAACTTATGGTTAGGCCAGGCTCATTCTTTTTTTTTTTTTTTTTTTAATTTTTTTTTTAATTTTTTTTTTCAATGTTTATTTTATTTTTGGGACAGAGAGAGACAGAGCATGAACGGGGGAGGGGCAGAGAGAGAGGGAGACACAGAATCGGGAACAGGCTCCAGGCTCTGAGCCATCAGCCCAGAGCCCGATGCGGGGCTCGAACTCACGGACCGCGAGATCGTGACCTGGCTGAAGTCCGACGCTTAACCGACTGCGCCACCCAGGCGCCCCATAGGCCAGGCTCATTCTTGTATGTACTTGGGATTTGGGTCTGAGAAGCTCAAACTGCAAAAATCAGAAACCAAGTAGGCTACTTTCCAATTTACTGTGCCCATGTTTACCTTATGAAGTCTGTGTTAGGCACGCTGGGAGGTTCAAGGGTCCACTATAAGCTCGTGGCATATGCAGCAGTCAGGATGATTTTAGCTGCAAGTAAAAACAAAACAAAACCAAATCCCTCATTTTTGGCTTAAACAAAAAGGAAAAAATATGTACAATTGACCTTTGAACAATGAAGGAAGTTTAGGGGTGCCAGCCCCCCTGCACAGTTGAAAATCCTGTGTAACTTATGAGTCCCCAAAAACTTAACTACTAATAGCCTATTGTTGACTGAAAGCCTTACTGATAGCATAAATAATCGATTAACCTACATTTGGTATGTTATGTGTCTTATGTACTATATTCTTACAATGAAGTAAACTAAAGAAAAGAAAATGTTATAAGAAAGTCAGGATCTTAAATTGTGTGTGTGTGTGTGTGTGTGTGTGTGTGTGTGCGTGAGTGAGTGTATATACAAAACCAATCTACCCTACCTCAGGATATTTTACCATAAGAAATTTTATATATATATATATATATATATATATATATATATATATATATTTATATATATATATGTGTGTGTGTGTGTATATATATATATGTGTGTGTGTATATATATGCATATATATATACATAAATATTATATATAATTATTATATATAAAATACATACATAATCTCATTATCATATTGTATATTAAAATCTCATTTGTATATACTGTGTATAAAGTCTCACGTAGTAAGAATCCTGAGGTCAATTGGTTTTGGCTCTAGGGCTGGTTAATTTGGGAACTCAAGGATATTTCTTTCTATCATTAAGGCTGTCCATCATTCAGTTCAGCCAATGTCATTTAGTTGGTCCTCAGCTGGTGCCCATCCTTGTTGCAAGGATAGTTCTAGGCACTACAGGTACCAGAGCAATGTCTAGTGAATTAAAAGAGAATCTCTTTGTATGTGACTCTTTTTAATAGCAAAGAAACACTTCCTTAAAGTCCCCGACAAATTTCCTCCCATTTCCCTTTGGCCAGAACCTATCAAAAACCCTGGCTTGAGTCACTCACTGGCAAGAGAATAAGTAATCAGTTGGTTTAAGATAATAGTCAGGATAGGTTAGGTTATGCTGTGGTAACAACAACCACACAAACCCTGGTGTCTTAAAGCAACACAGATCACCTTTTCACTCACTCCGAATGCTTTTGGGTCTAGGTTACTGTCCAGGGCTGCTGCCCAGCCTTCATCTCCATAGTAACCCGTATTCCCATGGTTGCCACAGTCTGGAAAAAGAGGCAGAAAGTCAAGTCAAATATTTGTAACAGAAGTGATGGTGTACATTGTTCTGTTCACTTTTCATGGGCCAAAGCATCTCCTGTGTCACACAGAAGCACAGAGTACAGTCTTCGTGTCTGCCTAGAGGGAGAGGGGAACAAAAATCTATGAGCAAGATCAGTAATTGGTGTAGAGACTCATTTTTTGGGAACTATAAGGCAGGTTAGAATTATTTATAATGGCCTCCTACTTTGTGCTTCATGAAAGCAACACATCAGAGCTTATCCTGGGAGTGCTAATTGTTGACCTGTAAATAAAACATAAGCTACTTTTTTTATTATGTATATACATAATATTCATATCATTCCCAAGCTTTCCATGTCTCTGACTTTTCTTCCTTCTCTTTCTTTTTCACTAGGGTTCACACCTCCAGGAATGGACAGATCCTCTCCAGATAACAGCCCAGTGCACGGGATGTTACGCCAACCATCCATCACGACTGGGGTCAACATCCCTATCATCACTGAACTAGGTAGGGGTGAAAGTCAGCTTTGGGTAGATTTTTTTGTTCTCTTTTCCAACCATGTAGGATATGAGGAAGTTGTCCTGTTTCTTAGCTCCTTCAGCATAGTGGGCTCTAGTAGGGCTTATTTGGGGGGAGGTGGAGAAAGGTATGAGTAGCAATGTGACAGATTACCAAAAGGAAAACTGATCTATCTTTCCTCTGAGAAGAATAGACAGTTTCCTTCGTGCTGGTCACTATTCTCAAAGCAGTTTGAGATGATGGATTTGAGATTGGGGCATAAATTAGGGAAGGAGGAGGAAAGGAGGAAAGGCATAATCCATGGACTCTGCCTGGTGATTTTCACTGGAAGCACCTCAAGACAGCTCCCACAATCAGAGCCCTCCCACTGAGGTACAAAGCCTCAGGACTAAGCCAAACCCATTTTGAGAACTGGGTGCAGGCGTTGGGCTAATGTGTAATAACCCTCCATTTAATCTATCCTGGTTGAACTTCTCAGCTAAAGGTCATTTTCAGTGAATGTCACTCTGGCCTAAAGTAGGATGGGGTTTGGAGGGCCATGATTATTGGCCAGTGGAACCCAACTTTTAACCTGGCTGTGACAGTTTTTCCTACCATTTGTGAATTTACAAAACTGCTGAGTGGTGTCTTCCCCCCAAGACAATACTAACCACCTAAGGTGCTGGGTCTCTTTACGTTACAATGTTTCCTCTGTTATTCCCTCACTCTCTTCTTTTTCTGTACTTTCCTCCACTCCCTTTCCCCGACCCTTAAATGCTGTATCCAATTAGCTAAACCTGGCAAGTTGCCTTTGGTATCAGTCAATCAGGAAAAAAACAGTGGGACGCACATTCTAATGATAACTGAACTGGGTAAGAAGCACTGTTTTCCTTCACATCAGTATCTCCTTTTGTTCCGTGGTTGGTGTTTCCAACTATCATCGGCTTGTTTTTTTATTTCACCGGCTGTAACAGAAAGACTACCCCATGGCACTGCTTTGAATGTGTTTTATTTGTGGCTCTGGTTGGAATCGACTGTCTTGTTCTGGCCTTTCTTAATGATTTTTTTCCCCACACAGCATCAGTAAACCTTTGATCACACCCATCTGACCTGGCAGTTGTTTCCAAAGCATCTTTGCTCTAATTCATTTTCTTTGGCCTGGGCCTTTTTTTTCTTTTTTTCTTTTCCATGTGTCCCCCTGCTTCCCCGCCTTCTCCCTCATATTCCTCTTCCAACATACTGTCAGTTTGACTGACATGTCTTCACAGCTCTCAGAGGAAGCCAAAGGAGAAATATAAAAATTTTAAGATAAGAAACCTAAGACGGAGCCTTCCCTCCAGCTGTTTATTTTCCTTTATTCTGACTTTATTTGCCTTCCCCCTCTCCTCCCCCCCCCCCCCCCACCACAAGGCCTTTTCTCAGAACCTCTGGTTCTGAAACCATAAAAAGCAGCCAGCTTCCAGGGGACCTTTTCTTACAAAAGGCAAGATTTCAAGAAGGGTGCCAAGGCTGAGGTGAGCCACCACTGAGGCACAGTCCTGCTCTCTGACCCCCATCCGGCCCGGCCCAGAGCCTCAGGGAGATTCAGAGTGGACTCACCGGGAAGATGAAGGGTTCTGGTCATGACTACATTTGTCAGGCCCTTCACACTTCCCCATGACTTGGTTAATAACTCTGTAAAAGGCACCCATCAGCACAGGTCTCAGAACTGGGGATTGATCTTCTAAATAGAGACAGCAAAAGTGCCGCTCTGCAGAGGGGTGGATAGAGAGGTGGGGAGCACCTGCCTTCGAATGACTCACGAATGAAACGAACATGCCATTCTCGTGGCCCCCAAATATATTTCAAAATAAGAGAGCAGGCTTTTAACACAGTAATCTTGCTTGTGAGATGTCTGGAAACTAAGGAATAAATTGTCCACCATTCAGCACTGCATTATTGGAGACGTAGCTATTTATCAGGACAAATTCACTCAGGTCAAGGAGGATTGCACTATTTTCTGTTTCCAACAGTAGGAGAGGTGTCTTTTTCATGTTTAGAGAAGTTGGCTAAAAGCCTGGGTTTCGGGATTGCTCTTCTCAGAACCATAGGGTTGTAAGAGACCCAGAGAGCGTGTGCGGCCGGGACGGCAGGTTGGAAAATTCATCCAGATATCTCCATCTCAGAAACCTTTAGTGGCACTTCAACATCATCACTGCCAGGAATTTCTTTTTCTGTTTGGAGTTCATGTGCCGCCAGCTAACTAGGATATCTTTATTTGTGATTAGTAGGAGAGAAAAGAAAAGGCTGGGTGGCCCAAATCGGAGGCAACAATGCAGGCATTCAGTTAGCATAATGGAATCTCCTGAGCCTTTGTTCCTCACCAGATCTCTTCTGGGAGCTCAGAGAACCTTCCATGTGTTCACATCATCCTTACCTTCTGCCTTAAGCCTTGTTTTCCTAGTGCTCATACCACGTTTGCAAGTACACCATCATCCACCAATCACTTGGCCTCCCTGCATCCCCACACATATCTACTATTTACCTTCATGTTCTGAGTCACGTTCCACATTATGCCAACCAGTAGAATGCCTTCTAAAAAGCACAGGGGATGCTAGCACCAAACACGTTTTTAAAACTGTGTAGTATATTCCAGTCTTCACCCACTTGGAGAGTTTCAGTTGATGTTAGTGGATTGAAGGCTCCCAGAAGTTCCGCAAGAAGGAAATTTGTTTAAAGCTATTTCACCTGCTTTCCAGTTCTAGGAAACTGTACAACATTTGGGGAGGGATTAAAAAAAAATCCCTCTTAGCATCCACATAATGACTGTTCTGTGAAATAGGCTTTGGATAACACTGTCTGCTCTCCCTCTGAGACTATCCCAGAACAAAACACAGGATTTTCAGGGAACCCTGGTTCCTGCCCTGGAGCTCTTTCCCAATGACTGAAATGCCTGGCTCGCTGACAATCTACTCGTGTCTCCCTACTTGTGGCCACATCCCCTCCAAGTCTAGTACCTCCCGTTCCCCGTGGTCTTGAAAAGAGGTAACAGATGCTATAGCTTTTGGAGTGTCAGTGCACATGCTGTCCTTGGCTATTCTAAGTAATTGAAACCACACTCCTCTGAGTATTGTCCAGAGTTCATATTTCTGATCCACAAAGCAAGAAGCCTATACTGTAGCTTCTAAGATACTTTTGGGTAAATGGAGGGAAGAGAGGAAAAGCTACCATATGGCCCCAGTAGGGTCTCTCAGCAAGGTCTTACTTGCTTCTGAGAGAGGCAGAGGGAAGCTGGGAATTTTCATAATGTAGTGAGGTGGACAGAACATTGACTCAGAAAGGCAATCATGAGAGCAGCTGATGTCTATCAAGGTCCTGGGCCAGGCTCACCAAACACAATCTTATAGGAGCCTCCTGCCAACCTCATGAGAGCGGCTATTATTTCTCCCATTTTACAGACAGACAAACTACGCCGTGGAATGATGAAGTGCCTTGCTTGTACAGGGTTTATACAGAGCCCAGATTCAAAGCTGACTTGTCAGATCTTGCATTTTGCACCTCAACCCACTAGCCTGTAATTCAAGTGTTGCTGAGCAAAAATGTTCCCCCATTAAAATTTTTCTGTAGGGAAACAAGATGGTGTCACTTAAAAATAATTCCATGCCTAGCCTCTTAGCCTATTATCATTTATTCTGCCTCATACAATAAACAAACAAAAGTTAAAAAAAGTTACCCAAAAAGTAACTTTCAGGAAAAAAAAATTAAAACAATAACTCTAGGAAAGAGAATTAGCAACTGATACATTTAGAAAGGAATCAAAAAAAGGAAACCTCATCTATTCTTTTCCTAAAAGCACCATAATTATTCCAGAAATCATGAGTGCTCATCTCCTCCCCCACCCCACACTTTCTTCCCTATTACTTGCTCTGCAAAACTGATAATTTCTGAAGCCAAGATGGGAATGGAAATTAATTTGTCATTTAATTTTTAATAAGTTAAAGACATCTCAGTGACACAGCCAATCAGTCTGCACGTGCCTGCCGGAGGAGTCCTTGAGGAATCCTCAGATGGAAATGAACTACAGCATCAAATGCTGCATCTACTTTAGCTGAAGCACATAAAAGATTGAGCTGTTTAGAAGGGGAAAGGGAGAACGTGGGCGTCCCCATGCAACTCGGAATGCACAGCAAGTCTGTATCAGCAAGCAGCTGGAGACAGCCAGGAATCCATCCCACCTGGGGTCACCGGTCTGTCAGACAGGGCCTGTCAGTGTGTGCCTGGATTCAGGGCTAGGGACACCAGGCTCTACCCAGGCTGACCCCCGGCGGGCTAGGTCCTGCCTGCAGGTGAATTCCTTGCTATGTGCCTTTGCTGTGTTCCCAGTCTATCGCTCTTCAGTCTTAATAAATTGCTTTCTTTTCCTGTGGCTAAACTTAGCATCCCAGCATGGCTACTCATGGCTACTCATCCTTGAAATATGTTCATCTCTCAAAGGACTTGGCTACCGAAAAACACTTCAGGGTGTTCTTCGGTCATGATTCTAAAACCATACCAAAGGACTGACCAGCACTGTCCAGCAGTTCTCCGGCAGCCTGCCAGGGAGCAAGGCTGCTTGAACTCATTGCTCTCCAGGCCTGAGAAACTTGAACAGTCACGTAGAAGCAGTCCATTGAGTCTGCTGGCTCCCACCCCAAGATTCATTTACAGCTTCTCCCATGCTTTTCTTTCTTTTTCAGTGACTTCAGTGTTGCTAAACAAGTAGCCTGCTCTTTCTCTGGCTTCACTGTTTGTGTATGGTCTTTGGAGCTAATTCTCATTTTACACTTTTTCTAGTGAACGATACTAATGTTCAGTTTTTGGACCAAGACGATGATGACGATCCCGACACAGAACTGTACCTCACGCAGCCATTTGCATGCGGGACAGCATTTGCAGTCAGTGTCCTGGACTCGCTCATGAGTGCGGTGAGTGGGTGCGGGATATGGGACTGGAGCACCTCTGACCTCCAACGTTAGCAGCCTAGGCCCGGAGCTTGAGCTCCCAGGGAGAGCATGACCACGCAAAGCTTGCAGTCTAGAAGGGGATACCGATGTTAGACTGCTGTGTAACTAACACAATATTTGGTTATGAATTCTTGAAAGTGTGAGGAAGGTAAGGAAGAGGGGAGATTTTGTGGGAAGAGCATCCCCTGAAGAAGAAAAGCAAATGCAAAGGCCTGGCGGTGAGGGAAACTGACAATCTTAAGGAGGCCAAAGAAAGCCTGTGTAGCTGGGCCACAGTGAAAGAGGGAGAGGGGAGGGCGAGGCAAGTTTGGACCTGCAAGACCAGAAAACTCATTTTTATGGCTTTGCTTTTTATCTCAAGGTAAATGAGGAGGCATTGAAGGGTGGTTTTAAGCTGGCAAGTCATGTGATCAGGTTTATGTTTTAAGAGGATTGTCCTGGCTGGTGTGTGGAGGATGGCTTAGGAAACAAGATGGTGGCAGGAAGTCTGAGCATATGAGGCTATCAAAGGTTGGACGGGGATAGAGCTGGCAGAGCTGGAGGGAGTGGATGCATCTGAGTAGTGTTGGTCAGGAAAATTGATAGGACTTGGAGATAGATTGAATATGAGCAGAAGATGGAAGAGAACAAGGTGTCAAGGGTGTCTCTTCCATCCCTGCCCATCACTGAAACGCAAGTCCTGGGAGGAGACCTCGCATGAGGGCCAGGCCTAGCCGGTTCTCTGCTGCCAGGAAGGAATGAAGCAGTGGCAAAGAGAGGAGGACGGGCTGGCTCAGGAGGTCAAAAGCATCATTGGTTTCTTTTCTAACTTGATATGCACCAAACAGTCAAGGCATTATTTTTTCACTTTTGAGACTAAAAACAAATAACAATTAAAAGTAGGCCCGGTTCATGAAGCTATCTTGAACCAGAAAAGGCAAAAGCAGACACTAGAATAGGTTATTATTGAGGATTGTGAAGTGTTCCCACCGAATGTCTTTATTTATTAGAAAGCCTCTTTATTTTGGAGCCCTCAAATTCACAATTTATGAAAATACAGACACAAGCTGGATAAAAACTGACCTTTGAGGAATCCACGAAAAAGTGTTTTATTGAACACATTAAAACCATAAACATAGCTCAGTGAGTTTTTATACACATGCATTCCTTAAAGTGCTTAAGAAGGCTATTCTCCTGAATGTGTTAAACAACTGATATGCTAATTATGCATTATTCTCCTCTATTCATTAAAGCTGATCCCAGAAGAACCTCTATTTGAGGAAAGAAAAAAAACATAAAGCTTTTTAAGACTAATTTAGGTTATTCGGTATTTCTGAATGTGGTCCAACTGCAAGCACATCTTATTTAAAAAATTAGAATTATGGGTTTAAAAATAATTATGAGACAATATTCATCTGAATTAAGCTTGACTAGGCATCATGCCATAACTTAGCTTTCCAAGGCAAGAAGGAGAGAAAACTGTCCCTGGAGAAGGTACTCTTGGTTTCCCAGGACCTGTGATTTCTTTCTGACTGCCTGCTGGTTCCAGGCGTAACCTTTCTACCTGCTAGTGATGTTGGGCTCAGTTTGGGCAAATACCTTAAGCAAGCCAGAAGATAGAAGCTACAGGATGCGCTCATACAGTGCCGAATTGTCTGTATGGTCTTCAGTTTCAGCCGGATTTCTGTAATTCATCTCTTTAGAAATCTCATTTGACTTCTGATCCTAATTAGAGAGATTACAGAATATTGTTGTCACTAAGAGATGATGAAACTGTTTACAGTAGATTTTTTTTCCTAGAACTACAAAATACTCTATCAACAATTTATAAAAATCCAAATTTATAAAATTATTTATGTGTCTACCTGTCAGACATTCAGAATAGTCCAGGCAAGACCAGCTCTGTAATTAGCAAGCCCACCTTTTCCTAGATTATTAAGAATTTCAAAATGATGACAGCAGAGCTTTAAGCCAAGTGAGGGGCTCTCCTGAGCCTGGACCCTGGGTGACTGCACAGGCCACACACCCATGAAGCCAGCCCTTCGTACCGATAAAACCAATAAAGTTGATTTTAAGCAACAAAGAACTTCACCCCTACACAACTGAAGGGGCCCACGGTAGCCACAGGACGGGGGTAGGGGGCACATCTGGATCTGAGCTGCACAACTGTCTGTCTGTAGCACCACCAGGGAGTCAGTTCTTGGAAACTCAGATGAGAAATCAAAGCTTTTTTAAAAAGCCGTCTCTAATCTCCTTTGAAATGCAAACTGAAGTGTCTGGGAGAGAGTGGCTAAGGCATGTATGGATGCTACGGTCTGCCAGCAGCATTCCTTCTGAATTCCATCCTGGGAAAAAAGGGTATGAAGAATCTAGTAACTGTCATTGTACTCATCACCAGCTTCATCCGTTGAGGGCCCAGAACCGTGAGAGGCACTTCAGCTCTAGCGTCTGATCTTTTGGGCAATAACGTGCACAAACCTGAAGCAGGACATATTTAACCAATCTACTGACAGTGACTTTTCAAATCATTAGTCAAAATGCGTATCCAGTTATTCCAGGCCTGGTTTTCATTGTCTGGGACGAACAAGTTGCACAGTGAGGTCTTGAATTGAGTCGGGTTCCTCAGACCCAGTTGACAAAAATGTTACCTGTGATTCCTTTGCATTCTACCTCATGTATGAAAAACCAGGAGATTAGTCAAGAACCAAGGCAGTAACTAGAAGGAACTGAGAGGGTTGGCAGGAATGTAAATTGAGAAACTGAGGCCTCTCCAAGCAGCGGTAGCCAGAGGTAAGCTTCATCCCAGGCACTCGCTTACAAGCAGCATGCCGACGTTTACACACACACCTCCTCAGATGTCCATGATCTCCTTTTTCTAGCCCCCAAATTGCCATTTAATCATGTGTCCAAACATCCCCTGAATATTGTCCTTCATAAGTCAACTCCTGCTGCTTCCTGCTTCATTTGTTAAAAGAGTAATGTTTTGAATCATCGCAGGCATTCCTGAACAGATAGGGATGTTGCAGACATGGCCTCACGGCTGCCTCCTGCTAATCAGCAGCAGAAACACATGATGAGAGGGAGTAATTACGCTTGTGGGTGGATGCCTCTAGCAAGACGACCGCAAAATAAGAAATGTGTTTTTCAGAATGGTACCAGCTTGCCAGTCACACACAGACGAGAAAGATGAAAGGAAGCCTCTTTGTATTTAGAGCTAAAACTGGCACGCTAGTATTCAGACTTCTTTTCCACAGCTACATACTCTTCCCATCCCTCACCCCCAATGTGAGTTCTACCTGGACCCTCCCTAGACAGAAAAGATAAGTCATGAACTAAGAGTCCGACTGCTTGGATCCAGAGCCCAGAACCACCATGTACTGGCTGTGTAACCTTAACCTCTCTGTGCCTCAGTTTCCCTATCTTTAAAATTGGGATCATAACAGTACTACCTTGGCTCAGTTGGTTAAGTGTCCGGTTTCAGCTCAGGTCATGATCTCACGGTTTGTGGGTTCGAGGCCTGGGTTGGGCTCTGTTCTGACAGCTCAGAGCCTGGAGCCTGCTTCGGATTCTGTGTCTTCCTTTCTCTCTCTACCCCTCCCCCACTCACGCCCTATCTTTCTGTGTCAAAAATAAACAAATATCAAAAAAAAAATAATAGTACCTTCCTCACAGAATTGTTGAGATAATTAAATGAGTTAAGATTGTAAAGTGACTAGTGCCGTGCTTTGCACATGACAAGCTCTATATGCATTCATTGTTACTAATCGATGCCCTCACTGGGCACTTAACTAAATGCCAGGCACTATTTTGATGCTGAGGATTCAGTAGTGAAGAAGAAAGAGGAAGACCCTGCCCTCCTGTTGTTAGAACTTTCATTCTAGTGGGGGATAACTATGTAAGTGACAGCAGCTATCATTACTGCTAGTAGTAGTAAATGAATACTATGAAATGGGCAAGACTGATTTGAAGAACATAAAATAGTTTGCATGGGTGTAGAGACCTGTGTTAGCAACCATGGTCAGAGCAAAGCTATCTTAACAGAAAACTTGGAAGCTGACACCAAAAAAGCAGAAGAAGAAAGCGCCTGGGGGTGAGGGCGACTAGCTTTCCAAGGCAGAAGAAAGAACAGGGCAAAGGCTGAACAGTGGTGCTGAGCTGGGTTTGGTTTGTCTGAGAGAGTAGTTGAAGGCCATCATGGTTGGAAGATAGTGGATACCGGGGAGGGACATACAATAAGCAGTCAGACAGGCGAAGCTGTCGTCCGTACTGTGAGTATTCTGCGTCCAAAAGGTCACACTCCGCAAGGTTCTAAGTCCGGGGTTAAACGCTTCAGTCCTGGTTAGAGGATGCTTCTTCCTTCGGATGCCACTGGCATCCTCCTAAGGGCACTGCTTCCTGTGTGTTCTGGATGGAAGGACAAATCCATCACTGAATTGAGTCCTGAAGTAACCTCTGATTATTTTTCTGTCCAGTGTGCCATCCTAGTGCACTCATTTTAAGAGAAGAAAGAAAGAGAAACGGCACAATATTTTGGCACGAGTACCTGGACTGATGATATTTGGCTTGTAATGATGGGTCTATCACAGAAGTCTCAAAACAGCACATAGCAGGCAGGCAACACCCATCCCACAGACAGGTTCTGCATTTCCAAAAGGTTTTTAATGTTTAAATGGAATCTGCTGCCAATGTTTTAAAATTACAAGATTACACATAAAATATGGGTTTCCAGCTAATTTTGATTGGAGTCACAAAGCAGATTCCCAGATGCCCACAAAGCAGCAATTGGTTAGAGCTGAGCGATGGTCCCCTTAGCTACAGCCCACACTATTCCCCATTGGATTCTACCAGGCCTGTTTTACTCGTGCCACTGGTCCCTGCCTGTCCATTCTGCCGAACCAGACTTACAGGCCTGCTGCTTCTAATTTTGTGAGCCCTCACGACTGTCATCAGAGAGCATCCTTGGTCTTCTGGCCATTTGCCTGTCCTTTGAGTCAGGAGGTTGAACATGTGATGTCCATTTTCTTTGAACCCTCAACCTTAACCAACTTAACCAACTGAGCCAAGGTAGTACTGTTATGATCCCAATTTTAAAGATAGGGAAACTGAGGCACAGAGAGGTTAAGGTTACACAGCCAGTACATGGTGGTTCTGGGCTCTGGATCCAAGCAGTCGGACTCTTAGTTCATGACTTATCTTTTCTGTCTAGGGAGGGTCCAGGTAGAACTCACATTGGGGGTGAGGGATGGGAAGAGTATGTAGCTGTGGAAAAGAAGTCTGAATACTAGCGTGCCAGTTTTAGCTCTAAATACAAAGAGGCTTCCTTTCATCAGTGTGGTATAGTATACCACACTGTACCATCGTTATCAAAGGAGTGCTGAGAAGACAACCCCTTCTGGGGAGAAAAGAGGGAATCCTGTAATGAGAGCTGATGAATTCCACTGCACAGTCGCAGTGTTGTTGCTTTTTTAGAAAATAAGATTCCCTGAAGTTTCAGATTTGTACATTCTACCTAACCCGGAAAAAAAATACAGAGAAAGACATACCTACCAGTGTAAAGGGAAAGGGCAGAGGAGAACCAGAGGCCCCCTTTTCCAGTGTGTTATACATCCAACAAGCATTGCAGGTACAACAGAGGATGCCGTCGTATTGAGGGACCCCCACTGCTGAATCCCTCAGGAGCCCAAGAAAAACTTCAGTATGAGCATTTTATCCCATGTGTACCTCTGCTTTGCCCACTGCACCAATGCCCAGGGTGAGTGTTTGCATGTTCAATAAGTTAGTATTTCATAAAAAAGGCAAGGACATAGAGGAGAAACAGTGTGGCACCAGCCCATGAATTAGGACTTAGAGCTTCTGGTCCCAGCTCAGCAGCATCCTGTGTCTGTCTTTTCCACTGTCTGGGGCTCAGTTGGGTCTAACTGTTAATGAGAATGATATTAACAGCCTCTTACCACATTCAAGGAATCAGGTAAGGACAAAGGTAGATGAAAATCTTTCACAGAGCTGACAAATATTTCTTAAGATCAAATGTAACTACAAAGAAGTAGATTATATATGTGTGTGTACATATCTATGCATGTACATATATGCATATGTGTATGTACTCACAGACACATATATGTTATGCTTCTGTATTCTATTATCTAATATCAGAGAGCTGGTCTCTGTTTGCCAGAAATTACCGAGCTTATGTTGGGAAGAATGAAGAATGTGACCATCTGGAAGATGGACCCACATGATTTACTCTCTGGGTTTTTTTAATTATTACTTTGTAAAATTTATTTTGAGAGAAAGAGAGAACAAATAGGGGAAGGGCAGAGGGAATGCCAAGCAGGCTCTGCGCTGTCAGCACTGAACCCGATGCAGGGCTCAACCCTACAAACTGAGATCATGACCTGAGCCAAAATCAAGAGTCAGTTGCTTAACTGACTGAGCCACCCAGGCTCCCCCACATGATTTACTCTCTTAGTTGTACTTGCATTAAGGAGGGTGTTTTGGAGGGGACAAGTTCTCAGTCAGCCCAAGCTAATCCAGTGCCACGTTAACATAGACAGATTATTCCTCCATGGCCCTCTTCCTTACATTCCACCCTAAAGCCTCACTTCCTCTGCTCACTAGGTGAGAGACAGCCCGTGGGCCATCCTGAGGGAGACCAGCTAGCGCCAATGTCTGTGTAGCAAATGGTAGTGAGCTGTGTTGCACCTGGAACATACCACTGCTGTCACATCAGGCCAGGAAGGCCTGGGATTGGGAAAAAAAAAAAAAAATCAAATCGTTCTCATCCCTCATGAAAGAAAAATACTAAAAATAAAAATCTACACCATGCAAACTAGCAAATATAAAAAATGGCAGCTATGGCATGGAAAATGACAATTTTAGAGCAATTATAAACGAAAGGCAAAGTGCCATTAAAGTTAAGGCAATGTTATTAAAAGATGTGTTAATTTTCAGTTAAATTTTCTATAAAAGACCAATTAGTTTAACAGGCTTGACAGCATTAACTGTGAAACATAAGCTCTGGTAATTATACTTTAAAAAAATAAAAAGAGGAAGATGCTCCAGTGTGTTAGAAACACAGGCACAGAGGGGTGTCTGCAGAGCAGGCTAGGTGGCACTGTGGCCTCAGATTTCTCTGTGCAGTCAGGTCCTCTGCCCAGGGTTTCTCGGCTTCCTCGAGGCCTGTTACTCTGTCTGTATCTGAGAAAGGTCAAAGTTCTGAGGCCAAGGAGGTCATGCACGTGGTCCAGCTCTCTGATAGGAGAGTTGAGAACACAGAAACATAGGGAGACGGAATTTTCTAAATTGCTTGCATTGCTAGTTGGTTGTTACTTTTATAAACTACCATTTTTTGAGTATTTGTTGTGCACTAAAAGTTACACAAAGTATCTCATTTAACACTGTAATCTGGCTCATACTGGGTTTTCTTGGATTCCGGTTACATGGATGAGGAACTCGAGGCATAGTAAAGTCAGGTAACTTTCCCGTCGTCATAGCTGTTGAGTGGCGAATCAGGGATTTAAAGCCATACCAGCTGAATTCTGAAGTCAGGACCATGTTGTCTTACCTGGAAGAAAAGCTTTCCTGACTAAGGATGGAGTCCTGACCTTGGTAGTAGGAAGAGGGGCTCCCCTATTCCCTAGACAACATGTGTGTGTGTCTCTCTCTCCCTCTTTTTTTTTTTTAACATTTAACCTTTATTTATTTTTGAGAGACAGAGAGAGAGAGAGCATGAGCAGAGGAGAAACAGAGAGACAGAGAGGGAGACACAGAATTCAAAGCAGGTGCCAGGCTCTGAGCTGTCAGCACAGAGCCCGACCCGGGACTCAAACTCACAGACTGTAAGATCATGACCTAAGCCAAAGTTGGACGCTTAACCAATTGAGCCACCCAGGCGCCCCTACATGGGTCTCTTTATTCCAAGCACAAGAAAGACCCTAACTTGGTTCCCATAGGCTTCCCAAAGCCCATGTGACACAGGAACAGCCATGGCCTCTGCCCATAGCATCCCTGAAGACTAGTCCGGCTAAGTCTGGAGGCTCTATACGGAAGTCCCTCACAAGGCTTCTAGCAGAAGTAAGATGAACACAGTCACAGAAAAGGCCAGCAGTACAGAAGCTTAGGAGGCACAGGATCACACTTCCATACTGCAGTCCTCCCTCCAGAAGTTTGTGTTTCTTCAGTTCTAGTGTTTCTATTAATCCAGAAAAGAGTTGTGCCTTCTGGGTCAAGGGAGTTGTACGGAAGTTTGCTGTAGCTGGCGCATCCTCCACAGGAATTGTCTGTGATGATTGGTATTTGAGGTCCTAGCATCTGGTTTGCCGTGTGGTGCAGAAACAGCCACTTTCTATGCAGAAAGGTCTGGATTTGGTGCTTAGCTGCAGACCGATGTTATGCTTCCTGCAGACCACAGGAAGAAATCTGTGCCTTCCATTATGACCAGCTGGATATCCTTTTTCAAGAAAAGCATGGTCTTTCCACCAAGTCACTCAGATCACAAAGAGACCTTGATGCATGCTTAGAACACACCCATACGCAATGCTCAAAGTACTTCTCTGCAGGCTGATTATTGAGGCAGCAGAATAGGAGCAAGAGTGCTCTGCTGACAGACAGATGTCATTATTCTCTGTCATAGCCGGTATTGTTGCCCGCAGTGCCGCTTCTTGATGCCTGCATGGAAAAATCAAGGAGAGAGGTCTGGGATACAGAGCCAGGTCAGAGGGCAGAGATTTGTGTTCAGAGTTATGAGTGAACTCTGTGTTGTTCGGGCACCCATGAAACCCTGTGGCCTGCCCTGAAATTATACCTGTGTGATGGGAAATTTTGAAAGTGACACACTCTGAGCAGCATACAATTTTAGGCACAAACCAAGACCCAAGGATTAGTAGATGCTCAATAAATGTCAGTGACTGATTGATCTGAAGTTTGTGTTGTTTCAGTGTAACTGGTTTCAACACAGAAGGGGAAAGCCAAATCCTAAAGATTTAACAAAACAATAATCTTTCATGTTGACCTTCTAGACTTTGCAAAACAATTTATAGTGGTTTTTGTTTAAAAATCATTGACTGTTTTCATTAGAAATGTTATTCATACTCAGTGTGGGGTATTTTGAAAGCACAAGAAATATATAAAGAATATATATAAATATAAATATATATAAATATATAAAGTGAACCATATTTTCAACACCCAAAGATAAGCATGATTAATACTTTGGTATATTTCCAGGGTGCCTGGGTGCCTCAGTCAGTTAAGCCTCTGACCTCAGCTCAGGTCACGACCTCACAGCTCGTGGATTTGAGGCTGCATCGGGCTCTGTGCTGACAGTTCAGAGCCTGGAGCCTGCTTCAGATTCTGTGTCTCCCTCTCTCTCTGCCCCTCCCCTGATCATGCTCTGTCTCTATGTCTCTGTCTCTGTCTCTCTCTCTCAAAAATGAATAAACATTAAAAATTTTTTAAAATATTTTGGTATATTTCCTCCCAGATGGATAGATAAGTATGGAATCATTCAGTTTTATTATGTTGGGTTTTTTCCCTTTTATTTTCACAGTAACTATTTTTTTTATTTTTATTAATTGAGAGAGAGACTGAGCGAGCATGAGCAGGGTAGAGGGGTACAGAGAGAGGGAGAGAGAGAATCCCAAGCAGGCTCCATGCCCAGAGGAGCCCAATGTGGGACTTGATCCCATGACTGTGAAATCATGACTTGAGCCGAAATCAAGAGTCAGACCCTTAAGTGACTGAGCCACAAAGGCACCCCCACAGTTAGTATTTTATCCAGAGCACTGAATCATGTCGTCTTATTGGGTATCATGATTTGCAAAGCCTTCATAGGATTTCATGAGATTCTAACATATAGCTATTCCAGAATCTATTTAACAATTACCTATTTATTGTGGGGCATTTCACTTAAAATTTTTGTTGTTGTAATAATAATTAACCCTGTGATAAACATTATTGTACATAATCTTTGAACAAGAAGCAGTTTATTATCTTGAGGCAAACTTTCTGAGTTTTTAACAAATATGAACATTTAAAGCTCTTGATGCTTTTAATATTGCCAGGTTATCTCCTATTAATTTGCACTACCATAACTGTTATATAAATGACATCCTATGCACTCTAGTGGACACTATCATTTTCTCTTTTAACTGCGTTTATGATAGTTTTGAAGTATATAAACTTCTAATTTGTATGTAGTCGTGTAAATGCATATTTTCTTTTGTGAATTATTCTATACTGGTTTTTTTTTTGTTTTGCTTTATTTTGTTTTGTTTTATTCTTTTCTATAGTTTTTATGCTGAAAAAGTGCTTGCCAAACAAGCGAACTCTCAGGTATCCTGATATCAGTTCAGTATTCAGCTATATTTTCATCAGGTTGTTTGTGGCTGTGTTTTTTTGCCTTTAACTATTTTATAAACATTTGCTTCCTTTCTTTTGCCTAGTTTCATTGAGATATAATTGACTTTTAACACTATGTACATTTAAGGATACAGTGCAATGATCCAATGTATGTATTATACTGAGAAATGATTACCGCAATAGGGTTAGTGGACACAACCATTATCTCACATAGCTACATTTGTGTGTGTATGTGTGTGAGAACTTTTAAAATCTACTCTTAGCAACTTTTAAATATGTAGTACAGTATTGTTAACTGTAGTCACCCTGCTGTACATTACATCCTTAGAACTTACTCACCTTATAACTGGAAGTTTGTATCCTTTGACCACCATCCCCACATCCAGCCCCTGGCAACCACCAATCTGTTCTCTGTTTCTGTGAGACAGTTGCTTGCTTATTTATTTATATTTATTTGGTTCCACATATAAGTGAGATTATACTATATTTGTATTTCTCTTTTGGACTTATTTTACTTAACATAACGCTCTCAGGATTCATCCATGTTGTTGCAGTTGGCAGGATTTCATTCTTTTTATGGCTGGATATTATTCCATTGTGTATATATATATACCACATTTTCTTTTTTTTTTTTTTTCCTTTTTTTTTTTTTTATTTTTTATTTTTGGGACAGAGAGAGACAGAGCATGAACGGGGGAGGGGCAGAGAGAGAGGGAGACACAGAATCAGAAACAGGCTCCAGGCTCCGAGCCATCAGCCCAGAGCCCGACGCGGGGCTCGAACTCACGGACCGCGAGATCATGACCTGGCTGAAGTCGGACGCCCAACCGACTGCGCCACCCAGGTGCCCCTACCACATTTTCTTTATCCACCCGTCTGCCAATGGGCGCTTAGGTTGTCTCCATGTCTTGGCTATTGTAAAAAGTTCTGCAGTGAACATGGGAGTGCAGATGTATCTTTAAGATAGTGATTTTTCATCCTTCAGGTATATACCAAGAAGGGGAATTGCGGGATCATATGGTAGTTCTATTTGTAAGTTTTGAAGAACAATCATGCTGTTTTCCATAGTGGCTGCACCAATTTACGTTCCCACCAACAGTGTACAGGGGGTTCCTTTTCTCCTCATTCTCATCAACACATGTGTCATTTCTTGATTTTTTGACAACAGTAATGCTAGCAGGTGTCAGGAGACAGCTCATTGTGGTCTTGATTTGCATTTGCCTGATGATTAGTGATGTTGAACACCTTTTCATGTATCTGGTGGTCATTTGAATGTCTTCTTTGAAAAAATGTCTATTCAGTTCCTTTGTCCATTTTGTGTAGAATGTTTTTTGTGGTTTATTTTTGCTGTTGAGTTATACGAATTCATTCATTCATTTCCTTTTTTTAGAAATTGAATATAAATATAAATACATTTTCATAGTCAAAACTATATAAAATAAATAAAATTACAGGAAAAAATTGAAGTCAATCAGAATTCTAGCACCCATAATTAATTACCAAGTAAAATTTGAGAATACAATTAATTTTACATAAATAAGCCTTTATCTGTTGAGGTCTACACTTTTAATGTGAATTTTAGATCATGGCGTTTTTTTGGATACTGCTTTTATGAATATTTTGCTATTATATCGTATAATTGTTACTGTGCCATTATTCTCTGAAAACATAATATTAATATCTGGACAATATAACTAATGTAAATGTATTGTGACTTGTTTAATCATTACCATATTGTTGAAGAATTTTTTCCAGATAGCCAGTTGCCCCTAAATCATTTGTTGAAGAAACATTTTTTCCCTTTAGTATATAATGCTTTCCGTATCATATTAAAGAACAGATTAGCAAACTTTTTTTTGTAAAGAGCCAGATGGTGAATATTTTAGGCTTTTGAGAGCCATACATACTCTGTAAGTACTTGACTTCTGTCATTATTGCACAAAAGCCTACTTGTAAACAAATGGGCATGTCTGGGTCCCAACAAAGCTTTATTTAAAAAAAAAAAAAAACAACAGGGGGCAGACTAGATTTGGCCCACAGATTTGCCAACTCCTGTATGAAGGTTGTATAACTACTAGGCTCTTGTTCTCACTAATCCATTCTGGTTGATTGATCTTCTCGTTTTTAATATTGTCTACAGTGTTTAATTATGAAATATTTAATATATATTTTAACACTTGGGAGGACAACTTCATAAACTGTTTCCAGAGGAAATTTAGCATATTCATATCAAGTTTTTAAAAAACCCAGTTGAATCTATGATTAGGCATATATCAAACTTAAAAATTTTACTAGAGGGGCGCCCGGGTGGCTCAGTCGGTTAAGCGTCTGACACTTGATTTCAGCTTCAGTCATATCTCACGGTTCCTGGGACTGAGTGCAGCCTCAGGCTCTGGACTGACAATGTGGAGTCTGTTTGGGATTCTCTCTCTCTCTCCCTCTCTCTTTGCATCCCCCCTCAAAATAAATAAAGACACTTTAAAATAACTTACTAGAGAAAATATGACATTATAACATCCAGTTTACATGTTAAGGAACATGGTCTTTTTCTCTATTTTTCTCTTTTTCCTAATAATCTTATCTGTTGGTAGATGATCATTACTTTGCTTCCTATTGAACAACAGTGGCTGTTCTTCTTACTCATGACCAGTAACTGTGACATTAAAGAGAGCTTCTGGAATAGGAGAGTTAATTCTCAAACATGTATGACACTATATTCTCTTTCTTATTTCTAATTTTATTTTTTAGTTATATTTGTCATAGGCTTGCTTATTTTATTTTTTCCAAGAATCATTTATGGTATTTATCAATTTAATAAATATCCTCCTGCAGTTTCATTAATTGATGCCTTTTCATTTCATCCTTCTGCTTTTCTAAGATAAAAAAGAACAATAAAAGACAATTCTTTTAATGCTTAGCATTATTTATTATGATTCTTTTGTATTTAATAATAAAATCATTTAAGGCTCTGAATTTGTTTCTGCAGCTTTGGCCTCAGTCTATGACATTTTTACATACCATTTTCAAATATTTAATTTTTAAAGACTCTATATTCTAAGTTTGATTTCCATCTTGACCTATAGTTAGGTTTTAGAATACTTTTCTTTTAAACTTGGAGATGCTGGAATATTTACTTTTATTTCTATTATTATCTTAACTTTTTAAATGTAGACCCTACAGCTCATACTTTATTTGTATATACTGAGATTTTATACTTTGAGCTGTAGATCTTTTTTTTTTTTTTTTGGTAATTATTGTTTGAGAGCTATCTAAAAATGTCACAAAGTTTAGCACAAATCTACTAAATCACTTGCATTATATCCTTAATTTTCTTATATTTTGGTTTGAGCTGTGGAAGCTAGAAACACAGTGATATTTTACATACCACCCTTAGTCCACATTTATTTTACTCTAATTGCTAATTAGTTTTGCTTTCTCCATTTCAGTTATATTATTTTGTCCATGAATAGGTAATATCTTTATTGTAAATTTTAACTCTCAATATAAAGTTAACTTGCTTAATGTAACATTTAACATTTTACTCTTGAAATACAGTTTTCAATGGCTGTTTTATTTTGTTTTTTCATGTTTCTTTATGAAGATATCAGAGTTTGATTTTCATTTTGGCTTTTGAACAAGTCTGAGAATCTTTGTAATTCAGCCAAATCACTTCGTTCGTATCTGTTTAGTTATTAACATATAATGCTATAGTTTTGCATTATGCTTTACACGTGCCTCTGTAATTGTGTCTTTTATTATCCATCTTTGGGTGTATGGACTATATTTTTGTATGCTCATTGACTCTAGTGGTATGTGAACTATCTATATTCTATTTTTGATTCTAGTTAGTGGTTACGAGGCATTCTATAAATATGTGTGAAAGTATATTTTCTAAGCATTATTGTCTAGAAAAATTTAATTCTTGATTCTTCCTTCTATAAGATCAAGGAATTCACATGCCTTTATATCCATCCTCCTCTCTCCTACCTCATTTTGTGGACTTTTAAAAAGTAACGAATGTTACTGTATTAACAGATAATTTTATGTCATTTTTTTCCCTCAAGGATTACTTTTGACATTTGCATTTAGTTTAGTAATAAAAAACACAACCATTTATTAAATTCCACATTTCAATACATTTCACCAGTATTTTTAAAACAAATTTGCTCATTTTTTAATTTCTAAAGTTTAAAATGATCTTAAAGGATGCAAATTTTTTTTCTGAGTTTTTTTTTTTAATGTTTATTTATTTTTCAGAGACAGAGACACAGACAGAGTGCGAGCGTGAGCTGGGGAGGGCAGAGAGAGAGGGAGACACAGAATCTGAAGCAGGCTCCAGGTTCTGAGCTGTTAGCACAGAGCCCGATGCAGGGCTCAAACCCACAAACTGTGGGATCATGACCTGAGCCAAAGTCAGATGCTCAACCAGCTGAGCCACGCAGGCGCCCTTTTTCTGAGTGGTTTTTTTTTTTTTAAATGAAGTAAATCAATAAATGCTTAGGTACTCAGAGATTCAAAATATTTTTTTTCAAAAATATTTTTATTGCCTTCACAAATGATTGATAATTTAGCTGTATGTAGAATTCTTGGAATAAATGTGTCTTTTGAAATCTCAGTTGGCATTGTTCTTAAGTTTTCTAGAGAAGTCTCTGGCTAACCTGATCTTGTACTTTTTATTTTTGTACAGCATTGTGTTAGGTTACTTTTTTAATTTATTTAATATATATTTTTTAGATGTTTATTTAATTTGAGAGAGAAAGCAAGCAAGAGCTGGGGAGGGGCAGAGAGAGAAGGAGAGAGAGAATCCCGAGCAGGCTCCACACTCAGTGCAGAGCCCGATATGGGACTTGATCCCACGACCCTGGGATCATGACATGAGCCAAAATCAAAAGTCGGACACTTAACCAACTGAGCCACCGAGATGCCCTTCTTCATTTCATATTTTAAATTTAAATATTTGCCTAATACAGATTTAGGTGTTAACCACACTTACTTGGTGAGCCATTTCAATCCACATCCTCAGTTCATTCTTCAGCTCAGGACAGGTTGTTTTCAACTGTTTCCTTGCTTGCTTACTCATTTTTACCTGCTTGAATTTTGTTTACAACATTAACTTGTGAACACTTGCTATTTATCAATTTGATGTCTGTTGTCTTTCCTCAGTATCTACCAGCATTCTCACAGAGACAGACAGATGGAAGGAAGAAGGAAGGGAGAGAGGAAGGAGGGAGAAAGGATGAAAGAGAGTTTCTACATGTGGTTTTGGCCAACTTCTTAGTTTTACTTCCACATCACTGACTATGTGATTTTAGTTCTACAACATACTGTGTATTTTTTGTTGTTGTTTTGGCAAGAACACTTCACATGAGATCTACCCACTTAAATTTTTCAGTGTATCATATAGTACTGTTAATTACTGTTTCTTAATGGATAAAAATCTGGCCATTACAAGTTTAGTTTACCTTTTAGCTGTTTCTCTTGTTTTAGGACCTTTGCTGAGATATGATTAATAATCCTGCAATTCTCCCACTTAAAGTGTGTAATTCTGTGATTTTTAGTATAATCACAAGTATGTACAATCATCACCACAGTCAATTTTAGAACATTTTCATTGTCTCAAAAAACAAACAGCAACAACAACAACAGCAACAAAAAACCCAAAAAACCTCCATACCCTTTAGCAACCGCCAGTAAACCTCCGTCTCCCTCCCTCAGCACCAAGCAACCATTCATTACTCTATCACCTATATTTCTTGATTTGGCTCTTCTACATATTGCATATAAGTGGAATCATACAGTATGTAGTCTTTTGTGATTTTCTTTCACTTAACATAATGTTTTCAAGGTTCATCCATGTTGGAGCATGTTTAGTACTTTGTACCTTTTTATGGTATGAATAATATTCATATAACTGAATGATACTCATGCATGGATATCAGACATTTTACTTCTGCATTTATGAGGTGATAGACATTTGTGAATAATGCTGCTGTAAACATCTGTATACAAGTTTTCATATGGACATATATTTTTTTAGTTTTTCTTGGGTATATACACAGAAGTAGAATTACTGAGCTATATATAACTCTGTTTAACCATATGAGGAACTGTGAAACTGTTTCTCAAAGTGGCTGTATCATTTTATATTCCCACCAGTAGAGTGTTGGTGTTCCGATTTCTCCCCATCCTCAGTCTTTTTGATTATAGTCATCCTAGTGGGTGTGAAGAGATAGCTCATGGCGGTTTTGATTTGCATTTCCCTGATGACTAGTGATGTCTTTTCATTTATTTTGTTGGCCATTTGTATCTCTTTTTTTTCAGAAATGTTTGAGTCTTTTATCCATTTTTTTAAAAATTGGGTTGTCTTTATATTGTTGGGTTGTAAGATTGTATATATATTCTGGATACTAGGCCTTATCAGATATATGACTTGCAAATATTTTCTGTCATTCTGCAGGTTTCGTGGGTTTCTTTCACTTTCTGGATAGTGTACTTTGTTGCACAAAAAAGTTTTAATTTCGATGAAGTTCAATTTATTTATTTATTTATTTTTGGTTGCCTTAACTTTGAGTATCATATTTAAGAATCCATTTTCAAATCAAAAGTCATGACAATTAATCCTATGTTTTCTTCTAAGTGTTTCATAGTTTTAGCTCTTAAATTCAAGTCTTTGATCCATTTTGAATTAATTTTTATATATAGTATGAGGTAGGAGTCCAACTTTATTCTTCTGAATGTGGAAGCCCAGGTGTTGTAGCACCATTTACTTAAGAGACTATGTTCTTTCTCTATGGAATAGACTTGGCACCCTTGCTGAAATCAATTGACAAAAGCATATGAATTTCTTCCTGGACATTCTTTAATCCCATGTCTGTCCTTCTGTCAATACTACACTATCTTGATTATAGTAGGCTTCTAGTGTATTTTGAAATTAGGAAGTTTGAGTCCTCCAACTTTTCCTTTTTTTAGATTGTTTGGTCATTTCGAGTGCTTGAAATTTCATGTGATTCTTAGAATCAACTTTTCCGTCTCTAGAGAAATGGTTTTGGGGATTTTGCCAGAGATTGTACTGAATCTATAGATTGTTTGGAGGAATACTACTGTCTTAATAATATTAAGATTTCCAATCCATAAACATGGGATGCCTTTATATTTATTCAGATTTTCTTTAATTTCTTTCAACACTATTTTGTAGTTTTCATTGTACTAGTCTTGCACCTCCTTGGTTAAATTTATTCCTAAGTACTTATTCTTTATGATGCTAATATATGTGGAATATCTTAATTTTATTCTTGTATTGTTCATTGCAAGCATATAGATATACAAATGATTTTTTTGTATATTGATTTTGTACTTGGAAACTTGCTGAACACATTTATTACCTATGATTGAATTTTAATAGATACCTTAGAATTTTCTGTATATAACATCATGTTCTCTGTAAACAGAAACATTTTGGATATGGATACCTTATTTTTTTCTAGCCTTGGCTAGAGCCCCCAGTGCTCTGTTGAATAGAGGTGGTGAGAGTTGACTTCCTTGTCTTGTTCCTGGTCTTAAGAAGGGTATTGGATTCTTTTAATCATCTCTAATCATATCCATTTTAATTTAAATATCTTACATAAAAAAGTGATTGGGTAAGTTGTATGAAGTCAGCTTTCTTATAATCTGATCTTTTACTTCTTATAGAAACCATATTTAAGAAAAAATTATTTTGATTCCAAAACAGATGCTTTGATCTTTTCCTATTACTTCTTCCACTAACAATTTAATCAGTCAAAATGATGCTTTTCCTTTATATCTTAAATGTTATGGTTCCTTTTTTAAAAATATGTATACTGGCTCTTTTTACTTCTCTCTATCTTTGAGCAAGGAGAGGTCTGTTTTTCAGTATTTGAGGTCTTGACTGTTCTGCTTCCCACCTCGCTAGCTGTTAGATTCCTCCTCTTGGTCTTGATCTAAAAGGGTGATTATAGTGCAGAGACCCTTGTCAAAGTTCTTTGCTCAGCACTCACTCATTTAATGTGCCACAGGGTTAAGTAGGGGTCTTCTGCTTCTCATGGTGGGTTATATGACTGTAGGGCTGTGGATTTACCTCCGAAAACTTCGGACATGTTTGTGGATTTTCCCCAAGGTGACCCCTACTAGAACACAACTCTAGTGGCTCTTCCCATTGCTGCTGTCCCCTTCCAGGATTCAGCACCCTGGTGACATTTGCTGTGCCACTGCTGAGTCCAAATAGGGTCTTAGAATGGGGGGAGATTAAGAAGTGCAGATTCAGGGGGGTGCCTGGGTGGCTCAGTCGGTTAAGCACCCAACTTCAGCTCAGGTCATGATTTCGTGGTTCATGGGTTCGAGCCCCACACTGGGCTCTGTGCTGACAGCTCAGAGCCCGGAGCTTGTTTCATATTTTGTGTCTCCCTCTCTCTCTGCCTCTCCCCCACTCATGTTCTGTCTCTCTCTCTGTCAAAAATAAATAAACATTAAAAAAATTAAAAAAAAAAAGAAGTGCAGATTCAGGGATGATGTAAACAGCCTTGGTTTGCCTACCTCTCACCTCAAGTGTAAACGATTTTTAAAAGGGAAGTTTGAGGATGAGCTGAGTGTCCCTCTCACCAGCAAAAGCTGCAAGTCTCTGATATTAGGCCAGAAGTATTTATCAGGGCTTCCGGTGCACCAAGCACTTTTCTATGTGCCTCACATGTATTAGTTATATTATCCTCATAACCACTCCATTATTACATTTCATAGATCATGAAACTGAAGAACAAAAATGACAAATAACTTTCCAGGGTCACGCAGCTACTAAGTGGTGAAGCCCAGCATTAAACCCACCGCCTGGCTCTTATCTCTTGACCACACCAGCAACATTTCCTCCTGTACCTGCCCTGGTTCTGCTTCTGTGTCCCCGGCGCCCATCTAAGCTTTAGTAGAGGATACATTCATTCTCTTCAGGGTGTGACTCCTTCTGAGTAACATTCCTAGTTTCCTTTGCTGTTAGAATTTTCTATCACTTTGGGTGTTTTGCAAGTATTTCAGTAAGGAAAGTGAATCTTGCCCCGTGAACGGCTATCATCTGAACTCAGAAGACCTCATGGAATTTTTTGCATATGTGCTTGACCCTAATGTCTGTGCTTATTTTATGGATGAGAAAATCAAAGTCTAGAATGGTTAGTCCACCTCCCCCAAGCCATAGAACTAGTGATGGCCAAGCAGGATGGGAAATTGTCCTTCCCTGGCTTGTTCCCCACTGTGTTTTGCCAGGTAAACCGAGAAATCACTGAAATGAAATTTAGCTATCTTTCCTAACCCACTTCCAAAGGTCCACATGCCCTCAGAAGACACAGGCAAACTTTGCTTTGATTTCACTTCAGCCTGCTTGATTTCTTCTTATCTTGGAAAATGGAATGCAGACCCTCACTTGAGACTTTTCTCAAATTAGGCTGGGTGACATATGTCTTTTTGAGCTCTTTGATTTGACCCCCTATTAATGTCTTTAAACCCTAATTGTTTTGTTCCTGACAGACCTGTCATGTTTAATGTGTGAGAGAAATGTATACATAGAAGGAAACTTCTGTCATATTCTGTATTTGCCTCAGACTATTGAGATTATTAAAAACAAAACAAAACAACCAAAGTGCACACACGAGGGCATCTTCCTCCTTGCAATTTTATCTGGCATATTTAATTGATAGAGACTTCTGGGTTAGATTGTTATCAAAGGTTGTAGTAAATTGTTGAGCGTGTGGCCTTAATGATGCTCTCGGCATCTCCTTCCAACACACAAAGAAGTTTTGCCACATTGGGGAAGGAGGCTTCCTGGCATAGGGTGATAGGACCTCGGAGGAGTCCTCCTTGGGTTAGCAGCCTGTGCAAGCTGCATTTGTGTCCCAGGTCCAAAGTCCCTTAGTAGACACGTGGGATTCGAAGAAGGGGAAGCAGTATTTGCATCCCTACTGACACCAATTATGGTAAACACCAACTGTTTAGACATCAGCCCTTTAATAAAAGTTCCCTGAAGTGGTTTTTGAAAGTCAAGCTCTCATGGCAGAACCAAGTAAGAGAGAAAAGAATGGAATAATTGGAGGCTGCTGTCTTTTCACTTCCCACATAAAATTATTTGAAGAGACAGGCCAGAACTTTAAACAGGAGATACCAAGAAAAGTTGTAATTTGGATGTCTGTTGTCGTGACTTTAGGGTGTTTGCTTAAAGGAATTTTTTTCTCCCCTACCCCCCAACTCTCTCCCCAGACATACTTCAATGACAATATCCTTACACTAATCCGGACACTGGTGACTGGAGGAGCCACGCCAGAGCTCGAAGCTCTGATTGCCGAGGAGAATGCACTTCGAGGGGGCTATAGCACCCCCCAGACGCTGGCCAACAGGGACCGTTGCCGCGTGGCCCAGTTAGCGCTGCTGGATGGGCCCTTTGCGGACCTGGGGGTGAGTTCATGGTGCAGAGGTCACCTGAGCCCACTGACTGGGAATGGCTTGGCCAGAGTGAACTGGGTGCCAGGGTGAGGAGCCAGGCACCTGTCTTTTCTGTCTTCTGTGGTGATTCACTAGAGGTGATGTGTATGGTGTGCTGTGTTTTACATGCAGTCCTTCATCTTTATTCCCACGGCAATCCTTCGACATAGGTTCTACTCTCAGACATTCTAAGGAAACTGAGGCTCAGAGAGACGGAAGACTGGCCCTATCAGGAATTTGCACCAGGAACCCTGGCTTCAGAGCCTGTGGGCTTTACTCACTCCCCTAGGTATCTTCTACCACGAGCTAGGAGGCATCAGGTGATTCCAGCATGTGACCGAGGCTGGGACCCCTTTCCACAGGGTCTTAGCCTACCTCAGGGCCACTTCACTCCCAAGGCACATTAATAGCCCATGAGGAGCTTTTCAAAACCACTGATGGCCATGTCCAGTTCCCAGGATTCTGACTTTTTGTATCTGGGTATATGCCAGGCATTGGAGGTTTTTAAAACACCACCAGTAATTATGTGCATCTCGAGCCACTGGCCAAACAAATGGCATCTCATGTGGACCATTTGATGTCTCTAATTCCAGACCTAGGTCTTTGCATCTCTGAGGCTGCACCCAGTTAATCTCCCCCACGCCCTCCCTGCCGCAGAGGGGATGACCAGTGCCTCCCTTTGGGCTCCACACACCAACTGGGTTCTCACAATTGGGCAGAAGTATGCAGTCTTGACCCTTATTCACAGCCCTATACCGCATCCACGGATGGGTTCAAGGGGTGGAGCCACAAGTCTTGGCAACCAATACATTTATTGCACAAACAATAGCGTCGCCCAAGGAAAGGGTCACTTTTTCTATTTCTTCTGAAACTCTGATGCTGACTTGCACCATATTTTAGTATGGTTATGGATAAGGACCTATGTTAGACTGGGCTTTTTGGAAAGGCAGCTTCTGTAGCTCATGGCTCCTTTCATCTATCACCGACTTACTGATACACTTTAAAAGGATAAAGACTTTAAATGACGGTAAGATATGGCCCCATTTGTGTTCTGTAATATGATGCCCATTTGGAAATTCCAACGACAAGAAGGACAAAGGCAGCCACTTTATTCCCAGTGATGTCATTCTTCAGTGCCCTTCCTACACTCACACCCACCTGAAGCCACCTGGCTGTGTGAAGCCAGCATTTCCAAGTGAGTGGAGTTGCTTTCACGTTCCATGTCGGGCACCAGACCCTCTGGGAGGTGACTGTGAACTGATTAGGACTGTGAATCCCACTTATTCAACCTGCAGCTCTCCACCTCCTGGGGAAACACATTCTCTTCCACCCGCGCCATCTCTGAGGTCTGTAAATTGTGCTTTTCACACAGTCTTTTCCCTGAAAGAGTCTTTCACCGTAGCACCTGGTGGGGTCTTTTCTCCTCGCAGTGATTTTAATTATCACTCGAGCAGTTTTGACAACACGGTCAGATCACAGTGATTACAGCTGAGCTGGGGCTAAACATAATCGCCATTTTGCCCAGCTGGTTTCTTCTCTGCCAAACATGCATCTGAGAGCTTTGAGCCTTACACAATCACTTAGAATGAGGGAGAGGCCCATTCTCTCTAGGGCTCTCATTGCTACAGATGGAAAACTGGAGAGAACCGGAGGAGAACCCCATCATTATCTGATCCCCCAAAATTACCAGTATTGGATGTAGGCTCTTAATCACATTGACTTCTTTAGCCCCAGTCCCTTGGGACAGACCCTCCAACTGAGGAGACACCAACACAAGCTTTCACGAAAAGGCTCTGTTCCCCCTGGACCTCTACTTCCAGGCAAATGAAAATGTTTCTCTCTGTTCTTTCCTTGTCTCCCAGGATGGTGGTTGTTATGGTGATCTGTTCTGCAAAGCTCTGAAAACGTATAATATGCTTTGTTTTGGAATTTATCGGCTGAGAGATGCTCACCTCAGCACCCCCAGCCAATGCACGAAGAGGTGAGTATATTTCCACTCTCCTCTCCCACCCCGAATGCAGAGACAGAAATTCCCTGTCTTGTTTCCCACTGTGAAGGCAAAGGTCCAAGTACATGCTCTCAACATGCAAATGACTCTGCCCGCATTAAATCCAACACTGGGTTTGGAGGTTATGGGAGGCTTTTTTCTTTAATTCCTCATAGCAGATGTAAAGACATTATGGGAAGAATTCAAGTTTTATAGAATAGTTCCTGAATAGGAGCATCTCCTCCAAACTCTAGCTACTGGGATTATTCTGCCGGTACCTCGTATAGAGATATTTCATATTGCTAGTGTTTAAGATAGATGTTTCCTTTGCCATATCTTAGATGCCTCTGCTTTTACTTAATATATTTTTAATTGACTCACTTTTTAAACTTTTATATATTTATTTCAAGAAATTTGTGTGTTATCACCTTAAGCAGAAAACTATAATAGTTTATGTGTGCTAGTTATATATTTTTAATTGCACTAAAATAAATTCATAGCAGCCCCAAATTAAAAGTATATCATAGAATTACCCAAATCTGTGCATTTGCATACTATATCTCAAGAAACAATGCTACAGAGATTAGTATTTCTCAGCTTTGCTTGCACGTTAGAATCACCAGGGGTGCTTTTTAAAAATATTCTGCTTTCCCTTATTTATCTGGTCTGGCTTGAAAGTGTAGATAATTTCTTAGTGCCCAGAGATTACAGTATATAGCCAGAGTTGCGGCTAATTGCTGTAGACTAGTGAGTTCTCAAAGTTTAGAGAGCAACAGAATCACCTACAAAGCTTGTTAAAACACAAATTGCTAGACCCCACTCCCCAGAATGTCTGACTCTGTAGGTCTGGAGTGAAGTTGCTTAAGAATTTGCATTTTAGGGACACCAGGGTAGCTCAGTTGTTTGAGAATCCAGCTCTTGATTTCAACTCAGGTCATGATCCCAGAGTCATGGATCAAGCCCTGTGATGGGCTCCATACTGAGTGTGGAACCTGTTTATGATTCTCTCGATTTCTGACTGGTGTGAGGTGGTATCTGAATGTAGTTGTGATTTGTATTTCCCTGATGATGAACGATGCTGAGCATGTTTTCATGTGTCTGTACAAACACAGAAAGAAGCAAACCATGAGAGACTCTTAAACACAGAGAGTAAACTGAGACTTGATGGGGGTTGGGGGGGTGGGAAAAATAGGTGATGGGCACTGAGGAGGGCACTTGTTGGGATGAGCACTGGGTGCTGTATATAAGTGATGTATCATGGGAATCTATGCACACTGTATACACTGTATGTTAGCTCACTTGAGAATAAATTATTTAATTTTAAGAAAATAATTTTAAAAATTAAAAATTAAATTAAAAAAGATTATATCTCCCTCTGCCCTTCCCTGTCTCCCTCTCAAAAAAAATAAATAAAAGAAGTTGCATTTTATTTATTTTCAAATGTTTACTTGTTTTGATAGAGAGAGAGCATGCACAAGCAGGGGAAGGGCAGAAAGAGAGGGAGAGAGAGAGAGAATCCCAACGAGGCCCTGCACTGTCAGCACAGAGCCCGACACAGGGCCAGAACTCACAAACTGGGAGATCATGGCCGGAGCCGAAATCAGGAGTTGGACACTTAGCCCACTGAGCCATCCATGCACCCCCAAGAAAATGCATTTTAAGTGATGCCCCGGTGTTGCTGATGTGTCTTGGCTTGAGGACCCACTTTGGGATCTCCTACTACTAGAGAGGAGACGGTGGGGTTTTTTTGGTTGTTGTTTTGTTTTCTGTTAGCAGTGTCTGGTGTTAACCAGAGAAAGCTTGATGGGATTGAGAATAGTTAAAGCAGGACTAGCACAGAGGCCCGGAGGGATCTTATCTTCTCTCATTTAGAAAAAAATCCCCACCAAAATTGATTTGTAAAAGGTAAAGAGTGAGAAAAGGCTGAGAAGATGTTAGGTCATGGGAAACAAAGACCCTGTAAGGTGTGTCAGAACATTCTCTAGCAAAAGAGGCGGTGCAGTCAGTGAACCTCCTGCACGTATCTGGGCTACTCGGGATCAGAAGTGAACTCGAACTTCAGTGGAAAGGGGTGGGGACCATCAGAAGCACGGTGTGGTTCCCCCACCTCGGGCACCAATTGAGCCTCTGGTGCCAGGGCTCACGGCTGGCCACCTGCGCTGAGCTGAAGAGAGGAAGAGCTAGATCAGCTTGGAAGATAATATTTAAGGTCTTGGACCAGGTAGAAGCCTTCCAGATCCTCTGCAAGACCTGAGGATCCTTTTCGGTTTGATGAGAGGTGAAATACGCACCCAGTTGTCCTCATTCTGTGACCCATTTGCTTCCCTGTCCAGGTACGTCATCACCAACCCCCCGTACGAGTTTGAGCTCGTGCCGACAGACCTGATCTTCTGCTTGATGCAGTTTGACCACAACGCCGGCCAGTCCCGGGCCAGCCTCTCCCATTCCTCCCACTCGTCCCAGTCATCCAGCAAGAAGAGCTCCTCCGTGCACTCCATCCCATCCACCGCA
The DNA here is from genome assembly GCF_022837055.1 of Prionailurus viverrinus. Lineage (NCBI taxonomy): Eukaryota > Metazoa > Chordata > Mammalia > Carnivora > Felidae > Prionailurus > Prionailurus viverrinus. Next base: position 37,605,813 of record NC_062571.1, on the reverse strand, counting down.
AACCGACCCAACCGACCCAAGTCCCGGGAGTCCCGAGACAAACAGAAGTACGTGCAGGAAGAGCGCCTCTGATATGTGTATCCACTGCCACCGTGTGTGAAACTGTATCTGCCACTCATTTCCCCAGTGGGTGTTTCCAACAGTAACTTCCCCCCTTTTCCCCTGTAGCCACCCCCTTTTTTTTACACATATTTGCATATGTATGATAGTGTGCATGTGGTTGCCATTTTTATTTCACCACCATAAAACCCTTGAGCACAACAGCAAATAAGCAGAAGGACCAAAAGTTATTTATGATTCTAGGGGAAAAATAACCCAAAGGCATGCTCCAGACATAAATAGCTCACTGCAGGAAGGAGTTCGCAGAGTAGAGGAGCGTCATTGTCATCCATGTCAGTTATGCAAAGCAAGTTTAGTTAATGTAGAAGAAAAGTTTGTTCTGATTGATCAGGATTATCAGGGTGCTTCGGGTTTTGATTTTGTTGTTGTTTTCCTTTCTTTCTTCTTCTTTTTTAATACACACGCAATAATATACACATACACATTTCTTTGAAGCAAGCAACCAAAAAGCAACAAAAACACATCGATTGTTTCCACTCTCACTCTCTGGGCTGAAGTATCGCGAAGCATTTAAGAGGCTTTCGCCATTTGTGTAGACGATTATTAAGCATCTGCTTTTGTAAGAGAACATCCTAGCTTTTTTTACTCACCAAGGCCTTTCGTCCCAGATCTAGCTTCCTCTGGGAGTTCTTAGGCACATTTCTACCCTTACTATGGAGGAAAGAATCGTATCCCATTCGTGGATGTATCAAATTCTAGTCATCTAAGTGAACAGAGGTTTGATTGCATATTAAATTGTTATTCTGTCTCCTTATGCCATATGACTAGCTATTTTTTTTTCTTTCACTTTTGACATTTGGGATGAAAAGCCATATGTATCATAAATATCAGATGTAAGTCATTAAAAACTGCCTTCCTGGGACTTTTACATCTTTTAAAAGGTGAATTACTTACCTTATGTACAGAATAAATAATGCTCAGGAAAGAGTGAGTATTTTTCCATGCATTCTCAGGGGACCTTTTTACTCCCCTTTGTTTGATTAGCTAAGGCCCCAGTGCCAGGCAGGAGCAGGGGCTGGGGCCAAGCTAGAGTGTGAGGAAGATAAACCCAGCAGCAGATCATGTTTTTCTAGGAGCCAACATGCTAAATAAATCAGATTGTGGGGGGATCGAGCCACAGTTGACTCGACAGAGACAAAAGCTAGCTACTACTTCAAACTGTGGGCACAGCTGCATGGCGCTGGCTGTCCCAAAGCAGGAAGCTGGTGGGAAAATTCCTCCTCCTCAATTTCTTGAACACAGCCAATTCACTTAGGCAGGTGAATGACGGTAATAGCGAACCACTCCTTATCGTCATGAGACGGGGGAGAAGAAGTGTGCAACAGTGAGCCAAACACATTTTGGTATAATTCTTGGTTTTTTTTCTTTTGTTTTCTTTCTTTCCTTCCTTTTTGAACAGTTAGTAAAGCATGAGCTGAAAGGTAGAAAAATCCCTTTTTCAGCATACAGTTGTCAGATGTTTATGCATGCTGTAGGCGGTGCCTTAGTTCTTATGAATCGGCAAACTCCACCATAACCGAATTATCCTGTGTGTGGACTAGCCCTGGGCTGGCGTATACCTGTTTGAAGTGTCTACTTGAGCAGATTCCACCAAACAGAATAGGGGTGGAGGGGAGGAGAAATATGCCACAGTGGTACCATCTCTAAAAAGGTGTTTTTATGGTGAATGCTTTGAGTTTAGATTTCGGATCCCCTCTCTCCCCTAAGCATGATAGTTTTGGAGATTTGCTTGCTGTGTGAATTGACAAGCACTTTTACTGACAAAATGGTGAGGTTCAGTCTGCACCTGTGCCCCCACACCAAAGACAGGGCAGTATTCAGACCAGGAATGGGGTGGGGAAAAATTGTATACATGTATATTAAAAAGCCCTACGAGTGGAAGAATTTTTTTTCAAATTATTTTTGTCCCCATATATATCGATTTCTATATTACGTATAACTATCTATCCTTTTATATAGAACTATATCTATATCTACATATATGTACACACACACACATATACATGTGTGTGTGTGTATATATATATATATATATATACACACACATATACCCCAGTTTGGGATCATGAAGAGCTTTTCATGCATTCTTTGCAAAGGAGGTTATAAAGTTGTGCCCATAGAACATTTATAACTATAAGAATGTGCCAGTTAAAGTGCTCGACAGGAAATATGACAGTTTAAAAGCATTGTAAAACTCACATAGCTTACTTCTCTCTCTAAAGTGCAACAAGGATGAATAGAATGGGCCAAGGTATGACAATTAATGGTTCTGCATGACCTAGCCACTGCTGGGGGTTTTCTTCTATAACGTTGTCCTTGTGAAAACTTTTGTGACATTAAAAAAAAAAGGAGTTACAAATTTTATTCTGTTATTGGTTTGTTTCTTTTTGTTTATATTGTTCTGTTTGTGGTTTTCTTTAGTTTGTTTTGCTTTTTTTTTTCCTCCTCCCCTTCCCCCTCCCCTTCCCTCCCTACTTCTCTTTCCTCCACTTTCTAAATTGCTCAGCGCAATGAGGCTGTGCTGCTGCTACCGCTAGATCCCTTAGAGTTTGTTTTGGTGTTCTTGGTTTTGGGGCTGGGTAATTTGGGGGGAACTTCTCTCCATCTGGCTTGCCTTCAAATCTGCACGTGGCCTCCCTGCCCACCTTGGTACCTTGCTCCAAGTCCAAAAGCCTTTTGCCATCAAGAAACCCAGCTTCCTCCACTTCCCCCCATTACCACTACCCCAACCCGGCCCCCCCATCAGTCTGTCCACATCTCTGTGTTTATCTTGGTAAGACCTACTACAAGTGTGATGCCAGGTGATAAACTTCGCTGGAAAACATTTGCAGCTATTCCATTTGGCAAACCTGCTTCTTGGTTAATATTTTGTCCCTCTTTTTAATTTAGACCAGGAGGTTCATTAATGACAGAACATTGGTCTCCTTTATGTTTGATCAGGATGACCCCAAGTTAAAACTGTTCAGTTATGTGTATCAACTCATAGCCCACACCCAGTGATCTGAGGTTTCATGACTCAGTCTCTGTATTTTCCAGGTCTCTCCTGTCACCTGCCTTTGTTCAATCCCAACCAGAGATTGGGCAGATAGAAGTAAATCCAAAATGCGTGTTATATACAGTCTGTTAGCAGCTCTGAGATGATGCTGTGACAGGAATGGAGTGGGAACAGACTATGACATGAGATGTAACTTTGGAATTTTCCCTGGACTTAGGGCACACACTTGAGAGTTGACTATAGTATTTGGCCAATGATATATTCAATGATGAAAAGGTATCATTGTGACCTCTATTCTGTTAGCTAAAACTACTGTATTATACTTTCCTCAACAGAACACAGAGTCTCCTCCATTGTTTTCCATGTGACCCCAAACTTCCCCATTCCCCCTCAGGTTCTCTTAGGAAGTACACAGGGTTCTCATATTATGTCTCTCCCTTTCCTGCTCCCCATAAAAAAAAAAGAATAGAAGAGGAAAGAAAAAGAGAAGAAAAGAAAGAAAGAAAGAGAAAAGAAGAGAAAGAGAAAGAAAGAAAGAGAAAGAAGTAGGTAAAGGTAGAAAGTGAAAGAATTATTTGAAGAGAAGGTCTATACATTTTAAAAGAGCAATAGCTAGAAACTCAATTATCTGTACCATTCTAGAAGAGAAGCAGTCTGTGAGCCATTCAGTCCAATTTGCTTTAGGCTTTGAAGGGCTGAACCTTAAGTGAGTGGGTAGACCGGGAGGTGCAGTGAAGCTTTCTCGGCCTCAATGTTCACCCAGATGATCATAAAATCATCAACACCCCTAAGGACTGCTACCCAGGGTCCTTCCTGAAGCCAGTTCAGATGTATAAAGGGAAAGATGGACCCATATACATAGAGTTCTACCACAACTGGAGAAGTATCAGATTCTGTTATGAATATTAAGGATTGTGACCCAGAACATTACAATAACGCTCAGTAATATTTTGAAATAAATTGACCTTAAATATTTGTATACCATTCATCATGTTATACATTATCTTTACTCCTTTGGCTTATCAAAAAAAAAAAAAAACCGTGAATGCCTCTAGGTGCTTCCCGATGCTACTGTGCTATTGGCACTTTCTTCTGAGAAGGGGAACACCCTCCTAAGTTCCATGAGACAGAACTGACTGTGCCTCCAGCCAGTATTGTCAAGATCTCAGATGACCAGAAAAACCTTAGACTGGCTCTTCTTCAGCATGGGAAAGGCCTAAAGGTATCTGCATCCCAATAGGGACAATTAAATCAACCTGCCAGGTTCCTATAGCAACAGGATCCTATCCCTCAGGTTTTGGAAGGATAAAGAGGATAGTGTAGAAACTTGGGGGGCCACGGAAGTCAAGACAGGGTAAAAATCAGTGTCTCCAGCAGCTTCTTCAGCCCATCCCTGTTTTGTCATAACATGATGAAGAATAAGCTGTGGGCACTTATCACTAAATTGGTTGCCTGTCTCCCACCAGATTACATATCTATTGCCTAGGGAGGTGAGGGGGCCTACCCCTTGCCATCCAAAAGGGAACAGTGAAGAGTCTGTCCTCAGGGTGCAGCTGAATCAAGGCCCCAGGAAAGGGCCAAAGGGGGAAGTTTGCCCAGCGAATGGCAGCATCAGACTTTCAGTGAAAAGAGGAAACTAGAGCCATGGCGGACAATTGCAAATGACAGTTTTCATAAATGGAAGCTGCCTTGGTTTGGGTACAAATGACTTTCATTTCTATGAAATAGCCATACTTTGCCCATGGAGAGGAAAGAAGGCAGTATGCATGGGTGGGTCCACTGTGGGCCTCAGGGTCTGCCAGGCAGAGGGCAAAAGCCAGCCTGCCTCCGGAAAGGTGATCTGTGAAACCATACAGCGTTACCTTTGAAGGCATCAGCTCCTGGTTAGGGCTTACTGATCTCAGCTGTTGTCTCTACCCAAACAGCCTTTTTCTTTCAAGCCCTCTCTCTCTAAACCTCAGCTTGTGGTACAGCGAGAAAAGGACCAATTATTTCAAATACGTTTGCTGTATTATCATCTCTCCTTTCGTGTACTCTTCTCTGGGGAGTAGTTATGTGAAAAGGCTAAATCCCACAGCACTGACAACCCACAGAGACAGCGAGGCTCAGTTTTCATAGTGCAGCCTATTTCTCTGCTTGCAGGCATCCAGGCAGTCAGGTCTGCCCAGCTCTGGCGTTCTTTCCCACCCATAGCCCACTCCTCCAGGCTCCTTATGGCTTGGGGAAGTCCTCACTCATACCCTGGACCCTTCTGTCTCAGTGATGAAAATAGCAATGGAAGACGCAGATGGTTCATGGATGGGATAGGGCACCTGTTGAGTATAAAGTCATTTCAAGGATACAGGTCCCACAGCAGGGTAGCATCCTTGAACCCCCCAGAAAGAACACTGGGTCACTCCTTCCTCTCCTTACCTTCCAAACGAAGGTAGCCCAAGTGAATCCTCCTCTGTCATCTCTGCTGCCAAAATCCCCATTCTGTGGGCCAGCACCCCAATTTGTGTTCCTTAGTTCTCCATCCCTGGTTCATTTGCAGCCACACTGAAAAGTACCGCCCATTCTTACGTAACCCTTTAGTACTGAGAATATTCACGTTAATGCTAACGTGTAACATAACCTTATGTGACAAGCTGACTGACACCTTAGTGCTTATTCGGTGCCAGATACTTTTCTAAGCACTTTACATACATTAACTCATTCAATCCTCACACAAGCTCAGATGTACATGTGGTTAGCATCTCTGTTTGAAGGATGCAGAATCTGAAAGATTTGTTCAAAGGCATCCAGCCAGAAAGTGGCAGAGTGGAATTTAAAGCTGGGCTATGAACTCTGCCACTATGCTGTGATGTGGCTACTATTACTAACAGACGTACGTGCTCACGTTTATTTACCGTATCTGGACCTGCAGTAAGTGCTTCACCAGCACTAGCCCCTTTCATCCAGACCACATTAGGAAGACTTGATCACTAGCCCATTTTACAGAAGAGAAACTAGCAGAGATCAATTACATAGTGACTTTCTTGGAGCCATGCAACTACCATGTGAGACTCCAGATCCATTTAGACTTCCCCACTGCCCCACGCCATCTCCTTAGCCCACACCTCATCACTGGTCCATGGTGGATAGCTCATGGCGTGGCTGGTCTTGATAGGTGCCTTCTCCCGATGGTAGTGCCAAGTCTTTTAGAGGCATCTCTTCTGCAGTCACTATGTTGTTCTAGCCCACTTGCCAGAGCCTAAAATGCCTTCCTTTCCTGATCTGGGCAAGTCACGCACTGTACTTGCAGTGATGATGTCATGCTTTGCATCCTCAAGAGACTTAACAAATAGGGCTGGGGTTTTCTTGTTTGTTTGTTTTTTGTTTTTCTGACAGTGAGGAGCTCCTTGCAGCTAGATCCATTGCCCCTCCCATTTTAGGAACAAAAATGAAGCTCCCGGAAATCTTTTTGGCATAGGGGATGAGGCAGGGAGAGGAGATAAACCCAGGGATTTGGATTTATCCTGGACCACTTCAGCACCCATTTAAATCCTTTCCCTGAGTATTCTTCCTATAGCCAATGTTGTAGCTTCCCATTGGCACAGTTTCTTCTTTGGAAGATGAGATTCAGTGAACCAAAGTGTCATCATCATGCTCAACGCACTCTCTGTCGAAGAAAACGACTGGCGATCAGTTAAGTGTGTGTTCCTCTGATGCCCTGTGGGAGAATCTTTTCATGAAATACCTTTGCCCCTGGATATTTTACTAGAATGCTCAGAGCATTGATATATTTCCATTTCCTCAACATCCTATCCAACCAAGTCTCCAACAACATATATATCTTACAAGGTACCCAAATTAAAAAGCATGTTTCTCAGGCATAACAAAAACCTCAACTCATCGCCAGGATGCACTTTAATACAAGTCCTTCTTGTGTGGAAGTTCAGTGGCCAAAACACAGGGGCTACTCTTCTTAGATTTTCTTTTTTGGAGAGAAATTTAGAAAGAAAGAGAATGAAGCTTAAATGGGGAAATAATGCTCTCTATCTTACCGACAGCAGAAGGAAATTGATATTCTCTCTGCCGTGAAAGGTCAAAATGCCAACTTTGAATTGAACTGTAAAGACTAAATTCTGAACAATTATTCTCTGCAGCAGTTGTAAAAATTTCAGCAAATTGCAGCTGTCTTAGGTCTTTCGCCCAAAAGACCTACTCGTTTCCATCAACAGAGTTCAGTCTCCTTTCCAACCTGGCATGTCCAACCCAGCACTAAATCCCTTTGCAAAATCAGTCCACACAGTGGCACAGCCAAAACCAAGGGCAGCTCAGGCAAACAGCACAGGCGCTAGGTTCAGCTCTTCTGAAAATCATCTTTATACATAAACCGTTGGAAAAAGTCGTAGTTTGAAATTGTTTCAGCGGCCTGGCAATGCTTTTAAAACATGATAACCATCACACTTTACTCCTCTCTGAAAGGTTAGTTTAATCGTAGATCACAAAAAATTGGTTTCCACAAATGCATAATGGTTCATCTATGTCACACTTGAACTAAATGGTTTTTTAAATGGAGCTGAAATTATTTTGATGTGTACACAGTCCTGGATTTCTATACAACCTTTTTTAACCAGTCCATCAGGAACCTTGCCTCTAAAGCCTCATTAATAATTCAGATGTGCTGATGACTTTAAAAGATCTATGGAATTGAAGCTTAGGAAAAAAAAAAAAACTCTGCTTGACAAAAAGATAAATGAATGTAGAAAGAAGCTGTAGGAGTCTGGCAAGCTGTAGATCATCTCAGAACAGATTGTAACTTTATCATTCTGTCAGGGGGAATAATTTAAAGCACTTAATCAGTTAGCTTCACTGTGAGGATGTAGCATTATGAATTCCTATCGTCCAATCTGTTCAAATCAAAGTGAACTTAATTATAATAGGTGAGAGAGCCAGAGCAGGAGAAAGGGGAGTGGAGAATGATCCAAGAGAGAGACAGTAGTTTCCTGGGGGTAAACTGAGCTGCTGAACAAAGGGTAGTGAGCAAGCTCTCACTAACCCATTCCGGTGACAGTGTTTACATTGAGGGCTCAGACTTGACACAGCAAGAGAAAGTATAGATCAAGGAGAAATAAGCAGAGCGATCGTGAGCTGATCACAGATGCTGAATTTGTAGATCATTAGCCCATCCGACAGACGCACATGCACACACATACACTTCTCTATCAAGCCAGGTGAGCAATTTTTGTTACGTATCAGTCCAGAACCATGAACAGGGCAGTTGTGAATTGTTCTGATAGGTAGAAGAGAAGCCATTGTCTCTAGAGCAGTGGATGTGCCTGAAAGCTTTTTCCTTTTTTCTTTTCTTTTCCTAAGCCACTAATATGATTCCCAAATTAGAATGTCTTATTTGCCCAGTCTCTTCATATCTGTACACATAGCCGATTATGCAGAAAGTTTCAAATCCTAGAAAAAGGCGGGGGCAAGGCCTGAATCCTGTAAAATACCACTGAAGTGCCACGAGGATACTAGGCCATTTTCTTCCTCTCCCCAGCCCCCGAACGCTCTGACTCAGCGTTCTCCCCCAGCCATCTCTGTGTTTAGGGTGGAAATGAAATGCCAAGATGTCGTCAAGCTCCCTTGTCAACAGCTTGGATTATTATAGTCGGTTAAGATATTGCCAGTAGGAATTCTTTTCATGACTGTATACCAACACAGAGCTTTCTTTCTTGAAATAAAAAGCCATCTCAAAACCGTCTTAAAACATTGGTCACCATTCTGATTTTCAGTCTCATTACCCAGCAAAATCTGTGGGCTTCCTTTAAGACCCTCAAAACTGGCTGCAAAAAAAAAAATACAGAAGAGTGGTATATTGAGATATAACTTCAAGTATGTCTCGTACAAACAAAGCTAAGTACAGGTTGGGAAGAGGAGATCCTGCATAAGGTTCCAGATCACTGGCTCTGTGTCGGGGACGACTTCCTTCATGTTTCACTCAAATCAGTGAACACACAAATCTTTCCTCAGGCACAGTGTTTATGCCCAATATTTGATATATTCAGCATCTCCTTCCCACCAAAGATTCCCAGTCCACTAAAGGAACCCCAGAGAACATTGCTGGAGTTCCTCTTCCAACCCCTCTTTGTTCTTAGAGGTCCTACCCATGGTCCTTGCAAGTCCCAAGGGCAAGCTGGTCATTACTTGCCACAGGCAGCAGAGCTGTCCCAGGTTCTGGAATTCTCCCTACACTGCACTCCCTCTTAGCAACTATATTCACTGTCAGCTTCTATCGATTACATTTTTGCATTTTTTTTTTTCAAGGAACTTTCCAAAGGCTTTACCCTAGGACTAATTAAGCTTCTCATTTCTCCTTCTTGTTCTCTATCCGTTTTGCCCTTTAGCAGAAAAGAAATGGTTTACAGATGAACCGGATAATGCCTATCCCAGAAACATTCAAATCAAGCCCATGAGTACCCACATGGCTAACCAGATCAACCAATATAAATCCACAAGCAGCTTGATCCCACCAATCAGAGAAGTTGAAGATGAATGTTGACTTCCAGGAGACCAGAACTCTTTTTTTAAAGCCTGACAAACTTCATAAATGGTGATGTGACTTTTCTTCCTCTTACATGCTGAATCACTGGTGGAAACGTTAGGATAAGCGAGAATTGCAAGAAAAATAAAGTAGACAGATCTTTCTCTTTGTCTGCCTTGAATATTGCTTCCATGTATTTTGGAAAAGAAAATGATTTCATTTATAAATGAACATATTAAAATAGTCATGTATAGCCTCTAGCATTTTAAATTATTTTTATTTATTAGAAAGAAAATATATTTTTTCTTTTTTTTTCATTGTCAAATATCTTCCCTGTATCTAAACAATGCAAAATCAAAATGAGTAAGTGGCCAGACTCCTTAATATGTATTTCTCTTCTTTCTGTCTTTTTCTTTGAGGAGAATGATGGTCACCACCACAATTGATGGTAATGAAGGCAAATGGATTGCTAAAACAATTTTAAAATGGTCCAATGATATAAACATGTATTTTAGTAAATTCATATAAGAAGACAAAAGGGGGCAGGTGAATTTCCTGGATGGGTGTGTATTTTAGCTGCACTGACACCAGCTCTTAATAAATGGAAACTTATTTATTTTCACAGTTGAAAGTCATATTTTTGTAGTTTTAGTTTTCATTCTGTATTTCTCCTCCCTTTGTTCGTATATTTAAAGGGAAGACCTTCTTGCAGCTTTGCTACAATTGCCAGATCAGGTTTATCCAGCCAACTAACGATGCCAGGAGGGGTGTGAGCACGCCTGGGATGTGGAAGTTGAGGACCAGACTCACACAAGATATTGCTCTGTTTGTTGTTCTGATGGTGGGGACTCCTCCATGCTGTTATGCTTCCCATTCCCTATCTCCAAACCACCTGCGCAAGTAATTTCAACTCTGGGAGGCTCTGGTGGGCTTTCTCCCCACTCCTCAAATCTCAGAGCTTCTAGCCTGAAAGTTTGTGAACACCAATGGGTAGTTCCACTTAATAATAGGATATGATAACGCAATCATTCTTTTCACTGAGTTTTTGTTAAAAAGTCAGAACATTTTCATGATCAAAGAGACTACTTTTGCCCAGATTTTACTTTTTCCAGCCTTCCTTTAGTTGCTGGGACAAAACACTCAAACTAGCTGCAACAGTGTAAAACATAATAACGACAAAAGGAAAGCAATGAATGCGCTCAATACAGACTGTTAGAAAAGGCCTTTGAAAATGACCAGCAATGAAATCAAATGTATCAGCCACTTCCAACTGTGCTCAAAGATTTTTCTAGCCATCAGACACAATTACCAAATCTCAGAGCTCTGCTGTGGCTTGCATGCTCTCTGTCCCGGCAACTGTTACGTTCCAAACGATTTAGCAAATCTTTCAACTTCAAAATGATCAATCTTTTATACAATCATCAGGGTCTATGAGAAGCATGGATGTGATAGTGATTTTTCTTTTCTTAAAAATGTCAACTGTGGACACTCAAAGAATCCAAACTTACTAAAATATCCCCCAAAGTCCCATGGTATCTATTCCATTAATTCTTTAGGCCATGACCCTGTGGTACTTAGTACATTAGTGCAAATCAGATCAGAGCCAAGCAACGAAATCACCATGAAAACATATGTCCACTAAGTACTCCAATTACCAGTGTAGGCAAAATGGCTTCCACCTCCGTCTATTCCCTGCAGAGCCAATGTAGTTGTGCTTCCGCCTTGTAGGCGCCGTCCTGAAGTGACTTGTCAGACTGTGGTTACCCTGTCGTCACATTTTGTAGAACTAGTTCTATAAAAGTATTGTGAATATAATGTATGTCCAATTGGATTGTTTAAAAACTACTTATAACCAATCACTAGTCTACACAGCAGACTAAAATGACGTCAGCAGTCTATCTTCAGGCTTATGAATATTTCCTGGTTTCCAACAGAAGTAGAATGGGTTTGTGGGGAGAATCCCTTGTGAGGATTTTACCACTTTCCTGAAAGCTATGCCTTCTTCTACATAATGATTTTGCATTGGGGTCACCTTAGTACATTCACAGCAATCCACGCTCTTCTTTCCTTCATGAACCTTGGTGGACTCTTCTTCACTCTTCTTCCTGATAACCATTTCTGAATTTGTTATAACTATTTGGTATCCTATGGGGCAGGTGATGGTGGCCACCTAAATGATCTTTCCTTAGGGAAACACAGTGTCCCATGCCTCTCAAACCCATCTCTTCAGCCAAGTCGGTCTGGAAGCAGACGTGTAAACTCCGTGACCATCATGGCCAGAGATTTGAATCTAAATTTCTTTTCTTTTCTTTTCTTTTCTTTTCTTTTCTTTTCTTTCTCTTCTCTTCTCTTCTCTTCTCCTCTTCTCTTCTCTTCCCTTTCCTGTCCTTTCCTTTCCTTCCCTTCCCTTTCCTTTTTTCTTCTCTTCCCTTCCCTTCTCCTTCCTCTTCTCTTCTCTTCTTCTTCTTTCTTTTCCCTTCTCTTCCCCCTTCCCCTCCTCTACCCTCCCCTCCTCTCCTCTCCTCTATTCTCTTCTTTTCTTTTCATTCAAGTATAGTTGAAAGAAATTTTTTCTCTTGACCAAAATGGCTAAGATGTTTCCCACCAGCAAAGAGCTGCCCCCAAAAAACTAATTGGTAGGAATCTATTTTTTCTTCTAAGGTAGAGCAGCAAGTTCATGCAGTTTTGCTTTTGCAATAATGAACTGTTCTCAAACAGAAAATAAAAGCAAGCTTTACTTTTTTATTGAGAAAGTGTGCAAAGTGACTGGTTGGTGGCTCCTTTGGCAAAAACTGGTGCCTAGTAGGTTAAAAGTGACACAAGAACAGAAACAAAATTGTATGACCACTGAAGGGCTCAAGCCAATGCTAGAGCTTCCTGATTAGCTTCTATGTGTTGAGCTCTCTGACTGGGAAGAGGTCATCATTCTACCCCACTGTGACAAACCCGCTCCCACATTTTCTGATTAAATTATCAGCAGCCAATGATAGTCATCATTGGTACAGTCTGTCTTGTAAGACTATGATCTCCCATCCCAGTTTAGCATTCCATAAAAGTCCTTTACCCAAACTAAAGACTCTTGGGTGCTTTGGGAATCAAAGACTCACCAAGAGGCTATTTTAAAACCACCTATTTATAAAACGTCATCACCACCATCATCTTTCTTATTAAGAAAGCTTTTATTTTCATCTAAGCAATTTTATATTTAAAAATATCACCTTGAACCAATATAAAGTAATTCAAATGTAAGTGATCGTGACTAAGGCATGTTGGGGGACACCCAGAGCTCTTTCTTTCCAAAGGTTGGGCATCTTACGATGTATTTTGTGCAAAACTTTATTCAAAACTTTAAAAAAAACAGGGAATTAGAACTGTTCAGTTAGGATTGGAAAGAGGGAAATTGAGAAAACATTAGAAAATTAGAAAATTGGGAATGTTTTCTTTTTTAATATTTTTATGTATTTTGAGAGACAGAGAGAGAGAGAGAGAGAGAGAGAAATAGAACAAGTGGAGGAGGGGCAGAGAAAAAGGGAGAGAGAGAATCCTAAGCAGGCTCTGCACTGTCAGCACAGAACCCAGATGCAGGCCTCCATCTGTTGAACCATGAGATCATAACCTGAGCTGAAGAGTCAGATGCTTAACCAGCTGAGCCACCCAGGCACACCTAAAATTGAGGTTGAAAAGAGAAAAAGTGCAACTCCCTTTCTTGTGGTTTGAGTACTCAAGAACTATATCTACAAATAACCAGCTATGTGAGAATGTTCTTGAAACCCCTGGAGTCCCAGGGACCTCATTTGGAAATGAGAGAGATTCATCTAAATGGCCTCCCTTCCAGGTCTGGGAAGCTGTGAGCTTGCTTGGGAGTGGGAGTGTGGGAACAGCCTGTGGAGACAACCTTGTCTTGTGCTGGAATGACGGTCCTCTTGCTGCAGTACTCAAGTGATACTCCTGCGAGTAGTGTGCAGTTTCTGCTCTCGAAATGTAGAAATTAAGTTCATTCCTCATTCCTCCATCTTACGGTTTGGAGTCTCCTTAGGTTCAAATGCAATTTCAGACTTCAAGTTCTCTTGGGTCATGGTGTGGTCCAGACTTTTCTCTGTGTTCCCAGGGTCTTCTCCATCTCATCCCTACCTACCTTTTCTCTTGGCACCAGGCTCAAGTTCTAGTCAATTCCTTCATCTCTAACCCATCTCTCCACTTTTCAATATGTAGTGACAAGCTCTGACCCCTGGATTTCTGGGATTTTTCCTCATTTTTTATTTCCACAAGTGGATCTGGGCTTTAGGAAGCAACTGTCTCACTTCTCACTTCATTTCCTGTCCTGTTTATTTGATTTCTTTTCTTTCATCTTAGTATTCCTTTCTTGGTATACCATCTCTGTTACTTACATTCATAAGTCTAATTTTGATCTATCATTCTCAATTTTCAATGAGAATCTCAGTAAAGGAAGAAAGGAAGGAAAAAGCAAAAGGAGGAAGAGAGGTAGGAAGACAGAGAAAAAAAGTATCAAACCAACTGATTTGAACATGAGCCACCTTACTCATAGAAGAACAAGCAAATCCACTCAACTTGGACATGGTGGTCCATTGCAGAATCTGTCAGTTTTCTATTCAGTCCCTAAAGTCTATTTTCTATTCTGTTCCTCTTTGCAGCTTTTGGAATGATGGTAAAATCACCAATCACTGTGGTCTTTGAAAGGGACTTTTTTATTTAGGGCTTGACTCATCCTCTTTAAAAAGCAAAGGGAACTGAGGTTTCATTTGAAACTCACCTGGTAAATTCCCTTTCTGCTCCTCCCCTACTCACCCCATGTTCTCAAAGCACGTTTATTTTTCTATTCAGCAGAGATGATTTGACACTCAAATCCCATGGTCATGTAAGGCAGTGATACAGCCCTTTGGATTTGTTAATGGAAAGTGGTAAATAGAAACAATTTCCAGCCAGTTTGTATGGGTGTGGCCATATTGGATCTTTAAGTGAAGTCTACTCTGATTGGTTGTTGCCCATGCAATACCAGTTGTTCATATTTTCAAAATTGCCATAAAATAAGACAGTTCAGAGAATACTTTTATGCTTAATTTTATTTCCCAAGGAACTACAGACCCTACTTAGCCATTGCTTGGAACACATTCGGAAAGTAGCCTGTCTGCCCTGATGCAGAAACCCTTTAGCTGCACACCAGTTGGAGACTGCATTATACCACAGCCTCATGTGGTTAGACTGGGGAAGGAATGTTGAATTAGACTATCTGTACTAGGCCTTCTTTTTTTGCTTCATTTTTTGAAAAAGGGCCTGAGACTCAAGTATCTTAAGACAAGCCAAGTCAGGACATGCATCTAGGAGCTAGGAAGAATGAACAAAAACAAAATGATATAAATAGGATTTTCAAGCACCATCAGCCAGGGGCAGGTGTGTGGTGGCAAGAGTTAGTGCTTTAGAAAGGAAGGAAAGGTTGCATTGAATTATACGGGTTGGGGAGAATACAGAGTGATATAATGCTTGATGGGTTTTGGAGGTATTTCAATAGGAAATAGATGCCTGGAGAAATCAAGAGAATGAAGGTTTTCCAGGAAGAGGTGATTTAATGGGCCATGGCTCATTGGACGGAATGTGATTTCAATACACAGTCTATTTTGTCTACGGTGACACGATTGTGTAGGGGAGCTGAAGAAATCTAAGATGAGACCTTAGGATGTACACAGTCTTAAGGGCCAAGGGTTGAGACTTGATTTAGAAAGCTACGGAAAGCCGCTAAAAGTTGTAAATGGAGTGATGAACACCTATGCCTGTTCATTTTTTAGGTTGAAAGTTTTCAAATGTCAGTTCCTCCTGGAAGTCATCATGAGGACATATGCAGAGCTAAATGTTTTCTCAGCAGCAATGAGTTCTCAAGGGTGCATGTTCCAAGTCAAGAACTCAGTATGGGAAGCGCCTGCTCTCCTCAGATGAGTCTTATGGATCATACTAGAAGTTTAGTTGGGGCTGTTAAGGGCTGGTGGGTGCACTGGGTTTTGGGGCAATAACTGGTTCTGGAAAAGGTTCTTTGTGAAAGGGACACTGCCTTTGGACCTCAAGGGAAGAATGATGTGGAAGACTAGGAAAGAAAACAAGAAGACAGGAAGGGGAGCCAGCAAATGTAGGCAGCTGAGCAATGTCGTATTGGATTCATTCAGAGTGGAAGAAGCTGAGAGCTTTCCTTAAGGAGGACCTTGAAGGCAAAAAGGAGTGGGCAAGTGGAGCTGGGGAGAGGGTTCCAGCAGGCCTTGTGCATTTGGAAGTCAGAGCCACTGAGATACTTGTGAAGTGGGGGGCATGGCTGAGTCTTCCAAGGGAGGAAGCATAGGTATGGAAGGTCATCTGGCGGAAGACTGATAGGGGGCTACAGCCATGCTTGTAGGAGCTAAAAGGAATGAAATCGGTAAATGCCGTTGTGATAGGGGATCCAGAGTACTCTAAAAACAGAGAAATGGCAAAAAGGAGAGAGAAACTCTAAGAAAGAAAGGTGAGTCACCTTCATTGGTGCTGAAGGGTATTGGAGATGATGACTCAGAAGTAAAAAGACTCACATGATAAGGGCGAGGACTTTGTTGATGTGTCTTTATCTGCAGAGCTTGTCATGAGGCCTGGCTCAAGGTGGACAGTCAGCTGGCCACTGTGTGTTATTTTGGATGCCATGGGAAATGCAGGGTGGGCAGGACTTCCTGGAGAAGGACTCAAAAGAGAGGGATCTTGAAGTGGGCGTCTTCTTTCCCCTCCCTGTTCATGTCACTCCATTATTCTTCATCCGTTCCTGAACACCACACACACTGGAAGCTTTGGTTTTAGCATTCTTAAAACAAATGTGACCATCCCTTTGCCTTGGTGGCTTTTCTGGACAGGGAGCAGAAGGGGAGAGGTTCTTTGGCCCAGTGAAAACTGACCTTAATGTTTAGGTAGATTTTAAGTTTAAAAAGGTTTCATTTGGTCTGCTTATCCCCTTGAGGACATCTGTGTTTCTTCTCCCCTACCTTGCAATTCAGCAGAACAGGGACAAACGTGACACCAAAGCTCTCCAGTGTCCCTGCCTCTGGAAGCGTTACCGAGATGGCTGTTCAGAATCTTAGATGGAAATGTATACACCGCACTGACACACGCCTGCCAGAGCAAACCAGAGCTTTCCTCACATGGGATTCAGGGTCAGTGTGAGAGGCAGCCAGCAGGCAAGGGATCCCTGCCAACAACGTTGACAGAGCCCCATTTCCACACTAAACCAAAGGCTCGCTGCCCCAGAGCGGCGCACCCCCTTTCCCTTCCTTCCGCTTCGCACAGCCCAAGACACGTTTGACCAGAACTGCAACATTTCAGACATAAACCAAACTCAGCCTGGAAATCCTAATTAAAAACATTCCATTCCCAGGTGGCACGATTGCATCCTGCCTAAAACTTCTGGCCCACATCCCACCACCCAGATGCTGAAGCAAAAGCTTTCCCCACTTAACACCAAAACCTGCACTCAATGTTTCTTCAGGGACAAAGGAAAAAAAAAAGTACACTTACACAGAGGTCAGCCTACATATTCATTAAGGAAAAAGAGCGTGGCTTATTCATCTGTCTTTCAAACTTTTGATTGCTGGCATTATGATTATGATTATGATTAATTACCATGACGGATCAGGAATTGGAGGAGAGAATAAATGCCGGTGCTCTGAAATGATCTGCCCAACTCTGTCATCTGTAACAACCAGTGATAACTCTCTTGTCTTGTAAAAAGGGTTTGTACATAACTTGTACATGGTTTCATTTTGTATTTTTCGCAGATTAAAAATTTATGTATTTGTGTTCTAAAACAACGAGTGTTCCTTGTGTTTCTGTAGCACCCGTGTCTGTGGGGGTTTTGGGGGTGGGGTGGGGATGAGGTTGGCAAAGTCCCTGAGTTCCTGCCAGATAGCTTAGCTCTCTCGGATGAAGGCAAAGTTGTAGACTGATAAGAGCCACGGGCTTGCCTTTCGAGTGCCTTTCCAGCTCGGAGTGCACACACAGACCCTTACAGGTCCAAGGAGATGGTCAGCGGGTGCCCGGGCAAGGCTGCGATGCACAGTGGGCGAGAGGGAGAGCCACTGACATTGGATGTGGTGCCAGAGGGACCGCATGCTCGTGCAGAGGTCGTCCGCATGAAAGCCTGTAAAGACATAGGTAGCCTTTAAACAGGACTTTGGAGGCTAGAAAACTTTTCTCCTCAGCCGCATGCTCCCAAGCTGACTACCCTTTCTTGACATCTGCAGAGCCAGGCAATGTTCTTTCCCCCTGCATTTATATCATCAAAACCCAGGACAAGTTTCTAAAGTTTTGACTCACACTCACCCCCAACGGAGCAATAGATGAAACTTTATCTCAAGACAAAAAAGACCTCTTCAAAATTAGCACTGTGGTTTCAGGGCCATGATTTCCCTCTTCTTCAGAATCCTGAGAGTTTAAACTCTTTGAGGGAGGCTGGACTCCCAAGGTTAAGTCTGGTCTAGCCTGGAGAAAGGGAAGGAACTGGGGAGAGGAGAAAAGCCATCCAAGTTATATACATGCAATGTATATAGTGTAGCGGCACTTAATGTATTCTAGAGATTACTTCATTGTTCATCAGCCAAATATTTACTGAATAGCTATTGTGTTCACATTTCTCTACTGGGAGCTGAGGATACAACAGTAAGTAACAACATCATGATCTCTGTCTCCAGTCTGGGAGCGGATGGAACCACCGGATAAATAGATAAGAGTCATGTATTCAAAACTGATCTAGAGGGGTCAGCACAGTATGCCATTGGGAACACATAAGAGGCACTCAGCCTCCTTGAAAAACAGTCTACCAATCGACTGATACTTCCACAAACAAACCCCAGTTCTGCCTAAGCCAAGACCAGCCCACACCAGAACTCACTCACAGGGGTCAGCAAGAGCAGGTTTATTGTCAGGATGTGCCAATTCCTGACAGTCTTTGCACTTCAGTTTCTCAACTTGCCTTCTCCAATATTTGCTAACAAATCTGAACGTTGTTGGGGAATGTAATTGCAGAGCATATGGTCCCCATTAGTTAGGCAAACTCCACTGCCAAATTCGGCTCCAAGGAAGGAGTCTGCATAAAAGATGAAGTATTAGGAAAAGATCGACAGTGACAGAGAAAGCAAATAAAAGAGACGAGACAGTGAGTTACAAAAGAGCAGGCTCGGCATACGCGGCACAATGAATGTGGAACATATTTTTCTATTTGTTTAGAAAACAATATATGTGAATTTGTGCTAAAATCTCCCTGTAGCAAAAATCAAAGTAGACCATTCACCAGAATCAATGTTAACTGCTTTGCAATGTCAGATAAGATAGATTCTGCCTGGGAGAAAAACTGGGGGGAACAGAATAGACAGTGTGCAAAAGAAATAAAGCATGAACGATATCAAAATGTAAATACCAGCATAGGCACTATTTTAAATGTTAATGGACCGGGCCTTTGAGAGAAGAAGCAGAATCTCATGCTTACTAACCTTTCACAGCCAGAGAGTCTGAAAACGTAAGCTAAAAATCAGAGATAATAGGTCCCCCAAGACCTGGAAAAGATGGCTGGGCAAGGTGGGAGTGTGGGGCGTCACTGGGCAGAAGGCAGTTCCCCTGCCCAGTCCAGCCTCTGAAAATTGCAAGAGGAAGCAGGACAGAGTACCTGTGCCCAGATGCACCATAATAGCAGGGCCTATGCTTTCCAAAGAACTAACGTGGGGC
This sequence comes from Prionailurus viverrinus, assembly GCF_022837055.1. Lineage (NCBI taxonomy): Eukaryota > Metazoa > Chordata > Mammalia > Carnivora > Felidae > Prionailurus > Prionailurus viverrinus. Next base: position 37,586,458 of record NC_062571.1, on the reverse strand, counting down.
TTTCACACCCACTGCCCAACTCATGCTCCTTGGCTTTTCTATCTGTTCTAGTTATTTCACCCATACCTCATTTGACAGATTAAAATTTTTTTATTTGTTTGTTTGTTTATTTATTATTTTTTAAGTGTTTATTTAAAACATGGGGCAGAGGCAGAGAGAGAGGAAGACACAGAATCCGAAGCAGGCTCCAGGCTCTGAGCTGTCAGCACAGAGCCCGATGTGGGGCTCGAACCCATGAACCTTGAGATCATGACCTGAGCCGAAATGGGACACTTAACCAACTGAGCCACCTTGCAAGATTTGTTTTTAAAACTATTTGCCTCAATCCAGTCTTTTCAAAAAGACTTTTGGTTGGAATCAACAATCTCTTTCTCAAGTACTTCTGTTTCTTCAGCTAGCATACTATTGAATTAAAATCCATTCTACAGGAACAAGTACAAATGTTTAAACATGCCTGGAGTTGCTGGTAAGCTCAGCTGGTGAAAGCACAAGGAGACAAGTGCAGTAAGGGGCAGGCATAAAATGTCAGTGTGCCAGGGAAAGCAGTGAGCAGACGGATGGAGAGAGTATCAGCTAGTTGATAAGCAGTGCTTGATTAAGAGAGCTCCTAACAGAAATAGCTGTAGATATCTTTCAACAAGGGATTTACTCATCCATTCAATGGAGTATTAGGTACCCAGTAAAAGAGATGAAGTGTGTGTGTGTGTGTGTGTGTGTAGGCAAATTATGTCTCTGAGGCCCAACGTGGCCCTGCTGCCTGTTTTGTAAATAAAGTTTTGTTAAATCACAGTTACATCCATTCATTATGTATCATCTGTAGCTGATTTCCTGCTGAAATGGCACAGATAAGCAATTATGACAAACTGGATGCTATGTAAAGCCTAAAATGTTTACTATCCTACCTTTTACAGAAAAAGTTTGCTGATTCCTGGCCTATGTTGCATACAATGGGAAAACATAATGCACATTAGGATCATACTTTTGTCAAAAAAGTAGGTATATTTAGAGTCATTAACATTTGGGAGGAAATAGGGCAAACCATAGACATGATTGTCAAGGTAGGGCAGGAGCAGAGGGAAAAACTGACAGGACATATGAGAGACTTTTATTTTCACTTTACATTTCTGTTTTGTTCAGGTTTGTTTAGATTAAACACACATAATTACATTAAGAAAAGTGCTTCAGATACTTCTTTTTAGGAAAAATGAATAAGTAAGGGCCTAAGGTCACAAAGGATATGTGGCTTTACCACAATGGGAAGGAATGCAGTTTGCCTCACTCCAATAGACCATTCTAGGGCTCTGCATCTCACTGTTCCCTATTTGAAAGTGTCCCGTGTACAGCAGGCAAGCCTGAGACACAGGGACATTTTCTCTACTGCTGAGTTTGTTGCAAGTGTTGAGCTCCGGACCTGTCCAGCTAGCAAGCACATGTCTTAGAAGCCACTCAAACTGTTCTTCCTGTCACTTGCACACTCAGCACCAACACAGCGCCCTCTGCACACTGGCAGGAGGAACTGCAGGACCCAGCTGGTTAAGTCTAGCCCCAAGGCTGCCCTTTTCCTCAAGCCTCAATTGGGCAGCACCAGTCTGGACCGTGGGCTGCTTTTGTTTTGCACAGTCTTTTTTATTTTTATTTTTTTTCAATGTTTTTACTTATTTTTGGGACAGAGAGAGACAGAGCATGAATGGGGGAGGGGCAGAGAGAGAGGGAGACACAGAATCGGAAACAGGCTCCAGGCTCTGAGCCATCAGCCCAGAGCCTGACGCGGGGCTCGAACTCACGGACCGCGAGATTGTGACCTGGCTGAAGTCGGACGATTAACCGACTGCGCCACCCAGGCGCCCCTTGCACAGTCTTTTTTAATCAAGGCATCTTGCAAAGAAAGGATATGCCTTTCAAAGGTCTTTCACCCCTCAATTAATGCAAACGCATTATTAATGTTTTGTTTATTAACATTATTAATGCAAAAATTAACGCATTAATTATAATAGAACATGTATACTAGTTGCACAAATTTTAAAGATGGGAGATAAGTAAACAGTGCAAGTGATTCTTCTGCCTGGTCTCTCTTAGTCACCCAGTTCCCTTCCTTACAGACAATCATACTTTATAGTTTCTTCTTTATCCTTCCAGAAATAATTTCTGCACATACGAGCATAATCTGAACACAGTATGCTTTAATTTATACATACACTTTATATATTTTTTGTATATCTTTTTAAAATCAGTATAACGTGTGGACTGTTTTTTATCCATCCATCAATCATTCTTTTTAAAATTGTTTTTTAATGTTTATTTTTGAGAGGGAGAGACACAGAGCATGCGTGGGGAGGGGCAGAGAGAGGGAGACACAGAATCCGAAGCAGGCTCCAGTCTCTGAGCTGTCAGCACAGAGCCCAACACGGGGCTCAAACTCACGAACCACAAGATCATGACCTGAGCCAAAGTCAGACGCTCAACCAAGTGGGCCACCTAGGAACCCCCATCCATCAATCTTTCTAAGGGCTACATAGTATTCCATATAATGAGTATTTTATTTAGCCTTTCTCATACTCATGAACGTTTAGGTAGTTTTCAGCTTCTTTTATTTCCCCCAAGGCTTCAGTGAACATCCTATGTGTATATCTTTGTGCACAGACATAATAGTATAGGATAAACTCCCAGAACTGGAATTGCTCTGTCATTTTTGAAAACGTTTTAACTGTATTTGATACTGCCAAATGATTCCCCAAAGAGGGTGTCTTAAAACATTCTACCACCCATCACTGAGTGCCTGGTTTTCCACACTCTCTTCAAGGTGGAATGTTCTATTAACCAGGATGCTTTGACTGTAAGTATCGCAATGCCCAGCTAAATGTGGCTGGGACAGTAGGTGGTTGTCACCTGATAAAATGAAAAGCCCAGGGGACGCTTAGTCACAGGATTGGTTGATGCAGGAACATGCCATTTTACTGAGACTCTGGGTGTTTTCCCTTTTGTGCCTGTTCCTTCTGTGTGCTGGCCACCACTGTGTTTGTGGTCACACAGTGGCTGCCATTCTTTTAAAAGTCACGTGCAGATGTAGCAATGTCCTGTGAAGAAAGGCCATTTTCTTTGATGGCACTCTTCCCATTAGAGAGGAAACCTTTTCTAGAGGCACCTTGCACACGGCCCTTCAGGTCCCGTCAGTCAGGATGGGATCCTGTGCCCACACCCAGAATGATAACCAGAAAAGGACTGATGATTAATGTGTTTGACTTAGACTTTCGTGGTCAGTCATGATTTATCCATGTTAGACTGGGGAGTGGGACCACGTAGTAATAAACCTCAACCTTTAAGCTCATCACTGTCTTTGTGGCATACCAATGTCTACAACAGTTTGTCTTTAAAAAAAATTGGGGAGGCACCTGTGTGGCTCAGTCAGTTAAGCGTCCGACTTCTGCTCGGGCCATGATTTCATGGTTTATGAGTTTGAGCCCCACGTCAGGCTCTGTGCTGACAGCTCAGAGCCTGGGACCTGCTTCCGATTCTATGTCTCCCTCTCTCTCTCTCTCTCTCTTTACCCTTTCCCACTCTCACTCTGTTTCTCTCTCAAAAATAAATAAACATTAAAAAAAATTTTTTTTTAATTGTAGAGCTTGTTTAGTTCATCAGTGGAATCTTTGGAATGATATACCAGTTAGTATTTATCAGAAATAAATACACCGTCTTTGTCTTTTGACAAATGGGTTTATGATGTTGTACATGACATTTTGTTTTTGATATGAATATTTTTAAATGATTTAGTTATTTACACAAATGTTTTAATGTATGCCTTTTGAATATTGTGTCAGTTAAAATACCTTCCCTAATCAGAGAATTACTTTTCATGCCTGGTATATTTTCTTCTGTTACTTTTTCTTTTTAATCCTTCTTACTTAATTATATTTTGTCGCAATAAGAACACCTAAAATGAGATCTACCCTCTTAACAGAGTTTTAAGGGTATAATACAGTATTGTTAATGATAGGTACCCCTTTTTTATCCTTATTATTGGTAGTCTGTGTCTTGTTTTCAAGCCTCACCTTTTTTAAAAAATTCTTTTTAATGTTTATTTATTTTTGAGAGAGAGAGAAAGAAAGAGAGAGAGAGAGCATGAGTTGGGGAGGGGCAGAGAGAGAGAGGGAGACACAGAATCCAAAGGAGGCTCCAGATTCCAAGCTCGAACCCACAAGCAGTGAGATCCTGACCTTAGCCAAACTGAGCCAAAGTCCAACACTTAACCAACTGAGCCACCCAGGGGCCCCTAAGCATCACCTTTTTAACTGTCATTAGGAAGAGTCTATCGGTGATGAACTCTTTTAGTTTTTCCTTGTGTGAAAAGGTTTTTATTTTTCACTTGAACTTAAATGATAATTTAGTAAGGAATATAATTCTAGTGTAGTTTAAACAGCTTCAACCGTCTCATTGTCTTCCCTTCTCAGGTAATATCTGGAGACATACAGGATATTCTCTTTGTCTTTGGTGTTCTGTGATGTCACAATGAGTGGAATCCTTCTGTTTCAAGGAAAATTTAGAGATTTTTAGGATAAAGTTAATCATACCTTTTTTAATATTGGGAAAATCTAAAGAGATGTCTTTTTTATTTTGTTATTGGTCATTTGTGTCCTTTTTTTTACTTTTTTTAGATTAATATTATTAGTTTATTAGTTTCCCCCCCCCAAAAAAAAAACCCTTTTAGCCTGGAATAAGAAAAATGATCTCAAAAGGAAATTGTAAAATACAGAAAGAAGGGTGAAAAAATAAAGTAGCAAATAAATCTAAGTGAGTAAATTTAAGGAAACAATTATTGAAAAAAAAAAGGAAAGCAATATAAGCTAGGAAAAAATAGATAAACAATATTAGAGGAATAGATATAGATTGGTGATCAGAGTTAAACCATCCAAAATTGTTTGAACTATTCAGAAGTGCAGAAGTATTCCTAGTACTTAGACATTAAGTTTAGTGTGCAGCAGTAAAATTTAAGAGTAGCCATTTAACAGAAGAAACAGTGTATAATTTCCAAATCAGCAGAAAAGAAAATGCAACAAAAAATATATCAATGTGAAATAAGCCAGAAAAGATTTATAAAAAACTAAAAAGGCAGCACAAAGTGGTAGGAGCAAGTCAAAATAGATGATAAATAGACACACAGTGAGCTGAACATTAGTTAAAACATTGTCAGTGGGAGGCAGCCTGCGTAACATTGGAATGCTGTACCTACCTGGGAAGTTTTCAACAGTTATTTACTTAAAAATATTTTCGAGGGGGTTGCCTGAGTGGCTTAAGCATCCCACTTCAGCTCAGGTCATGATTTCGTGGTACATGAGTTCCAGCCCTGCATCGAGCTCTGTGCTGACAGCTCAGAGACTGGAGCCTGCTTCAGATTCTGTGTGTGTGTCTCTCTCTCTGCCCCTCCCCCATGAGTCATGACTGACTCAGGCTCAGTCTCTCTCTTTCTCTCAAAAATAAATAAACAATAAAAAAGAAGGTATTGTCATCATATCTTCCCTTACATCTGTAAGGGTGGTTTGATTCAGTTCTTTGAAATTGTTTTAAGTTTATTTATTTATTTTGAGAGAGAGAGAGAGACAGAGAGCTGGGGAGGGGCAGAGAGAGAGAGGGAGAGAGGAGAATCCCAAGCAGGCTCTGCATTGTTAGTGCAGAACCTGATGTGAGGCTGAAACTCATGAATCGTGAGATCTTGACCTGAGTCAAAATCAAGAGTCAGATGCTTAACCAACTGAGCCACCCAGGGGCCCAGTTCTTTGAATTTTTAATAGCTGCTTTGAAATTGTGGTCTAAGTCTGACATCTTGGCCCTCTCACGGCTAGTTCTGTTGCATGTTTCACAGACTCCTATTCCTTTTCATGTCTAATAATTCTTGGTGAAAACTGCACATTTTATTTTTATTTTTATTTTTTTAATATATGAAATTTATTGTCAAATTGGTTTCCATACAACACCCAGTGCTCATCCCAAAAGGTGCCCTCCTCAATACCCATCACCCACCCTCTCCTCCCTCCCACCCCCCATCAACCCTCAGTTTGTTCTCAGTTTTTAACAGTCTCTTATGCTTTGGCTCTCTCCCACTCTAACCTCTTTTTTTTTTTTCCTTCCCCTCCCCCATGGGTTCCTGTTAAGTTTCTCAGGATCCACATAAGAGTGAAACCATATGGTATCTGTCTTTCTCTGTATGGCTTATTTCACTTAGCATCACACTCTCCAGTTCCATCCACGTTGCTACAAAAGGCCATATTTCATTTTTTCTCATTGCCACGTAGTATTCCATTGTGTATATAAACCACAATTTCTTTATCCATTCATCAGTTGATGGACATTTAGACTCTTTCCATAATTTGGCTATTGTTGAGAGTGCTACTATGAACATTGGGGTACAAGTGCCCCTATGCATCAGTACTCCTGTATCCCTTGGATAAATTCCTAGCAGTGCTATTGCTGGGTCATAGGGTAGGTCTATTTTTAATTTTCTGAGGAACCTCCACACTGCTTTCCAGAGCGGCTGCACCAATTTGCATTCCCACCAACAGTGCAAGAGGGTTCCCGTCTCTCCACATCCTCTCTAGCATCTATAGTCTCCTGATTTGTTCATTTTGGCCACTCTGACTGGCATGAGATGATACCTGAGTGTGGTTTTGATTTGTATTTCCCTGATAAGGAGCGAAGCTGAACATCTTTGCATGTACCTGTTGGCCATCCGGATGTCTTCTTTAGAGAAGTGTCTATTCATGTTTTGTGCCCATTTCTTCACTGGGTTGTTTTTCGGGTGTGGAGTTTGGTGAGCTCTTTATAGATTTTGGATACTAGCCCTTTGTCCAATATGTCATTTGCGAATATCTTTTCCCATTCCGTTGGTTGCCTTTTAGTTTTGTTGTTTGTTTCCTTTGCTGTGCAGAAGCTTTTTATCTTCATAAGGTCCCAGTAATTCATTTTTGCTTTTAATTCCCTTAAAACTGCACATTTTAGATAATATATTGCAGCAACTCTGAGCACTAATTCTTCCTTCCAACAATACCTTGTTTTAATTATTACTTTATATAATTCTATGTCTTATAAAGAAGCCAAAAGAAAGAAAAGCACAATAATTTTCAAAGTACTAACCTTATTAATACAGCTCCTCCTTAACACCTTCTTGCTTGCTTGTTAATTCATTTACTGACTTGTATAGACTATTTTAATAGACTTTATTTCTCCCTGAAATGTGAAGCCTCTGATATCGCTCCTTAGGGGACTCAACCTAATGCATGTCACCCTGGGATTATGGCGATTTTAGCAGGGTTTTATGACTGTCTCTTTCTCTGTTTCTCTGTTACACTGTCTCTCTTGGTATCACACCCAGTTGTTTAGTCTTCATGAATTGCATACTAATTTCTCTATTGTTTTTCAATATACCCTAGGGCTTAAATTGTTCCATTGTTTGATCTAATGAAATAAAAGTCTTTGATAAGAGTAGTTTTTGAAGCAAGTTGTCCAGGCTTGTTTTAACCCTAGGGTGGCTCTACTTAGCCGTCTCTTCCCTGGTTCTTTGTAGTGATCCAGCTGGCCTACGGTTTAGCTGATGCTCTCATGCAGCTACCAGCCCTCTCTTAATTGTTTGCCATCAAGAGTACTCTTAGTCTTGAACTTTCCCACATTCTGTTCCAAATAAACTAAGTTTTGTTGGGGAGAGATATGCAGTTAGCTCTCTGTTCTTCAACTGAGCGAAATTTCAAGGCCACTGCTGTGAAGCTAGGGGTGGAGACAGTGGCACGCTTCTCTTGAGTGACACTTTTGTCTTGTGAGCATGGTGCTAGATAGAGGCAGTAGCCCCTGGCACTTTTTTGCTTTCAAAGCATGGAACTTTTGCTTTCTAATCATGCTCAGTAAAGGTGATCAGAGCAACCAGTATTCTTTTTGGGGAAAGGCAGGGGCAGAGGGAGAGGGAGAGAGAGAATCTTAAGCATGCCCAGCACGAAGCCTAAAGCAGGGCTAAATCCCACAATTGTGAGATCATGACCTGAGCTGAAATCAAGAGCCAGATGCTTAACTGACTGAGCCACCCAGGTGCCCCAGAGCTATCAGTATTCTTGATCTAAAGCCTCTGCCCTAAGAGTAAGACTTGGTTGAAGGAAGGGAGCTCTTACATCTTGGCCACACTCACCTGGAAATTGGTCTCTGCTATACGGAGGCAGAAGGGGGACAGCAAACACTGGTGGCTTGCATTTCTTACAGAGACTCGGTAGTCCTTCATTGAGAACTTACGGGAGAGGGAGCTTCATATTCTTGACCAAACCCAATCAGAGTATTGCTTCCATCAGGTTGAGCTGGGAAAGGGGAGGTGGGAGGGTCATGTCTCTGGTACCACAGATTCACACTGTTTTTACCAAGACTTTCTAGATGTTTTGGGATAAATGTTCTTCATTTACTGTATGTCTTAGAACATATGTCTGGAGACTTCAAATGGATGTTATTTTCATAGTTTTTATCAGGTATAGTTATTTTACTCAGGAGAGGGTCTGCAAGTCTTCTCAGACCTCCACTTAGGAAACTTTCTCAGAAAGTTTTTTTCGAGACTCAAAGAGGTATAAACTATAAGAGAAATAAAAAATATATTTAACTGCACTAAAATTAAGAACTTCTCTTAACTAAAGAGAGTATAGCAACAATAAAAAGACAGGTTACTTATAGGGAGAATTTTTTGAAACAAATATAGCCAACAAAGAACAGGTATGCAAAATACATAAAGAATTTCCCAAAATCAATAAGAAAGACCACAGTCCAATGGAACAAAATGAAAAAGAGATATGAATTGACAATTTATAGGAGAAGAAACCCAAATGGTAAAAACACTCATACAAACACTCAATCTAAGTAATCATTTAGGTAGTACAAATTCAAACCAGTGAGGTTTTACAGATTTATACCATTATATACCCATCAGACTGATAAGAATTAAAATATATTATGAAAAAACCTCAATGCCTAGATTTTTTATTCCAAATACCATTCTCCACTAAAAGAAACCAGAGCTTCTTCAGGGGAATAGATGATTCCAGGTCTGGAGAGATAAATACAAGATAATACATGGAATATCTTGTCAGAGTAGATGTCAAGGAAGATATCAAATTGTCAAAGGCACACAGGATCCAATTCAAGAAGGTTCCATCAGCCACAACTGAGAACTTTTGAGTATTATAAAGACAAGAAGCAGTATACGTTGAAACCCATCAAATAGCCTTGAATTCATGAACTTTTATACATTTTTATCATTAAAAATAGAAGATAATGCAAAAATGAATTTATTAATTGTCATTGAAGGATGGTTGTAAACCAAGTCATTTTTTCAAGAACTGGTAAATAATGAAGTGAGTCATCTTTGTCTGATCTTTACTATATGAACCCTATCACCAAATAAGTTAATAGCAGAGGAAGGAACACTTTTATCAGTATCCCAGCTAGTCAATTAAGAAAGAATGAGAGAATCAGAATGCCGTATTTTGCAACACCAAATGAATCAATGAATCTAGAGATTGAGCATCAACTGCTAAAATAAAACCAAGTGAGACAGCCAGACATTGTGGTGTAAAAATACAACATCAACCCTCCAATCTATAGATGAACTAGCAATTTACAGGAACATGTCAAAAGGCATCATAGAGAGGCGAACAGCAAAATTTAGTCTACGGGAATTTGTACAAGACAAACCACTTAATTTCTTTTCTTAAAAAATTTTTTAATGTTTATTTATTTTTGAGAGACAGAGACAGAGTGTGAGAGGGGGAGGGGCAGAGAGACAGGGAGACACAGAACCTGAAGCAGGCTCCAGGCTCTGAGCTGTCAGCACAGAGTCAAACGCGGGGCTTGAACTCACAAACTGTGAGACCATGACCTGAGCCGAAGTTGGATGCTTAACCAACTTATCCACCCAGGCACCCCCAAACCAGTTAATTTCTTAATAAAATAAACACAGAAAGGGAAATAAGAAAGTGGAAATTAAATCTCTAGTCTAAAAAAGATATGAGATGTATCGATCAATTGTGATACGCAGATTTCATTTGATACTGGTTAAAACGAACTGCTAAAATATTTTTTTTTTTTTTAAATTTTTTTTTTTTTTAATTTTTTTTTTTTCAACGTTTATTTATTTTTGGGACAGAGAGAGACAGAGCATGAACGGGGGAGGGGCAGAGAGAGAGGGAGACACAGAATCGGAAACAGGCTCCAGGCTCTGAGCCGTCAGCCCAGAGCCTGACGCGGGGCTCGAACTCACGGACCGCGAGATCGTGACCTGGCTGAAGTCGGACGCTCAACCGACTGCGCCACCCAGGCGCCCCGACGAACTGCTAAAATATTTTTGTGATGACTATGCCACTGTTGGAAATGTACTATTAGGAAATATTTTTTAAGGTGCAGCAATGCTATTGTGGTTATTCTTTAAAATACTTCTTATAGTTTTAATGTAATAAATAATTACAGATTAAATGACAGTAAGACCTTTGTCTGATGTTTGTTTTAAAATGATGTATGATAGGGGCGCCTGGGTGGCTCGGTCGGTTAAGCATCCGACTTCGGCTCGGGTCATGATCTCACGGTCCGTGGGTTCGAGCCCCACGTCAGGCTCTGTGCTGAGTGCTCAGAGTCTGGAGCCTGTTTCAGATTCTGTGTCTCCCTCTCGCTCTGCCCCTCCCCTGTTCATGCTCTGTCTCTCTCTGTCTCAAAAATAAATAAATGCTAAAAAAATTTTTTTTTAAATAAAATGATGTATGATAGAAAGGTGGTGGGTATAAGTACCAATGAAGTGAGATTGGCTTTGAGGTGATAACTCTTGGAACTGAATGATGCATACATAAGGTCTATTATACTCTTATGTCAATTTCTTATATGTTTGCAGTTCTCCATCAAAAAAAGGAAAATTTTTGACAACATAAAATTTTGGTAAGGATTTGGAGTAACTAGTACTCTTATAGACTGCTAGTAAGAGGGAGGAAATTGAATGCTTTTGGGTAGGAATATAGCAATCTCTAGAATATCTGAAGATGTGCATAACCTGCAACCAACCAATTCCTGACCTGTATGTATACTGTGCAGATACCCTCGCAGATGTATATGAGGATGCAGGCAAAATATTTTCGGAGCAGCACGTCTCTGCATGTGAAAAAAATTGGAAGCAACCTAGCTGTCCATCAACAGGAAAATAGACAGATTGTGGTATATTCATCAAATGTATTTCAATAGAGCAGTAAAAGTTAATGAGCTATAGCTACATAAATCAACTTTGATGACTCTCACAGAGGTGAAAAAAAGGAAAAGGAAAAAAGCCAATTTCAGAAGAACCCATATATTTTACATAAAGTTTGAAACATATTTAACAATGTTATACCCACATATATATATATAAGAATAATTGCAGATGATATAAAATAAAAATGAAATGCAAAAGAATGACAGGTGTCAAACTCTGGGTAGTCGGCATCTGTAGAGGAAGGCGTAATGTGTTTGGAAAAGGGTCTAAAATGGGCGTCAAGCGGTGCGTGAGTGGCTCAGTAGGTTAAGTGTCCAACTTCAGCTCAGGTCATGTTCTCATAGTTTGTGGATTCAAGCCCCACGTTGGGCTGTGTGCTGACAGCTCAGAGCCTGGAGCCTGTTTTGGATTCTGTATCTCCTCTCTCTCTCTCTCTCTCTCTCTCTGTCTTTCCCCTGCTCTCACACTGTCTCTCTCTCTCTCTCTCTCTCTCTCTCTCTCTCAAAAATAAATTAACATAAAAATGGGCATCAAATGTGTTGGTAATGAATTAACCAACATGCTTGGTCTTACACATTTTACACAAGCGCTTATTTCAGTAGTTTTATATCATTTTGTAATGCTGAAGTTTCATAATTTTTAAATGTCAAAATGTATGAAGGAATAAGGTAAAGGTTATGAGCATGCTGGAGTAGGAGTAGAGAAGAGGGAGCATAGAGCCAGCCTAGGCAGTGGGCAAGAAGCTCCATGGCAAGGTTAACCTCTGTGGCAAGGGGATATTTGTGCCGAGTCTTGCAGGATGGAAATGAAATGGCCTCTTTCTCTTAAGACACAGAAACTGAAAGAATGCTCAAAGTAAGATGTGTCATTTTTGTTGTTGTTGGGCCTGCAGGCTAAATCAAAGAGGCTGACTTGTTTCTTTTTATTTTTCTTTTCTTTCATCCCTTCTTTCCTTCTTTCTCTCTTTCTTCCTTCCCTCTCCCTCTTCTCTCTCCCTCCTTCCTTTCTTTTTTCTTTCTCTTCTTTTTTCCTTCCTTCCTTCCTTTCCCCCTCTCTCCTTCCTTTCTTTCTTTCTTTCTTTCTCTCTCTTTTTCTTTCTTTCTCTTCCTTCTTTCCTTCCTTCTTTCTCTCTCTCTTTTTTTTCTTTTGGCCAGGGAGATAAGAATGGTTTTTACTTTTTTTAAATGGCCACATTTTAAATGGTTATATAAGTAACTACATAATGTTTTCAGTGTGGTTTCTTGGCCCAAAAAGCTTAAAATACTTTTTACCTTGCACTTGCAAAGAAAGATTGCTGATCCACGGAACATTAGATGTTTGTTTCATAGTAACTTTGGGTGATCCTGGTTCAGAAACAAAAAAACACTTTTAGTTATAAAAATTCTTATGGCATCAAGGCAGTAAAGACAGAAATAGAACTAAAACTCCTTTAAGCAAAGGGAGCAAATTATTGGCTTATGAGTCTGAAAGTCTAGGGTGATGGCTTCAGGTGCAGTGTGATTCAGGTGTTAACATGATATCATAAGAATTGTATCTCTATTTCCCTAGACTCTTCTTTCCTCAGTGTTGACTTCATTCTCAGATTGAATGAAGCTGTCTCATTGTGAAGGAAAAGATGGGCAATAGCTGCTCCAGGCTTTTAACTGAGCAACTGTGCAACCTCTCATTCACGATTGTTTCAGGAGAATTCTGAAAGTACATTTTCTCTTTCTTGGCTTGAATCAGTTGTCTGCCCCTGAATCTGGGGGTGGGTATTTTGTCTCCTTGGAACACAGGACCCCAAAGTATTAAGAAAATGACAAGACTGTTCCACAGAAAAAAGGATGAATTCAGATGCTCCCTGAGCACCTAATTGCAGACACTATTTCCCATTACTCCCACCTCTGCCTCAAGATCCCAAGGCCGATGTCAAACCGACTCTCCCTGCACTGTGGGTATAACACATCCTTCCATACTTTCTATTTAGTTCGCTCTCTTCTTGGGGTACCACATGTCTGGATTGCCTCTGTTTTGGTTTCAATGCACAGCTTGGAGTTGACAATTTCCATAATCTTGTAACTCTGACTTTTTTAGCTTAGTTCCTCAATAACACTTTTGAAAATTTAACTCTTTAGACTGTTCTTTTTCTATCCATAGTGGAAATTAGTGGGACTCGTGGCACATACCACAACAATTAACTGACATTGGGAACCCCTACAAGACAAAAAAAATCCTTTGCCTTATGGCATTTTCAATATACAGTAGACCCTTGGATTGTGAGCAACTTGTTTTGCAACTTTTCTGCAAGATGAGCAAACATTTCTAATAAGTTGTAACTTGATAAACGAGCAACGCCTTGCAATACAACTAGTACGGGATGCCGAATGTCACATGATCACAACTGAGCCAATGGTTCTTCTCTCTCTTTCTCTCTCCCTCCCTTGCTGTAAGATTGTGGGTGATCATCTCCCATGCTCAGATGCTTGGTCTCAGGCTTCAGCGTTTGGCAGAAATGAGCAATTTCTCAGAATGTTGGAAGGTGCCCACAAGTGTATTTTTGTCACTTCAAAGTGCCTGTGGACAGTCCTTTGCTCTTCCATACAAGAGTAAGCTTAGGAATACTTTGCTTCATTCTAGGTCAGGCTGCCTGCAGATATAGATCCTTTCATCTGCTGCCTTCCTGTCAGTTACATTAAATATAGTATATGACAAGAGTTCATTAATACTGTACTATAGTCAACATCCATCAGTGACAGTGAAAGTCGTCCTACACAATAACCCTCCTCTCTCTTGTCTCCCTTACACCATCCATGAAGATTTTTACTGTAATTAAAATGTCTTAGGATGCTAATGTAACTTTTGGCAATTTTACCAAAGCCTGATTGCCCACTTGGGGTAGGAATGGGAAAAAGAAAGAAAGGTGAAGAAGTAACAGTTCTACCATATTCACTGTGCAAAACTGGTTAAAAGCACACTTCCTCAATTCTAGGTAACAGCCTCAGTTATTGTCATCCACACACCATCTGATTAAATCACACGGTCAATAAGTCATGCCAGGGAATCAGGCATGGGCAAAACTTACAGGTTCTGATAGTCTTCCTTAAAGCAGGATGTCTACGTAAATGATACATTTTGTGGAGGTGGAGGGAGAAGAAAAAGAAATGCATACAGATATGGTCTACCCAGAAAAGTTCCTTAGACATCACATTTGGAAACAGAGTTGTAGAGATTTTAGAAAACTTTCCCATTTGGACTGAGCCAGACTAGAACCAGGGCTCCAGGACCAATCATTTTACAGCCAGCTCCAAAAAATGTCTGCCAGCAACCATCTCCCCAGCCCGGATACAGCCGACCAAGCCTCGGCCCATATCCCCCATGCTCTTGAGCACCTCCCAGGGGCATAGAGCCACTTATATGTGGGCCACTACTCCATCACTGCCATTGGGACATCCAGTTCTACACATGCACGATTTTCTAACCAGAAGCTGGTCGTCCCTGTCCCGGCTCTAGGGGTCCCTAATGCAGTGAGTCCTATGTGACCACTTGATACTGCTGTCCTTCCAGAACAAGCACCGAGGGACAAGTCTCAGTGCAACCTCAGAAAGTCCAACTCCATTCCTCTAACTCGTGACTATGTACACACATCCTCTACCCACTTCTAATGCCAGGCACATCCTCCACAGAGCACAGCACAGCCAAAAAGGCAGCTGGGGGATCTCTGCAGCCAAACTGCCTGAGTATGAGTCTTCTTCTGCTATTATCTGTGTGGCCTCTGTTTCGTCCCTGTTCCTCACTTTCTCTGTTTGCAAAAACGGGGATGATCGCGATAGTACCTCCAGTCATTATTATAAAGACTGAGAGAGTTAATACTGGTAGCCGTGCTAAGACAATACTGTGCACATGGTGCTGTAAGTGATCAAAATCACTGCCCATCAAATGCTAGGTCTTCTTTAGACACAGCTGTTCAGTTTCTAAGAAGTTACATCTGCATTTCCAAAACCAGGAAAGGAAAACTGTCAAAAGTAATGACAGGCTGAGAAGGAGCTGAGCAAAAAGGACACCCGGAAAGGACCAATCAAAAGCCTACGACCTCGCCAATCCCAGGACACAGGCTTTAACCCACGCTGGCTCCCACGAAGCCCGCATCTAAAACCTTGACCCACTCACAGAAACGGAGCCAGAGCCAACAGAGGAGGACACACAAGGCTCCAGCCAGCAAATTAACAAGCTGCTGTCCATTAAAAAAAGAGGAGAATAAAGAATGAAATCAGGCACAAGGCCCTAGTTGTAGCTACTGAGATGCTTCCTGGAGGAAGGTGGCTGACTTTTTATCAGATGTGTCACTCGGTGAAATAATTGCTGGCAATAATGGTGCAATAGCAGTCTGCTCAGAGTACTATTTATCCATGTCTGTTCTATCTTTCAACTTCAAAGCTCCCACTGCCTCACAGAGCACATCAAAATGACACCACTGTTGTTAATGACAGTGGCCTAACGCAATACACAGAAGTCAAGTGATTTCTCTAGATAGGCAAAAGAAAAAAAAAATCTCTCATAGAGCACCAAGGCTTGTGTGCACACACATTCTGATGCTCCACTTTAATTCACAAGTGGGGGAGATGGAACTGGATTGCAGATTTATTCACCTTTTGGAAACACTAGAATCCCAGGAAGGCAAGGGGAGGGGAGGCATAAAACCAGTCAGGCGGTTATAGAAAGAAAATTATTTCTCTGGTTTTCCCGGTAATTTGTCCCCGTGTTGCTGATGACTGGGCCTCATTGTGATATCAGAAAAAGCATAGGATCGATTGTGAATGAGAAGAAAAAGCTTCCATTGTCTCTTAGTTCCTTTCCATGTCAGCAACCTACTTGTAGCACCACACTTTTATCTGACCACCTCGTTCCACCTCTCCTGTCACATCCTGCAGGAAAGTGACATATAGACATCATGGCATCCTTAGATAAAGCTACCCATCAATTGTCTCCATCCTGGGATTATTTCCACCCTACCTGTGTGGTTAATGTAGTTTAATCAAATCAACTATACTCTTAGACTCCTCAGTTTTATCTTCTTCTTGACCTTTTGCTTGTGTATGTTGCAAATTGCATGTATTCTGGATGAACACGGCCAACCCTTTTCATTGAATCTATCTCTAAGCTAACTACCAAGAGCACACACTGAGAATATAAGAACCATGGTGATGGGATACTTCCCACACTTGTAATTTCTAGGCTCGCCTGATGATATATTTCTCCATAATCCATTTCCTTATATCCAGTCATTCTTTTCATATTTCTACAGCAGCCCTTCACGAAGTTCAGCATGCATGAGATCCAGTGGAGGGCCTTATAAAACATATTTCTGGCACCCATTTCAAGAGATTCTGGTTCACTTGATGTGGGTGGGGGGAGCCTAACAACTGGTAGTTCTAACAAGCTTCCAGGTGGCATTCATGATATGGGCCAATGGGTTGTACTTTCGATAGCAGTGATATACAGCTCCTGGCATATAGTAAATTTTTATTTACATTATTGCTTTAAAAGACCTCAATCCTTTCCTTTCCTCACTTCAACAGACCTCTTCTACATGGCAACAATAACAAAATTACTCTAAAATAAAAATTCTTTTTCACTTACTTTGTCCCTTCTGAAGTTATGTTCTTACCCAACTCTAACTCCTACCTTAATGTGCCAGAGAAAGTTGCAGCTTCACTGCCAGTTTCTTAGTAGACGGGACAATGGGATGTTTACAGATGAAGAGCTGAGTCTGGTCTTTAGCTGACTGACTCCATCATCTGTTCTCAGCAGTACAGGGAAATAAAAACACAAAAGGTTAGGGATCTCCTCCTGGCCAGACCCCCAAAGTCTGACACAGCTGACCATTTTTCTCTTGACTCTTGAAAATGGGAATGCACATTACAAATGGAATAGGTACCAAGAGCAAGGATCTTGGGGCCAGGCAGACCTAACCTCATATACAAGCTGCATCACGGCCTACCTACAATGACCTTTGGAAGTTCCCTTAACATTTTCTCCTAAATACAATTTTACTGATGATTGTAGATACGAATCTTTGACCACAAATTCAGCAGTGCAAGGAATAGAACTTCCTTTATTTTTCTCCCATGCTTAGATCCCCCATTTGGCTAGGGGCAAATATTCAATGTCAGTCATTTCAAGGGTTCCCCTTTTGTTTTCCCTAGGTTCTTTCTTTGTCCCGTGGACTCGTACAGTTCTATGGGTTGAGGATTTCTGATCCTGGATTAGTCAGGCTGTACCCACACTGACATCTGCAAGATGTCTGCTCTCATCTGATCTTGTCTGTCTGTCCATGCAGGTTGCCCTGAGTCGTGCCTCATTCCTGAACCCAAAGCCTCATCAAGCTTGTGTCTATCCAAGCTAGTTTCATACCCTTCATGAGTGTACAGGAGCCACTTCCCAGATTTATTGGGGTGTAAGACATGTGATGGGGCTCTTTAATACGTTTCCCTACCTCCACACCACTCCCATCTTGAACCCTTCCACTGCCCTTGCATGCCACTGAGACACGAGGAACTCTTTGAGGTTGCCCATGGCCCATCCTGCTGGACACCCCTACCTTCTCGCATTCCGGGGCTCTAACTGTGAATCAGAGACACAACTCTCTTGGTTTTCAATTCTCTAAAGCTACTTATTTTTGAAAAATTAAAGTTCTAGGCTCTTTAAAATCAGAAGGGTTTTTCTCTTACTTTCTTCTGTGATATTCATTCTATGAATTAACGGGCGCCACATTAAAAAGGCTGATGGGTACAAAGAGAGACTGCAGGAAAAGTGTCAGTTAATATTTCAGAACATCTTAACCACATGTGTGAAGTGGGATGAGATTATTTTCGGGCTTCTCTGAGGACTAAATGACATCACACAGGTTAAGTTCCTAGCTATGTGTAATTTGAAACATACTAGATAAAAATGAGTTCTCTTCCCTTAGTTCCTCCTATCTCCCTGTCTTTTTCTCACTGGCTTTTCTTCTCCTACCCCTTCCTTACCTTTGCTTTAAAATCTAGTGGGTTCTTAGTTGTTATGTCTTCAGATCTCAAATCTTCCTCATTTTGATAATCCTCCTGAGCAGCCAGAGATAATCCTCATCTTGCCCAGAACTGCACATGGTGTAACCTCCCCACATTTCTCTTTCTTCTTGGATGGTCTAAGTCAGAAACAGCACAACGTTCACACCCCCGCTTAAAGGGGAAACCTGAGCACCGATCTCGATGTCTTCCTTCTGTGCCAACACCTCACACATCTAATCAGCTCTCAGTGAATGAGTGTTTCTCCATTCTGACCCTCCCATACATTCTCACAGCTACTGACATAGCTGTGTTCCTCAACATCTCATACCTCACATCTTATGCTCTGAACTGGCCCCCCACTTTCTTGGCCCAGGCTATCCCTTGACAGAACTCTATTTCCGATACTCAGATGTCATTATCACATCACACCCCCAAGCTTAAGTATTTACAATGGTGCATCATTCCCAACAGGTAATGGCAGCAAAAGGCCCAGGGTGTCCAGTGCCAACTTTCACATCCATCTTTACTCCTCTCTTCTTCCCTTTCTCTTCTGTCCTTCACACACTTTCCAAGTCAGTGCTCAGCAATGATCTTATAAAAGTAAACTTGGTGGGATGACCAAACTGTGATGTGGCACAAGGACTTTATTACTGTTTAAAAAATTAGGTTTGGATATATGTGAAAATTGTATAAATATAAATAATTATTAAAATGTATATTATGTAAACATAACTATATATACATAAGTTATTCATATCATATAGCATATATATTATGTATATGATATAATGTATATATACTAAATACATTATTGTTTTAACGACCTCAATCCTTTCTTTTCCCCCAAACTTGAACAGACAGACCTCTTCTACTTGGCAGCAGTAATAAAAATTACTATAAATACAAACTCTTTAACTTATTTTTTGTAAGTTACTTTCTTATATACATAATAGATTATATGTAATATATTTAATATAATTAGATAATATATATGATACATATGATAACTTATATAGTAGTGAGTTTCTATAATAGTATCAAAGCAGATAAAAAAAAAGAATAAAGAAGGGTGCCTGCGTGGCTCAGTCGGTTAAGCGTCCAACTTCAGGTCAGGTCATGATCTCACAGTTTGTGGGTTTGAGTGCCACATCAGGCTCTCTGCTGACAGCTCAGAGCCTGGAACCTGCTTCAGATTCTGTTTCTCCCTCTCTCTTTGCCCTTCCCCTGCTCACACTCTGTCTGTCTCTCTCTCAAAAATAAATACACATTAACAAAAAAAAAAAAGAAAGAAAGAAAAGAAAAGAAAAAAGCTAACCTCAACATCCTATCCACATCACCATGGCGTTTATTGCAGTCCAGTACTTGGAATATAGCGGATCCTCAACAAACAGTTCCTGAGTAAATGGACATGCCCTTGGAGACTTTGTTGATGCTCTGCTCTCCTCTCTGCCTTCCTGGGAGCTCCTGATGGGTGGAGATCATATGACACCCTTCCTTAGGCAAACTACTGCTGGGAACACCCCTTTCCCACCTGAGCCACTGTGTTTTCCACCCCCACCTTCATTTTTCAAGATGAGCTGAAATATCAACTCCTCTGTGAAGCCTTTGTTGGCATTGTGTGTCATTTCTCCCTTCCCAGAGAAATGGACTGTTTTTGTGGACTTCTACACCATTTGGTGAGTGCAGTTTCCAAGTGCTTTAGCACTACGGATTCGTTGTTATATGTATTCTAACCTATTCTTACAGTGCCAAGTGAGCTCCTCAAAAAAGCCTATTTTCTTTTGATTCTAGCATCAGAATGCATAGCAGACACTAAATTCTTGTGTAGTTTAATTGGGTAAGGAACTTGAAGGCCAGAAGACTAAAATCTGTTAACCTAAGCAAATACATTGAGCAGGTGTGCCTGGATTTTATTGTTAAGCAACAACATGATGGTTTGCCTTTCTAGGATATTAGAATCATCTTTACCTAGTAGTACTTCCTTCCTCCTATTGGCTCATCTGCCCCAGACACAGGAAAAATCCAGGTCTTTGTTCCCCAAGAGACCGCAGTCTATAAATCCATGGATTGCTTGCTTCCAAAACTTCCAGCATTCCAATGAACAAATATGCATTTGAAAACCCTCTGTCCAAACCAAAACAATGTCATAGAGCAAGTAGCAGGACCAAATGGGGTTCGTCACAGAAGGTCAGGGAAATCTTCCCCTTCTTGGCACACAGAACTTTAGAACATAGCGGGATGCCCATTCTGCAACCCTTCCCAAGCATACCCATTTGGTTACAATGTGTTATAATTCTTGAGATACATCTTCTCCTTTCCCAATGAATGGTTGAAACATATGCTCCGATTTTTTTTTAAGATAACACAATTCCCCACCTGTTTGCACAACGTCTCTGCAAAGACAAAATCTTGTCTTTGGCAAATTTCCTTCCTCTAGCTAGAGCTTGTCTTGCTGATTCACTATAAACCTTTGGTTTCCATTTATGTCCCTCCAGGAAAAAAAAAAAAAAGACACTCCAGAAATTTTGGAAATCAATTTTCAAGTTGTTTGCACTGACTCAACTGGAAAGTTATTTCGCTCTAGCCCCCAAAAGAACTCTATCCATGGTCCACCTGGTCTCTTTTCCCAAATGTGGAAGCTAATTATTGAAGCCACATCCCCCCGATTTAGTATCTTTTAACGGACAGCTGAAAGCTTGGCCATCACGTCACACCTGCCATAGTGTCAATCAGTTGGAGAAAAAACCATTTTTATGTCAATCATGAAATCCTTGGGGATGTTGTAACCTGTTATGATGCATTACCCTTTGACCACTGTGACTCAAAATCTCTAGCATCAAAGAGCATGCGCCAGAAATAATTAGAAGCTAATATTAATTGTGCTCACATATGAATGAAGCATTTATCTCTGGGGTGTTTATACTGTCTGGACAAGAAGGCTGGGGAGTCCATCTTCCTGGTGCTATGATCAGTATTGCTATTAATCAGATGTAGTGGGTTGAGATTCAAAGCCACTGCCCTAACACTGCAGATATTTAACACCAAATGCGATTACTATTATCCTGTATTAATGTCCTGACACAAGAGTTAACAAGGCCAATAGAGCAAACTGACTAATTTTCAATGCCCCTAGCACCCTGTGGTGAAAGAGATAGATTTTTCAGGAAACAACCATTGTGGAAAACAGCAATATATAGGGCTAAGGCTGGCCTTACACATTTTAGTGGTTACAAAAATGTCTCCCCCCCACCCTTCGTGAGTTACAGCTCACTAAGGTACAACACTGAATCACCTTATCTCTCTCAGTAACTGTTCTGTTGTGCCTGGCTCAGGGGCATTCATCTGAATGACACTGACCTCAAAACCGGAATTTGGGCTCTAAATCTTGAGCGTGTGATATTTTTCTTTATGGGTCAGATTTCAGAGAACCCCCCAAAAAGAGAGAGAAACACCAGCACACATCTGACTTGCACTTGTTCACAACTCATCTTGGCCATTGCAACATCCTGTCCTTAGAATGACCTTACAGAAAAGGAGAGCTAAAGGGAATAGCCACAAAAACGAGAATGGCTAAGGAGTAAATAAAACAACAGGAAGGCAGGCAGGGGCCGTGGTGCCCAGGCTGAACCGGAATAAAACAAATTCATTATACTGTAAATTGCTCACGCTATATGGGAGCCTATTATGAGGAGGTTGTGAGAACTGGAGGAGGGGTTGGCTTTCTACTATATTCAAGGCTGTTGATCACTCCAAAATCCCCGGAGACAAAGAAATCTGGCTGCTAATGGATTGCTCATGGTTGTAGAGGGTGAGTGGAGAGTAGGTAAATTAAGACCCCAGATAACCCTATTTATGGCATGAAGAACATTACAAGTCTTTCTTCTGCATTTGGGCTGTGGATGCTTGCAGGTAATCTGCCACATCCTGAGGGCCCAGGACAGGGCTAGGCAGAGTATCTGAATGCTCAGTATATTTCTACTGACCTCGAGAGGATTGTCATGAAGTGTTAAAGCACTTCACACGTAGTAAGCACTCGCTAAATATCAGTGATTCAGTAGCTGCACAATCATCTCCTCCATTGAAGCTCCAGCTCTACTGTGGATGTATAATCCAATTCCAAGATACACGAGCCTTCTCGTTCTCATGTTACTGCTTCTTTCGTTCATTCATTCAATGAATATTGATAGAGCAGTCATTCTGTGCTAGACCCTATCAATCACATGCTCTGAAGGTCAGTACAGGCTTTGGCGTCAGATGGACCTGGGTTCAAATTCTGGTTCTGTGATATTAAGTTCTTTCCTGTCTCTGAGCTGGTTTCCTCCCCTGCAAAGTGAGCTTAAAAGTAATGCTTCCTTCGGGTTATTTGTGAGGATTACAAGAGCTTGGGTTGTGAGATATTTAGGACAGAGCTTAACACATGGTAAGCTCCATAAATGTAGTGTCTTAAAGGCCCTGGCTAAATCCAGGTGTCACTGTGACCCCCTCCCCGGTCTTACACAGCTCTTGTTAATTTTGTCTTCCCCTGAAGTCAATTAGTACTTGTTATTTGTTTTTGTCAAGTTTAGCTCTTGACTTTTAAGTTTACATGGTAGTCCTTCTTGGTTGGCCTATTATTTCATGAATCTCTACCTTTGGCATTTCCCATGGGGAAATATAATATAATTCTGATATAATTAATGTGATTATATTAACATTACATTAGCCATATATAATATTATATAATTAATACATAATGTTAATAGACCATAATTAAAATTAATATAATATAATTATATTGCAAAGGAGCCCAGGTTGTGACCAAATTATGATCTGGGGACTGGGGCCAGATAAAGGTCAATGTAGGAAAAAGCTCACCTTCACACAGGCAGACTGGGGCTGAAGGAAAATTAACAGAATCCTTGAAGGGAAAAGCAGGATAGGGCTCAGAAAGGAGAGAGACTGATGAGTACCTGATGACTATCCCAAAGAGTCGGGGGCACATTCTGTAGTGTGGGGACTCCCCTAAAGCATGGAGATTCTGCGGGGGGACGTTGGGGAGGACAGTGGTTCACAACACCTGGGTGAGGAAACAGAACATTTACCATATGAATTATTGCTAGGGGCCATCAGTAGTCATGTTTGCTCTATTTCTTCGTGTCTAATCTTTTTTAAAAAATGTTTATTTATTTATTTTGAGAGATAGAGATAGAGATAGACATAGAGAGAATGCAAGTGGGGGAAGGGCAGAGAGAGAGGGAGAGAGAATTCCAAGCAGGCTCTGTGCTGTCAGTGGAGAGCCTGACCTGGGGCACTATCCCATGAATCCTGAGATCATGACCTCAGCCAAAATCAAGAGTCAGACGTTTAACTGACCGAGCCACCCAGGCTCCCCTTTTTAACTCTAATCTTTAACTTTACTTTCATTGGCAGGAAGAGAGTGTCCTGAGCCCCTTGGCATATCTGGCTGTCCAGTCACAGGGTGGGATCCAATAACATAATGCTTAAAAACAGGCTGAGAAATAGCAGAGAGATGAGAAAGAGACTGTTATGGCCTCTGAATTGCAGTGTTTCTGCTATCTATCTATCTATCTATTATCTATCTATTTATTTATTTTAAGTTTATTTATTTATTTTGAGAGTAGGGGAGGGGCAGAGAGAGGGAGACGGAGAATCCCAAGCAGGCTCCACACTGTCTGATCATGATCTGAGCCAAAATCAAGAGTCAGACACTTAACGGACTGAGCCCCCAGGCACCCCATTTCTCATAAAGAAATAGTTTCTGTGGCACCTGGGAGGCTCAGTCCATTAAGTGTCTGACTTCAGCTCAGGTCATGATCTCGCAGTTCGTGGGTTTGAGTCCCGTGTTGGGCTCTGTGCTGACAGCTCACAGCCTGTAGCCTGGTTGGGGTTCTGTGTCTCCCTCTCTCTCTGCCCCTCCCCTGTTCATGCTCTGTCTCTCAAAATGAATAAAAGTTTAAAAAAATTAAAAAAATAAGTAGTTTTGTCCTATAAAAATATGTAAAACTGATCAGGGAAAACGAAGAGTAGGATTATCTAGCGGAAGTGAGTCCTTTAGTTTGTGCATCAGTCTGCATCATGGTAGACAGGCATCTTGTCACACGGAGCCCAATGTCTTCTCAGTGTCTGTCTGCAACCTGATCTGCAACCACACCATGTACTTTATACTTTATTGATTTCCCAACTGATCACTTCATTTCTCATTTTCTTCTTTCAATTCTTTTTTTTTTAAGTTTATTTATTTTGAGAGAGAGAGAGAGAGAGAGAGGAGAGACTCTGCTAGGGGAGAGGCAGAGAGAGAGGAAGAGAGAGAGAATCCCAAGCACTGTCAGTGCAGAGCTGGACAAAGGGCTTTGGGCTCGTGAACCACGAGATCATGACCTGAGCTGAAATCAAACGTTGGACGCTCAGCCAACTGAGCCACCCAATCGCCCCTTCTTGTTTCCATTCTTACTATGTCCATATATTTTTCATGCATTTAATTTCTGGCAGCCACCTTGACATTTCTCAGGGTGATTCTGTTTCTCCACACCAGCTATGCAGTCCCAGATCTCCTTAGGAAACACTTTTCCAATTCAGTCCAGCCCCCAGTCTCTCCAGGCCTCACTCTCACATAGACAGCATGCCCACTGGGTTCACTTGGCCCTGGGTCCTATCGGATACTTACCATGCTTTAGAAAATATAGCCACTGCATAGAGATAAGTCCTTTAGACTCCACACCCTTCATTGTGTCTTCTGAAAGCCAGAGGTCTTCAACTCAGTGTCCATCCAAACATCAACCCACAAGTGCAGCCCATTGCACTGCATGGCTGCCTGGAATGTTCAATTCCTCAAATTTGAGTATACAGAAAATGGAAAACAAACTTATATTCACAACAGTAGAAAGATGGTCAAATGTACTGTGGTATATGTGTTCAATGTGATGTTATGTGGACAATCTTATGAAAAAGTTTTAATGACATACGAAAAATATTTATGATTAAATCCTAGATGAAAAAAGTAAAACCCAATTATACAAAAGCTTTCTGATAAGTGATGAATAAAAGGTGAATTATTTGAGTTGTTACAGGTCTTTATGATTCTTCTGGTGACTTCTTTGTTTTTTTAGTTTATTTATCTTGAGAGAGAGAGAGAGAGAGGTGGGAGGGGCAGAGAGAGAGACACAGAGAGAGAGAGAGAGAGAGAGAGAGAGAGAGAATCCCAGGCAAGATCCACACCATCAGCGCAGAGCCCAGTGCAGAACTTGAACCCACAAACCATGAGATCACAACCTGAGCTGAAACCAGGAATCGGATGTTTAACCAACTGAGCACACAGGTGCCCCTTTTCTGGTGATTTCTGATGCTTACAAGGTGGCTGCTATAACTCTAGCCATCAAGTCAACATTATAGCAGCAACAAGGGGAGAGGAATAGGAAGAAAGGGTACTGCCTCAATCAACAAAGCAAAAACTTTCCTGGAAATCCCACCACACAGTTCTGCTTGTGCCCCATTAGGCAGCACTTCCCCCCATGACCAGGTCTATCTGAAAAGTAGAAAAGAAAAGGATGTTGAAAGTGGGGATTACGTCAGCCAGTCAGCAAGTGCCCCAGGTGGTAAATGAAAAGTCTCCCTGTCTACCTTCTGAGTTTGAAATAGTCTATCACAGCAACCGCTGAACTAAGGCCAGAATATAAAGACAAATATTCTTTTGTTGTCCTTCCTTCCTTCCTTCCTTCCTCCCTTCCCTCCCTTCTTTTTTCCTCCCATCTCCCTCCCTCCCCTTCCCTCCTTCCTCTCTTCCTTCCCTCTCTCCCTCCTCCCTTCTTCCAAGCCTACGTGCCAGGCACTTCTCCAGGCACTGGCATTACAACAGTGAACAAGATATACTTGGGCCTCACTCTCAGGTTTACCATCTAGTCATAAAAATATTTGCTTGTATTCTGGGTTTGCTTCTCCAACTACTAGGTAGATTACTGTGGGGATAAATGGCAGGAACAACAAACTAGAGCGGAGTGTATGTACCTACATCAGAGAAGTCTGGGGTAAGAGGGAGCAACCCAGGCAGAAGGATTTGAATAGTGCAAGAGGGATTTTTAAATTCAGCATGGCTGAAACTGCGGAGCTGAGAACATTGTAGAAAGGAGGCAGTACAAAAGAACTGGCTGAAGTAAAAGCTGGAGAAGAACACAGAGGCCTTCTCAGGAGAGTGAAGAAGTTCAAACTTTCACGAGTGAGCATTGGGATGCTGCTTTCACAGGAATACAGGCATGGACATTGTTTTTTAGAAAGACCTTGATGGCATCAGTGTAGAGCTTGGGGAGCACAACAATGGAAAAATGAGGGGGGCTGTGGCCATGGTCTAGGCAGAAGATCGTGACCTGGACCAGCAGAGTGGCAAAGTATGGAGAGAAGTGGAGACAGTGTCTATGAAATCCTAGACCAGTAGAGGGAGAGAGATGTGTGTGGCCTCAAAGTGACTTTACACTCAAGAAGTTTGTTCCCACCATCTTTGTGAAGGGTAGGAAAGTAAAAGTGACCTGCTAATCCAGCATGGTGATAGGTAATATAGATGTGAATATATACGTGCATATGTAATAGTACTTATTACCTGGTCCCAACTACACATGGCACAAGTCATACCAGAATTGTCTGCATTTGAGAAGTAAAAGAAAATACAACTTCAGAGGCTTACACAAACTTGGAACTATGTTTTTTACAGAGAGATGTAGTTGGTTTAAAGATGTTAGAGCAGATACCACTTTTGGAGTTGTCCTCATTATCACAAGATGGCTGCTATAGCTCCTTCCATCATGCATTCAAGGCAATAGAAAGATTAAGTGGGAAAAGCTGTGCCAGCATTATGTGTTCTTATATCAGGAAAGGGAAATATTTTATGAAAGACTTTTCCAAGAAGACTTTTGTTTATTCCTCGTGGGAACTGGCTACCACTAGCTGCATGAAAAACTGGTTGGCAAGTAATAGTCTTCAAGACTCCATGGGAAGAGGAAGAAAGGGAGAAGGGGACTGGGAATGGCTGTTCGGCAGCCAATCAACAGTGATTTGCCACAAATGCGTTATAAGCTTGGGTTATATTTGAGGGGGAAGGGGAAGTGGTGGAGACAAGCATGTATCAGAGGTCAGTCACAGTCATGAATTTTCTGAAAGGTTTGCTGGGAAGCTACATTTAAGAAAATATATATGGTGACTATGATTCCCCCGACAGCACGACCGAGTGATTTGCCACATACTTGCATTTCATGTCCCTTGTTCCAAGTACTGTCACTCGCTTTCATGTCAGACACTTGAGTTGTTTCAAAATCACCAGCCTGGCCCACTTTTAAATTACACACACGTGCACACACACACAGACCCTTTAGGAGCCCCTGGTGTATGACGAGAAGTGTGCTTGCTCTTTTGATGGCTGTGGCATCAACACTATTGATTTGTTTGGGCTGGAACTCCAGGAGGATTAAAACTACCCTCTGCCCCAGGTCTCTTGACAAAGGTCTGAAGTCTGAATTCCTTTAAAGCAGTTTTATGCCCCTGGTATCATTTGGTTCTCATGGAAATCTTGCAAAGGAGGCTTTGCTCATCATTTTACAGAAAACTAACCCCCTCCCCCCATGAGATGATTTGCTTATGATCCCCTAGCAGCATGTGAGGGTCAACAGCTCTGCTTTAAAGGAAGACTTTCTGGGTTCAAATCTTAAGCCCTTACAGTGCTTGATGACTCAGAAGAATTTCGGGGAAGTAGCAAAGCAGGGCCACTGAGGAATGAAGGAAGACCAGAATTAATAAGCTGAATTATAATTGTAGTTTAGGAAAATCTGGAAAGATGTCCTGTTTATCTCTGTGCTAACAAAGCACCCCAGAACTTAGTCACATAAAACGCTCACTGTTTTATTTTGCTCATGGATTCTGGGGAGACCACTGTGGGGACGGATGATATCTAGAGCCTCAGAAAGGAAGAGTTGAAAAGTCTGTGAGTTACTCCAGGGCCAGAGGCTGGATTCATTTGAAGACTTTCACTCACATGCACAGTTCCTGCACTGGGATGACTCCAAGACTGGGCTCAAATGGGACTATCAACTTAAGAACCTATGCACGGCTTCTCCATGTCGCTTGGGCTTCTTCACAGCATGGCAACCTCGGGGTAATTTGACTTTTTTATATGGCGGCTCAGAGTTCTAAGAGATTGTGTTCCACAAGGGCAAAAGCTGAGTCACCATTTACAGTCTCACCTTGGAAGTCACATAGTGTTACTTTCATCAAGGTCTGTTGGTTGAAGCAGTCTCAAATCCACCTTGCTTCAAGAGGAAGAGATTGCTCTTGATGAGAAGCATGTCAGAGTATTTGCAGCCATCTTTTCAAACCAATGTAGAAACCAATCCATATCAGTTACTTTTATTTTGAGTTGAAATTGGGTAGGAGAAATGCATTATACTTTCTTCACAGAGCTTGTAATCTCTAAATGTACCTTTTTGGCTCTAATACGAACACTTACTAGCTGTGTGACCATAGGAAACTTACCTCGTTTCTCTGAATCCCACGTTCTGTAGGGATTTAAATGTCTTTAAAGGACATCTTTTAAAAGAAATCTTTAAGAAGATTTCCATACCTTCAAAATACATATATTACCTCTCTGGGCTTTTGTGAGAAAAGAACGAGACAATGTATGCAAATGCTAACCAAAGACTTATTCCACATTTACTCAACACAGACATCTAGCAGTTTCTATGTGCCAAGCTCTGGTCTAAGTGTTTCACAAAGACTACCTCATTTAATCCTTATGTACCCCTATGACACAGACAGTTATTACTTTTGTTTGTATTTATTTACTATTTGTTTATTCATATATTTAGAGAGGGAGAATGAAGAAGGGGCAGAGAAAGAAGGAGAGAGAGAATCTCAAGCAGGATCCACATGGTCAGCACAGAGCCCGATGTGGGGCTTGAAACCATTAACCGTGAGTTCATGATCTGAGCCCAAATCAAGAGTCGTATGCTTAACCAACTGAATCACCCAGGCGGCCCATTATCTCTGTTTTAAGGGTGAGGAAACTGAAGTGCAGACAGGGCAGTGACTTAGTTCATGGTCACAAGTCATATAAGTGGCCGACCAGGACTTGAACAAAGCAATCTGGCTCTAGAGTCCATATGTTGGACTCTAGACCACTCCAATGTTCTGCCTTTCAGGAGATAACATAGATGTTGAATATATACATGCATATATAATCTCTTGAGCATCCACAAGTAGCAGTGTGCACCCAGGATTCTGATTTGTGCAAAGATCTGTTTATCTAGACCAGGGGTCTAGACCAGGGGTCTGCAAACTATGACTGTGGTTCAAATCCAGCCACTCCCATTCATTGTGTATTACCCAAGGCTGCTTTCACACTACAGTAGCAGAAATGAATAGTCGTGACAGAGACTACATGGCTTACAAAGCTGAATGTATTTGTTATCTGGCTCTTTAGAAAAAGTTTGCCGACCCCTGCCGTAGACTTTACCTGCAACAACTCTTTATCCTGGATTTCTTGGAATATCACATGTATTGAACTTTTGCCCTGATTAATTCCTTGATTTAACATGTGTTTATTGAGTGCCTACTATATGGCAGCCATTATTGTAGATCCTCGAGACTCTTGGTCTCGAGACCAAGAGATATGATTTTTGACCCCAGATAGTTTATGTTCTGGTTGAGGGAGATGAAAAAAACAAAACAGTACACAAAAACCCAAGTGATTGTAGACTGTAATGATTGCTAAAGAAGAAATAAATAGGATAACAAGTAAATCAAGTTAGAGAGTGGATTTATTAGATAGATAGATAGATAGATAGATAGATAGAAGGCATTTTAGTAGGGAACTCTATTACTGCAGCTAAAAGCATTCTAATAAGAAGACACATGCAGAGGAGAAAGTATGAAATAGTCATGTCTGAGAGAGGAATAGAAAGCTTTCTAGGAAATGTGGAAGAATGGCTTCTCGGTGCAGAACGTCCACCTCAGGATGTGACAGAGACTTGATAGTGAAGCTGACCAGCCCTCTGGTACGATTTTTCCCTCTTGCAACGTGAGGTAATGTGGATGCAGACATGGGGAAAGCAGATAGTGGGTTCAACAAAAGTTGAGGTTTTAGAGGATAGCAATGAATGGAAATAAGGTGAGAAACAAATGGATAAATTTAGCTTGAAGACAATTTTTGGGGTTTGAGCATTGTATTGAAGCTATGCATTTGAATGCTTTTAGATAGTGCACAATCCATCTGGTTCACCACATCCCTGCACCTTCTTGCAGAGTTGTGCTTTGCCAGTTTCGATCATTAACGTCTCCTCCTTGACCCTGTAAGCTTCTGAGATCTCAAGCACTGAATTGTAGTAGTGGGTGACAGTCTCTTAGCTGCATGAGGAGAGCATGGAAAGAAAAGTAAAGGATTATGAAAGAGTGGTAGGATTAATTGGAGACTGAAGTTTTGATGAGGTCAGGTGAGAACTAAGGGACTATTAAAGTAAAAACTGGAGACATAGGAAGCTTTCTTAAGAATGAAATATTAGGATTCAAGAATCTGAAGGTAGTAGACTAATGTTTGCAAGCTAGGGAATGCGACACTGGGAGGGGGTAGCTGAGGCATATGATAAAGTTGGTATCTTAAATCAGTGGGGCCAAGACGAACTTTTAATAAATGGCTCTGGGACAACTGGGTAGCCCATTCAATAAAGGTCAAATGACATCCATACCTCACACCATACACAAGAATGTTTAACACACAGACCATTTATGTCAGAGATTTAGATCCAAAGAAATTCTATATTGTGCTAGCTTCTGTGTAAGACCTAAGAGAATAAAACAAAATATACACATGAAGCACAGAAAACTTAGAAAGGGTAAGTCAGAATCTTGTAGACAACATAGAGAATAAGAATTCACTAGTACTTACTGTTATTAATAATTAATTGAATAAAATAAAAAATGGGGGAGAAAGGAATTGTTTTTCCCCTCACAGTTGAATTCCAAGCAATGAACATAGAAGGAATGATGGACATAGAAAATCACCACAGTAATGATCATTTCAGGTAAGTATCATCAGTGGATGCTAAAACTGGAGACGGGGACAAAGACAGACTGACAAACAGGATTTTAGTGCAGTCTTGAAGGAACTTGTCAGAAGATCCACAAAAAGAAAGAAAAAGTGAAATAACTGGGGAAAACATCACTTCAACAAAGTGATCAAAGTTAGTATTACCAGTTGTGGGACAAATGGACTGCTAAGAATTGGTCCAGAAGAGGTAAAACTTCTGAATTACACACTAGGAAGGACGCAGCATCACTTTTTTGTGTGTGTGTTTTTGTCCCAAATGCATAACATCAAATGAATCAAAGAAATGTCAGACAAACCCAAATTGGAGGACAGTCTATAAAACAACTGACCAGGACTCTTTCAACCTGTCAAGTCATGAAAGGCAAAGATTGAGGAACTGTTTCAGATTAACGGTTATTAAGGAGAGATAATAATTAAGTGTAATGTGTGATACTGGGTTGGATCCTGGACCAGAAAATGGACATTGGTGGGCCACCTGATGACATTTTAATAAGCTCTGTAGATGGATAATAATACTATATGAACATTAATTTCTTGATTATGATAATTGTATCATTGACATTTTCAGAATCTGGGTAAAGTTTGTACAGGAATTCTTTACTGGTTTTTTGCAACATTTTTATAAGCTTGAAATGATTTTGAAAGAAAAATTAAAAAAACAAACAAATCTGATCATCGAATTTCTGTTTTGTGTCTAGTATATGCTTATATGCATATGCTTATATATATGCATATATGCATATGTGCCACAACATTTGTTTCTTTTTCTTTATGTAATTATGCTAGAAACAGCCAGATGTAGTCACTGGTTCCTTCAGTGTTCTTGTGATACGTAGCAGTTAGAAAAAAGAAATGAAAAGTACCCTTTGTGCATTCAGCTTTCCAAGCCAAATAGACTCGTCTTACCCTTTGTCCAGGGTAATTATTGGCCATTTGCTGATTTCTACTCCAATTTATTATTGAAATAAACATTACTCCTAACTGGCACATCTTCTTTTTAAAAAAAATGTTTAATGTTTATT
The DNA here is from genome assembly GCF_022837055.1 of Prionailurus viverrinus. Taxonomy (NCBI): domain Eukaryota; kingdom Metazoa; phylum Chordata; class Mammalia; order Carnivora; family Felidae; genus Prionailurus; species Prionailurus viverrinus. The sequence goes on along the minus strand of NC_062571.1, from coordinate 37,554,091 downwards.
CATTTTTGAGAGACAGAGTGTGAGGGGGAGGGGCAGAGAGAGAGAGACAGACAGACAGACAGACAGACAGAATCTGAAGCAGGCTCCAGGCTCTGAGCTGCCGGTACCTGTTCTTTTAATAATAATCTTACTGATGTCTGTTAGCCAGAAAGGAATTAGTAAAGGCTCAAAGTATCACCAAAAACTTTACTTACTCTTTTTGTGGGGTGAACAAGTCAAACACAAGATTCCCTTCAAAAGCATTTTTTCAGGATTCTGGGAGCGTCCTCTTGACCCCTTTATCTGGGTTAACCGGAGGGTCACAATTAACCAAAGTATATGGTCAGCAAATATTTCTTCTTGGACACAACAAATGTTTCTTCTTCTTTTGTTATCAGTGTTGCAAGAGACAAATTAACCAGCCTAAGGGCTGGACTGGAAATTCCAAAATGTATGTTTAAACAAAGTTTCACCTTCTTAAAGCACCTGAGTCCTCTTAGTACTGGCTTTGCCCCTCCTGGAACACTCCAGCCCATCACTACAGCGTAATCAATAGTTGTGCTGCGTATAAAGTTATGTCTTACAGGATGTCAATATTAACCTTTCAAGTGTTCATCTTTTATGATTTATTCATCAATAGTTCTACTAAATATATTTTATATTGGGCAAACAGTTATTTTTTACTGGAAGGGAAACTGACATTTCAAAGCTGACTACCTGACACAAAGACACTGTCTTCTGGAATCAGGGTGATGTCTTGCCTACTTGGGCTGGCACTGACCGAACCAGCACTCATCCACAGAAGCTCTAAGACAGTTCCCCACTAACCACCTTAAGGGTTAGTGTTTTTAAACCCTCCATGGCACCTAAGATTATCCTGAGCATTGAGTAAATGCTCACTAAACACTTCCAAATGGACTTCAGTATGAATCTAACTGTCACCAAGTTTGTCATCAATTATTGAACTATTAATTGTTCAATGGTTGTGCTTTTAAAATCAGTTGCTACATGGCAAACACTGACTTCAAGGTTTTCAAATTTTAAATAAATTCATTCAGTCCTCAGACAAAACTGGAAAGGCAGATAAAGTTATCCCTTTTGCTATAGATGAATAAGAATAGGTAGAGTAACATCTCCAAGTCACTTGGCTCAATAAGACTGGGAGGGCTGGTATTTGCAAGGAGGTAGAACACAAAAGTGGCATTCAATCTTCATGTATTGCATGCCAGCACCACCCACGGGTGAGTAGAACTTAGAATTTAGGAGCCCTTCCCAGGATGTCATGTCTGTCCTATAGTTAGAAGCAGCATGGGCTCTTAATCCACCCATTCAAATAATGCAGTTTTCTAAGGGCATTTTGTGCCTGAGTAACGATATGCGAAATTTGAAATTCTGCCTGAGGCACCAGGATACCTGTATTAGTTTCCTGTTGCTACAGTAACAACTTACCAGGGTCTGGAGACATGGACGTATTTGCAGGGCAATTATTTAGCCTACAGCAATACCACAGGTATAAAACTTCAAAGTGAGGTGAGACACCAAAATGCAGATTTTCAAAGCGAAGAACAGGGCTTGTATCACCACTCTTGAAACCCCTCAGCTAATCTGAGGGCATAACATTGTCAAGAATGGATTATTAGAGGAGGATTTTTAAAATTTATTTTTATTTATGTATTTTGAGAGAGAGAGAGAGAGCAGGGGAGTGTCAGGCAAAGAGGGAGAAAGAGAATTCCAAGCAGCAGGCTCTGTGCTGTCAACACAGAGCCCAACGTGGGGCTTGATATCAAAACTGTGAGATCATGACCTGAGCCAAAATCAAGTGTCGGAGGCTTAACCTACAGAACTGCCTGGGCACCCCTTAGAGGAGGATTTCTTTAGAGAAATCTTGACTCTGTATCCTTCCCAGGGAGAAAGGAGAGGATACACCTATATTGTCACTTTACATGTTATGGGAAGCCACCAGGAGAGCTGATATATATCTGCTGGAGTTTGACCCCTGTCAGACCATGTTTGGGAATCTCAGAGCAAAGGACTGTGGCTGCTGACCCAAGCAGCAGGGCTGAAGGAAATAGAGGTCTTCATTTAAAAATAATCTGGGACGCCTGGGTGGCTCAGTCAGTTGAGTGTCTGACTTAGGCTCAGGTCATGTTCTCATGGTTCATGAGTTTGAGCCCTGTGTAGGGCTCTGTGCTGACAGCTCAGCCTGCTTCGGATTCTGTGTCCCCCTCTGTCTCTGTCCCTCCCCTGCTTGTGCCCAGTCTCTCTAACTCTCTCAAGAACAAATAATAAACATTGAAAAAAAAATTTTAATTATCTTGCACCCACCAAAATAGGGTATCAGGTGTTTCCTACAGACCAAAGGCAGGCCGTAAAGGAGAAAGAGAATGAATTTGGGGCTATTTAAATATTCTGCAATTGGGGCTCCTGGGTGGCTCAGTTGGTTAAGTGTCTGATGCTTGGTTTTGGCTCAGGTCATGATCTCACGGTTTGTGAATCTGAGCTCTGCATCGGACTCTGTGCTGACAGCATGGAGCCTGCTTGGGATTCTTTGTCTCCCTCTCTCTCTGCCCCGTCCTCTGTGTGCTCTCTTTCTCTCTCAAAATAAATAAATAAACATTTTTTTTTTTTACAATTCTGCAATTGACAGATGGTATAACTACACATATTGTGTTGAGCATTTTGTAATGTATACAGTTGTCAAATCACTATGTTGTATACCTGAACCTAATATAACACATATCATGTTAACTATACTTCAATTTAATTTTTCAATTATAAATACATAAAAGGAAATAGATATCTCTTTAAAAAATTATCCTACATATATGTAAAATTCTTCCACTGAGTAGCACCTCGGGGGGTAAAGGATTCTAACAGACAGAGATCTATGAGGAGTTCTCCAACAAACTAAGGCTGGAGGAAGGTGTAGAGGAAGATGTACATGTCTCACACCGCAGGATTACAGTCAGGGAAGCCCAAAAAATATCTGTAAGAGAATCATCCCTTTAAACTCCACTCTACCTTACCTGTGATGGAAGAGGAATCCTTGTTCAGAAAAAGTTAGTATCAGCTTGCATTGCTACGTTTTTATTATATATTTATAAAATAAATAAATTGTTAGAATGAATGGACATAAAAGAAGACACTCAATACTATTAGATATACCAAATAAGACCATTATAAGAAACTGTTACATACCCACGAGAATGACCAAAATTAGAACTGATCATGTCAGGTGTTGGAGATGAGGTAGAAAAACTAAAATGTCTAATATCTGGGAACGCCCTAAAGGCTTGTGAGTGAGAGTCAGGCTGTACTTGCACAGGAGAAGGGTATTGGAAACCTTCCAGAAAGCAGGCCCCACTGAGATGAGAACAAAATATTTAGTAAGTTATTTGGAAATATCTTCTAAAACTAAAGCTCCACATACAGTCCTCTCTACCCAATAGACATGAGAGCTTACATGTTTCAAAAGTCATGTACAAGAATAATCATAGCCACCATATTGCAAATCCCCCACCTGGAAGCAACCTCCTTGTCCATCAGAAACAAAATGGTAAATACCATGTGGCAAATTAAGACAATGGAATAACACACACAAGGGGGAAACACACGGTACTGATACACAGAATGGCACAGCATGGATGAGACTAGAGACATCATAAAGTGAATGTACAAAAGAGAACATAAAATGTTATTTCATTTATATGAAGTTCAAAAACTGATCTGTAGAGACAGAAACGAGAATAACGGTTACCTCTAGGAACTAGTGACAGAGACAAAGTACAAACAATCCTTCTACAATTCTGAAATCTTCTGTGTCTTAATCTTGGTGATTGCTTATTATATATGTGTAATAATTCATCAAATTGTAAACTTAAGATTTTTCCAGTTTTTTTGTATGTGTTATATACCTCAATTAAAAAAAAAAAAAACTGAAGGGCTACCTAAATGGTTCAGTCGGTTAAGCATCTGACTTCAGCTCAGGTCATGATCTTACAGTTCATGAGTTCGAGCCCCGCATCGGGCTCTGCACTGGCAGGGTGGAGCCTGCTTGGGATTCTCACTTTCTCCTCTCTCTGCCCAGAGGTGCTTTCTCTCAAAATAAATAAAAAAAAAAAAAAAAGAAGCTTTCTCTCTTTCTTTCCTTCTGCCCCCTCCCCTAAAAGAAATAAAAGATAGTTAAGAATGAACATAAGTTTGGAACTGGGCATTCCTGTCTTTAATACTTACTTGAATTAGAGAAGAAATCACAAATAACTTACAACATACTTAGAAGCCCATAGGAATATTGCCTGTGAAAGCTTATAAATAAGCTGCAGCTAAAGTATTACTCAGAGGTCAATTTATGTGCATATGTGAAGATACGTTAAAATAAGAAGATACTGACTATAAGAAAGGTAATCATGCCACTTTTGCAAAAAAAAAAAGACAAAATAAAATAATGTCAAAGTTAAGTGAAATGAAAACAAAAATAAAATAAAATTAAAAAATTATTATGTTTATTTATTTTGAGAGAGAGAGAGAGAGAGAGAGACAATGTGAGTGGGGAGGGGCAGAGAGAGGGAGACACAGAATCCAAAGCAGGCTCCAGGCTCTGAGCTGTCAGCACAGAGCCAGATGTAGGGCTCGAACCCATGAATGTGAGATCATGACCTGAGTCGAAGTCGACGTTCAACCAACTAAGCCACCCAGGCACCCTAAAACCAAAATAAAATTAGATGCAGAAAATAAAATAAGAAACAAAGATGTGACAGTAAGCACAATACACTGTAAAGCTTTTTAGAAAACAGATCAATATAAGAGACAAATCTTAGATTACATAGATCAGGAAGAGAAAACAAAATAAACAGTATTAGGAAAGCAAAAGAAGACTGAATTCTAGATACTCTGGAAGTAAGAAATCATTTAAAAGTGTGAGGAACAATGATGACAATAAATTTGAAAAATGTATATGAAATGGACAACAGACAAGGAAATTATAGATTGCTACAATTGTCTTAAGAAAACTTGAAGACCAGAGTAAATCAATCAAAAATCGAACCAATCTTAAGACGCTTTCCTTCCCAAATGGCAACAGCAGAATAGTTTTATGGGAAATTTGCTATCTTTCAAGAAATGTATATCTTATAAGTTGTTTCAGACACTAAAAGACGGACAAATGTCTTGCTCACTTTCTTAGGTTAGTATAATGAATGATATAATCAGACAAGGATAAATTAAAATAAAATTATAGGTTAAGGATAAAATTATTGGGTAATGTAATCAGACAAGGATAAAGAAAAAATAAACATAGATAATAAGAGTCCCATAGTATATAACATTATTAACTATATGTCAGTATTGTATTAAATGTATATAATATCAAATATTTATATTAAATACAGTAGTTTTGATGTGTTTGTATACATAAATCAATATATGTGGTATATATATTTTACTTATTTACTTACAAAATCTATGTTAGTATAGCTTATTATGAAGAAAGTCCTACATAATCTGCCCTATTACCATTGAATACATTAAGTATTATATTTAGGTATGAAATATGTAATATATACTGTCATATTTTATTAAATAAAATCAATACATAAATTAAGACATCTATGTAGCTGTATGTATACCCATATTAACCAAGTAAGGATAATTCTGTATCAGGAAATCCCTCCATGTAAATCACGAGATTATAAGTATAAAGAGAAGCAAAATGGTCATTTTAATAAATACTGAGAAGGAATTTAATGAAATTGAACACTCATTGCGGATTTTAAAAAAGGGAAAGATCTTATCAAGATGCAAAATGGAGTTTTCCTTCTGAAAATCTACTGAAAATATCTTGCTTCATGGTGAAACTTTAGAAACCTTTAAAGTTAAAAGCAAATTTAGGGAGCACCTGGGTGGCTCAGTTAATTGAGGATCTGACTCTGGATTTCAGCTCAGGTCACGATCCCACCGCTGGTTGATTCAAGCCCCAAGTTGGGCTCTGCGCTGACAGTGCAGGGCCTGTTTGGGATTCTCTCTCTTCTTTCTCTCTGCCCCTCCCTCTCTCTGTCTCTCAAAATAGATGAAAAAACATTGATTAAAAAAAGCAAATTTAGAATTCTTGCACTTACAGCCTCTAATATTTTATTGGAGTTCCTAACCAACACAATAAGAGAGAAAAAAAACAAAAAGAAAAGTATAAGTATTGGAGAGAAAGCGGGAAACTCTGTTGTGAGAATATTATTTTCTACAATAAATAATCCAAAAGAATCTACAAAGTATTAGAAATAATAAGATTTTCGGGGGGCCTGGGTAGCTCAGTCAGTTAAGCATTGACTCACGATTTCAGCTCAAGTGGTATCTCCTGGTTTGTGGGTTCCAGCCCCACTGTGGGCTCCACGCTAACAATCAGTGTAGAGCCTGCTTGGGATTCTCTCTGTGCCCCTCCCCCATGTGTGTGCGCTCTGTCTGTCTCTTTCTCAAAAGTAAATACATAAACTTAAAAAAAAGAAATAATAAGGTTGTTAGAAATAGTAACATTTTGGGGCGCCTGGGTGGCACAGTCGGTTAAGCGTCCAACTTCAGCCAGGTCACGATCTCGCGGTCCGTGAGTTCGAGCCCCGCGTCAGGCTCTGGGCTGATGAGTTCGAGCCCCGCGTCAGGCTCTGGGCTGATGGCTCGGAGCCTGGAGCCTGTTTCTGATTCTGTGTCTCCCTCTCTCTCTGCCCCTCCCCCGTTCATGCTCTGTCTCTCTCTGTCCCAAAAATAAATAAAAAAATAAAAAAAAAAGAAAGAAATAGTAACATTTTTATATGCTGGCAATGGCCAATTAAAAGTACAATTTAAAAAATATAATTCTCACCAGCCACAAAACTTAGACCATCATAGACAAAAAAGAATTAATTTTAGTGATGGACATGAAAAATACCTAAATAAATACAGAGATGCGCTGTGTTTATTCTTTGGAAGTTTCAATATTCCTAAATTTTTCATATTCTCTAAATTTATGTATAAATTACAGGCAATTTCAGTCAAAATGCGTGAGGGAAAACAACTTCTATTCATGCTGGAAAGCAGATGGCTAATAAAACGATCAAGAATGCTTGCTGTGAACCTGCTTTCAAGTGCCAAGACGGGCCAGTGTGAACAAATACTGCCTTGGATGGAAGCACTGAATTTGCTTGCCACGTGATGACATCTTCACGCATAAAGACAAAGTAGTGCGACAAGAATTTAGTGGTTTTGGGGTTTGGCAACATTCCCAATTGCACACTTTCTCAGATTCATTGGTTGATATGCCGATAACCACCTGACTTCTGTTACATTTCTATATTTTTGGGTAAACAAATCAGGAACTCACAGTGCCTAGGTATGGTTTCCCTTCCTAAAATAAAGCAAAATTGAAGCCACGACCTGTCATGGTACTTAACAGGATGGCCCTAAAATTTATATGAAAAGTAAAAAAGATAACAAAAATATAAAAGATAAAAGAAGATAAAAAGATAAAAGATTAGAAAGTCAATTTTAGAAATAAAATGGAGGGTTGTGCCTGGGTGGCTCAGTTGGTTGAGCATCCAACTCTTGATTTTGGCTCAGGTCATGATCCCAAGGTCGTGGGGTCGAGCCCCATGTTGGGCTTCATGCTGAGAAGAGAAACTGCTTACATCTCTTTCTCTCCCCCTCTGCCCCCTCCCCTGCTCATGCTCTCTCTCTAAAATAAAATATAAAATAAAATAAAATAAAATAAAATAAAGAGAACTGAATGAGGGGGAACACTGAAATAAAAATTTTCCATAGCAAAGGAAGCCATCAATAAAATGTCAAGGAATCTACTAAGTGGGAGAAGATATTTGCAAATGATATAACCAATGAGGGGTTACTATCCAAATTTTATTTTCAAAAAACTTATACAACTTAACATAAAAAAAAAGAAAGAAAGAATGAGCAGAGGACCTGAATAGATTATTTTTTCCCCAAAGACATCCAGATGGCCAGCAGACACTTGAAAACATGCTTAACATCAGTCATTATCAGGGAAATGCAAATCAAAACCACAATGAAATATCACCTGAAACCTGTCAAAATGGCTAAAATCTAAACACAAGAAATAAGTGTTGGTGAGGATGTGGAGAAAAAGGAACTCTTGTACACTGTTGGTAGGAATGCAAATTGGTGCGTAAACTGTGGAAAACTGTGAAGGTTCTTCATAAAATTAGTAGAATTACCACATGATTCAGTAATTCTACTACCAGGTATGTATGAAAAAGAAAATGAAAATACTAATTCAAAAAGATATATCCACACCTATACATATTGCAGCATTATTTACAATAATTGGCAATAATAGTCAAGATATGGAAACAACCCAAGTATCCATCCATAGATGAGTGGACAAAGAAGGTATGGTATATATGTGCAGTGGAATATTACTCAGCTATAAAAAGAATGAAATCTTGCCATCTGCAACAATATGGAGGGATCTAGACAGTATAATACTAAGTGAAATGAATCAGTCAGAGAAAGACAAATACCTTATGATTTCACTCATATGTGGAGCTTAAGAAACAAAGCAAACAAAGAAAAAAAGAGACAAACAAAAAACAGACTGTCACAGAGGACAAACTGGGCTGCCAGAGGGGAGGCAGGTGAGGGGATGGGTAAAATAGATAAAGGGGATTAAAAAAATGAGGGCGAACTTGCCTACTAAATAATAAGTCTTATTAAAGTGCTAGTTGTTGGGGCATCTGGGTGGTGCAGTCGATTGAGTGGCCAACTTCAGCTCAGGTCATGATCTCATGGTTCGGGAGATCAAGCCCCTCATCGAGCTCACTGTTGTCAGCACAGAGCCCGCTTCGGATCCTCTGTCCCTCTCTCTCTCTCTCTCTGCTCCTCCCCTACTCTCTCTCTCTTTCAAAAATAAATAAACATTAAAAAAGTCCTAGTTGTTAAGGCACTACAATATTTGTGCATAGATCAAAAAATTAACAGTAGTTCAGAAGAGCCCAGCATCAGAGCCACAAATATACATAGGAACTCCATATGTGACAGGTGTCCCAATACAGATCAGTGGAGAAGGGACTCACTACTAAGTAAATGAGGTTGAGATAACTGGTTAGTCACATGGAAACAAAATCAGGTCCTTACCTCACACTTTATATTTTTTTCCCCAGAAGAGTAAAATTGTGGCAGTCAAAACTTTATTTTTATTTATTTATTTTTTAAGTTCATTTATTTATTTTGAGAGAGACAGAGAGTGAACAACAGCCAGGGAGGGACAGAGAGAGAGAGGGGGAGAGAGAATCCCAAGTAAGGTCCACACTATCAGCTCAAAGCCTGATGTGGGCCTTGATCTCACCAACTGCGAGATCATGACCTGAGCTGAAACCAAGAGTCAGAAACTCAACCGACTGAGCCACCCAGGGACCTTGAAAATAAAAATTTTTAAACTTTTAAGTAAAAGTACACGAAATCTCTATAGAATTGTGGAAGGTATCCTAAATAAGACACAGAAAGCACAGATCATTTAAAAAAAAAAAAGGTTAGTTAAAATCTTCTGTTTCACCAAAGTCTCCAAAGGTGGAAAGACAGCCACAAACAAGAAGACACTCGCAACAAATACAACTGACAAAGTTTTAGAGTTCAGAATATATTCAGAATACACAAAGAATTCCTACACATCAGTAAGAAAGCGCTACTCCACCCTGCTGATGTGACAAGCGGCAATTTAAAGAGGAGGCACGAAGGTGACCAATGCCTATGAAGAGATAGGCAATCTCATGAATAATCGAGAAAATGCAAATGTTAAAATCAAGATACTCCGTGATCATCAGACTCAGAAGCTTAACAAAATGACGTGCTGGCAAGGAGTAAAGAAATAAGTAACTCACGCACACTGCTAGGGAGGTCAAATGAATTTAATGACTGACGGGTGTTTTGGCAATTCTCCTTGTAAGTACACTTACCAGATAAGCAGTTACATGTGTTTTCAAGGAGATGTGTTGAAGAATAATCGCCGAAGCATTGTTTATGATAACAACAAATTGAAGATGTCCTAAAACTCCATCAGTTAGTAAATTAAAATAAACTTGGTATACCCTGCAATGGCACATTATTTAGCAGATGAAACGAATCAACTACAGCCAAATGTGATAAATTTGGATACACTGTAAATTGATATATTGTAAAAGCTTAGTTAAAAGACAGGTTACAGACGTATCCCTGTAATGAGATGCCATTAATATAAAATTTTAAAACGCATAAAACAATAGTGTGAATTTTATGGATATGTGCACATGCATTACAATTTTAAAAATATGCATGGGACAAGTATACAAAACTCGCTGATAGTGTAATCTCTTGGTTGGGAATGAGAGAGGCTAGGATTTGTGGCGGGGGCGGGGGGGACCAAAGGAGTCTCAATTGTACCTGAAATGTTTTATTCCCTCAAAAAAGGCTTAAAAGATTTTGCAAAAACAGCAAAATGTTAAGGTTTGTCACATCTTGGTAGTAGGTACGTAAATGTTCATAAATTATATTATTATTTTATTCTTTCTACTTTTCTGAATGTTTGAAATTTTCATAACAATAAAAAATGAAAAAAGTGAATTGCAAAATTTAATACTCTGATCCACCTTTGCTGAAAAGTTTTAAAAATTGGCTCTATGTGTGTATATGCACATGTGTGTATTATTAGTTTGCTAGGGCTTTCATAGCAAATCCCACAGTTCTTCACACTGTTCTGGAAGCTACAAGTCCAAGATCAAGATGTTGGCAGTTTTTCGTTCTGAGGCCTCTCTCCTAGGCTTGAAGATTGCCATCTGTTCCCTGTATTTTCATAGTCTTCCTCTCTGTGTGTCTGTGTTCTAATCTTCTCTTTTTATAAGAACACCAGCCATGTTGGATTTGAGCCCACTCTGATGACCTCATTTAACGTTACTTATCCCTTTAATAGCCCTCTCTTCAAATATGGTCACATTCTGAAATAACGGGGATTTGGGCTTCAACATACAAATTTAGGACGGATTCATTTCAGCCTAACAGTATGTGAGGGCACCCAATATTTTCCATTGTGGTCCCAGTCTTGATGCACATGATTAGCTCAAGCTTGTCCTGCCTCCTTCTCTTGGGAAGCCAAGTCATACATACATAGGCATCTTCTTTGAGGATCCCATTTCCTTCCCCATCCATGTTACTCACAAACACCTCTGTCTCGTAAGTGGGGACCTCCTTGGAATTTTAGAACCTTCTTGTTCTCCTTTGAAAGATTAGCATAACACTTCAGCCTGAACCTGACCAAAAAAACAAACAAAAAACAAACAAAAAAAAACTATGCCATGTGTACAGTATTGACAGAGAGAGATCAGATCAGACTGCTGGTTCACTCCATATTTTCTACTTTATGTGGGTCTCCCCGTAAGGTTGGGCTTGTTTTGTTTTGTTTTGCTTGATTTTGGCTTGAGTTTTGGTTTCAGAGTTTATGCCTAACAAAAGGAAACAAGTAATCATTAGTGGCTAAGAAGTAAGAATCTAAACTTTATAAACAAATCCATTTTTTTAAAAAAAAGGCAAATCACAAAGGATTAAAAATGTTGCAAACAATCTTTCTTTGCATCTAACTACAAACTTTTCTGTTCTACTCCAACTCAGTATTATTGTTTTCTCATTCAGCATCCGTCCACACTGGAAATGAAAAAAATTCATGTCATTGACCTGAAGTGGTACAGACTCATTTACAGGATAAATACATTATTAGAGATGATGCCCGATGACATCCAAAAACTGACTTAAAAATTATGAACTTTGCCTGTGGTGCCTATGTCTTCCCTCAAGTGGATAAAACAGAGGTGGACTCATTTTTGGCAAAGCTTATTGTTGCACAGATTTGGAGAAAAACTCACGTCAAGTCATGGTCCTTGACATTGAACCACTATGAAACAGATCAGCTCTGTGTACCATACTAGAGCAATTAAAAAGTTCTGACCTTCAGGAGGAAATTGGGTATGGGGGGAATTAGACTTGAGATTCCTGACCCCGTCTATTGAAAATCCACCTCATCAGCAATCATTTGCTTAGATGGGGCGCAAATCCCTACGACTATATTTAATGGCCTAAAGAAGACTGGGGGAAATGTAATATGCATTCATGCAACCATCCTCAGCTGTCTTCAGGATTATTAAGTACCCAGAACTGTAAACTCCTCCTTGTTTCTTTAAAAATTGTTTAAGCAGAAATGCCAGCATGTCAATAGCAGAGTAATATCCAAATCATATATTATTCCTTCCAAGAGGCTGGAGAAAGGCAATGTGCATCCCCCAATGAGGACAAGACTAATCATAGAGCTAGTGCCAGGCCCCTGGAGATTTCCCCAGGGAGCTCATCATTTTATCACATGTCACGGCTTCTCTCGGTCTCAACATGCTCTCCGGAGAAGATGCCCTTCCCTCTACAGGCGCCGCCATTCCAGGGAAAGAGCTTCCTATAAAATCTAACTGGGACAGGGCTGGCTGGCTCAAAGGTCCATGGTACTAGCATACAAAGAAAACAGAGAGATGCAGAGGCCCTCTTCCAAATGAGGATGGTGGCTTGACTCATACTTAGCATCTAGACCAGCAACGGGTAATACACGGTGATTACTTGATTTGAGTACTTACGTGAAACAGTGCTGGCTGCCAATAGCCTACATGTTGTTCCTCCTGACACTGCTGTTGGTCTTCTTCATCCCTCCATATTCCTACCTATGATGGGCTTTGGAAGCATGAGCATGCTAGTGTGCATGTGCACACACACACACACACACATCTAAAAAGGAGGTTGTCAGTGCAATATGAGTGTCTGCTTCTAAAATCCTGCTTACCCAGATGAAGGCATATAACTCTTATAATGCAAAATCAAGATTTTGCCTTTCCCTACATGTGTATTGTTCAAGAAGGGTTAAGCCTGCCACTTGTCTATCATCTATAAAGCAAAATATCCTCACAGCTTTGCTCATTTTGACCTAGTCCTGTAAGTCCAGAGAACTGTGTTAATGTATCCATTCAGGACAGGTACTGTTAAACCTCACGATGGCAGAGAACATCCAGCTATGCCAGGAGGCAAAGTATGGCCAAATCACAGTAGCATGTTGGTTGACCTGGCCCATGATCACCAGAAACCAAGAGCTTCCTCTAGTGACTCAGACCTCAGGCAGATAGAATGAGAGAGAATTGATCCATATGGAGCACAAAATTGGCCATGGGGTCAGAGAACTCTGAGTTCCCAGGCATCCCTAGGGGCATGGATGGAACTCTTCCTAGGTCTAACACACCACAGTTGTGACTCAGAGTTGCCTTGGTCTTGTTAGCAAAGCCAAAAGCAACAACAAAAAGTTAAATGTTCACTGAGTGACATTGAATTGACCTGACCAGAGATTAAAATGTTCTTTTTGTCCTTTATTGTCCCAAGTTACCCTGCACTCTCTCAGCCCATACCTCTGAGAGGGCCAAGATGGACGACAAGGTGCTGTTAAATATCTTGCTGACAATATATAGAAATGAAGAGATTGTCAGCAAAGACTCCTGTGAAGGTTACAGGGACGGCAGAGGGCAATTGTTTTCTGAAGTACGGTTGTCACTCTGTGTTAATAACTGCATCTGACCTTTTCCTGACAAAGGTTCTTTGCTGGGTTCCACATTGAACGGCCAGAATGATTTAAAATTTAAGCCCTGACAACAGGGGACAGTCCATTTGAGTGAGCAAAGCACTGCACTTTGTTTTCTCCAAAGCCTTTGCCTGTCATGGAAACTCTGCGAAAGGCAGAGAAGAAGGGTGAGAAATAATGACAGGGCCACTCCTTAGAGCATGTGCTTGGTAACTAAAAAGCTTCACACTTAAAAAATACAATTCAAGTACTTTTTAAAAATCAACTAAGGCACCATTTCTTCTTTTGCCTCAGGGATAAGTGACTAAGTGATCCCTTTCCACCACTAGACCTAGCCTAACCTCCCACCATAGACTCCCCCTCCATTAAAACCAATCTTTCTACTCAGCTTCAACTCTTTTTTTTTAATGCTTTTTTTAAATTTATTTTTGAGAGACAGAGAGAGACAGAGACAGAGACAGAGCATGAGCGAAGGAGGGGCAGAGAGAGAGACACACAGAATCTGAAGCAGGCTCCGGGTTCTGAGCTGTCAACACACAGCCCAAAGCGGGGTTTGAACTCACAAACCACAAGATGAGGCAGAGTTGGACGCTTAACCGACTGAGCCACCCAGGCACCCCCAGCTTCAACTCTTAAATTGACGTCTTGGTCCAATTAGTGCTTCATGTGCCTCCTACCAGCTTTCCCACAGCCTCATGTGCACTGACAGCCCACTGTTCCCCAAGCTATTGGCACTAATCATGGGCTCTCTGCAGAGATTTATGATATGTTACTCTCAGCTGTTATTTCACTAGGATCTTCTTTTTCAGCATTAACCTATCAAGCTTGCCTCACATCTAGAAGTAATAAAAATTAAATAGCAAAGTGTTGATTTAATACTGGGACCTATTAGTTGAAGATACTGTATTAGGTCCATGGGAAAAGCACAGAAGAGTCAACTGTGAATTTTATCCTCATGGTACTTCTGGTCCAGCTGTGCAGAGACACTTAGGGTATGAGCTGATGGAAGTGGCCTTTGAAGGTTGAGGAGGTAGCTTCCAAACCAAGGTCAGCTGCAGTGTAAAACCCAAGTTCAAGTGAGTCCTGATGCTGAAATTCCTTCAATGTACATGTGGCTAAACTAAGGCCAAAAAGGCGAAATGATTTGCCATTGTCAAGAGTTAGCAGGTTTGGGATGGTATGTTTCTAGTAAGAACCAATAATAATGATGACCCACGTTTCATGAGTACTTGCTAAGAGTAAGGCCCTGTGCTAGCAGCTTTCCACGCAGTCATTCAGGCCATCTTCACCACAACCCAAGAGGATGACCCTATTGTTTTTCTCCATGGTAATCCAGGCAGAAACTGAGAGATTAAGAGACTTTCCTGAGGTCACGGAGTTAGAGAGCTGGGGAGCCAAACTGAGAACCCAGGGCTCTGCCATCATTGCCTGTGTACCTTTGGCCTTCTGTCTTTGATCTAACTTCCTTTCAAAAAGGAAGAAAATAATATACTAAATTCGAGTTAAGACTCCTTACCTGTGTGCATGATTTGTTTGCACTTTGTGAATCCTGACCCTGGTCTCTTCTGGTTCAGGGCTCCAGGTGTCGTTAAAAGCATTAGTCACAGACAGAATCATTCGCTAAAGGGCCTTGGTTCCCTCACTTGTAAAATGAGAGGGTCGGACCAGATAATCTCAGAGGTCCCTTCTGGTTCTTACAGTCTATGATTCTATGATTCCAAACAAAGATTGCCATCCTCAAAGCCTGTAAATTTCAACTCCTTTCACAAGCCCTAAAGAGGAAGGAAAGGAAAGAAGAATTGATTGCATGCTTGTGCAAATTTAAGTAATAGAGAACAGAGATGCTACCCTTGTGAATTCCTGGGCGATATGCATGACTTGGAAAAAGAAGAAAAGTATTTCATGCAATACCACAGGGCACCCTTAGCTCAGCCTTTCTTCCTGAAATAAAAATACAACTGAGTTTTTCAAGTTAGTTGGTTGATGTATCACCCTGTTCCCCCTCATCATTCTCGTATGATTCAACAAACATTAGAGAGAAATTTTTCTGCTTAAATTCCTTCCTGCAACAGAAGTAAATATCTTACTTTTATAAAATACATTTCTTAAAGATAAAATACAGTTCTACAATGCTGTTTCAGATAGATTTGCCATAAGTCAGATACCCCCGTTCAAATAATGGACTATGAACATAATCCATCTTAGGGAGTCAGGAAGTACAGAACTTGGTCTTATTAAGGTGCTCTGTTATGAGGCCCAGTCACTGATACAATGAATTGTTTTTCAACTGGGCTGTGGCTGCCACCATAAGTCTTCAGCTTGAATGAAAAGGCAATTAAGAAAGGAAGTTGGAACAAGAAACTCAAACCAAATACTCTTCTTTTTCCAGTGCTAACTTAATTAAAATGGTGTTTAAATGCCAGTTGGCTAAAACTAAATAAAAATGTGCAATTAAGGATACCGGTGAGACTATAGCTCAAAACCTCTGTCTCCTACTAGTGCCATTTGATTTTTATTTTTCTTTCTTGCAGAAATTTCTTCCAAGATGGAGTAAACTCTGCATGCGGGCAATGGAAAGGTTACATATTCCAATTCCCCATTTTAGAACCCTTAGCTATTCCAAAGTTGTTTGGCCTGAAGGACACAATATACTTTCAACCATTTTGTACAGGGGCCACGAGCCTGAGAGTGATCAAAACCCGCAGCCTAACATGCTTTCTTATGTGATCATCATGAGAAAAACCTTAGTCTCCTAAGAAGGCAAAAATTGTATTCCTTTAAGGACTGTATATAATCAATATATTGCTGTGAAACAGAGGACTGCAAAACTTAGTGGCTTTAAAAAATACAGAATGATCATCTCACAGTTTTCCTGGGGCAGGAATTTGGGCATGGCTTAGCTGAGTCATCGATTTGAGGGTCTCTCACAAGGTTACAATCAAGGTATAAGTGAAGAAGGAACTGCTTGCTAGCTGACTCAGTAATTGTTGTCAGTCTTCAGTGCCTTGTGGGCTGTTAGTTGGATACCACCCTTAGATCTTTGCTACACGGCTTCTCTAGTACAGCACCGTGTTTCATTAAGGTCAGCCAACCATAGAGTCTACTAACAAGACAAAGTCACAATCTTTTGTAACCTAATCATGAATTGACATCATATCACCTTTCCATATTCTGTTGGTTACAAGTAAGTCATTAGGTGAGTCAGTACACACTCAAGGGGAGAAGGTGGCACAGGGTATGAACACCAGGACATGGGAAACATTGCGGGTCATTTTAGAGGTCAAGGACGGATGGGGTTCCAAGACTTGACCAATCTCCATATGATAATTAGAGGCAAGGTTTCATCAATTAGCATCCTTTCTAATTTTTACAGCAAAATCATCATTCTAGGAAAAGTATAGTCATGAGTTATAGGTGTCTCTCTCATTTCCACCACCAGTTACACATGTGTGGTCTTCATAGCTATTACTTGAAAATGGAATGTTTTCCTGTAATTAAAGTTACACTGTTAAATTATTGCTCTCAGAATTTACAACAGTAACTCTTATAGTTTAGTTATTGTTGATACCAATGTGACCTAAGTATATAAAGCTGTTCTGAGTCTACAAATCCCTGTGGCAACTTGGCTGAATTTCTTATGGTCAATATGGCCAGCTGATTGTATCCAAGGTCTCTCTGTTGGGGTTCTCTGTTCCAAGCAATGGAAACTGACTCTGACTAGCTTAAGTTTAAGGTAATGGTTTGAGGGAGCAGGACTTTATTGGGAAAATGATAGAGGATAATAGACTAAAAGCAGAATAATTAGACCAGTGGAAGGAAAGGAGTCAAAGCCTCTCCAGGGTTTGCAGCAGTATCTATCTCTCTGGGACCTTTCTATATTAAGTTATGACACCAAATATCTCATATTCATGTACGTATCCTCTGATTAAACCAATATTTAGATTAATAAGAGAGAGCTTCTGATGAGTTTCACTTGGATTATCATCCTACCCTTGCAGTGAAGGGGAAGGAGTCTTATGATTGGCAGACCCATCAGAACCACATGTGATGGGGGAGGAACATTTCCCTAAAAGAGGTGATGTTGAGTAAATTAAAATGATTGACATCGCTGGTTTCAGCCAACAGAGCTTGATGACAGTGACACTGTGTGACTTCCAAGGTTAGACCGTAAAGGACTGGGACAACGGATATTTGTGGAAGATAATCTAAGAATATGTTATCCACCCAAGTTTATTTATTTATAGTATTTTTATGAGTCAAGTTAGGCTGCAGACAATGTCAAGATTAAGCACATTAGTTTTGTTCCAAGAATGCCTTCATCAATCAGTGATACTTACTGTAATAGTACTTACTATTCCATTGGAATATATACCCTGTAAGGGAATCTTGGGTTTACATCACAAGTGCCTAGAATAGGGTGTGGCACATAGTTGACTCTCAATAAACACTGGCTAAGTAAATGCACTGAATATACATTGCTGGCAAAATTGTACACTGATACAAGTAAATGATATCTCCCATAGATGTTAATTTCTAAAGTCAATTTGTAAGGAGAGCCACGTGTTATAGAAATTACTGCGTGGCAGATATCATGGGGGCTTTGTAGGCTACATTGAACTTTGACATTTTAGACCATTTTTCTACATAGTAACTCCAACAGGGTTTTTTTTCTTTCTGAAGTTTTCTTGGGTGACCACCATAAAAAGTGATTCCTTTGCATTTAGTGGCCATGATGTATAAAATGTGTATCACAAAGCATTTCATGACAGACCTCAGGAACCAAGAAGGGCTGAGCACCAGCAGGTTTATTTGTCCCACTTGTGCTCCATCCAAGATAGACACTTCCAATTATCCTTTTTGGGAAGTGCCAATATCCTTAAAGGTGTTCACACCACTGGATCTGCTGTGACTACAACTTGGATGTTACCACAGGAAAATAATCAGAACTATGTAGCAACATATATTGCAGTGTTATTTTTAATAGCAAAATTCAAAGTCATTAAAATGTAGAATAGTTAAAAAAAGGTTAAGTAAGCATGATACGTGTATATAATCAAATACTCTGCAACTTTATTTTTTTAAATTTTTTAGCATTTATTTATTTATTTTAATTTTTTTTAACGTTTATTTATTTTTGAGACAGAGAGACACAGCATGAACGGGGGAGGAGCAGAGAGAGAGGGAGACACAGAATAGGAAGCAGGCTCCAGGCTCTGAGCCATCAGCCCAGAGCCGGAAGCGGGGCTCGAACTCACGGACCGTGAGATCGCGAGATCGTGACTTGAGCTGAAGTCAGACGCTTAACCGACTGAGCCACCCAGGCACCCCAGCATTTATTTATTTTTGAGAGACAGAGACAGAGCGTGAGCAAGGGAGGGGCAGAGAGAGAAGGAGACACAGAATCCAAAGCAGGCTCCAGGCTCTGAGCTGTCAGCACAAAGCCCAATGTGGAGCTTGAACCCATGAATCATGAGATCATGACCTGAGCCAAAGTCGGGCACTTAATCAACTGAGCCACCCAAGTGCCCCCAAATACTCTGCAACCTTAAACACACTTGCTTATTGGTAGTAAACAGGTGTTTGGCAGGCTTGTTGCCACACCTACGATACCAGTGGGGAAGCTAATGTTAGCGATTTTCAGATCCTTGTACAATGTCAAAGTGTCACATAATGTCTATGCTTGAAAGTTGACCTCTGGTTGTTTAGTCTTACTCTAGTTTAAGCGAGAGCCTTCTCTATACTGCTCTAAGGGGTCTTCCTAACTGAACCAACTCCAATGAATGCTGTGATAGGAAGAATAAAGAAACTCCCCCCCCCAAGATGTCCACCTTCTAATCCACAAGCCTGCAAATATGTTATTTTACATAGCAGAGAGGAATTAAGGTTGCAGATGGGATTGAGGTATTAATCAGCTGACCTTAAAATTGGGGAATTTTCTTGAGTTATTTGGGTGGGCCCACTGTAATCACAAAGTTCCTTAAAAGTGAAAGAGGCATGAGGCACCTGGGTGGCTTAGTTGGATAAGCGTCCGACTTCAGTTCAGGTCATGATCTCATGGTTCATGGGTTCAAGCTCGCGACAGGCTCTGTGCCGACAGCTCAGAGCCTGGAGCCTGCTTCAGATTCTGTGTCTCCCTCTCCCCCTACCCCTCACCCTCTTGCATCTGTCTCTCTTTCTCAGAAATAAATAAACATTAAAAAAGAAAGTGAAAGAGGAAAGTAGAAGAAGAGAGACAGAGGGACATGACTGGAAGAATGGTCAGAGGACATGGACATTGCTATGTTTGTAAATGGAGGAAAGGGCCCACAAACCAAGGAATACAGGCAGTTTCTAGAAGCTGGAAAAGATGAGGATAGAGCCTTCAAGCCTCCAGAGGAATATTGCCCTGCTGATACTGTGATATGAGCCCAAGGAGACCCATTTTGGACTTCTGATCTCCAAAACTCTAAGATAATAAATTTGTTTTGTGTAAGTCACTAAGTTTGTGGTATTTGGTTAGAGCAACTATGGAAAACTCATACAGATGGGTAGCTTGTCACTTCTCAAAATTACTTTCACATTTCAGATCTTGTAAGGCAATGTGGAGGAATGCACTAAATATTTACTGACCAGCATAAAACTGAAAGATAGACTTGGACATACATCTCTGATGTCCCACCTCAAATCTTAACATAAAGCCACATTCCAACCCATTGGAATTATATTCTATAACGGACCTTAGCATGCTGTCTTGCAATTATATGCTCCTTTGGCTATCTCAGTTTGGATTAGTTCTCAAATGTGGTGGTAAAGAGTGTCTTGAATTCCTCTGCCTTCTTAAAATTTTCAGATGCAGATCCAGTGAGTAATTAAATTTCTTTGAATAGGTGAATAGACTATCATAATTGATGAAGTTGATGACCTGCTCAAAGTCTAACTCATGACCTATAGCCTGGGCTTCTCAGGAGGGATTTCATAAAAGAATGTTTTCCTCTTACCCAGTTTACCAGCCTTGAATTGTTAGAGAGGAAATAAAGGAGTCATCAAGTTATATGGTGAGATATTAATCATTAGATTTCATAGTTGGTCACAGTATTTTATTTATTACCATTTTATGCATCAAGTGCAATATTCAGAAGCATATAGACAGTTACATATATTCAGAGGCTTATAACCTATGAAAAGGGGGTTTGGTTTCTCTGTGTCCTTTGTTTACTTGCATGAACCAAAAGATGCATTTCTAATTATGTCAGGACATCACCCAAAGATGAGGCTGTTGTTAAAAGATCACAAATTAAATGGCAAGAACTGAAGGCAACGCGGAGTTTTTTGAGAGCAATCTTACAGCTTGGAGAATTCATAAACCAAGTAAACCTTCTGACATAACTATAAAATGTGGTATAAACCCTAGAAAAAAATGGCCATCTTGAAAGGGTAACAGCACTTTTATGAGAATTCCAACCGCACCATGGCAACATCAACCCGTCAAAGCAAATGAAGGGTAGTAAAAGTAAAATTAAACATGATGAAGGGGACACCAGCTTGCTAACAGCTTTCCAAGCAGTAAAGCTTTCAAATGTTATCTCTTCATTGGTCTGTTCAATCACACATGCCTGCTACCAAGCTTTATCATATTATGTATCTTTCTCATCACAGCAGCCTGCCACGGGTTTGATGGACTTGTCTGTATGTTCACAAAGGAGGGAAAGAGAGCGCTCCCCTCCCCCCCACTGCAGCCCCTCCTTGTGCACCCTCATCTCTCTTCTGTAATTCTCTCCCACCGTCCTCTCTTGCCCTTGTTCTGGTGTCCAACATGAGTCTCCCCGGCATAACAAAGGTTGCCTTGCAGCTCTGAGCTTTGGGGACTAAATATAGATCAAAGCCCCATCCTACCCTCAGTCATCCAAAGGACAGATTCCAATGTGCATCTGACTTTGTCCTCTCTGTTTGCTTCCAAAAATCAGCATCCTTGTTTCCTCAAGGTTTTCCCCTCCCCTCCCAACTAATCCCTCTTCTCTACCCCTTCTCTAACCTCCCATGGGGAAAATTGTGAAGGCATTTTCTTGTGTTAACTAACAGACTAGCTAATCCCTTGGTCTGAATGCCTTAGCCCTGTTTGCAGGGACCCAGAAAACTCAAGGTTACATTTATTCTCTGACCTACGCACCCACCAGGGAGTCAGGATAAATTCTAGCCTTTTCAGTGCTTTCAAACTTCTTCCCGACTCTATTTCCGTGTCCTAAACAAATAAGGTTCCCATTCATTGTGTGTGTGGTGTTGCACATGCCAAATTCCTCAGCCTGTGGACCATATGCGTTATTCAACTGTATGGGAAAAAAGAAAAAAAAGCAAATGGCTTATCAGCCACTGGAGGCTTCCCATAGCCCACACAATGATGACGAGATTGAGGAAAAAATGAAAAAAACTGGGATACCACACTGTGGTGCTTACAAATAGTCAATAGGGGGTGGAAATGGAAAAGAGAAACCAAGGAAAGAAAGACAAAGTTGCCGCAGCCAAGAGTCTCATAAAATTGCGATGTTTTAGCCTGAGTTTACTGTCTGTTAGTGTTGGTAATTGAATTGCTTTCTCTACTGTGGGCTAGTACGTGAACCCACCTCCTTTTCCGATGATCAACATTCAAGTGTGTTCCCAGTTAAATCAGCCCTTTGATTCATTCATCCATTCAATGAATACTTATTGAGGCTTGACAGCTTGCAGAGAAGGACTTAGAATGGATACGAAGTCTGAGGAAGAGCAGTAGAACTTGTCCATGGGCGCTTAGGGAGAAGATCCCTAAATTTGCTTTGATGACTCCCACTGTCTGTCTCTTCCCATGTTTCTGTCCCTGTGTGCCCCAGATGGGTCCAGTGGCAGGCATTTGGTTGTCCTAGCCCTAACCTTTGCTGATTTTCCATCTCTTATTCTGTTCTTGTAGGATTAACATATCTTTCCCCATCTCCTGTCTACAATTGTTGCTCAAAGCACAAGCAAATATTTGGGAAAACGCTAAAAATATGAATGAAATCATGGTTACAAAAAGAGCCCAAGAAGATTCTGATAAGTTTAATCATGTTGTGTGATTGTGTGCATACACAAACACACACATTAATGCATTCTTGTGAGCACACACACACACACACACACACACACGTTTAACTTTTGTTGCCTTATTCTTTACCTTAATCGATCCTAATGTAATCAAATCAATCAGGCATTTCTCCCAAAGTGTAAGAACTTATTTATGTGGTTTATGATGTCAAAGCCAACACACTGTACTTCTTGGAGGGTCCTGATATTTGGAGTTGAATGCAGGATAGTGATCTTGATGAGCAGAGGTCTGCTTTTGTAACCACAGTCTGTTACCAATTTGCTCTGTGGCCATGGACAAGTCACATTTATTTATTTATTTATTTATTTGTTTAAAGAGAGAGTGCATGTGTGCACTCATGAGTGGAGGAGAGGGGCAAGGGGAGAGGGAGAGAGAGAGTCTTAAGCAGGGTCCACACCCAGCACAGAGCCCTACACTGGACTCAATCTTACGACCGGGAGATCATGACCTGGGCCGAAATCAAGAGTCATATGCTCACCCAGCTGAGCCACCCAGGCACCCCAAGTCACTTTTATTTTAGCATATAGATAGAAACATAAAATTATAAATATAGATATGTATCTACCTCTATGTTTAGCACCAAATATATATAAATGCTTTATACTAGGTGCTTTAGTTTGCTCAAGTTTTGTATTACAGATTGGGTAGCCTAAACAACAGGCTTTTCTTTCCTCCCAGTTGTGGAGTCTGGAAGTCCAAGAGCAAGGTGTCCACAGGGTTGTTTTCTTCCGAGGCCTCTCCTTTTCTTGCAGATGGCCATCTTCTGGATGTGTACACATATGGCCTTAGCTCTGTGTGTGCTCATCCCTGGTGCCTCCTCCTCTTTATTTTATGTTCTCATTTCAACTTAATCACCTTTTTAAAGACCTTATCTCAAAATATGCTTACATTCTGAGGGACTGGGGGTTGGGATTTCAATATAAGAATTTGGGAAGATGCATGGAGCACCTGGGTGGCTCAGTTGGTTAAACGTGTCCAACTTCGGCTCAGGTCATGATCTCATGGTTTGTGAGTTTGAGCTCCACATTGGGCTCTTTGTTGACAGCTCAGAGCCTGGAGCCTGCTTCAGATTCTGTGTCTCCCTCTCCCTCTGCCCCTCCCTTGCTCGCTCTCTGTCTTTCTCAAGAATAAATAAACATTAAATTTTTTTTTTAAAAAGAATTCGGGAAGATACAATTAAGCCCATAACACTAGGTTGGGACAACAAAAATAAATAGGAAAAGTCCCTGCTTTTCAAGGATCTTGTCACTGAAACAGAAATAAAGTTGATTATATGGCAGTGTAAGAAGTGTAGCAACTGAGGCAGATCCTGCATGTAGGGAAGTCATATTGAGAAATTGGCAGGTCTGCTTGACAAAATCACAGATAGCATCAGGAGGAAGATGGTATTTGTTCTGGATCTTGCAGTCTTAGTAAGAGTTCTCCAGGCCAATGGGGAAAGGACAAGGAAAGGAATGGGCATTTTAGTTATTTAGGGTTAATCTAGTGGCCCACGCAGGCCAGTGCTGTCTCATATTAAGGATTTTCTGTGACACTTGGGAGAAGAGAAATGTGCCCAGCTGTCCTCAGTCAATTAGACTCCTAACTATTTAAATCTCATTTGAGTTCCATGTGAGTCATGGTGTATTTTGTAGGCCTCTCTTCTGTGCAGTGCTGTCCTCGGTCCCTGAAGGATAGAAAAGATACTATCTCTGTCTGTTCACAATCTGAATAGAGAGAGCAGGTGAAGTTACTGGAATAACATCATAAAGAAATGCGTGAATAAACCCCCAAATACTCACCTATTCCCCTCTGGGCTTAAGTTCCCTCTTGGATAAAAAAGAATAATGTTAGACTAAATCTTCTCTAAATTCTGCACAAGGAATCAAATGGACTATGACAGTGAAACTTGAATAATATATTAAAAGGAAAACAATTCACAAACCTGCCTCATGTTAGCTTACATTATTAATGTTATTTAAGAACATAGACTCAGGAGCCACAGTGCCTGTGTTTGAATCTCAGATCTGCCATTTACTGGTTATGTGACCTTGGCCAAATCACTGAACTTCTCTTTGCCTCATTCTCCTCATGTGTAAAATGGGGATAATAACAATACCTATATTCATGACATTGTTGTGAGAGTTAAAGGCATTAATATTTGCAAAACACATCAGGTGTTATGTAAGTGTTCAATACAATTTTCTATAAATGTATGAACATGAAATCAGGAGTGAAATCCTTATGTATACAGCTCTTACTCAACTAGAAAACAAAGTGATTTGAAAACTATCTGCTATAAAGAAAATAATTTAAAGTTAAGTTGAAATAAAACTATTAAAACAAATAAAATTCAAATTTACATTACTCCAGTGTGATGTTTTTGCTGAAACTAAATCATAGAAGTTGTCATTAATTATAGAACGATTTAGCTTCAGATTTATTCCACGTTGAATATTTTTTTTCTGTGTTTTGACTTAATAATACTACTGCAGAGGAAGTCTGCATTGCTTTTCAGAATTCTATGAATACCATCAAGACTTAGTTTGCTAGGTCAGGACAATCAGACCTCATTCTTTATCAGTACAGTCCTGGAATGCCTATTTTAGTGAAAGATAACGTCAGAGTACATTATTAGTGAAACCTGCATGAAATTGTTCCCTAAATCACGAAGTTGCACAAGTCAGAAACTTGGAGACCATTCATGATTTCAGCTTTTTCCTTCACCCCTTCACTGAGCAAGCTTGCCTCTAAAATATTCCCTGGCTCTGTCATTTTTTTAAACCTCCTCCTAAATGGATGGTCTCCTGAGAGTACATATTCAGACCCATGGGGCTAGAGATCCTGGTTTGACTAACATAGTATCCCGTGTATGCTTATAATATCTTGAGGACTGTGTAAGAGGATTGTCTCCTGGGAACGCTGCTTATGAAAGAGGGGTACAGGGTCTCATACGTAAACCTATTAACAAACTCTAAATTAGTAATGTAGAGTTACCCATTGGTATGATGAAGTTCTCCATAAGTGAAGGTTTCAGAGCAATTGCCCTACGGCTTTCTGAGTTCCAAATTCTAGGTTATAGCCGAACCTAACCTGGAAGCTCCTTTTTTCATGGTATCTTTCCAGCCTAAATCAATACATTTTGCCATTAATGAGATAAAGCCTGTAAAGAGCCTTGCCTTTCAGCTGGATTGGGGTTGGGGCTCCAAAAGAAATGCCTTGCTGTACTGGTCTGTGGGCCACTGGCCCTTAATCAAACCATGCGGACTCTACGTTTAAAGCACAGAATTATGGAACTCTGGCATGCATTAGAAATGACAATTTCGACCACCTTGTTCTAAATGTTGAGAAACCAATGCTGAACTTCCCAATGAGAACAAAACACGTGAAAACATCACACTTCTTTGAGTACCTGTATTGAATAGGAAGTGTGAGTGTGGAAAGGCTTTTTTTTTTTTTTTCCAGAAGCACTGTGGTCTGGTTAAAAGTACTCTTAGATGATCCCAGTGCTTCCATCATCTGGCTAAGTGACCTTGGCTCAAATCAAGTGACTTTCTTGATCCTTGGTTAATGCAGAGGTAGGTCTGACCCCTCTGTCCTCTCTGTGCTTAGGCTGCTCAGGCTAACCACTGCCCCAGCCTTTGTCACAGGCCATCACCGTGTTTGCATGCCTGTGCCCCTCTACTATCAATTACCCAAATAATGTGAATGCATGTCTTGCTGGCAGAGAGATCCTGTGGTCAAATCATTGTTGGAGTGCAGAGTTGAATAAACAGGTTTTCCTAGGACTTCTTAGAACATTTGGTATACCTCCTGTGCATTGAGAATCTCCACCAGGGGAATAAGCAGGAGGTTGAAATTCACACAATGTTTTTGAACTAGAAACTTTTGTTCAAAAAGTTTGGGACCTTTTTGGTGGGACCTCAAAAAATATGATTTACCTAGATTTCACTTCCCTATACACCATTAGAATATCTGAGGCTTTTTTTTTTTTACCCAAAACATAAAGCACTACACTGAGCATATGATAGATCATCCAACAAGTTTAATGAAAGGATGAGCAAAGGTACATATTTTTCCCAGGTTCTTAATTTGCTCATCTATGATAGTGTAGTTTAGATTACATGTTATTTCTCTTGATGGTTTTAAAGTGTTCAGAAGGAACACTTCTGATTTGAAGGAACGTAAAACATTAAACTGGCAATATTTTGTGTGCTTTGTGTTGCCATCAACCTTCCTACCACCGATACCAGTCTTACTGTTATTAAGTGCTTCATAGAACATTGTTTCTTTTAACCCTTGCTCTACATGGGGTGTTAAATAGCCCATAAGCATTATTACTGTAATATGTATCACTTTTAAATAGAATCAGGTAGAATTAAGTAGAATTTACCAAACACATGTGAATGGATCATTGGCTGGATTTATGCTTTCCTTGTTACCTACGCCTGAAAAAAAGGGGACTCATGTGCTTACATAAATATTCACCTGCAGCCCTTATTCATGTGGTTACAGTTTTTGGAGTTATAATTATTCCTATAACTATAGCTATGTATATGACCATTATTACTACAGCTATATGTATGTGTATATGTATGTTTTATACATATATGTATACATATATGCACACACATGTACGTGTATATGTGTGTGTGCTATATATGACATAGATATTGTATATACATACATAATAGCATATATAATTTATTGAGCAACTAGTATGTGCCAGGTATTGAGCAACTTTACTATACAAAGGGACAGGCATTTTACATATATATTGTCCTTATCCTCACAGTAACTCTGCAGAAGCTGTCATTATTATTCCTGTTCTAGGAAGAGGAAGCTAAGGCTTCGAAATGTTAGAGATAACTTCCCAGAAGTGTGGGAACCCTGTGCCTTAATTCTCTGAAAGAATCCTCAAGCAGTACTTGCTCAGCCTAAAACAAACGAGCTCGTATCTCTCATTTATACCGCTTACCGTGATGAGTTATGGCCCATGCCCAGAACAAGAATAGCCCCATCCTGAATGGAGGGCAGACAGTAGCCACGGCAGAGTACTATCTGGAGCCTAATAACGTATCACTGTAACCCAAGACCATCCAGGGCCCAGAGGAGAGGCAGTTTGCCTCCAGTCACAGTGAATATTTACATGATGCCATCACATGGTTGGCATTATTCTCAGCTTTTTACTCCACTCTCAATCCTCATAGCAACTGTATGTGGGCTACAGTTATTTAAACCATTTTGCAGATAAGGTAAAAGGCCTGGAGAGTTGAAGTAATTTGCCCATGGTCACAGAGCTAGTAAGTGGCCAGCTGAGACTTGAACTCAGGCAAAGCTAATTTAGCTGTCGGGTGCTTCGCTCCTACACCAGTGACAGTGGTGTCATCGCACCTATGGCCTCCTTAAATCCTGTGCCACCTCGGTTGCCAAGTCCTAATCAATCCAAGGTTCCTTCTAACCACGTTATCTTGTCACCATTACCTTGTGATGTTTCATTACCATAACTGTCTCCCCAGTGAGTTTAAGCTGGTTCTCCCATCTGTGCGTCCACAAACCCCCGCTGAAGTGGATGGGCCACAGGCATTCAGCTGCTCTCCCTTGCAGTCCAATTTTACTCCTCCCCACTGCTCAAACTACTCCTGGAGTTTTGCCTTCTGATGCAAGGTTTACAAGGGAGTCATCATCACACAATTACTCTCAACCATGCAGCGTTGACAATGCAATCATCTGTCAGCAAATGAGCTGAGCCATTCCTGCGTGAGGCTGTCTGGACCACACTTGGCAAAATCAGGTTATTACCTTCATGCCTTCTAACCAAATGCAAACAATAGAGCTCTCCATTACCCAGAATGGGAGCACAGTGTTCTTTGGCTTTCCTGCCCACGTACTGAGACTCAGATAGGAGCCACAAAGGTAGGGGAAAATCTCTCAAGACAAAATGCCTTTGTCCCATCTCTTTAACTAAAAAGAGTTGAACGTGTTTTGTAGAAAGCTCTTGGAAACTGATTATAAGACTCCCTATGCGTCTTTTCACTGAGGAGTGTATTCCCTGTGTTACCTGGCAGGTTTGTTTCTGGAGAGCCAAAATTTACTCATTTTATCTAGCCGGTGGAAAAGGGTAAAGGACATTCAGACAGGGCACAAAGCTGTCCAGGTCATGACGTGGACCAGGTAAGGCGGGCCCTCCATCTCATCTCTACCCCCCTCAACACTGTTTTATGAAGGTTTTCCAGCATACAGAAAAGTTTAAAGGAATTTACAGTGAACCACCAACCCACCCCTACTTAGATTTTATTATACTTATTTTATGCCATATCTATCCAGTTATCCACCTTATAGTAAAGTACATGTTAAAGTAAGTTGCAGACTTTGATACTTGTCACTCCAAATACTTCAGCACACATATCATTAATTAAATTTAAAATCTATTTACATTTCTCTCTTACTCTTGAGAAGTACCATATAATGTGGAAATCTTAAGTGGACCCTTTACTGAGTTTGGACATATGCATTTACCTGTGTAACCCAAACCCCTGTTAAGATATAGAATATGACCGTTGTTCCAGAAAGTTTCCTCATGCCAATCCCAGTCAGTCCTCAACCCCACCTCCCCAGAAGCAACTACTGTTATGATTTTCTTCCCTACCATAGATTAGTTTGTGCCCTGTAGAGTACCAGATGTATGGAATCATACCATCAGTACTCTTTAAAAAAAATTTTTTTTAATGTTTATTTATTTTTGAGAGACAGACATAGAGCACGAGTGGGGTATGGGTGGGGAGAGGGAGGGAGACACAGAATCCAAAGCAGGCTCCAGGCTCTGAGTTGTCAGCACAGAGCCTGACGTGGGGATTGAACTCACGAACCACGAGTTCATGACCTAAGCTGAAGTCGGATGCTTAACTGACTGAGCCACCCAGGCGCCCCACCATCAGTACTTTTTTGTGTAAATTTCCTCCCTTGGCATGTTTTTGAAATTCTCCCATGTTGTGTGTACTAGTAATTCTCTCCTTTTTATTGCTGAGTAATATCCCCTGTGTATGGATATACCACAGTTTGCTTATCCATTCACCTCCTGATGAACACCTGTGCTGTTTCCAGATTTTGGCTACCATGAATAAAGCTGCTGTGAATGTCTGTATACAAGTCTTTGTGTGCACTATGTTTTCATTTCTCTCGGGTAAATATGTTGGAGTAGAATTGCTGGTGATAGGCTAGGGTATGTTTAGTTTTATAAGCAATTACAAACCTTTTTTTTTTTTCCAAAGTAGTTATCTTGGGTTACACTCTGGCCAAGAATGTTTGAAAGCTCCATTTGCTCTAGATCCTCACCGACATTGGGCATTGTCAGTCTCTTTAATTGTAATCATTCTGGTGGTGCTGTACTTACATCAGTGAGGTTTTCATTTACGTTTGCAAAATGACTAATGATGTTGAGTACTTTTTCACATGCTTATGGCTGTACATATATCTTCTTCTGTGAAATGTCTATGCAAGTCTTTTGTACATTTTTTTTAAAGGGAGGGCCTCGTCAAACCTTGGGCATTATTCCAGGGAGACAAATTTACAGCCTTGTGCATGTGCATGTGCATCCATTAGGAAGCCCCAATGCATCCCTGCTCCTCCACCTCCTGTCCAGGCTCAAAAGAACCTGCAGAGATAATTTTTGAATAAATGTTGCTTGCCCTCCTCATTTGCTGGGTGCTGCCACCAGGCAACAGGAATTGACGGCTTGTTAGCAAAGCCTGGCCCCTTTGTGAGATGTTTTCAGAATGATTGATTTACAATAAAGTGGTTCCTGGTGGGTGCATGCAGGTGGAACTGATGCGGATCGATTCCAGTGGCGCTAACTAATCAGCTGTTTAAACTGGCAGGGAGAATGCTCAGTGACAGACACAGCGCGGCCATCATTTTCCCCCTAAGATTACAAATTAACTTGTTGGGGTTTGCTGGGGTGAGTGACAACCTGGAGCCCAGGCTCTGAGGAGGGGAGGGTGGCTGTGCCTTCAGGGAGGCCTCTCTGGGATCTGCCTTTATAGGCTGGAGGAAAAGAGATCTTATCCAAGAAAAGTGTGGGGATTTTCATCCTCATTGAAATTCATCTCTACTCCCTAGTGTGGGGACCAGCTGAATTTCTAAAAGCGTCCACTCTTGTTCCTCTTTTCTTTTCTCTGTGAACTGTTTGCTTGACCCAGTGGCAGATCTCTTTCCCTTCCTTTCTTCCACTTTTTGTCCCCTCTTCTCCTGAAGAAAACTCAACATCCCCCAAACCCAAGCTTTTTGGGGTTAAGGAGGACCATTATTTTGTCTGTTTGCTTTTCAGACTCTTCGCTGTATAGCAGGATTACATTGTGGTATCCTTTAAACAATAAGGTATTTGCTTTTACTATATTAATTACAACAATTGATCTGAAAATTGGGAGCTTTTAGGTAGAAGAGACCAGGTGAGGGTGTGGAGGTCCGTGAAAACAAAATGCGAGAGCTGGTGTAACTTTGTCCCAGTCACGGCACCAATGGGAAGGTCTCGCCGATCTCCAGACTCTAGGACCAATCTTGGCCTCTTGCCCACAAAAGCTTTCCACACGTTATCTGATCCTTGTGATACCTTCATGTGACACACAGGAACCACCTTCCTTATGAGAAAGTGGAAATTTAAAGGCCTCCTCAAGCAGATGCTGGAAGGGGTGAAATCTGACCTCAAATGCAGGTTTTGGGTTTTAGTATTTCCAAATACAGCTCTGGAAGCCTGAATGAGCAGGCTAAATAACATGTGTACCTTATGAAGCGTCTGGAAAGGCCTTCCAATGTAAGAGGATGAATCTGTTAACACACTCCAAATTAACACTTCAAAAGGATTTGTTTCTTCAGAACATGATACTGTTATTCTAAAGTGCCACCGGAGGAGTAACCAGGTGAGAGCTGGAACAGGCTGTAACCAGATATTAAAACTTAGTGTGAATCTCCAGTAATTAAATCCGTGTGGCCCCAGGGATAAACAAACAGACAAATGAATAGGTGACTTCGTAACAGACTCTAGTGTTTGAAAAGGCAAAATATGACAAAGGAGTTATCCAAAACTTGTAGAGAGGGAAGGCAAGAGTCATCAACAAACAGTTCTCGACAATCAGAATTATCAAGGGCGGGGGGGGGGGGGGGGGGAGTATATTTACATCCTTAACAGACGACATGCTCCAAAATAAATACCAAATAGTTCATGATTTAAATGTAGAAATCCAAATCATGAAAGTCTTCAAAACATTTAGGTGATTCTTTAAGTCTTTGGATCAAAAAAGTTTCTGTAAGCAGAAAAGCATAGGAAAAACCATGAATGAAAATATTCATGAATTTAATGCATGCAAATGAAGTTCTGTGTATCTACAAAATAATATAAAGATTAAAACCCAGCAACGAACTAGGAGGAATATTTGTAAAAATTATGGTGGAACACCAATACCACGTAATATCTAAAATTTTGTTCAAATCGGTAAGAAAAACAGGAATCTCAATGGACACATTGACGTCAAAGACTGAAGACAGAATTTATATGGAGGAAATTAAAATATTAAATTGCCTTGTTTTCATAAGTTCACCAGTCAACAAAAGATTAAAAATGAGATAATGGGATATTTTTCATCTCTCAAAGTAGCAAAGACGAAAATATGATAATACTTAATGCTATCAATAATATGATAAAAGAGAGATTCTCATACATTTATGGATGATAGTTAAACTGGACAACTCTTCTGGTCTACATACCAATATGTTGTCCCATATGATCTCTCCCCTATTATCTTACATTGCTTTCTCCTTTGCCTCTCTGTTCCAGATTAAGGGGATTTTTTTTTTTAATTGTCATCATGAAGATTTTCTATATGCCTAGAAAGCTCCCAAACTTCCCCTCTCTTCCCTCTCTCTCACTCCCTCCTCCTGCCTTTCATTCTCTGCCTCTCCCCACTTCCCCTGCTCCTTATCCTCCCTCTCCTCCATTTTCCTTGTTCCTCCCCTTCTTCCATATTTATCTCTCTTCCCTGCCTTCCTCTCTCTTCCTCCTCCCCTTCCTCTCCATCTTCTCCTAGATTTACTCATCCCAGAAATCTCAGATCAAACATTACTTACTCAATACAGTCTTCTTATTCTCCCTGAAAGGGTCACATTACCTGGTTATTTGGTCTCATAACAGTTTTTAACTATCCCTTATAACACTGATCACAACTGGAATTTACGTTTGTGATTGGTTATATGAACTGTGTCACCTTTAGTCACCAGTGTCTAGCAAGGTGCCAGAAAACAAGAGAGTTGATAAATATTTGTTGGATGTCTTACCTGCTGACTTCCTGAAAGACCACTAGAAGAAACTGAGTCCTGAGCAAAGTTAACTTTATTAAGCTTACAGCAGCAAGAGGAACCTTAAGGTCTTGGTCATGTCTCAGAAGAGGGCGGTCATGGGTAGAGATCCATGGGTAGAAATCTATAGTTTGGGGATCTGGGCTCAAGTGGTTTAAGGCAGGTGTTTAGTGTGAAGAGCTGATCTAGAATGGCCAAAGTATGATGTAATAGTTTAAGATTGGTAATACAGCAAGATAAAGATCTTTAAGAAAGTCTTCTAAGTAAAAATAGTTTGATATGTGAGTGCTTGCCCCCATGAACAACCTATTGTTTTGACAAGAGTGTCTCTTTATCCAGATGAACAAATTAATTATTCATATAACTTAGCTTTCAAACTATTTCTAAAGCTAAAAGTGGAGGCTTTTTTTTTAATTGGTCTATAGCCTTATCTTAATGAGCAACAACTTCCAAGAAGAAAAAGTAAAATCATATTGATACACTTGGCCTCAGTTCTCAGTCTTGAGAGTTAAGCTATATGGCTGTCAGAGGTCTCAGTGCTGAGATGAATAAACAGAATGCTGTTCTGGCAATATATATTAAGGACCTGCAAAATGTTTTTGCAATATGTCCTAGTAGCTCCTTGCTAAGAGTCTATCATTAAAAATAAAAATCAGGGACACAAAGTTTTATGTACAGGGTTTGGAGTGTCTCTTTGGGATTGGGGCAGCTGTTAAGAAGCAAGATGACCCAGCCCTTGGGAGAAAAGAAGGGCTTGAACTTGTAAAGGAGGGAGAAGTGGAGGTGAAGTGAAAGATTGCCAAGCATTTCTCAATGTTGCTTTTGATCCATTTATGGAAACCATATTCAATATCTACTGAGGGATTCTCCTTTTCTCTGTCCAAAACTGGCCACATGTTTTTAAGAACCACTCACAGATGACTCAAGCTCCAGGAATGCCTATAATTAAAGCTTGTCTTTAAGTTTCTATAGTTAATCAGTGAGTTGTAGACATGTTTATCTTAGCTCATGTCTGAGTAACAATTACCTGATGAGACTCCATGAAAATGCTACACATTTTGTGGTGACAAGGCCAACATTTTTTTGAATATCTGGAGCTCTTCCTCTCACTCTTCTTTATCATAACAGTGCATGTAATGTGCAAAATAAACTCACATTTCCCTTGGCCTTTTTGGCCGAAGGAAATGTTTTGGGACTGGAATCTGTGGTGCCTGGTGCACGGCAGTGGAGACCCTAGATAGTTAGCAAGATTGTAGGACAGTGACTTGTGGTTCTATCTGAGAGCTTAGCTCCTCAATGGCTGGGTTTATATCCCAAGGTAAGAATAAGATATCTAACATTAATAGAAGTGCTAGATGATAGAAGAGAGAGTCATTTGGTTTTCCCAAATGAAAGACATGGCAAACTACACTTCTGAGATATTTTTGATCAAAATTACAAGCTGCTTTATGAGTACTGAGGAGAAAAAGCAGTTCCCATCAGGACTTCAGATGAGGTTATTAAAAAAAAATCATGACAGATAAACCGCCATTTCCTATTTTTGATATTGCGTGCAGATCAAGCATATGTACCCATTTTTTATGGCATTTGGCCATGTCCTCAAAATATTTTTATGAACAAATAAGGGGTTGACATACTCAGGAAGGTGGCTAGTACTTGGCTGAAGGATTGCATCTAAAGTGTATGAATCAATATACTAGTTTTAACCTGCATTAATATATTCATTTCAACTTGTGGATATTCAGAATAACTATGAACCACCAGAGGTCAGTCACAGTGCAATAAAAGCTTATATTATGTAGTGCTAACACCCTGATGGACCAAGGTCATATTCAGGGTTAATTAAAACTCTGTCCTGCAACAGAAAAATCAGTAAATGCTTACTCTCTCACAACCTTTTAAAAAATCATGAGATTGAATGTTTTAGTGGTGATGACATATACATATTTTTGTCTGAGTTACCTGAAGTCAACAGCTTTTGCGTCAAAATATACGGCTTCATTGAGTTATCTAAACAGAGTGCAGAGTTTCTTATTTTGATAGTACACACCAGTGTCAAGTCTAGATTGTTAGCTTCAACAATAAGCTCAAAAAACTTCAGTAATTGAAGGAAGAAGATGAGGTGGAGCTAATTATGAAATAATTAGTCAAAGTCTATGGAAATATGAAATATATGAATATTGTATCACTTTATCTCATTAAAAGAGTCATTCACCTCGCATATATCATTGTGTCCATATCACTTCAATTACCACCTAGACCGTGTTAGGAAATCAGGCTAGTAACAAGGAGATGGCAAGTCATAAACAATAAAGTTACAGATGTCAAATACTTTGCATTTACACATAATGTAAATCTCATAATGCATGTGGTAACCACCTAGAAAATAGAGCATCACTTTTAATACCACAGTATTATATACCCCTTAAAAGTTATGGGGAGGTATCTTTTAATCCAATGAAGAGGTGACCTTTGAATTGATTCCTATACTACTAGTCCAAGTTATCCAGCCATAGGGATGGGAGCAGAGAGTTCTAGGTAGAGGGAGGGAACAGAAAAGTCCCACCATGGGAATGGGTATGATATACTCTAGGAACCAAAGAAGGCTTTCATAGCTGGAGGGGGCAAAAGGGTTAGAGTAAATCTGGTTGAGGTTAAGAGGTAGGCAGGGGCCAGTTCACCTAGTGACTAGCAGCAGTCCAAGGATAGGAATTTAGATTTCTGTCTAAGCAAAGAGGGAATTCACTAGAAAGATTTAGGGAAGGAAGGAGTTTTGCTTGATTTTTAAAAAAAGTTTATTTATTTTATGAGAGAGAGAGAGAGAGAGAGAGAGAGAGAGTGAGTGAGAGCAGGGGAGGGCAGAGAGAGAGAATCCCAAGCCGCCTCTGCATTGTCACTTCAGAGCCCCATGCAGAGCTCGAACTCACCAACCTGCAAAATCATGACCTGAGCTGAGGCTTAACCAACTGAGTCACCCAGGCACACTGACTGCCTGATTTGTTTTTAAAAGGATCCCTCTCGGCTGTTGAGGGGATTATAGAGTGTAGATAAGTAAGGCAGAAGTGGGGAAACCAGTTAAAAAACTATTGCATTGGTCAAGACAAAAATGATGTTGGTTTGCATTAGGGAAGCAGTTGAAAGATGAAGAGAAGTAAAGGCATTCAGGATATATTTTGAAGGTAGAGCTAAGAGGATTTGAAAATATGGATGAGGTAGTGTGAAGGAAAAGGATGGATCAAGAATGGCTCCTAATTTGAGAACTTGACTGAGTTTGGTGGAGAGCTGTGCATTAAATATGGATTAAAAATATGTACTGAGCATCTACTGTGTAGAGAACACTTTTTTGGCAAGATAAGGTCTTCTAACTTCTAAAATACTTTTATTGCTAACAGACTGTGAGTGGAAATCACATAAAAATTTAATTGTCATTAATATTTCTATTTTATTTCAAGCAAATATTCTAAGTAAGCATTTTTCTCTGTCTCTCTCATTATCTTTGTTATTATAACATAGATCAGGGCTTGGTAAACATTTTTCTGAAAACAGCCAGATAGTAAATATTTTAGGCTTCATAGTCTATATGAACTGTTGCAACTAGTCAACCCATATGGTGTAGTGTGAAAAGAACCATAGACAACATGTTAAGGAATGATGTATCTGCGTTTCAATAAAACTTTATTTACAAAACAAGCAGTGGGCCATATTTGGTTGGTGGGTTGCAGTTTGCTGATCCCTGACATAAACTACAAATCCCTGAACAAGACAATCTAGAGGGAGAAAAGAAAACCATGAAAAAAGAAGCCAAATACTTATTTATTGGTCGACAACAATGCATCATGGAAGCTTTCATATTTATTTATTTTTATTTTTTTCTCCATATTATTTCCAATAGTCATTCTTCTGATTTCTTTAGGATACATAATTCTATATAATCCTGATAAGTCAATCAATCATGGTACTTTGCTCTCTACCATAACGACAGATCCTTACCCAGTTTCACTAAACTGAATAGTTCCTTCCCCATGGTCACAGTGATTGGGTCAGAGGTGGGTGCACTATCCAAGCAAGGTCAATTTAAAATCTTCCCTGAGCTTGATATGTAGATAGTAAGAGACAGTTTTCTTGACAGAGGGACTAATAAGAAGGAGATGAAGTTGTATAAATTATACGGGCTATTTTGCCAGGCATTTGGTCCATTCAGAAAAACTGCAAACAGAGATAAACAGAGTCAAGAACCATGACAACATTGTTTGAGAAACTCAGTCTAAAGCCAGGGACATGCCAGAACTGCATGTGGTGAGTTCCGTAAGTCAGTAAATTTCCTTTTTGCTTCAGTTAGTTTGAATTGAGTTTTGATCAGTTGCAGAGAAAGTTTTCTCATTTATTTATTTATTTATTTATTTATATTTTAATGTTTCTTTATCTGAGAGAGAGACAGAGAGAGAGAGAGAGAGAGAGAGAGAGAGAGCATGGGGGAGGGGCACTCGAGAGAGAGGGAGACAGAGGATCCGATCCGAAGCAGGCTCTGCGCTTTCAGAGTTCAGTGGGGCTTGAACCCATGATTGGTGAGATCATGACCTGAGCTGAAGCTGTATGCTTAGATGACTGAGTCACCCAGGTGCCCTGTAGACAAAAGTTTTTAGACAAAAATATTGCTCCATTGAATTTGGAAGGGAAAGACAATTACCATTGGAATTCCTTGAATGTGCCGAGCATAATACATGTTAATCATAGTTAAACTTGAAATAGCTTTATGTTTAAGGTTGAGAGGACAGGGACTCAGAGGTAAACGATTTGCCTGAAGTTGCATAAAGTTTTGGTTGAATTATAATTTCACTGTTGATGTTTCTGATTCCAAACACCACGCTATTTATGATGCCATGTAGTAAGGAAGCATAGAAGTTAAATGAAAAAATAACAAAATATAATTTTTTGACTTCTTTGTTTATTTTAAAGTAGTTTCATATAGAGCTCCAAAATTGTGTGAGAATAAAGGTGATTCTTGAAGCATCAGAAAGACAGCTGAATCTCTGAGAAGTTTCTTTAGTAGACGTAGTATATGAGCTGTTAAGCAATCAATCATGGGCCAAGTTCCAAAGCTGCTCTGAATCTTAAAATGGAATGATTCTAGCTTAATTGTCCATAGGCTAAAGCTGGAAAATGTTAGCCTTCTTTTTTTTCCTGCTTAGGGAGACCAGATTTCATATGCATGCAGGAAATGCGGAGCCAGGCAAACCATTCATTTCCATATCTCTAAGTGGGCTGTGTGAGTTTGATGAGGAAGGGCAAGTAAGGGATATAAAATCACCGATCAAAGATTCATGCTGAGGAAACTCTTCTTGAGAGCTATATGGAGACAGGAGTACAAGAGGGGTTTCTTCCTAGGTGGAAAGAGGTGATAATTAAACATAATTTGTAGAAGAAAATTAATAGTGATGGACTTGAATCCTTTATAGCAAATGTAAATTTCAAAGCAATTTTGTGTGGAGAAGTAAAAGGCTATAATATATGGCTGAGTGGTATATGCTGACAGTAATGGTCCTCTTGTGCAGTGAGTTATTAAAGACTTTCATCTCACGGTTTTCAATAATGAAAAGGGAGGCAGTTTGGGGGCATTTTCTGAGATATGTCCCTTGTGTTGATTTAGCTTGTATGATCAGTAGGTTATCTCAACAGCTGCATAGAAAAGGTTAAATTTGCTAAGGAGGTGAAAGACTAAAATGTGAGAAGCATGCTATTTCAGAAAAGATATATTGTTTCCTCTCCGGGACTTACAAACCATGACCTTGGACAAGTCATTTAATCTCTCTGGAACGTGGTCTCCACGTCTTATCCAAGGATATTGTCCATGGATTTTTCCATCTCCAAAAATCTAGGATTCCCTCTGATGGGAAAAAATAGCCTTTTGGGAATGAGTTTTCTCTTCCTCTAGGGAGTTTGCCCTGAGGAAACCTCAGGGATGTTTCCCTTGGAATCATTTTCTCTCTCTCTGTCTCTCATTTTTGACACAGATTCTAGAACCAGGCCCAAGACTGCATCTCCTTCAGGGACACAGACATAGTGAAGGACCAGAGCCATTTCACAAAGCTTGTCACTCAAGTTTTCATAAAGATCTACAGAAGGGGAACTTGTCTGGGAACCAATAGCTCAGCTCAACCGGATCACGAAACAAATGACTATGGCTTTGGGATGTTCTTAAATAGTCTTGGCTTGTGAGAATTGGATCACACAGTTCTTGGATATTATGTTTTACTTTTTTGCTGTTTGTGTTTCATTTAGGAACTTTCTATTAACCTATCTTTAAGTTCACTGGTTCTTTCCTAGACTGTGTCAAGTCCAGTTTGGAGCTGCTGAAGGCATTCTTCATTTCCGTGTTTTTCTTTCTCCCATTTTCCTTCGATTTTTTAAAATAGTTTCCACCACTCTGCTACCAATACCCATCTGATCTCTCATGCTGTCTATTTTTTTTTCATTAGCATCCTTAACATATTAATCATAGTTACTTAAAATTTCTTTTCTGTTAATTTAAATTCCTTATCTGTTAATTCATATATCTGAGCATGGCTATGATGGTTCCTTTATTTCCTCAAATTGTTTTTTCTTGCCTTTTGATAGACCTTTCAATTTTTTGCTGAAAGTCAACATGTATCAATAGTAGCTCCTGAGGTAAATAGACCTTTCAGGAGGAGGAGTTTTGTTTATCTGGCTATGAGTTGGGTTGTGTTTAATGTTTGTTGTAGCTATAGGGAGTAGGGGCCCCAAATCCTTCTGGCATCACTGTTTTTGTTTCCTCCTTTGGCCTTAAGCCTTCTCTCTGGATTGCTTCTCAGAGGCAGTCTCTGTCCTACAGCTTTGTCAGCTGTAATTCTCTATCATACTGAAGGTTTGTAGGTGTGGTGGTTGGGTGTGGGAGAGGAAAGAAGGGTCAGTCATTTGGTAGACCTCTGTCTTCACAGAGGTCTTCTGTGAACACACTTCACAAGTGTTTCTGTCCTTCCTAGAGGCCTGTAGCTCCCTGGCCCTTCCTGTACCAAGCTTCCAATACATTTCCTTGAAGCTCAGTCCCTGTTAACTTTTCTTCTCCCCTCCTTGGTAAAATACAAATGCTAGAAGGGGGTGGGATGGGCAGGACCTCTCGCTCCCCAGGCTGAGGTAAAGTTTCTGTATTGCTCCCTAGCGAAGTATTTCTTCCTGGAGATTAAAGAAGCCTTTGTTACAGAAAAGGAAATGAGAGGATTCCACTTGCTGCTTTCCTTCCCCCTCCCCGCTTCAGCATCACGGGAGATTTTTCTTGGATCCTCACTGTGGGAACCTGTGGGGCTCCTCCAAGGAAAGCCCAAGAAAGTGTGTGGGCTCCCCTTTGACTGCAGCACCCAGGAATTTGTCACAATCAAGCTAGTTAGCACTCAGACTACAGTAATTTGTCAAAATTAAAAGGAAGTAGTTTTACAATTTATGGCTTCCATTGGCTTCCAGGTAAGCATGTCTCTAGTGCTTTATCTCTCTAGATGTTCCAGTCTTTCCAGTTTGGGAGTGGTGGTTTTCTCTGTGTTCTCTGACAGATTTGAGATGAGTTGTTGGTTTTACTTTGCCCAGTTTTTTTTTCTTTTTTTCTTAAACTTTTTTTTTAATGTTTGTTAAACATTTTTGAGAGAGACAGAGTGCAAGCAGGGGAGGGGCAGAGAGAGAGGAAGACCCAGAATCCAAAGCAGGCTCCAGACCCGGAGCTGTCGGCACAGAGCCTGATGTGGGGCTCGAACTCACAAACAGTGAGGTCATGACCTGAGCCAAGGTCGGACCCTCAACCGACTGAGCCACCCAGGCACCCCCTTTTTCTTTCGTCTTGTAATGACACAAAATGATGACTTACAAGCTCCTTAAATGTCTGAGCCGAGATAAAGTCATACCTACTGATTTTAATGGGGAAAAAAAATAGATATGTTCCATTTCAACCTTAGAGACCCAACACAATTTGCACATATAGAAAGATATGTAAATTGAACAAAGCAAACAACCTTATATAAGATAGAAGCAGTCATTAAAACCAATAGGTACATAACATAATACAGGTTTCTTGTGCTGACCATAAAATGAAGAGAAAAATTCAGAGTGGGTGGTAGATGGTGGACGAGAGCAAGGAGTCACTTTTTGGAAGGTGTAGTCATCATTCTGGATCTCTTTCTGAGTTAACATTTTGGAGTTCATGTTTTATCTTGCAAACACTTCTAGATAAAATCAAAGAACAGAAAAAAAAATCTATCTAACAAAATGAAGACAACATCCAAAAGCACATTGAAACATTTGGGAAAAGCACACATACTCAACAGACTGAAGAAATGAAGAGGAAGCTCTTTTTTATTCGTCTCACTTGGCATATATTCACAAATAAAAATGTTTTGGT
This sequence comes from Prionailurus viverrinus, assembly GCF_022837055.1. Lineage (NCBI taxonomy): Eukaryota > Metazoa > Chordata > Mammalia > Carnivora > Felidae > Prionailurus > Prionailurus viverrinus. Next base: position 37,512,676 of record NC_062571.1, on the reverse strand, counting down.
TCATTGAACCACGACCTGCAGTTTAAATTTGTTCCATATGATATTCTCTGACTAGAAAGTGTGTCTAGTAAATTGCTGAATGTGTCTTTGCTCAAAAATGTAACATTGAAATACCACATCTTAGAGTATATTTACTTAGTGTGTTTTAGGTGCAAAAAGTCATTATATCAACAACAAAAAAAGTCGCATCCAAAAAGTGATATATTTTGTCGAGATCGCCTATGGAAAAACATCATTAACTGAGCAGTCCCTATGTGAAGTAATTCTGTAATTAGCTATAGCTTTTATTTCTCTTAAAGTCTTAAATCCGTTAATTGGTAACTATGTTTCTTCCCAGAGCAATGTAGAAACCATAGGACATTTTCATTTTCCTTTTTTTCCCCTTAGCATCTACCAAGGTTCATGTGGTAGCTACCTGGAATTTCAGCTCATATTATTGTTAAAATTCTTGTTTGTTAATAAATACTTATTTAGACCTAACAACCAGTGGTCCTCCCTTCTCTGTTAACCGTATCTTCACACATACTCTTGCTTATTTCTGGATTTATTTTCTTTCCTGATGTAGTTCATTCTCTGAGAAGCAGCTATTTTCAGCAACGGTCTGTAAGTTATAGACCTTTGGTGTTCAGGCTCACCCTTAAGTGACAATGTGTGTAGGTATGGATTTCTAGAATTAAAGTACTTTCATGAGCACTTTCAACTTCTCCATTGTCTTCTTGTATCCAGTATTGTTGATGACAAATCTAGTGTTACCTGAATTCTTGAGGTAGGTTCCAAGGCAAAGATGTGAGGATAAGTAGATTTTCTCTTTACCACTGATGCCCTGAGGTGTATCTATATGTCAACATAGCATTGGCCCTGGTGTTGCTTGTAGTGTAGTTTTGCTCTGTCATCCATTTTAATTTAAATGCACATCTTTCTTTAGTTTTTAGAAATTATCAGTGATATTTTGGAATATTTTTTCCTTTCATTCTCTCTATTCCTTCCTCCACAACATCAATTATATGTTGGACTTCTGTTTTATCCTTTTAATAATCTGTGGACATTTAGAATCAGATTGCTCCATTTTTTTTAATGTTTATTTTTGAGAGAGAGAAAGAGAGAGAGAGAGAGACAGAATGCAAGAGGAGTAGGGTCAGAGAGAGAGGGAGACACAGAATCTGAAGCAGGATCCAGGCTCTGAGCCGTCAGCACAGAGCTGGACGTGGGGCTCGAACCCATGAACTGTGAGATCATGACCTAAACTGAAGTCAGGCACTCAACAGACTGAGCCACCCAGGCGCCCCAGATTATTTGTTTCTTATAATGAAATATTGGGAGTTCTTTATATATTCTGGATCCAAATCCTTTATTAGATATGTGATTTGCAAATATGTGCTCCCAATCTGTGTCTTGCCTTTTCATTCTCTTAATAGTATCATTCAAAGAGCAGAAGTCTTTAATTTGGATAAAGTCCAGTTTATCATTTTTTATGCTTCTCCTTCTAGTATTGTATCTAAGAAAGTATAGTTTCAAGTGTTATATTTAGGTCCATAATCCATTTTGACTTAATTTTTGTAAATATTGCAAGATACTAAAATTTTGTTTTATTTTGTTTTGCGTATCAACGTCAACTTTCCAGCATCGTTTGTTAAAATGGCTATTTACTGTCCACCAAATAACTTCTTCCTCTTTTTTTGAAAGTCAACTAACCATCTCTATGGGATAGCTACTTCTAGTTTCTCTATTCTGTTCTATTATTTATCTATCTTGACTAATATCACACTTCTTTGATTACTATAGCTTTATCATAAACCTTTTCTAAAAAATAATTTTTAATGTTTATTTATTTTTGAGAGAGAGAGAGAGAGAGAGAGAGAGAACATGAGTATGGGAGGGCCAGAGAAAGAGGGAGACACAGAATCCAAAGCAGGCTCCAGACTCCAATCTGTCAGCACAGAGCCTGACATGGGGCTCAAACTCACAAACCATGAGATCATGACCTGAACTAAAATTGGATGCTTAACCTATTAAGCCACCCAGACACCTCAGCTTTACCATAAATCTTATGTCAGTATGGTTCCTCCAACTTTTCAAATAAACTTTTTCAAAGTTGCTCTAGCATTTCTAGGTCCTTTACATTGCCATAAAAACATAGAAACAGCTTTTCCATTTTCACCAAAAAGTATTTTGGAAATTCGATTGGAATTACATTGAATCTTTAGCTTAATTTGGGAAGAATTGACATCTAAATGAAACTGAGTCTTCAGATTCATGAATATAATATACATCACTATTTACATAAGATTTGAAATTTCTCTCAGCTGTAGAAAGTTCCTCAACTTGATGAAAAACTTGTAGCTGATATTCATAAGACTGAATACTTTATGTCTATAATAGGAAACAAACAAGGATGTCTGCTCTCACTATCTCTGCTTAATGTTGTATGGGAGATCTTAACCAGTGCAATAAGGCAAGAAAAAGGCATAAAAGTGAACAGATTTAAAAGAAATAAGGAAGACTATGCTTATTTGCAGACAACATAATCATTTACACAGAAAATTAATGGAATCTACAAAAAGCTAGGCAAACTAATGAGTGATGTAAGTAGGATAGCAGGATACAGTGTCAATGTACAAAATTGATTGAATTTCTATACACTAGCAATCAACAGTTGGAAGTTGCAATTAAAAATAACACCATTTACGGGTTACCTGGGAGGTTCAGTCAGTTAAGCATCTGACTCTTGCTTTCGGCTCAGGTCTTGATCTCATGGTTCATGGGTTCGAGCCTCACATTGGGCTCTGTACTGACAATACAGAGCCTGCTTGGGATTCTCTCTCTTCCTCTATCTCTGCCCCTCCCATGCTCTCTCTCTCTCAAAATCAATAGATAAAACCTAAAATTTTTTTAAAAAAAAATAGTACCATTTACAATATCATAAACATCAAATACTAAGAGATAAATAGAAAATAATCTGTGTAAGAGCTGTGTTGAGAACTACCAACTATTACTGAGAAAATCATATGGTGTTCATATATCAAGTTACAGAATAATGTTATAATATCAAATTTTACAAAATTAATCTTGAGATTCAATGCGATAACAATCTCAATCAAAATCTCAATGGGATGTTTAAAGAAATTGACGATTTGATTCTGCATTATATGAAAATACAAAGGCCAGAATAGTCAAGACTGTTTTGAAGGTGAGGATCATGGGAGTACGTCACCTGTTAGTAAGATTTACTGTTTAGCTGCAGTAATTAAAACATTGCGATAGGCATATAGTTTAATGGAATAGAATAGAGAGCCTAGAAATAGTCTCACACCTATATGGCTAATTGATTTTCAAGGAACATGCAAGGTAGTACAATGGAAGAAACAAAATTGTTTTCATCGAATGGTACTGAAACAGCTGGAGCTCAGATAGAAAAAATAAACCTCAATTGTTATCTCAAACCATATATAAAAATGACTCATCATGGATCATAGAACTAAAGAGTAAAAACTATGCAGTTTCTACGCATGCAGAAAATTCTATGCAGAAAAATTTAACAGAGAACAGTTTTGTGACCTTGAGTTAAGCAAAACTCTCTTGATAAGACACAAAAAAGCATGAAGCATAAGAAGAAGAAAAAAGGATGAAGTGGTTGGCCTTCACCAAAATGAAGAAATATGCTGTTTCACAAATAAAAGAGCAAGTAGCTCCTGGAAGAAAATTTGGAAAACATACCTGATAAAGAACTTGTATTCAGAATAAATAAAGAACTCCTATAGTAAGACAGTAAGAAAAAAAAATACTTAAAATTTTTTTAATGTCTATTTATTTTTGAGAGAGAGAAAGAGAGCATGAGTGGGGGAGGGGCAGAAAGAGAGAGGGAGACACAGAATCCGAAGCAGGCTCCAGGCTCTGAGCTGTCAACACAGAACCTGACACGGGGCTCAAACTCACGAACCGCGAGATCATGACCTGAGCCAAAGTCCGACGCTTAACCGACTGAGTTATGCAGGCCCCCTAAGAAAAAACGCTTTTTAAAAAGAGCAAATGATTTGAGCAGCTACTTTGCCAAAGAATGTATATAACTAGATAAGCAATGAAAAGATGCTAAACATATCTACAAAATTGAAAAGGAAATTAAAGCTGGATGAAGTAATATAACACATCCAGTAGAGTGTCTAAAATAAAAGACCAACAACCCAGGTGTCGGTGAGGATGTGAAGTAGTTCAATCTCTCACTGCTGCTGTAAATACAAAGTTATAGAAGCCACTAAAAAAACCATGTTGGTGGTTTCTAATAAAGTTAAACACACTTTAGCCATTTGACCCAGCATCTCCACTTTTGAGTATTTATTCAAGGAAAATGAAAACATTTGTCTGTTTGTTTCATATGTATTAAAGACTTGTACCGAAATGTTCATATCGGCTTTATTCTTCATAGCTAAACAGTGGAAAAACCCAAAGGTATATAGATTGGTCAATGGATTAACATATTGTGACATGTCCATTGGAGCAATACTACATAGCAGTTAGAAAGTACCAACCATTGAAATAATCAACAACATGATGAATCCTAAAAAGTATTATGCTAAGTGAAAGTAGTCTGATAAAAAATACTGCATATTGTGTGATTCCTTTGGAATAAAATTTTAGGAATGGAAAAACTACAGTGACAGCAAGAAATTCAGTGGTCACCTAAGGTTGGCACGGGACGGATTGACTGCAACGAGGAAGGAGGGTACTTGGGAGGTGATGAAATTATTCCATACCTTGATTGTTGTTACATGACTATCTAAATTTGCCAAACTCAAAGAATTGTACATTTTTAATTGATGATTTTTTCGTGGGTAAAATATAAGTCAATAAAGCTGATAATAAAAAAAAAAAAAAAGAAAAGAAAGGCTTGGGGTGCCTGGGTGGCTCAGTGGGTTAAGTCATCTGACTTTGGCTGAGGTTATGATATCAGGGTTTGTGAGTTTGAGCCCCGCATCAGGCTCTGTGCTGACAGCTTGGAGCCTGGAAGCCTGCTTTGGATTCTGTGTCTCCTTCTCGCTCTCTGCCCTCCCCCACTTGTGCGCATGCTCTCTCTCTCTCTCTTTCTCTCTCAAAAATAAACATTTAAACAAAAAAAAAGAGAAAGGCTCAGAAATGACAGAGAAAATAAAGAACCATTTTTCTTTGGGAAGACAAAGCTGAGAATCATATAATAGACCACTCAGAAAACTTGTATCACATCAAAATCAGAAGTGGCACTATGAGGAAACTCTCCTAAATAATCTAGCTGTGTTCTTTGCTCCAGACCAAAATTCTCATTTTTTTTTCTGGTTTCTTTTGTTACCTTTTCCTTGAAATTAAAGATTGCTTGTTCTCTTATTGGCAAAGAACCTTTAAGACTTCAGTCTTGATATTCGAGGGGTAAACAAATCCCAGTGTTTCCATTCACCATTCCTGTGAGGAGACAGTATGGGGCAGCCTGGTAACTTCCTTCCCCCATACACCCACGCACAGGTGCACACTGCCTGCTAGCTCCAAGACTGCAGAACCATTAGCTACCTCCATCAGGCTGGGATCAGACATGAGCCTGCAGAGTGAAGGGCTTTGTGAATCTTTCTCTTACTTCCTTAACAGCTGCTTAGTCCTAAAAGCTGTCTAGTGATAAAAGATTTGTAACACAATAGGAATTGTGGACTCAAGATATTTCTAGCTATGGTTTTAAAAACCCCCACAAAAACATAATAGAGGTGAATGTAATCGTTTTAGCCATCCTGTTAGCTTGCTACGCATGTCAATGGCTTCATTACCAACACAGTCACACAGAAGTATTTAAAAGTTTACTTCTATATGGAACATCTTTATCTCACACCTTTTATGGCTTTTTCATCTTCCATAACTGTCATCTTCAGCATTTGCAGTCCTTCTCAAGAGAGAGGAAGAAAAATAGGTTGTGTATATAATATATGATGACTCAACCCTGTTGTTATCATCACTCATAGGGGAGATGGGGGGATCATAAGGTATGAGTTATCCCTCACTCCCCCATTCACAGAGATAAAAACATAGAAATGCCATTCCAACATTTAGGCAAGATATACATACTAGGAATGGTGTAGAAAAATGAATTGTACCAGTAAGTCCTATATTCTCTCCATAATAAAATGGCAGGATTGAGGGAAGCAGTGGAAGCCTTTGGAATAAAGTCGCCATTCCATCAAATGCGATCTTGATATTTATTTAAAGAAAAGTCTCCCAGTGTTTTGGGTGTTCCAGCAGTTAGAGGCACCAAAGAGAGAATATGTAAACACATCTACTTGTACATGAAATGGGTAGATTCCAGTAGATGGTTCTCTGGTTCAAGAGCTAGATTTGCTTGTGGGATTTAGGGAACAATGAGACACTACAAAGTTTCTAAGCAATGACCCTAAAAAAGGAGCTTCGATGTGGTAACTTTGGACCCATTCTTCACCCTAATTTACTCAGTACATATGTACATTCTATAGCACTACTCTTGTTAATGTTGATGCACAGTGGCCTGTTTCTGGATTTGGCTTAAGGACCCTTGTTTAAATGGTTTCCCATATTCTCAGTGCGTGTATTTGGAGCTCTGAAAATCCTAACAGTCGATTCTGGTCTTTGTATGAGATAATCGCTGTCCCACCAAAGTTCACCCCCCCTCCCCAAAGTTGAGAGTCTGTAAGAATTGGTGAAGCTGTGTTATTAAAATCCCATGAGACGTAAGTAGAGTAATCCAATATTTACTGTTCAATATATTTTTTTTCTCTAGCAACATAGAGCTCTTTAAAGAGTGTTCTTAAAAATATTAACATAGTTCAAATTTTCCTGCAGCTACAAGTCCTGTTATACATCATCCTCACAATGTGGCACGGAAACTTAAAAGAAAGAGAGAAGAGAAAAGACAATTCCAAAAAGGTTTTACATGTGGACTCTTGTTTGTGGCAAGATCATCCTTCATCCTTAGTGAGACTATTAGAACAGCAAGGGAACCTTAAGGACTGTTAAGATGATTAAGAGCCACATTTAATAGTTGCTCCAGTAGCATCTTGACAAACATTTTAATTTTATATCTCTCAAGTAAGCCCATAAAACAGCATGATCTAAAAATTCTTAACAAATATATTAATAAAAATTTAAACATGCACGTGTTTCTTATGCTGTTTTGAGTTAATTACATAATAATATTGCCTTGTATACACCTTAATTGGATTAAATATTGATCAGTGCACTTTCCATTGATATTTCATTAGCACACAGTAACTGTCTTGTAATATCTAGATGAAACTTTAAATTAATTAAAGAGTTTGGGTGTAAATGAAAAGTTATGGAAAGATACCCCTTTTAAACATAAATAGGACTGGAAAACTCAGTCTATGAATTAAAGCAGAAAAGAAAAATTCAACTCAACCTATTTTAAGGGTTTAAAGTAATTAGATCTAAGAATGATGCACAATTTCCCCCCCCCCCATAGGCTTTAGCCATAACATCAGTTAGAGTGGGTTCATCTATCACTCTGTGTTAAGGAAGAGGTTATGAAATATTACAATTATTCCTAAGGATTATGGTCTTTGTTTATTTCAAAAAGAAGCTAGATTTTAAACAGCATCTAAGATTTGTTAGCATGTGATTAAGGCTGTTTATTTTCATGCTGATGAGCTGAGAGCTGTTTCAATGGAGAGATGCTGTAATTTTCCCATGATCTGGAAAATAATTCATGGTACTTTTTATGTTGTCATTAACTGTCATGTCTCTTGAGTTAAATATGAGCCCTGTCATTTGGAAGTCAGAAAGCGGCTCCTAAATTTCTCAATTTCATTAGCAATTGATTCAAATCATTTCCCGAAAATAGTCTGAATTGACATATGAATTGTAGTGGTTCCTCAGCTTGGTGATTAATTAATCAAGCCATCAGGTTCACATTAAACTATTTATCAATCTTACGATTTCCTGCTTTTCAGAAAAAATTAAAAAGCACTCTAATGATATTTTATGAGTTTGGAGAAAAATTAAAATGGGACCAAAAAAAAGTAATCTGTCCTTCCTAATTCAAAAGCTCTGTGATGTCAATTTCTATAAGCCCAAGACACTCAGGGAGAAAGGGCTGGAATCTGTACCCCAGAAATGACACTTGGTCATCCTGCAGGCCTCAGTTTCTCCATCTGTAAAATAAGAAAATTGAGCTAAATGATCTCTCGTTTTTCTTTCACTTTCGAAATTATATGAGTCTATGAATCAAAATGGAACGTGATTATTATTACTTTTATTTTTCTTATTTTGCTGTGTGCCATTATCTTTTACATTAACAAAAACCAAACAAACAACTTGGGGTTATTGATAGAACCTCAGAGACTCCAAATTAAAACTGTAATTGACGTTCTTGGAGCAACATTGGCCAGTGTTGTGCAATTTGCATTTGAAATGCTATTTTCCACTAAAGGCCGCATTAGTCTGGGTCTTTTCTATTGTGCTGTTCTAACAGGGGACCACAGCTGATTGCTTCAGCCCAGGATGACAGTGTCAACCTTTCCAAGCATCGGGCCTGGACCAAAAGCTGTTTGTGAACTGAGAAAACTGTTGGCAAAACATCAAGTTGTTTCCCTATTTAATTTCATTCAGACTTTGCTGAGTTCAGTTAATAGTTAATAGCCAGTTCTTTTCAAAATAAACAACTAGCCAACTGAATTCAGCCCCTTTGCTTTCAAATTTGCGGTGTGTAAAACCCCAAAACAAATGCCTCGTTCTACACTACTCCCTGTGGGATCACTTACAGAACACTGAGGTTTCTCTCTTAAAGTTAACTGCATTTTAAGTGCTGGACTTTCTCCGATGTTCTAGAACAGAGCGTGCAGGCCACACAGAGAGGCCCCTGGGCTTCTGCTCCCTGCCTGCAGTGCTAAGACAGAGGCAGCTTTTTTTTTTTTTTTTAGTGTATCACATCATCACTTTGTACACTTTATTTTTTGCATGCCTGTAAAAATTATTTTAAATTTCTTTTTTGTTGTTGAAGTATAATTGTGGCTGAGGTGTAACGAACATTATATTTGCTTCAGGTGTACAACACAATGATTTAGTATTTGTATACACTGCAAAATGATCACCACAATAAGTCTACATGATTCCATTTACACAAACTATAAGAACAGACAAAACTAAGGCGACGGAAGTCAGAAAGGGCTGAGGAGAGATAGGGGAGTGCCTGGAACATTCTGAAGTGGTGGAAATGTCTATACCTTATTTTGGGTGCTGGTTACCTGGGTGCGTACAATTTTTAAAACTCAGTAAACTGAATACTTAAGATGTTATACTTTAATTAAAAGAAGGGAAGTTCTGGTATAATAATTGAATCAGGCAAGAATCATCAATGGACACTAAAACAATTAGGTGTTGGGGAATAGGATATTTGCTTCATCCCAAAGTATCATGGAGAGGCAGCTTTTCTGGCTTCATCTGTCAGCCTCTGCCTTCTCAGGAAGACTGGGGAAATGGGGACTGTTCCTTCTTTCTCCTCCTGCTCAGGGCACACAGTGGCTAGTCCGCCCTGTGCAGCTCCAATTGCAGACACTTCAGACTGAGTGCAGGAAACAGAAGCCACCCGGGAGTGGATTCCTTGGGGGCAGAGGAGTGGGGGGGCGGAACTAGCCTCCTCCTACAACAGTGGGAACGCCTCTCATCTTGAGGAAATGGGTAGAGGCCTTTGGGTCTGAGGCCTCACCTGTTCCACCGCAGTGATGATCATCCCCCACCTCTACCCTGCCCCAGATGCACGTGGATATTATCGGTGAGAGGACCAGAGCCAAGGAGAACAAGAATGACACTTTTTGGAAAACTCTGGCCTGTAGGAGACTGAGGTGGAAACAGCAAAGCAGAAAGGCTCTGCGACACACAAACCCACAAAGGATCTTGCATTTAGACTTGACCTGTATCTCCAAATGAGGTTATTCATACAACTGCTGGGGTACATAACAGAATTGGAGAAAGAACAAAGTTCATCACACAACCGGAAACCTGCGTTCTATTTTGGAAACCTAGTGTCCATAAACCTCTATTTCATCAATTTGGTGATCATCTTAGGCAGAGCACAGTATTTTTTTTTTTTTAACTTGAAGAGTTAATTTTTTTTTGCATAACCATTTAAACACATAATGTGATTTTCATAACCCTGTTTTGGTATTGTTTCATTTGTTTTTCATTGGCCAGGAACTTTAAGAAATACAGAAGCCCGGGCCTCTTTCAATCTCTCTGAGGCTGTGCTCATTTGGTCCGGAAAATCCTTCATTTTAGTCTCCCTGATGCCAGAGTCCCACTCCGTGGGAAGACAAAGCCATGTAGTCAAAGGAAAATAACATGTGGGAGAGGCACATTACAAGGACCAAATGAACCACCTAAGCCCTATAACAGCCTTGGTGCATTGCCAAAAGACACCTTGAATCATATTACTAAACAGAAGGAAAAATCCCTCACCTCTAGATGATATCTTACTCTTGCTATTTTGTTATAATGCACTTGTAATGCATAACTCTCCCAAACCCTTTCTGGAATATGCCATGCTTTCAAACTCCCGGGCTAGCACCACGAGGATGGAAAGGAATTGCATTTGCAAATGTCAGCCTACCTCATCCATCTCCCCTCATTCAAACAATACGCATTCGAGGCTCAGCAATCGGAGTTATATATTTTTCCTTAATGTTGTTGTAAGGTAATGGTTCTCTTATCTGAAATTCATCAGCCTGCTATAAATTTAAACTCCATTACTGCCAATAGAGAAAAGCTAAGCACCAAACCACTTTCAATAAATTTGCACTTATGCAATTGAACTGATACGGCCTCAGAGGAAAAGGTGAAACTCGTCTTGAGATATTTAAGTTAGTCTGAGTCACTGCTTCGTCTGGTGTTAAATTGGATCCATCGAGAAATGTAGGGCAGCACTCATCAGCCCTGAGTTATAAGAAGAGATTTCAGGCTGAAAAAAAAAATCTGTCTCCAGCATTCATTATTAGATGGTGTAATTCTAAGAAACCAGTGGCTGGCTCTGTTATTTGGCACAACTAAATGCTACAAACGGAAAGCTTGATGGATGAATATTTTTATGAACAGCATTAATCAGACTCAGGCCAGCCCAGGTCCTGGAGGTTTGTCATGCCCAGTCATGAAGCTGTAAGTGAGGATGTCTACGTGCTCAAAGCAAAGAAGGTAATTATGAACATCTGTATGAAGTTTCAGGATTGACAGATAATACCCACCCAGGTCTATATACTAGCCCGGAGATACAACAATTGTGGCTATCATCTTCTATTTCTGATGAGGAAACTGAGGCTCAGATATGTGAAGTGACCACCTTCCCTGGGTTTGGGAAAGTAACGACTTATAGCATGTCTTCCTGGCTCTGTGTTTTTGGCAGTGGAAGATCGAGAACACAGCCAATTCAGCAGTCTCAAAAGGCTGCCAGGGTTTCTTGGTGAAGGAGGACATCTTGATCAGGAGCCAAAAGAATGAAATGAGTTACCCACAGAGTCACTGCTGTAGCTTCATTGGAGAGGAAGCCGACCTTCTGAAGCAGTCCAGCCTGGGGAGAGGGGTCAGCTGGCCAATTAGAGTTGATCGTTTTACAGGCAGAGGACAGCATGACCAGGCCAGAGCTCCTAGGCTATTAAGGATCAGGGATTTAGATATTTAAGATGAGTTCTCTTTATGGTTGGAAAAAACATATCTCTGTGGACTTCAGCATGGGAAGTTTAAGTCCCAGGGCATAATGAGCTGCTCTAAGTTGTGGGGGCTTAGCTGTCAGACACACACACACACACACACACACACAACCACACACCCTCCCCAGCCTGTGCTCCCATCCCCAGTCTCAGTGCCCATTCTAAGGCCAGAACTGGCATCACATACCCGTTGCAAGAACTGAACAGCATTTGCACTTAATTGGATGATATACATTATTCATGAGCCTTGAGTCTGTGATGATTTTGGCATTCATTAGGGGGGAAAAATGGGGCATTAGTTTTCGTGGTACAAAACATTCTGTATTAAACTTCATTTGCAATCCGCTTTTAAATGTGAGGAATTATAAATGCTTTTAAGCAAAGTTAGGAACTATGAAATGGCTGGAAAACAAGTAGCAACAACTTCTAAAGATGGCGAAGAAAGGAGTAAAAAGCTGGGATTTTCAGAGGTCTCCATACTCAGAGCTCCAAGCTCTAAGCTCTGGCTATAGGAGAGGGAAAGTCACCCTAAAATTAAAGCAGGTTAATAAAAATTACCATGATAAGAGTGATCAATGTTTGTATGCATATGCACAAACTTATATATGTATATACCATATACATTTCATATTTGCTATTTGAATACATGTATATATGCACATATATTCATATATATTATATGTATAACATATACATATTCAATATTTATTTAAAGCAGTGGATGAATGCAAGAGGTTTTATTTTTTTTTTACATCTATTTTTCTAAAATAAAAGTCATAATTTCCTGAGAGATAAATGAGACCTAGTTTAGGGTGGTATCATGCCCTTCCTTATTCCATTTAGAATAAAGACAAAACATACCAGAAGTTTCTGTAGACTGAGGTTAAAAATCTGCCTCATTTCCCTTTTTACAAGTATATTTAGAATCTGGGAGTTGAGATCATCTAAGTCAATCCTTTGTTGTGCAAATAAAGAAACTGAGGCACAAGGAGGGGTCTGGGATCCCTAGTACTCGGGGGATGGGAGGTAGAGGAAATAGAACTTTCTTGCAACCTTTTTGCACCCCTCCCCTGCACACACACACAGCCACAGCTCCCTGGGGAAGCCCTTTAGTCATGAGATTTGAAGTCACACAAATCTGGGTGCAGACACTATAGGATGGTGGGAAGCCTCTCTGTCTTGTTAAGCCTCAATTCTTCAGTTATAAAATGAAGACAAATTTTGGATGTTTGTTAGGAGTTTTGAGGTGATAACTATAGGAAAAGGCCTTAGAACAAAGCCTAGCATCCATGAGGTGCCCACAAAACTTCCCTGTGACTGGTTCTTTTTTATTATAGAGTCTGAACACACAGCCCAGCTGGACGTTGTAGCTCTTGGTGCTATTTGTCCCACACTGGTGACACCTGTCTAATGTTCTCAATTAGACATGGAGTTCCTTAGATCAGCTTCATCTTTAGACCCACGTAGTGTTCCCAGTGTCTGGCCTTAATTCAACTAGCAGGTGCTCACTAATGATCCCAATTGTGTTTCACACAGTGGGACAATTTATGAAGTGTGGCCTTTTCACACGTCCCTACAATGTTGGTGGACCTGCCATCAGAAATCAGTGCTGATTCTGTGCTTTAATACTACAGAAAATCTTACTTACAAGAATATCGACAAAGTTGCTGTCATTGTCTCAGTTAATACTCACAAAGACCCAGGCAGGCAGTTACCACCATCTGCATTTAATAGAGGAGGAAAGTGAGTTTGGGGGAAAAGGGGAGCTATGTGTCTGCAATCCAGTTACAAGGGGATGGGTGTGGAAAATAATCTCAGATTTCCCATCCTACATCCAGCACGGATTCCAGTCAATACCCTGTCTCTCAGTGTAGACTCACTGTCTGTTGTGGCCATTATTTAAGTACTGTGCTTTCAGAAAGTAGGATAAATATGTTGGCTCATTTTTGCGAGTCTTTTATTTGAGAAAGCCCCAAAGCTGGAGTAAGTGATTGCCCGTCACTAAGGGTCTAAAGCACGGCTCCAAGAGGCTCATCACAAGAGGGAAGTTTCTTTGAAGTTTCCCATTAAAATTCACATCCATTTGAGTCAACTCCACATTAAAATATATGTGTTTATTTTAATATACATTTACTGCTCAAATCTTGAAGTAAAGTAGGCATTCCAAGAAAATGCACCATTTTATCTTCTGGTTCAGGGCACCCATGGCCCACAGCTGTACAGTGAGATTCAGAAGAATGGTTGGGGGGCTCTCTATCTCTATGGTAATCCCAAATCTCAGCTCCAGCCCGAATGTGTGATGACCCCACAGCCTATTATCATCAGGGCACAGCTAATGGGCCTCGATGAGGGTGGGCCTAAACACGCAACCAGACCGACCCATCCGTCAATTTTTCTTAAGGAGCCACTGAGGATGCTTGCCTGCCCACAAAAGCCCTAAGAGCAGCTGAACTCATTTCTCTTCTGTCCATGTGTATTAATTCCTGGTTCTGTAATGAGATACAGAAGAGAAAAAAGGGCTGAGGACTGATGTGGAATCAGATTGGGCCTGATGAGTTATGGAGCCTGCCTTCTCATCAGCGATGTAAAACAGCCCAGGCTCTATTTACTGCTGCTGTCAGCAGGATCGATAAATAACATTTTCAGTGACATGAAGAGGGAACGTGTGAGCTCAGTGAAATGAAGGGGAGCCAGAGGTAGAGGCAGACAATGCCCTTTTTCTCTTCCTGCCCCGTCAGGAATCACCTCTTTGGCTGGGAGAAAGAAAGGGGCACAGATTTGGTTTCCCTTTTAAGGGAGGAGGCTGCATCCCGGGAAGAAGAGAGGGCCTCTTGGCTGAGAGGGGAGGCAAGGAAGGGCATGGTCCATTGTCACTAGAACTTCTCTCCTATGCTGAGCCACACCCCCATATGAGCCTGTAAGCCACTATCTGCTGGTGGGCAATGCCCCACATTCTTAGCCACTTCAGAGGGAGGCATTTTGGCTTATTGTTTATACTTGAAAAAGAGTACAGGGCCAAGGTAGAACCCAGAGGAGGCATGTCTGACTGCCAGGAGGCTGAGAGGGTGCTGACTATTTAGAAGGGTCTCCATGGCTAAGAGGGGTTAGCTGAGGTGACCTAGAACACAGCAGAATTCCATTCTCCCCACAAGAGTTTGGAGTCAAGAATTAACATAATCACAGAATTCCCACTTTGAAGGAATCTCTGAGGTCATCTTATCCAACCTTCTACCAGTCACCAGAATCATCTCTTCAGTACACATGAGGGGCTGACCCAGCTTCTGTATGCAGGGAGATCATTAGCTCTTTGCGTTATAGGCCCCTCCATGCTGCATGGGTGGTTGAATCATCTGATCCAAAGCAGCACAGCTAACTCCAGCCCATCTACTTAGCAGGCCCTGTGAGACTGGCATTCTGCTGGGGGTGGGGGCTGGCGTTCCAGGCACACCGAAGACAGCCCTCGGGCCCTGAGCGGGGGCCCTGCTCTTTGCTGTGTGGACAGCTTTGTAACAACATGCCCTCAGCTGAGAGCACAGCAAAGAATCTCAGTTGCAGGTCTGATGAACAGAATCGCTTTGAGGACTTCATTTGCATTAATATTTCTTCCCTCCCCCCACCCGCCAACACTTTCTTAGCATGTTCATTTGGGCTAAAAACCATGTGCGGTTAAGAGTCATTTATAAATCTTAAATATGTCAGACTCTTTGTGGCACTTGAAGCTTCTGGCAGAAACCAGCTGTGATAGCTCCAGAAGCATCGGGGAAGACAGAAGAAGGGAAAGGAGGAAGCCATTAGCGTGGGAGTGGAGAGAAGGGTAGGCAGAGAGAGGAGATGGACAGAAGGACAGCAAGAAGGAGATGGGGTGGGGGCAGGAGAAGAAAAGGGAAGAAGAAGGGCGCTGGGGGAAAGGGAAGTGATAGAGGCAGGAGGGAGAGACGCTGGTCAGCAAATCCCTGCTCCTCTCAACTCAGCTTCATATTTATAAAAATCATTAATTGGGTGGAAAACAACATCACTAGAAGAAGGTCTCCTGATGCTGTGTTGAAAAGTACCAATAAATAGAATCAGAGTACACACACACACACACACACACCCCACGTATTCTAATTCCAAGTATCCTTTGGGGGAAATCCAGTGAAATCCTCTGGCAAAATGAATGTGTGAGAGTTAAAATCCTTTTTTATACTCATAATAGTGGATATCATCATGCATTGTTCCAATCTCTGTGTCAAGCCTGAGAAATTGGGGCCATTACTGTGCCTGTTCTAGCAAGAAGCACAGAGACAGAGTAACTCTCAGGGCATCAGCAATGGAGGATCCAGGATTGGCTCCAGAGCCTTGACATCTGACCACCTTAGGCTTCTGCTTCTCATTCATTGTTAATCCCTCATTCAATAGGAATTTATTGAGCCCCTAATATGTGTCAGTTTGTCAGGTTTGGAACAGGTTTGGAACAGGTTTGACACACCACCTGGACACAAAGCATGTAAGCAAGAACAGGCACATTCTCTGCTCAGAAGGACAATCCGGCTGATGGGTGAGACCTCAAATCAATGACAACTGATTGCTCATTTGTCTCCATGTTCTGGAGGGGGTAAATAAGACAGGGGCACAAGAGTTTGCATTTCTATTAAGCTCACACATGATGTTAGCATTGTTTGTCTGGGGACGGCACTCAGAGGACCACTGAGTGACAGAAAGAACAGAAACCAAGACCTAGACTGTCATTGAGAGGTTTGCAGGTGAAGAGGCAGCAGAGAGAATGTCTATAGGCTTCCACAGAAGCAATAGGCAGATGCCACTTTGAGAAATGGAGGTAACGGCCGGAACCCGAAGCGTACAGGTAGTGAAGAAAAGGAGGTGATTCTCAGGAGGCAGCACCAGTGAATTTAAAGCAGCTCTCACCTTCTCAAGGAGAGGATCACTCCTCATGAAAACTTCCATGGAACGACCGCCCAGGTTTCATTATGTCCCCAAAGTCAAACCTTCTTTTGATATGAAAGGCAAGTCCGATTTCCAATCACTTATCTGGACTTCCTCCACATTCTCTTGGAGAATTTGTCCCGGGTTGCACTGGCCTCATGTTGATTCTGCTGCCTGGGAATAATAAATATGCACAAGTTCATGACGTGGCTTTGTCCGTGATAAAACCTAGCTCTTCATGGCCATCCCATACGTGACTACTTCTGCAAATGGTTTTGAGAACTAGAATGTCCCACTAGCTTCTCCAGAGCTTCCAAATCCCACTAGTGTAGCATTCCTATTAATCTATGGGATCACCCTGAGACTCCTATTCATATGCAAATGTGTATGCAGGAAAGATATTTATTACTATCACAGTCTCATAAATATAGTCACAGAGGAGTTTATTGGGATATCTACTTATCCACAGCCTGGGATTCGGGAACAGAGACATCTCTTAGCATTCCCTGATGTCTTCACTTGCATGGAGGTTGTGCTCTTTGTGACCGCTAGACTGCTACAGACACATATGTACCCAGCTGGGTCCAGCATCATCTAGACACATGTTCAGTTTGATATTAATTAACCACTTAGTTTCAGTCCATATGATCGTTGCCTCAGGGCTCACCTAGGTGGACATACACATTCTCTCCAGAATTGTTTGATGGCCCCAGTCACAAATGGACAACAAAACTTTAGGAGGCACAGCTCAGAGGTAGAATGTGAGAGTGAGTACCTAACTAGGTTGTCATTTGGAATAAGTAAAAATGTAGCATGAAGAAAAAGAGAGGAATGGAATAATTTTAAAGAGCAATGGGAAAGAGAAGGATGGACAAGGAGAATAGAGGAGGCAGTCCTGGGGCACCAAAGGCACAACTGCTTTCTACCAGCTCACGGCTTTAGCTCCTGTTGGGGAAGGAGTCGCTGAATTGACAGGGTAAGTGAGCTTTGTTGTGGCCCCAGAAAAAGCATAATATCGCTACCCTGCTCTCTAAATGAGATAGCATTCTCGTCTGGAATGGTGGAGTAGTACAAACCTTTCGTCAAGATAGAAACTAAACCTAAACTCAAACCCAAACAAAACAAACAAAAAAAAACCCCCAAATACACCAAGAAAAAAAATTACTTAAGTTCCAAAACATGAATTACAGTTTGAATATCCTTTTCTTCCACCAGAAGGTGTGTTTCACTGAGTACCTTGAGACATCTGGCAGTTATCCTGGGATGACATAGTTGGTGGGCAGCACAAACGAGGCGGGGGGATAGGGAGTCCTAATCCTCCTACCCATTGCTTCCTCTGCTAGCTCAAAAAAGTGACCTCTCTTTTCAGAAATGGCTTAGCAAGATCCCGTGAACTTTCTTTTTACCCTTATCAGATGTTGATCGGGCGAACTGTTAATGTTTTTTCTCTCTCTCAAAACCTGATAGATGTCAGGCCCCCAGCTTGTTAACCGCTGATTTGGCTATCATTAGTTTCTGCTTCAGATGACTGCCCCATCTATCTTGGCTTAATACATTACCATGCCAACACACGATGGTATATAGGTATTCTTTTATTATGCTCAAGTAGCATATTGAAGCATGTTTCAATTTAGAGTGACACAAATCTAACTTTCCTCACCCTTTAATTTGACTCAGTGGAAACACAATATGGGCATAACAGACAATGTACAGTCTATTAGCAATTTTACAGTGAATCACTGTTAGAGTCTGTCATCTTAGTATTTATTTGACTAAGTCGCATGTGATCTAGTTGAACATTTCATATATGCCTGTAGTTTGCTTCCTGACAACCTGTGTAGAAAGCACATGTAGAGCCGCATATAAAATATGCATGCATCCTCCCATGATGATATTTATAAATGCATGATTTTAATAGTGAAAAACTTAGACAAGGATGACCCAATGGATTGTGCTCCAATATGCATGGTTGTTATTGAATTTTTAAACTCATTAAAGGAAAAAGTCTTAAGAAGTAGCTTTACGAACTAGGGACACAACATCAGCTTTGTGTGTTTGAGGCTCTTTAAAAAAAATTTTTTTTAATGCTTATTTATTTTTGAGAGACAGAGAGACAGAGCACAAGCGGGGAAGGGGCAGAGAGAGAGGTAGACACAGAATCCAAAGCAGGCTCCAGGCTCTGAACTGTCCGCAAAGAGCCTGATGCGGGGCTCAAACTCACGGACTATGAGACCATGACCTGAGCCAAAGTCGGATGCTTAACTGACTGAGCCACCCAGGCGCTCCCCCCACTTATTTTTTAAGTTTATTTGTTTATTTGAGACATACAGAGTGTGAGTGGGGTAGTGATAGAGAGGAAGAGAGACAGAACTTCAAACAGGCTCCACAGTGTCAGTGCAGACCCTGATGCAGGGCTTGAACCCACAAAACTGCAAGCTCATGACCTGAGCCAAAACCAAGATGCTTAACCAACTGAACCACCCAAGTGCCCCTGTCTGAGGTTCTTTCTGAGAGAAAGAGATGGGGAGAGTTTTCAGTTAGCCACCAAACAGCAAAAAAAAAAAAAAAAAATTCATTGACCTTTTTGTGATATAGCGTGAATCCTTTCTTCATATTTGTTGCTTTAGAAAATGGTAAAAAGGATCATTCAGAAAATTCAAATTTGTCTCTAAGCACTACTAATTCAATCACAACAGCACTTCAGTAGATCTGAAAAATAAGTGTGCACAGATACACACATACCTCCTTGAGATGATGCAGTATATGTTTATGCTTGTGTGCATGTGTGCATGTATATGTGTTCATGTACATATGTGTGCACGCACATGTGTATGCATATATGTGTGGTATATGTGCATGTATATACGTGTGCGTGTGTATGTGTGTATGTATATGTGACATATATGTGTATGTATATATGTGTGCATGTATATATGTGTATGCATATATATGATATATGTGTGTATATGTGTATATGTATGCATATATGTGGTATATTGCATGTATGTGTGCATGTATGTGTACGTATATATGTTCGTGTGTATATGTGATATGTGTGTATATGTGTGTATGCACACATGTGATATATATGTATGTATATATGTGCATATATGTATATATGTGTATATATATGTGTATGTATGTGTGTGTGTTTTAAACCATTTTAAACCTTTTTTTAAACCATTTTAAACCAATTTTAAACCACTCTTCTCAACTCCTTCCTTGTCCTTCACACAGCCTTGCATACCTGCCTTGTGGATGTTCCTTTAAACTTTTCAGTTGGCTACGCTTTGGGCTTATTTAACAGTGGTGCTTCATTCCTGCAGTATTAGGATCATTCTTATCAAAGGTGAGGGAGACTTCCCGGTTACACCAGACAGTGAATTTCTTTGTTGTTTCGTTGCTGTTACTTTGTTTAACTTAATTTGAAATGGGTTATAGGATATATAGCTTTAGGCACTGCTAGGTCCAGGTGCTCAAATGATGTTGTCAGGGCTCTGGCTATCTTGCCATGTCTGGATTCACTTTCCACTCTATGATTGTGTCATTCCCAGATAAGCTCTTTCCAGATAGTGAGATAGATGGTTTTTAGCATCCCCATGCCTTTACAGTAATGGCTCATGATCGAAAAGACAGAAAACCGTTCTCTCAGTGTCAATATGTATAATCTCAGGGAGGTTTCTGACTGGCCCTACTTGGGTCACACCCCGAATCACTGGGGTAATCATGGGATTTGTTTACACTTTGGGTCTAGTCTAGTGACTTGGGCCAGCTTAGGGCCAGGGTGCTGCATCGAGTTCCATGATTAGTAGCCTCATCATAACCACATGGAATTGTGTTTGTGTTGGGGAGTGGGGTGGGGAGAGCAGCCTTCAAAGGGAAGGGGGATCAGAAATAGAAACCATGTCCCCACCTCACCTACCTAGATGCCTTGACTCAGATTGCCTCAGATAATCATCTCTCCCAATTTTACCACACTTGGGACTTTCCAATCCATTACGCTTTACCCAGGCCTCAACTACATTTTTCCCTAAGCATTCTCTAAATCATAGCTGAAGTTGCTCAGGATTTTCCCAGGGAAATAGGAGTCAACAAAAGCCCAAGAGATAAAACACTTGCATGGCCAATAAGCCTTAAAATAGGCAGTAAAAGATGGGCAGATGGTCTCCATCCAAGAGTCTTGGAAAAGCAGCCAGACATTCTGTGCACGCTTGATAAACATCAAACAAATCACAGACATCTGTGAAGATGGGTTCTACCCATGACCACTCGCTGGATCCCTGGAAGAAGAAGAAAAACATACTCTCAGTCATGTTTCCTACCCCAGTTCCTCCTTCCCTCCACAAATTATCTTGCCATCGAATATAAGCCTTCCCTAGAATGACTTGCGGTGTAGCACATGGTGCTAAAATTCAAGGGTAAGATAAACTTACAACAATGAGGGCAAGTTACCTAATCTCTGTAAGTTTAGTTTATCTTTTATCTATAGTATGGGAATAGGAATATTTATCTCATGGGATAGCTGTGAGAGTTCAATCACTTAACCTCTTTAAGCTTCAATTTCATGATCTGCACAATGGACATAGAGTAATATCTTACTTATAGGGTGAATCAGAGTTACCTGCTCAATATCCATTCTTCACTTCTTCCTTAGTAGCATAATCCTAGTTCTGGTAATGGTAGCAAGATGCCATGATTTTTAAAAGACCAAGCCTTTCTTGCAGAGAGGGGGTGGTCCATGAAAGTGGAAGCTTTTAAGAGTGACATCAAGGAATCCTCAACTGATACCCTTTCCCCCTTTATTTCTTCTTTCCACCTGCAATTAGATGTGATGTCTTCAGCTTCAGCAGCTATCTTGGGTTCATGAGGAAAGACAAAGAGGATTGCTGAGACCTTGACTCTGACATCCTTGAGTTGCTGAAACAACACCAGCAAACTCTTACTTCTAGTCTTCCTGTTGTTTGAGAAAAAAATAAATCCTTTTGTATGTTTAGTACTCTGTAGTCAAGTCTCTGTTACTTGCAGCCAAATGCAATGTATAATTGTGCTAGGATTGCTTAAGTATTCGGACAAGTAATCCATACAAAACACTCATTGCAAAAATCTGCAATATTGACTCCTTGATACTGTCTTTTGTTGTGGTGGTTATTCTTACTAGGTGTCAGTGGAATGTTTTCTCCCAACTATGTCTCAACTATTTCTGATTTCAGAAATGTTAGGATGGGCAAATTGTGTACCTTAGAATCAGTGAAATAGGATAATAATAATAATAATAGCTAACATTTATAGAGCAACTCTTATTTATAAATGTAACAGTGCTAACTGTTCAAAGTGTTACATGGCATTAGTGCTCAAAGTGTTGTTTTCTTTGTATCCATTCGTGTTGCTTCTTCTAATGCAAGGGTGTGTCTGTCCAAGACTAGGACTAGGACTAATCTGTAAAGGGTAATAGGTTCCAGGTGCACTCAGGAGGTGGTCACAGTGAACAGTGCTTTCTCACTAAAAGGAAAACCCCACCATGAATTTTGGAAAAATAATGAGTTTTGTAGCAAACTGTCTCTTAAAGGGGACCCAACAAGGCTGGTCCCTAATTCCAGTTGGCTCTTCAAAGCAGGTCTGATCAGTGGGGCTGAGATTAGCACTATTGGGACAGACCAATTCATTGAAATATTCAGTCTCCTATCAATGTCACCCTCCACCCAGGCCTGGTGGGGAGGCAGCATCCACCATCAGCGTTTCCATGACGATGCAGTATATTTAGTCAGTAGCACCTCCCGAGTAAACAGTAATCCTTCAGAAAAACAAGAAGGTCATTACAGCAACTTGTCAAATCAATGCAGAGGGTGTCGAGGCCGATTAAGGCATCTTCTCTCGCAGCTGACACAGTGTCAATAGTACTGGGCCACTACTGCTCAGGCAGATGATTGAAGTGAAGTGCCCATCAGTCAGGGCGTTGAGGTGGGCTAACGATTCCCCGTGCTGCCTATTAGAGCTACATGACAACTCAATCCTGTTTGCTGGCAAAGAGAGAGAGGGAGAGAGAGAGAGAAGGGGAAATATAGTGACCTTGTTGCTTTGTTTGAAGCTGAATTAAATTGACAAGAGCAGCTAATCTTTACCTAGGGCGATTAACAGAATTAAGGACCACAACAAAGGCACCCAAGGTTTTAACATCCATGCAAGGGCTCAGGGATGTTTATGATGTAGGAGGCTCTCCTTTGGTATTCAGGTACAATCCAGGCATATATTCTGGGCCAAGCCTTCTCCAAATGAAGCGTGGGTAATCCCATTAACACCCTGCCAAAGCAACGTGTAAGGACACAAGGCGTTCACTGAATATGCCTCTTCCTGCATCAGCCTGGAAGCCTACCCTTCCCAGTGGCACTTGCTGATTATTTTAGACTTATGAATCTGGGCTGAGGAAAGCCATAAATACACAGAGTTTTAATATATTTCCCAAGAGAAATATTTTGCCTGATTTTAAATCTTCTAAGCCTATGATTCCACAGCAATTTTTTCCAAACCAGTCAGTGGTTCAGCAAAATAAGAGAAGGGCCCCATGGCAGGAGAACAGAACTCCCAAAGAAGGAAATGAGCAGTTTGAGAGTTTCTTGGACAGAAATATCTTTTTCTCACTTACTGGAACATTCTACCCTTGCTGCAGTTAAAGTCATGGGATACAGCATGAACAAATTCGAACAAATTGGAACAATGGTATCAGAGATAAAAATTTTACTTTTTTAACAGAAAGTTGCACTTAAGATTTACTAAGAATACTCTTCAGTGATCAGAAGCAGGGGTAATCAAATCTTTTTCTGTAAAGATCAAATAGCTAATATTTTAGGCTTTTTAGACCTTATCAGCCTTGCTGCAACTACTGAACTCTACCACTGTAGCATGAAAAGAGTTGTAGATGATTTTAAGTGGTTGTGTTCCAAGAAAACCTTTATTTACAATAACAGGCAGTGGACCAGATTTGGCCAGCTCACTGCAGTTTACAGATCCTTGACTAAAAAAGATCTTAGCAATTCCATTCACCCAACTAACATTCATGGAGTGCTTTCTATTTGTCAGGCACAGAACTAGCTGTTAGAGAAAAATAAGGGAAGAAACACAGTGCTTGCATCTGAAGAATTTGCAGTAAAATGGAAAAGACAACTCTTTGTGTGCATGACTATAATATAGAGAACAGGAGAATGTGGGGCTACGCATTCAAGAAACTCTAGATGGGTAAGGTGGATAAAGGCATCACAGATTCAGTGTGGCCAGAGTTTAGTGTGTGGGTGTGTGTGTGTGTGTGTGAGAGAGAGAGAGAGAGCGAGCACAAGAAAGATCTGGAAACAGAAGACAGGTGAAATGACAAGGTCAAGAAGAAGAGAAAGAGACTTTAGGGGACAAATAGGCTACAGAAAAGACTAGAAAGGTATGAAGGGATTTGTATGGCAAGCTACGGAATTCAGATTTTTCATCTATAGGCAATAAAAAGCAGTAAATGACTTTAAGCAGAGGAATAATGCAATCACATGGCTGTGGGGAGATAAGGAAAGACTAGCCAGAGACTATTATAATAGTTCCAGGCAAAAAGAATAAAATCCTGGATGAAGATTGGTCAGGGAGTAGAGAAAAGAACAAAGATGTGAGAATGTTTTATAAATAGAATCTATCAAGCTTCTGCTCTTAGGGATAGGGTAAATATGGCTAGAGGGTTACCTTGGCATCTCCTCCAAGAAAGTTGGTCTCGGGTCAGTGTAGGTCTTTGAGAAAATTTTGCACAGGGCGAACTAAGGCAGCACAGCCAAGGGAGAAATTTAGTCTAAGAGGATAGCAAGAATTCACCATGGAAACAGTCTGTAAGAGCCAAGCATGGAAGATGATCCAAAGGTAGGAGTGAGGTATTGGATCACTGAGATGAGAAGCTCATGAAAGTTGGTAGATGTCAGAATGCAGAGCTGGAAATATGGTTGGGGCAAATTGTTCAGGTGAGGTGAGCAGGACATTATTCCTCAGTCTGGTGTGGTACCAGTGTGGGGAGAGTTAATAATATAAGGTCTCATGTAAACTCAGATACAATCAATAACACCAGGAATTATTCCAAAAATTCTATCTAGGTAATTCAAAGCAGGGTCATGTTTAACAGAGGTAGAAAAGACAGAAGATGATAGAGTGATATTGAGTTTACTTTAGGGTGTGATGAATTGGAAACACCTACAGGTCAACTGGTGGCTTGTTGAATTTAATGATGTAGAGCTTAAAATTGGACATATAGTTTTCAGACTAATCAGTATGTATCTGTAGTTGAAGCCACAGACACAAACATACACACACACACACACACACACACACACACGTGGCTGAGAAGAACAGAGAGAAAAATAGAATCCTATAGAAAATACTTATGGAGAGGACAGAGAAAACTGAATCACTGAAAGAATACGGGGAAATACTGGTCAAGGATGTAGGAGAAAAATCAAGGGAGAATGTTTCTGGAGTGGGGGTGGGGGATGGTTAATGGCAAATATTACAAGGAAGTGAGTTTAGTTAAAAACCAAACAGAACTGGGGCACCTGGGTGGCTCACTCAGTTAAGCATCTGACTTCAGCTCAGATCATGATCTTGCAGTCCCTGGGTTTGAGCCCCACATTGGTCTCTGTGCTGACAGCTCAGAGCCTAGAGCCTGCTTCAGATTCTGTCTCACTTCCTCTCTCTGCCCCTCCCCTGCACGTGCAGTGTATCTCTGCCTCTCAAAAATAAATAAACATTAAAAAAAAATAACTGAAAAGCCTTTGGGGTAATTCTTGGCAATCCTGAGTTAGAAGAACAGAGTGGATAGAAGACAGATTATCCTTGGGTGAAAACTGAATGGGAGACGGTCAAGACTTTTGATGATAGAAAGAGATGAGAGGTATGTTTATAATTTAGGAAGATATATAGCAGAAGGAAGATGATTAAGAATGAAAAATACTTTAAAATATTTGAACTCAAAAGAGAAGCTTATGGAGTATGAATATATCAGTGAGGAAATACAAGCTTAGAATGGTGTTTCCCCAAATAACCTGTAAACAAGAATTACCTGTGGGTATTTGTTAAAAATGTTCCCAGGCCCCAATTCAGATCTCCTAAATTAGTAGATGTAGAAGATATACCAGATGCGGGGGGAGGGGGTGGCCTGGTGGCTCCATCAGTTGAGTGACTGACTCTAGATTTTGGCTCAGGTTGTGGGATGGAGCCCCATGTCAGTCTCCACACTGAGCATGGAGCCTGCTTAAGATTCTCTCTCTGTCTCTGTCTCTGTCTCTCTCTCGGGGCACCTGGGTGGCTCAGTCGGTTGAGTGTCTGACTTCGGCTCAGGTCATGATCTCACAGTTCATGGGTCTGAGCCCCATGTCAGGCTCTGTGCTGACAGCTCAGAGCCTGGAGCCTGCTTCAGATTCTGTGTCTCCCTCTTTCTCTGCTCTTCCCCTGCTCACACGCTGTCTCTCTGTCTCAAAAATAAATAAAGATTAAAAAGAAATTAAAAAAAAAAGATTCTCTCTTTCTCTTCCTATGCACTTCTCCCTACTTGCATGCTTTCTCTCAAGAAAAAAAAAATAAAAGAAGATCCACCAGAGAGACCAGGGGATTTCAATGTATAATAATCATCACAAGTGGCCCTAATAATCAGGCTGGTTTGGGAAACTGCTGTAGGAATATTTGAGATTAGGGCAGTGATACACAAATTTGACTGTTCATTGGAATCAACTGAAGTGCTTTACAAACATCAATGTCTGGATCCCACCTCCCAAAGTAGCTGATTTATTTGATCTAGAATTTTGCCTGCGTATTAGGAGTTTTATAATTGTCTCATGATTTCTAACATGCAGCTAATTTTGAAGGGTAGGTAGGGGAAGATGAGGATGAATGAAAACAAGTTTGGAGGAAGAAGAGGAAAATATACTTGTTTCATACTTCTGTGGCCTCTATTATAGTGAAGAAGTAAAATGCTTTATCATCTGTTGAACGTGAAGGTGTGTAAGTGGCATGTTGGACTTGGGGAAAGAAGTAAAGGGAATGAATGGGAATATGAAATGTAAGAGCACTAAAGATGTTGCTGAAATGATACCCTTTTTCAGCAGAGGCAACTATTTAGAAATAGAGTGGCTGGTTGACTCTGTATCTGGTGCTGGCTTAACAGGGAAAATATAGCAGTGTGACCAGGTCAAAGAGAATTGAGGGACTTGGAGAGATTAACATCATTTAAGGAGGAATGGTTATCTGAGAACTGTTGTGAGTAGTAAGTCATAATTTCACTTTAGGATCTTGGAAACTCAGCCTCAAAGAAGAGCCACTGAAATTACTTGCCCAGGTGGGCTGGAAATGAAAAGAGATTAGGTTTTGAGATATGGGATTGCCTAGGGAGGCAAAGGGCTTGAACTCTAGATTTATCAAACCAGGCTCTTTGACTTACTAGTTGTGTAACCTTGGGCAAATTATTTAACCCGTGGAAGCCTTGACTTCTTCATCTGTAAGATGGGGATAATAATACTTGTTAGAAAACTACATGAACAAGGCAGTGGTCAACAATGTCACTCTTCAGGAAAGTCCAATAGGATAAGAAATAAAGAGAAAGCTTTGAATTGGTGAATAAAATGATTATTGGTGATCAGTTTCAACATTTGGTGAGGGTAGGAGTCACATTCCAATGGGCTGCAAAAGAAAGTCATGAACTAGAGAGTCAAGAAGTTTGATGAAGAGAAAGAGATAATTAAAGGTAAATTTAGGAAAAAGCATGGTCTATGGAATACTTACAGTTATCTTTGTCATGATTAAATTAAATGATGAATACAAAGCATTTAACCCAGTAGACACACA
The DNA here is from genome assembly GCF_022837055.1 of Prionailurus viverrinus. Taxonomy (NCBI): domain Eukaryota; kingdom Metazoa; phylum Chordata; class Mammalia; order Carnivora; family Felidae; genus Prionailurus; species Prionailurus viverrinus. The sequence goes on along the minus strand of NC_062571.1, from coordinate 37,485,212 downwards.
GTACTCACTGAAAGCGATCCCTCATTATTATTATTACTACTGCTGTTACTGATACCAGTTTTGTGGATGATAACCCCTGGTTTGGGGAAATAAGAATATCATATGTTTTATGGGTTTGGTGCTTGTGTTGACTAAATGAAAATTTTAGGAAATGTGGTCTGAAGTGATGGAGTGGTGAAATCATGATGGGTAAGGTAGCTATAGAGGTCACAAGCCTATTAGGCAATATTCTGCTATTTTGTTGTCATGTTTGCTGCTAAAATGGGGTTCCATGATGTCTACTTATAACTATATCTAAAACTGGGGGCCATTCTAAAACTTGTTTGATGAAAGCTGCCTTTATATTTGTATCATGTTTTTGTGCAACTCCTCTGTTTATCTAACTGAACTACTCAATCATGTAGACTAAAATGCTGCCAGGAATGGGGAGAGTGAGAGCAAGAGTGAGAAAACTGTCCCAGAAAAGTCTAAATAAGAGAAAGCATTAGAGAAAATCAGAAATAATAGCTTTCATTACTGGTCCTGAGCCCTGCTTGGCACGTGTCTATATCCTATAGATAATGCATTCTAGCATCTAGAAAAAGAAACCAATGCTACAGATGCTGTGCTGTATGGAAGGTCAGGGATCTAGAAAATATTCAAAGTGGGCATTTCTTAGAAGGGTCTGGTATACTTAGTAAACAGGGGAAAACATCTTACAACCTATCCTAGGGACAAGCATGCAAAAGCCTATTTATTTCTGCAAATAGAGCAGAACCAACCACCAAAACAATGGTCTCCACAGTTTTGGAAGAAAGGCTTAATGGAGCACTTGGTTTCAAATAACAACCCCAGTGAGCCAGATCTATTTTGGAGGCCCTTGGATCACTGAGAAGTAGAATTATTATAGTGACTTTTAGTTGGCAAGACTAGATCCAGTGAACAGAGGTTGAAGGGAGGGAGATGTCAGTTTAACATAAGAAAAAAATAAGCTGCTTAGGAAATAGTGTTTTTTTTTAAATTTGCATTTGGAGATCCACAAAACAAAATGAATAACCAATTGCAGGGATCTTTTGGAGCAATTTAAACATCAATAGGATATTAGACTTTCAAAATCCCTTCTGAATCTGACATGTTACTTTTGATGTTTTAAAAACATCAGAGCCATGTTTAATACTCATACGCTAGGAGGAACTTAACTCTTCCCTGGAGCAAGTCAAGACTCGGTTGGTCAAAGCTCTTCCTGACCAGATAACAGGATATAGAAGAATTCTGGAAAAAAGTTGTAAAGAGATCATTTTTGGGAAGAGAGGCTTCCATTTATGTCTACTGGGACATATTCTATTTGAGAATATACTACAGACTTTAAAAGTTATCTCATTCCATTTTCACTGGAGAACCAAGGGGTAAGTCTATAATCCCCATTTGTTGAATGAAGATATGGCAGAATTAGAGTAGTTAAATAAATTGTGGGTGATCACACATCTAGAAAACCAGTACTTAAAACCAGATTTATTTTATTCCACAGTTGGGCTCTTATCACTGCATTCTACTTTTCTCAGCTTCTGTCAGTTACCAGCTGCATGATTTGGGGTATATACTCACACGACCTCAAAATTTTTGTCTTTGATTATAACATTGTAGTGTTGTTGTACAATATTACATGGGGAGCTTTTGGGTAGTTGAAAATAGTAGCTGCTACCTACATCCACACAAGCCATATAACCTGTAAAAATAATACAGAAAAAAAGAAGAACAAATAAAATCACACAAAACCCACAATTTTGGAATAAATACATCACAGAGAGTTACCAAATTTCAAAACAATTACAAAAGTAAAAATTGCCAAATCCCAGTGAGCTTTCATTCATAGTCCCACCAAAGTCTGTTTGTGATAAGGAAGGGCAGTTTGAGGAAAAGCTATAAGAAAAAGAGAAGATAGGAGTTAAACTGGACATAAAGTTTTCTAAAACCACAGCCAGAAAGACAAAGTTCACGTTATGTGTGAAAACACTAAAAATGTTTATTGATACATCTGATTATTGATCACAAAAATTGGTGCTTAAAAGCACACACAATTGGAAATGATAGTTTTTGAAAGGCATGACTTCAGAGAAGAAGGTACAAAAAAGAAGGGAGAGAATCCCCTTGATGATTGAATGGTGAAGGAGAAAAGAAGCCAAATGGAAAAATGTAAGTTTTTTCCAGAGAAGAAACAAATTTAAATAAATAAATAAATAAATGTGGACATAGAATATCTCCCCACATCATATGGGTGTATACACATGCACACACACACACACACACACACACATACACACACACACACTCCACTAAGGAATTGGACTTTGCTATCCTGGCAGAAGAGAGCAGCACAGAATTAGAAATCTAAATATCAACAAATCTTAGAAAACCACGAAAGACAATATATTCAAAGTTATAAAAAAATCAGAAAACAAGAGTCAATATGTCTCAGTTGCTGAAAAATTCTCTCTTAAAAAAAAAACAAAAGGAAAAGATAAAATCATGAAGAAAAATCCCTACAAGATCACTTTGCAAGGTTAATTAAGTACACAGGCAAAGATCATTTGGGAATATAACAAATCAACTTGAATGATAAATTCAAAAAACAAAAAATGGAAATAGGTTAAAAAATAAAAGGAAAAAACCGAAAGGACAGTTTATTGAACCAAAGAAAGAAAAGGTAAAAATAATCAAAATCATTTCAGAAAGGAATACTAAATTATAAGATTCTAGGTGAAAAAAATTAAAAAAACATTTCATGAACTGTATTCCATAAAGATAGGAAGTAGCCAAGATCATGGAAATGAGGTAAAGGAAGGAGAAAAAAGTCAGAGAAAAAGTGTTAGTGATGGGAGACAGGCAAAGAAGAAAGAACATTCATATAATTGGAGGCTCAGACTAAGAAAAGGAAACTAATGGAACATACCTAATGTTTAAAACTTTAATTCAATATTATTTTCCAGAAATAAAAGAAAACTTGAATCTATATCTTGAAAGGACTCATCCTTGGGAAATCAACCCTGGATGATCAACACTGAGATACATCATTTAAAACTACTGAACCTCAAAAATGAGGGAAAAATCATTGAGCCTTCATGAACACACACACACACACACACACACACACACACACTGATAATAGAGAATATTCCTTCTTCTAAAATACTCATGGATTGTAACAAAATTTAGCCTATATTAAGTCACAAAGAAACCAGCAATAATTTTCATAAAGTAGAAATTTAAATATAACTCATCATTATGCAAAAAACACTTAGATACCATTAAGAAAAAAAAAAACCTTCTACGTGGAATTGGAAAACAACCCTGTATAAAGGAAAATACACATCGAAAACAATTAGAAAAAATTAATGGTAATGAAAACACTGCTTATCAGAATCTATGGGTATATATAAAGTAACGATTGCAAGGAACTGCATAGCCACAGTAATCTTATACATAAAAATGAAACAATGAAAGTAAGGAAATACTTGACAAAAGTATTAAAGGGGCTCCTTTGTGGCTCAGTTAGTTAAGTGTCCAACTTCAGCTCAGGTCATAGTCTCATGGTTTGTGAGTTCAAACACTGCCTCGGGCTCTGTGCTGATGGCTCAGAGCCTGGAGCTTGCTTCAGATTCTGCATCTCCCTCTCTCTCTGCCTCTCCCCTGCTTGCTCTCTCTCTCTCTTAAAAATAAATAAGCATTAAAAAAATTTTTTTTAAGTATTGAAAAGTCAGAAGAAAATAAAAGAAAGCACAAAGAAGAAAATACCAAAGATAAAAACAGAAGTTACTGGTAGGGAATGGGTAATAGCCTGGAGAGAAACTACTCTGTGGCATAGGTTCATGGGGAAGGATGATAGTTGAGGGGCGGAGGCAGGAGCATGGAGAGAAGCTCTGGTCATCCCAGAGCCCCTGACGTAAATACAAGGTAATGCTAAGGAATCAATTTTTTTAAATATTTATTTATTTTTTAGAGACAGAGAGAGAGCATGAGTGGGGGAGGAGCAGAGAGAGAGGGAGACACAGAATCTGAAGCAGGCTCCAGGCTCTGTCTGAACTGTCATCACAGAGCCCGATGTGGGGCTCCAACTCATGAACTGTGAGATCATGACCTGAGCCGAAGTCAGATGCTTAACCGACTGAGCCACCTAGGCTCCCCAGTGCTAAGGAATTTAAAGCTGCAGTGCATTATAAGTAACACTAGAAACAGAAAAACCCAAACCCAGCCCATGCCCTAACTAGATTGGCTAAACCCCTACACTAATGGCCTGAGAGAGGAAGTTTGCCTATTGCCAGGCATAAAACTATCTCAGCTCAGCTGTCTACTGGTCTACAATGTCTGCCACTTGATCAAACACAGTAAGAGGCTAAAAAGCAAGAACATGCATTCATTGACAAGAGACAAAATAATTGAAAGAATCAGACTCAAAAGCGAACCAGATGTTGGAAACATCAGACAGGGAATTAAACACAACTATGGTTAATACGTTAAAGTCTCCAGGGAAATGGTGGACAACATTCAGAAATAATAAACAGGTGGCTAATTTTGAAGAAAGCAACTATAAGAAAAATCCATATGGAAATCCTATATAAATAAAATACCTGATATTTTATACCTGATAAATAAAATAAAAATAAATACCTGATAACAGATATAAATAAAAATAAAATACCTGATAACAGATATAAATAGTTCTTTTGAGGGGCTTATCACTAGACTGGACATGGCTGTGGAAAGAATCAGTGAATTTGAAGATAGGACAATAGAAATTTCCCAAGCTGAAATACAAGGGGAAAAACAAATGGACGTACAGAGCACAGCATCCCAGAACTGTGAAACTGTCAAATGATCTAATGTTGAGAATAGAAAAAAGAGATATAATTAATATATCAAAATTCTGTTTTTGAAAAAAAAAATCAAATACATATGTCACTAGCAAGAATAGAAAATAGGGACACGTGAGAAAGATATAGAAGCCAACATGAAGAGGCTCCTAATGGCCAAATGTGGGAAATTTTGAGGAACAAAATAAATGACACTAATCAATTATAATCCACAGATTAAAATAATAACTCATGGGGTGCCTGGGTGGCTCAGTCCGTTGAGTCAAGCTCTTAGTTTTGGCTCAGGTCATGATCTCAGGGAGTTCAAGCCCCACATCGAGCTCTGAGCTAACAGTGTGAAGCCTGCTTGGTATTCTCTCTCTCTCTCTCTCTCTCTCTCTCTCTCTGCCCTTCTCCCATTCTCTCTTTCTCTCTCTCTTTCAAAATAAATAAATTAATTAAAAAATATATTTTAAAAATTGTTTTAATAATAATTCATAGCCTAATACTGATAGTTATATACTGATACTAATATAAATGTATAAGTGGATGTATAAATTAAATATTACAGTGATAATTGTTTCAGGCAAGAATCATCCATGCATGCTAAAATTAGTAAGTGGAAGTATGTTGGGAAACAGGATATTTACATGGTTTCAAAATATCTCCATATGATATACCTGTTAATTACAAATAAAAAAGGAATAAACCACAGTGAGGATAACTAGCATGTATTACCTTAACAAAGTCATGTTATTATCAGCAGTAACAGCATAGATCAAGTGCTTTCTGATATGTACATAGAGAAGGACACAGCATCAGTTTTTCAGTATCCTTGGCAAAAATTTAAATCAGAATGTAGTCATGCGGAGACATCACACAAACTCAAACTGAGAATCAGTGTACAAAATAAATGGCTAGCGTTCTCCAAAGTGCTAAAGCAAAGAGAAATGGAGGAACTATCTCCGATTGGAGGAGACACTAACTTAAGAAATAATAGCTAAATGCAACATGGTATCCTGTACTGAATCCTGGACCAAAGAATGGGGCATTAGTGGAACAACTGGTGATACTCAAATAAGATATGTAGATTAAATGAGAGTAGCATATTAATAATGTTGTATCAATCGTGATCAGATTTAACTGCTGTGGATTCTGGGTGAAGGATATTTGAAAAGTTTTTTGGCACCTTTTTCGTAAGTCTGGAATTATTTTAAAATGACAAGTTGTTAAAATGTTTAGAGTTAAAAAAATAAAGTGGTTAAAACAGCAGCCTGTTGGGATATTTCTTGTCAATGGACTTTCTACACACACATCTAACCATGTTTCTCCCTTGCTCAAAACCTTCTAAGCCTGTGGCCTTCCTTACCTGGTCCCTGCTAGCCTCTTGTTGTTCCTAATACCTATCCGCGACTCACGTCACTGTGAGTTCTGTGAACACATCAGCCTTTCTCAAGTCCATGGGTCTCAAGGACCCCTATCTGTGAGCTCAAAGGAACAGTGCTGGATCTAGTGAATCAGATGTCCAGAACAAGTGGTTTTTTGAATACCTCCCTCTTCTAAATGATGTAACTGAATTTTCAGTTGAAATATATATTAATGAATAGTAATCATCACTTTCCTGGTTTGTTCACTAGCTTAAAAATACACAACTGCAAAAATAAAATAAAATAAACATTTAAAAAAAAAAAAAAAAAAAAAAAAAAAAAAAAAAAGGGGCGCCTGGGTGGCGCAGTCGGTTGAGCGTCCGACTTCAGCCAGGTCACGATCTCGCGGTCCGGGAGTTCGAGCCCCGCGTCGGGCTCTGGGCTGATGGCTCAGAGCCTGGAGCCTGTTTCCGATTCTGTGTCTCCCTCTCTCTCTCTGCCCCTCCCCCGTTCATGCTCTGTCTCTCTCTGTCCCAAAAATAAAATAAAATAAACATTTAAAAAAAAAAAAAAATACACAACTGACCATTTTAAAAAAATAAATGCCAATTTAAAAGATATTTACAAAATCTGTAAGATATTTCAGGTATGAATTAGAATCTTTCCTTACCTGTAAAAACACTGTTATGACTCACAGTTTGCCTAAGTACCTCCAGACCTGTGATCTTTCCAATTATTGTGTTATCATTGCTCATTATGAATCTCCTGTTTAAATGAGGTTGGAGACAGTCTGCATCTTAAGTGAGTTTGTCTGGACCATGATGGACTTACCCCAGAAACGAAAGAGTGTAGTCAGTCTGCATCAGGGTGGGGAGTGACCCCATAACTGAGATTTCTCAGAATTAATTTCCATGTAGAACAGAATGTTTCTTAAAGGACAGGTGACAAAAATGTGCTGATTTCTTGTTTACATGTATGTATTATTCAAACTCAACAATAAGTCCAGCAATCATTTAAAACTTAGATGAAGAGAGAATTTGGGGAAGAAGGAGAATTTTATCACTGACACTGTTGAGAATTTATTATCATATGGTGATAGTAAAATACGTCCAGAGGCGCCTGCGTGGCTCAGTTGGTTAAGTGTCTGACTTCGGCTCAGGTCATAATCTCACAAGCCCTGCATCAGGCTCTGTGCTGACAGCTCAGAGCCCAAAGCCTGCTTCCGATTCTGGGTCTCCCTCTCTCTCTCTGCCTCTCCCCGCTTGCACTCTGTTTCTCTCTTGAAAATAAATAAAGCATTTAAAAAATTAAAGTAAGTCTGAGTCTTATTTGGTTCTATTTTTTTTTTTAATGTTTTTATTTATTTTTGAGACAGAGAGAGACTGAGCATGAGCAGGGGAGGGGCAGACACAGAATCGGAAGCGGGCTCTGTCAGCACAGAGACCGTCGCAGGGCTCCAACTCACAGAGTGTGAGATCATGGCCTGAGCTGAAGTCGGACGCTCAACCGACTGAGCCACCCAGGTACCCCATGATTCTATTATTATTTTTAATTCATCCCTTTGTTGCCTGCTCCTGACTGCTCTCCCCCCACCCTGCTTTTGCAACACTGCCTCATAGAACCCTGTGTTTCCTTCCTTCATTAGACCTACCACTCTGCTTTGTAATGGTTTACTGAAATATCCTCATAGCATAGGATATTGTGAGCTCTTTGGCAGCAGAGTCCATGCTTTATTTATTCAGTTCTACATCCCCCACACCTGATGCGTAACAGATTCTCAATAACTGTTTGGGGGGGGGGGGGATGACTCCGTGAACACATGCAAACAAGAAGCAGGCCAAGATCCTTACATATATACCCCTGGCAAAGGTAAAAAACCTCCAGCTTTAGCGGCGCCCAGAGTCATAAAACTTGCCAACTGGAGTCCGTGCAGATTTCTGGTGAAGTGAAGGAACTGGTCTCAACCAAAGGGCCAAGCTTTATTATCTGTTCGGCAAATGCTGAAGGAGTGCGAGGTGGTGAAGGACTTGAAATTGGTATCAGACATGATGGGGTTATGTCCCACCTGTGCCACTTCATGACAAACAAATTTGTTTTACAAACGAATGTGTGTAAAACATTTACAAATGTTTGTAAAATTGCTTGACTTCCCTGAGCCTCGGTTTCATCATCAGTAACAGGGGGCAGAATCCCTACACGACATCGGGTTCCTGTGGTATTTAAATTAAAGGCCTCTGTTGTCACGTGTCTGGCACAGAGTCTACCCGCGGTGGGAGCTCAGTAAATGATGGTTAGCACCCCATTCTCCTCTTTCTCTCTCATGACGGACGCTCAGACACACTCCAAATTCATCTCCACTATATTTATAAAACCCAAAAAAGTCTTCCACGTAGCTTGACATTTCTCTTAAGATAGGAAACAGTACAATTCGGAGATGTGGCAGTTGTAAATATTTGTCATCAGTTACAAGAAGAGTCAGTCCTGGAACCCCAGGTTTCCCTTCATGCTGTCAGGGCCATCCAGGGTGCACAATGGGTGGCTGACAGAGCAATTGGAGAATTGTCTCCTAAGGCCCTGCTGGAGCTCTGCATAATACCAATTGAGGGCCATGGAGCCCCAAAGCCAGAATTAACCAGCACATTCTTCTCTCCTTTCAGTAGATACTTAATTGGTGCCTGTTAATCAACCTGACTGGCTTCCAATAATCACAACTTATTTTCCAACTTGACAAGACATGCTTAGGGGGAGAGGAAAAGAGAAGCACACAGGGAGATAGGTAGAGCAATGGATAGATAATCAACATTTTTAATTGAATTTCAGGTTTGAGTTTAAGCCTCTCGTTGGAGAGTCTTTATTGGATCTATCATTAGCAGAATAATTCTCTCATTTTCTCATTATTTTTAAATTGAACAGCAAAAGAAAAGTGTAATGTCTGAGCACATGTGTTTCTTGGGAAAATTAACTGAAATGCTGGAAGTGATCATTGAATCCAGGGCCACCTAACAGAACTTTCTGCAATGCTGAAAATATTCTATTCTGTATTATATAATATGGTAGCTATTAGTCACATGTGGCTATTGAGTACTTACAATGTGGAGAGTGCAAGTGAGAACCGAATCTTTCGTTTTAATTTTAATTAACTCAAATTTAAGTAGTCATATATGGCTGGTGACTACTTAATGGACAGCACAGATAAGAGATGCCAGTAAAAGGAAAGTCCACTGCTCTCAGAGTGTTGGGGTTGACCTTGCATTGCTCTAAGGCTGCCTGACTCCGTACTTCGAACTTTCTTGCATACTCCTGTCCTGCTTGTGTTCCTCCAAGTTATCTTTAAATTGCTTCTACCGAATTCTAGCTATTACTTACTAATGTCTACTTTGTATGTTGTCGTCTGCCTGGTTTTCTAAGGCCTCTGCAGTTGGTTTTCCTTATTTCCTGCCCTGCACCCATTTCCTTTTACATAACGGCTTCCTAATTTTCTTTGGGGAACCACTTTTTCTCTTTCCTTACACACAATTCAGGTGGTTTGGGCAGAGCTGACTCCATCCTGAAACTCTTGGAATACACACTGTGAGCAGGCCAAGCAAGCACTGCATCCCTCTGGCCTCCATAACTGGTGCAGAGATTAACAAACAGATGGCACAAACCTATGTGTGGTGGAGACTCTCATGGAATCCTTTGCTGGTGTCATTATAAATGTGGAACTCCCTTTCCCTTGGGACTGCTGAGCTAATAAAATGAAAACACGGAGTGCCGGGAACCATTTGCCACCATGTAGAGATGAGTTTAACATAGAGGAGAATACAATTAAAATTATTGAAGGATATTTCTGATGACATTGCCTTTCGACACCTGGATCCAGGCATGTCTGAAGATATGGACGCTAATAAGTTACTTTCTTATCTTCCTCGCTCCCTTCTGTCTTCTGTTTTCTTTTTCTTTCTTTCTTGTTTTTTTTCCTTAAATATATTTGAGCTGTGGTTCAGGTAAAAAAGGTTCTGACTAATCTATGGCTTCTGTAAGGAGCCTTCTACAAATCTGTGCCCTCCTTACATCTCTTTTGATTTCTTAGTGCTACCATAAATGCACCCTCTGTTGGATTCAAACACATATCCCCAATTCCACCTCTCTGTGTCTTTGCTTTTGCTATCTTTTCCATGCCAAATATAACATACTTTCTTTTATTCTTTCCAATTACTCTTCTGGGTTCCTAATCCAGGGTAAAGCTCATCTCTGCCTGCCTTTTATGGCTCCTCACTCTGTGTTCTCTGAGTTCGTGACCAGAACTGCAGCCAAGTTCACTCTTCTGTGCTCACTGTGCTCTGTGAATTTGGTCTTTACTTGCCAACAAGTCTTAGAGGCTCGCTGAGGGCAGACACTACATTCAGTCCATTTTTATTTCTTGCATATCACCTCTCTCAGGGCCTAGTGCAGCAAGGCTCAAAAATTCTGATGGACTGATGGATTTATTGACAGAAAGCACATATTTTGCAAACACTGCTTTCTGAATGCGTAAGAAGGCAGATGGTGTGAGAGATGAGCTTGAAAGAAAACAACTAAAGCTTACTAAAAATAGATGAACGACCTTTTGTTTATTTTTACACCACCTTTTGTTTATTTTTACATTTTTGTGGAAATTTCACTCACACACTCAGTCTGGAGTAGTATTCTTTGTTCAGAATTGGCTTATGTCTTTTTCCAGGCCTAAAACTAGTAGAAAATTGAAGAGAGATAATTATAGCTACGATTCAAGAAGCCAACCATCAAGGCCTGAGGCAATAAAAGTTTAAGACAATCTACAGTCCATTTGTCTCCCGAAGGAAGATACTATCATCCAACCCGAATGTGTTTACAGAAAAGACCACTCAGTGTTCCCAAATAAAAGCAATGAGGAATAGAAGAAAAGATAAAGGCATTGTCTCTGTCCTCAGGGCGTCCCAACCTCCTTAGATGGAAAAGTTAACATTTCGGAGATAACAGTGAACAAGATAAGGCAATATATAATGAACTCTGTGGGATAGATCAGTGGTGTAGAATTTAAGAGATGTTGGAAATCACTTGGGGTTGCAGGAGTCACTGAAATTTTCTTAGAGAAGGTATGACTGTGTTTTGAAGAATAGATAAGAACTGAATGAACAGAGAGAAGACATTAAATGGGCATAAAAAAGAGAAAATTTAAAGAAATAAAATGTTAGCTTTTTTAAATTTAATAAGAGAGGTTCAGATATCTTCTATTTCATGGTTTTGACTGACAGCCACTTTTAAATGCTTTAAGAAACTAGAGGCAGGGAGGGAGCCAAGATGGCAGAAGAGCATGGAAGTTTTTTGTGTGTCTCGTGTCCATGAAATACAGCCAGACCAACACTAAGCCATCCTGCACACCTAGGAAACTGATCTGAGGATTAACACAACAATCAGCACAACCTGAACCACAGAATTCAGCAGGTACATGGCACAGAGAGGTGAACTTTGGGAGTGAGAAGCTGCTGAGGACAGGGAGGTGCTTTTGCATGTGGAGAGAGGATGGAGACAGTGGGGAGAATACGGAAAAAGCACCCCTCCCCAAAGGCAGCTGGAGAGAAAGTGGAAAATTGGAAACAGGTGCAGGGACTGAACTAAAAAGGGAGAAAGGAGAAAGGAGAAAGGAGAGGGTTTAAATTCCATTAAGACTGTAAACAAGGGGAGCGCAAAGTCTGCAACTCCACAGCTTGATACCTGGTGGTGCTCTGGTGGGAAGGGAGAATCCCCAGGAGCAGAGTGGGGTCTGGGACATTCTCAGGCCACATGGGGAAAAGCGGTTCCACTGCTGGAAGGAAATTTGGTAGAGGCTTGAGGCAACCTGGGCCCACTAGACCCCAGAGAATGGCCGCATTCGCTGGTGCTGGAACAAGGTCATTAAGGGTGAAGCCTGGTGCCAGATGTGTGTTGTGGTTTTCCATAATCCCTGAAACGCTGCTGCTACACTGTCTCGCAAACTTTTTTTGGGGTGGGCTTGCAACTGGCCGCAATCTCTGGGCTTTGGCAGCAGCATGGTCCCATGAATTTTCCTGGGTGCAGCTGACATTTGGCCATTGCTTGGTGAGACCCTACACAAAGGGGTGGAACAGGTCAAAGCCGCAGAAATAAGGGGCAGGGGAAAGCAGCCGCATCTGAGATAAAACTCAGGAGAGAGGTACTACCTGGGGCTGGGTAACGGACAGTGTAAAAGAGGGGACTGGACAGAAGCTTAAGACAAAGGACAGGTGCACGATTGCTGATCAGGGAGAACAGAGTTCTGATACTAGAGACTGGGTAGCTGGATGATGCCATTGTCCCCGCTCTGGCACATGCGCATGTGCATCTACAAGCGCCACAACAATCCACCCCAGTAGGCTAGCAGCGCCATCTAGTGGAGAATGGAGCCATTACACTGAGCCCCGCCCAACTGGAGCAACCTTGCTCTTCAAGAACACAAGTCTAGGGGCACCTGGGTGGCTCAGTCAGTTAAGCATCTGACTTCAGCTCAGGTCAGGATCTTGCAGTTTGTGAGTCTGAGACCTGCATAGGGCTCTGTGCTGACAGCTCAGAGCCTGGAGCCTGTTTGAGACTCTGTGTCTCCCTCTCTCTTCCCCTTCCCTGCTCATGCTCTGTCTCGCTCTGTCTCTCAAAAATGAATAAAAAAGAACACAAGTCTCACTGCCTGCTTAGTTTACGGACTATAAAGTGCTTCATAGTCTGACTTATAGGGGAAAACGAAGTAATTTCAGTCGTGTTTCAGTCTGCTAGCAGGTCCATCTATTCAATTTTCTTTCTTTTTTTTCCTTTTTTCTTTTTTTCTATTTTTCATTTCTTTTCTTTTTCTTGAATACAGAAGGAGAAAAAATTCATTTTTATTTTCACTATTTAGTAAAAATATTTTTCAATAATTTTTTACTATATTTTTTACTTTTGTATAAATTTTTTCAAATTCTGTTTTACTTCATCATTTTATTTTAGTCTACTACAGTGTATCTACTTCATCAAATTTTCAAACGATTTCCTTTTTTCTTTTTTCTCTTTTTTGTTTCTTTTTCTTGAATACAGAAAGAGAAAAAATTCATTTTTATTTTTGTTATTAAATTTTTTTCTTTAAATTTTTTTTCTACTATATTCTTTACTTTTTTGTAATTTTTTTCAAAATCTATTTTACCCCCATCATCTCATTTTAGTCTACTTCAGTGTATTCACTGTTTCAAATTTTCAAACAATTTCCTTTTTTCCCTTTTCTCTAATCTATCAAGCCACTTTCAACACCCAGACCAAAACACACCTAGGATCTAGCATCATCTATTCAATTTTGTGTGTGTGTGTTTTTAATTTTTTAGTTTTAATGTTTTTTTAATTTTAATTTTTTCTACCTCATAAATTCCTTTTCTCCCTTCAAAATGATGAAACGAAGGAATTCACCACAAAAGAAAGAGCACAAAGAAATGACAGCCAGGGATTTAACCAACACAGATACAAGCAAGATGTCTGAACCAGAATTTAGATTCACGATAATAAGAATACTAGCTGGAGTCGAAAATAGATTAGAATCCCTTTCTGCAGAGATAAAAGAAGTAAAAAATAGCCAGAATGAAATTAAAAATGCTATAACTGAGCTGCAATCATGGATGGATGCAGCAGTGGCAAGGATGGACAAGGCAGAACAGAGAATCAGTGGTACAGAGGATGAACTTATGGGGAATAATGAAGCAGAAAAAAGAGGGAGATTAAGGCAAAAGAGCACGATTTAAGAATTAGAGAAATCAGTGACTCATTAAAAAGGAACAGCATCAGAATCATAGGGGTCTCAGAAGAAGAAGAGAGAGAGACAGGGGTAGAAGGGTTATGTGAGCAAATCATAGCGGAAAGCTTTCTTAAACTGGGGAAAGACACACACATCAAAATCTAGGAAGCACAGAGGATTCCCATTACAGTCAACAAAAACTGGTCATGAACAAGGCATATCATAGTCAAATTCGCAAAATACTCCAGAAATGAGAGAATCATGAAAGCAGCAAGGGAAAAAAAGTCCTTAACCTACAAGAGAAGACAGATCAGGTTTGCAACAGACCTATCCACACAAACCTGGCAGGCCAGAAAGCAGTGGCAGGATATATTCAGTGTGCTGAATCAGAGAAATATGCAGCCAAGAATCCTTTATCCAGCAAGGCTGTCATTCAAAATAGAAGGAGAGATTAAAAGTTTCCAAGACAGGGGCGCCTGGGTGGCACAGTCGGTTAAGCGTCCGACTTCAGCCAGGTCACGATCTCGCGGTCAGTGAGTTTGAGCCCCGCGTCAGGCTCTGGGCGGATGGCTCGGAGCCTGGAGCCTGTTTCCGATTCTGTGTCTCCCTCTCTCTCTGCCCCTCCCCCGTTCATGCTCTGTCTCTCTCTGTCCCAAAAATAAATAAAAACGTTGAAAAAAAATTTAAAAAAAAAAGTTTCCCAGACAAACAAAAATTAAAGGAGTTTGTGACCACTAAACCAGCCCTGCAAGAAATTTTAAGGGGGACTCTCTGAGGGGAGAAAAGATGAAAATATAAAAAAAAAAACAAATAAATGAAGACCAAAAGCAACAAAGATTAGAAAGGACCAGAGAACACCACTGGAAACTCCAACTCCCCAAGCATCATAATGGCAATAAATTCATATCTTTCAGTACCCACTCTAAACGTCAATGGACTCAATGCTCCAAACAAAAGACATAGGGAAACAGAATGGATAAGAAAACTAGATCCATCTATATGCTGTTTACAAGAGACCCAGTTTACACCTAAAGATACCTTCAGATTGAAACTAAAGGGATGGAGAACCATCTATCATGCTAATGGTCAACAAAAGAAAGCCGGAGTAGCCATACTAATATCTGATAATCTAGACTTTAAAATAAAAACTGTATCAAGAGATGCAGAAGGAAATTATATCATAATCAAGGGGTCTATCCACAAGGGAGACCTAACAATTGTAACATTTATGCGCCAAATGCGAAAGCACGCAAATATATAAATCAATTAATCACAAACATAAAGAAACTCATCGATAGTAATACCATAATAGTAGGAGACTTCAACTCCCCACTCACAGCAATGGACAGATCATCTAATCAAAAAATCAACAAGAAAACAATGGCTTTGAATGACACATTGGACCAGATGGACTTAACAGATATATTCAGAACATTTCATCTTAAAGCAATAGAATATACATTCTTCTCCAGTGCACATGGAACGTTCTCCAGCATAGACCACATACAGGGACACAAATCAGTCCTCAATAAGTACAAAAAGATCGAGATCATACCGTGCATATTTGCAGACCACAATGCTATGAAACTCGAAATCAACCACAAGAAAAAATTTGGAAAGGTAACAAATACTTGGAGACTGAAGAACATCCTACTACAGAATGAATGGGCTAACCAAGCAGTTAAAGAGGAAATTAAAAAGTATATGGAAGTCAATGAAAATGATAACACCACAACCCAAAACATCTGGGATGAAGCAAATATGGTCATAAGAGGAAAGTGTATAGCAATCCAGGCCTTCCTAAAGAAGGAAGAAAGAGCTCAGATACACAACCTAACCTTATGCCTTAAAGAGATGGAAAAGGAACAGCAAATAAAACCCCAAAACAGCAGAAGACAGGAAATAATAAAGATTAGAGCAGAAATTAATGCTATCGTAACCAAAAAAACACACAAAAAAACAGTAGAGCAGGTCAATGAAACCAAAAGCTGGTTCTTTGAAAGAATTACCAAAACTGATAAGCCACTAGCCAGTTTGATCAAAAAGAAAAAAGGAAAGAACCCAAATAAATAAAATCAAGAATGAAAGAGGAGAGATCACAATGAACACAACAGAAATAAAAACAATAATAAGAGAATATTATGAGCAATTCTATGCCAATAAAATGGGGAATCTGGAAGAAATGGACAAATTCCTAGAAACATATACACTACCAAAACTGAAACAGGAAGAAATAGAAAATTTGAACAGACCCATAACCAGTAAGGACATCGAATTAAATCAAAAAACTGCCAAACAAGAGTCCAGGACCAGATGGCTTTCCAGGGGAATTCTACCAAACATTTAAGGAAGCGTTAACACTTATTCTATTGAAGCTGTTACAAAAAATAGAAATGGAAGGAAAACTTCCAAACTCATTCTATGAAGCCAGCATTACCTTGATTCCAAAACCAGGCAGAGACCCCACTAAAAAGGAGAACTATAGATCAATTTCCCTGATGAACATGGATGCAAAAATCCTCAACAAGATATTAGCCAATCAGATCCAACAATACATTAAAAAAATTATTCACCAGGACCAAGTGCCATTTATACCTGAGATGCAGGGCTGCTTCAATACCTACAAAACAAGTAACGTGATTCATCACATCATTAAAAAAAAAGGACAAGAACCATATGATCCTAAATAGATGCAGAGAAAGCATTTGACAAAATACAGCATCCTTTCTTCATAAAAACCCTTGAGAAAATAGGGATGGAAAGATCATACCTAGAGAACATAAAACCCATATATGAATGACCCAACGCTAATATCATCCTCAATGGGGAAAAACTGACAGCTTTGCCCCAAGGTCAGGAACAATGCAGGGATGTCCACTCTCACCACTGTTATTCAACATAGTATTGGAAGTCTTAGCCTCTGCAATCAGACAACACAAAGAAATAAGAGGCATCCAAATCGGCCAGCAGGAGGTCAAACTTTCACTCTTCGCAGATGACATGATACTCTATATGGAAAACCCTAAAGGTTCCACCAAAAAACTGCTAGAACTGATTCATGAATTCAGCAAAGTTCCAGAATATAAAATCAATGCACATAAATCTGTTGCATTCCTATACACCAACAATGAAGCGACAGAAAGAGAAATCAAGGAATCGATCCCATTTACAGTTGCACAAAAAACCATAAAATACCTAGGAATAAATCTAACCAAAGAGGTGAAAAATCTATACACTGAAAACTTATGAGCGAAATGAAGAAGACACACAAAAAAATGGAAAAAGATTCCATGCTCCTGGATAGGAGAACAAGTATTGTTAAAATGTCGATACTACCCAAAGCAATCTACATATTCAATGCAATGCCTATCAAAATAACACCAGCATTCTTCACAGAGCTAGAACAAATAATCCTAAAATTTGTATGGCACCAGAAAAGACCCCGAATAGCCAAAGCAATCTTGAAAAAGAAAACCAAAGCAGGAGGCATCACAATCCCAGACTTCAAGCTATACTACAAAGCTGTAATCATCAAGACAGTATGGTACTGGCCCAAGAACAGACACTCAGATCAATGGAACAGAATAGAGAACCCAGAAACGGACCCACAAACATATGGCCAACTAATCTTTGACAAAGCAGCAAAGAATATCCAATGGAATAAAGACAGTCTCTTCAGCAAGTGGTGCTGGGAAAACTGGATGGCGACATGCAGAAGAATGAACCTGACCACTCTCTTACACCATTCACAAAAAATAAACTCAAACTGGATGAAAGACCTAAACGTAAGACAGGAAGCCATCAAAATCCCCGAGGAGAAAGCAGGCAAAAACCTCTTTGATCTTGGCGGCAGCAACTTCTTACTCAACACGTCTCCAGAGGCAAGGGAAACAAAAGCAAAAATGAACTACTGGGACCTCATCAAAATAAAAAGCTTCTTTCTGCACAGCAGAAATTTAAAATTTTCCAGATGCTCAGTAGAGACTCCGTATTTGAAAGACAAAATCTTGGGGTCAGGGTGGAGGATAGAGGACCATATACTTTTGTGAGCTTTAGTCCAGGAGTCCCACTGAGCTCTCAGGGTATACATTGGAGAAAAATTTCCTTGTGTTTAGGGTGGGAGGGTGGTGGCAAGGAGAGTGAGGAAGAAACCATTTGAAATACCCCCCAGAATATTCCACTCTCCTAAACAAATCCTTCCCTAAAAGTAAGCTATTTTGTGCCCCTATGAATGATGGTATATACAAACTATGTACGGTAACAGATGTTAACTAGAATTATTTTGGTAATCATTTGATAGTATATACAAATATAGAATCATTATGTTGCACACCTGAAACTAATATAACGTTTAATTATATTAGGCTTTAATATAATTACACGAAAGAAAGAAAGAAAGAAAGAAAGAAAGAAAGAGTTACAAAAAAGAAAAGAAATTATTTTACCAGAACCTAATGACTTGGGTTTACAAGAAACTAACTGACCTGGAAGAAGGAAAATACCCAACTCCAGGCCCCTCTAGCCTTCAACACAGGAGAATGGAAATGTCTGAATGCAGCTCTCCTGACTTCACAGCCCAGGACACAGGTTCACTAAAACAAAGGGAATTAATTACAGAACTATAGAATGCCCCCAGACCCCCATTTGCCACTATGTCAGTCAGGTTCCTATATGAGAGTGCTTTATAGGTAACAGAAACTGAAGGTTCACACTTGAATTAAGAAGTCTCTCAGGAAACCCAAAGTTATCAGGGAAGGTAAAAATAAGAATACTAGCAACAATTTTAGCTTCTGCTACCCACAGCTACAGCAAACAACAAATGCAGCCTAACTTCCAGCCATATAAACACACAAATCCACCCTAATGGCCTATTTACCGGTTTCTTTGACCCAGTATATCACATCTGACTTTCAACAAAAAATTATAAGACACACTAAAAGGTAAAACACAGTTTTAAGAGACAAAGCAAGCATTAGAGCCAGACTCAGCCAAGGCAGAGATTTAGAATTACCAGACAAGGAACTTGAAATAACTCTGATTAATACTCTATGGTTCTGAGGGAAGAGATATACTATAGAGCAGATGGGTGATTTAAGCAGAAAGATGGACACCATAAGAAAGAATCAAAGGGAATCTGAAAATTCAAAAACTCTGTAACACAAATTAAGAGTGCCTTTGAAGGGATCATCTGTTGACTGGACACAGGTGGGAAAAGAATCAGTAAAATTGAAGATATATCCATAGGAACTTCACAAACTTCACAGAGAGAAAATGAATGAAAATAAAAAGGAACAAAATATCTAAAACTTGGACAATTACAAAAGATGTAACGTGTGCATAATGGGAATACCAGAAGTGAATTAAGGGAAAAAAAGAGCAGAAGTTATATTTGAAGTAATAATGGCTGAGAAATTTCTAAAATTAATGATAGACAATAAATCACAGATCCAGAAAGCTTAGAAAACACCAAAAGAATAAATACTAAGAAATCTACAACTGGATATATCATATCCAAACAGCAGAAATAAAAAAAAAAAACGGGGGGAGAAATCTTGAAAGAAGCAAGAGGTTGGGGTATCTTACATATATAGAGGAACAAGGTTAAAAATTACAGAATCCATGCAAGCAAGAAAAGAGTGGAGTGAAATATTTAAAGTGTTGAAAGGGAAATAAAACCCCTACCAACCTAGAATTCTGTATCCTGCAAAATTACCCTCCAAAAGGGAAGAGTAACTAAAGATGTTCTCAGACTAAATAAATAAAAAAATAATACAATACAATACAATACAATACAATACAATACATTGAGGGAACATCTCCAGTAGACCTGCCTTCCTTCCTTAAAAGAAATGTTACAGACAGTTCTTTAGAGAAAAGGAAAATGATATACGGGATTTTTCACTCTTCTGTGGATCCTGAGAAACTTAACAGAAGACCAAGCGGGAGGGGAAGGAAAAAAAAAGTTGGAGAGGGAGAGAGCCAAACCATAAGAGACTCTTAAACAATAAACTGAGGGTTGATGGGGAGTGGGAGGGAGGTGAGGGTGGGTGATAGGCATTAAGGAGGGCACCTTTTGGAATGAGCACTGGGTGTTGTATGGAAACCAATCTGACAATAAATTTCATATTAAAAAAAGGAAATGATATAGGAGAGAAACTCAGATCTGCATAAAAAAGAGTGACAGAAAAGAAATAAATGAAGCAAAATTACATTTTTATTTTTTCTTATTTAAAAATTTTTTAAAGTTTATTTATTTTTAAGAGAGAGAGAGAGCATGAACGGGAGAGAGGCAGTGAGAGGGAGACACAGAATTGGTAGCAAGCTCCAGGCTCTGAGTTGTCAGCACAGAGCTCAACTCAGGGCTTGTACTCATCAACTGTGAGATCATGACCTGAGCGTAAGTTGGACGCTTACCCGACTGAGCCACCCAGGTGCCCCTTTTCTTATTTTCAGTTGATCTAACAGACGGCAGTTTGTTTACAACAATAGCAATGGTGTATTCAGTAACTGATACTTACAGATAAGTGACATTATTGGCATCAAATTCATAAGAGATTAGATAGAGGAAATGGGAAGGCTCTCTTACAAAGTACTTGTATTAGCCAGGAAGCAGTAAAGTGTTATTTGAAAGTGAACTTGGATTAGTTGTACATTTATATTGACAACTCTAGTGAAATCACTAAAATTATTTTTTAAATTTATAATTGATATGCTGAGAGAAAATTGAATCACATGAAACGATCAAGGAAAACCAGAGAAGAAAGAAAAAGTAGATGAGAAAAGAAACAAAGAACAAGAACAATAGATTGAAAATAGTTACAGATATGGTAGATATTAAGCCATCTATATCAATGGTCACTTTAAATGTGAATGTAAATCTACCAGTGGTGAGAGTGGATTAAAAAAAAACAAACAAAAAAAAATCAAGAACCTGGAGTGCCTGAGTGGCACAACTGGGTAAGCCTCTGACTCTTGATTTTGGCTTGGGTCATGATCACACAGTTTGTGAGTTCCAGCCCCACATTGGGCTCTGTGCTGACAGTGTGGAGCTTGCTGGGGATTTTCTCTCTCTCTTGCTCTCTGCCCTTCCCCCACTCTCTCTCAAAATAAATAAATAAACTTAAAAAACAAAAACAAGTACCAACTATATGTTGTCTACAAGTAACTTACTTTATTTTTGTCTTAAGTTGATTTATTTATTTTGAGAGACAGAGTGTGTGTGAGCATGGTGGGGGGAGAGAGTGAGGTAGAGAGAGAATCCCAAATGGTCTCCACACTGACAGTGAGGAGCCTGACTCAGGCCTTGATCCCACCAACCATGAGATCATGACCTGAGCCGAAATCAAGAGTCAGATGCTTAACCAACCGAGCCACCCACTAACTCACTTTAAATATGAAGATAGTGTTATATTAAAAGTTAGAGGCTGGAGAAAGATGTACTATGCTAAAGCTAATCAAAGTTGGAGTAGTTACAGTAGTTTCAGACAAAGCAAACTTCAGAGCAAATAAAATCGTCAGGGTTGAATAGAGGCATTACATAATGATAAAGAGGTCAATTCTCCAAAAAGACATAAGAATATTTAATGTGTATGTGTCTAACAACAGAGTTAAGATACATGTGACAAAACATGACAGGCTTATAAGAAGTAGAAAAATTCATTATTGTAGTTGAAGATTTCCACACCTTCCTTTTTTAAAAAAATTTTTTAAATGTTTGTGTTTTGAGAGAGAGAGAGAATGAGAAGGGGGACAGAGTGAGAGAGGGAGACAGAACTTGAAGCAGGCTACAGGCTCCCTTCTGTCAGCACAGAGCCCAATGTGGGGCTCGAACTCACAAACTGTGAGATTATGACCTGAGCCGAAGTTGGACGCTCATGACCTGAGCCACCCAGGTGCCCCAACACCTTTCTAATAGTAATTGAGAGATCTAGGGGTCAAATATATAAGAATATAGTTGAACAGAACAGCACCCTTAGTCAACTGAATCTAGCTGACATTTATAAAATATCTCATCCAGTAACAGCAGAATACATATTTTTCTCAAGCACACATGGAACATTTACCAAGATAAACCACATTCTGGCCATAAAACATACCGTCACATATTTAAAAGAATAGAAATAATGAAAGTAGTCTCCCAAACCACAGTGGAATTAAACTGGAAGTCAATAACAGAAAGATGGCTGGAAAATACTAAGGCACTTGGAAATTAAGCAACACACTTCTAAATAACACATGGTTCAAAGAAGTTTCAAGAGAAATTTTAAAATATCTTGAACCAAATGAAAATGAAAATACAACTTATCAAAATGTGTGGAAAACAGCAAAAATAGTGGCTGGAGGGGAATTTAAAGCATTGAATTCACATATTAGAAAAGAAGAAAGATCATACTCAGTAACCAGAGCTTCCACCTTAGGAAACTAGTGAAAAAAGAGCAAATTTGATATAAAGTAAGAGAGAAGAAAAAATCAGAGCAGAAATCAGTGAAATTAAAATAAGGAAATCAGTAGAGAAAATCAATGAAAAAAAAAACTAGCTCTTCACAAATATCAATAAAATTGATAAATATCTAGCTAGGCTAACTAAGAAAAAAAGAAAAGAGAACTCAAAATCCCAAAGAATCCATGAAGAAAACTCTTGGAACTAAGAAATAATAATAGCAAGATTGCAAGTATAAGTTAATATTAAAAAGTCAATCACTTTCCTATATATCATCAATGAGCAACTGGAATTTTAATTTGTAAACTCAGCATCATTTACATTGGCACCAGAAACAGAGAGAAATAGGTCAAATCTAACAACAACTATATACATTATATAGTATATATAAATATTTACATATATAAATATGCAAATAATACATATACAAAAATATATGAGGAAAAGTACAAAACACCGATGAAAGAAATCACAGAAGATCTAAATAAATGGGAACATAGTCCATATTTATGGATAAAAAAACTCAGTATTGTTGGGCTGTCCATTTTTCCCAACTGATCTTAGATTCAATGCAATCCCAATCAAAAGCTTCAGAAGTTATTTTGTGGGTATTGACAAACTGATTCTAAAATTTATAAGGAAAAGCAATAGAGAAAACAGCCTACACAATTTTAAAGATGAACAAATCTGCAAGACTCTCACTACCCAATCTCAAGATTTGTTATCAAGCTGCAATAATCAAACAGTGTGGTATTGGCAAAAGAGTAGACAAATAGATCAGTGGAACCATGTAGAGACCCCAGAAATAGATCCACAGAAATATAGTCAACTGATCTTTGACAATTAAATGCAAAAACTACATTTTTTTCAACAAACGTGCTAAAACAACTCGACATTCACATGCAAAAAGAAAATGAATCTCCATAGACATTACGCTTTTCACAGAGACTGACTAAAAATGGATCATAGATTTAAATATAAAATTCAAATATATGTCTCCTCAAAAATAATATAGGAGAAAGACTAAGTGACCGTGGGTTTGTCAATGACCGTTTGGATATAACACCAAAAGCACAAACCAGGAGAGAAAAAAATTAGTAAGTTGGACTTTGTTTAACATTAAAAAGGTTTTCTCTGTGAAAGAAATTGTTAAGAAATGAAAAAGTAAGCCACAGACTGGAGAAAATATTTTAAAAATATACAAAGAACTCTTAAAACTCAATAAGAAAGCAGAACCCAATTTAAAAGTAGGTGAAAGATCTGAACCGACTTCCAGATAGATACACAAATGGCACATAAAAATATGAAAAGATGCTCAGTATCATATACCATTAGGGAATTGCAAATTAAAACAATTAGGGGCTACTGCATACCTATTGGAATAGCTAAAATCTAAAACACTGACAACATCAAATGTTGGCAACAATGTAGAGGTACAGGAACTTTCCTTTGTTGCTGCTGAAAATGCAAACGGTACAGCCTCTTTGGAGGATCGTCTGGCAACTCCTTACAAAGCTAAACATATTTTTCAAGTATGATCCAGCAATTGCACTTCTAGGCATTGGCCCAAATGAATTAAAAATTTACATCTACAGGGAAACGTGCATGTGAATGTTTATAGCACCAAACATGGTTCAAAAGAATGGATCGCCAAACCATGGTACATCCGTATAATGGAATAATATTCAGTAATAAAAAGAACTACCAAGACTCGAATGGATCGGCAAACCGTGGTACATCCGTATAATGGAATAATATTCAGTAATAAAAAGAACTACCAAGACTCGAATGGATCGGCAAACCGTGGTACATCCGTATAATGGAATAATATTCAGTAATAAAAAGAACTACCAAGACTCGAAAGACTGGAACGAACCTTAAATTTATATTGCTAAACGAAAGAAGTCAATCTGCAAATTGACTATATACTGCAAATTGACACAGTATATAACTGTGTGACTTCAAGTAAACGACATTTTGGAAAAGGTGGTTGCCAGGGGTTGGGGGCAAAGGAGGGAGGAACTAAATAATTGGAACTCATTTATTGAAATATTCTGTGTGGTATGTTAATGGTGGATACATGCCATTATGCATTTTTCAAGACCCATAGAACTCTACAACACAAAAAGTGAGCTCTAATAGAAATTATGGACTTGAGTTAATAATAAAATTTCAATAATGGTTCATCAACTGTAACAAATATTTCACAGCAATGCAAGGTGTTAATAATAGGGAAAACTTTTTAAGGGGATGGGGAGAAAGAAGGGTAAGTGAGAGCTGTTAGTACTTTCTGCTCACCTTTTTTGTAAACCTGTATCTAGTTAAAAAAAAGTTTATTGGGGCACCTGGATAGCTCAATCTATTAAGCATCCGACTTCGGCTTAGGTCATGATTTCGCAGTTTGCTAGTTCAAGCCCCACGTTGGGCTCTGTGATGACAGTTCAGAGCCTGGAGCCTACTTCGGATTCTGCGTGTGTTTGTCTCTCTCTGCCCCTGCCCGCCACCCCCGTACTCTGTCTCTTTCTCTCTCAAAAATAAATAAACATTAAACAAAAATTTTAAAGTCTATTAATTTTTAAAAAGCACATGAAATTTGGAATATAGTTTAAGAGCATCTGAAGCAACTGGAAAGCCAAAGCATTAGTTTTCTAACGTCAAGAAGGAATCACTAGACATAACCCCATGATTCACAACCCCCCCTTATATACTATTCATTGTGTGTTTAAAGGCATAATGTAAATGGCAAACGCTGGTGTCATTAGAAAGACTCAGGAGGGGCGCCTGGGTGGCTCAGTTGGTTAAGCATCTGACTTTGGCTCAGGTCTTGTTCTCATGGCTCATGGGTTTGAGCCCCGTGTCAAGCTCTGTGCTGACAGCTTGGATCCTGGAGCCTGCTTCGGATTCTGCCTCCTTCTCTCTCTGCCCCTCCCCTGCTGGTGTTCTGTCTCTCAAAATTTAATAAACATTTAAAAAAATAAAAAAAAAGAAAGACTCAGGCATGTGATTGTCACGTGAAAATCCACAAAGATCTTTCCACCAAACTCTCTACTGTAACCATGCTATACAACCACTTCACAGGCAGTGCCACTCCATTTCCTTGAGGTAACTCCTGTGGTACAGTGACACTTCCCTCAATATTTATCAGGTCAGTACAATATAGTGGGTCAGAGCAAAAGCTCTGAAGTCAGATGGCCCAGGTTTAATTTCTGATTCCACTATCTGTTTGCCGAGTGACTCTGGCAAGAAATGCCATGTCTTTGTGCCTTGACTTTCCCATTTGTAAGAAGAGTGTAATAATACTAGCTACTTCATAGGATTGAGAGGAATAAGAACAAGCCAATTAATCTGAAATTTTTAGAACATTGTTTTTTTGGAACATCCCCCTCTTGCAGATGTACAAAACTAATGAATGTATTAAAGGCTCTGATAAGTCCTGTAATAAAAAAGTTCCTAACCATAGGTTTTCTAAATTCATCTGACTAAACAATCTTTTTCAGTTGATAATTATTAATATTCTACAGAACTGACAGTCACTGGAAAATACTTTGAGCGATGTTGGACCCAAGCATCTACCTTCTCTGTGCATCACTTCCTCCTTGCCTTTTTCTCTTATCATTGTCCACATGATCTGAATAAGAATCACCATCTCTTTTCCAATGATCTCTGTATTATTGAGCTGAATTTCCTCCTAAAGAAGGAGATATTTGGAAAAGAGTGATCCTTCTGTGTCATTCCTCTGTGTGGATAAGATTTCCTCCTGCTGTTTGTGATAATCGCTCCATCAGAATCTCACAACAAAAGAATTGACAATTCCTGGGTAGATGCTCAGTGCACTGTGGATCTGTGATGCGTCATGCATGTATTGAGTGCTGGCAGCCTATAAACGTGCAACAACGTGAAACCACAGAGAAGTCTCCTGATAAGAATGCTTAGGGAGAGCAGGTACTAGGACACTTCACTGGGAAATGAAGAACATTGGGAGGAAGCCAACATTTCTAGAACTAGAAAGAACATTTCTAGAAAGGGAAGACCCTTTCTGCTTGGAATAACCAATCTCAGAATGGCCAAGTTCCAGGCAAACTATAACGAAAGAAACACAACAAATGAGTATTAGCAAAGCAAAGCTATTAGTAAAGAAAAGTGAATGTCCACCCTTTGTTTTTTTGGCTCATGGGGTTGCCTTTAAAAGGAAGTCCTGGGTTGAAGGATTGGATCCAGTTTCCAGAGCTAGAAAATATATACCAGACACAGCACACCCACGAGTGTGTCAAAAAGAATTATGGCCCCTCTAAATTGGGAAAAGGCACTTCTCTTGGTGGCAGGAAGACTTATCTTGCTCAGTGACATGTCACTGTTACCACACGCCATAGAGCCTTTCACGGCCTATGGATGAAAGACATTATCCCACCCAGGAAGGTAGCAGTTATTCCCCCAAATGAATCAGAGGATGTCATGCTCATATGGACACCATTTGTGGAGTGTTTATATGAAAACTATGAAACTTAATAGGCTGGAGAAAATAATAAGAAAATAAAAAACTTAAAAAAAAAGGCAAGTAGAAAAAAAAACATTTATGGTTGCCTCCAAGATCTATCTTAGGAATACCATTATTTCTCAAATTGTGTTCCTAGGAACACCAGGGTTGAAAAGAAGGGTTTCAGAAGAAAACGTTCTGGGGTCCAATCAGCTCCGAGTAGTCTGTACTCTACAGTCACTGGTGGCGAATGCCACATTAAGGACTTTGAAAATCCTAGACTAAAATTTAAAATAGTATCTTGTGGGGCGCCTGGGTGGCGCAGTCGGTTAAGCGTCCGACTTCAGTCAGGTCACGATCTCGCGGTCCGTGAGTTCGAGCCCCGCGTCGGGTTCTGTGCTGACGGCTCAGAGCCTGGAGCCTGTTTCCGATTCTGTGTCTCCCTCTCTCTCTGCCCCTCCCCCGTTCATGCTCTGTCTCTCTCTGTCCCAAAAATAAATAAACGTTGAAAAAAAAATTAAAAAAAAAATAAAATAGTATCTTGTTTCATTTTGGTTTATCCTGACTTCCCCCAAATGTGTATGTGCACATTTCTATTTGGAATTTCTATTAGGTCCATTATAGTCTAGTACTTAGTAATGTTAATTATTCTTTTTTCCTCTACCTATCAATTACTGTTCATCTTCAAACTGAGTCAGAAGGGGCGCCTAGGTGGCTCAGTCGGTTCAGTGTCTGACTCTTGATTTCAGCTCAGGTTATGATCTCACAGTCCAGGTCATGCTCTCACAGTTCACTGGTTCAAGCCCCAGGTCAGGCTCTGCACTGACAGCATGAAGCCTGCTTGGGATTCTCTCTCTCCCTCTGTCTGTGCTCCTCCCTGCTCTCTCTTTCTCTCAAAATAAATATATAAACTTGAAAAATAAAATAAAATAAACTGAGTCAGGTGACTAAAAAAATTGACAATACTTGCTCCTTATAATTGGGCAGGCCAAGAAATTTCATGGGTATGAAAGTATTTTGTGAGGATTAGAATGTTTGTACAAATACATCTCAGGTGCTATGTGGCTGAGGGCTTGCAAAAGTGAGCTTGCCCTGATTGGCAATGCTACTTAGTTCAATGTATCTATTTGGATGCTACTGTTTGTTAGGCTTTCCTACAATGTAAGATTTATCTTTCCCCCTGAACAAAATGTAGAGCAGATTTTCAACAATTAGCTTGTCTATCCAACAAATGTTTATCAACTTTGTATAGTTAGGATTCATTCTGTGATGAGTGATGGAAAGTCTAACTGATACTGATTTTATCAGAAAGGCCTTCTGACTTAGGGTGAGATGAGTTCACACACAAAAATCAAGGAATACTAGTGGGAAGAGATTGCTTGAATACTAAACAACTGAAGATAAGTCCATTTGAAAAAAAGAAACTTTGCACAACTATGAACTATAAGCACTGCTCTAAATAAAAAATAAAAGTGAATTATTTCTTGAGTACTTAATTTGCAGGAAGCAGAGTCCTAAGACCATCACATGTGCTCACTCATTAAAGCCCTGACAAGTACTCTGTGAAAGGTATTATTAGTATCACTATGTTACAAAAAAAAGGAAACAAAGAATGAAGTTAGAAATTGATCAACTCCACTTGGTTGGCAAATAAGCAGAGCAGGGATTCCTGAGGCAGCATTTTAGTCACTGCTATAGTGACTGGTGATAATTTAGTAGATGCTAGGGACATGGAAATGAACAAATGCAATGTCTAATTAGAAACATATTTTGGGGCCACTTGGGTGGCTCACTCGGTTAAGCCCCCAGCTCTTGGTTTGACTCAGGTCATGATCTCACAGTTTCATGAGTTCAAGCCCTGCATCCAGCTCTGTGCTGACGGTGTGGAAACTGCTCGGAATTCTCTCTTTGCCTCTCTCTCTCTCTCTCTCTCTCTCTGCCCCCCTTCACTTGCGCTGTCTCTGTCTCTCTAAAAATAAACAAATAAACTTAAAAAAGAAAGAAACACGTATTTACTAGTGGAGGACAAAAAATATAAATATTTGATTGCAACTCGGTGTGCTCGTGTTTTTAAGAAAAGCCAAAATGCAGACAGTGCACAGCGGGCTGGGAAGGGGGAGTAATCCCTACCCCTGGGGTGGAGGCTCCACAAAACTGGGAAAGAGAAGTGAAGAGTGTGCTGGCCCTGGAAATACATGTGGCACTCTGCCTTGGCAAGGGGTAGAAGATGGAGGAATATTCCAGGCAGCATATGTGAGAAAAGATGATGCATTTCTCTAAAAGCTATCCAGAATTATGCATAATTTCAGAACGTCTTTGTTGAACATTTACTAAGTATCAGGCACACTTGTAAGGGTTTAGGGCACATCAGTAACAAAACACACAAGGATCCCCGTCCTGGTGGAGTGTACCAGGGAGGCTGCCTACGCTTCAGCAAGAAGGCAGAACAGCCTGTCCCATCATGTCCTTTCAGGCAGGATGGAATGACCTCCTCCAAGGCAGCTAGCTCTGCTATGTTCTGTATTTTGCTAGATCCCCCAAAGAAGAGAAAGGACAACTTTGATCTCAGCTGCTACTACCTGCAGATTGCAAAACAAAACAACAACAACAACAACAACCCAGAAGGCCCTGTGAGATGCACAGGGGCCCAAATCCCTCCCCTTTAGCTGATCATATTGGGCCAGGTCGATATAAGCAAGGAGCCAATTGATTGACATGGGTGTGTGTGTATGTGCGTGTGTGTGTGGTGTGCACTTCCACATACGTGCATTGTGTGCATCTGGTTGCACATTGTGTGCATCTGGTTGCACAGTGTGGCAGTCCCCAGGGGAAGAGAAGGCAATGTGGCTCCATTGCTCACTGGTGGCTCAGGGTCCAAAACTTGGAGAGGCTGGCTGGGCATTAATCATGCAGGGAAGAGGACAGCATTTTAGTTTTCAGTGAATGACAAACTTTATTAGAGAAAAAGGAAGAGGCAGATGCATCTTGTTCTTTCCCACAACTCCTCATGAGGCAGGCAGAGCTCAGTGAAAGGCTGGAGGAGGGAGGAACAGACAGCCCTCTTCCCAGGGATAATTGAAGTGCTCTGTACTGTTTTATTGGGGGAAAAACATCTTCTCCCCCAACGGGCATTCTCAAACTTGGGCACTGAAAATTTCCAAAGAAAGGTCACACTACCCAATGTGAATTTTAAAGATAATTATTTTTGTCGTCTCTTCTGGAATCTGAGTTCTGGGATTTGATTCAAAACTTGAGTCCCGAGAAAAGAAAACTATGTCTATTAGCTTGTTTTCTGAACCCTGAATAGTTACAGTCAGTGCTCTCTCCCTTAAAAATAACCCCACCCATCACATAGTAATCTCTTCATTCGTTCATTCATTCATTCATTCATTCAGCAGATTTGTTTTTAGCCCTTATTGTTGCCAGGCACTGGGCTGGACAACCAAACTATAGGGTAATGGGATAGACTGGGTCCTTGTGCTCATGGAGATTAGTGTAGCTTATGACTTGCATCTGTGATGGGGATAAGGGAAGTGTACTTAAGAGAAGAGGCAAGAGCCCTAGGGTGCTTCAAATCCAGAGCTTTCCTTCCATAGGACTGCCACATGGCAAAGAATAGCACAACTTCCTCCCCCAAGCTTGCAATTTTGGTGTGCATTCCTTCTCCAACAAGCTGGCAAGAACAGTCATCTCAATATTATTTTACCAGAACACACCATGTGGGGGTTGGGGGACATGAGCACCCATAAGGAAGTTGGCCCAGACCCTACTTCTCCATTGAGATGATTCTGCAGCCTTGTTAGCAGAGACCCGAGACTCAATATTCAGACTGCCTGATTTCAAGCCATGGCTTCATCATTTGTTAACCATGTGGCCTTGGACAAGTTACTTAACATGTAACACGTGACAGTGAATATGACTCCTAATATTATGTCCATTTTACAGATAAGGAAACTGAGGCATAGAGTGGTTAATTCATGTAAGTCATGTACAGTGGTATCTAGCATATAGTAAGCCCTTCATTTTGGAAAATAATTTCTAGGCATAGGGAATTCGCCCAACAAATACTTAATGAATACCTACTATGTCTTATCAAACACAGGCAGGGCTGCTCCTGTTCTCATGGAGCTCACATTATTCCAGTGGAAATACAAAATCACACAAAGTACAAAAGTCACTATTTTTTTGGAATGAGTTTATTTCCTGGGTTTGGAGACATCTTCCTATTGATGTTTCTTTATTATTCTGATTAGGGCCACCATGACTGCCTTGGCTTTGTGCTAACAGAAGTACTAGCCCCATGGTCTAACTAGAGAATAAGAGTGAGTCTCAGGGGCGCCTGGGTGGCGCAGTCGGTTAAGCGTCCGACTTCAGCCAGGTCACGATCTCACGGTCAGTGAGTTCGAGCCCCACGTCAGGCTCTGGGCTGATGGCTCAGAGCCTGGAGCCTGTTTCCGATTCTGTGTCTCCCTCTCTCTCTGCCCCTCCCCCGTTCATGCTCTGTCTCTCTCTGTCCCAAAAATAAATAAACGTTGAAAAAAAAAATTAAAAAAAAAAAAGAGTGAGTCTCAAATGGTTAAGACGTAGATGACCCGTGGAGGGAGTGGGATGTTGCCATGGCAACACAGGGTCAGCAACTAGAGGGCTTCCCTCTTGAGAATCCCCTTTCTCCCAACTCTTACTGTGAGTGTAAGTGAACCTATATCTAAAGAGATGTACATGTGTTGTTGTTTGGACTGAGACTCCCTCTAGAGGGAGACAAAGGGAGCCTTCAGGGTCCCAGAGGTGGTGGGGGGCAGGTCTGCAGACACTCCCTCCCTGAATGCTGTCCCTCCAATACAACTGAAAAATGTGTCTCACCCCTGGAGCCCTCAGGTCAGAGAATCTGTGAACTACCATCAAGCTCAGCTCCATAAAGGACACAGGGCTGGAGGCAGCGTGTCTACTGTCTGTCAGCTTAACGGATAGAACAGGTGCTTGGGAAGTATGAAATAAATGAAGGATACATTTCCATTTCTGAGCAAAGATGATTTGAGAAAATATAGGAATCGTGGAATGCTCGATATCACACAAAAAGATTAGATAAAGAGTGGGACATCTTTAAATGTAGCTTTCTGGGGCGCCTGGGTGGCTCAGTCGGTTAAGCGTCCGACTTCGGCTCAGGTCATGATCTCCCGGTTCGTGAGTTCAAGCCCCATGTCAGGCTCTGTGCTGACAGCTCAGAGCCTGGAGCCTGTTTCAGATTCTGTGTCTCCCTCTCTCTCTCTGACCCTCCCCCATTCATGCTCTGTCTCTCTCTGTCTCAAAAATAAATAAACGTTAAAAAAATTATAAAAAAATAAATAAATATAGCTTTCTGGCACAGAATCCTGCCAGCTACACCCTGCATGTCTAGTACAGATGCAGATTATAATTAGCAGGTATCAGATTTTGAGCACTTATTATGAGCCAGGCATTCCTCATACTTCATCTAATTGAATCTAATTTAATATTTCATCTAATATAATTCTCCCCCTTCCATGAACATATAGTTACTATTATGCCCATTTTACAGATGAAGAAACAGACTGAGAACAGTTTGATAACTTGCCTGAGGTCTCTGAGCTAAACTGTGGGATTTAAATCCAGGTGAGCTCGATTCTGAAGTCTAAGCTCTTAGCCATTGCCTAATACTGCCCACCCAACAGAAACAAAGTGAAGGCAGATGACAAGCTCGTGGGAAAGCAGTCCCAAAAAGAGAGACCAGGTTTGTGATGGTAGCAAAGACTGAGCTGTAAGGGAAGCCACACAGCGGAAATGAGGAAGTGTCTTTTCAAGTTTTCATATTTATTTTTTTAATGTTTATTTATTTTTGAGAGAGAGTGCAAGAGGGGCAGAGAGAGAGAGAGACACAGGATCCGAAGCAGGCACCAGGCTCTGGGCTGTCGGCACCAACTGAGCCACCTAGGCGCCCCGAGGAAGTGGCCTAGACTGGGGTAGAATAGGGAATAAATGGGGAAGGCACTATCGCAGAGGCTCCAGTCAAACATCGTATCAAAAGACAGGGTCTGGCCTAGCATCTCCCTGAGCCCAGGGCTGTGCTGGGCCCTGCAGAGAAGGTATCATCCAGGGCCCACCCTCACAAGCCTATACACCTTACAAAACATTTGGGAAAAGGGCTAAGAGAGGGAGTCAGAAGACCTGAGTTCTGAATTCTAGTCTTCCCTCACTCACTGTACAATCCCAAGAAGGAATTCTCCTCTTTGTGTGTTGATTTCCTTATGAGCAAAAGGAAGGGCCTCGACATCCTATAACACTGTGATTCTACCACTTATATGAATGCACAATCAATAAAGAAATAAATACATGCATTGCTTGGAGAATCCAATACCTAAGTTGGATGATCTTCCACGGCCTTTTCTCTGTCTCCCTCTACACCTTCCAAAATAATTCAAGATTCTGCACAAAGTCCTGCTAATACCAGAAGAGTTAATACCAAAAGAACTCATCCCTTTTTGGGGGTGCAACTTCCCAGCCTCCCTCCCACCTAACAAAAGAACAACAAAGTGTATAATTTCAATACAGGAATCACAGTAAAAGTAACCATAATAACAGTAACTAACAATGATGGAGAGCTTATTGGATTCTGCTCTTTTTTTTTTTTTCTGAATGCATTAAATGCATTAACTCTTTAATCCTTATAACATCACTGCCGTTATTGTCTCCATTTTATAGATAAGAAAACTGAGATCTAAAACAGTGACGGAAGTTGCCAAGGCACCCAGTTAGTGGTCAGATTCCAACCCATCACTGCCTGACTGAAGAGCTCCCACACAAGCTTGGTAAAGACACAACATTGCCAGCACAACTTGTGCCATTATACTCTGCGTCCACCATGCCACAGTTGCCTGAACATTCCTTTCGCAACCTCTCGTTTCTCTCTTTTGGTCCTATTGGGATGCTGAGCCCGGGGGAGAGTAAATCTTGTAGGAACCAGGGGTTTGACTATCCCTTTCCTTACCTAAAGTATTTTCTGTCCTTCCTTCTAATGGAGAACTCAACAGTTTTCTAGGAAATTGACTATAGCACCATCTTTCTTTTTATTTGTTTATTTATTTATTTAAATTTTTATTTTTAAAGAATCTCTACACTCAATGTGGGGTTTGAACTCACAACCCTGAGATCAACAGTCGCTCTACTGACTGAGCCATCCAGGTGTCCCTATAGTCCTATGTTTATAACAAAACAAAAACTTGGGGCCAGTCATACTGTCTATCAATCTCCATAGGATTTGGAAGAAAAATAGATGTGGAAAACTTGGTTCTTGGTAAGAACATTTTTAATTTGAGGCAGTACCTGGCCAAAACTAGGGATGGGGGCACTGACAACAGTAAGTGACCCTGCTGAACTCACAGCAATAATGGCCATATGGGGAATTTCAGTACGGCCCCTTCTACAACATTTATATCCTGGCATATTGTTTCCAGAATGTGGCTTGTTCTAAAAGAAAGAAAATTAGTTTTGGAGTCAGAGAGAGCTAAGTTCATATCTCAGGTTGATCATTTATCAACTGGGTAACATCAGGAAACTTATATAACACCTCTGAGCCTCAGTTTTGTCATCTGTAGAATGGGCCTTTAATTCATCATGGGGCTTATGGGAGAATTAAATGAAGGGACATATTATACATACCCAACACTAGCTGGCACAGAATAAAAGCTTTTTGTTGGTTCTCTCCCTTTTTCTATGCTCTCTCGAGTTTATACTAAACATTCAAGTCAAATATGGAGGCACAAAGAAGCTACAAGTGGCAGTCCTGAGGCAGGTAGACTTCCCACACTGGATGTGGAGGCCATCAAGTTAGAGGTCAAGGGCTTACCCACATGCACTGAACACAAAAGGGGATTCTTTCAGTAGGAGCAAGGAGGAAATGTGGGGAAACATAACATTGAAATTAATGTGGACTAGAATCTGAGTCTAAGGATGAGAAAGTGGAAGAACAGATTTTATACCTATCCAACAAGGAAGGACAGTGAAAACCTTAAGGTTTTTAGTTCTCTAGTATAGACAAAATTCTGAATAAGCAGGTTATAAATGAAAAGGCTAAGGTAAGGTAATATGTTACTACAGGTAAAATGTTTTGGGGCACTAGACATAGGCACAAAAAGAACTCTCATGCTGTAAATAGATGAAATCACTTTGTCTTCCAATTCTTGGCTAAGGAAATACACATGCGCTGTTCCATCATTCAACAAAACTTTATGAAACACCTATTGTGTATAAAGCCCTCTGTCAGGTACTGTAATCAAATCAATATCGATTTATGTTAAAATAAAAGAACATAGAACATAGTCCAATCAGAGACAATGAAAGCACAACTGGGGAGAGATAGAGAACAGTGTGCAAATGGAGAGATACTAGAAATATTAAATATTCGCTCTGCATTTATAACACTTGGTTGCTTTATCAGTGGCAGTTGCTCCCGGAACAGAAAAGAAACAGGTTCACAGCAATTTCCATTGAGCTCACTTATTTTAAAGCCACATTCTTACTGGCTCCTTCATGCTCCAAGCTGTAGAAATTAAAAGGTGTGTTTCTGCTGAAATGGAGGCCTTGTGATTGGTTAAGTTGGTGCTGGCTTGCCTCTGATTTTAGTGAATGTCAAAACCTGTTTCAAGTTCCAGTGGGTTCAGGTCAGCTCATGCTAGAAAAACAGTAGTTCGGAGCTAGGGATCTAAGACTGCTATAGCCATAAACCAAGGTGCTGCACACGGGGAATTACAACTGGGAACAGATGGTGAGTATTTCACCAAGTAGGGTGCAGGGTCTACCACAATCATTCTCTCCTCTCATCTCTGGCGGTGAAAAGCTGGACAGGACCCTAATGGCTGCCTAATGAGCATGATTAAAACCTGGTAATGACTCATCCTGGGAGAAAATGTTCAACCCTGCAGAATACATTCTGCCTTATTTTCGGTGAACTTCTCGCTGACGGGGACTGGAGATTGACAGATTTCCATCACATGGAGGGGGCGAGGTTTGCTGGAAATGGAAGGTAACTTCAAATCGTCATAGCTTGTGATGCTCTTCTCAGGACAGGAGGGTCCCTACAAGGGATGAGCAATGGGGAACCTTTGGTTTTCCCCTTAAGGCTCCAGCCTCTGATCTGGCAAGAGGAGCAGTTGTTGAGGCTAAACAGAAATGCATTGTTTTCTGCATAGATTTGATTAACACTGCGCTGTCGAGTCTTTACCGTCAGGCCAGATTATATTATAGTCATGACAAATAGTTAATGAATTTACATTGACTAATCCATACAATGCTAAAGATTTTTCTGTCAGGATTAATATCCGAAATGTGCAGGACACTGTCTGATGTATGACCCGTGGCTGGTGTTTAATGTCCCATGATCAGAGCTAAGTGACAGACGGGAGCCGGACACTGAGACTCAGGATTGTTTGGAGAATTTTGTAAACAAACAGACAAGGGTGATCTTATTCCTCTCTGGTTAGGCATCCTATATCTTGCTTTCTTTTCCTCTAGGAGCTGAAGCAAGCACCTTTGAGAATCCCCTTAGTACCCATGACACCTCTAGAAATGGCAGTAGAGTTTTCTTGCTTTTGTCTGGTTTTGACATTAGGTACCTGCCATCTCCTGCACATCAAGCATAGCACACTCCAGACTACTCATTTTCCCCCCAAATTCTGGCTCTACTTTAACCATGACCTTACCAGCCCCTCTACTCTACCTCAGTTCTAACTCCTGTGTCTTTCCATTAATAGGAGGCCTGTTGATGGCCATCATTTAATGCTGATGGAAGACCCCTGTTCTACCCATCCAAATGGCAAATATAGTAGACATCAGAATCAACTGGAGAACATGTCAAGCACTGAAATTCACCACCCTACCCATTAGGTCTGCACTGAGTCCCCTGAATCTGTTTTTTATCAAGTAGCACAAATGACTCTTTGTGTTTGATAAAAAGGGTGTTCATGGTCCACAATTCATGCCCCTTATCAGGTCATCTCCAGCAGGTCTCTGTCCCTTGGCAGCAGTGTCTGCACTAACAAATTTATTGACAGGGTGTTGTGGTCTGATACAACCATTGTGGGATCGACTCTCTGACAGTAGACTCTCCCAACACCATGAAAATGCTGGTATTTCCCATAGCTTGATCTAGACCTATAAAAATCAAAACCTTTGGCCTCCACTGGCTCTCTTTACTCTCAAACTCTGGTGATTAGAGGTGATAAAAGTGCATTGTACTGGCTAGATGAGAGCTGTATCTGGAGAGAATATCTAGAAGAGATGTCAGTGGGATATTGGTAGGGGAGACAGGGAGTAAGGTAATTGTCCTAGTGGCTGCAGCCTCCTTGCAGTCCTTTGTAATTCAGTGAGCTGGGGGCGCCTGGGTGGCTCAGTCGGTTGGGCGTCCGACTTTGGCTCGGATCATGATCTCACGGTCCGTGAGTTCCAGGCCTGCGTCGGGCTCTGGGCTGACGGCTCAGAGCCTGGAGCCTGTTTCGGATTCTGTGTCTCCCTCTCTCTCTGCCTCTCCCCCGTTCATGCTCTGTCTCTCTCTGTCTCAAAAATAAATAAACGTTAAAAAAAAATTAAGGTAGATTGTTTTCAATCTAGTTGGACTAATAAAGTGTTTTTTTAAATTAAAAAAAAAATTCAGTGAGCTGTACGTCCAAGGATTACATGAAACTTAGGCAAATCCAGGAAGTTTGGTTTATACTCTATACAAATGGAAGTTGGGGTAAGAAGTGAGAGAAATAGCACTAAGAGAAGGGAGCATGACAGGCAGCTTGAATATGGCCTATCAAAAGTCCTGTTTCTGTGATGTGTTAGAAGGGGTGTTAACCCATACTGTGGGCCTGATCGGTGCTGGTGCTTTATAAGCATCACTGAGTGCTCTTTATAACAACCCCATGTGGTGAGTAAAATCATCACCATTTCTCAGTTGAGGAAATTCAGGTCCAGTGTATCTGGTAGCCAGCTCCAGATGACATATGCCACACTGGCAGAATGAGGATTTGAACTCAGGTCACCCTGACTATCCCACTGTAGAATACTGTGTTTTGAGGATATTGAATATGTTAAAATTGATCCAAAGTTGTGGAAGCTTTCTGTATGAATGTCAGTGTCACCACCCTTAACTCTTGCCTGTGTGTCTTCCCTGCCAGGGGACGACATAGCATTTATCATGCCTTAGTTGGTTCTTTATGAGTGACTAACACAAGACTATTGAGATGTATCAGATAAGCAATATGTTGTCATGATATTAAATGGTTATCAAAGACCAAGGTCTTAAGTATACAAAAGTTTTCTTCCAGGTAAATATCAGCATGGTAACTACATGATCATGTGTATATTTATTCTTAGAGTCTTTGAAGGTTGGGTGGGATATGTGCTGTCTGTTTCCCTCTCACATGATACTGTTTGCATCTCAGTTCAAACACCTCCTCCTCCATGAAAACTTCGTGATTTTTAGAATTGAATTTGCACCCATTCTTCTGTGTTGCCCGTTGGCCTTTGTGTGTTCATCATCACGTTCTGCTGGTGCAATTGTTTGGGTCCATGTCCATGGTCTTTTTCTGGACTGTACATGCCTAAAGGAAAAGAACTTTTACTCATGTTTGTTAAAAGCCAGTGTGAAATAAACGATGAGTGAATTCACAAATGGGAATAAACCATATTGCTAAGTCAATTCTTTGCCCAAGGCCTCATGTTTAATGTGGGCCACAAAACCCCAGTCTTCCAGATTCTAAGAACTCAAATAGTCACAAATATGCCTTGCAAGGTGTTGGCTGAGAGCCCAGTGTTGGCAGAAATGCCAATGAGTAAGTCAGCATCTCGGCCCTGGGGCAGCCTAAGTCTCACCCGGCCCAGACCCAAAAGGGCAGATCTGAAGAGCTGGGAAGCTGAATTCTTCTCATTTCTCTCCACCACAAGAGGCCCATTACTGTTCGGTGAAACTAGTCAGTAGGTACTTTCTTTCTTATTTCACGCCAAATCAGTGACCCCGCTCTTCCTCTGAAGGGGTCTGGCCCCTGCAGCATCCCACCCTGTCTTCTGGAACTACTTCCATCTGTCGTAGTGGCACTTTCCACTTTCCAGGGGCTGAGTCATGGCCTGGAAAAGCATCCAGGTTCATGTCAGAGGCTCATCTCAGCTTGTGAATCCCAGCCGGGGGTTAGAGCACCGCTGGACTTCCAGGAAGGCTCATAAAGGGGCCAATTGTAACATTCACACTCCTTTGGAAGTCATTCCTGTGTCCCAATGGGATTTGGCTGAGAGGACGGTTGGTCAGGAACAAGGATGCAGTTACATTTCCAAAATCCAGCCCCTATGATCAGGACACTGCAGAGAAGTTGGTAAGAGACCTCCCTTAAAAGCCTCTCCATGGTAACTTGCTTAAGCTCCTTGGCACTCGTGGTACAGTCACCCTTTAATGTCATTTTATTTGGATGCTTCGTGACGTTTGTTTGCATGCTTGGGGCAGTTTCTCCCTGGTTTAAAAACTCCTTTTGGAAAGCAAGTTTTAGATTCTTTTTAGAGGGAAGAAATTTTTGTTCTCCTTCAAGTGGAGGTGTTGAAAGGTCTTGTCTGTCCAGTGAGTACCTTCTACAAGAAAAGACAAGCATACCAAAACATGATTTTTCTTCAGGCATGGAGAGGTTGGGGAGAATGTTAGTTCTGGGTCTAACTTTGGAGTCAGCCTTTCAATATTTACTTATTTGACTTGAAGTTATTAAACATATACCCTCACGTTTGGCATTGCATTAGGTACCAACCAATTTACTAGAAAGGAAAATGAGGTTCCTTTTCTTGGAGAGACTCCAGACAAGTTACAGAAGCAAAATTTTCACCCTAGAAATAGCAGGAGCATAACTGCCAAAAAATGAGGGCTACTCTATGCATGGGTTCTTTATATAGAATCCAGGAATTCCAGGGTCCATGAACAGGATTCTGTAGGTATAGTTCATGCATGTGCATGTGTATGTGTCAGATATTTTCTTATAAATATATATATTTTGAGGAGAAGAGTCCTTAGTTTGCCGAGATCCTCAAAGAGTCTCCAAAATAAACTCCACTGTGTTAGAAGTAACTACCCTCTTGTAACTGGGACTCCATTCCCAATTCTGGCTCTTCAGGCTAACACATGCCAAAGTGAACACATTCATCTTGTCTTTCTTCTTATTTTTCATCCACCACAGTTAGATTCTGACCAGGAAGCGGTATGTACCAGATTGTACTTGCTACAATCTTACCGGTCTGTATTTAAAAGGCATATATTTAAAGGTGGAAAGACAAACTCTCTTTCTCTCTCTCTTCATGGATAGGATTTTGTTAATAAGCATTTGTCTGTCCAACCAAACTACACACTCAAAATCTTTTCATTCCTTGGTTAGATTAGGAAAATATTTTATTTCAAATGAGATAATAAATGATGCGCTACTTGTGCAACTGTGATGGCATTCAGTCATAGGTAGCCATTATTGTGTCTTAACTGGGTCTTCTCCCAGAGAGAACATAAGTTCCCAGAAGAAGGGAAAGAGCTATGTCTTAAAATGTTCTAGCCTCCCAGAGTTCTGGATTGGAAAGAGCCAACCTTTCCATCTACTCTTCACAACTTCATGGTCCCCCAGCATCCACTGGGCCATCTCTGGTGACAGGGCACGCAGTAGGCTTCCATGCAGGTCCAGGAGGCTGTAGCACATAACCACAGTATTAGTGGCACGTGGTGGAATTATGTAATACATGGGCCCGACAGGACTATTAGAAAGTCCTTCTTTACACTACTTTGCTGTGCCCTTGTCTGCTGAACCTGGGTTCTGTCATCTAGGACCATTTAGGTCAGGTTGGATCTGTTTATGAGGGGCTTTCTTCCAGCAGTAAAAGCTTCAGTTTGGAGTCTGGCACCAAGGAGAACTGAGTGAGCAAATGAGTAAGAAAATGAAGGGGTTTCTAGTTGATCCTGTGCTAGAAATAGAGAGACCATGAAGAATGACCATAATCAGAATGACCCAGACCCAGACCTTGTCAGGTAAGCTCATGGCTGCTGCAAAATCACTCTCAGTTCACTTCTTTTTACCTCTGGTCTCTAGTGACTAGTTCTATGGCTGGTTGATTGGTGGTTAGAGTACAGCACCAATAAAACCAAAATTGCAGATGAAATCCCTCTTCAGATGTACCTGTTGTCATTTTGGTTACAGGCTATGCTCCTTTCTACTACCAGACAGATTTCTCCCTCTTTAATACAGAGGCACACACTTACGACTTTCAAAATTTTCTAAAAAAAGAATATAGTGTTGCTGAAAATAGAGGCTGAGGACCTACAATTTTAAGGAAAACCTAAATCCCTTTTAGGAATCCTAAAGGAATCCCTTTTGGGATTCCTTGAAGGAATCTCTAAATCCTAAATCAGAAATCCCTTTTCTGATCTGATCCCCCAGGTCCATCTATAATGGCTTTGACCTGTATTTACCCAGCCTGATGGTAACAATAGCTACTCTTACTGCTGTTAGGATTATGATATACTGAACTTTTACGGTGTGTGCATTCTCACTTAACCTTCACCACAACATTGTGAGGTTGGTACAGCCAATGTACACATTTTAATTTTTTTTAATTTTTTACATTTATTTATTTTTGAGAGAGAGGGGGAGAGAGAGAGAGAGAGAGAGAGAGAGAGAGAGAGAGCGCGCACGAGTGGGGGAAGGGCAGAGAGACACAGAATCTGAAACAGGCTCCAGGCTCTGAGCTGTCAGCACAGAGCCTGACACGGGGCTCGAACCCACGAACCATGAGATCATGACCTGAGCTGAAGTCGGATGCTCAACTGACTGAGCCACCCAGGCGCCCCATATTTTATACTTAAAGAAACTGTAGCTGAGAAGGGTTAGTAAAATTTCTGGGGTCACATGGCTTTTAAGTGGCAGTGGACGATTTTTAACTCAAGTCTGCCTGACTCCAGATAATCCAGCTCATAGTCACTGTTCTCATTTCTCATACAAATGTATTGTCTCATTTATTCATTCCTCCATCCAACAAACATATGTTGGGATTTCTGTTCCAAGTACTGGGCTGTATGTTTCCATATTCCCAGGGCTCCCGGATCTGCTGCCCTGGGTCATGCATGAACCCGTTCTATTTCCTTCAGATATCTGGAGACAACAAGGATGAATCCGCTAAGTTTGTTGTTCAATCAAAATGTCCCCGGTTCCTTCAAGCCCTTCATTTAGGATGGTTTCCATTGCTTTTCTCTTATGGGGTCCCATCTACTGCATCTTCTCAGCAGCCAGCAGACCAATGAAAAACCTGCTGTGATGCCTGTAGGACAGGACCAACCTCCTTAAGAAAGCACTCTAATGACAGAAGCCACTGGTACACAATGTCCCAGAAATTTCCTAGTTTTGGAAACAAATAGAAATAGGTAACACTGACTGAGAATTTACTACATGCCAGCTACTGTTTAGAGTGCTTCATGTAAGTTAACTCATTTCATTTCATACCAACCCTATGTGGTACATACAATTATTGCCCCCAGTTTACAGATAAGGAAAGTGAGTTTCTGAGAGGTGGTGGAACTTGCCCAAAGTCATCCAGATGACAGACTGCCAACAGTCTTATTCCAGAGGCCACACTTTACCTCTAAGAGTGTTTGTATTAGCTCAGGAGGGGAGGAAGGGCAACTCTGAGGACTGTTCTCCAGCAGCCAAGGCCAATCCCATCTAGCCACAGTCCCTTCTTGAGAGCTTCCCTTTCCTTCCTAGGTCCACAGAGCAGGCTTCCTGGGCTCAGGACAGACACTCCTCAGCTCATCAATCCTTAGCCCTGACTCTTAGTGATTCATACATGAAACTTCCATAAAGTCCATCTCTGTGCCCCAAACCCACGTCTTTCCTCTGCTTCTGAAGGCACAGTGCACCTTAACTGAAAGGAGGAAAAATGCAAAAATACTTCTCCTTCAGCAACCCAGAGACACAACTTATCAACACTTATCAATTATTAAGCTCTTAAAAAAAAATATATATATATATATATATATATATATTCCTTAAAATAGCAGATATTTAAAAAAATTAAACCATACTATTTTTTTTGCTATTCACCACAAGTTCTTCTTACAAACCATTAGTTAACATTTACTAGTCCAATCATTCTTTATAGGAAAATGATTTTTGAGCCTATTATATATGAACAGAATTTTCTCCCCAAAGACAAAAAAACTACGCAAACTTAACGGCTCCTTTATTCGTAATTTGAAGATGATTCTTTTTTTCTGAACATGTATAATTTATGTTTGTGCATTAATTCTGTAATTAATGGTTATAAAATACATCAAATATGTAAAGTGCTGCATAAGTGCTTAATTAAAATAAAAACAAAAAAGTGATGATAATTAATTGTTCATCCCAAAGGCAAGATGGTATTATAGTTCACAGTGACTATCAATTAATATTCCTATTGTTAATAATAAGCTCAACTTTTTATGTAAAATAGAACATGTTAAAATTTTCTGATTAAACACTGAGTCAAAAAAAGAAAAAAGTTCCTAAAAAATATTTTCATCATATAAAGCCTCTGTGGGAAAACAGCTTTCAAATTTTGCATTTCAAATCCTTCGTTGAATTCTGCTTCATTATAAATTTTTTGACTCAGAATTATACTATTATAATACCACAATTTTCGAGTTCCTTATCTTCCCCAAGGAATTCTGAAAATATAGCAAAACCCACGGAGGGTGATCTTAGTTATAAATACAGGCTCATTAGTGTTTAAACAGCTAATATGCAATAAAATGCCTACTGCATGGAAGGAACTGTTCCAAGTGCTTTAGAAGTATTCTTTTTGTTCATTTGACAAATCTAAGGACCAACTGTGTGCTGGACATGGAGGTATGTTCTAGAAATACAACAAGGAATAAAAGCAGGTTCAGAGTCAACCCTCCATCATGCTCACGATCCAGAGAAGGATGCAGACATAAAATAAGAACGCAAACGTGATGAGTACTAAAAGGAGCAAGCCTTCCTACCTTGAGTTCTGGCTTTGTAGATAAGGCAGTTTCGATGTAAGATGGTAAACAACTGAATGTTGTCAACTTAGTCTTTCCTACTTTGCTTTTCTAAATCAGTTTGTTGAGGCTCCCTGCTTTTTAAAATGACATGTTCATAAATAATCCATCTATTTTGACTTAATTAACCAAGAAAAGATGAATAAATCAAATGGATGTTATTCTACTTACTTTACTCAGAAGGTCAAATCTCTGAAAATAGACCAATGAATGTGCATTTACGGGGAGATATTCATTCACCAGGGATCCTCACAAGTTCACTGGAATAGCTCAAGCTTCTTTTGC
This sequence comes from Prionailurus viverrinus, assembly GCF_022837055.1. Classification (NCBI taxonomy): domain Eukaryota; kingdom Metazoa; phylum Chordata; class Mammalia; order Carnivora; family Felidae; genus Prionailurus; species Prionailurus viverrinus. Next base: position 37,441,011 of record NC_062571.1, on the reverse strand, counting down.
CAACTCCACACAGCAGCATTATTGGCAGGTGGGTAGGGCCTACCCACGTTTTCCTTGACTGGTGGGTGTTTGGTGGAGGTGGGGGGACTTCTGCCTATAGGAATCATGTTTCTTAAAAACCAGCTCTGGGGCACCTGGGTGGCACAGTCGGTTAAGCGTCCGACTTCAGCCAGGTCACAATCTCGCGGTCCGTGGGTTCGAGCCCCGCGTCGGGCTCTGGGCTGATGGCTCAGAGCCTGGAGCCTGTTTCCGATTCTGTGTCTCCCTCTCTCTCTGCCCCTCCCCCGTTCATGCTCTGTCTCTCTCTGTCCCAAAAATAAATTAAAAACGTTGAAAAAAAATTAAAAAAAAAAAACCAGCTCTGCCACCTAGTCTGCAGGCTCAACTGCCTCTCACAGCTTATGTCCTATCCTGAAGCAGGAGGCCATTAAAAAGAGACAAATAATCTTATTTTGAAAAGTGAAATACAACTTCTTGTCACTATGCTAATGAAGCAATGAACTTGGAATTCAGAAAGTATTGTATTTAATGACGATATTGCCAAGATAGGATTTCAGCGTGGTGCATTCTAGAATCACCACCCACACAGAGCTCTTTCTTCTGTATACACTGGGGCACTGGATCTTATACTTGTTGATCTCAAGCCTTTTAATCCTATGATAAAATATCTCTGCTCTTGATGAATTAACAAATCTCCTACTCGGAGGACCCTCTTGGATTCACTAATGGGCAAGTGTCCTTCTCTCCTTCTATGTATAGATATATACTGCCACCCCTTAGTCAGCCATCTAGACCTTCTTAGCCAGGAATTTTTAATTTGGAGTCATGGATAAGCCTCAAAGAATTAATAACCCCAGAGACATAAATACATTTTACATATCATGGATTTATCTTGGGAGAGGTTGCATTCTTTTTTATTTGAGTCTCAACATATCTATTGGTTTTTTTAAAAAAATGTTTGAAAAGCATTGCTTTTCCTAGGTTCCCATGGTAGATTCCAATAATGATTCAAATTCTTCACCTTTTCCTCTATGCACATTTTGATCATGTGGTTTTGGAGTTCTTGATGCCAAAGAAGTGAAGTCTATGTCCCTACTCCTTAAATATGGGCTCAGCTCTGTGACTTACTTATATTAATGTAATGAAGAGATTTTGTAAGTTACAAGTTTATGCCTTAAGAGACCTTGTGTGATTCAGTATGTTCTCTTTAGCTTCTGACATCACCATTGGAAAGACATTCTTGGGCCAGCCTGCTGATCCCAAGAAGTGGATAAGGAATCTTGAATTGCCCCAACCAAGGTGTTTCAACTAAACTCAGCTCAGAACAAAGCCCTTCTGACAACCTTGACACACATGAGTAAATCCAGTTGAAATGAAGCAAACCTAGTCTTCAGGAAAAACCAGCTGACCCACAGATAGGCAACCTATAATAATAAATAATTGTTGTTTTAAGTCACTGAATTTGGGATTCTTTGTTACACAGCGATAGCTAACTGATCCAACTCCCAATACTTTGGGAGAGATTCCTGGCCTGCTCTAAAATCTCTGGAAAGATCCTTGGGATCTTATACTTACCAATGCAGATATAGCTTCAAGTCCAATCTTTGATAACTTTTTTCTTTATCTGTCCCCTGCACACAAATCTTGGGAAAAACTCCATAAATCCTTCTTCCAGAATTGCTTTGTAAGTGTCTTATGGTGAGCTCACCTAACCCACTTTGCTCCATGTTCAAAGATTACTATTCATAAATTACTGTAGGCAGGGTTCATCATGGAAAGGAAAGTCTTCTATTAACTCAGGTTAATATCAGGAGAGGACATTAGCAGAATCAAAGTGAGATAATAATAGAATATAAATGCTCTTGAACTGTTAAGGCCAAAAAGAGGGGCAGGCACACTGGCAATGGTTAATGGGACAGTAAATGCTTTGGTATCTACCTGTTCTCTGTTCTAAGTCTCTTTAGAATCTTTCATCATATTAAAAGCAAACTCTCTCTGGAAACATGGTCCTTTGGACACAATTCATCATGTAATTCTTTTACCTATGGGCTCAGTTTTCTCTCGCCTTCTATAGCAGAAATACCTGAGGGAGGAGGGTCAGACCAATCCCCTAATAGTCCACTGGTCTTCTGGCATAGCTTATAGACTATATTTCAACCTCAGCTATGATTTCAGTGCATCCAAAACACCCCCAGTAATGACATCTCCCCCCACCCTGTACTCTCTCACATTGTAGCTATGTGACCTTGAACAAGTCCCATCATTTTTCTGAGCCTTGGTTTTCACATTTGCAGACCTTGGGGACTGAATCACTTGATGGTCTTTATGGCTTGTGATCAGACAATTCTCTGATTATCTTATCTACTCAACCAGATTCACAGAAATGTCAATTCTTACATTTGGAAGAAACTTCCAAAATTATCCAACCCCAACACTTAAATTTATGAAAGAGAAAACAGAGCCCCAGGCCAAGTGAGTTGCCTGGGCCCACCCAGTAAGTTAACAGCAGAGCTGAGATGAGAACTGGGGCCTCTTTCCTTTTCAACATTGTCTCTCATTTAACTTCCTTGAGAATGGGGCTAATTTCAAATTCATCTTTTTCATTTTCAGCCACACAGTCCAAGAATTGCAACCAACACTCAATAAATCTCAATAAATATTTGTTGACTTGAACTGGGAATGAGTAAGCATTGGTTACTCGGCCAAGAACCAAAATTCTGAGTCTGTTCAGCCAAGAGAACATGACTGCCACATTCCCTGGAGCTCTTCTTCTCTCATGTGGGGTAGAAGTATGATTGTGTGTAACTAGTTTCTTAAGTTACATTTTGATCAAAGAGAAAAAACAGCTCCTTATCCAGCATTAGGTTGACATCACTGGGTCTTCAAACACTAGTGCTGCTCACCATGAAGGTGTGGTGGCAATTTACACACAATTTCTCACTCACAGTTTATATTTGGAGACAAGATTGGTTTTGGGCAAGGACATGATGGATTGGATTTAGGCAGACAGCCACTAAAAGTGCTTATTGTTTTAGAGTGAACTAATGTTCCTCTGAATAGAAAACAATTTATACACACAAGGAAAGTAAAGCAAAGGAGCGAAGTACTGACGACAAGCAAGCTTGTATTATTTGTCATAGTCCCAGATATTCTCCTCTCCCATTTTTGAAAAGGTACAAGACTGACTATGTCCCCTCCTGGGTGGCATTGCCATTGAAATGAGGAGATATAAAACCACACATTATCCCAGACTGTTCTCTTGGGAAACCACATTAATAAGCTCAGTTTACCCTCAAATCAGGCACTTAAAACATTCCAAGGGCACTAGTTCTGTATGTTAATGAAGGTCTCCCAGAAAGAATGTCCTGTCCCGAAACATGTATAAGAAATCCTTGGTTAAAGGATTTTAAGTTTATTTATTTTCTCTTTAAAAATTATGTGAAAAAGTGTGATATTTAATACATCAAAGAATATATGGCACATATAAGTAATGAAACTCTGGTAAAATAAATAGCCATGTATTCCCCCAATCAACTTAAAAACAAAGACATTGCCAATATCTTTGAATCTACTTGTGAATTCTTCCCTGCTTCCCTCAATTGTCCCCCCACATATGTATATACATGAAAATATATACCTGTATATATGTATATATGTGTGTATTAGACATTTACCTTTGTTTTGGTAATTTTGTAAAAATCAAATCATACTATACATAATTTTGAGTGACGTATTTTTTCATTCATCATTATATGTCTAAGATTCATCCATGTTGTTGTACACATGTGTAGATCATGGGATGTCAATGGTGGAATGAATAGACTTGTAAATGACTCTTAGGATAAATATGCAAGGAACTGTCTAGTATACATATGTAGGACTAGAACTAAGTCACAAGAAATGTACATGTTTAACTTGACAAGAGCCAATTGTTTTCCAAAGTGATTGTACTGATGCAATCTCTCCCAGCGGTGTGTAAGAATAGTACTGCCTTTATATGTAGGCAAGAAGTCTCTGCCTGGTCTTGATTCACAGGGGAGTGTGCTTTGGACTGCCTTTCTGAAAAATTTCCAAGTTCTCCTACAGTGCCTAAGACTGGCTTGGAGGAAGAATGCAGTCTGGGTAGGTAGGGCATTCCAAGTTTTAGTTCACCTCTTAGGGTGTTCCCTGCCCTCTAACCCCCCTCACCCTAACACAGCTGTCTCACGTATACATAAGAAGTTCCCAGACTCAGATCTATGGGGCTGTCCTGGGACCCCAAGGTGGGGTCTCTATTTCAAGCGTTGGCCTGGTCAGCACACTGCTTCTGCTGGCTGAGGCAGTATTTCTTTCTCAGGATTGTATGAGGTTAAGCTCCCAGAATAGTGGTGACTAGCTGATATTGGTTGATCTAATAGTTTACATGGGCAAAGTCCCTGAAAAATGGATTTACTTAGAAGCCCACATACTTTGGGAGTGGTCATGTATAAATGTTCCCAGTATTCCACAATCCCATCACCACTTAGTACCGTCAAATTTCTCAATTTATGCAACCCAGCACCTACGAAATGGTATCTCATTTTGGTGGTAATTTGCATATCTCTGATTACTAGAAAATTTGATCTTTGTTTCATATTTTTATTTGCCATTATAATAACTTTTCTGTGAAATGCTTTTTTAAGTCATTTAACCATTTTTAAAAATTGTGGTAAAATACACATAATATTTGCTATTTTAAAGAACACAGTTCAGTAGTGTCAAGTATATGCATATACTTGGTTGTACAACAAATATCCCGAAATTTTTCAACTTGCAAAACTAAATTCTATACCCATTAAACAATATGTCCCCATTTCCCCCTTCCTATAGCTCCTGGAAGCTACCATTTTACTATCCGTTAATATGAATTCGACTACTCTATATTCTCATATAAATGGAACAATACAGTATTTGTCTTCTTGACTAACTTATTTTGGTTACCATACTGACTTCCAGGTTCACCCATACTGTGGCCTGTGTCAGAACTTCCTTCCTTTTATTTATTTATTTTTTCAATATATGAAATTTATTGTCAAATTCGTTTCCATAGAGCTTCCTTCCTTTTAAAGGCTGAATAATATTCCATTTTATGTGTATATCACATTTTGTTTATCCATTCATCGATCAAGACATTTTGTAGCTTCCACACTTTGATGATTGCAAATAATGCTGTTAGAAAATACATATACAAATATCTTTTTAATTTGCTTTGATTTACTTTTTGGATATGTATCCAGAAGTGGGAGTGCTGAATCGTACGGTAATTCTATTTTTAATTTTTTTGAGGAGCCACCATATTATTTCCCATAGAGGCTGCAACATATTACATTTCCACCAAAAATCCATGAAAGTTCCCTAATTTATCCAAATCTTTGGCAATTTACTCACTTGTTTAGGAATAGTCACCTTAATAGATGTGAAGTGATATCTCATTGTGGTTTGATTTGAATTACCTTGTTAGTGATGTTGAGTATCTTTTTTTTAATTTAATTTTTTATTTTTTAAAATTTACATCCAAATTAGTTAGGATATAGTTAAACAATGACTTCAGGAGTAGATTCCTTAATGCCCCTTACCCATTTAGCCCATCCCCCCTCCCACAACCCCTCCGTAACCCTCTGTTTGTTCTCCATATTTATGAGTCTCTTCCGTTTTGTTCCCCTCCCTGTTTTTATATGATTTTTGTTTCCCTTCCCTTATGTTCATCTGTTTTGTCTCTTAAAGTCCTCCTATGAGTGAAGTCACATGATTTTTGTCTTTCTCTGACTGACTAATTTCACTTAGCATAATACCCTCTAGTTCCATTCACGTAGTTGCAAATGGCAAGATTTCATTCTTTTTGATTGCCAAGTAATACTCCATTGTATATATATATCACATCTTCTTTATCCATTCATCCATCTATGGACATTTGGGCTCTTTCCATATTTTGCCTATTGTTGATAGTGCTGCTATAAGCATGGAGGTGCATGTGTCTCTTCGAAACAGCACACCTATATCCTATGGATAAATGCCTAGTAGCACAAATGCTGGGCCATAGGGTAGTTCTATTTTTAGTTTTTGAGGAACCTCCATACTGTTTTCCAGAGTGGCTGCACCAGCTTGCATTCCCACCAACAACGCAAAAGAGATCCTCTTTCTCTGCATCCTCACCAACATCTATTGTTGCCTGAGTTGCTAATGTTAGCCATTGTCACAGGTGTAAGGTGGTATCTCATGGTGGTTTTGATTTGTATTTCCCTGATGATGAGTGACGTTGAGCATTTTTCATGTGTCAGTTGGCCATCTGGATGTCCTCTTTGGAGAAGTGTCTATTTATGTCTTTTGCCCATTTCTTCACTGGATTATTTGTTTTCTGGGGGTTGACTTTGAAAAGTTCTTTATAAATTTTTGATACTAACCCTTTACCTGATATGTCATTTGCAAATATCTTCTCCCATTCTGTTGGTTGCCTTTTAGTTTTGCTGATTGTTTGCCTCACTGTGCAGAAGATTTTTATTTTGATGAGGTCTCAGTAGTTCATTTTTGCTTTTGTTTCCCTTGCTTCCAGAGACATATTGAGTAAGAAGTTGCTGTCACCAAGATCAAAGAGGTTTTTGCCTGCTTTCTCCTCGGGGATTTTGATGGCTTCCTGTCTTACATTTAGGTCTTTCATCCATTTTGAGTTTATTTTTCTGTATGGTGTAAGAAAGTGGTCCAGGTTCATTCTTCTGCATGTCACCATCCAGTTTTCCCAGCACCACTTGCTGAAGAGACTGTCTTTATTCCATTGGATATTCTTTGCTGCTTTGTCAAAGATTAGTTGGCCATATGTTTGTGGGTCCGTTTCTGGGTTCTCTATTCTGTTCCATTGATCTGAGTGTCTGTTCTTGGGCCAGTACCATACTGTCTTGATGATTACAGCTTTGTAGTATAGCTTGAAGTCTGGGATTGTGATGCCTCCTGCTTTGGTTTTCTTTTTCAAGATTGCTTTGGCTATTCGGGGTCTTTTCTGGTGCCATACAAATTTTAGGATTATTTGTTCTAGCTCTGTGAAGAATGCTGGTGTTATTTTGATAGGCATTGCATTGAATATGTAGATTGCTTTGGGTAGTATCGACATTTTAACAATATTTGTTCTTCCTATCCAGGAGCATGGAATCTTTTTACATTTTTTTGTGTCTTCTTCATTTCTCTCATAAGTTTTCTATAGTTTTCAGTGTATAGATTTTTCACCTCTTTGGTTAGATTTATTCCAAGATATTTTATGGTTTTTTGTGCAACTGTAAATGGGATCGATTCCTTGATTTCTCTTTCTGTCGCTTCATTGTTGGTGTATAGGAATGCAACAGATTTATGTGCATTGATTTTATTCAGCAACTTTGCTGAATTCATGAATCACTTCTAGCAGTTTTTTGGTGGAATCTTTAGGGTTTTCCATATAGAGTATCATGTCATCTGCGAAGAGTGAAAGTTTGACCTCCTGCTGGCCGATTTGGATGCCTCTTATTTCTTTGTGTTGTCTGATTGCAGAGACTAAGACTTCCAATACTATGTTGAATAACAGTGGTGAGAGTGGGCATCCCTGTCTTGTTGCTGACCTTAAAGGGAAAGCTTCAGTTTTTTCCCATTGAGGATGATATTAGCGTTGGGTCATTCACATATGGGTTTTATGTTCTCTAGGTATGATCCTTCTATCCCTACCGTCTTGAGGGCTTTTATGAAGAAAGGATGCTGTATTTTGTCACATGCTTTCTCTGCATCTATTGAGAGGATCATATGGTTCTTTTCCTTTCTTTTATTGATGTGATGAATCATGCTAATTGTTTTGCAGATATTGAACCAGCCCTGCATCTCAGGTATAAATGGCACTTGGTCCTGGTGAATAATTTTTTTAATGTATTGTTGGATCTGATTGGCTAATATCTTGTTGAGGATTTTTGCATCCATATTCATCAGGGAAATTGATCTATAGTTCTCTTTTTTAGTGGGGTTTCTGTCTGGTTTTGGAGTCAATGCTGGCTTCATAGAAAGAGTTTGGAAGTTTTCCTTCCATTTCTGTTTTTTGGAATAGTTTCAAGAGAATAGGTGTTAACTCTTCCTTAAATGTTTGGTAGAATTCCCCTGGAAAGCCATCTGGTCCTGGACTCTTGTTTTTTTGGCAGATTTTTGACTACTAATTCAATGTCCTTACCGGTTATAGGTCTGTTCAAATTTCCTATATCTTCCCTGTTTCAGTTTTGGTAGTGTATATGTTTCTAGGAATTTGTCCATTTCTTCCAGATAGCCCATTTTATTGGCATAGAATTGCTCATAATATTCTCTTATTATTGTTTTTATTTCTGTTGTGTTGGTTGTGATCTCTCCTCTTTCATTCTTGATTTTATTTATTTGGGTTCTTTCCTTTTTTCTTTTTGATCAAACTGGCTAGTGGCTTATCAATTTTGGTAATTCTTTCAAAGAACCAGCTTCTGGTTTCATTTACCTGCTCTACTGTTTTTTTTTTTGTTGTTTTTTTTGTTTTTTTTTGTTTTTTTTTGGTGTGTGGTTTCGATAGCATTAATTTCTGCTCTAATCTTTATTATTTCCTGTCTTCTGCTGTTTTGGGGTTTTATTTGCTGTTCCTTTTCCAGCTCTTTAAGGCATAAGGTTAGGTTGTGTATCTGAGCTCTTTCTTCCTTCTTTAGGAAGGTCTGGATTGCTATATACTTTCCTCTTATGACCATATTTGCTTCATCCCAGATGTTTTAGGTTGTGGTGTTATCATTTTCATTGACTTCCATATACTTTTTAATTTCCTCTTTAACTGCTTGGTTAGCCCATTCATTCTGTAGTAGGATGTTCTTCAGTCTCCAAGTATTTGTTACCTTTCCAAATTTTTTCTTGTGGTTGATTTCGAGTTTCACAGCATTGTGGTCTGCAAATATGCACGGTATGATCTCGATCTTTTTGTACTTACTTAGGACTGATTTGTGTCCCTGTATGTGGTCTATGCTGGAGAATGTTCCATGTGACCTGGAGAAGAATGTATATTCTATTGCTTTAGGATGAAATGTTCTGAATATATCTGTTAAGTCCATCTGGTCCAATGTGTCATTCAAAGCATTGTTTCCTTGTTGACTTTTTGATTAGATGATCTGTCCATTGCTGTGAGTGGGGTGTTGAAGTCTCCTACTGTTATGCTATTACTATCGATGAGTTTCTTTATGTTTGTGATTAATTGATTTATATATTTGGGTGCTTTCACATTTGGTGCATAAATGTTACAATTGTTAGGTCTTCTTGGTGGATAGGCCCCTTGATTATGATATAAAGCCCTTCTGCATCTCTTGATACAGTTTTTATTTTAAAGTCTAGATTGTCGGATAAAAGTATGGCTACTCCAGCTTTCTTTTGTTGACCATTAGCATTATAGATGGTTCTTCATACTTTTAGTTTCAATCTGAAGGTGACTTTAGGTCTAAAATGGGTCTCTTGTAAACAGCATATAGATAGATCTAGTTTTCTTATCCATTCTATTACTCTATGTCTTTTGATTGGAGCATTGAGTCCATTGACATTTAGAGTGAGTACTGAAAGATATGAATTTATTGCCATTATGATGCTTGGGGAGTTGGAGTTTCCAGTGGTGTTCTCTGGTCCTTTCTAATCTTTGTTGCTTTTGGTCTTCATTTGTTTGTTTTTTTAATATTTTCATCTTTTCTCCCCTCAGAGAGTCCCCCTTAAAATTTCTTGCAGGGCTGGTTTAGTGGTCACAAACTCCTTTAAGTTTTGTTTGTCTGGGAAACTTTTAATCTCTCCTTCTATTTTGAATGACAGCCTTGCTGGATAAAGAATTCTTGGCTGCATATTTTCCTGATTCAGCACATTGAATATATCCCACCACTTCTTTCTGGCCTGCCAGGTTTGTGTGGATAGGTCTGTTGCAAACATGATCTGTCTTCCCTTGTATGTTAGGGATTGTTTTCCCTTGCTGCTTTCATGATTGTCTCATTCCCAGAGTATTTTGTGAATTTGACTATGATATGCCTTTTTGATGGTTGGTTTTTGTTGACTCTAATGGGAATCCTCTGTGCTTCCTGGATGTTGATGTATCTTTCCCCAGGTTAGGAAAGTTTTCCACTATGATTTACTCACATAACCCTTCTACCCCTATTTCTCTCTCTTCCTCTTCTGGGACCCCTATGATTCTGATGTTGTTCCTTTTTAACGAGTCACTGATTTCTCTAATTCTTAAATCGTGGTCTTTTGCCTTAATCTCCCTCTTTTTTTTTTTTTTGCTTTATCATTCTCTATAAGTTTGTCTTCTATATCGCTGATTCTCTGTTCTGCCTCGTCCATCCTTGCTGCTGCTGCATCCATCTGTGATTGCAGCTTGGTTATAGCATTTTTAATTTCATTCTGGCTATTTTTTACTTCTTTTATCTCTGCAGAAAGGGATTCTAATCTATTTTCTACTCCAGTTAGTACTCTTATTATCATGATTCTAAATTCTGGTTCAGACATCTTGCTTGTATCTGTGTTGGTTAAATCCCTGGCTGTTGTTTCTTTGTGCTCTTTCTTTTGTGGTGAATTCCTTCATTTCATCATTTTAGGGAGAAAAGGAATTTATGAGGTAGAAAAATTGAAATGAAAAAAATTAAAATTAAAAAAATATTAAAATTAAAGATTAAAAACACACACACCCACAAATCGAATAGATGATGCTAGATCCTAGGTGTGTTTTGGTCTGGGTGTTGAAAGTGGTTTGACAGATTAGAGAAACAAAAGGGGGAGTGGAAGAAAAATAAAAAAGGAAATCATTTTAGAATTTGAAAAAATGAATACACTGAAGTAGACTAAAATGAGATGATGGGGGTAAAATAGAATTTGAAAAAGTATACACAAAAGTAAAGAATATAGTAGAAAAAATTAAAGAATAATATTTTTAATAAAAATTAAAAATAAATACGAACTTTCAGGTTCTGTATTTAAGAAGAAAGAAAAGAAACGAAAAAGAGAAAAAAGAAAAAAAAAGAAAAAAGATATCGTTTCAAAATTTGAAAAAGTGAATACACTGTAGTAGACTAAAATAAAATGATGGAAGTAAAATAGAATTTGAAAAAAGTTACACAAAAGCAAAAATATAGTAATAAAAATTAAATAAAAATATTTTTAATAGAAATTGCAAGTAAAAATCAAGAAAAAGAAAAGAAACAAAAAAGGAAAAAAGAAAAAGAAATAAAAAAAGGAAATTGTTTGCAAATTAGAAAAGGTGAGTACACTGAAGTAGATTAAACTAAAATGATGGAAGTATAGTAGAATATGAAAAATTTAAACAAAAGTAAAAAATATAGTAATAAAAATTAAGGAAAGATATTTTTAATAAATATTGAAAATAATAATGAATTTTTTCTCTTTCTGTATTCAAGAAAAAGAAAAGAATTGTAAAAGAGAAAAAGAAAAAAGAAAAAAAAAAGAAAGAAAATTGAATAGATGAACCTGCTAACACATGAAAGTAGGACTGAAATTGCTTCGTTTTCCCCTAGAAGTCAGTCTATGTAGCTCTTTATAGTCCATAAATGAAGCCTGAGGTGAGACTTGTGTTCTTGAAGAGCGAAGTTGGCCCAGTTGGGTGGGGCTCAGTGTAATGGCTCCATTCTCCACTAGATGGCGCTGCGAGCCTACTGGGGTGGATTGTTGCAGGGCTCGTAGGTGCGTATGCGCATGCGCGGGAGGGTGAAAATGGCACTATCCCGGATCAGCAATAGTGCACCCGTCCTCCGTCTTCAGCTCTTGTCCACTCGCTGCTTTTTCACTCTCTGTGACCAGGCTCCAGGCAGTACCTCTCTCCCAAGTTTTGTCTCAGACGCGGCTGTTTTCCCCGGCCCCTTACTTCCGAAGGACTGTGGCTTTGACCTGTTCCGCCCCTCTGTGGGAGGGTCTCACCGAGCAACGGCCGAATGAGCAATGGCTGAATATTGGCTGCACCCAGGAACGCCCGCTGGACCCTGTTGTTGCCGGTGCCCCGAGACTGCGGCCAGGTGCCAGCCCGTCCCTGAAAATGTTCGCGAGACAGTGTAGCAGCAGCGTTTCAGGGATTATGGAAAATCACAACACACATCTGGCACCAGGCTTCACCCTTAATGACCTTGTTCCAGAACCAGCGAATGCGGCCGTTCTCTGGGGTCTGCTGGGCCCAGGTTGCCTCAAGCCTCTACCAAATTTCCTTCCAGCAGTGGAACCGCTTTTCCCCGTGTGGCCTGAGAACCTCCCGGACCCCACTCTGCTCCTCGGGATTCGCCCTTCCCACCAGAGCACCACCAGGTATCTTGCTATGGAGTTGCAGCCTTTGCGCTCCCCTTGTTTACAGTCTTAGTGGAATTTAAACCCTGTCCTTTCTCCTTTCTCCCTTTTTAGTTTAGTCCCTGCGGCTGTTTCCAATTTTCCACTTTCTCTCCAGCTGCTTTTGGGGAGAGGTGCTTTTCCCGTATTCTCCCCCTCCCCCAGTCTCTGTCCTCTCTCCATTCACAAAAGCACCTCCCTTCCTGCACCTTCCCGCCCCCCAAGTTCACCTCTCCGCGCTGCGTACCTGCTGAATTCTGTGGTTCAGGTTATGCAGATTGTTGTGTTAATCCTCCAATCAGTTTTCTAGGTGTGTAGGATGGTTTAGTGTTGGTCTGGCTGTATTTCATGGACGCGAGACACACAAAAAGCGTCCATGCTGTTCCGCCATCTTGGCTCCTCTCCCCATCAGCTTTTTTTAAGTTTTGAGAAATAATTTCCTAGCTCAATTTTATGAAGGTATTCCCTTATATATCATTCCAAATTTTAATAGTTTAACATTTATATTTAACTGTCTAGAATTGATTGTGTGGGATGAGGTGAGTATAAAATTTTATTTCATTTTTTTTCATCATTCTGTTCAAGTAAAGACATCTGTCCCTGTACCAATTATTTACTAGTTCCTCAGTGATGTGACATGTTCTCTCTGGCATATATCAAGTATTCATTGATGTATGGAATTCTGTCAGGACACTTTATTTTGTCTTTACTTAATAGTGACAGTACCTTAATTATTTAGCTTTAAGATTAGCCCCGATCTCTGGTAGGGAATATTTCCTCATCCCATTCATCTTTAAAGGAGTGCCTTGGCTATTTGTATCTTTCACATACATTTTAGAAAGTTTATCAAATTCTTTTAAGAACCTCAGTTGGAATTTTTAGTGGAATTGCATTAAATCTACAAGTCAATTTAGATGAACTGACATTTTTGGAATTTTAAGTTTTTCAATTCATATACATGGAATATTCTCCATTTATTTAATTTTCTTTAATGTCTTTCAATTACGTCATGAAGTTGAAAGTCTTTTGTTAAAGTGATTCTTGGGTATTTATCTTTTGTTATTATGAATGGTGTACTTTTATTTAAGTTACATCTTTTAAATGTGTATTTATCTTAAAAGGAAATGCAATTGATTTTTTTATATTGATCTTATATCTAGCCACCTTGGAAGTCTCTCCTTAATTTTTATAATTTATCTTCAGATTCCCTTGTCTTTTCAATGTAGTCAATTATATCATCTTGTCAATATTATTTCCTCATTTCCATTCTTATGTCTTTTACTTCATACCTTTTTGCTATTGCATCAGCTAGGATCTCCACTGTAGTATTTAATGGAAATAGTGATATTGGGAATCATTTCCACCACTCCTCACATTTTAGGAAATAACTCTAACTTCACTATTTAGAATGCCATGTATATAACTTTTTTTGTTAAAAACCTTTTGTAAAGTTAAGGAAGGACGTTTCTATTCCTAAGACTTTTTGTTTGTTTATTTTATTTTGTTTCCTTTTTGTTAATAGTTGTTTAATTTTATCAAATGATTTTTCTATAACTATTGTTTTAATCAAGTATTTTTCTCTAATAAAATCATTATGTTTAATTTAATAATTATATATTTTATAATTGTACATTTAGTTTAATTATATATTTAATCTTAATATATATATTATTATCTTCACAGATATAATATATATGCTAGAAGAATATATGCTATTAAGTAGCAGGAAATTCACACTTAGGCACATAACAATGAGAATAATAACAATATAATAATAAAACTGTATTACACTAAAAACAAAAAGTCTTAAAAATAGCAACAGAGAAAAATCAGACATTAAAAAAATATATGAGATGAAAACAATAGCGATAATTGAAGCCAAAAGATGATGGGTAATCAATATAAAATGCTGAGTTGTATACCCAGAAAAACCATCCTTCTAGAATGAAAATGAAAGAGAGATTTCTAGACAATTTCCATCAGTGAACATTAATTCAGAGAACTGGTGGCTCTCAAAAAGTCAGAAACAGAATTACCATATAACCCAGTAATACTATTCCTAGGTATATGTCCCAAAGAATCGAAGACAGGTACTCAAATAAATACTTGTATTTGTATTGATAATATGAATATACATATAAACAATATTTGTATTGAATGTTCATAGTAGCACTATTCACAATAACTAAAAGGTGGAAACCACCCAAATGTCCATCAATAGTCTAATGAATAAACAAAAACAAAATGTGTAGGTACACCTCAAAAACATGAATGAATGAAACTATATGCTATAGTATAGATGAAACTTAAAAACATTATGCTAAGTGACAGAAACCAGAGAGAAAAGATCTTATGATTCAATTCATATGAAATATCCAGGATAGTTAAATCCACAGGGACAGAAGGAAGATTGGTGGTTGCCAGGGGTTGGGGGAGGGGAGAATGAGGAATGAATACTTAACAAGAACAGGATTTTCTTTGGGATGATGAAAATTTGGAACCAGATAGAGGTGGTATTGAAAATATACTGTCACTGAATTGTATTGTAAACTGGTTAATTTTATGTAATAGGAATTTCAGCTCGATAAACAATTATTTGCGGTAATTTTCCCAGTTCTGGGTGTATTTTAGCAGGTGGATTTGCCAGAGTACCTAGTCCATTTTACACCGGAATTAGAAGTAGCATTTTGTTTTCTTAACTGCAGAATCTCTCAGCTGTTTTAATATACTCATGTACATTGGCACCTTCCAAGCAACAGATGGAACACACAGCACTCTGGAGGGTGGAGAGTGATACTGGGAAGTCCAGCTTTAAAGAGAGCTGGAGATGTTGGTATTAATAGTAGCAACAGTAGTAGCAATTAGTAGAAGCTGTTCTAGTAATAGCTAACATTTGTGAGTGTTTGTTTCATAACCTGTTTGGGTACTTCAGAGTTGTTAACTCCCATAGTCCTCAGAACATCTGTGTGAAGTAGGTTATTTTATTATCCCTATTTACAGACAAGGAAACTGAGTCCCAATTATTTAATAGGACATATGAGTTCAGTGTAGCACGTGGATCTGCCCATCAACAAATGCTCACAGTTCAAACTTCCTTTAAGGTGAACATTTACAACTCTGGGCAGGGGTAATCAGACAGAAAGGTGGTCTGAGAGAAAAGCAGCTGAGAAACCATGGGAGAATTCCCATCGAAAATCAACTGGACAGTTATGAACCCAAGTAGTAGATTTCTGATCCCTGCATTTTTCTATGAACACTCAACTTCCCTCCTGCTGAAGAAGCCTTTATCCAGAGCCTACCTTCTGTTTTGCTCCTCACTGCCCTAGTTCAAGCCAATGGATTTCTCCTACCTCTTAATTATGGCCATACATACATCACCTCTAAGGCACCTATGATCTGTGAGTGAGCTTCAAGCTCACAGTCCTTTGGGGATAATGCATACTTCTGTGTTTCTTTAAGGTTGCAGGACGCATATCACAGTACTAATTCAATATGGACATTGGTACCAGGAAGGGAAGTAGACTTGGGATTGACTGATTTTCCTCCTGTTCATATCCAGAGCCTGCTCCTCAGCTTCCCTCTCCATGGGCTCCCATCACCCTCAGTGCCATCCATCACCGCTGCAGCTCAGCCCGGTGATGTATTACACTAACATATCATTAGTGCAACGGCAGAGCAAGGAGCTTTGATGATGTATTGGGGCCATACATCATCAGAATGAGTCACTCTGATGATGTATAACTCAAAAGATGGTACTATCCAGGGAAATGTGGACATACCATAAATCAGGGACAATGTTAAAGAAGAAAACCCAGGACGGCCTCGAAGGAAAATAAAAGTTCAGGGGTCTCCCGCGGTAGGGGTTGAGAGACAAAACTAGTAAATTCTTAACGGCTCAGATTGAAGCTTTTTGTTAGCTGTGGCATTCTTAATGACTAAACCAGACCGTCGGCATCCCAGGGTGACACTTGGGTTTCCTTTCCATCTGGAATTCAGTTTGGCTTCTGCTTTCCTGCAAAGCCCCTTTGTCCTGAGGGAGATGCAGAGTCCATCAGATCAAACACGAAACACTCCAGGTCTGTGCTCTATCCGGGTCCTCTTGGATTCGTCAAGTACAGAATAGTTTGTGGAGCTTTTCAGTCTATGATGGTTCAAGCTTACATTCTCTCAAGTTCTTTGCCTGTAGCCTCAGATTATTGAAATTCTTTAGACTCATGAAGGGGTGTGAGTTTGAAATGAGGTTGTAAAAATAGAGCCAAGGGAGTCCTTGCTTGGCCGTTGGAGTTAGAAACCTTTAGAACATAGTAGAGGATTTCCATTTGTCAACAGGCTAGATCTTGCTGAAAGTTTCTTTGCTTTTCTTTCTACAAAATAGCAACAGAAAAGGGAGGAGCCCGTGTAACATTTAGTTCAAGACAGAAAATTCCCAAATTAGATATTTATGCAGTCAATTCCCTAATTGGACTAGTAAATGTTTACCCTTGGATGTGGGACCTCCATCGAAGTACTTTACCTTCTTCTGTCCTCCTATCTTTTCCAGCTTTACCCCCTCCATAGGACGATAAATTATGGAAAATGTCAGCCTCCCTTTGGTATCCTCAGATCAGGGTAGGCTAATTACATTCTCATAGTTTGAGAGCATAAACTTCTCTGTAATTTTAAAACTGATAGATAAAGAGAGTCTTCAGGAAAGGGAGTTGAGAGCCATAAGGCAGAAGGAGGAGGTAAGACCACACGCAAGCATGCTGGAAAAAAAATTAACATTTATGTTTAATGCTTTATTTAATGCCAAACTGTCAACTTGAGATCTGAGGCCCAAGCATAATGATTCTATCCCTCCACCCATCCAAAATAAAATAAAAATCAAAGCCTAGGTGCTTCAGGACTGGAGAATATCAGAACTCAGTCCTTGGCATATGGGATCCATTATAGGCAAGAAGTCTTCCTCTGGGAGTTCCTTCCAGTGTCCCCACCCACACTCCCGTCGGGGAGGGAGCCATGGGCAAAGGCACTTACAGTCAACCCCGATGCCAGCCCTGACTCACTGTCTTTGTTTATTGCAAACTCTGCTGTGGACTCTGTCCTGGAGGGCAGCACACTTGAAGACCCTCCAAGGGAGTGCAGGAGAAGGGCCTTAGCCAACCACAAAACACAACTGCCCCATCCCCTCCCCACTCTGTGGAAAGGACAAGGGGGGCTTCACCACCTGAGCAGCAGTTAAGAAACAAAATGCTTTTTTTTTTTTTTTTTTTTTTGGTGCTCAAATAGCTGTGCCTTCAAAGGCCTTTAAAAGTTGAAATAAAACAGATCTTGCCTCTGCTCTTTATTTATTTTTTTGGTTGGGGGCAGGGGAAGAGAACAAGGGAGCTGATAAAGCCAGTATATTCCTTGGGAATTATTAATAAAGGAGCAGGAACTGAAAGGGTCCCATGCCTTAGGGGCCCTCTCGCTGTTGAAGGGGATGGTGTGGCAGTCACCTGCACCTGTGTGCATGGTCTCTTTCTGCCTCTGCAGAGGATTGGAGGCACAGGGCCTTGGGCACCTGGGCATATGTGTCCAGACGGGACATCCAAGGGAATGGCTAGAGACAATGCCAAGGGGTGCATTGAGGGAGCATTTGGGACCTACAGGACACTACAACTCCATGGTCAACGTGGGGACATGAGAGAATAGAGAATTTTCCAGAAACAGTTTTTGCTATTAGTGCCAGTTGCCTTTACTCAGGAGTGGCTTGAGTCAAGCTGTGTTGTGGTATAGCCATTGACTGAGCCTACAGGTTTGGTGTCCTGGGACTGCAGCACAGGTCAGTGCTGTGCATCCACTCATCAGACCTGCCAGACCTTGAGAATGTCAAGAATAACAGCAGCAGCAGTAGCAGCAACAGGTAACCGCTGCTGTCACACATTTAGTTTATATCAGTACTGTGTTAAGCACTTATATATCACTTAATTATCACAATAGCTTGAAGGGATAGTTTTATGTACCCCATTTTCGCACGGTCACATGGCTAGGAAGTGGTGGAGTAAGACTTCTACTCGATTTCCTTTGGCTCCTAAGCTTTTCTTTGTCAGCACCATGTGAACTGTGATGCAGGGGCAGGCCTGCAATGTTACCCAGGCTTTGAGTGTCTCCATCGCTTCATCCTCTTCTCAAGCTTCTTGCCTTCAGGGACATCTCAGACTTCCATTCTAGCACCCACAGCCAACTTCTCTAAAACTTGGAATAAGAATTATTGCATATTCAGTCTCCTATTCTGTGCATAAATTAAAGAAAAGAGAAATAGGCCTAAACTCCAGTGGCCACTTGCCTGGGAACACAATAAAGGAAGAAAAGCATTGGGTTGGATGGGGCTGCCTGGGAGCTGGTCTTTGCTTGCAGCCTACTGCATGCTTGGGTTTCCATCATTGGCTCTGGAACTGGGGTCAAAACTGTGGCCTGGCCCTTTGATAACAATTCTACCCCTCCCCTGCTGTTGGAGCGACAGTATGCCCCCAGTCTAGAGGGCAGCAGAACCACACAGAAATAAAACAATTCAATTTTTCCTTAATTATCTGAATCTTTAGAATAAATACTACTAATAATAAACAAGACACTTGCTATGTTATTCTGTACCCCCCCACCTGCAACATAATAATGCATGGTTTTACAAGATGGAGGTGCAAGAACTAATAAAATATATGGTTTAATTAACTAAACTTATGCTGTAGCCCACATTAGAAGGCCATGATTTAGCTTGCACTCTCATCCTCAGGACAGAATAATGCAAACAGCATAATTAAAAGTTGATGAGAAGTATATTTATTGGGCACACAGAAAGAAGGGACATCCAGATTTATGATACATAAAGTAAACCTTTAGTTTACAATATAATTAATATTTTAAAAACCACAGCATGCATATAATGCAGTTGAAGAGTCCACCCCCGCGGAAGGATAATTTCTTTGGTGCTGATCTTGGCCCCGTTTAATAGTAAATTATGTTCCTGAACATATACAAATGTAACATGATCTATTATGATCTGGAGATGATGCTCATTGAGATGTCTGCGGCTGTGATAGATCGTGGTTGTGCGTCTCCGAAGACATGGAAGATGGCTGAAGGGCCAATTATTTATCTGTGGCATGAATTCCGTGGCTATTAGTCACACACATGGTGACGCAAAATGAGGGTATGCCACTACATTTTAATCAATTCTCGCTGAAGAAAATCCCTCGTTAGCACAGAGACGAGGACATGCAGAATTTGCAGGGGAAGAGGAAGAGCTTTAGAAAAGCAGGACAGTTAGGAGAGAGAGAGACAGGCTCAGAGCGACTGGGAGCACCCAAACAGTGCTCCACAAGTGGTTCTGAGGACCCACTAGCATTTATGGTCTTAGGTCGCAGGTTTAATCTCATGCAACACTCATAACTACCCTGTGTGATAGGTACCGTTTTCATCATGCCTATGTGCAGACAAGGAAACTGAGGCCCTGAGAAATTAGCATGCAGGTAAAGGCAGGGCCAGGATTCTGAGCCTGGTGTGCTATTCATTCTGCCCCACCCCAGGTCTTCTATGAAAGACTCTGAAAGAGCTAAGTAATATTTATCTACAATCCAGTCCACACTTGTCCTTAGAGTCCAGAAGCTCAGGGTCATCCTCATCCTCTGTTTCTCCATGCACACATGTCCCCAAACTGCCTTGCTGGGAGGCAAGTATCCGGCATGATCCATTGCTTGTCCTTTCATGCTTATTCCCGAGGTGCCAGTAATCCTGCCAGCTGCACAGTCTCCGGGAACCCTGCACTGATCCCAGCCTCTAGGGTATTCCAAATAGGGTCATGGTTGTTGTCATTTAATAGATTAAAAAGTCCTAATATATAACGAAATTCGTGAATTACCTTCCTTTCCTCCCTTTTAATCTTCCTCCCTCCCTCTCTCCCTGCTACCCTTCTTTCTTCCTTCCTCGCATCCTTAATATTTTTTTAAACCCAGACATTGGGCTTAACAAATATATTTGTATCCTCTTTTTACTGAAACATAAAATACTATAAATTTGGGGGGAGGGGAGGGCTTTTGTGCATAGTCTCCCATATCTCTTCTGTCTAAATTCCCTAGGCCAATTAGTCTACCTCACTATAAGTCTGCCTCACTATATAGGGACAGTGTCTTTAGAGCAGCATTCTCATTTATCTGTTCACTCTGCTTGTCCTGTCACCTGGATTATTACTATAGGGGGCCACTGAAGGATTTTAAGAAGGAACACCTGGCTGATTTCCCCTACCCAATCTGTATGCTTCACAGGTCATGAAAGAGTTATGAACATCTTATAGAGAATGGGAAAGTGATGCTCAGCCACATTGCAGAACTCCTAGGAGCTCTGAGTACCTGGCTTTAGGACTTTGGATCCCATTGCTTCAGCCACATCCTGGTTTGGCTCTCTCACCCAAGTATCAAAAACACAGAGAAGGAGAAGTCCAGTCTAGCATGGGCCTCACTTCCTAGACTGTACTCCACATTCAAAGTGGAAACTAGCATGGCTCCCTTAGCCCCAGGAGGGACCCATTTGAATTGAGACTTGAGAAGAAATTCATTAGAGCCTGAGACACACCAAGTCCCAAAAGGGGGTGCAGAGTCCTGGGCATGAGCTTTGAAACCCTGTCCCAGGTGATCTGGACAAGAGTCCATCCAGCTTTCAAATAAGAATTTTTACCCGGTTTCAGTGGAACTAAATGAAACATTTACCTACAATCCTAATGCTGTTGGAAACACTCTCAGGGAAGAGGCATGCTAAGGAAACACACAAAATAAATTAAGTACAAAGTAGATAAAGAAAATAATATGAGTTCTTCTTCATTATCTGGTTCATTACACTTTTTAGTGCTTATTAAATTCGTTGTTAAATGATTTAATTTTGTTTCGGAAAAAAGTGGATGAGGAAAGGAATAAGAGATTAAGGAGATAAACTGCTGAGGTTTCCATTTTGGAACTGGTTACAGAACAAGGATACGATGAGAAAATTAATTTGTACGTCTCTCTAGGGGGGTAGTCAACACCAGGCACCACAACACACACTATTTGCCTTATTTTTTGCTTAATTGGCATGGCCTTCTCTGGGGAGAGCTCAGCCTAAGCCAAGTAAGAGGATAAATCACCTTTAGTGTGGCCCCTTCTGGGTCATGGATAATTTTTCTGACAGCCATGTCAGATCAAGATGCTAATGTATCAGCTCGCTCTCTGTATCCCAGTACTGAGAGTGTAATTTTCTTCCTATTAGCACACATACACACAAACATGTTCCCCAGGGTGGTTTAGTGAAGGTCCCTAGTACTGACTTAGGGAAGAAGAACTCTGAGAGGTGGTAAGATGTTCTAGGCCAAGACAATAGCAATCTTTGTTTCTAGAACCATCTTTCCATCCCCTTCAAGAGGGTTTCTTTCATCTGAGCATGGACTTAGTATTTTTAGATGTCCTAGAGGCCCTGAGATGCATGCCTGCGTGTGGTCTGTTAGGTCTGTGGTGGTGGCAGTTGTCCTGAAAAGGTCTGAGGTTTTCATGACAAACAACATCAGAATACATTACCTTTACCTGCTAAATTATTTGGAGTTTAGCATGTGCCTTTAGTTTTAACACCATGCCTGAATCCACATGGATAACACCAATGAGTTTTAAGATAAGTTCATAGAAAAGTGTATCAGGAAAAGGCAGACTTTGTGTACTCTTCAAAATCCAGCATGTAGACCACAGAAGACCCAAATAACTCTACAAACTACAGTGTAGCTTCCCTGGGTTGGCTCCAGATGCCTTTTAAGGCCCAAGTTTGGTCTCATGAAGACTTTCTTCAGAAATGGATCTTCTTGGAACTTTAGAACTGGATCACCAGTTATTAATGTGCAATTCTAGGCAAGGACCTAAATATGCCCTTGACCTCCTGGCCTCAGCCTACTTTCCTATCTTACCTTTGTTGGGACCACTGTTTTGTCCTCAGTAACAGTCCTACTAAACTATTTTTAAGTTTATTTATTTATCTTTGAGAGAGAGAGATAGAGAGAGAGAGGAAGACAGAGGATCCCAAGTAGGCTCTGTGCTGTCAACACAGAGCCTGACACAGGGCTTGAACCCATGAAGCATGAGATCATGATGTGAGCAGAGACCAAGAGTTGAATGCTTAACTGACTGAGCCACCCAGGCACCCCTTACTAAACTATTCAAATTCCCTTTATGTACTTTAATTCTTCCATCCTTCAGTTCCCATTGGCAGAGAGAATTCCTTCTTCCCTACATGTGTGCTTATTTAATCACAGTATTCATTCCAATGAATGAGCACTGCTTATTCATGTAATATCCTCCCTCACTAGGTGAGCTTCTCAAGGGCAGGGACCATTGTTTTATGCATTAATAAATGGGTATGATAGAGATCTTAGAAATCTACTGGCACACAGCAGGTCCTCAATAAATGCTGAGTGGATTGAATATGATAAAATCTTACCTCAAAGGAAGATAAAGGAGATAAGAGATTTTACCAATAGTTTCAAGGCAGTGTAGAAAATGTGAAGCCACTTAACAGAGGTTATAGTGGTTTAGTGAGGAGAGAATTGAGAAGAGTTGTGTTAACTTGAGGGCCTCCCTTGGCTCTGAGCATGTGTGATTCTGACATGCAGAGATGCTGACATAATAGAGGCATGGCATGGGTCAGCATGGTACTGGGGGCGGGGTGGTGAGCCCTGCATAAGGGCTCACAAATGAAGTTCTTGAGCATAAATCATCCTCTCTTTGAGTTTAGAAGTTGGTTTTTGCCTTCTCCCCAAACCTGCCTTTCTAACAAGATTAGTCTCTTTTACACATTGAGCCCTTTCTCCCCTCAGTCCATGCCTAATGGGAAAACCTTATGACCTCATCCATTGGGCAAAGTCTCCCATCTGACAGCCATGAGTGCCGAGGCTACAGTGATGTCTCCTAAGGGAGAAAAGAGTGGTCCCTTTGCTGCCTTTGACAGTGGCGAGCACTTCATCAGACAGGCTTGGGGCCTGGAAAGTCCTTGGCGGTGAGGACTCAACATTAGAGCATCCATCCATGCTCACTGACTGTCCATATTAGGTGCAGGGAATTTGCCATGTCCTCTGCCAGAGATGAACTGTGCAGCTATTCTCATCTTTTCTGTTGCCCAGAGACCTCCACCCCTGTTCTGTGTGAGCAGCATCATTAATTGGAGAGACAACAACGGGGAGAGCTGGCATTGACCATCAGCGGAGCCAGAGGAAGGGCTGGCCTGGGCAGGTGCCAGGGATGAGCCAAGCAAAATGTTTCCTTTATCCTGGTGCTTCCCCTCCCAGGAGCCTTCAGTCTCCATTCCTAAATCCTCTGCAAACTGCAGTGAGGGCAAAAAGCAAGCCTGTGCCTTTCATAATGGATTTGGGCATAAATGAGGATTGTTCCTAGGTAACTCACCCTGCCCTACTTTCTCCCACCAGCTTTCTAACAAAGTCAACCGGAGAGCAAACAGAGTTGGGTTTTCAAAGCCTGAGATTTAAAACAGAAAAATCCTCCCTTTCACAGAGCCTGTACTTACAAATATGTATTCCGTATTTATACAGCATATTAAAACCCAAAACCTACAGTAATGCAACATTAAAGTCAAGAAATGCAAAAGTGAAGGGTTTATGGCATTGTTAGCTTGCCCACATTGTGCATTCCGCATAATGAGCCTCACCTTGAAATTCAAGCCATATACCATGCAGCAGAGTTCACCCCACCGGGCAAACCTTAAACCTTTTGCATTTTGTGAATTTCATTACCTCAAATTGCAATATTAATAACTGAAATGTGCAGCCAAGAAAATGCTAATTTTCTGCTTTTCCTTTCATTTTTTTCTTTCATCTATTTTACCCTCTAATTAAAAAAGTGGGGAAGGTAAAGAAATAAGGAGGGGGGGGCGGTAACCAATGAGGAGAAAACCTATCACACACCTTTACAATGTTAGACAGCTTTATGGGAGGGGAAACTGAGGCCCAGAGAGGGATGCCCACAGTTACTCAGTTTAGTGGGGACCTCACAGTATGTTTCTCAGTGTTCTTTGTAAACTCAGTGTTCTTTGGCTGCATTTCCTGGCCAATTGTTTGATGAGGCCCCAAATCCAAATAGGGAAATGGATCCCGTGGCAAATAAAGGAAAGGCAGAAACCAAAATTTCTGTGAGCAGTTAGCACTACTTTTCTTCCATTTATACTATCTTCACTTTATCTTCACTTAGCATAACTCTGATCTCAAGGGGTACAGAATGACTTTAAATTACTGGCATTTAAAGAAGACTGATGTTTCAAACAATAAAAAGAATACATTCTCTCTTTGATTATTGAATTCCCAAGGAGAAGAACACATTTACCTCATGAAGTAGCCAGTATGGACAGAGTCCCAGGGGCCACACATTATAATCAGCAATATTTCTTTCAACCCATTGAGCTAGCTATCCTTGTAGGGATGGTTGCTCCCCATTTCACGGAGTCTGAGATGGAAAGCCTGTTGACAGTCCTGGCTTCCTCTCCATCAGTCTGTTGTCTAGGCAGGCTAGCATCATGTGGACATGAGAGAGGATCAGTGTGACCTCAAGTCAGCCTTCTCAGTCTACAGCCAAAGCCGCTTTGGCACTTGGGGTGCACACAGAATCAGCAAAAAAAAAAAAAGGTAAAGATGGGTTTTTATCCCAAGACATTTGACCATAGAACATGGTTTTGTCTGTTTCTTGTCTAGAATGCATCCAAAGACAGTGCCAACTGGACAGATGTTGTCCCCTTTGCAAGAAAGAGGAGAGAGAGAAAAATAAATGCACACTCACAACTCCAGGAAGAGATGTGCCTAGATGTCAAGCATCAACATCTAGGACTTCCTCAAAAACAAAAACAAAAACAAAAAAAACAAGGGCTTCCCTGAGGGGAATGTTTCAATGGAGACCTCACTGTTTCACACACCTTGTAGATACGGGGGTCAGTTTCTGTTTTGTGAAATTGGAATCACAGTGAATTATTCTGTGCTAGAGGGCTGGAGATTCTTCTGCCTAGGACCTCCCTCTGAATAGACATTTACGAGGAGTGTAGCAACTTCAGGGCAGCGTTCCAGCTCCTATCCCTGCCTGCAGGGTAGTAAGAACCAAGTGCTGTTAAGTGGGGGGTGAGGGGCAGGAGAGGAGTGTTCCCAAGAGGGTTTTGTTGAGTTACAGGACTCCTTTACAAATGGCCCAGAAATCTAGTGAGTAAAGTGGAAACATTTAATGAGGCAAAAGGTGGGGAAAGAAGAAACACCCACGGGTGGCCGATCAAAGTCAGAAACTGATGCCCATCAGACAGGAGACAGGAGGAAAAGGGGTTTTCTTTCCTCCATCAATCCTGCTCGGAAGTGGCCTACCCTTTGTCAGTCAGTTTATTGAATCCAAAAGGTGCTTACCCCAGCTAGCGACAGCCTGCTCTCCCTTCTCCCACCTCTCTCCTCAAGTCCCTGCTGCACTCTTCCTAACAGATGGTAGCACACACGAGCATTTTTTTCTTGCTTCTGATGCTAAGCATGATTTACAGGCTTGAGTTATTATTTATCATTATTCATTTTCTGTCAGCAGTGCATTGAAGGTTAATAGAAATGCCAGCATGCTCACTGATTTACTTAGTAAAATATTTGTTCCAAGGTTTAGGTCATATGATTGGTGTCTGAGTGAGTTTCAGGTTTATGCATTATGAAAAGCAAGATGATTTGACCTTCAGCCACCAACACTAGCACCATATATTACTTTAGTGAGTGACCTTCGGAGACCTAAGATGCAGTAGATGTATTCAACACATGTTAGCCTCCTCCATATTGCTGGCATTGTATACATACCAGCTGAGTTTACGCAATGTAAGCTGAGCCCCTGAGCCCATCTCGTGAATGGGAGGCAGATGAGATATAAACTCAGGCTAAACCATATCCTTTTCTTAAGATAATAAACTGGTTTTGCAGTCCAGCTGTGCTGAGGCTGTGTGTGCACGTGGGGACTAATCGCTTCACACTGCCTCCTGGGTTCCATGCAGCTCAGCAGAGAGGAGGTAGACAAAAGGACAATTCTGAAGTAAGCTGGTCTTGGATAAATGATTAGTCAGGGGCTCAAGGGGAGAGTGGGCTTGCTGGCGTCATGGTGCTGTGGTTTCAGGCTGAAGGTGACAGAGGATGGAGGAAGCAAAGAAAGCAGTATCATAAGTCTTGATTTTTAGATCTTAGGGCCAGGTTGGCAGAAGACATCTAAATAGCATTACAGTGATACAGAAGTAAATAGTACATAAAAGCGAACATTATTTCTAAAGGGCCAGTTGTAACCATTAGATTAGCAGTAATGTAGTATAGTGTAGTAGGTTCAAGGCATGGTATCGGATTTAGCATTCAGGGGTTTGGGTCCTAGCCCTGATGGGCAAGTTGGCTCCACCTCTTTAAACCTCACCTTTATTATTTTTTAAAAGTATTTTTTAAACGTTTTTACTTATTTTGAGAGAGAGAGAACAGGCGCAAGCAAGTGGGAGAGGGACAGAGGGAGGGAGAAATCCCCAAATCTCCACACTGTCAGCGCAGAGTCCTATAGGGGCTCAATCTCACAAACCATGAGATCACCACCTGGGCCAAAGTCAAGAGTCAGACACTTAACCAACTGAGCCACCCAGATGTCCCATCACCTTTCTTACTTTTAATAAGTGTAGCTTGCTCTTGAGACCGTTGAGAGGGTCAACTGAGATACTATAAGGAATGTGCCTAACATGGGGGCTGGTGTTCCCTCCAAATGTTTGCCAATATTTTAAGTTCTGTGAATAGATGGAAAAGGTATTGCTGAGAACAGCTGGCAAAACTTCATGTTTGAGGAAGGGGCTGATATGGGAGTTAAAAAGGAAAAGAAATAATGTAGGTTGGTGGAGAAAATGGGGGTCCTGGAGGAACAGAAATCTTGCTGGCTGCCAGAAACATGTCACAAGCCTGGAGCTGGAAATGAAAGTTAAGATGTCTAAGAGCCTAATTTGCTTTCTCTTCCTAAACTGTGCCCCTCCCCTAAACTTCTTCAGAGAAGATACCAATGTCCCTTTATTGATAGTTCACTAAATCTCATTTACTTTCAAATCTATGGACTTTTTTTGGTCTTTAGATTTGATTTGAACATGGTTTTAGGATTCAATGATCATCTGACATTCTCCAAGGAGGCTCTCCATTTACTTCTCTAATCTGTCCTTTGCTTCCTGCCTTACAAGCAACATATGTTATGTTTAAGTTCATTTACCCAGATTTAGGAGACCAGGCTTATTTCAACTATTCATGCCAATAGGAGAGGGCAGGTGTCTTGTTCCTTAAGATATTGCCTTAGGTGTTCTACAAAGGTAGTTTTAATACCTCTGAGCCCCATCTACTTCTCCTGAAAGTGGCAAGAACCCTCTTTCTCATGTGTAATATTAAGGGAATAGCCCTTATTGGAGAAGGGTCAGGGAAAATAGCTTAACATCCAGTGAGAATCCCATAACCAGGAACTAAACACAAGGCAGTTTTCTTCAGAGAAAGCAAATATGGGAAATAGATCCAGAGATTCCCCATACATCAGCCCAAAGTATAAAATAATATTGTATTTGAAATAAGAAAAATTATCCCTCACTGGGAACACTGCAGTGAATTAGATCCAGTCCAAAAGAATGGAAGACTGCCCATTGGCCATTCATTCATCTATTAATTCTAGAAATAATGTCTTCTGGGGAGGGGGAAAAATAGAGGTCTTATAACCAGGGCATTCATTCACTCTGTCTAGTAGCCAAACTCCTCAGGGTCGAGGCCATGATGCTGGGACTCTGTACCTCATACTGATTATCTATAATAGAATAACAGAGTCTTAGCATTAGACAGGATCTGAGAGGTCATTGAAAATGATATTTTCCCTTTGCAACTGAGAATTCTGAAGCTTAGATTTATTGATCTGTGACTGATGGTATCAGAAACATGCCTGGAAGAGAAATCATACAGGCTCCTGGTGGTGTACTTTGCTCCTCTCCACATTTGCTTCTATTCCAAAAACCTCTTTTCCAAAACTGCCCCTAGCAATAAGCTGATGTTTGGGTTCCAGCTGCCCAGGCACAGGCCCACTCTCAGGACAGCCACCTTTCCTTGTCTTGAACAAAGGTGGGAATGCCAAGAAACCCATGGTGTGTCAGAAATGTTGATGGCTAAATATTGCAATGTAATAACAAAGGCAACCTTCAGAGGAATAAGGAAACAAAGCAATTTAAATCTCATTTAAATAATTTTCCCTTCTTCCCCCTATCTTCACCCTAGACTATTCAATGAGCCCATCTGAATTCTGAGGGCATGTTCATCCTCCCACAATGGGGCTGAGTGCTGGAAATGTCCTTTCATTTAATTTCCAGTACTAGCTAAATTATCTATTGCCACGATCTGTGATTGATTTAGCTTTTATTGCTCTTGGCTGCGACAATCTATAAGGACCCAGCTGATTTCCCCTTTTTGGGTTTTAGGCTTTTTTGCTGTCATTTTAATGACAGATATTAAACATAGGGAATTCTCATCTGTATTTCCTCCAATAGGCTGAGCTGTATGTTGTATTTGAATGTGAAATGATATCAAGAACTAGTTCGTCCAAAGTCTCCTTCCTTCTCCTACTTGCTCCAAGCTATCATGCCAGCAATCTGACAATTCTGAAGGAGAACACATGTATCTTCAGGCTAAATTCACTATCATGCTACCAAATATTTAGTAAATATCTAATAAATATTTGATGAAAAAACTAGTGAGTGAAGACTTCATTAACCCTCTGGCATGTGGACTTCTCCACAAATCTGCCATTACTCCTCATTTCCAAATGCTAAGTGAGCATCTACTGTGCGAGGGAAATTGTGCTATGTGTAATTCAAAGAAGTGTATGATCTTACATGCCATGAACTTAAACCTTATGGATAAAAACCAAGTGTATACATAAAAAATACAATAGTATAAAGTATAGTGATAAATGAGATTGTAGATTTCCTCAGGGTATAAAAGAGTGAGACATTCTCTTGAGTTGAGCAAGAGAAGAGAAAACAAGTAGGAAAGAATGATGTAAGTTACATGGAAAAGAGAATCATTTGATACTATATTAGGTCATTTTCAGCTACAAGAGACGGAAACCCAGTTCAAGTCAATTTATTGGCTCACATAATTGGCTTCCAACACTGCTGGGTTAAGGGCTTTTATGATGTCATGAGGAATCTAGAATGTCTGCCTCCCTAGGAAGCTAGAGGAAAGAGCATTCTGTTCTACCCTACATCTAACCTCCTTTTTTATAGTATTTCCCATTAAATGCTTTTTTGCTCTTTAAACTTGGGATATAGTTTGTTCATTATAAGAAATATAAAATTTCTGAATTTAATTTTTGAGATATCTTCTTAATTCTTAAAAATATATGATAAAATCAGGCTGAAATTCACAAGCAGCAGCATAGTGAAGTCAAGTAATAAGTTGGGAGATAAATTGTTTGAAAGCCCAGATTTCAACTCTGCATTCTGTTTATCACTGGTAGGCTCAAAATAGAGTTGTCTCCCTTTTTTACCATGCACAGGTTCACAAGATGCATTATACAATGATAATCCTACCTCCCATTCTTGGCTGCTGCTGCTGCTATCTTCATTTGCTAATAAACTCCAGTGTCAACTCTAGGGTATCTATTAAGAGAATTGCCATTGTAGAAGCTGACTCTGTTAGAAGAGAAATTATTTATGCTTATTATGAGATTATTATGCATAGTGATGGTAAGAAGGGAAAAGTTACTACTTAAAAAGAAAGCAACAGACAACAACAGCCCTACAGATTTGGATTTTTGCGTAGTTGAGAAGCACAGAAAATATCTGTAGGTAGTCGATGTTTATATTTAATGTAATTATATGGATAATTATTATATCTTAGGTGACACAAAAAGATAACTTTTCAAAATGTTTTTGTAGATCTTCTTCTTGAAGACTTGAATGATAGCAATGAAGGCATATTTATCAAATCTATAGATGACACAAAGCTTTGATGAAGAAATCTCTATTCAAAGAGAGCTCCACAATGCTTTTTCTATTAGTCCTCATCCTTCAAAATACTTATGACATACAGTGTGAAAATAGGTTTCAAAACAACAAAAAGGAAATGGAATATTAAACTCCCCCTTTTCTGCCCTTTCTATCCCTCCAAAATAAAGTAGCTTTAATCAGCTACCAGAAGCCAGAGCTTATAGCAAGGCCAGCCGGGAGAGGTACTTGAATTGTTTCTGATAGTAGAGCTTGGTGACTTGAGAAAATAAAATTCAACCTGAAATTTTAGAGGTTGGGGTTTGTTTTCTCATGTTTCTCCATTCTGAGACAAGAGGATCTTTGAGCATGTGAAATTTCAAAGTACTCTAGCTAAATCAAAGTCATTCATTCACTCAACAAATATTTGCTGAGTGGTTTCCATATTCCATTCACTTGGGAACAATACTGAAAGTACCCACCTTTACTGGCCAAGGAATTAAAAGGAGACAGAGAGAGACACTGGCTGGGGTAGGGGTGGGAGTAGGCTCGGAAGACTTTCCCAATTACACAGAAAATAAAACAACTTGAAGAGTTTAGTAAATGTCCAATACTCTACAGCATCTCTGACCCCAGACCTGGAGTTTTATACATCCCTCTATGCACCATCAGCAACACCACAGCCAGCATCTCCACCAAACCCACTTCCTAATCCTCCAAGCAGAGAGAGCCTGATGTTGGCAGTGGTGTTGAAATTCCATCTGTCCCCCTGGAAGGGCTCTGGGAGGAAGAAGAGCCCAACATCATCCAGATGTCTCAAATGAACCCAAAATTCAATCACAGGACCTAGGACTGGCATCCAATTCAAGCAATAAGGAAACCAATAATCACAGATTATTGTGTTCCAGATGCGTTGTTCATGTTCTACAGTGTTTTCAAAAGAGGCTTTAAAGTCAGCAAATGGGTTGGAATTCTAGCTCTGATCATTTTTAGCTGTGACTTTAGTAAGAGTGTAAAGCACAGTATCTTCTACTACTATTAGTGTTACCACGACTCTATGACTGTTACTTTTACTACTGTAACTACTATCATGATTACCCTATTGGATGTTATATAATTCACACTAAAACCTTATAAAAGTGTGTATTACTTCACCCATTATACTAAGAAAAACAACCAAGGAAGAAAAAAAGGAAAGAAAAAGCAAAACTAACATCTATTAGTTTGTCCAAAGTTGGATAGCAAGAAAATGATAGGACTAGAATTGAATCCAAGTTTGTTTGACTCTAAAACCTTTGTGCTTATCCAATAACCCGTAACACCTATAGGGTGGATAAGAATTTTGCTTTGGAGCCAAGGAAAAGAGAGAAAACAGAATGGTTACCCAAGATCCTAAACTGCAGGAAAGAATCTTAGCAGAGCAAGGAGGACCTCAGGGACCATGGGTCCAGGACCATCTTAGACACTATCTAAAAGGACCACTCCAGTTCCAAAGGTTGCTCATATGTCATATGCTGTTGTTGGCTTAACCACAAATCTTGCCTTGACCCTCTCTGTGCAAGTCAACTTTCACTCAGTACAGATTACTGTTGGACCATACTCTCCATTCTGCTGTGGGAATGCATACTTCCAGTGGGGCCAAATTGTCCAAGATGGTTACTCTTTAAGATATGTGTTCCTACTCTTTTATAAGTCACCGAAATATTCTGGAAATCCATTTTTTTTGAGAGAGAGAGAGAGAGAGAGAGACAGAGAGAGAACATGAGAGGGGGAGAGGCAAAGAGAGAGGGGGACAGAGGATACAAAGTGAGCTCTGCCCCAACAGCAGAGAGCCTGATGCTAGGGTTAAACTCATGAGCCATGAGATCATAACCTGAGCTGAAGCCAAACGCTTAACTGACTGAGCCACCCAGGCACCCCAGCTGGAAATTCCGATTTTTATGTGTCTAAACACTCTTAGGCTGGCTCTTACAAGTAGTTGAAATAAATTTATTGGGCTTATTTTTAATTTGGAAAATAGAGCTGACCAAGCAGGACCCATCTGCAGTTCAGCTTGTCAGCACATGTTGCTACTGATCTTGTGGAAGGGTTGCATTGCTGCCCAAGTCAAGACAAGGAACTCGAAGCCCAACTTCTTGAAGAGGGGAATAGCCACATCCAGAAAGCTCCTCAGGGTACCATGAATATTAACAATATTACCAGTAAGGACATAGTACATATTTTTATACATGAGATTCTCACAAATGCCTTGTGAGGAAGGCCAGGTGTCTTACAGATGACAAAGGAAATAAACAAAGGAAGAGGCAGGGACTTAGTATTTGGTAGGTGGGTATTTTACCTGAGCTGGCTCATTTAGTCCTCCCACAGCAATGGTGGGCAGAGGTAAGTTATTTCCTCTCATTTATAAGTGAAGAACTTCAGGTTCATATTGTTAAAGTAATCTGCCCAGGGTTAGCACATAGTTACCTGGAACGAGGCTTCCAGGTCCTTCTATAGGTCCATACTGCCTTACTCTCCCAGACCACAAGGCTCCATGACCCCATTCCCAACAACCCACCTCAAGAGATGGAAAATTTGTATAGACCATGAGGACCTCCAAGTTTAGGAGTATATTTTAAACCCAGACCATAATGAGAAGTTCCCATCCAAAAGGCTAGTGTGTAGTCACAGCCTGAAGAAAGTTTACTCGTACGTCTGCAGGGTCAGTGAGAGAGCAAATGTGAGAACTAATTCACACCACTTTATCTGGCTTAAATATCTCTCCAAGTCTTGGGTCAAGAAAGTACCCATGGTTCCTCACTTTATCACTGCCATTTCTCTGAAACATAAACAACTTGGACTTAAGCTTCCTTTCTTCTGTGGAGAAATCAACCTCAAATGTTGCCAATTTGGGGCAAATGAGGTTTTGTAATCATAAAGAATTTTACCATTTTATTAAGTTCTTTCTGCCTTTCTGCCTTCTGCACACTCTTCCTGTGTGCTCAATGCTCTAAATGTATGTATTTATTTTATCCATATAACAACCCTATTAGCTAGATCATTTTTTCAGTTTATAGAAAGGAAAACTGCAGATCTGAGTTATTGAGGGCCCTTTAATAGGAAGTTACCAGGCTTCAAACGCAGGTTGTTCTTATTCTCCAGCCTTGTACTTGAAGCAGGCTGATGTCTTTCAGAAGGGACTCCTTACTGAGGTTTCAGCTGAAGCCAAGCTATTATTGACCTTTCTTTAGGCACTTGTTCCCTTTCTTTTTGTGATGGAGAATAAGGGACATCCCAACAACTTCAGCCCTTGGAGGGTTGTTTTGGGTTTATAGCACTGGAGTTTGAGGTCACCTACCTTCCTACTGCCTATCACTTGCCAAAGGGCCAACAAATATACCTGGTGTTATTGCCATGGAATCACCCAGGTACCAGGTGAAGTGGATATTGAGAGAGTCTACCTGTGTCTGACACAAAGTGGAAGGGGAGAAGTGTTTTCAGCATGGTGTCATTTATCATGCTCCACTGCCCCCTCCACCATTCAAAGAGAGGATATAGCATTCTGCATGTTCTAGGGGCTGGAGCATGAGCACAGAACATGAGCCTCAAAACCTAAGCTGGATCTTTTCCCAAGTGGTCACCAGAACCCATTCAGGACCAAACTGCAAAGTACCAGGCACCCAATCAAACTCCCCCAAATGCAAAGACCCTTTGTTCTCTTGAAAACTTGTCTTTGTTGATGAGGTTGCTTTTGTTGTGGTCTTGGGACGGAGGAAAATGCCGACATCTCCAGTTTTTAATATGGTAAATGTCAGTGTTTATGCCTGCACGGGCTGGCCTAATTATCCCGTGTCCTCTAAAATCTTCTGCTGTAATTACCACTCACCGCAGTGACACCTACTGCTGAAGGGAGAGCCATAAGCTGCAGGAAGCTCAAAGCCAGAGCACACTCAGCAAACTGCAAGCAACACCAGCAGCTGTTTCTGGTTTCCAAGCAGTGGGAGCTTCCTGAGCCATTTTCCCCGGTCCCGCTAGAGTAAATGCCACCATGGTTGAAAAGTTGGAAATGTTTGTCAGGCCCAGAACAAAGCTGTGAATGAATACTACAGTAATTTGCTTTCCCACAATCTCCTGCTTTCTCTAAAGCAGACACGGAAGCAACTGATGGGGCTAGAGCAAAAGAAAAAAAAAAGACTATTAGCACCAGTGGTATCTGGTATGTCGTTGCTATTATGTGTATAATAGCCTTTGTGTTATCTACATATGTACTGTAATGCATAGAGAACGAGCTACAGAGTTGAGACAGCTCAAGAGAATAGCTTTTAAGCAAAACACTATGCTAAAGAGACTGATCTTCTTTCTAAAAAAAATGCCCATTAGCACACAAGGGCAGTATTGAATCGTGTTTGCAGTGTAGAGGGAATAGTTTGGCCTGGCTTCTATGTTTGCAACTGTACGGAAGGAGGAGGGGAAGAAGAAGAAGAAGAAAAAGAAGGAGAAGGGGGAAAAAAATCAATAAATTCTGTGTAAGCAAAGTCACGGCAACCTTTAAAATAATAAGACAAATCCATTTATTTCACAAATGTCTTCATTTCCAAATGCCATTGTTTGGGGCACTCTGCTGTCATTGTCCATGACATTTTCGAAAACTTGGCTCTTAATCATTTAGGTGTAGCTGGAGTTCTCCAGCAACAGCCAAGTTAAAAGATTATACATTCACCCCACTGCTTTAACAGCCTTGTGCTGTGGGGTGAAGGAGGGAGGCTGGCGGTGGGGGAAGAGACAAGGCTTAAATATGGGCAGAAAAGCTCAGCTGTATTGCTATATACAATGAAAAGTAATTACAGAGAAAAATGAAAGCTGTTTCTTGCTGTTAGCAGGAAGAATAAGAGAATTCTGTACCTTTTTAAAGCTCTGAGTCCATTTTGATGTAATTGGTTCTGGAATTATTTATGACATTAATTGCTGTGCTATCGACTGCCTGTCAGTGGCTCTGGCAGTTAGTCCATCTTTCTTAGCAGAGACAGCCTGCTCAGCCCAAACTAGACTGACAAGCTAATTATACCCATCTTCCCCTTCAATGACAAATGCTGCTCATCGGAAACCTTTCTAGAAATAAGCTCTCATTCTTTTCCCTTTTTCCTGAGCCAGACATAACGGATATCTCAAGGTGCAGATCACAGCTAAAACTCAGCTCACAGGGCTATTAGCTCTGAACATCTCACTTGAGCCAAAAAACCTAAGCATCTTATGTTATCAAACTGTATGTCATTCCCTGATGCTAGTTTTCAGGGATGAGCAGGGGCCTGGCCTGTCAGTCAGAGCCAGGCAAAGAGAGCCAAGCTGACTGAATTAGCCAAGCTCTTCTTAACCGTCAACCGCGTCCAACTCAGGTGATGATATGGAGGCTGGGAAAATGCCTCTGTGCTTTGTTGCCGTGGGGGTTGCTTTGAGGATGCTCACTGCAGGGGCCCGGTTTAGGAAGGCTAGGTGGATAGTTTCCCTGGCTGCCTCGGATCCCAAAGCCCCTTTGTGATTTAATTGTGTAAATTGTTCTTGTGCTCAAGGTTTATTTTGCATGCAAGTTTATGAGAACACTTTGGAGGCGGGGCATCTACCCCAGCAGGCACTGCTTTAAGGAGTGGGTACTTTGGAGGAGTCACAAGAGGAGAAATGAGGTGACCCTCTTGCTTTAGGAGCACACAGACTAGTTAGGAAGATGAGACACCACATAAACAGGCAGGAAAAGCCTTTTCTCCAAGCATTAGGTAAACACAGGGAAGTCATATATTTTACTAGAATGATGGAAAGCCTAACAAAAAGAAGCAGTTCTCTTTTGGAAATACCAACTGGTCTGTTCTCTACTACAGGTATTTTTTGCTCTGTTTTGTGCTGTCCAAAACAAGTTGGCAAAATGAACTCTCTTTTTAAAAGATAAAGGTGCTTCAGAAAAGAAAGGCCCAAATGTGCATTGTTACTCATTTGGGATGAAACTCAGACAGCTAGAATTCAAGTCCCTCCACTTGTGCAAGACACAAACTCTCAAAATCCAAACCTGCAACATGAATTGAATAACCCCAGTTGACCGCCCAGTCAAAACTTGGCAGGAATAAATTTAGAAAAATTATAAAAACACTGAATAGACAAGAATTGTCTGATTTGTGCCAAAGTATGGTGATGAGAACAGGGTGCGCCACGGGCTTTGGAGCAGAAAAGTCACTGGAGACAGCTTGCTTTGAGAAAGAACTTAGAAAGCCTTTGAGATTGTGGGATCCCTAGGGACAGTATTAGGTTCTTTGTGATTTTTCACATAATTTTGATACTGTCTTTGCTTATGGCTGAAAGGACCATTTATGGAACCCAAGTGGACAAGAGGTGGACTGCGGTAGATGTGTATTGTATTAGCTTAGCTAAACTGCACATTTCCTAGAATTCTCTTCCCTGCATAGTTCCAAGTTAATGCCACATGGATATTTTGTATGAGATTTAGAAGAAGACAGTAGAGGTGTGGCCATATTCTTTTATTCTCCAGAGGTCATTGGAGGCAGCCCTACATTGCCACATATCTGCTGGCTTATCTGATTGACATGGGACAGATGTAGGGCTCACAGGCTCCTCCAGAGCTGCAGAGTTATCTGCTTCAGCTTTTCCAATGCCTGGAAGAGGTGCCAGCATGACACGTGAGGTCAGCTTCTCCTGCAACCCACCCCCTCATCAAAGCTGGAGGTCTATAGGAGGTCAGAGACCAACATGGAATCCCAACTTTCCTCCGGAGTTCAAACTCGGCCTTGTAGGTTCCAGCCTGTCCTTGATTTCCTGACTTCATATCTATCTTTCTTTCCTGGCTGTCTGCTATGGACTTCAGCCCTAGCACCAATATAATATATATATATATATATATATATATATATATATATACACACACACACACACACTAGCATAATACATTTAGCATAGTATAACATACATTTTACTATACACACACACACACACACACACACATACATATATATACATACCCATATATACATATTCCAGTAAAGGACTCCTCAACAGGTGGAAGAGATCATCAGTTACTATGTCTATAAAGACATGGTCATCAGTGTGCCTTGCACCATTATTTGATTTTCATGTTAGAGTAAGGCAAGTGAGAGAAGAAAAATTGTGTAAAGTTTGAGCTCTATCCTTATAATTAAACACTACCTAATATTTTGACTTTATGGTACCAAATGTTTGTATAGCTAGAAAATGGACTTTGTTTTCATACAGAGGTCAATAATCTATGAATGTGAGCTACTGATCAAGGGCATAATTCAGTGAAACTTGATCTACAAAGGAGTATAAATAGAGTGATGCCCCCTATCCCAATTTACTCAGAGCTGAGGGATTTCATGGGTCATGGAACCTTCAGTACTAACTCAGAGACAGTCCCAGAAAAACTGGGATGGCTGATTCCCCTAAGTATATGACAACTTTCTTGGCATGAGAGGGAGTCAGCTCCGCATTACAATACTTTTAGTCTGTTTCCTCACCTCTAAAATAATTTGTCTAAGGATAAACTTTTTTAATATATGTAAGGCACTTATAGTTCTTGATAAATAATAAACACAAGATATGTAGTTTGCTAATAATTAGCAAATAATATTATCAGAAAAAGTAACACACGAATATGTGAAATTATAAGAAAAAATCCATATGTAATGAAATATTAAGCATTAAGTGAGAATGAAAGCAAGTGCTACCAGGGTCCATGGGGACATACAACATGAGAGCAGGAGGTTCTTGTCATTCAATGGGGTATCTACTCACACTAAGCTAAGTGAAAGGACTGATTTGGTGAACCAAATAGATATTAATTGTTACCTTGATGGGGCTTTCAACCTATGGGAGGGCCAGACATTACACAAAATACAACCAGAAATGAGTATTATGAGGGAAAATAATTGAGTGCCCTCAGAGAAAATTCAGGGAGTGATCTAATTTAGACTGGGTCAGGAGAGAGGGGTTCCCTGATGAAGTGCCACTGAGAATGAGTCCTGAAGGATGAGAAGGAGTCAACCAGACAAAAAGAAAAAAGCACAGCCCATACACAGGGGAAGAATGGGGCTCAGGGAATGGATCATGGAAGAAGTAGGACTTGAATTAGGTCTTGAAGGATAGGTGAGCTTTCAATAGAGAGAAATAATGCATATCATGGGTCCTTCTACTTCCTTACTGACCTTGGGAAGATTATTTCCATTGCGAGGCCTCAATTTCTCCCTCCATGAAATAAATGGGTTCAACTGGATGATCCCCATGGAAGAAGTATGTTAATACAATTGAATATGCCCAAGATGATGAACAGATAAGAATCAAAGGTCACTTGCCATTAATCATGGCCAAACACAAATATCCCCCAAGAAATGGAGAAAAAGTACAGATTCCACAGGTTGCTATAGTCACTGCCCATTAATTGAATGGACTAAGACCTTCACTTAGTGAAGATTCACTCAGATGTGAAGAGATGATGGTGTGTAAATTAGGCCTGACTAGGAGCAAGTCTGATGCATGTATTGGCCTCTTGTGGAGGAATGTGTGCTTCTTATTTTCAGTGAATGATTTCAGTAGGTCAGAAAAAAGCAGTTTCCCACTTATGAAGTCCTTCCCCACTAGAAGAAAGGGGATGATTGATCGTCTAAACTGTGGACACTTCACACTATACATATTTTTTCTCCTGGTAAACTCCTTGGAAGCATCCACATAAAATTAACACGAAGCTCTCAAAACTGGCT
Source organism: Prionailurus viverrinus (assembly GCF_022837055.1). Classification (NCBI taxonomy): domain Eukaryota; kingdom Metazoa; phylum Chordata; class Mammalia; order Carnivora; family Felidae; genus Prionailurus; species Prionailurus viverrinus. Next base: position 37,401,940 of record NC_062571.1, on the reverse strand, counting down.
CCTTTAAATCACTCACTCTGTGCCTATAAATTGTGGGGTGCTGAGGGCAGCTTTCTTAGGGCATTTTTTTCACTGATTTCTGGGCTTCGCCCCCCAACATTGCCAAAAAAGGAGGAAATCATGATTTCTCTGATGACCTTTAAACCAGTGAGCCTCATGAGGACAAAAGAGTCTGTTCCTGTGTCCCTGACTCATGGCCCAGAGCCTGGCCCACAGTTGGACCCCGGGAACTATCAGTGAGTTGAATGGGCAAATTAACTTCAAGCCAAGATCTGGTTTGATCTGATCTGGCTAATGTGGAAATTGAGGCATGGCAAGGAGATTAGAGAAGCATTTAGAGAAAGAGTAGCATCCTGACATTTGGTAAGAAAAGTACTCTCAGTCAAGCTGTAGAGGAGGGCTGCCTCTTTGGGCCCTTAGCAAAGTGAACTTCACCCAGGTGACTGTTCTCTAATCTGAGCTCTGCAGGTAAAATTTTCTCTCCTAGCTAGAAAAATGTCCTCAAAAAAATAAAGTGAACTTGGCAGTCTTTCAAATTCTGTAGCTTAGACTTTCAAATAAACATTTTACAACATGACATAGGATGGCTTAAGCTCAGTCCTGATGAAGACAGAAATCATTTAGCAATTGCAATGCAAATAAGATAGTATCTTACAGTTAGTAAACAGATCATAGACTCCGAAGTCCTTTTACATATATTATCCTGTTCAGAATGGTACAACTTCAGGTCTAATATAGGTGGGGACCAGATATCTCTTGCTTATCACTGTATTCTCCTCACTTCAATAAATAGTTGTTAATAGATATTTGTTGAATAAACCAGTGACAACAAACAGGATGATGGCTTAGAAATGCCATATCATTTTCCCAATGTCAGGTAGTTAATAAATGGTAGAATAGTTACATTTCACAAGTAGCTAAGAATGTTTCCCAAATATGTTCATAGCTCAGCTTCTTGCCACACCCACAATGGTATGACAGGTGGATTCACCTTCAGTGTCATTGACACAGGTAGTGTTCAAGTTGAAAAAAGGAGAAAGCTTTAGATCATAAAGAAACATATGGAAAAACAATAGTCATCCAATGTAGATTCCTCTATAGAAATTAGCTCACACATCCAAAAGAAAATCAACCCTCATTATAGCTTTGTATTATAGTATTATATTATGGTTTATCATGCCATATGGGTTGATATTTTAAAGCCAATAAACACTTTTTTAAAGCTCACTAAAATGCCCGAGAATTATTGCTCTTTCTTAAATTCCTCTGATTTTTCTATAAAAGTATACTTTGACCAAAATTTAGCAGTCATGCAGATGATATGCAGATGCCTTTCATCTTTAAGAATAATATTGTTTAGCAATCTATTCATGACTTCTGGAAATTATCCCTTGGGTGCTTCTAAAATGCTTCTTGCAGAGGAAGTCCTATACCCAATAATTTACCAGTCTTGGGGATGGCAGGGTAAGTGGAACGTTTACATCCAGTCAAACCCAGAAAGGCTGTAGTACATAACTCCAGGAAAAATGCTATATTCAGTGGTGCTTTCTCTTTTTAATTTCTGAATTTAAGGCTGCAGTTGGAAAGAAGAGAAAGATGGGCACCCCCCTTTCCTTCTGGTCGATAAGCTCACATCAGCTTGCCTGGAACTCACAGACATTATCTCCACTCAGGACAGGTGGCGGAAGGGGTGGTTTGCTCCCTCCTCACCCTGTCCTTTTAGGTTTCCGACATTTTTAAGACATGTGTAGAATTTTTTTCAGGTGAATGCCACAAGAGATTTAATAGAAGATGCATTTGTTTTTGACTTCTAATTAATCAAGATAACATCTCTCTCAACCATTAGACAGTAAAATCAATACCTCAGGCAGCTGCACCACCAGTTAGACTTATACACCAATACCTATTATTGGCAAATCAGTGATGTATTTAACCATGTTGTACTCTATCATTTTATAATATGAGACCAACATGACTATGTTGAGGGTGTGTAGAGCAGGATATTTTTGCCCCTGGACGCAGTGATGGGATTTCTGCCACATCTCATCATGGCCCACTCCCTCCCACAACCAAAGCTGGGATAATGATTCACTTCCCAGATTCTGATTTGCGAGAAACCATTTACTCACCATGAGAGACACTAGAATCCCAGAATATGAGAAACATAGGTAGAGCAAAGATCCCAGATAAAAAGGTGAGACAACAACTATGACAGATGTGGGTATGTCATGAATTCCTTCCATCAACAGGCAGTGGTGGCCTGGGGCGGGAAGGGCCCTGGCTATTCTGAGGCTCTGCTCTCTGGAAATAGTATGTGAAGGATGTCCTAGGTCTAGCTGAGGAGGCAGTGAATCTCTGGGGAATTCACTGTAGAATTTGCATAAGTGGTACCTGCCCTATTCACTGCCATATTCACTGGAATATTCTTCCAGGCAAAACCCACCAGGTCAAGGGCTCCATGGTAGGGGGAGGGCTTTCTCTTTGAGGCAACCTGACCCAGAACTAGGGCACTGAGTGTAGGACATGTTCCAGCAATTCAACCCTTGGCAGAAAGGTATCTAAGGCATTTTCTTGGTAGACCAAGAAAGCCTACACAGCAGGTGACTCTCCCTGGGACCCTACAGAATGTCTTGACAAGCCACTCAAGTCCTGCATCACTATTGCTCTTTATTAGAGTGCCCCAAGTTTCAATCATCCCAGCTTTTCATCTAAGTTGTAAGTATTCTGTGAGCAAGACTCTTGAGGTCATGATGAGTTCTAAGTGACCTGTGACCCGAAGAAGAAACTCTGACTTAGGAGAGGAAGAGGCTGGGAGGGACTGAATAAACATACCTGCTGGGGCACCGAGGTACAACAGAGCTAGTGCTAACCTTTAGACAGGCACAATCATCTGACAGATCACTTTCCAGAAAGCATTCTCTGACTGCCACCGCCCCCACCCCCCAGGCTTCCCTCTCCACACCCTGACTATACCTGGAACCCCTTCTCTACCACATGCTATAGTGACAGATATGTTTCCTGTCTCTTCCCTGAGTGACTGTGAGCCCCATGAGTCTTGTTCTTCCCCATCCCTCCAGGACTAAGCACAGACTTGGTCCAAAGAGGGCATTCTGCCAAGGATAGCTATTTTCATGTGAAAATTCATATGCAGGCAGCACGGAGCTGTAGGAAACCATAAGTTAGCCTGAAAGCGAAAGAGTTAAGGAACACTGAATCCATCCCATTTTCTGGAATACCTGATGAGAGGAGAATGCCTATATTTTAGGCAAGATGGTGGAGAGAGTAATAACAACAACCACAACAATATCTATCATTATTACGAAAATAAGTGCATGACATTGTGTGTGTTTCTCTGAGGCTGGCTTTAAAACCCTGTCATACTGATGAGGAAACTGACTCTGAGAGGTCACATCATACACACAAGGTCACACAGCATTTGATCTTGAGCAAGCCTGAGTCTAAAATCTGTGCTCCTTCCACGATGCTACATTACCTGCCACATAACACTCTAAAGTAGTATTTCTTCAGTTTTTACTAAGACATTTTCCCTTTTCCCTCAACACGCACTTTTTTCCCAGAACTCGTGATGGTCACAGCCTTGTGTTCCTCTCATTGGAAAGCTACACTTGGAATGTCAACATACACAGAAAAGTAAATTTTTAGAAATATGATTATGCTTCTAGGATCTATTTTTTGACACCAAGATAATGATTCAGTGGATCACAGGCATTGTGCTGGGGATTTAGACACACAAACACCTTATAAGGGGGGAAACCTCTATGCTGTGTGTATTGGATATAAACACACTGTCTTTAATTGAAAGGCTTCAATTAAGTGCCCCAAATTATTCCTCAGTAATGTGAGCTATGGGTTCAATAATAGATCCCTTCTTCATTCTTTTGTGTTGTATTCAACTTATAGTAGCTAAGAGTTTATATTGTCCATGAGCTTGGTTAAATTTGTCATTGAAATATTTTTCTCAAATATACCCTTGGGTGGGAGGCTGAATCTGTAACTTGCAGAACAAATTTGTGTGAAATGAGATATTATGCCTCTGACCTCGTCTTCAAGGCATTTCCTTCTTAATGACTTTTATTGTTTTATTTTTTTAATTTTTAAATTTATTTATCTATTTATTTTTAAGTAGACTTCATGCCCAGCACAGAGCCCAGTGTGGGGCCTGAAATCATGACCCCAAGATCAAGACCTGTGCTCAGATCAAGAGTCAGATGCTCAAATAACTGAGCCACTCAGATGCCCCTCTTAATGCCATTTTTATAATCTTACCTCATATTGCCTTGAGCTGTATGATCTGTCCCATTTGAATAGACAGCCCTGTATCAACCACAGTATGCAGTCCAATGCATTGCTCATAGGTTTGTAGAAAAGAATCAGGGTTTTGATTAATTACCTGGTGTCTGAGCTTTGATGTTAAACCTTACCCTTAATGTATTGCTGTGTGAACATGCATTATGAATTATGAAACTACTCACCCACAAAGGAAGTTGTTTGGCTAACATTTAATTTTACCACTTGTCAGCACCATGATATGAGAGAGGAACTATCTTTTGATAGGAAGCGCTCTGAATTCTTCTAGAGATTTGTTGGTGATGCACCAACCTCTGCAAGGCATCTCATAATTGTGCTTACAGCCAGTGTTCATGCTTCAAACTTTGTAGCTTCCAGTCCCTCAGTATTAGTTAGCAAAATCAGAGGAGCTGGTCTTCCATAAATCAATCATAGGCTTGTCCAATGTGTCTTTGACTCATACTCTTTTGTGGTAGCCCATTCACTGTCATCTCTTTCTCTGTAGTTTTGGGGGGCTTCAGGTGACCTGGTCTCTTCTTCCTTGGTCTAGGCTGCACTCATACCCACTGTTCTGATCCAATGTCAGCCATGTCTGCTTTCTTGCACTGACTCTTTATTTTGGTATTCATTCACTTAACAAATATTGGTTAAGCACCTACCATGTGCCAGGCACCCTGCTAGATGCTAGGGATAAAATGATGATTATTATTGGCATGGTCCTTATATTCGTGATTGTTAGAGTTTATTGGAGGAGATAATAATACAATATGTAATTATGTATCACAATAAACACTAGGAAGGAAAGTAATAGCATGCTATACACATTAAAAAAAAAAGTAACACAGGACCTACTTGGGATGGCTTGGTGGTAGTTAGCCTATAGTTTCCTCACTTCTTGACCACCCACCTCCTCTACCTTTGTGGAATTGCTTTTAACTGAAAAGAGTTTCCTCACTCAAAATACTTTCTTCCTTCCTCGAGCACTTGTATCCAATGAGTGGTCCACAAGAGGACGCAAAGGCCTGACTCCCTTGCCTCAGGGCAGGATGATTCTGAAGCCCCTCAAAGCTCCAGATCCCATTGTAGAATCTGCTAATGCTTCTGGTACAGCTGCATCCAGTTTAACTTTTCTCTCTATCCAATTCTGCACCCCTCACTGCCTTACAGGACCTGTTCCAGAGGGTATTCTCCATAAATCTTGCATGAAAATTGCAGAGCCTGGCTTCTGGAGAACGTGACCTAGAGGTTAGTGGTAGGAAGAATGGGGAGACATCTCTCTAGGCAGAGGGAATAGCATGTACAAAGGCCAGGAAGGAGAAGCACTGGGAAGTAGTTGTAGAGGCTGCTGCACTCTGACAGTCCTCCCTTAGACAGATGTTCCAAGGCCTCTATAACATGATCTTGCCCTGCCTATCCACATGCCTCCTGACCTACATCTCTGCCTAACCTGTACACAAGTTAGACCAGTTTCCTCCTTGCTTTTGAGGCTCTGGCTATGGACTTCCTCCAGCCTGCACTGCCTTTCCCCTCTCTTAGCATCTGCCATCCTCATTAACTTGATTTTTGAAAACTTTACTTCAGGCTTACTATTTTCTCAACTTAATGCTTAATTATTCATGATTCTCCTTTGTTTAGTTGGGTTTTTAAAAATGTTTTGCAGGGGCACCTGGGTGGCACAGTCGGTTAAGTGTCCAACTTCAGCCAGGTCACGATCTCGCGGTCCGTGGGTTCGAGCCCCGCGTCGGGCTCTGGGCTGATGGCTCGGAGCCTGGAGCCTGTTTCCGATTCTGTGTCTCCCTCTCTCTCTGCCCCTCCCCCGTTCATGCTCTGTCTCTCTCTGTCCCAAAAATAAATAAACGTTGAAAAAAAATTTTTTTTTAAAAATAAAAATGTTTTGCTTATGCGACCCTGATAGCCCTGATGAGACCAGAAGATGCTTCATAGAAGGAATGGTTCGGGAACTTCTAATTTTTTTCTTAATGTTTATTTTTGAGAGAGAGACAGAGTACAAGTTGGGGAGGGGCAGGGAAAAAGATGGAGACACAGAATCTGAAGCAGGCTCCAGGCTCTGAGCTGTCAGCACAGAGCCCGATGTGGGGTTTGAACCCATGAACCATGAGATGATGACCTGAACTGAAGTCAGACGCTTAACCGACTGAGCCACCCCAGTGCCCTGGTTCAGGAACTTCTGTGGAATTCTCTTTTTCTCAGATAGAGGGCTGAGGGAGAGATGAAGATGGGGACCAGTGAGGATTCTTAGTTATGGACAGCAGGACCCAGTCTGACTAGTTCAAGAAGGAAAGAAACTTATTAGAGGATATTATGTGACTCACAGAGTATCTGGGAGAGCCAGAGATTCAGGTTTAGAGGTTCTTCAGGGAAACATAGTCTCCTTCATCATGGGCTATGTCAGTGGGGACATCACTGCCACTTGGCCCGGACTGTAGCTCATACACAGGCCTGATGCTGAGTGAGGATATGTCACTAGAGTCTCAGTTACTTCTGTCGCTGGGACATCTCTCCTTCCATCCCTTCAGAGTAGAGTCTGGCTGGCATCTGCTTAACTGAATCCCTAGGTTCTGAGTCAGAGTATCACACAGAAACCTCTGACAGTAGAGCCTAAGTCATGTGACTACACTGCCAGAAAACTGGCAAAACAAGTTTTTAGCATCTACTGTAGAGTGGTGAGAATTCATAGATGGAAACATTGGAAGCTGAGGAAAGGTATTCAAATGTGATGAACAGCCAAAAACAATGTCTAATGAATACTGAATATAGATGGGAGGGGAAGTGGAGATAGAGTATGAGGGGCCTCTAATACCAGTCTATGAAGTCACCCCATATCTAGGGGTCATCACCCACTCCCCTCTCTCACTTCACAGCAGATCCCTGAGAAAGACCTTCTGATTTACTTCTTAACTGTCTCTTAAAACCACATGTCTCCCTTACCATCATCCTAGGACAGGATTAGCAAACTTTGGTCTGCAGGCCAAATCCAGCCCACCTCCTGTTTTTGTAAACCAAGTTTTCTCAGACCACAGCCACACCCATTTGTTGGGCACAGCCACACACTGGGCCCTGCAACCATGTGACTGACAAAGCCTAAAATATTTACTACCTGGTCCTTTACAGAAAAGATTTGCTGACCCCTGTCCTAGTCTATGCCAGCACCATCTCTTACGGGGCTTCTGCAAGAACTTCTTAAAGAACTCCACATTTCTTATCAGTGAGTAAATCTGATACCCAGAGTACTTACTGCAAAACATACATAGGATCATGTCAGTGTAAGACAAAATTATTCAGTAAAGTTTCATTATACTTAATATAAAGAGCAACAGCCTCAAAATGGCAGTGAGATCCTGCAAAGTTTAATGTGTGTCTACACACATGGTTGGCCAGTGGGGCAATGATACTGAGTGAAAGACATCAATGGATATGGTTGGAGTATGTGACGTTTCTTTGATACCAAGGATGAGAGGTAATATTCTGACAAAGCATAAATTGAGAACTTGTCCTGAGATACTGGATACAGGCTTTTCCCAAGCCCCTCACACACACACACACACACACACACACACACACACACACACACACAAAACAGCTGTTATCTATGGATAACATTCCATAGAATGAGGATTCAACTGGCAGCAAGATGCTTGATTTTGTCATCCTCCTATTTTTAAAAATACCTGCTTGTCTCCCTCTCCCCTTACCCATCTATCTGATGTGAAGTCTGACTGTGGCCCTGCTTGCTCTTTGGATACAAGGGACAAATCCTTCATATTTATTCTTATTTATTTATTCTTATTCATATTTATTCATATTCATATTTATTGCAGGACTACGTAAATTAGTGGTTAATTTTCCAGGTATGGTGAACTCCAGTAGGCCTCTGTTTCAAACATGCATAAGGTCCATTCCTGAAATGAACTCCCTGGTATAAATTAAAGATTCTCACAGTACCATTTCAGCAGATTAGCTTTTTTGTTTAGTTGGTTCATTCAGGTTTTGTGTTTTCTATTTTTGTTGTTTTTTTTTTTGTACGTCCCCCTCCCAATGTTTATTAATGTATTTTGAGAGAGAGAGACAGCATGGGTAGGGTAGGGGCAGAGAGAGCGAGGGACAGAAAGAATCTCAAGCAGGCTCTGTGTTGTCAGCACAGAGCTTGATGCTGGGTTCGATCTTGTGAACGAGGAGATCATGACCTGAGCTGAACTCAAGAGTCAGACACTTAACTGACTGACCACCCAGGTGTCCCAATCTTTCTGAACTTCTATTTTTTATGCATAGTATACTATCATCACTTGAACTACATAATTAGGGGAAAGTACAGTAGCAATCAAATGCATTAATTATTTTATCAGATGAATAATTTGTCCATTTTGTAAGTAAAAAAACCCCTTTTCAGCTTAACAAATTCTAATTATTATAATGATAGCTTTTTTAAAAAAAAGTTTTATTTTAATTACAGTTAGCATACAGTGTTATATTAGTTTCAGGTGTATAATGTAGTAATTCAATACTTACATATTAATAATAGCTTTTTAAATTTTATGAAGCCTATTACTACAACTAGGCATCCTTCTCTTTATACTTACCATTCTATTATTTTTAACGCTATTCTCAAGACTGCGGAAGATAGTCTTACTTTATGCCAACATCAAGGTATTCTTTCCTACCCCAAACATGTAATGAATACTCTCCAGGGAGCTCTGGGGATATCTATCTATTATCTATCTATCTATCTATCTATCTATCACCTACCTACATACCCATTATTTTTTCACTGGTTTGGAATAGAATAATAGAAGCTAAAATTGGTTCTAGGGCTAAATGTCTTAGGCATGTTGACAATAAGCGTATTATTTATTTTTAGAAATTTAATTTATTTATTTTTATTTTTTTAATGTTTGTTTATATTTTAATATGAAATTTATTGTCAAATTGGTTTACATACCACACCCAGTGCTCATCCCAACAGGTGCCCTCCTCAATACCCATCACCCACCCCCCATTAACCCTCAGATTGTTCTCAGTTTTTAAGAGTCTCTTATGGTTTGGCTCCCTCCCTCTCTAACTTTTCTTTTCTTTTCTTTTCTTCTCTTTTCTTTTCTTTTCTTTTCTTTTCTTTTCTTTTTTTTTTTTGTATTGGACTATGATGTACATGCAGAACACAAAATACACAAAATATAAAATACACAAAATACAACACAGTACAGCTCAATGGATTTTCTGCAAAGTGAACACAGTCATATAACCACCACCCAGATCAAGAATACAACACCAAAGATCCCCCATGGCCCATTATAGTCACTATATCTCCAAAGGTAACAAGGATTAAGAGAGCTGTCACACTCTGTCTCTTCTCCTCTTCTTAAGAGGGCACCATCTATATTGGATTGGAGCTTATTGAACACATTTTTCGAAGGGATACAATTAAACCCATAGTAATCAGTTTTAAAGCTCTGTAGTTAGTTGTATACCTACTTAGGATCATTATGTCTTTTAGGTAAATTGATGTTTATCCCTATGTATTGTCCATTTTTATCCTTGGTAATTTTTTCCCCTCTAAGTCCTACTTTGTCTGATACTAATATAAAAATTCCAGATTTTTAAAAATTAGTGTTTGCAAGGTAGACTTTGGTGTTTGTTTTACTCTTAACTTATGTATATTATTACTTCCAGAGAGTTTCTATGTTTTTTTTAGTTATATATTTATCAATTCTAATGATCTCTGTCTTTTAATTGGTATATTTACACCATTAGTATTTACTATTGACATGTTTAGGTTTATTGTTTTCTGGTTTTTATTCCCCTGTTTCTTCTTTCCTGCCCTTCTTGGGGTTATTTAGACATCTTTAACATTCTATTCTAAATTGTATATTGTGTTTTTAAATATGTAATTTTTTAGGCATTGTCCCAGGGATTACTACTTAGAATCACTATTTTATCACTTTATGTGTAATGTAGGAAGTGTACCATAATATAGGTCCCTGTACCCTCCCTTCTTTGTGTTATAGTTGTCTTATATATTACATCTGTATACATTGAAAACCCTTGGGATAATGTTTTAATTTTTATTTCAATGGACAAACACATTTTTAAAGAACTCAGTAGCAAAAGGATAGTCTATTATATTTACCTAGGTCTTATTATTTCTATTATTCTTCCTTTATTTCCATAGCTTTTCATCTGTTATCCCTCTGTCTGAAGAACTTCCTTTAGCAATTCTTCTAGATCAGGCTTGTTGCTAGCAGCAAAATCCGTTAGTATTCCTTCATATTAGAAAGTTTTTATCTCATCTTTGTTCCTAAAGGATAATTTTTGCTGGAAATTCAATTTCTTTATCAGATAATTGATTGGATAATAGACTTTCTATTTCTTCTCGTGTCAATTTTAGTATGTTGCTTTTTAAAAAAAAATTTGTGGCGTAAATTGTTGGCATAAATTGTTTGTGATACACTCCTTCAAATATCTATAGGATTTGTATTTTCATTACTTTATTTATCCCTGATATTTGTGCCTTCTCTCTCTCTCTTTTTTTTCCTTATCAATCTCCCTGGGGGTTTATCAAGAGAAAAAGAAATAAATTACAAATATCATGAATGAATGACTAATGGAGCTCTGAATATTAATGTACACATCTTTATGTGGACATATGTTTTCATTTCTCTTGGGTAGATTACTAGAAGTAGAAATAATGGATCATATACTAAATTTATCTTCAAAGATTTAAGAAACTGCCAAACTGTTTTCCAAAGTTTCTGTATCATTTTACATTCTCATCAGCAATGCATAAGGCTTCTTCTAGTTTCTCCACATTCTCACCAATACGTGGTATTGTCTTTCATTTTGATTATAGTCATTCTAGTGGGTGTATAGTGATATCTCATTGTGATTTTAATTTGAATTTCTCTAGCAATTAATAATATTAAGTACTTTTTTGTGTGTATTAGCCATGTCTAGATATTATGTGATAGAATGGTTAAAATATTTTACCTGTATTTTAACTGTATTTTTTGTCTTATTATTGAGTTATAGGAGTTCTTCATATGTTCTAAATATCAGGCATTAAAAAATCCAGGATTTTTATAGTCTTCCTTGTTTTACTATCCTCTAGTTCCTTTTGTGTGTGCAGCCTCAGGTTAAGCTAGGAGTATAAGAAGAGCTTGGAGATTCTGTGTCTCAATTGACCATGTATACAGACTCAGCCAACAATATATTTGTCCCAATCAAGACTGCAACCTCAGGCTACTAGGCTACCATTGGCCTTGATACTTGTTTGTCTTAGAGAAGTCATTTCCATTGAATGGGCAGTACCTATTGCCCCAAATGGAGTGAGTCCTCTTCAACAGTGTCAGAAAAGTTACTCCTCATGGCCCACCCTACCCTGGCAGAATCTACATTACCTGTTGAAGGAGAGGGGAATGGGAGTTGCTCCAGCCCCAGGTCTGAATGCCACAGAATCCCACAGTTATTATCATAAATTCAACAGTTTATCACATATTGTTATATAACTTGGGTAGAATTTCAGAATAATGACATAATATTACTTGTTAATTTTGTCCAGCTTTATAGTTACTTCTTGAGAGAGTATTTGCTACTCTTGCTTGGCCATAATCCTGACCTTCCCATCTTGAATTTTTACTTTCTTATATTTAATATATACATTTAACTCTATATATTTTCTTCTAAGAACAATTTGAACTGCATCGTATAAGTTTTGATAAGTTTTATTTCATAATAATTCAGTTTAAAATAGATTTTAATTTCCATTTCAATTATTTCTTTGCTTCATGGGTTATTTATAATTGTACTGTCTAATTGCATACTATGAGGAGTTTTAATAATCTTCTGCTATGGCTTATTGGCTTCATTAAACTATTTTAAAAGAATATACTCTAAATCAGTCATGATTTTGCCCCCCCAGAGGACATCTGGCAATATCTGGAGATGAGTGCTATTGTTGTAACTGTGTGAGGTGAGCTGATACTGACAACTAGTGGATAGAGGCCAGGGATACTGCTAATCATCCTATAATGTACAGAACAACCACTCACAACAAAGAATTATCAAGCCTAAAATATCAATATTGTCAAGGGTGAGACATCCTGAAGTGGTTGAGACTAACCTGAAAGCCTAGCTTGTCACAGATTTTGATAAATGTTCCATATCTACTGGAAAATGTGATTTTGTCAATGTTCAATTCAATGTCCTCTGTTAGATTCATATTTGTTAATTATGTTCTTAATGGATTCTAGATTCTTAGTAATGTTTACCTGTTTTTTTTACCAGTTACTAAGAAAAGCATGTTAAATTCTCCCATTTTGTTTGTAGATTTATCTTTTATTTTCTTTCAATTATTGCTTATATATTTTGAAGTAATTTTTAGGTTCACATAAATTTTTCTATCTTTTGGCTAATAGACCTTTGTCATGAATCATCTCTAGTAATGCTTCATGTCTTATCTGATATTATGCCAGGTTTCTTATGGTTAATGTTTCCATATCTTTTTTCTATCCATAAATATTCAACCACTCTACAATTTATGTAAGTTGTCTCTTGTAAGTATGAGTTTGAGATTTTATCCACTTCAAGAATATTTGTATTTTATTGAAATATTCAGACAATTTTCATTTAATATTATTACTAATATATTTGGGTTTATATTTACCATCGTAATGTTTTTTATTTATTACCTACTTTGGGTTCCTTTTTCTCTCCTTTCTTCAAAGTTTTTTGATTAATCAAATATTTTTATTCTTTCCTCTTTATTTTCTTTATTACAAATTTCTTCTATTTGTTTGGTGGTTTTCCTAGATATTACAAAATACAGTGTTGAGTTATTAGAATCTAATTATGTTAGTACTTTCACCTCTTCCCAGATAATCCTAAGAGTTTAGAATATTTACCTCCATTTAGTCTAGCATTTTTGATGTTTTTCAAGTTAGTTGTTATCATACACTTTAATTTTGTACATGTATTTTATTTTTTTATTAAACACTTTTTTTTTTCAACATTTATTTATTTTTGGGACAGAGAGAGACAGAGCATGAATGGGGGAGGGGCAGAGAGAGAGGGAGACACAGAATCGGAAACAGGCTCCAGGCTCTGAGCCATCAGCCCAGAGCCTGACGCGGGGCTCGAACTCACGGACCGCGAGATCGTGACCTGGCTGAAGTCGGACGCTTAACCGACTGCGCCACCCAGGCGCCCCATAATTTTGTACATGTATTTTAAATCATACAAGGAATCGCTATTTTGTACAGTCAATATGCCTTCCTGGCTGTCCACATATTTGCATTTCTTATTGTGCCCTTTATTACTTACTGCATACTCTTGATTCTGTCAGATAATTTTCTTTCTACCAGAACTCCTTTAGTATATATTTAGCTCACACTTGCAAGCAGCAAATTCTCTGTCTGGAAACTTTCTTCATTTTTGTCTTCACTTTTAAAGGATATTTTTGCTGAGTATGGAATTATTAAGTGGCAGTTGTTTACTTTCAGCCCTTTAAATATACCATTTTGTTGTCCTCAAGCTGCTATAGTTTCTCTTAAGATATTGACTGTCTGTCCTACTATTGTTCCTTTTAAAGGTATTGCATCTTTATATTGGCTGCTTTCAAGTCATAGAATTGAATTTAGAGTGGTTTGGGCAGACAACTCTAAGGTATTTTATAATGAGAACATGGTGTAGATGGGAGAATGTGAGCTTGGGGTGGGTATCTCCTATTGGCTCTTACAGATTCTTCATCCAATGGGGAGGGGCAAGTCTTAGCTCAAGATGCTACAACAAAATACTATACAGTGAATGGCTCAACAAAAAACATTTATTTCTCATAGTTCTAGATGCTGAAAAGTCCAGGATTTAGATGCTGGCCGATTCAGGGGCTCCTGGGTGGCTCAGTTGGTTAAGCATCCGACTTCAGCACAGGTCATGATCTCAAGGTTTGTGAGTTTGAGCCCTGCGTCTGGCTCTGTGTTGACTGCTCAGAGCCTGTACCCTGCTTTGGATTCTGTGCCTCCCTCTCTCTCTGCCCCTCCCCCACTCATGCTCATGCTCTGTCTCTCTCTCAAAAATAAACATTCAAAAAAATGTTTTTAAAAAGGTACTGGCAGATTCAGTTCTTGGTGAGAACTCTCTTCCTGGCTTGTAGATGGCTGCCTTGTGTTCTCACATAATAGAGAGAAAGAGATTTCTGGTCTCTCTCCCTCTAATAAAGACACAAATCCCACCATGGTGGCCCCACCTCATGGCCTCATATGAACCTAATTACCTCCTAAAGATCTAACCTCCAAATTCCATGTCATTGTGAGGTTAGAGTTTTGGCATATGAATTTGGGGGAGACACAAACATTCAGTCCATGGCAGGTACAGTCAGAGGAAAGGGCCAGAGCAGCGCCCACTAAAAGGATTCTTTGGACTGAGTCTAATAGTGGTGTTGATACTAAATATTGAGTCTATAACAAGGATTAAACTGTAAAATTAGAACTGAAAGTAAATAAATAAGATTGGCAATTACAACAACAGTACAGAATAAACTAACACACACTCTAGTAGTACAGAATTATACAAATAAACATTGAGCAATGAAGGAGAAAAAGATGCTGATTTCCTAATCTTTAACAGCTAGAAATCAAAGGATACCATTTAAGGTTCACAAATCAAGTATCATCTATTCTCTACAATGCATATTTCTATTACATGAATTAGGCCATATATCATTTGAAATCGGTAGAGATGAATTTGAAATTGCTAGTATACTGAGGAAATCATTGATTCATGTATGATATTTATGAACATGTAAATATTTCAAACCACCGGGAAACAAGGGCTGAATGTAGCAAGCCACAGAGAAGTATAGGACTGTACACACCATGCAGCTACTCCATATTTTCTTGGCTCGCTTTGTCCATGTGCACTATCTTTGAAGGATTATTGCTCATAACTCTCTAATCATTGTTTCCAGACATCAGCAGATGCAACAGTTCAACACACACACACACACACACACACACACACACACACTAAACTTTAATAAGACTAGGAAGGATAGGAATAGAATAAAATAGGGGCACCTGATGGCTCAGTCAGTTAAATGACCGGCTCTTGGTTTCAGCTCAGGTCATGAACTCATGGTTTGTGAGTTCAAGCTCCACAACAGGCTCTGTGTTGACAATGTGAAGGCTGCTTGGAATTCTCTCTCTCCCTCTCTCTCTGCCCCTCCCCTGCTCTCTTTCTCTCTCTCACTCTCTCCCTCAAAAAAAAAAAAAAAGAGAAAAGAAAAAAGAAATAGAATAAAATAATATAGAAGAGGAGGAGAAAGAAAAATAAGCTAATGTATTTATTACCCATTTTAGGACACTTTATCAGTCAGGGTTTCAACAGAGAAATACAACCAGTGATTATATATATAAAGAGATTTATGGCAGATAATTAGCTTATGAGATGGTGGGGTTGGCTAAGCAAATTAAAAATCTGTAGTATGGGCCATCAGTAAAGGCAGGCTTGAGACTTGCAGGCAAAAGCGAATGCTGCAGTGCACAGGTGCACTGAGATTTTCCTCAGGTTTCTTGCTTTTAAGAACTTTGAACTGATTGGATCAGGCCCAGCCATAAAATTAAGGATAGATAATCCTTTACTTAAAGTCAATTGACTATAGATGTTAATCACATCTGCTAAATACCTTGATAGCAACCTAGACTAGGGTATGATGAAATAAGTCAGTACTAAAGCCTAGACAAGTTGACAGAGCTGACCATCACAGAAACACACATGAAGAATGTCAGGTTGGATTAAAAAAACAAAACCTGTGGAAATTTATCTAAAAGTCTTTCAACTTTGCTAAACGTTAATTTTCATCATAAAATGTTTGTATGTAAATATTGAGAGGGGATAATAAAAGCAAGACAACTCTATGTTCTGTATAGGAGACATACCTAAAACATAGTGACTCAGAAGATGTGGGAGGAGAAACACAAATATAAACAAAGAAAATGAAATACAAAAAAAAAAGTGAATTAGTAAACTTAATAATATATCATATTGAATTCAGCCCCAAATCCTTAAATAATTCTAAATGATGTTACCTTCCCAGGCTAAAGAGTATAATATAGAATGAATACATAACTGTTGTGATTATATGCATTCAATAATAGAACATTCACATTCAGAAATCACATTGATAGTTATATCTATAAGCAAAAGTATGCTAGTCTAAGATTTTAACTTATCTGTCATTATAACGAAACAGAAGACACAAATAACATAATTAAAAAGTTATACTAATTGATATATTTTGAGCTTCAAATGCTGAAAGTAAAGAATATATCTTCTTTCCAAGGTATAGACTATTTGCAAATCTTGCCCATGTGGAAGTCCCCAGTAAATTTCGAAAAGTTTAAAAGTACCAAAAAACGTATTATGCTTACAACGAAATAACACTAGTAATGATACGATAATATAAAAAGAATCCCATAAACGTCATTTTTCAAATATAAAATAGAAACTAAAATTAACAGCATATTGAGAAAATAATGAGTGGAAAATTCTAAAAAACATTTAAGTAGAGGAGCAAAGTGAAGACATTTTTACATGTGACAGAAATTCAGCATATAGCCAGCCCCTTTTAGGTGCTTTAGTCCTTTTCCTTTCCTTGTTCCTTTCTTTCTTCCCCTTCCCCTTCCCATTTTCCTTTCCCTTTCCCTTTCCCTTCCCTTCTTTGGTGGCAGTGGGGGATGGGAATATAATCACCCAATGATTAAATTCAGCCTAATGAAAAAGAAAGGTAACTTGTAAAAGGAGCTTGGGGTGTTCAATGTCAGAAGCCAGTACTACCATGGCTAAATGTTGTTGATGGAATGAGATGAGAGTGTGATTTGGCACACAAAGAACTCAGAGAATGCAGCATGAAAGTTCTTTCTTGAGAAAAGTACTCCACAATCAAATCTAACCAAGCAGGAGGAATCAAAACCAAGACACTCAGAAATGTAGAAGCTCCAGAGAAAAGATTGCTCGTGAGCAATAAATTAATCCAAATAAAGAACTAAGAGGACTATATTCTGTACATTTGATTACAGAACATAAATGTTATAACTCTTAGCAAGTAAATTTGGGAGGTGGCGGTAGGAATCTTGAAAGGAAGTATAAAAGGGCGACCACTTACTTCCACAGTATGATTTTGATTACTACTGATTAAAATGGAAGGGGAATTTTAAGAAGTATAGTACTTTGACAATCTCTTGAAGTTGGAAGTTCATATTTTTTTTAGCCTTAGATAATTTAGGCATTTATATCTCTTGTGGTTAAGAAGCAGCTGAAGTTAAGCAATTCCCTTATTTTTAATTGTTTTTCTTTTGTCCTCTTAAAATCAAATACAATTATGTTTAACATTTTATTAAATAACATGGGTAAAATAACATGGGTATCCATTCATGCATATATGTGTATTAAGAGCAGTCTAGAAGAATGTTATCTAGTTTTATGAGCTATTTATGGTCAGTATAATTTTGAATATTACTTTTAATTTTTTTTGTTTTGGTTGTGTTTTTCTTTAAAAAAAAAAGTTTATTTATTTTAAGAAGAGAGAGCACGATTGGGGTAGGGGTAGATAGAGGGAGAGAGAATTCCAAGCAGGCTCCATGCTGTAAGCTCAGAGCCTGATGTAGGGCTCAAACTCAGAAACCTTGAGATCATAACCTGAGCTGAGATTAAGAGTCAGACACTTAACCGACTGAGCCACTCAGGTGTCCCAGGTTGTGCTTTTCTTTATGTTTTGCCATATTTCATGATGAAAATACATAATTAAAAATAATCTATAATAACATTTCAAAAATCAAAATGCAGGGCAGATGGAGGGAGTTTTATGTAAGAAAACTGACAGGTCTGGATGACTGCTTGACTACAGGGAGCAAAGGAAGAGGACAATTTAAAATTTCACTGAGATTTAGAGTCTGGGCCTATGGCAGAATGGCAGAACCACCAGCAGAGCAGAGAACCAGCAGAGAACATAACTGGTAGGTGCAAGCAGGTTCCTTCAACCTCGGATGTATGCACATCAGGGGTTATCGTCAGTACGGAGATGCTAGGTAAGAGGCTGGAAACAGAACCAGGTAGAAAGGCATACCTAGGAGTAAACATTGTAGAGATGTGAGCTGAAATCACAGAAGACGATGAGATTCCAGAAGTGATATGTACACAAGAAAGGCCTGTGGGTCATGACACAAGCTGAATGACCATCACTGCTTTCAAGCAGGCCCCCCAGAAGGAGATATTCTGCTATAAGGGTCATCTCCAGTCAGCGAGCACAAAGCCAGAGCAGAAAGTGGCTGAAGCTGAGATGTACCGGCACACGTGGCCCAAACTTACCTTGGCACTCCACAGTGCAGGTTGCAATTAAAACATCTACCCAGAGCCCCTGCTATTCTCAAATTTCAGGCTCTACTGTGTCACTGTGACACTAGAATTCTCTTTCCACTTCAGCATTGCCTGTTGGCATTTGTAGAGGCAGTCACACCACAGTTGATTTATCACTGTGCCTGAGGCTCCAAGGGATTTTCAGTGGAAACCAGATTCAGAGTCTATATGTGCCACTGACTTTTTATCAGATAATTATTTGTTGGATTTTTAAAAAATGAACGTACTTATAAAGTCCTTATGTTATTTAAAAATGTTTAATGACAGCCAATGTATTGAGTTAAGAACCATTATATAAATACATTCTCTGTTAGTAGGCTGGAAAGCCAGGCTAAAGATTATACACACATCTGCTGCCATCCATCATGCCTTAATGCCAGTTAACCATCACTTCTGGGCTGGAGTTAATCAAGCCGGGCTCTCTCACCAGGTGAGCTTGGTTACCACCTGTTACTTTGGCTGGGTGAGGGGACTAGCCATGGATTTTTATTTAGCAGAAATATTTGGCTTTGGCAGACTGTTAAAAGAAGTAATATTTCAAAATAATGCAACAGAGGAATATTTATGAAACTATTTGCACAGTGTTATGGAGAAGCTAGCTCTCCTCTCCCATTATAAATCACTCTGCAGCCGGGTCATAAGAGCAGGTTTGCCAAATATTTAGATTCTGCAGGATCTGCTGCAAAGATCATTATATTAAAGGAATTAGAGTCGTCAGAAGTTATTGGTGGGGGAAAATTATGGCAGCACAAAAATCACACACGGAAACGCAGGAAAGAACGAGAGGATTGAAACCCCTTCTTTGGAGGGCAGTGCAGAAAACAGAAAGAGAGCAAGCAAAAGCTCATGGAACCTCCTAACGCTCTCTAGCCGGAGTGCACCTACTTTGGGTGGCTGATCCTATACTTTTGCAGCTTGGCAACATCATTTGGTCAGGAAGGAATGTTTTTAAGTTTTCAGAACACTTCCCACTGGCTCTGTCCATTTGTAGTTACCATTCTTGAGTCGGGTTATGATAAGAATTGGAATTGACACACACCAAACTCTGCATGTCCTGGAGCCAGCCTCAATCGCTCTGCCACTGTCACGTCAAGCTCCATCACTCCTGGGCCTCAGTGCCTGCGCCCGTGACACCTGTCAGAAACTTTCAAGTGTCTGCTCGTTTCTTCATCAGGATTGCCTACTTAGCCTGGGCAAGGAAGGGATGACATTTGGGATGAGGGAGGAATGGGCAGTGCCTTCCTCTTTCTGCCTCCTCCACCTGTCAGTTTGGGTTTTCTCTCAACATATCAAAGTTTAGACCCAGTTGCCTTGTCATTTAGAAATGCATGCAGTGGTGACCAGGTTTGAAAACAATGTGGGAGACAGAAAACTTGGGCACATCTCCTAAGAGAATGATGCATTGTGAGGAAACTAAAGAAAAGAGGCATGGCGTGAGGCTATCTCTGCCCTTTGGAAATGTGCTGCTTTGGGAGATGGGTGGATGCACTCAGGTCATCTATACACATGCATTCTTTTGCATTTTTTCTCTTTTCATTAAAGTGGAATAATTTGGCATATGAGTTTTCCAAAATTATAGAGGCTTCCTGAGCGGGAGGTTTTAGTTGTCTATTGTTTTTTTCTTCTTTTTAGTAATGCTTTCATTTTAATGAAGGATAGAGGGGCAAAAATATGGGTCTTAATTAAAGACAAACCTTCACAGTGTTGTAAGCTCTGTATGGATGTATGTCTGTAATTTACTCTTCTCATTAACATAACTTGGACAAATATGTAAATGAGGAAGCACTGTTTCTCGTCCATCCAAAAACTACCCCCCGCCCCCCACTCCCCGTGGCTTTAACAGATAGCAAAAAGTTCTTTCATTGGCCTTCTACAAGAACAAAATGAGTGTTGTCTCTTTCCTTTAGTCCTTCTGAGCTGTTATAACACTCCAAACAAGTTGCACAGAGTTAAACTGTATCACTAAACTGCTTCATTTCCCATCAGTTTCCACTGTGCTTAAACTCTGGCTTTTGCCACCAAAATGTCACCCAAGTCTTCTGTGATTCTTTCTCAATTATTATTATTTAAGTAGAGTTGACCCACAATGTTATATTAGCTTCAGGTATACAATGCTCACCACCATAAGTGTAGTTATTATCTGTCACCGACTTTTTTTTGTTTCCCCCCACAATAAATAAATCTTTCAATTTACTCAGAGGATAGGTGTTCTCAAGAAGCTGTGCCAAAGCGGGGCATTCAACTAGAGCTAATGGGGGTGGCTTTTTGTGGGGCAGCATCTTGTCAGCCATACAAGAGTCCTAGTCTTACAAAGCCTGTGCAGACAGACAAGGTGTGTTGCCTGGGGGTCAGGTGTGGTGTCTGATTCCACTTCTGCCCCTGACTCTCTTCTAAGCCTTGAGCTAATGACCACCATTTTGTGCCTCTATCCCAAGATATAGAATGGGAAGACAGAATGATAATTTGCCTCATTCATGAGATCCTTCAAAAGCCCAAATGAGATAATGGTTATGGAATTACTTAAAAAGAATAAAGGTATTATTAGAACAAAAAAATGGAGGGGTGCCTGGGTGGTTCAGTCAGCTAAGTCCTACTGCTGCTCGGGTCATGATCTCATGGTTTTTGAGTTTGAGCCCTGCATTGGGCTGTCTGCTCTCAGCACAGAGCCCTCTTTGGGTCCTCTGCCCTGCCTCTTTCTGCCCCTCCCCCACTCTCTTCCTCTAAAAATAAAATATATATATATGTAGAACAAGAAAATGGAGAGGGTTCAGATAATTAGCACAAATTTATCTTCCAAATACTGTAAATGCACTTCTATGACCTGGCTTATCCTCAACAACCACACATAGAAGCAAAAGGACCTAGGGGCCATGTTTGTATGGGGTGGTAACAACTAACTTCTAGAAGGTAAAGGAGAAGTAGGAACACACAGCTAAGGCAGGGAGATTATAAAAGAGGTTCTGTATGTTTTAATTGTTCTAGGTTGGAACAAGAGATTGAATGAACTTCCAGGTAACTTTTTCAAGATCAGAGAATTGCTTCTACCCAGAAAGAAAAGACAAGAAGATGATCTTAAGGGTAACAGTTAAAGTGGGGGACTCTCTAGGCCTTGTCTTAAGGATAAAAAGGAAATCAGGAGAAAAAGGAATATAAACATGTAACTCTAAACCCTCCCACTCGGGAGTGGGATTAAGGGGCCTGTCAGCAGCAATGCTCATCTTCTCTGGCCAGCAGTTTACTCCTCTCAGCTCACACCCAGGGCAGCAGAGCTTGGAGGACAGGGACTTCAGGGAGAGAAAAGCAAACCCATAATGCTGACCTTTCCCTCCACATCCAGGTGTCTATCATCAAGTAACACCAGCCCTTGTAGAGTGTGAAATTCCAAGGAGAGGCAGTGGTGTGGTGGGAAGGATGTGAGTAGTTCCCAGGCTGACATTTGGACTATCAGCTCCTCAGACAAAAAAATGCACAAGGCCAGGGACAAACAAGTTTGGTCACAGGACCTTGTGTATGGACAGGTAGTCACCATGGAAGAAGTATCTGCACCTATACAAGCCAGCTCATCCTGCAGCTGACAGGGGCAATGGCACTCAGCACCTATTTGTGAATGCAAAGACTTGTTTGCGAATCATCCTCTCCTTTATTCAGTATGCCTCTTTGGCTCAGAAAATGGACTAGGTCACTCTTTGGAAGTAGCACCTCTACTCACCCCATGGGAGGCATGAACCTGATGTGAGAAGTTGGACTCTGGCCCTCTTGTGTGAAGATCTATCTCTCTGGGTTCTCTTTGTGTGCTTTCCATTTGCTTGCCTATAGGACACTGATTTTACATTTTATTCTAGTTGCCCAGATTCAGGTAAGCTCATGAGAGGAGAGCACCTCTATTGTGCAACTGGCAAACAGGCTGTACAATCTTGTCATGTGCCATGCCATATATTTGAATTTAATTTATCAACAACAAAAACTGATATCCCTATCCCTATCTGACTCCTATGTCTACTTTTTACTGTTTTTTGACTCTTGGAGGGAAGGGTTATTCAAAATTTTAGTAAGATTGTGGGTAAATCATATGGTTTTTTCCTCAGCCAACTTCTGTGGGAAGCTGGAGAACAATGACATTATAAATATAACTGTGGGAAGTCATTCAAAGTGAATCACAGGTAAATTATCAGAGTCAATGCATGACTTATAAACTATGCATTGGCCCTTGAATAATTCTCCTCATGATCCTAGTGGGGACTGTACTATTGAGAATTACTTATATTAGAGGTAGGAGTTTATGACATCAAAAAATAAAATGTAGTAAATATAATTATGAAGTTGTGAACCTGGTTCTAAAGAACAAACTTCACAAATATACAATGAGAGTGTGTAGCTACACATAGAGATATACTACATGTAAAGAGAATGATAGTTTGCTAATCTCTAGGATTGTAAATGTCAGTGAGAGCCTTAAACATACAGCCTAGCATCTCATTCTGTTATGCCCTGTGGGAACCACTCCTGGAATTCTGAAGCCAGGTTGGATGTGATACATTGAAAAGGACACAGGAAAACCTGGGCAGACCCATAAGTGACAAAGAAGGATGGTGAGAGGAAGGGACCATGGGATCTAAAGAATGAATTCTATCTCCTGGACAAAGAAGGCACCAGAGGAGGCATGAAGTCCACCTAAAATATCCAAGTGGCAATCATGTGGAAGAAGAAGCTAGCTGTGTGGCTTCAAGAGGTCCAAATGGTAACTATAAAGAAGAGTTTTCTAACAACTAGATCTAATTGAAATAGAATGTCCTCCCCTCCCCCCCCCCCCCCAGAGTGAGTTCTTAGTTATCAGAGTATGGACAGAATTCATGCACTAGGGAAGAGTTAAATGGGATGAGGTATCATAGAGATATCCAGGGGTGATATGCTATGATTCTAGAAATTACTCACATAACACTTATGCACCAGCACAGCCTTGAATTATTATAACTAATTGTAAATTTGGATTCTCTTCTCCTTTTTCCTTACTAGTTCACTCATGGGGGCTAACTTAGTGTTTTGCACTTGAGCACTTGACAAATGTCTACCAAATAAATGAATGGTAGACACTCAAATATTTTTGATGATGGTGATGATATGCTCAATAAAAATGACTAGATTAATAAAGAAGAATGTTAAGTATCAGCAATTTTTTTTCTCATACTATTTATTAACAAAAGCAATTCTTCCTGATTTGGTAATATTTCTCTTTAGCATTCTTTACATATGAGTTGAACACAATATGCTGAACAGCCTTGAGGCATCTCCCAGTTTGAGAAAGAGCAATATAGTTTACATTTTACAAAGGATGCTCACATCCATTATTTATTTATAATGCTCAATATAACTCATATAACTCAATGAAGCTGACATTTTCCAAATGAGGAAACAGGGCCCAGAGATAGAAAGGGACTTGCTCAAGGACACAAAGCCAGTAAGTACAGAAACTGAACCAAGGATAAGGTCCATTAATTCTAACATGCACTCTCTTTCCACTATATGTCAAATGCCTCTGACAAAGGCCCCATGTGAAAAAAAGAGTTACATGCTTTTATTTGGCTGATTTGGTCAGACCTACCTACTCCTCATTTTTCCCATGTGCCTGTCTTCCTAGAATCCTGCACTCAATAAACCAATTGTTCACAGAAGATATGGTTCTGGGTTTTGCCTGGATGCTGAGTTGATGGTGATGCTATGTGAATATGACCACAACATAACTTGTCTTTATAAATATCCATTCCTTGCAGGCTTGTGAAACTACTCACTTGAAGTCTGAGTCCATTTGGCAGGAAGACAGGGACAGGGCAGCTGTAAGTTGGCACAGTTACCCTAGGCTAGTCCATCGCAAGCCACCTCACTTAAAGGAGGACTGGAAGCTGGTGCTGTAGTTTAATACCAGGACTGCTGGCAGTTCCCACCTTGTGACCTGGGATTGCAAGGTGATCTGTGAAGGGAAGCTTTGAAATATCATCAGACATCCTCTGAGGGTATGCTTGCTGCTGCTTAAGTGCTTTGGAGAAGGGACATCTATTAAATGTGTTCAGTATTCTCCTTTCCCCTTCAATCACCTCTTTTCTCATGTTTTATTTTTCTCCCTCCTTGAGGAAATAGCCCAAAATTAACATGTTCTCATAATGAGATAAAGTTTTTCCATGTTAATTCATTTAATAAATGTGAGAACTTCTGATATGCCTGATGCTAGGCTAAGTTCTGGAAATATAAAACTGAAAAATACTATTTCTATGATCAATTAATCAGTCTAGTAGAAATGACAGCAATTAGACAAGCAAAATAAAGGCTTATTTTTAGTATTATTGAGATATTTACAAGGTGCTGTATTTGGAATTCCTGAAGAAATTATCAGAATCAGTACAATATAAATGATAGTCATATGTATAATAAACATTCCCAAGCTAAATGAGAGTGTGCCTATGGAGGACTCACCACATATCAGGTAAATTCTGGAAAACAGGCCAACATTTAAATACCCTGAAGAAATTTAATTGTTTAGTAATTTTCATAATCTGAATAAAGATTCCCAGCAGAAGCAAACAGTGATAATTTCTGGAAGAAAACTTCCCTCATAAAGGCCCTTATTATTATTTAAGTGATTTTGCTTGTGTAACTACAGTTCATTATAGAACAAAGTAATGCTATTTTAAAATGCTTTATATTTTCCCTGGAGTTTCTAATGGCCTTTATTTTATTCTTGAAGTTTTTATTTTTACCTTCTTTAGGTCTTTTGCACAAATATCCTCCTTGTTTTTCCTCGGTAACTCTTTTTAGTTAAATCCAAATGGTTCTTTGTAGCTCCCATCACAATACTTCCACTACAGATCATTGCCAAAGTATCATCACATGGCCAACTGAATGCCAAAATAAGATTCAATTCCTCTTTCTTTTCCACTGTCCTCCATCTGTGGCTTTCATTCTTAAGACAGCCAAAGAAGCAAAAATAAATGTTAGAGCTCCAGCTACTAGATCTACAAATTGGAACAATAAGAAAATTCTCTTTTAAAGATATCTCCATGAAACTCCCCTCACAACACATCCACTACAAATCACTGGCAGAATGCAATTGTATAGCCATCCATAGCTGCAAAGGAGGCAGAGAATGTATTTTTTTAAGCTTAGTTGGAGTGAGTCTAAGTAAAAATTATTTTCTATTGCTGAGATAGAAAAAAAGAAAATATTGTGAGAAACAGATTTCTGTCTTTCATATCTGAAAATATCTTTACTTTGATCTCACATTTGTTTTACATTTTGACAGAGTATAGAATTCTAAGTTAAAAATCATTTTCATCAGAACTTTGAAAGTATTTTTCTACAATCGTCTAGCACTCAATATTATGATAGCAGGTTACTCCTTTAGAAATGTCATACTCAACTGACTTTTTTTAGTCTTAGCAAGCTTTTAGTTATTTATCATTAAAGTTCTGAAATTTCACCATGATTTTTCCATTTGTTGTTATTTATTATATCTTTTTGCTATTAAAAACTATATTCCATTATTTCTTTAAATATTTTGTCATTCATTTCCACATATGTTTCTTTCTATGACTTCTAATACTTGACTGTTAGACCCTTAAGATTTTTCCTCTGTCATTTATCTTTTCTGCTATATTTTTGTTTCTACTTCCTATTTTACTTCATGGATGAAGGTAGTCTGAATTTTTTTCTTTCAATCCTTTACCTAATTCTTCCACTCAATATTTGTTTTGTTTTGGCAAAAATATTTTAATCACTAATATATCATTTTTAAGCCCCAAATCTCCTTTTTCATAGCATCCTGTTATGTGATGGATGATAGGTCAGCTCCCATGTCTCTGAGCATATTAATAATAGGTTTTTTGTGTGTTTTTTCTCTATTCTTAAAGAGCTCTATTTTATTTGAAACCTTCTTTTATTTATGTTACAATAAATCTTATGTCGTATTTTATTCAAATATTTAGTGATTCTTGGTTTTCCATTCATATTTCAAAATAAACACATGTAAGAATTTCAGTAAAAGAGCTCATGAAACAAAGTCCTACCACTACAAACATTATCAAGTGTTGGAGTACACACACACACACAAACACACACACATAAACTTGAAAATTTCAAAAAAAAAAAAAAGCAATACCTGAGTATTAAAAGACAAGTGGCTCACAGGGGCATCAGATTTAAATATAGGATAAATATCTAGGAGAGGAGGTTTTAAGATCCAGGCTGTTAAGCAAATACACTTGAGCTCCTGAGTAAGGCTCAGAGCTTGGAAGGACATAACATGGGACCCAATAAATACTCTGAAATATATGTGGTAAAAGACTAATCTATATTAAACTGAAAATCCAAGTCTGTGCAATGAGAGAGATAGAGTTCAAATTTGCACTTCATTCCTAGGGAAGCAATTATAAGCAGAAAATTAACATAAAATATGCTCTGGAATTGGTAATACTGATTCTTAACAAAGATAAATTTGAAATTGATAGATTCCACAGCATAGAGAATCAAGTGCCATCTTGGCAAAAAAAAAATACCAATAAAAAAGAAAGAGGAAGAGGAGAACTAGAACAAAGAACAGAGGATGAGGAGAGGAGAAGAAAAATTATAAACAAACATAATGAAATTCATCAGGTACAAAAAACAGGAAACTTACAACTCATAAACTACTGGTAATAAACCTTTTTTAAAGTTAGGAAACTTTTTTAAAGCTAGGAGAGTGTGAAAATCTGGAAACAATGGATTTATAAAAATAAATCACCTAAACCTTTCTGATTTTGATGTAAACTAGAAACCCACAGATTTGAGAAGCTCAACAAGCCCTACACAGACTAAGCAAAAAGAAACCATACCACAGCACATAATAATCAAATTGCTGAATAACCAGTGTTGAAGAGAAAATCTTAAAAACTACCAGAAAAAAAAAGCCATATTATATATAGAAGACAAACATTAGAATGACTACAGATCAGAAATAAGACAGAGTACAGTAAAATGACATAGTGTGCTAAAAGAAAAAAGTGTCAACCTATAATTCTATATCCAATGAAAATATCCTTCAACAATGAAGGTAAAATAAGGCCGTTTCTAAACAAAAGCTGAGAGAATTTATCATAAGCAAATCATACCATAAGAAATGTTATAGGAAGTTCTTTATGCTAAAGAATGTTTCTAAATGGAGACTCAGATTTCTGCAAAGAAAGAACACAAAAAAATGGTAAATATCAGAATTAGAAAAAAATGTGTGCATGTGTAAACCTTTTTCCTTATTTTAAAAATTTGGATTTTATTTTAAAAGTTTGGATTTAATCCAATACTATATTAAAATGGCTAAAATTTTAAAAGACTGATAACACTAAATGTTGGCATGTATGTAGAGCATATACTGCTGTTGAGAGTGTGAAATGGTATAACCTCTTTGGAAACAATATGGAGGTTTTAGATAAAGCCAAAAAACACATCTAGCATATAACCCGGAAATTATACAGCTAAGTATACACCGAAAACTAATAAAAATATATCCAAAAAAGTGCATGAACAAGAATGTTCACAGTAGCATTATTTAAAATACTTCAAGCTGCAGTAATTAAGACAGTGTGGTATTGGCATACACTATATGTTAACTATTATTTGAATAAATACTTTAACAAATAAATAAAAGAATAAAAACAAAAAATGGGCAAAGGATTTGAATAAATTTTTTTCCCAAATAAGATATTCAAATAGCCAACAAGTACATGCAAAGATGTTCAATAGCATGAATCATAAGGGAAACGCAAATCAAAACCACAAGACACCACTTTACACCACTAAATGGATATTATAAAACAAAAAACAAACAAAAATTCCAGAAATTGGAACCTGTGTGTATTGTGGTTGGAAATGGTGTGGCTGCTATGGAAAACAGTATAGTGGATTCCCCAAAAGTTAAACATAGAATTACCATATGATCCAGCAATCTCTCTCCTGGGAATCTACCCAATAGCATTGAAAGCAGAGATTTAGACACTTGTACACTCATGGTCAGGGCGGCATTATTCACAATTGCCAAGAAGCTGAAACAACCCCAAAATGTATGAAGATGAATAGATAAACAAAACATGGTATATACATACACTGGATTATTATTCATCTTTAAAAACAAATGAAATTCTGCTACATGCTGCAACATGGATCAACTTGGAAAACATCATGCTAAGTGAAATAAGCCAGACACAGAAAGATAAATATTATGTGATTCCACATATAACCTAAAATAGGCAAATTCATACAGACACAGAAAATATAATAAAGGTTACTTACTAGGGTTTGGGAGGAGAGGGAAATGGGAGTCATTGTTTAAGTCATCTACTTAGAATGAGGAAAAAATTTCGAAATGGAGATTGGTGAGGGGTGTACAATATCTGAACATACTGCCACTGATTTATACACTTAAATATGGTTCTATGGTAAATTTAATGTTATGTGTATTTTACCACAATAAAAGAAAAGTTATTACTCCAAAACTTGAAAGAAAGGCAGATGCCCACAAAGGAATATGGAGAAAAAATTTTGGTATCTTCATACACGGGAATACTATTCAGTAGTAAAAGGCAGCAATGTGAATAAATTTCAGAAATATAATACTGAGCAAATGAACCCAGCCACAAAATAAGCATATACTGTATGACTCCATTTATATACAATTCATGAAGAAGAAAAGTAATTAATTTATAGTAACAGAAGTAAATTAGTTGTTGAGTAGGGTTAGGGGTTCTGACCTTAATGGAGTATAAGGGAACCTGCAGGGATGATAGGAATGAATCATATCTTGATTGGCATTGTCATCATACGAATGTATTTGGTATAATTCACTGAACTTTAAACTTATAAAGAAGATACTTGGTGTTTTGTTGCAGGAAATCATATATATATATATTTAATAAGGTTGATTGAAGGAAGGAAGGAAGGAGGAAGGAAAGAAGACAGGAATGAAGGAAAGAGGGGAAGAAGAAATTGCACAGCTATAGCAATTAGAATAGGGTAATTACACACATTGAATAAATGGAAAGCCCAGAAATAATTCCAGGTGTATATGCAAATTTGGCCATGACAGAGTTGACATCAAAAAGGAGAGAAAAGATGAAGTGGAATAATAAGCCAGACATGTACTCAAAAAGTCCAATTCTATCTCTGCATCACACCACCACAAATTCTAGATGGAGTGAACCCCTAAATATGCAGGACAAGACTGTATAGCTTTTAGAAGACAATTTGACAGAGTAACTATGATTTCAAGTACTGAAGAATGGCCATGGACATATCACTGTCCTACACCTCTCTCACATATATATTGCAAAAATTAAGAAATTTGATCACATCAAAATTGTAACTATTCCTCCCAAAAGATAACAAAGTTAAAAGGTAAACCACAGATTCACAGAGACATTTACTAACACATTAAAACCAAGTTTTCATATCTAGATTATTCAGGGAGACCTGAGTCTTAATGCAGTTTTAAGCTTATATTGTTTCAGATGTGTAAGCCCTACTAACTTAAATTAACACTATTTGAAAAGTTATTTATATTTTAAAATAATGACGTTTCTTCTTTTAGTTTTTAAAATTTTTTTATGTTTATTTTATTTTTGAGACGTGGGGAGGGGCAGAGAGAGAGGGAGACACAGGATTCAAAGCAGGCTCCAGGCTCTAAGCTGTCAGCACAGACCCCAACATGGGGCTTGAACTCATGGAGTGCGAGATCATGACCTGAGCCAAAGTCAGCACTCAAATGACTGAGCCACCCAGGTACCCCACTATGTTTCTTACTAAAATTCAATATAACTACTGTCTTGTGCTACACATCACTCTAGTCAATTTTCAAAATTTGTAAAAACTTTTCTCAGCTGTTGCACAGCAATTGAAAGAATAGTGTTTATAATCCTGGCCTCAAGATCTTCCAAGAAGGAGGTTTTCATAAACACATGACACACAGTTTGAACATGACCCCGCAAGAAAAAGTCTAATGGAGACAGATCAAGTGACCTAGGTGGCGAAGTAGTAGATTTCTGCCACTGAGCCATTGACAAAACGTCATTCAGAAACTATTACACCAAAATCAGTTAAAATTAAAAATTTACTTTTCAAACCCACAAAAATAAATAAGTAGAAGGGTAATATAAATAATTATACTATCAAGTGATATATTTGTAACTGGAACATTTAAATTTCCAGAGTCATTAAAGCATAAAACTTCACTAAGACTTTTGAAACACTCTGCATAATAAATGCCTACAAATTTTCAACTAAAATTGCTTATTTTTCTCTTCACATTCTCATATTGTCACATTATCACTCTCACATTATTTCTCTTCACATTATCAATATAGGCTATTGATAGGTATGTGTATATATGTATACATATATATATATGTATATATATATATACACTCAAGATCATAACATCTTTTTTTTGATTTAGCATTTCTTTTAGCAATATTATACTGCCTATATTTTTCAGGATTATGTGGCATTTATTATAAGGAATTGGTTCATGAGATTATGGAGTTTGACAAGTTCCACTATCTACCATCTGCAAGCTGGAGACCCAGGAAATCAGTGCCATTTTTCAGCCAGAAACCAAAGGCCTGAGAACCAGGAAACCTAATGGTGTAAATCTCAGTCCAAGGGTGGGAGAAGATAAGATGAGTTTTCAGCTCAAGCAGTGAGGCAGGAAAAAAGGGGAAAATTCTTTTCTCCACCTTTGGTTTTCTTCAGGTCCTCAAGGGATTGGATGCTACCTACCCACATTGGGAAATCTACATTACTGAGTCCCCTCCCCCACCCCTGTTCAACGCTAATTTTATCTGGAAACATCCTTGTGGTAAAACCCCTGTTCAATGCTAATTTTATCTGGAAATAATGTTTAACATGTGCATCCCATGGGCACTGAAGTGGACACATAAAATTAACCATCACATCATTCATCTTTGTTCTTTAAGGGATGTTAAGTGAAAAAAAAAAAGGTACAGGATATTGTATATGTACCCATTTGTATAAAAAGAAGGAGTTACATATATATCCACATGCACACTAGTTCTCGGTTCTCTTTAGGTGCTATATAATTGGAGGAAAGGCAAATGTGGAGTCCATTCTTCTCATATACAGGCATTGATGAACAGAAGGCCGTAGTCTTACCTGCTTTCTGCCAAACTGTGCAGAAGAGGAAAATAGGTTTCATGAGAAGAACTAAAAACCACTGGAGATTGCTTTAATAGCTAAATAGGTAAAATGCAAAGATAAGAGAAACCATCACAGATAAAACTTAGCCTTCAGTAATGAAGCCAGCTATAAGCCACAGTTTAGGATTTTTAGCTGGAAATTAAACCAGTGTTGAGTGTTAACAGGACTAAGGATTTTTAAATATACATCAAGCAAGTGATGTCCAATCCCCACCCCACCCCAATCTTCCCCAAGGGGTGTGAACTAGTCAGGGCTGGGATTACAGCAACCTGGAATGGAATTTCTTACCCAAGGCAACTGGGGACATCAAAGGATTGAGGAAAGTAAAGATCTGAGTAGCAGTGCAAAGGCCCAAGGTAGAAATAGTCACGCCACAAGGAATGTCTGAAAGATTACTAAAACTAAATGAGAATGAACGGACAAAATTAGAAGTGACACTAAGGTCAGACATATGGAAAGGAATATATGATCAAAGAGATAAGAATAGATTAAACCAGTTGGAAGCAAAAAGGAAAAGGGGGATTTCTAGAAAACATGCTTGTCTAGCTTGTAAGTATGGAAAATGCACAGGGCATGGGCATAGAATCTGGGTTTGTTGGCTTTGATGCTTTAAGGATAGAACGGAGCAGGTGAATCTAAGCATACTTTGGAGATTTGCAGGTTTGGTTCCAGGCCACAACCATAAAGTGACTCTCGCAATAAAGCAAGTCAAATGAAAGTTTTTATTTCCCAGTGCAAGCAAATTATATTTACACCATACTGTAGTCTATTAAGTGTGCGATATCATTATGTCTTAAAAAAAAAAACGTAAATACCTTAATTAAAAAAATACTTTATGGCTAAAAAGTGCTCACCATCATCTGAGCTTTTCAGCGAGCCATAACCACTGATCACAGATCATCACAGTAAATATAGTAACAATGAAAAAAGCTTGAAATATTGTGAGAATTACTGAAATGTGATACAGAGACACAAAGTGAGAAAATGCTATTGGAAAAAATCATGCCAACACACTTGCTCGACGCAGAGTTGCTGCAAACCTTCAACTGGGAAAAAACACAATTTATATGTGCAAAGCACAATAAAGCAAAGCTCAATAAAATGAAGTATGCCTGGATCATTAAACTATGATTTAGTAACCTCTGTGAATGGATAATGTATATTAATTCTTACCTATTTCAAAGCTCCATAACTTAATAGTCTAAATATTGTGGTAAAGCCCACCATGAGCCACCTTTGTCCCTCTTATCACAAGGAATCAAACTGAAAAGTAGTATTTAAAGGAAATTATTCCCAGTACCTTTCAAATCCATTCCTATTTCCAAGACTGAAGGAATTATTCCAACATGGAAGAGGAAACGTTGGTTTAAGGTAATTGATGTGAAAAAATGTAAACATTAATTATTTCAGATTATTCTACATGCTAATTGAAGCTATCCAGTTGAACTTAAGTGTCATCCACTTGTCCTATAGGTTGAGCTACCCTTTACTGCCTGAACCTAGGGACAGTCAACTCTTATTACCAGCATCTTCCTCTTGCAGCATCTTCAGCCCCATGTAGAGGCCTTCATTGTTTTCCTTAAAACTCTTGACTTTTGCGTTGTATCATCAAGAAAGCCCTCTACCTCCTACCTGAACTTAATGAACATATGAAGGTTTGGCAAGAGCGTGAAACTATTTTCTCTCTTTGATCTAACTGCCCAGACAACAAGTGTTTCCCTTATATTTCAGCTGGTCCAAGCAGCAAGGGAACTTACCTTAGGATGCTGGTTTTTGTTGAATATTAACCATATGCCATAGTCATCTTTGTCCGTAGGCAGTCAGCACACATATGGCTATTTAAGCCCACAGGGCTTTGTAATTCATCTTTTCTTCACTGTTCCATTGTCTTGGGCAGAGTAGTCTGTAAAACATTACTGAATAGTGGCACTCCTCACTTGTATCAAAGATGATTCCATTTTGAGGAGGAGATGTTGCTAAATATCACTCTAGGGCTGAACATCAGCAACCCTTCTAATTGGCAAAAAAAAAAAAAAAAAACCCAAACAAACAAAAAATCAAATCTGTCTATTCACTTCCTTTCTCATTATAACTCAGCTCCTGATTTATCCCTGTCTACGATGAGCCCACACTTCCAATTCCACACTCTGCCTCATGCTCTCCTTTGGTATAATTTCATTTATTACCATATACATCACCCCTACTTTAGCAACTCACTCCCAGACACATTCCATACTTAAATGTCTTCTTTTGTTTCTCAGCTAAACTCCCTTGTCCTAGGTTGCATGTTCTCCAGGCCACATTCCGTGCTGCTTTAGAAAAATTTACACATGCTAATATGTTAATATGTACAAATAACATAACATTACCTACTTCATCCACAAAGTGACAAATTAACATTACAGTTCCCCAAAGGAGGACTACTAATGCTGGAAAATTACAGGTAAACATATAGGAAGACAGTATTCTTGGAGAGTGGCTATGTTTTCTGATCTTCTTCAAATCCCTGAAGTGTTTACTGACGCACTGGAAGTACTGCACTATGGGCTGATGGTCTGTTTGTCCTACAAATAAGTAACCAGCATGTTTTGTGCTCCTCTGGTCTCATTTTCCTTTCCAGGTCCTAGTCATGGTAGTTTACCACATGGTATTTGGACAAGTTAGAGGGAGAACAAGTAATGGAAACACCCTTCTTCAGCAAAGCTTCTTGGAAACAGAATTGGGATAAGCAGATGGTGAATGTCACACTGGATCAGCTGCAATGGAGAGACACCATGGGAGAGTCTCAATGGACCCTCTGTTGTCCACCCTTGGCATTAGGTAGTGACTCAGATCTGACTTAGGCTGCTTTTATGTAGCAACTACTGAACACGGCTATTGCTTTTGATGAAAAGAGCCCTGTGGATTGTTTTTGATCTGCATATTAACAAAGAAGAAAAAGACAGCCAGGTTATTTCTTAGGAGCAGCAAGAAAGATTTTCCCTTAAAGATGTGCAAGACACATCTCTGCTGGAACGCGCGCGCACACACACACACACACACACAATGAAACAAAATGAAACAAAACAAAATAAAACAAATGCAAAACCCTTTCATCTGGAATCTCTGGTTTGCTTTCTTTTATTCCTTAGTATACATGAATATGTGAAAATGCACAACACTCAGACGTGTCGCCTGATCGAGTGATAATCTCTTATAATGTGCCTCTATTTAAAGCAACAAACAGATGGAGGGTTTATGAGCAAGGCTGGTAAAAGTAAAAGCAAATTATTGTAATAGTTGTACTTTTAATAGGATTCCCCACAATCTAAAACATTATTCCCCAAGGAACAAATTGTTCTATAAAATTGCATTACTTAGGAAAAAGACAGTCCGCCCTGACTTTGCAGAGGCAACAGAGGACTCCGGGATGGCCTTCTATTGCAGGGGCACTCAAGGCAGATCGGTGTCCTGGGAGAGAGGATACAGGGATGTCAGATACCATGATCTCCTAAGAGAAAGCTCAGAGGAATAGGGTATAAGGCAGAAGGAGCAAGGGGAAATTGGGGGCATGTAAGAATTCTGAGCTTTGATTGAATTCATTACCTTCTAATTTTCTACTTTAAAAAACAAGGTTTGGGAAATTCTTATGGATTTTAGCATGCAACATTGCTTCCTCCTCTACGAATTCGGACCAAATTCTAGCTGTAGCACAGCAAATATTGCTTAACAAACAGTATAACTGTAAACAGTCCAACACTGATTCATTATCATTATCCCTTTTTAAAAGAAACAAAACTCATACTCATTCTATCATTAAGATGAATGTATCATAGTGATGGCCTTTACGTAAATTATAATTAAAGCTAATTTTAATTAAAGTTATTACACCATTTTGGAAGAAAATAAACAACCCAAAGAGAAGGAAACAATGTGGTCAATAACTCACTCCAAAAGTATTTTTTTTTGCCTCCAAAGCTCGCATTGAGGGAGACATTCCTGTGCATGATACAAATGGTTCTGACATTAAGAAAAGTAAACAAGTAAGAAAAATAAAGATGGAAAAATTCTGTGGTCAGTTCACAAGTGCTTTTTTATTGTTTGAGGCAGGGTTAAAGCCTTTTATAAAGACAAGGATATATGTGCCGCTAGATTAAATATGACATTGGACTAGTCTAGCTGCCCTTGCACAGAAATCTGGCTGCCCGTAATATGCCATGGACAAAACATGTGTTGGTGTTTCTAAACAAAGAACAGGGTGGGACTTAATGCAGCTAATTTAAAGCATCATCTCAATGCTGTTCTGTAGATCAAACAGTGAAAAGGTACTCAGCTCTGGTTATTAATGAATTTGAGAGATAAAGGCAAACATTTAATATCCTCTAGTTATTAATGGCCTCGAGGATTTTGATCAAAATTTGTCTCAATAACTGTTTAACTTGCATAACCTACAAAAGAGATTCCTGCCTGCCTTATTGCAAGTCATTCAAAGACTAAGTTGACTCAGGAGGCCAGAGGCCACTTAAATGGTCTAGAACTGAGAAAGCAGATTCTTCTTGGGATGTTGAGTCCCCAAAGACTTTTACAGTAGTGACTCTCTAGTTATGTAGTATCTATAACTTGGAAGAATTCTCTTTGAAGTTTCGTTGCCCTCAATCTAACCTAATACTGAGAGATCCAAGCCAATGAACACCTGGTCTAAACAGAAGAAGCAAAAATAAATGCGATTGCATCAAGAGCAATCAGCCTTTCAAAGACTTTTCTGGAGTGAAATTTTACATTAAGTGAAATGATAGCCACCTTACTGGTATGATTGTGCTTATTTTCCTTGTAACAGTGCTGGAATATAGCCAAAGACACACAAAGACCATCTCACAAGCTATGGATTTCGGTTCTGAGAGGTGCTGAGGAAGATACCAAACTCAAAGGTTTGCGCCTTCTGTTAAAAACTATTCGGTCTGGTGGGTGTTTTCTATAGTTTTAACTTCCTGACCCATCACTCTGTTTTCATCACCTCCCTACCTTTAAATAGCACCCAAAGGAGCAAGCCAGCTCCAAACTACAAATATGGCCACAGGCATAGCTGGATGTATGTGTTGTTAAAAATAAATAAATACATACATAAATAAATCAGAGTCCTTGGTGCAATCAGAACTAGGTGCTGGGAAAGATGCCTGACATTGCCTAGTATTCAGGGCAAGAAGTGGATTTAGAAATGTACAAAACAAGACAGAGTCCATGCTTTTGTAGTTAGGGATTTAAGGAAAGCTATTTACTCCAGTTGTAAGAACACAAAGTCAGCCATAAATGTATGACCTGGCTGAGAACCTTCAGTTCTCTGAAAAACTGCAAGCCAAAATGCACTACCTGTAATAAAGATGCTAAAGGATGGTATGTGTTTTGTTGGAATGTGTGGGTGTGTGCAGAAAATAAGGGATTAAAATTCAAGGTGAATAAGGGAGGGTGGCCTTCCTCCAAACTGTGATTATTTCACTAAAAATAAACCCACAGCACAATGGTATCAGAGGGATCTCTACTCAATAGGCAAGCTGAAGACACAGTCTCTCTCGCTTGACTACGGCCAACGAGCATGCTCAGGGAGGCCCCAGGTGTGACCTCTGCTCCCCTGTGAGCAGTGGAGGGGCCAGGCAATCTATCATGGTGTTCCTCCTGTCAGCCCTGGTGCTTCGCCGCCGCTGTCTGTCACCCTAGTGGATGAGACCTGCTTAAGGGCAATCATGTCAATCTCTATGTGACCACTCAGTCTAAGGCAGAAGGATGATCTTGACAGGCCTGGCAAAGTCAGCAGAAGGTACCAAAAGCTGAAGTCACAGCCTTCCCACAGACATGCGATGTGGGCCATTGTTTTTTTCCTTTAGTTTTTTTTCTTTATTTTTACTTTCCCTTTTTCTTTTATTCTCATGACACAGGCTAAAGCATTCAGAACTTGCCATCAGAGCTGGTCATCTCGGATAAACCTGTTGCCTTCTGAGTTTTTCCCATAGTAAACATAGCGACACTTCCCCAGGACACCTGCAAAGAAAAGGAAACACATCTTTAGAGACGGCACAATTAGTACAGCAAGGAAACATAGGTGCAGTAAAGCAGATATGCAACATGGTCACAGATCCGGTGGGTAGCAGCAAATGGATTAAGCCCCAGGAGGGAAGGACCCTACTTTCTTGTCCTCAGAGTTGACATTCAAGTAGAATATCACCAGAGCACAGGCACCTAGGAATCCCATGTTCCCTGCACGAATTCTCCTCCACATTTCAGAGACTTTTCTAGTTTGGCCAAGTACTCCTCAAAATAAAGAATAATAACCCTTTCCCTCTCTGGGGTCCCTTAGTAGAGTTTCTGGAAATGGAAGATTAAGACTTTCTAGACGGGCCTGGCCCAAGCAAAAGATGTAAAACAATCTTCCCAGAATGTGACTCTTTTCAAGTCCTTTATCATGAATCAATACTATTAACTTTCAGGGAGAATCTTCTAAATCCCAGGAGGCATCAAGCACCTACTGGGTGATCGAGGAAGAGTGATGGTGTTGACAAAGTGCCACATGAAAAGTAACAAGAGCCTCTGACATTAAAGGGCTTCTTCTTACAGGAGGCCTGAAATGAATCCTCAGGTTGGAATGCCTTTGATTTTCATCTTTAGTTTTAGTTTAAATAATCTTGTGGCTCTACGTACAGTTTTTGTTTCATTCAAGGAGACTGTAGGAGAATTTAAGTATGAAAAATACCCCTAGAATAGGGTCAAATCTTCTAACCAACTCAATATTTATTCTAAATATCCATAAGAAATTACCTGCCATAGTTATTATGGAAGCTTTGTGTAATTATTAAGGGCAAATCAGTCTTCCTCAAAGAAAACATTTATAATTACAGTTTGCTTTTTGCCATCTTGTGTTTTCTTCTTCTAATTTTAGAAAAACTAACTTAAAATTCAGCTTCACAGAGTTGCCTTATTACTAAGAGCACTTGAGTCTCTGAAGTGTGCATAACCAGAAAAAAGCAAAGGAGTGTCCATAAAACATTAATTCATGAGCCACAAATCTGCCTGTAAAAATAGCTACCTATATGCATGATTATTTGTCTCTCTGATAGTGTGAAACCAACAATCACCATCTAATGTTCATCGGGGGTAAATTAGTACTAGAAATTATCCAGGTTCTTCACAGCAGTTCTAAGTAGTAAATATTTTTGGGATTGTACAAGAGATGTTTCTCTACTGTAGAACTTTAAATATTATTCTTAAATAAGGATTAAAAATGGCTCTTAGAAACCTTTAAGGACAGGGCAGATGTTTCATGGTTTGGATGGCTTAGGACAAATTTAGGAATGACTGGGGTTGCAGAATCTCTCAAGAGTTGGAAAAGGGGAGAGGATGACATTGTTTCATGGTCTCAGACTGGTCTTGGGCTTGCTCTCATTAACTTCTATTTGTCACATTTCTGTGAACAAGGCTACTGTGGACCCCGCCTTGGTCATGCTTTCTCCTTGGCCCAAATCCCTAATTTCTGCTTTTCAGAAATTAGGTGCTTGGAAACATCAAGCCTCCAGAAAACCTTCCTGAGACCCTACTTGGGCTAAAAAGTATTCCTTTGGCTATTGGCCCCAAACAGCTCCCTTCACTGCAATTACATAACCCTGTGGTTGTACTAATGTTGTCACCAATGTTGGGAACTGGTCTGTTGGTCAGGCTTGGCTTGTCAGGTTCTGTTCCAGGAACAGCATCCCCTAGAGGCCTGGGTGGGAGTGTCTCAGATATTTCTGAAAATCCACAAAGGGCTTCCTTAAACATAATTGACTCAAACAAACCCTCAAGAATCTGGAAGGACGAGGCCAAGGATGTTAATTTCTTTCTACAGTACCAGGACAGCATGGATTTTTATAAAAAGAAATGGATAGGGCTGTCAGATATCATAAAGAATACAGTCTTTCTCTTGAGTAAAAGAACAAAAGGCAGACACGGGCACGTACACACACACACACACACACACACACACACACACACACACACACTACCCATGAGCCAGGTGCATTCCCTCCAGTAAATCCTCCAGTGTGTTCTGGGATTGAATTTCTTGACTCTCCCCTCTCTTCTTGGTAACCATCAACTCCGGATCTTGCCTAGATTCCACTTGGATGGCAAGTCCCATCCTGGAAACAAGCTGGTTACTCCTGGAACCTGGGCTGTAATGTGGAGGGAGGTAAAGTATTCTGAGCCATGTTCCCCAGGCCTTCTTTCTGGTTGGTACTGATGAAAGTCCTTTTTAAGGCCTGCCCTGTTCCTTTGGGCCCGGAAGCAAGAATGTTTATAGACATCCTGGGGAGAGAGGGCTGTTTGATGAATGCGGGAGACTGGAGAGGTGTCAGAGCTTGGAAAATGAGGCAAGGACATGAGGTATTAATATTGTCAATGATCTCTTGACGGGAAAACAGATACCGCACTCACCGTCAGGTTTAAATAGACATCAAGTGCATTGATGACAAAAGGGCAGACTTCAAACAAAAGGCTGTGTGGTGGGGAGCAGAGCCAGTCTCTGTGCTGGCAATAACCTGATCTGAAAAGACACTGTCAGGGCTAGAGACAGGCCCAGGATTGTGTGCGGTGACAGAAAACAGAGATGCTGACAGAGATACCGGTGCCATATTATGCCAAGGATATTCTAACACTGTCTGCAGCTCTAACGAAAGCTGACATCATTCCCTATCACTTGGGGTCTTCTCCGCCTGCTCCTGCAGAGCATTTCTCCCCAGACATCATTACAAAACTCGCTGCTGTAAGTTCCGGGCAGCCCTGTTCTGTCAGAGCACTTGGGGTCAAGGGGCCTAAGGATAACCTCAGTCAATCTAAATTTGGACTTTGCAGGAGGAGCACACTCAGCCCCCTGCTATCTCCGGCTACTTGAGGTGATCGGACTGCCAACGTGCGAGGAGCTGTCACCTTGAATAAAATCCTTAAAGGGAAGGCGCTCAGTCTGTGGGCTGCTCCAGGAAGGCACGGGGATGGCGGCCTGGCAGCCAAAAATGAAATCCAGCTGCTGGTGCTCTCCTGGGGAGAAAGGTGGTCTGGCTAGTGACAGTTAAAATCGGCTGAAATGTTTGAACTCACACCCCCTACAATTGCTTAAATTAAGCAAGTGTTGCCTCTGTTGAGAATCCTACCGAAGCTCACAGTCGGGAGGTGATTATCCCTCACGTGGGACTTTAGTGCTCCAAAAATATATAAATAAATAAATAACATTAACAAGGAAGAAAAAAAACCACAAAACAAAACAAAACCACAATCCCATGTGTGGCCATAGGACTTTATTTATCATGAAGGTTATTTGTAAAATAATGGAATCTGCTTATAAATTAAGTGAGGTGGCAGGCAGAGTGTTTCTCTCCCCCGCCTCCCCATGGCCCTATTCTCCCGTCATGGCAACTGCCATAAACTGTGAAAATTACAGAGGGAACAGTTTGCTTGCAAAGAACATTTTGACAGGGAGGCGCTCCGAGCCTGGAATTTGGGAACCCGCTGGTTGTGACTCAGTAGGCGGTGGTTTCCGGGTACATCTGTAATGCATTCACTTGTTTGTATCTCCTCGAACTATAACGTCTTGGGACGGCAGGGGGAACAACACATTTAATGGCGTGTGTAGTGTTTTTAATTAAAATA
Source organism: Prionailurus viverrinus (assembly GCF_022837055.1). Taxonomy (NCBI): domain Eukaryota; kingdom Metazoa; phylum Chordata; class Mammalia; order Carnivora; family Felidae; genus Prionailurus; species Prionailurus viverrinus. The sequence goes on along the minus strand of NC_062571.1, from coordinate 37,360,342 downwards.
TCTGGCTTTGGCCATAATAAGTGAAGCAGGCTTGCCGTGCATCAGGCTGACATGTATCTGTCTGTGTGGGGGTTTCTTTTCAGGGGCCCTGAAAAATGACAGTGTGCTGTCCCCTGGGGAATCTTCTCCTGCCAAATGAGACTCCTAATTTTTCTTAAGTAGCCAGCTCTCCCATCACCATAAGCTTTTAAAACTATAATTATGAAAAAAATGTATTGGGAAGAATCTCTTTTAAAGAGGTCCTTTATCTTTTAAATGTTTCCCCCTCTGGAATGGATGTTCTAATTATGCAGGTTAAGTTATGACCTTGGGGCTGCCTGAGGGGGTGGAAAACAGCCTCTTTTCTTCCTTGTAAGGCTGTGAGGGCTGGAGCAGTACCAGACTTCGCTGGGGAAAGACCCTGAGAGTCCTGAGTAGAAATTCCTTGCACACTCATGCAGAGTCCAGCAAAGACCCCAGGACTCCCTGATCTCCCGGACAACCTTGCCCTGCCAGGTGCATTTCTCCTATTTAGTAAGGAGAGGTGGGAGAAGACCTATACTTAAATCTAGCTCTATGCCTGATGGTTATGTCACCACAGATATGTCCCTTTTCCTTACTGAGCTGCATTCCCCATTTGTAAAATGAAGGCAAGGGGCCAGATAATCTTGGAACTTCACTCTTGTTCTGAAATGTGTGATTTAGTATTTTCAAATGCTTCCCTTATGACAATAAGGATGTCAGATCCAATAGTGCCTGATGGAGAAGGAAAATCCAATAGTCAGTTAATCAAAAACTTGACTTTGACTAAGTTAGCACTTGAGACCCATCTAGCCCACATTCTCATAATATAAAGAAGAGGAGTTCTGCTGGGCCTCAAAATCTTCAAGGAAAGAAGTTCCACTAACTTTCCTGCAACCTGTATTTTATACCCAGTGCTGGGAAGCACCTCCCACAAACTAGTCCCTATCCAGTTAGCTTTGATATGAGTCCTGGTCGGTCGCATTAACTTCAGATTCCACAGAGCTCAAGACTAAATAGAAGCGTGAGTGTCTTCTCTCAAATGGTTGGCCATTTGTATCTTAGCCGTGAAACAAGAATAATCTAGACACCTACAAGCATACAAACACAAAAATTTATTCGATGATCGAGGATAGGCTGGACCAATAAATTTGTATTTGTAGAAGAGAGAAAGTAAAAACTATCAATTCTATTACCATTATTAATATTAATTTTGGTAATCATCATTTTAAATGCTATTATAACAAATGCAAGTGTAGCTGTGTGATGACAGATTTTGATCAGTTTGCGATCACTAGAAGCTTACAAGTGTGGACAGCCCTACAAAATGGGTGAGGGGCAGAAGGATTCTCATGGAACTCCTGTTCTCCACTCTGTATGAGTAAAGGCAGGAGCTAGACTCTTCATGGGGTCTGAGAAAAAAGTGATGACAGTGTTGTGAAGAGGTGGGTCCAGTGACAGGGAAAGAGTATCTGGAGAGTCTTTCTGGCCCACTGCAGAAGGTTCTAGAACTACGTTTCCACACGACACTATACATACCTGTTAATAGGTCACCCCTATAATACTCCCTGCACTGCTCCCCAATTGCTAATGCCCAGTGGTTGAAACAGTACAGAGGACATGTTCCATAAATATTTGTTGAATAGATAAATGAATACCACTGACGTTATTATCCATGTACAATTTGAACAGAACCCATCAAGTTAGGAATTTCAATTGTTGAACCCTCATACCTTAACCTCTTCTAAGACTACATGTCTGAAATGCTTTCAAAATATATACTTGCCTTATTAAAAAGGGGGCAAAATAACAGAAGGCAACAGTCTCAATTCCTAAACACTAGTGTTGTTTTTATGCTGAACACTTTCCTCCCACAGAAACAAAGCAATCATAATTATCAGGCCAGAAAGAGAGAAGTGAAGTGAATCTTATCCAGACTTAAGAGCTGTAAACATCATACACGGGGCAGGACATTCCCCAGAAAGCGCATCCCTCGGTCTTTGTGGGCTGCAAGTAAACCGGGAGCTGGAAAGGAATAAACGCCCATGTTTTATGATCTTGAGAAGTGGCTGAGCAATGCCCCGAGGTCAACCTGTGTGCTGTGCTATCAGCTTGGCTGTGGAGATCACACCAGATTTAGCAGAGCCTGCAGAATTACAGGCTCCTAGCACAACATCCTCCTTCAGTGTCAGCTACTTAAATACTAAGGCAAAATGAAAAGAAGAGAGATCGTAAAAGGTCTTAAGGGAAGGGGTTGCTTGGGAGTTGTCTCTGTGGAAGGAGGACAAAGTCCATCCTCCAGGCCCAGCATATTTTTCCTTTGTCTGCGGACCCATCTGAGAAGCCACAGGCAGGGAACAGCAGGGAAGAGTCTCTCCACTTGACCCAGGAGAGGGGAGAGAAGGCAAAGAAGAAAGTGAGAGACTTCCCTCCCAAACTAGCTGGGTGTGACTTAGCCAAGTGTCTCAGGTTTTAGTCTGCTCCTGGGTTGGAATGGGGTACCATGTGGTGCTATGGTTGTGCAATGCTTGCTAATCCTAAAGTTACCTAGAAGGGCTGCGGCTGTCTCCACCATGGACCAGGGGCACAGTGCTCTTGCTGAGGACTGCAGGGACCACCTCAAACAGTGTCCTGCAAGGAACATCTCCTAGTCTCTCAAATGAGTGCACTCCTGAACTCTTCTTTATTATCCAAAACAACCCCGTGGTTCTGAGCAGCACACTGCAATGGAAGACATTTGAATTCTGCCATTTTGACCGCAAGGATGCTTTGGCTTCCTTCAGGCTTATGAATATAAACACAGACTAGCCTGGTAAGTTTTCTTTGAGAAAGCATTAATTATTCAAAGCAAATGCTATTTAGCCAATTCCATTCTTTAATTTTTGAATGTAAAGCTAAACCATATCCAATGTTTAACATTTCACTTCTACTTTATTGAGTTTATTTTCAATGGTGTCAAATTCTTTTCCATGTAATTTTTACATCAAGGTTAAATTCCTCAGCTTTTGCCCAATATCAAAGTTACCAGTTATATCTTCTAAATCTCTGAGTCAATAATTTTTATAAAGTCACATTACCTTGAGTAAAATTTTGCAGGCCTGAATTGTGGCAGGAAGGTTTGTGCCTTCAGTTAAAGTTTTAGTCAACACATTTTACTAGGCACAGTTTGGGTTCATGTCAATTTTATTTTGTTTTCATTATTTCCACCAAGGTTAATTTCTCCCCATGAATGTATGCAGGATGCAACAATATACCGACAAGATATAAATCTATGGTCAGTTTATTTATTTATTTTTTCGGCCATAATAAATTGCATTATGTGCAGGTTTAGTGGCTGTCCATTTTATTTTGGATTGACTATTTCGATTAGCAATGTTTGTTATAAAGGTAAAGTAAATGATAATTTTTATTCATTTCTTAGCACAAAGAGTATGCAGGACAAAGATCAATATTCTGGATGCATGGCAGGATCCAAATTGTGGGGTTATGACATGTTGCTTTCTACCAAGCGCCCATCAAAAAAGCCCACATAATCCAAGGGTTTGGCTAAATCTACATCCTGAAAGAAAGCTGATCCAAATGCTGGCCAACCTACCCCTTTGAGGAGAGGGCATTTGGCCCAGTGTTCAGTTCCCTCAGGGAGGTTAAACTTTGCACTGAGAGAGAACAGATTATATACCCCACTTAGACAAATGCTGGGCCTTGTCAGGCCTCACCCACGTGTTTGTGACGAAGAAAAAACAGGGGAAGGAAACCAGTTAGTACAGAAAAGGATCTTGGCAAAACCTGCACTTGAAGGTGGTAGGAATGTGAGACTGAGAAGCCAGCCTTCCAGCCTGGGGGAGGCTGCACAAACGGTCATGTGAGTGGGCCGACAGGTTGACGGGTGACAAGCCAGAGCCTGTGGAAAATGTGCTCTGGGCTCCTGGGGCAGCTGAAATGAGGCTTGTCATTTTAGAAGAAGAAAAAGAAGGTGGGAAAGGAGGAGAAAAATGCAGGGCCAGTTTTCCCCTCACATAATCCGCTAGTGGGAAATGGAAAAGCTCATTGGTCCAAGTCCCAGAAGTTACTGCACCTTTGAGTGGATCCTTAGGAACCAGCCCCACTGTCCCACCTTGAGTCCCCGGTCCCTGCCCTCAGCCTGCAGATTTGTGGCCCTGTCAAGACCTGACTCGGCCATTCAAAGTCCTTTCCACACAGAAAAAATATTAGACTGACAGAATTAAAAGTTATCTGGCAGCAGATGTTTCCATTACGTGAATCCTGGAAAGGAAACAGTCAACATGCTTTTCCTCAGATGTCAATGCTTTTGAAATTTTGTTGTATTAAGGGTAGTTTGAGTAGACAGAGACTGAGGGGAAAGAATCCCAGTCTGAGGGTGGGCTCACTTGCTCTCTTTTTCTATTTTTATAGTGGTTTTTTTTTTTAATTTTATTTATCTTGAGAGAGAGTGTGTGTGCAGGAGGAACAGAGAGAGAGACAGAGAGGATCCCAAGTGGGAGGGGCAGAGAGAGAGGTTGAGAGAGAATCCCAGGAGGCTCTGTGCTGTCAGCCAGGAGCCCGAAGTGGGGCTCGAACCCACGAACCATGAGATCATGACCTGAGCCTAAATCAACAGTTGGATGCTTAACTGACTGAGCCACCCAGGTGCCCCTTCCTTGCCCTGTTTAAAACATTATTAATATGATTGGCTCTTATCTCTACATAATGCTGTATTTCAATCAAATAGGAACATATACACTTCAGAGATCAATGCCATACTAAAGATTTCTTGCTTCAACAACATCCCCCCATTAAAAAACAAAACCAAAAACCAACCAACCAAACAACAACAAAAAAATGTGGCTAAATCTTCTTAGCCATCCAAATTTTGGTTTTTCTTCTTAGGTTACATTTTTTTGTGCCAGTTAAAATGAGGTTAGAACGGTTTTTACTCTGACTTCCGAAACAGTGATTTATTTACATGCTTTTATAAGAATACTTTATTATTTTGCTTCTTAGCTTAAACATAGAACAGGAAACTTTTCTTTAAAATTATTTCTTTAACTCTATTGAAGAAATCTCATTGGGACAAAATTTAAACATCATTATTTTAGGTCAAGTCCTTCACTTTATAATGGAGGAAAATGAGGTTTAAAGTGGTTTCCCCAAGGTCATGGTACCAGACCAGACATCCATGCAACTCTATCTGTCTAGTCCAGATGTTTCTGAGTCGTAGGATACTGCCTTTAAGATAGGGGCACTGCAAAGATCAATCTGACTTAGGCTGACTCTTACCTACTTTTCTGCTGGGAGAAATGGAATCTTCAAGGCCAGTTTGGTGTTAGCGTGTTTCCCTACTCCCCATCTCTCTATTTTAAGTGGGGTTTAATGGATTTGAGATGGGCTGGATTCCAAAGTGCATGCCAAGATGGAATGCAAATCAGTTCACATTCCTGAAGTTCCCTTCCTTGCGGCTCACTGATAGATGTCACATAAACCAGGCTGTCAATCAAGGTGGACAATGGTCAAGTGGTATGGCTCCATTTTTCTTTCTCAGTGTTTTTTTTTTCTTTTCTGGAGGGACTCAGAAATCTTTCACACAGGAAAGAAAAAAGAAAGAAAACGTTCACCCCTTCACCACCTCCCCCATTTCCACCATTGTGTCCATATTCATCTTTTCCATTTCCCATCTGAAGTCAAGAGCATTGCCACTAGAGGGCAGCATGAATTTAGGAAAAACAGCAGCTTTCTTGGAAAAAAAAAAAAGATGGCAACTATTCAGGGAGGGCCATTAAAGCCACACTGTGCTTTTGGTCACCAATTATAGGTTCCGTAATGATCAATATGTCATGTTTGCTCAATCTATGCTGGAGGCTTTCTGGGAATGGGGCTACCAAACACCCCCCTTTAGATTCCTCTGGTCTCGATTTCAAAGACTGACTTTCTTTACCGTCAGTTGCTCTAATTAACCTTCCAGGCTCAGGGGTTGGGGATGTTTACGTAATACCTGCATAAATGTAACACGTATGCAAACTAATAAACAAAGATAAATTCCTGCACTTCCTAAAAAATATCATTTTTATGGTAGGAATCCAAAAGGAAATATGCCACCCAATGGCATGGAGTTACCAATCATTGTGAGAGTAAAACAAGTAAAAAACTAAAAAATAAGATAAATTAAAATTGGACCAATAAAATATACAAGAGGTGTGTGATTTCATCCAAACAAATCATAGCTACCACCTTTTAAGGCACCTCCCTGACCAAAACCCACCCAGCCATTGTCTTCCCTCTTAGAGTATCTGGCCCAGACTAATCACAAAAGAGAGGCAGAAGCAACTCAAATAAAAATAAATAGTAATTCCAGCTTCTCCCTGATCACCATTTGGTCCCCATCATTAGTCTCTGGCACATGGACCAGTGATGATTTCATGCCCTGACAACAAATGACCACCTCCCTTTAGGAGAAATGAGGTACTCATGAGTTTCTAGGGGTTTTAAGCATATTATTCTTTTTTTAAACAGCCATAAAGGTATGACATTCTAGGGAATGCCATTTTAAATGAGAACTTTTTAAAATTAAAATCCATGATGGGGCACTTAGGTGGCTCAGTCAGTTAAGCATCCGACTTTGGCTCAGATCATGATCTTGTGGTGAGTTCAAGCCCTGAATCGGGCTCTGTGCTGACAGCTCAGAGCCTGGAGCCTGCTTGGGATTCTGTGTCTCCCTCTGTCTCTCTCTCTGCCCCGCCCCCCACTAGTGCTCGCTCTCTCCCTCTCACTTTCTCTCTCTCAAAAATAAACATAGAAAAAAAAGTTCTAGAATTAAAATCCATGAGTAGACTCAATCAGAGAAGGGAGGAAACAAAAATTGGTGTCAGACCAGGGGAAATGACAGCTGAGTACAGGTGCAGCTCTTCATTTCAGCTGAGAGACCTCTCACATGGTCAGTGGAGCAAGTATAAAATGGCTCTCACACGTTTCTTCCCATACACTTTCTTTCCTAATACAACAGTCATGTGATTGACTAGCCACTGGGGGGATGTTGGGTTCCAGTTAATTAATTAAATTATCTCATTAACTCGTGGTTAACTAGAAACCTTTCTGAGTTTTTTCTTGCACATAAACACTATGCAAAACCAAAGCCAATTTCATTGTCTTACCAGGTATATCATAGTGACCACAAATGAGGATTTCTCTGAGTATCTATAGTGAGGATGATACAGTTTAGAGGCTTAGCTGGGGTGGGAAGACTGCTCTTTGAACATTTCTCAAGGTCTTAGGATCTCCTTTATATATGAGCTTCAAAAGGGCAGAGATGACAACTTTTCATCCTTGCTTCATGAGGCCTAGGGCATGTAGGTACTCAATAGATTATTTTTTATTGTGGAATAAATGAAAGAATCCTAGGATACAACTTGCCCTTGTACCAGAATCACCTGGAAGGCTTGATAAAACAGATTGCTGAGCCCCATCCCCAGAGTCTCTGATTAGTGGGTCTGAGTTGGGGCCAAGAATTTGCATTTTTGCTAGTGCCCAGTGACAGTGATGCTGCTGATTGGGGACCCCACATTAAGAAAAAAAATGATATAGGACAACCCAAAGAGGCTCCCTTTTTTCCTTTTTTAAAAAAATAAATTCTTGACATTAGCTTTTATTCTTGTAACGTTAAGAGTATTCAGATGCAGACAGAAAATCTGGTTGACTGAGGATCCTAGTGCATGAGTTTTAATAAATGGGGATTTTACCCTCTCCAAACAACTGTCTGAAAACAAATGGCACCTAAAATTAATAATAGTAATAGTAATAATAATAATAAAGTTGCTCCAGCTCTTCAATATTAAACAAAAACCGTAAAAGATTAAGTGACATGCAGATTGTATTAACAGAAGAAAAGAAGAAAAGACTTTTTTGGGTAAGTAGAATGGGACTGAACCTGCAAACCATAATTTATGAAGTATAAGAAAAAAAAAGCTTCCAGAAAAATTTCCCAGAGAGTCTTTAGCTTCCCTCTAAAAGGACAGAATCTTAAGTGAACAAATCGGAACAGTGGGGGTCCTCCTGCAGAGTTTGAATGAAAATTTTTGCTTTGCTCCCAAGCACAAATTTGCTTTTGGGTTTCAGATCTGCCCCTATTAGAAAGCTTACATCAAAAGGGGGGAAACCATCCACAGTTCTGTCTCGTTCTTGAGGCTAAAATTTCTCAAGAGAGTCATTGAAAATAAAGACAAGTTGCTTTTTTTTTAATTCTTCAAGCTGCAAAAAAAGAACCTCTCAAATAAAATTAAGCAGACCCAGTAACAACTGGGTTTGTCATAATTCAAACTCTGCAAGGATTGGGGAAAAGACCTTCCTTCTTGGGCCCATTAGTCCAGCCTCCATCTGCCCTTCATTAAAATCTAAACAAACTTTTCCTGTACTGATATTACTATAATCTGTCCTAATTCCAGGACACTCTAAATTGCTTTCTCCAAAAGGAAAACAAAAGGAATCTGCTGATATATGAGCTAACTGAAAGAAGTTTACATTATAAAAAAAATAACCAAAAGTATGTTGTTGCAGAAAGCACAGCATAATTCTTGGGCACTAGTAAATCTCAATGCCAAATGCCAAAATATTTTCATTATTTCCTGATCTTTACTTCCCCATCCTCTAACCTGAATCAGAAAAATTAAAAGTCCATATATATGCTAATGTTAATGAAATGAACCATAGGTTAAGTAAGAATTAATAGGAAGCAGTTTATAAGAACAATGTGAACCTCTTGTACATTTTGTTTTGCCCAAAATAAAGACAAAGTGAATAGAAGAGCATAGTATAAGGGCCTTCATTAGGGCCAGGCTCATTAAAACTTAATGAAGGCACTAGAGTCTCTCCAACAATATTAAGAGGGTTATACTTTTTACCTATCAGTGGAATGGCCTGGGTTGGAAAGACATTGCTGACAGTGGGTGGTACCAGGTGTTATCTGTCTCTGGAACACACGACTTTGATGGCTTGGGATATTACCCCTTTTATTTGGCTGGCTTGAATTCGTCAGGATTCACCCTGTGGTGAGTTAACATGCCTCCATATTGAAAAAAAAATTGCCCATGGGCCAATGTGAGCCCCGCACCTAATAGAATACATCTGGCTCTGACAGTTTGATGCCCAGCTCTGAGCCACATTCGGCAACACAAATTAACAGCGTAGACATTGCCCACGCTGAGCAGGAAGTAATAACCTGCTACCTGCTACTTGGCCAAAATCTCATTATAAGCCATTACGGTAATTGAGGGCCAAGACTCTGTGGATATTAGACTCCCCGAGTGCCAGTCGTTAGTTCAGCAGAAGAAAGACTCCGAAAGGAGGGGGCGGTGGGGCCGACTGAGGAGAAACTGCTTTGGACCATCGCGTGAATTCCATCTACAGGGTGCTCTGTGGCTCTGGGAGATTCGTGAGCTGTTTCTCTTCTGCCCCAAAGTCCACAGGACCTCTCTGGGTGGGGGGGGTGGGGGTCAGAACTCTAGGAAGATGAGGTAATTCTTGGTAGGCCTCCAACAATGCTATACAATTAAAATTTGGTTTAAATGAATATTAAGGACATCCACAAAGGGAAGAAGAGGGCAAAAGAAGTCAGAATGCTCCACACTAATAAGGGTAGAAGATGGGATGGAAAGAGGGAAGCCGCCCGTTTTCTCCAGAAGATGGATCCTCTCTAGAATTACTACACCTATATGAGCATCCATTCTTCTGTGGCTGGCAAAGCCAGCCCCTTTTCCCATAAGGCTGGTCCTCTTAGTCTGTCTCCAGGGTTGGGGAGCTAGGGATGAGGTGGTGTGCATTTGGTAGAGGGAAACAAGGCAGAAGTCCAATGGATCAATCAAGCAGCTGATCAATCAATCTGATTTTTGGTATCACGAAGATGGTTCTGGACTGTAATAATCATAACAGCTATCAATAAACATCTCTTGAAAAAAGTTACAGACAGCCAGGGAAAAGAGTAATTGAAAATACAATAAACTGTTTTTAGAAATCCCTTTTTATCCCACTACATACAAATATCACCCTACACGCACACGTGCGCGCACGCGCACACACACACACACACACACACACACACACACACCCCAATAAGAACCAAATTCTCCAATTACAGGAGCATGTTGAAGCCCGGTTGTACCTCAGTTATACTCAGGAGTATCATAAAACTTCTGAGTGTCAGGTCCTCTCCAGCAACGACTAGAAGCCTGGTTAACAAACTAACAAACCTTCCTGGGCATCCAGAAGTTTCCATTTCATCTTACTCTGTTTCTCAGTTAAAGGATCCCTGGCCTTGGAATTTTGAAAGAATTGGTATGGGGGGGGGGGGGAATAAACACAATGATGGAGGAAAATGGGAGTTGCTGAGCGTGAGGATGTCTGTGAGCAGCAAGTGCACAATCGGAACACCCTAAGACAATCTTCCTGTCTCAGCCACGCCAGCCTCAGTATTTCTCTTCACCTAGAGGGTTAAGCACAAGCTGGAGCCTAGAAAATGGCTGCTGTTTGGTACAAGCGAGGCCTTCCCTATAACTAGATCCTTCAGGAAAAAACAAATTAATCAACAGCGAGCTGAAGTGGGTTTAATGATTGCATTCTGCATACAATCAGCTTTTCCCTTTTCAAGGGCCATCAATATGTCAAGGGAAGACATATCTGAAGGATATAGCTCTTAACATCAAGGTTATCTATTCTCCACAAGGCTCCCACTCCTTGCTGGGCTGATACTCCACGCTGCCTGTGTCTAACATTTTCATCAACTCTGCAATCAATCAAGGTAATAATGTTGTGCAAAAAATCAATTAACAACGCAATTAAACTTTCCTTATTATCTCAAAGGGCTGAAATAATACCTAAAGGGAAGATAGACTCACTGAACGCAGACATCCATAATCCAATGTGAAAGTGAATTATGAGGTTGGACAGATGCAGGCATGTGCTGGTGCTGTTATTTTCCAGGGGTTATATCTCATTGTGGCAGTGTATCAGTCAGCCCCAATCCCAGACCCTAAAATTCCAAATTACTTTTAAGAAATATATGATGTGCAATATCCATTTCATATTCTCTTTTAAAGATAACCCCCTCCCCTCCAAAAAAAAAAATTGAACGGCCATATTATTCAAAGACAAAATGATCTTTCAACAAGAACATAAAATATAAAAGCTATAATAACATTTACATCTGTATAGCACACATCTCTGTAAATGCAGGTCATCTATTATACATAATCTGCGGAGCCTAAGAGGCCTGGGATGTGGCACATTTAAAACCCAAATGCGTGAATATGCAGACTCCTATGGGTGGCTGTGGCTTCCCCTGAGTGAAGGTCTCACCCATGCCTGCCTACTGGTATATGAATGCACACATGCACACATGCAGGCACACACACACACACACACACACACACACACACACGTAGAAGCATCTGGAACAACGGAAGTATCACTCATTTAAAATGAGAATGACTATATTATTTAGCAATTACACTCAACTTGCCCTGAAACACTGTCCTCAGGAATCAAGCATTTATATATAGTTCGTAAAAAAGAGGCGACTATTAACCTTTTAATGCAGTGAGGACTGCGGAGTCCTTGAAATTTCACACTGAAACGAGATACACGGTAGAGGAAGAGGAGGAAGGAGTTTCCTGACATTTACAGAGCTCATTTTGAACTGTTCAGGACCCACATGCAATGGTCCGGCACCAACAAAAGATAGAAGGGGAGACAATGCCCGGAACGGGAAGGTTAAACAAACAAACAAACAAACATCAAAGCAAAAGCCAGCAAACAAAAAAGTGCTGACAAAATATTGACATTATTTGAATATCCTCATAATTCCTGGAAGTAAAACACAACAACACTTAAGAATCAACATGGACATATGTCAAGCATGAATACCCACATAAGAATCACCTCCCTACACTTGCCCTTCTCCCTCATGGGGCCAGAGGTTTCCCTACAGCAGGGCTGAAGGATCTCACAGCATATATAGAAAGCCTAGGAGATCCCTGAAATTCATAGGAGCCAAATGAACGGATCCAGAAAGCATAATCCCAAACTTGGGCCTCAGAGTTATCTGAATCAGAATAAGAAAGGATTTCCCTGTGTTTCTTGATCAAACCATGTTGCTACTTGAGCTCTAGATTTTAGTAACACACAGCTATTCTCCTGGTGGTGTGGATTTCCACATATGCCACCTGGAGTGGTGCAGGTATTGTCACTTCAAAATATCATTGCTCAACAATGAATTCCTTCTTTGCAAGTTACTCACTTGTAACAAGGGCCCATCTTCTTAAGCCAACTTTCCCCATTTTCAGCACAGCAAGGAGGCAGGACTGAGCCCCAAGTGCAGATGTACATGAAAATGAAAGAAGACAAATGCATTTAAACCCTCACTCTAATTTCTTAAGAAAAATAAGAAAGCAAATTGTGATGCACTTTTTGGTACGGAATTTCAACAGACAAGTTGAACAGGTTAGTGATTCTTGCCATTTCTCTAACCTTAAGGAACATAATTAATATGTTTTCATTTTCAATGACTATATTGTGTGTGTATCAACTGGAACTGCTCCTGCTGTGTATTTGATTCCACTGACGATGGGGTGGGTTGGATTTTAAATGATGTGTGAGCACTTCTGTTCTTTCCGTGCTCTGGTTTATGTGTTATTCATGACTTGCATTACAGACATGGCTGATACACAGATGTAAATGTTATTAAATCTTTTGTATTTTAGAGGCTTTGTGAAAGGCTTCTTTGTTTTCAAATAATTCTCTTAACCACCAAAAATAACCAGTAATACATGACGATGTCTTGGGAATTTTTTTTTTCGCTGAATTTTCTGATGAAGAGATTTTCTCCTTCCGAAGAGATTTTTCTCTTCTGCTGTTTTTTTCATCAAAATAAAAACATAGGATAAGCTGGCAGGTGGAAGAGTTACACCTTCACAGTACCAGTCAAGAACAAATTCATGTGTGTTGATACGTACATGCACAAATGTGTATTGTGTGTTTTGTGCGTATGTGTTACATGTGGATGTGTGGTGCTTGTGTGTGCACTGTTGTATGTGTGCTGTGTGTCTTGCGATAAATTGTGTTACTTATGTTGTATGTGTTTTGCTTTTGTGTGCATCTTGATTATGATTGTGTTATAGGTGCACACGGTGTATACCTGGGTGTGAATATGTTGACATCATTTTGCCAGATCAGAACTCAAAGTTGCCAATTCTCATATATCTGCCAAAGAAGCAGCTGCCTTACTGCATTTCAGTATCTGACATAATTTTTAATCTGTTTTCACTTTGCTCCATCATCTTCACATTTCTTAGGATTTCAACAGAAATGTGGCAGAGGATAAACCTCTTCATACAGACAGCACTTAATCAGTCTGTGCCTCTTACTGGCTCACTTTTCCTTATTGATTTTAAATTTAAACAGTGCTCTGAGGCTGAACAATACACCCCCACAAATACAGCTGACTTCCCTGAAGGAGGTCAAGACAGACAGAGATGTGTGTTTCAGTCCTGAGGTTAGCAGTCCAACTTCAAAGAGCTCTAGAAGGAGAGAAGGCTCAGGCACTCTTCCATCCTCAGGGCAGTGGGAGTACCTGCCTGGTTTCAGAAGAGCCCTTTTTAGAAGGACAAGAAAGGTCGTATCAACTTTGGCAAATGGGGGGAGTCCAAAGATCAGGTTCTAGCTCTGGTTACCTACGCATATTTTCTATGCTGTTCACAGCTCATATGGTTGACACAACGATAGAGACCTTTCTCTTTCCATGTCCCTCTGTTCTTTTCCTTGATTTGTCCCCTTCCCTTCTAGAATATCTATGACCCTCATACTCCCTCTTGCCTTTCTTGGGGTTTCAACTCCAGAGTTAAAATATAACCGTCCTCTTTCAGATGCATGTCCCTTCATACCTTTTCTAAGAATCGACTAATTTTCTGATCACTAATTCACATTAACATGTTAACCGTTGACAATGAAATAGAATTTCATCACTTCAGGAAAACATTTTATTCTTAAAAGACACATTTAAAAAAAATAACCAACTGAGTGCATCTTGAATGGAATTTTGGGCAAAACAATAGTGGGGAAACACTATTTTCCAGGAACAATCCCTGATACCCAAAATAAAGAAGAAAAGGAGGGGTGCCTGGGTGGCTCAGTCAGTCAAGCGACTGCCTCTTCACTTCTGCTCAGGTTGTGATCTCAGGGTTCACTGAGTCGAGCCCCACGTCAGGCTCCACGATGACAGCCAGGAGCCTGCTTGGGATTCTTTCTCTGCCTCTCTCTCTGCCCCTCCCTCACCTGCATGCACACACTCTTTCTGTCTCCCAAAATAAGTAAATACACCTAAAAAACAAAGATGAGGAAGAAGAAAAGGAAAGAAAGGGAGAGTCTCTTGTTATATTTGAGGAACTGACAGGCCAGAAAAGGAGATGACTTGTCAAATAAAAGTTGCTATAATAATATTAGGCACAAAGTGTTATGAGAACATAGAAAAGGATTATCTCTGCCTTGGGAAGTGATGGGTTAGCATAAAGCATAAAAAAAAGTCATTTTCTGTATATGTATTTCCCTATTACTTAAGTCACGGATATAATATTTATTGTTAACAAGTTAAACAATACAGAAGGTATATTTAAAAACGTATTAGTCCTTTCAAGACTTGCATGATCACCGGATATACAGTGACTCCCAGGATATACTTCTGGAGAGATGTAAATGTAGGTATATATATATAGATTTATAGAGATGATACAGATGTAGATGTAAATATAGGTATAGAGTTATACAGACATATAGAGGGGCAACTATAGACACAGTATAGACAGAGACACAGGCATACAGATAGATACAGATATAGATATGTAGACATGTTTATATAGATATAGATGTAGATGTAGGATATACTGATAAGTAAAAATGCGAGGAACCAAAAGGTACATAAACTCAGTACTTTGGGGTAAGAAAGAAGTAAAAATAACTGGGACCTTATGAAGATAAAAAGCTTCTTCACAGCAAAGGAAACAACCAACAAAACTAAAAGGCAACCAGAGGAATGGGAAAAGATATTTGCAAATGACATATCGGACAAAGGGCTAGTATCCAAAATCTATAAAGAGCTCACCAAACTCCACACCCAAAAAACAAATAACCCAGTGAAGAAATGGGCAGAAAACATGAATAGACACTTCTCTAAAGAAAACATCCGGATGGCCAACAGGCACATGAAAAGATGCTCAACGTCGCTCCTCATCAGGGAAATACAAATCAAAACCACACTCAGATATCACCTCACGCCAGTCAGAGTGGCCAAAATGAACAAATCAGGAGACTATAGATGCTGGAGAGGATGTGGAGAAACGGGAACCCTCTTGCACTGTTGGTGGGAATGCAAACTGGTACAGCCGCTCTGGAAAACAGTGTGGAGGTTCCTCAAAAAATTAAAAATAGACCTACCCTATGACCCAGCAATAGCACTGCTAGGAATTTACCCAAGGGATACAGGAGTACTGATGCATAGGGGCACTTGTACCCCAATGTTTATAGCAGCACTCCCAACAATAGCCAAATTATGGAAAGAGCCTAAATGTCCATCAACTGATGAATGGATAAAGAAATTGTGGTTTATATACACAATGGAGTACTACGTGGCAATGAGAAAGAATGTAGCAACGTGGATGGAACTGGAGAGTGTGATGCTAAGTGAAATAAGCCATACAGAGAAAGACAGATACCATATGTTTTCACTCTTATGTGGATCCTGAGAAACTGAACAGAAACCCATGGCGGAGGGGAAGGAAAAAAAAAAGAGGCTAGGGTGGGAGAGAGCCAAAGCATAAGAGATTCTTAAAAATTGAGAACAAACTGAGGGTTGATGGGGGGTGGGAGGGAGAGGAGGGTGGGTGATGGGTATTGAGGAGGGCACCTTTTGGGATGAGCACTGGGTGTTGTATGGAAACCAATTTGACAATAAATTTCATATATTGAAAAAAAAAAGAAAGAAAGAAGTAAAAATATGATTAAAAACTAAACACACATCTTTATCTGTGTTTTACATAAAGAAACAGGGGAAGGATAAACCATAGACTAGTAAGTATGACTATGTGTGGTGAGTGAAAATAGGATGGAGGGCATTGAGATAGAGCTGAGACTTCTCTGAATATATCTTTAAATATTCATATACTTCACATATTCAAAAAATAAAATAAAAAGGATGGAAAAAGCAAACCCTAATACTGAATACAACTGGGAAAAACTGAACCCAACTGCCTATCAAATCGATAACATAATGACATAAGAAAAGAAAAGAAAGGAATTTTGGAACACAGTACCTCATGTACTGTGTACTCATGTATACACCAGAGTGAGATATATTGAGTAAAAAAATAAAATAAAATAAATGAATAAATAAAAATAATGCAAAGAAATATTGAGCTTTACTTAGGAGGCTTATTGTTGTTAGTGTCATTGTCATTATACTTCTCAAATTATTTTGTGTGTGTTGTAGGAGAAAACATGTAAATATACTGAAGTTACTGGAAGTTAACGTTTTCACTGTGAGAGAAGGAAAATCAAAGAATGAGGGAAGATGTAGTAGGCAGAATAATGGGTATCAAGATGTCCATCCACAATCTGACCTCTGGAATTTGTACTATATCACTTTACAAGACAAGAGAGACTTTGTAGAAATTATAATGGGTATGGACTTTAGGTTGGAGACATTATTCTGGACTATCTGTCTGGGTTCAGCCTAATCCCATGAGCACTTAAAAAGGGAAGAAGCTTTAAAGGCTGTGGTCACAGAGGGAGATATGACCAGCATCAGAGAGAGACACAACACCCTGGCTTTGAAGGTGAGAAGGGGCTTGGAGCCAAGAAATGCGGGGGGCCTCCAGAGCTGGGAAAGGCAAGGAGATGGATTTTACCCCGTGAGTCTCCAGAAAGGAACACAGCTTTGCCAAAACCTTGATTTGAACACACTGAAGAGCCATGTTAGACTTTTGACCTACAGAACTAACAAATAATGAATTTGTATTGTTTAAGCCACTCAGTTTGTGAGAATTCATTATGGCAGCCCTAGAAAACTAATATGGAAAGTGATGGTGACGATGATGATGGTAATGATAACTGCAAATCTAAATTGGAGAGATCTATAAGAAATCATTAACACTCACATATATATGAATGTGTGTGTGTACACACATGTGTGAAGGATATCTGGCACCTAGATACTGGCTCCCCACCATCCAAATATTTCCACCTAAAGTAAACAGGATGTGGGCAGGAAATGTACAAAGTGCCTGAAACATCTTGTGCCAGAAAGCAGATCAAGAACACAGAGATGGTTTGGAGATCCTCTCTCTAGCCAAATTTGGCATTATTTGATATCAAAATGAATAAGGAGAGTAATTAATTTCACACATTGAATTAAAAAATAACTATGAGTTGATAATGATACTTAAGCACAAAAATAAATAGGAGAGAAAGCTCTTATTTAAAGACTGCCAGCCAATTAATGTAGAAGCAATGATACAATTGGAAAAATCACCATATTCCAATGTAGTAATCCAGGCAAATACTATCAATGGATGCTACAAGTATTGGGTGAAAGTTTATTGGAGAAGAAAATATTCATGCAACCATAGGTTGCCACTGTTAAGGTTACTTATTAATTATAAAGGGGAACATATACCTTCAGAGTGGATCAATATGGTAGTAACCACGTTAACCAAATGATCAATCAGCATTACTACAAAAGGGATCATTAAATATCACATGCCTCTCAACATGATGAAATACACCCAATATTGCCTACATTTGCC
Organism: Prionailurus viverrinus; assembly: GCF_022837055.1. Lineage (NCBI taxonomy): Eukaryota > Metazoa > Chordata > Mammalia > Carnivora > Felidae > Prionailurus > Prionailurus viverrinus. The sequence goes on along the minus strand of NC_062571.1, from coordinate 37,342,511 downwards.
AAAATGTTTAACTTGAATCAAATTATGAGTGAGCAACTAGAATAATCCAGAATGTGGGAAATTCTACAAGGACACTGACTTGAGCTTTTGAAAAAAACAACAATAAAACCTAAATGTCTTGAAAAGGAGGAAAGGTGGAGGGTGTGCTCTAGCATACATGAGAATCACCTGGAACACTTGTTATAACAGAGATTCCTGCATCAGCCCTCAGAGTTTCTCTTTTAGTGGGTCTGGGGTGGGGCTCCAGCATTTTTACTTCTGACAAGTTCCCTAGTGATCCTGACGTTGCTGGTCTGGGAGTCACCCTTGAGAACTACTGCACTAGACTGAAAAAGAATTAAAAGACTTAACAACCAAATGCAAACTTTGCTTGGATATTAGATTAAAACAAAAGAAGTTATAAGAGACATCATTGGAAGACAGGAATTTTCACTAAGGACTGAAGAGTAGGCAATGATTTGAATTAATGTTAATATTCTTAGCATTTTGTTGTTTTGTAAGAAATGCTCCTTATCTTAGGATATTCATGCTGGAGTACTTGGGGCTGAAGTATGATGGTGTCTACAATTTATTTAAATGTCTCATAAAAATGTGTATATATACATGCAGACTCAGAGACATACAGAGAGATGGTAAATATTAAAAGTGAATTTAGGTAAAGAATGTGTATGTGCATTATATTATTCTTTTGACTTCTGTAGGCTTGCAAATTTTCATAGTAATAATTTGGGAAGAGATGGCTTTTTTGTGTATCTTGGCATGTGATCTTTGTAACTGGACAGTAATGACTCCAGGAAGAATTTTCAAATCTGTGTTAACTTTCTTTGCCTTCTCTTTTCTGGATTCTGTCAGGTGACCTATTTAAGCCCAATAGTCAGTTAGCACTGACTGAGGTCCTTTCAGGCCAGCATGTTCTCCACAAACAGCACTTGGCTATCCCAAAATAAATAACTAAGAGTGAAAAATTATCAGTCTCTGCTACTGCAATCCCATCACTCTCTGCCTTCCTCGTTGTACACACACACACACACACACACACACACACACACACACTCCACATATGCACTCCATCCTTACCATTCCTTCACAAAAATGTATAGGGCCATGTTTAATTTGCATTACAACATGTCTGACTAGTAAGGTATTTATTTAATCAGTTACTGAGTTCTGCCTTCTTCCATGAGACAGCTGTTTACTGAGATCCTACTATGTGCCTCTCAGTGTTCTTGTAGATATTGATACAGCAGGTGGATAAAGTCTCAGCCCATGGACAATACAACCTAGTGGTGGAAGGAAGGCAATAAGGAGACGAAATTTAAAACAAACTAATAATTTTATATATAAATATAATGAAGGTGACAAATCTATAATGAAGGTGATAAAGAGTAAGAGGCTAGAATACCTCTTACTAGAAGAAACATAATACCTTGTTGCTAGTACTGAGTGTTCTGTACTCCAGACTTGCGAATTTTGGCAGGTCTCATGACTTATGCCAACCTTGATTTTCATGCTCAAAACAGTAGTAATAAACCTTGCCTCTGTACCCTCTGCCCCCAATCAGGGGACTATAAGGAACTCAAGCTACTGAATAATATTTATTGTCATTGCCAAATGATAGCATGTCTTATGATGATTTGTTTCTTATAATAATGAGCCATCTTCCAACTGCCCCACTGCTGTATTACTGAGGATTATGCAAGCTGCTATAACAAAAAAAAAGCCCCACAATTTCAGTGGCTTAACATAACAGAAGTTTATGTCTCCGTTACTCAAATGTCCAGTGCAGGAAGCCTCCTTTATGTGGGATTGCTGTGGTTCTGCCATCTCCTGTAAGTCCTGTCATCTGCATTCTGCCAGTGGAATGGGCAAAGTGAAGGAGGCAGAGCCGCTCCTCAAAAGTTTTAGTTGTGAAATGACACACATTGCTTCCACTATCATTTCCTTGGCTAAACCACACTCATTTAACCACATCTAATTAACTGTGAGGGAGACAGAGTTGAAGTCCAGCTTTGTGGTCCCAAAAGGGGAAGAAAATGTATATTTTATTGAGCACAAAGCAATCTCTACTACTACGACCAAAATGTATTTTTCCTTCCATGTTCTTACTTAATGTGGAATTATGTAAAATGTTAAAGAGAGAGAAAGGGTAATTTCACACTCAGTTAAATATTTGTTCTGGGCTAAGTACCAGGCACAATACCATACTGATGTTTCACCTGCATAGCAAAGGACAGTACCTATCACAGTGCCTGGCACATAAAGGCATTTCAGGATGGATTCACAGGTTAATGAATGAGCAAACATCCACTAAAACCCAACTTCATGAGAGCAGGAAATCTGATTTGTTTTCAACAGTCTCTTGAGGGCCTAGCACTGGCTCAGCATGGAGCAGGCAATAAATGTATACTAAGAATTTGTTTTAAAACCTAAAGTTATATTTTGTTCCCCCAAATGAGCATATGCATATATAGCATACTCTTGGATCAAACATTTTTATGACACATTTAGTCATGTCAGAATAAATCCAAGCCATCCAGGCTGTACCTAAATATGCATAAATAACTGACAATTCCATAGAGCCATTATAGCTACATTTTAGTATCAAAGAGTAATAAGCAAATCAAGTAGGCAGCATCTATTTTTAAACAGAAATCAGTAGGTACCTTTAGCTGAAAATTAAAAACAAGGGGCCCTAATTTCCAAAGATCCTCCCTTAATTAATTAAAGCAATGAATTTGCCAGCTCCTAGGTGACAGTGAGATGTTCCTGGAAGCCAACATGGTTTTGTAAAAGCAGCACCAAATGCAACAACAAATGTGAACTCAGGTCTTGTATGGCAAAGATCCAGACACAGTTAACCTCAATGAAGAAGAGGTATTCCTCATCACATTTACACAAAGAAATTGTTTTTCATGATGTATTCAGAGGCCAATGAATCCTGATGAATCTGGATAGAGTAGCTTAAGTTGGCTTGAAATGATCAATGTACTGAAGGTAAAATTGTGAACAGTTGCAATCAGCTGACTTTGAGAGATTCTATAATGTCCACACTCTGTAAGTACTTGTTATTTCTTCCCTCCTTCCTCCCCTCCCTCCCTCTCCCCTTCTATCTACAAATGATCTTGTTTTTCTTCTTTTGTTACTGAAATGTCAGCACTCGAATTAAGATCCATTTCAATGACCACATCTTCCTTGAAGAAAATATTTATTATTACAACCATGAAAAAAAATTAAATAAAAATAGGATTTAAAAATCTGAGTCACTATGTAGCAGCAAGTCAACCCAAGTCTACTCTGCAGTGACGGTATATCAGGCATGCCAACTGTATTTTAGAAACACATAAATGGAAGAATTGCAATAATTAAAGCAATTTAACTTTTTCATTTACCACTCAGATTTTTGCTCTCCTGATCCAAACAATTAATTCATGAAGCTAAATATTCCTACCCTCAGAAAATCTGAAATGAGTTGTTCCCCAAACATCCCATGGCATTTCAGGTGCTAGGACTCCATTCTACCTCCATTCTACCAGATAAAATTCCCCTTATCTTTCAAGACACAGGTCTAATGGCATTCTTCTTAGAAACCTCCAGTGATTTTCCATAGGCAGAATTAATGGCTCCTACTTTGTTCTCCCTGTGCACCATTCATGACACAACCCTTACATACACCCCACTGTATCAGAGCCTGTGCACCATTCATGACACAACCCTTACATACACCCCACTGTATCAGACCCAGTCATGTCATTATTATTACCACTTAAATGTAATTTACTTGAACTCAGGGATACTGTCTTATTCATCTCTGAATCTATGGATTCTCTACCAAGGGTCTTGGAATTTAAAATGTAGTTAAAATGTTTGCTAATGAACGAATGCATGCATGAATGAACTGAGCAAGTGAGCCAGACTTTCTCTGTTTATCAAACAGAAGGCCTAGGAGATCATGAGCAGAATTTGTAATTAAGCCATAAACAACACAATGGTTATCTGATAGCCACAATTATTAAAAGTAGAGGCTTAATGGGAGTGAAATTGGTCTTTTATAAAGAAGCTTGGCTCTAAAGAAAGAATGAAACACCCAAAGAACCTCATGTCTCTTAAAGATTTCAAATTCATAGTTTAGTATCAGCTCATGAAGATAACTCCAGGGTCAAATGGCTTGAATGGCCAATTCAACCAAGGATTTACCAAAGAATAATATCAATTCTACACAAACTTTTCCAAAATATTAAAGAGGTGGGAACACTTTCCAATTTATTGTATGCATCCAGCATTATATTGATGCCAAAACTAGGTAAATATATTACATGAAAACAAAACTATAGGACAATATTCCTCATGTACATGCATGCAAAAATCTGTGATAAAATATTAGAGGTTCAGATCCAACTATACGTAAGAAGTATAATACATCATAACCAAATAAGGGTTATCCTAGAAATGCAAGGTTGGCTCAATATTTAAAAATAAATTTAATATACCAAATCAACAGATTGAATCATCTCAACCGATGCAGAAAATATGATAAACTTCAAAATTCATTCAAGATAAGAACTTTCAATAACATTGATAAAGGTCACCTACAAAAACCCACAGCTAATACTCATACCAAAGATGGCAAGACTGAGGGCTTTCCTCCCATTAGGAACAAGACGGGATATTCACAGTCACTTCTACTATTCAGTTCATATATCTCATCTTCCCTTCTTGAATTATCTATGCCCATGTATTATAGGGACTGTATGGCATGATACCTACCAATCACTCTTGGATGTTACAGACAATTATAGTCCCTGACAGCTACCATGTAGAGGCTGGCCTTCTTTTACTGGAGAAAGACTAGGCAGATTCCCAAGGGTAAGAAGAGTGTGGGACATGATGAACTGCACTACACTGAGTGATCTAATGGGGGTGGGGTGGGGATTTTCTTTCTAACATTAACAGGAAGGACATAACTAAATTTCTGCCCCTGGGCATAATAAGTTCTTAGGCCATCTGACCATAACATAATAAAAGTTCTCAATTTTGAGTTTTCTTTTGGTAGAATCTTCTTCTGCATCAGACATGTCCCTGGAGATGAAGGCAGATTGTCCCTGAGAAACATGACACATTCTGAAGAACTCTGTTGGCTGCTTTAGCCCTTCACAGCATCAGTTATGTATTAATTCCATGTGCAAGACACTATACTGGGTGCTTTAAATTAATCATTTAATCCCCATGACCTACAGGTAGGTTTTACTACTCCTGGTCCACAGAGGAAGCAAGTGAGATTTAGAAAGACTAAATATTTTCAAAAAAATTTTTTTTCAACGTTTATTTATTTATTTTTGGGACAGAGAGAGACAGAGCATGAACGGGGGAGGGGCAGAGAGAGAGAGGGAGACACAGAATCGGAAACAGGCTCCAGGCTCTGAGCCATCAGCCCAGAGCCTGATGCTGGGCTCGAACTCCCGGACCACGAGACCATGACCTGGCTGAAGTCGGACGCTTAACCGACTGAGCCACCCAGGCGCCCCAAGACTAAATATTTTCAAAAAGACAAAATTGTTATAGGAAAAAGCTATGGTTAGCTTTTAGTTCTTCTGATTCAGTGTTTCTTCCATTATAACAAAAAACATTTTAGGGAAGGATGAGCCAAAGAAGAATGCAAATGAGCAATGTTCTGTAACTTAGGGCTTTATCAATAATTTTTTGTTTCATCTCATGACAAAATTTTCAAAATTAATTTTCCATTTAAAAATACAAAACTTCTCCTTTTTAATGCAAAATTTCAACTGAAAGACATTTTATGGAGCAAAATCTTAGCAGATTTCTTGCCTTCCTTTTCTTTTTCCTTCCTCCTCCTCACCATCATGATCAGAGCTAAGTTTATTGAGCTTCCTAGGTGTAGGCACTCTGATTTTATATGACTGATCACTTGATCCTCTAAACAACCCTAAGAGATAACTAGTATTATTTTTGTCCTTTCTTCTAAAAATTGCCTATAAAATGCATGTAAACACAATTCAAGTCTGTGAGTCCTTGGTATAGTGTTTGTGTTCTTCCTGGAGCCCACTAAATTAGTTTACAATGCAGTTCATGAAAATCCTTGCCCATAGCACTCATTTATATTCTCTCTCTCTCTCTCTCTCTCTCTCTCTCTCTCTCTCCTTCCCCCTCTCTCCTCCCCCAACCTTGCATCCCACAACATTTATAAGTTGTGTAAATCTATCACAACATATAATTTGACTTGATGGTTCTGAAACACTGCAAAAAATAAGTCTTAACAAGAAGCAAAATTCAGTTGCTCTGACATTCGTCCTGTATTCAAGTTGGAAATGAGTCTCCTGGCAACTTTAAATGGCCCAGTCCTTTTCTTCTGTTTTGGGGATGCTGTCTATTGATACATGTAGACCTCTTCCATGCACCTCTCCCATTACTGGGCCAAGAGGAGAACTCAAAGGAAGGCATGTGGTAGATGCTCCTGATCTTCCTAGAAAGTATCTATTTACCTTCCCGTGGCCAGGCAGCCCTTATGCCTGGCCTCAAAGTCTTTCTTTTTTAAAAATAATGAAAACCCAAACAATAATGTCAAATCTATTGACCCAAGACTTCTCACCTCTGAGAGTCCCCAAACTATTGTACTAGGGGTTAGTCTCAGAAATGAGTGTGCTGTTATCCATGTGCAGTGACAAAGCCTCCCAAATAACTGGCATACTACTAAAAATATCTACTCAAATGGCATATGGTCTCTCTGCCAGAGAAGATCAAGGAAGGGCTAGAATAGAATTAGGTTCCTGAGGCTTCCTTGGTGCCGCTGATGTGCTAGACTTTGTTAAAATCAACCTTCTGTTGAGTGGCAGAATTGGCATTAAAATCAGGAAGTAGGGATAACTACCAGTTATCCATATTGCCCTTTTACCTCACACACAGACACCCTAAGCTATTGAGCATGGCAATGTGTTCACTGATAGTGGCCATAAAATTTAACAACATGTTATGAAGGGCTCCTGGCACATCTTGTTAAAATATAACTTCTTTGCTTAAGGGAGTATCACTGTAATCTTGGCTTTTTTTCTTCCTGCTAATGGAAACACAAAAATAAGGGCTGGTGCTGCAGCAGCAATATTGTGATTATAAATCAAACTTGAAGATGGGCACTGGTATTTTGGAAGTTAGAACAAAAATATAGAATCTTGGGTTTCTGATGGTTTCACACCTGTTATAGACTGCCTATATCCAGGATTGATGTTATATGAAAGTATCCTGTTAAAGTCACTGCTATTTCAGATGTTTGTTAGTTGCGGTTGAACACAATTCCTAAGTCATGCAAAACCTTTTTCTTACTATCACTACTTTTTATTCTAGAATTATTTGCAAAAAGACCATATTCTTGTTTGAGGTTTGTTTTTAAGCTATTTCTCATTATGTCTACATGTTTATGTAAAAAAAATACATAAAGTAGAAGGAAAAATAAAAATTATGACTAATTCTACTGCCCAGGGCTAAATGCAATTGTCATTTTGATGTTTTGCCTTCCAGTCATTTTTCTATCCATATGTCATAAACATGGATAAGTTCAGATATATCTTTCTTCACTTGATTTGTTGCATAAATATTTGCCTGCCATATTAAAAATTATTTTAAACATCTCTTAAATGCTACATAACATTGCATTATGAATTTGCCATAATTTACTTAGCATTCCTGTCTAGTTGTATATTGACTATTTTCTGCATTTTGATGTCATAAACATTACTATGGTGAACATCTGAATGTATACAAATATTTTGTTTATGCATTTCAGTTTCTTTCCTTTGGATAGATTCCTAAGTGTATCATTATTAGGTCAAAGGATCTAAATATTTTCTAGCCTCAATGCATAGGGCCAAATGCTTTTCTAAAACATATCAATATATACCCAATCCACTCAATAGCACCAAGTATGGTTATGTGATGTTCCTACCGAGCCTAATACATAGAAAAATTATATCCCAGGACTGTTTTACTTTTTGAGCATTTGATTATTACTGTGGGTGAACATTCTTCATGCTCATCACCATTTGTGTTTCCTACAGTGTTTTATTCATCTTTGTATCTCTCACATCTACTATACATCCTGGATCACAGGTTATACTCAATATAGATTCACCAGAAAGATGTGGTTATTTTAAATAACCCTGTACCTGAGATGGTCTGAGAAATATGGTTTTGGAGTTATTACCAATTAGACTATATACCATCAAGTTTTAATGTTTGAACACTGATGATCCATGGAGTACTATAATAGTTACGGCTAACACTGAACTTTTTCTATTTATCACACACTGTTTCAAAATTTTAAGTGCATTATTTCATTAAACCATCATAATAATCCTGTGAGGTAGATTGTGTTACTCTCCCCACTTTAGGATTTAGAAGCTGAGACAGAGAGATGTTAAGTCAGTGGAACAAGGACTTGAACCCACATGTCATAATTCTTTAATGACTTTTTATTCAGTGTTTCCAATATGCATGGAAACTTGTTAAGTGTTTTGGGGATATCAAGAGGGGATAAGAGGCACCTGGGTGGCTCAGTCAGTTAAGCGTCCTACTTTGACTCAGGTCATCATCTCACAGTTGACAAGTTTGAGCCCCTCATTGGGCTCTGGGCTGACAGCTCAGAGCCTGGAGCCTGCTTGAGATTCTGTGTCTTCCTCTCTCTCCACCCCTCCCCCACTCATATTCTGTCTCTCTCTCTCTCAAAAATAAATAAACATTAAAAAAAGTAAAAAACAAAACAAAACATGGTCCTGGCCTTCCAAAGTTCAATCTGGTCATATAAACAAAATAAAACACAGTAAATATGGATAACAATGGTGATAGCAATGAACATTTACTGAGGACCAGACAGTGTTCTAATCACTTACTCATCTCAAAATATTCATGCTGTAGACACTACAATTATTTTCATTTTGCAGATAAGGAAACTGAAGAAGAAAGATTATGTAATTTGTCTGAGCTTACACAGGTATTAACTGATGGAACCAAGATTTGAATCTAAAAAGACATCAGAGCTCATCTTTTTAACCGCTGTGTATGGAACTTTCCATTGTTGCATACAAAGGGCTCAAAAACGGCACAAGTACTGCATGCCTGACAATCAAAGAGGTAGACCCAATGTGTCAAGTGAATTCAGAAGATAGCATGTTCAGAAGATATCACGAGCTGGAGCAATTAGGAGTAGCCCTACCATCCTTTATTATGAAATCAAAATGGCAGCTAAAGAAACATGAATATAGAGAAAAGACCTGGAATGGAATCTGTCAAATGTGGTTTCAAATCTCAGCTCCACTACTTCTTAGTGAAATGGGAATAAATACTCTTCTATAATAAGGTCATTGTAAAGATGATATAAGTGGCTCTACATTTGGCATCTAGCAACATTTCAACCCTTTTAGTAGAAACACACAAAAATGTGATTTATCTTATATAGTAGATGCTACGGATTGCCTTGCTTTTATCCTATCTTCCTCTACTGTAAGAACATGAGCACTAAAATACTTGACTCCCAGCCTCCAATGACATGGCCTGGGCAATGAGAAATAGGCAGATGTTTTTAGAAAGCTGTCCATCCACAAATAGAAAGTGAATGCCTTGCAAGGAAAAGACCTTCCCTCTTCATCCAGCATGGATACCTGGAACGATGCCAAGAAGAGTAGCAGCCATTCTAAGAACATGAAGATGAAATCCTCATACTAAAGGCAATGGAACAGAAAGAAAGGCTGACCCCTCTTTCAGCCACTGCAACAGTCCTGGATTGCCTACTTCCAACCTTATTTTTATGTGAGAAAAATAAACATTCACATATTTAGGTCACTATTTGTCGGATTTTTGTTGCTTGCAGCTGAACACATGTTTATCTGACATACTTTCCTCACCAGTTTGCCAGAGCCACTGTGTTTCCCCAGATGATGGAAGACACATTATCTGAGGGTCACACTGACTGTTACCAAGTAGCCACCATCTACTTTTTTAGAGGTAATGGCTCAACATTCTCCACAGATAGGCCTCAGGACATGAGGTTTAGGTGAGAAATTATGAATCTAATCCTTCTACCCATTAGCAGCCAGTTGGAGAGCTGGCTGGTGGTGGACTACAATAAAAACTTGGGGTGACTTCGTCAGATTTCAATCACCAGTGAGAACATGAGGCATTATAGAACATGGGGGTATTGTACAGCTGAAAGAGAGACAAACAGACCAGGATCCAAATTCTGGAATTGCTACCTACTAACAGTGACTATTAATAATTATCTTAAACTCTTTAGAGCTCAGTTTTTGCCTCTGTAAAATGGGGATAATAACTCTTACCATCTTGGGTTATAGCTAAGATCATATATAATATTATCTATAAAATATCATAGTGCCTAGAAATCATAATACGTGAACCAAAAAATGACTAATTATAATTATTTAAAGTCAATCAGAAATAACAGTCTGAAATTCACTTCACTGCTGTTTATAAGAACCTACCATGGGCCAGGCCCTGGGATTCTAGGGGCAAAGAAAACAATCATGTTCCTGCCTCCCTACTTCCCATCCACCTGACCCCTACCATGGACCTGACTTTAATATGGAGGGAACAGAAAGCACAAACAGACAAATCAATCAATCACCTAAGATAGTGATAAGAACTAGGAAAAATAAAGAAGGGTCCAGGGACTGCAGGGGTATGAGAGCGGCATGACAGTTAACGGAGGGGCATCATCTGTTAGCAGAGAGTCATGCTTCAGACTTCAGAACAAAAGGTTTCTCCCCATTTTGCTTATGGGAAGACAAACGACCAGGGAATCCATCAATTTGGTTGACTAAGCTAAAAGTGATTTCTTTTGAACCTCAGGCTCAATTAGAACACAAATTCTTGTCATTTAAAATACATTTAATATATAAGCAGATGTTATTCTACATTCTTATAGGTCCAAATATGGGATAGCTAGATATCTTTCCCCTTGCCTCTTTTCCTCATCCTGTAGCCCCACTTCGATACATAATAAACTATTTTCTTCAACACTCTGGCGTTAAATGTGAAGACTTTTCAGAAGGTTCAGACACTGAAGAGAACCCGAGACAACTGGTTGCAAAAGGGATATTAAAAACATGCTCTTCCATTGTGTAAATGCTTCTAATTATTTAATAAAGTGTATGCCATTTTCTGAGACCCCATGCTCCACAGGGATACCATACTTTGTTTTATTTTGGGAGAAAAAAAAAAAGAAAGAAAGCACAAAGCTGAACGAGGTCTATATTTTTTTGTTGTTCAGACAAAGCTATTCCTCTCATTTTATTTCAGCCGGTTTCTGTCCGGCGAGATGGCACCACTACCGGCAAAGCCCATTCCCTTTTCACCCATGTGGTCCTACCAGACTCACAGCAGTGCTACAAAATATCGACGTGAAAAGTAATTAAGATATAAGTATTCCAAAAGAGAGCACATGGTTATTTAAAGTCATTGGACACCATTCAAATGGAAAGATCTATGGAATACAAGGGCTGAGAGTCATCATGCTGTTTCTCCCCCAGTTCTCACATTAAGAAAAAGGACTAATTATAAATCTCCAGCAAATATGACCTGGTAAAGAGTTTTCAAACAAAAGCCTGCACTGAACGGGATATCTGGCAGATCTGGGCACTTGTTTTCCCTAATAACCATTAAAGTTGTTCCTAGTAAACCATTTTATAGCAACATTAGAAATATCAGAGTTTACGTTTTCGTTAATGAATTGCTGCAGAATGTTAGCACTGCATCACGTCTCCCAACGACTCCTTATCCTGGCTTTGTCTCCGTGGTGCATTCCCCCCCCCCACCCCCTTTAACATTTCATTTCCAATGACACGTCAGCCGTCTTTCACCAACCTCAAAGGAAAGTTGAATGCGGGGCTCACAAAGTTAAGCTGACATTTGCTCCCTTCCAATAAAAAATATTTAGTCCATTAAACATAAATAGCTGTCATTATGATACATGGACTGAGTGCAAACCTCCCGGTTCCCTCTGATGTTTATTACATCCAAACAACTGCAGTGCCTGCATGTTTTCAACTTTAGTGTATTGATTAAACTTTTAAATGGCTGCCATATAACCCAGGGACAGCGGGAAGATTAATTTGCGTCAATGTTCATCTGTAATTCATTAGCCATTTATTCTTTACAACCACATGGGCTATCAAGAAAATGCAGGCCATTTTTCACTCGGCACAGGCTGAGAACAGATTCTGAAATTTGTGCTGCATACAAATAAGTTTCCCCGGGCCTGGCCAGTTAAACTGCTTGGCTTTTCAAAAGTTGAAGTCGGGAAACAGCAGCAGGGAAGAAACATTAAAAACCAGGAATGGGGAAAAACATACATCCTCAGGGTGCTCACGGTTTAACTGAGTTTGTCCACTGTCTTCTCATCCATGGATTATGGTTTCTTATTTCAGTCAGATTAAAATAACGGAAACGTGTGTCTGAGCAAAGGCCATAAATAAAATGGGGCTCTTTTTCCCATCCCTCCCTTCCCACCCCCATTCTAATACCTCCTAAAATGCTGTTTCTGGCAGAAAACTCCAGAGTGGCAGTGGAGTAGAAAAGTGCATAGCCCGAGGAACTTGGATTTGTACTCAGGGACGGTGGCGTTTGAACCAACCCTTCCTGAAACTGTGGAATCTCACCCGGCCTTGAGTTGGGAAGGTGCCCAGCTAAATAGCGGCACGTTTCCTGAGGGAAGAGGTAAGCCATCTGGCTTCTCTGCGTGCCCTCCTGACCCCACTGGCAGAACACAAAATGCATATTAAAGGCATAAATGGAACAAGCACCCTGGTGAAAGGCCCTTCGACACACAAGGCACTTGGGACGACAAGGAAGAGGGAGTCCACGTGCACCCAGGTCGGGGCAGGAGGAGAATAAAACACACGAGGGAAATTTTTCTTCATAAGGATAAATAATTAAAGTGGAGAGCTGAGCGTGCTGGCCTCACTGTAGCTAATAACTGCAATAGTGAGCGGCAAAAATCAATGGTCAGGACGACATCTGGGGGAGAGTGCTGGCAGGTACCCATTTGCAGGACGTGTGGAAGCCAATGTGCAGATGCCCAAGGCGACAACTCTTTTCTCTGGTCTATGGTGCCCACGAAAATCAAAGGCACCAGGCACGCTGGTAACCTTTGGTAACAAAGTCCAAGAAAGAGCTGACAGAAGAGGACTTGGGGAGAAGGCTGTAAATGACTCATTTATAACATAACTGCTCAGGCTGCATACAACCAAGGATAAAAGCGAGCCCTCCACAAAAGCCTCCATCTGGAGCCCTTCTCATCCCAGCGCAGAAGTCACCAGCACTAAGAATCCACAGCACACAACTCCTCTGCAGGCCCTTTGGGGAAATGGGTGGGGAATCATCATGCATCATAGAGATGCAGCTCGAGGAGTTTGTTTGTCTTGTGGATGTGACATGGATGTGTCAAAAGGAACGCACATGAATTATAGAAAAATGCACTGGATGGGACCTCAAGGTCATTAGTGACAGCCCCCTGCTGTGTATAGGATCTGTCAACTTTATCTATTATTTTCATAGTTATAAGTACACTGGGCTTTGCACCTAACAGAAGCTCAATAAATATTTGTAGAGTGATTGATGACTTTGACCTAAGCACACAGATTCATTCATTTAACCATTCAACAAATATTTATTGACCGTCTATCATATCCCCCACACTGTTCTAGATCTAGGATAAAATGGGGAACAAGCATAGATGCAAACTTTTATCAATCAGGTACATTTATCACAGTTGCCTTTTCTTTCATTTGGGCCTAAGGGACATTCTAGAATCCCAGTATATCAGTGTTGGAGAACCAAGACCATCTTCTTTGTCTGGGCTTTCTATGGGCAAACCCTGATAATGGTGATGTTTAAACAGCTTGTGCCTTATGAATGAATTGGATAAGACCTGGAATAAAATAAGCCTGAAGGCCTAGAAGAATTCAAGATACATGTTTACTGAAATTTTCAAATAGCATTGATTACAAGGATAAGTATAACTCTGTAGGTAAGGTTAGCGTAAGAGTTTATTTTTGGAGGTACAGCTTAAAAATCTTCTGCTTGCCAAATGCATTTATTGTTATTGAACTTGAATTTGAGGTACAGAAAGAAATCTTATAAAGTCTTCAATCAGTTAAGAGCAAATACTGAAGAAAATTATATTTGCTACACTTTTTAAAGGACATCGTGGAGTATAAAGAATAAACACAAATCACTGCCTGTACTTGCATACAAGGACCTTATAATATCTTTGGGAAAACAAAATTAACACATTAAAGCTAACTAATATGTGATAACAGAGAATCAGGAGCAAAGGTGTTTAATATGCTTTTTGCTCTCTTAAGTAGTCAATAGTAAAATATTTATGCCCAGTAAAATCAAAACTGATGGGGTACCAGGACTCTCATAAATGAAATCAATGGATGAAAGTCATCTGATAACATATATTGGGAACTTAAAAATGCTCTTACCTTTTCTTCCCTTAATTCCAATTCTTGGTATCTATTCTAAGGAAGTAATTCCCCATGGAGAGGAAAACTACACAACAAACATCTCACTTTACTTTTGCATGTTACAGAGAACAGAAAGTAATGCAAAGATTAAATAAATAATAGTACATTAACTCTATAGAACACCAGGTGGCCACTTATGGTACTAATAAATTTAATGAAGCAACATAGAAAAGCTTGAATCTATGCTAAAGTAGCCTACCAAACTGTAAGTTCACTAGGGTTACAATTATGCATTCATATAAAAGATACTGTAATGGAATATATATGATTCTTAACAGGGAGTTAGAGCTATACAAAACATGCCTTCTCAATCAAATGTTCTGTGAGTTTGTTTTATTGCATTTATAATTAGAAAAAGTTCTAAAATGTTTAAACTGTGTGGAACAGATTACAAGTGCTATGAACATTGAAAGAAAGCGTCATGCTGAAGGAGCTAGAATTTGCCCTTAAAAAAAGATTCCGTAAAGAAATAGACCTCTTTTTTTTAATATGCTTATTCATTTTTGAGAGGAAGAGAGACAGAGTGTGAGTGGGGTAGAAGCAAAGAGAGAGGGGAGACACAGAATCTGAAGCAAGCTCCAGGCTCTGAGCTGCCAGCACAGAGCCCAATGTGGGGCTCGAACTCATGAACTATGAGATCATGACCTGAGCCTAAGTCAGATGCTTAACTGACTGAGCCACCTGGGTGCCCCAAGAAGTAGATCTTAATACACAGAAAAGAAGAGGAAAAAATATCTTTGGCAAAGAATATTCTCAGCAAAGACTGGGAATTTGAAATGTATGTGGCCTGAAGCAGGAATAATGAAGAGAGTTGTCTGGCTAGAGTGGATGAGATGCTTTGGAGACATAATGTCAGACAAACAATATTGGATAAATTTTTTAAAACTTTGGTTCTATCAGAGTGGAACTATTTCCTCTCTACCCCCCACTTTTCAAACTAATAGGTGTATTTCTTACTTTAGAATCCTACTATAGGTGTCTCCAAGTTTAAGGTCAAATGAAATTAAAAATAATATGTCAAAAGCGTTGGTTACGTTTGTAGTTTTTCACTTCAGGAAGTGTCTCTGCACTTCATCTTCGTTAATCAAAAAAAGGATAGTTGAGAACATTTTGAAATAGAAGATAATTCAAATAGAAGATAACGTTTGTAATTTTAAAGTAATAACATGGGGGGAGAAAGAAAAAGTAGCAAAATGGGGCGGGTGATAAGATCATCATTACTCCAAAAATAACAAAGCTACAATAATTAAACAACATGGAACTTGTAAAAAAAAATGGGAAGAGAGATTAATGATACAAAATAGAAAGCAAAGAAGTAGATTCTATTATAAAGGAATTGAGACTAGGATACAGTTGACACTTTATATCAGCAAGGAAATTAAGCACTGCTTAATAAATGTTAAAGGGACAAAATGAATTTGCAATCCTAACCAGATAGTCAAACATAAGAAAGCTAACTGTACAATAATAACAACAAAAATTGATTGGATCTTTCCAATCTCTAGGGATATGAATAAAGTCAAAGGAAGAAATAGCAAAGGGAAATATTGTCAGATAACACAAGATATAGCCTGTAAAAAGTTAAATGCCTCTGTGAGTTAAAATGCCATGAAAAGTAAAATCCAAATTATAGACAAAAAATTACTTTTTATCATCTATGACAAGGGGTTACTATCTTTAATGTAGCAAATATTTCTTATAAATCAAATGAAAATTAACATCTCCACAGGAAAATGGATAAACAATAAAAACAATTGCTTGTAACATAAAATAAAAAGTCAATAAATGTACTGTGTTCAGGCTCATGAGGTATCAAAGAAATAAAAAATAGGTATTTAATTATTTTAAAATTTATTTTATTTTATTTTTATTTTTAAAGTATTTCTTTTTTTAAGTTTATTTGTTTTGAGAGAGACAGAGACAGCACAGAGGGGGAGGGTCAGAGAGCAAGGGAGAGAAAATCCCAAGCAGGCTCCTTACTGCCAGCTGTGGAGCCTGATGTGGGGCTGGAACTCATGAACCATGAGGTCATGACCTGAGCCAAATCCAAGAGTTGGTCACTTAACCTACTGAGCCACTAGGCAACCTCCATTTTTTTTTTTTATTTGAGAGAGAGAGAGTGAGAGAGAGTGAGCACATGAGCAGGAGGGGCAGAGGGAGAAAGGGGGAGAGAGGGGGAGAGAGGGGGAGAGAGAGAGGGGGAGAGAGAGAGAGACAGAGAGACACACACACACAAACACACACACACACAGAGAGAGAGAGAGAGAGAGAGAGAGAGAGAGAGAGAGAGAGAGAGAAAATATGAATCTTAAGCAGGCTTCACGCTCAATTCCATGATCCTGGGATCATGACCTGAGCCAAAATCAAGAGTTGCATGTTCGGGAGTTGCGGCAAGATGGCGGCTTAGGAGGACGCTGGGCTCACCGCACGTCCTGCTGATCACTTAGATTCCATCTACACCTGCCTAAATAACCCAGAAAACCGCCAGAGGATTAGCAGAACAGAGTCGCCGGAGCCAAACGCAGACGAGAGGCCCACGGAAGAGGGTAGGAAGGGCGGCGAGGCGGTGCGCACTCCACGGACTGGCGGGAGGGAGCCGGGGCGGAGGGGCAGCTCACCGGCCAAGCAGAGCCCCCGAGTCTGGCTTGCAAAAGCGGAGGGGCCGGGTGGACTGTGTTCCGACAGCAAGCGCGACTTAGCGTCTGGGAGGTCATAAGTTAACAGCTCTGCTCGGAAAGCGGGAAGGCTGGAGGACAAAGGGAGGGAGAGCTGCTGAGCCCCCTGACAACAGAGCTCAGTTTGGTGGGGAACAAAGGCGCTCGCCAGCGCCATTTCCCCCGCCCATCCCCCAGCCGAAATCCCAAAGGGAACCGGTTCCTGCCAGGGAACTTGCTCGCTCCGCGCAAACACCCAACTCTGCGCTTCTGCGGAGCCAAACCTCCGGCAGCGGATCTGACTCCCTCCCGCTGCCACAGGGCCCCTCCTGAAGTGGATCACCTAAGGAGAAGCGATCTAAGCCTGCGCCTCCTGCCCCCGAGCACCTTGCCTACCCACCCCAGCTAATACGCCAGATCCCCAGCATCACAAGCCTGGCAGGGTGCAAGTAGCCCAGACGGGCCACGCCACCCCACAGTGAATCCCGCCCCTAGGAGAGGGGAAGAGAAGGCACACACCAGTCTGACTGTGGCCCCAGCGGTGGGCTGGGGACAGACATCAGGTCTGACTGCGGCCCCGCCCACCAACTCCAGGTATACACCACAGCACAGGGGAAGTGCCCTGCAGGTCCTCACCACGCCAGGGACTATCCAAAATGACCAAGCGGAAGAACTCCCCTCAGAAGAATCTCCAGGAAATAACAACAGCTAATGAGCTGATCAAAAAGGATTTAAATAATATAACAGAAAGTGAATTTAGAATAATAGTCATAAAATTAATCACTGGGCTTGAAAACAGTATACAGGACAGCAGAGAATCTCTTGCTACAGAGATCAAGGGACTAAGGAACAGTCACGAGGAGCTGAAAAACGCTTTAAACAAAATGCATAACAAAATGGAAACCACCACAGCTCGGCTTGAAGAGGCAGAGGAGAGAATAGGTGAACTAGAAGATAAAGTTATGGAAAAAGAGGAAGCTGAGAAAAAGAGAGATAAAAAAATCCAGGAGTATGAGGGGAAAATTAGAGAATTAAGTGATACACTAAAAAGAAATAATATACGCATAATTGGTATCCCAGAGGAGGAAGAGAGAGGGAAAGGTGCTGAAGGGGTACTTGAAGAAATAATAGCTGAGAACTTCCCTGAACTGGGGAAGGAAAAAGGCATTGAAATCCAAGAGGCACAGAGAACTCCCTTCAGACGTAACTTGAATCGATCTTCTGCACGACATATCATAGTGAAACTGGCAAAATACAAGGATAAAGAGAAAATTCTGAAAGCAGCAAGGGGTAAACGTGCCCTCACATATAAAGGGAGACCTATAAGACTCGTGACTGATCTCTCTTTTGAAACTTGGCAGGCCAGAAAGAATTGGCACGAGATTTTCAGGGTGCTAGACAGAAAAAATATGCAGCCAAGAATCCTTTATCCAGCAAGTCTGTCATTTAGAATAGAAGGAGAGATAAAGGTCTTCCCAAACAAACAAAAACTGAAGGAATTTGTCACCACTAAACCAGCCCTACAAGAGATCCTAAGGGGGACCCTGTGAGACAAAGTCCCAGAGACATCACTATAAGCATAAAACATACAGACATCACAATGACTCTAAACCCATATCTTTCTATAATAACACTGAATGTAAATGGATTAAATGCACCAACCAAAAGACATAGGTATCAGAATGGATAAAAAAACAAGACCCATCTATTTGCTGTCTACAAGAGACTCATTTTAGACCTGAGGACACCTTTAGATTGAGAGTGAGGGGATGGAGAACTATTTATCATGCGACTGGAAGCCAAAAGAAAGCTGGAGTAGCCATACTTATATCAGACAAACTAGACTTTAAATTAAAGGCTATAACAAGAGATGAAGAAGGACATTATATAATAGTTACAGGGTCTATCCATCAGGAAGAGCTAACAATTATAAATGTCTATGCACCGAATACCGGAGCCCCCAAATATATAAAACAATTACTCATAAACATAAGCAACCTTATTGATAAGAATGTGGTAATTGCAGGGGACTTTAATACACCACTTACAGAAATGGATAGATCATCTAGACACACGGTCAATAAAGAAACAAGGGCCCTGAATGAGACATTGGATCAGATGGACTTGACAGATACATTTAGAACTCTGCATCCCAAAGCAACAGAATATACTTTCTTCTCGAGTGCACATGGAACATTCTCCAAGATAGATCATATACTGGGTCACAAAACAGCCCTTCATAAGTTTACAAGAATTGAAATTATACCATGCTTACTTTCAGACCACAATGCTATGAAGCTTGAAATCAACCACAGAAAAAAGTCTGGAAAACCTCCAAAAGCATGGAGGTTAAAGAACACCCTACTAATGAATGAGTGGGTCAACCAGGCAATTAGAGAAGAAATTAAAAAATATATGGAAACAAACGAAAATGAAAATACAACAATCCAAACGCTTTGGGACGCAGCAAAGGCAGTCCTGAGAGGAAAATACATTGCAATCCAGGCCTATCTCAAGAAACAAGAAAAATCCCAAATACAAAATCTAACAGCACACCTAAAGGAACTAGAAGAAGAACAGCAAAGGCAGCCTAAGCCCAGCAGAAGAAGAGAAATAGTAAAGATCAGAGCAGAAATAAACAATATAGAAACTAAAAAAACTGTAGAGCAGATCAACGAAACCAAGAGTTGGTTTTTTGAAAAAATAAACAAAATTGACAAACCTCTAGCCAGGCTTCTCAAAAAGAAAAGGGAGATGACCCAAATAGATAAAATCATGAATGAAAATGGAATCATTACAACCAATCCCTCAGAGATACAAACAATTATCAGGGAATACTATGAAAACTTATATGCCAACAAATTGGACAACCTGGAAGAAATGGACAAATTCCTGAACACCCACACTCTTCCAAAACTCAATCAGGAGGAAATAGAAAGCTTGAACAGACCCATAACCAGCGAAGAAATTGAATCGGTTATCAAAAATCTCCCAACAAATCAGAGTCCAGGACCAGATGGCTTCCCAGGGGAGTTCTACCAGACGTTTAAAGCAGAGATAATACCTATCCTTCTCAAGCTATTCCAAGAAATAGAAAGGGAAGGAAAACTTCCAGACTCATTCTATGAAGCCAGTATTACTTTGATTCCTAAACCAGACAGAGACCCAGTAAAAAAAGAGAACTACAGGCCAATATCCCTGATGAATATGGATGCAAAAATTCTCAATAAGATACTAGCAAATCGAATTCAACGGCATATAAAAAGAATTATTCACCATGATCAAGTGGGATTCATTCCTGGGATGCAGGGCTGGTTCAACATTCGCAAATCAATCAACGTGATACATCACATTAACAAAAAAAGAGAGAAGAACCATATGATCCTGTCAATTGATGCAGAAAAGGCCTTCGACAAAATCCAGCACCCTTTCTTAATAAAAACCCTTGAGAAAGTCGGGATAGAAGGAACATACTTAAAGATCATAAAAGCCATTTATGAAAAGCCCACAGCTAACATCATCCTCAACGGGGAAAAACTGAAAGCTTTTTCCCTGAGATCAGGAACACGACAAGGATGCCCACTCTCACCGCTGCTGTTTAACATAGTGCTGGAAGTTCTAGCATCAGCAATCAGACAACAAAAGGAAATCAAAGGCATCAAAATTGGCAAAGATGAAGTCAAGCTTTCGCTTTTTGCAGATGACATGATATTATACATGGAAAATCCGATAGACTCCACCAAAAGTCTGCTAGAACTGATACAGGAATTCAGCAAAGTTGCAGGATACAAAATCAATGTACAGAAATCAGTTGCATTCTTATACACTAACAATGAAGCAACAGAAAGACAAATAAAGAAACTGATCCCATTCACAATTGCACCAAGAAGCATAAAATACCTAGGAATAAATCTAACCAAAGATGTAAAGGATCTGTATGCTGAAAACTATAGAAAGCTTATGAAGGAAATTGAAGAAGATTTAAAGAAATGGAAAGACATTCCCTGCTCATGGATTGGAAAAATAAATATTGTCAAAATGTCAATACTACCCAAAGCTATCTACACATTCAATGCAATCCCAATCAAAATTGCACCAGCATTCTTCTCGAAACTAGAACAAGCAATCCTAAAATTCATATGGAACCACAAAAGGCCCCGAATAGCCAAAGGAATTTTGAAGAAGAAGACCAAAGCAGGAGGCATCACAATCCCAGACTTTAGCCTCTACTACAAAGCTGTCATCATCAAGACAGCATGGTATTGGCACCAAAACAGACACATAGACCAATGGAATAGAATAGAAACCCCAGAACTAGACCCACAAACGTATGGCCAACTCATCTTTGACAAAGCAGGAAAGAACATCCAATGGAAAAAAGACAGCCTCTTTAACAAATGGTGCTGGGAGAACTGGACAGCAACATGCAGAAGGTTGAGACTAG
Source organism: Prionailurus viverrinus (assembly GCF_022837055.1). Taxonomy (NCBI): domain Eukaryota; kingdom Metazoa; phylum Chordata; class Mammalia; order Carnivora; family Felidae; genus Prionailurus; species Prionailurus viverrinus. The sequence goes on along the minus strand of NC_062571.1, from coordinate 37,320,864 downwards.
ACCACTTTCTCACACCATTCACAAAAATAAACTCAAAATGGATAAAGGACCTAAATGTGAGACAGGAAACCATCAAAACCTTAGAGGAGAAAGCAGGAAAAGACCTCTCTGACCTCAGCTGTAGCAATCTCTTACTCGACACATCCCCAAAGGCAAGGGAATTAAAAGCAAAAGTGAATTACTGGGACATTATGAAGATAAAAAGCTTCTGCACAGCAAAGGAAACAACCAACAAAACTAAAAGGCAACCAACGGAATGGGAAAAGATATTCGCAAATGACATATCGGACAAAGGGCTAGTATCCAAAATCTATAAAGAGCTCACCAAACTCCACACCCGAAAAACAAATAACCCAGTGAAGAAATGGGCAGAAAACATGAATAGACACTTCTCTAAAGAAAACATCCGGATGGCCAACAGGCACATGAAAAGATGCTCAACGTCGCTCCTCATCAGGGAAATACAAATCAAAACCACACTCAGATATCACCTCACGCCAGTCAGAGTGGCCAAAATGAACAAATCAGGAGACTATAGATGCTGGAGAGGATGTGGAGAAACGGGAACCCTCTTGCACTGTTGGTGGGAATGCAAATTGGTGCAGCCGCTCTGGAAAGCAGTGTGGAGGTTCCTCAGAAAATTAAAAATAGACCTACCCTATGACCCAGCAATAGCACTGCTAGGAATTTATCCAAGGGATACAGGAGCACTGATACATAGGGCCACTTGTACCCCAATGTTCATAGCAGCACTCTCAACAATAGCCAAATTATGGAAAGAGCCTAAATGTCCATCAACTGATGAATGGATAAAGAAATTGTGGTTTATATACACAATGGAATATTACGTGGCAATGAGAAAAAATGAAATATGGCCTTTTGTAGCAACGTGGATGGAACTGGAGAGTGTGATGCTAAGTGAAATAAGCCATACAGAGAAAGACAGATACCATATGGTTTCACTCTTATGTGGATCCTGAGAAACTTAACAGGAACCCATGGGGGAGGGGAAGGAAAAAAAAAAAGGTTAGAATGGGAGAGAGCCAAAGCATAAGAGACTGTTGAAAACTGAGAACAAACTGAGGGTTGATGGGGGGTGGGAGGGAGGAGAGGGTGGGTGATGGGTATTGAGGAGGGCACCTTTTGGGATGAGCACTGGGTGCTGTATGGAAACCAATTTGTCAATAAATTTCAGAAAAAAAAAAAAGAGTTGCATGTTCAACCGACTGAGCCACCCAGGCGCCCTGGTATTTAATTATTTTTAAAAGTTACAATATTGAGTGTTTGTGATCATGTAGTGAAACGAACCCTATCACTCTGTTGGTAGCAGTTTAAATTGGCACAGCTTCATGTGGAGGCTGTGGATATGTTTCCAGTACTTTAAAAAAGCCTAAAACAAAATACAAATTATATTGTGGCCAGACAACATGTATATGATACCATGTTTTTGAAATTTGTTAAAACTTCCTTTTTAGCTTATGATGTGGTCAATTTTTAAAGTGTTCCCTATATGTGTCAGAAGAATGTGTATTCTCTAATTGTGTACAGTTCTGCATATGTCCATTAAAATCAGCTTAACTGCATCAATTTTCTATATCTTTACGACTTTTGTCTGTTTGCCCTATCACAAATTGAGAGAAATGTTTTGAAATACGTGACTATGATGTTGATTTTTCTATTCTTTTCCCATTATATAAATATTTGCTTTATATGGTATGAGGCGATGATAGTACATTGATTCTAAGATACAATCTTTTTCACATTTAATACCAGTCCTTTGTGTTATTTCAAACATTCCCTCCTAGGACTATGTCCTTTTGTTTTCTCCTCAGGTACTTGCTGAAGACATTCTTTCAGCTGACTATATGGGTAGTAAGTTGTTCCCATTTTGTTCATTTCAATTTCTTGAAAGATAGTTTCGAATTCTAACAAAATTCTAGGCTCATATTTATTTTCTATCAGTACTCTGACAACATAATTCTACTGCTTCTTGGCTTTCATTTTGAGGCTAAGAAATTTGCCTCCTGCCTTCATTCTAAAGATCTGTTCTTTGTAGGAGATTTTTGTTTTCTCTACAGTTATTTATAACATCTTCTCTTTGTGGTACTCTGTAGTTTTTTGTTTTGTTTGTTTTTTAAGATTTTTATTTTAATCACCTGGTGCTCATGACAAGGGCATTCCTTAAGCCCCATCACCTATTTCACCCATTTCCCCACCCCTCTCCTCTATGGTAACCATCAGTTTGTTCTATATAGTTAAGAGTCTGTTTCTTGGTTTGCCTCTCTCTCTTTTTTCCTTTTGCTTATTTGTTTTGTTTCTTAAATTCCACATATGAGTGAAATCATATGCAATTTGTCTTCCTCTGACTGATTTATTTTGCTTAGCATAATAACTAGCTCCATCCACATTACTGCAAATGCCAAGATTTCATTCTTTTTTATGGCTGAGTAATATTCCATTGTGTGTATGTATGTATGTGTATATATACATACATACACACATACATATATTCATACACATACTACATCTTCTTTATCCATTCATCAATCGATGGACACTTGGACTGTTTCCATAATTTGACTATTGGAGATAATGCTGCCATAAATATCAGGGTGCATGTGTCCACTTGAATTAGTGTTTTTGTATTCTTTGGGTAAATACCCAGTGGTTCAATTGCTGGAACACAGGCATTTCTGTTTTTAACTCTCTGAGGAACCTCTATACTGTTTTCCATAGTGGCAGCACCAGTTTGCATTCCCACCAACAGGGCACGAGGGTTCCTTTTTCTCTACATCTTCACCAACACCTGTTGCTTCTTGTGGTACTCTGCAGTTTTAATAACTTTGTTTAGTTGTAGCTTTTAAATATTTACCCTGTTTGTTCTACCATCTGCTTCCTATATATTTTTATGTCTTTTATCATTTTGAAGAATTTTCAGCTATTACCTCTTCAAGCACTGTCTCTCCTGTCTTTCCTCTATTCTCCTTGGAATTCTAACTTGCTGAATGGAAAACTTTCTCATTCTAACCTACATGTGATCTAACTCCTCAGATTTCCCATGTTTGTTTATGTTGCATTATAATATTTTCTTTAGATCTACTCATTACCTAATCTACTTAATCTACCTGAAGAGTTTTAAATATACATAATTATATTTTTATATTGAATGTTTCAAATGAATAGTTTTCAAATTAGTTACTTTTATAGTCTCTTACTGCTTTTTTTCCTATTTTATTCCATATTTCTTTCTTTCATCATTTCATGATAATTTGTTTTACATTCAGACTGTGCAAATTCCAATATCTGATGCTATAGTGGGAGTTTAGTCTCTTTCTTTGCTAACACTCTAAAGTGAGGTTTTGTGGAATGTTTCGTAGTTTTGATTGTGTGCTCAATATTTGCCTTTTCTCAACCTATGAAAATCTGAACAGTCTAATCAGATGGGGCTTTCTTCCAAAAGGTTCTGTGCTATAGACCTGATACCACTTGATTAAAATTTATGGATACACACTTAATAAAGGAGTTTTGGTTCATATCCTCCACCTTGTGGTAGGTTCAAATCTTTATATCCAAATTCCAGTGTTGACATCTGGGGCAAATACTTGCTTCCTACACTGACTTCAGCTCAGTGTTTTCTGGATCCACCACCCCCAGTCACCGCCTTTGATGATTTCTCCTATTTTTAGCTGAACCAGAAATGTATTAACAATCATGATCTAGAAATAAGGTACCTTAAAAGGATAGGTTTTCAAGATGTCCACTCTACCATACTTTCTAATATGTATTCATTACTTTAAAAATAATCTAGGGGCGCCTGGGTGGCGCAGTCGGTTAAGCGTCCGACTTCAGCCAGGTCACGATCTCGCGGTCCGTGAGTTCGAGCCCCGTTTCGGGCTCTGGGCTGATGGCTCAGAGCCTGGAGCCTGTTTCCGATTCTGTGTCTCCCTCTCTCTCTGCCCCTCCCCCGTTCATGCTCTGTCTCTCTCTGTCCCAAAAATAAATAAACGTTGAAAAAAAAATTAAAAAAAAATAATCTAGACACTTGTGTTAGTGGGAATGATAGCACTATATTCAAGGTTAAAAGTGCCCCCAAATGATGACATTTAACCAATGAAAGCTTGCAAAAATATTTTTTTGGTAGATATATTATTTGGCCATCCAATTTATCTTCAAGAAATTTAGCTTAAGGAGATATTCACAGATACTGTGAAATCCAGGTGGCCTATGGAGTTGTAAGAACAAACCCTCCCACAGACTCTCATATTTTAAAATTATATTAACTTCCAAACTTAATAACTATGGATAAAAATTCTGTCATAAGTGAGGTGGCCACGTAGAACAGGAACAGATATAGCAATCACAGCATAGTATTTTTTACTTCTCAGAGTCCTGGAGGGGCATAGTTGGGAGCTTGGGAGATGTCCAGGCAAGGTATTAGAAGGCCTAGTTTTCCTAGGTTCCTACACCCTTTTATATTCAAAGCTTACAAAATCATTCCAGAAGGATGCATTGCAACATATGCACTTCCATTTATGAGAAATTTTACAGAGAGCTCTCCTGGTTCTTGAGCAGGTGGAAGTAGTCAATACTCAATTGTACTTGAATAATAGTTCTGTATCTATTTACAGCTTTCTAGAAAGCCTATTTGTTCAGATTCCAATGAAGATGTGTGCACCAGAATGGTTGTTACAGCATTATTGATAACATCATAATAAAGTATCTGACTCCATTTTTGATATCTGACTACTGACAACTTATAGGCCCCATTCCTCTACTTTCTCTTTTGCCCTACCTCTGGGCAAGCTGGTAATAAAGACCAGATGCTCCTTTCCTTGGGACTGGCAGGGAAGTTCAAGTTGTACAAACCTTGGCCCACAGGTAGGAACCCTCTCCCTGGCACAATTGTTAACCACAGTAAAACTCAAGGCCATTTGCCTGTTCACTGAAACCAAATGGACCAGCTTGAATGCCTTCTTCCTATCTGCAGAGAGTATCATGATAGGAGTAATGAATGTCTTCATACCCTCACAGTACATGTGTGGTGTCATCAGTCTTGAAATGGGATCCAATTTTGGGACGGGGTGGTTGATTTTACCCTCTGCTGAGCAACCACAAGGTAAGTGAGTAGGATGGTCTAGGTGATGACTACCATCATCTGGAGAACTTTCTTCTTCTGTTTGCGGCTTGCTAACAGGCTCTGTTGTCTATTGGCTAGTGTGTATATTTGAAGCCTGCCAGCCACCAAGCACTTTGAGCTGCATTTACTGAGTCTGACCTAGCCTTTCTTATAGATTTAAAATCTAGAAGACCAACGTAAGTCAAAGTTTCAATGTTGGCATTTAGGGACAGGAATAGGAATTGAGGCTCTCTTTAAGTGGTATGTCTCAGCCCAGACCTATGCTTGTGCTTCAGATTACATTTTGTACCTCCCTTGCAACATGAACGCTGAGACTCACGCTAGGTACAGGGAAATAGTCGAGACCATAATTGTCTCTCAACCAGGCAAATACCCTATTCTGCAATTAAGGAAAAGACCAATATTGATACCCTGTGCAGTATATGGGCCCATTGGGTGTTGTTGCTGTAAAGAACAGTCACCCGGTGGTGCGCTCCTAGAAACAGATTACTCACTAGAACCCTATGAGGTTTTGAATGCTGCTGCTTCCAATGCTCTGCCATCAAAAACAAACCTGATCCTCAGAGTTATAAGGAAAGAACACTTATTTACCATATAGCATAGACCTTGATTAAAAAAAAAAAATTGTGAATGCTTTATCCCCAGTTCTCTTAAAGGGCCAGAGGATATCATTAACCTATCAGACCCTATCAAATTGGCTCACAAAAATTCTATGTTCCACAACACTGAGTGATGTGGTTATGTACAATAAAACAACAATTGCTAAGGTGGGGGGTCCTTAACCTTGATGATACTGAATTGATTCTGGAGGATAAAAACTTATATAAATCTGAGCAAGATAGAGAGAACCTCCAAAAGTATATCCAGTATCCATTAAAAGAAAATGAGGAGCAGGGGAGAATTGAGGTCCAGACTTGACCCAGTTATAAATCCAAACTTTACTAAAAGAATTTAACAATGGAAAAGTAAAAAAAAAAAAAAAGGGTATCAATTGGGTTTTGTGTTTTTAAAACATAGGTTCTACATTAATTTTAATCTCTGTGGAGGTGAACAAATTGGTAAAACTTCATGGCCTCAACTGACACTGGAGCTCAAATTACAGTTATATCTGGGTACTTCACTAAATTTAAAAGCACTCCATACTCTTATGGGAGTTACTAAGAGTCAAATAGAGGAAAAACAGGTATCCTTCACCTTACCCACTGACCTACTGTCTTGTTTAAATTTCCCATGGTCTTAGCACCCATTTCTTTAATATATCCCATAGTGGACATAGATAATATAACATAACAAGTAATAAACTGAAATAAAATGAAATCTTTGGGTTGCCTGGGTGGCTCAGTCAGTTAAGCATCCGACTTCTGCTCAGGTCATGATCTTGCAGTTTGTGAGTTCAAGCCCCACGTTGGGCTCTGTGCTGACAGTGCGGAGCCTGGAGCCTGTTTCAGATTCTGTGTGTGTGTGTCTCTCTCTCTGCTCCTCCCTGACTCACTCACTCTCTCTCTCTCTCACATAAAAATCATTTTTAAAAATTAAAAAAAATTAAATATTTGATGCTCGAAATTAATGCTTGACAAAATGAGACCCTTCTGGGTTAAAATAGTTAAAATATTTAATATGGCCTAATATAGGTGAAACCAAGGCCAATAGAAATTAAGACCCTTTTTTTAATAAAATATACTTAAAGGAGGCCTTTAAGTTTCTACTTATCCTCCCATTTATTTATTTATTATTTTTTAAGTTTATTTATTTTGAGAGAGAGCAAAAGAGCATGTGCATGTGAACAGGGGAGGGGCAGAGAGAGAGGGAGAAAGAACCCATGCTGAGCATGGAGCCTGATGTGGGGCTTGATCTCATGACCATGAAGTCATGACCTGAGATGAAATCAAGAGTCAGATGTCCAACCAACTGAACCACCCAGGCGCCCCATATCCTCCCATTTAAGGGTGATATTGAGCATAATTATTTTTTCTTTTGTCACTTGTATTTTTGGCGTTATACTTAAGAAGACTTGACCTTCCTCCTATGTTTTCTTCTAAGAGTTTTATAGTTTTAGCTCTTACATTTAGGTCAATAATCCATTTTGAGTTCATTTTTGTGTATAGTATGATAAAAGGGTCCAATTTTATTCTTTTGCATGTGGCTATTCTGCTTTCCCAGCAACATTTGTTGAAAAGACTATTCTTTCCCCATTGAAATATCTTGGCAGGCTTAGTGAAAATCGACTGACTTTAAATATAAGGGTTTATGTCTAGATGTCCAATTCTTTTACATCAATCTATATGTTTATCCTATGCCAATACTATATGTTCTTCATTACTGTAGCTTTGTAGTAAGTGATGTTGGTAAGTGTGAGTCCTACAACTTTGTCTTCTTTTTCAAGATTGTGTCTTCTATTCTAGATTTATTGCATTTTTTTAAATGACTTTTAAGATCAACTTGCCACTTTCTACAAAAAAACAAGCTGGGATTTTGAGAGAGATTGTGTTAAATCTGTAGATCAATTTTTGGAAATATTGTCATTTTAATATTAAGTCTTACAATCCATGAACATAGGATGTCTTTTTGTTCATTTAGGTCTTCAATTTTTCAATAATGTTTTGAGTTTTTTGAGTGTAAGTTTTATACTTCTTTTGTTATATTTATTACTAAGTAATTTATACTTTTGTATACTATAGTGAATGGAATTATTTTCTTAATTTCATTTTTAATTGTTCATTGTAAATGTGTAGAAATAAAATTGACCTGTGTATATATTGATCTTGTACCTTGTAATCTTGCTAACTCATTTATTAGATCTAGTAGATTTTTAGTGGATTCCTTGGGATTTTTCTAATATGTAAGATCATTAGACTCCAGCATGTGACTGCTGACTGCTTTCAGACTCTATCCTTCTCATTTCCTTTTTGCCCCACATCCAAGCCAGCCAATTAAAAAGTTCAGGTAATTCATCCCTTCAAATCCCACAAACCCTACACTGTACATGGGAACCTTCAGGCTAGCCTACACCTAATCACAATAAAAACCAAGACCACTTTCCCTTTCTCCACTCAAACCAAGTAAACCAGTTTGAGAGCTTTCTCTGCTCTCCCCAGAAAGCCTCACGATGTAAGAAATAAATGTTTCCATACTCTCTTGGGGCGTGTGTGGCATCATTAGTCTTGACATCTGAACCAATTAGAGGGAAGAGAATATTGATCCCACACTCTGTGGGGCAACCACAAGACAAATGACAAAATAGAAACAATTCAAATATCCTACAGCATGAGCAAGCTTTAATACAGCCATTACAAATGATATATTTGAAAAATATTTAATAATATTGGAATATGCTCATGATACACTATTGTGAGAAAAATAATACAAAAATTTATATGCAATAAATCTCAATTTTCATTTAAAATATGTTGCTTATATGTACACATGTAGAAGAAAGAATGGAAGAACACATGTTACAAATATCTGTCACTGGGTGGTATGATTGTAAATTTATTTTTGTTCCTTATAATTTTATATGTTTTTCAAAGTTTTTATGAAGACTATTTATTAATTATTTTATCATTAATAAGAACAAACAGGAGCCAAAAGCCTACCAAAGAGTCATAGGTCTAATTCCAAAACAGTTGTTTGCTATATCACTTGTCCTGGCTGCCATATAAAGGTAGATTCCTGAGGCTTTATTTTGGGACACCTGTCTTGTATTAGAGTAATTATGCCCTTGGATCTACTTAATTATATTTCCATTGGTACTGAATTGGTCATCTAACAAAATAATTATTGAAACAAGTTTTCTTTTAAAAGCATGTGGTTAGCAAACCATTTGTAAAATAAACACATTTAACTAACAATAACAAAGAAGCTCATTCAAAATCTTTTGATTGTTTTTGGCATTTACAGAGTACTGATTCAGCTTCCTTAACATCTCCTCCCTTTGTCCCCATGTTCCATACTCCAGCTAGAAGTCTGTGTTCCCTTTCATTATCCATTGCTAACTCTACTCAGGGTTTTCTTTTTTTAAAAGTTTTATTAAGTTTTTTATTTTAATTCCAGTATAGTTTACATACAGCATTTTATTAGTTTCGGTGTACAATACAGGGATTCAACAATGCTATACACTATTCAGTGCTCATTATGATAAGGGTACTCTTTAATCCCTTTCATTTATTTCACAAGTATCCCCCACCCACTTCCCCTCTGGTAACCATCAGTTTGTTCTCTATAGGTAAGAGACTGTTTCTTGATTTGTCTTTTTTTACCCCTTTGTTTGTTTTGTTTCTTAAATTCCACATATGAGTGAAATCATACAGTATTTGTCTTCTTATGACTGACTTATTTTGCTTAGTATTATACTCTCTCTTCCTCCTTCCCTCCCTCTGGCTCTCCACCCCCCCCCCCCCATACCACATCTTCTTTATCCTTCATCTATTGATAGGCACTTAGGCTGCTTCTGTATGTTGTCTGTTGTAAATAATGTTGCAGTAAACATACATCCTCTACCCTATGATCCAGTAATCACACTACTGGGTATTTACCCAAAGAATACAAAGACTCCACTCAGGATTTTCTAAAACTATTTCCCAGGGCTCCCAAGAAAGCTGCTACCAGATATACACTTGTAAAATATAATAAAATGTAGATCCCTTCCTATTTTATAGTCCTAACAACATTTCATATTTTGCAAGGCATATAGTATTCTTTATAAAGTGATTATTTATTTTCTAAAGCTTCCTCACTTTGGACTTAATTCTTCGATAGTATCAGATGGCCTTCAGGCCCCATACCTGCACACTTTCACACTTCTGTGTCTTTTGCCTGGAATGCATTTTCCTTTTTGCACCTCCTCATCTTCAGATCAAGTGTTTCTTCTACTGCCTTTTTGTATTTCTGTCCATCTAAGTAGCATCTTGAGTTCCCTATGTACCCTCACTGCATATTAAAAAAAAACAAAAAACAAACAAAAAAACCAACCCTTATGGTAGCACTTATCACACTACACCAAAGTAACTTGGGTAGTGGAATAGTATTTTTGAAATGTTTCCTTGGACCACCTAGCCATTGGTCTTCCATGCTGCCTTCCTCTCACTCTATGGTTTTAACTCTGTTTTCCTGATTTCTGGAATGTCTGTGAAGCTGTCTCCTTCTGCATTGCTAAGAGGACAAGGTGGGTGGAGGTTATAGACTCCCACATTCCTGCTTTAGCAAGAATAATTTCATTTTTATCTACTTTACAACCAAATCTTCAAAGAGATAATCTATTGGATGAAAGAGATCAATAGTTATAAAAAACTTGAACTCCACAACTTAACCTGAAGAAGATTGGACAGATACAGAGTATGGGCCATGAAAGGGCAGATCAGCTAGGGGCGTGGGGACAAGAATTTCCTCACAAATGGGATAGTGGCTGATGCTCTCGCAGGGTGGACAATCACATCTGGGGTCACAGGCTCTGAAAGACCTCACCTCAACAATGATCACAAGTCATCCATTTGTGCAACAGTATTTCAGAATTAGAAGGAATTAGAAAATTATCTAATCCAACTTCCTTACCATACAGGTGAAGAATGAATCCCTAGAGAAATTAAGTGGCTTGTTTGGTTACCTGGGCACACTACAATTTCATGGCAGTCCTAGGATTGGACTTAGGTTCTTCTCAACCTCCTGTCTGTGATCTTCCCACTACACTGACTCAGTCTACATGTAAGATCAGCTGTCTCTGTGATTTTCTGGAAACTGTGGTTACCAGCTGAAGGATCCCAGTCATCATCATTCATCATCATTCATGTTACTGCCCTTTGACAGGGAAGAAAATTATTTTAGCACCAACTTCCTGAAAAAAATATGTCACAAGTTTGCATCTGACTTTGTAAATATCAGGTGATTTGGGACACTCAGCTACTTTCACAGGCTGTTTGGAGTACGCTGGTCCTCAACCTCAGCTCAGAGATCTCCTTTGGATCACTGCTTAGCCTCCAGGCACTCAGCTAAGGGTCTGAGGTGAGGTAATCCAGACTGAGCCCATCTGTGACCCCTCACCTTAACATACAAACACATTCTAAGACACTGTGGCTTAGTCTTGTCTGCCTATACCTGCAATGACCTGGATGCTATGCCCGCCCCCCGCCCCCCAAGAACTATCCCAGAAATGAGATGGTTCGTGGAATTTTGCTTTTACACAGGCAGCCTCAATGTTTTCCAGTGAAAATGTCACTCTCAGCTCTTTCCCATGCAGTGATCCTGCAAACCATCATTCAGTGCCAGTAGGGGAAGAATACATTGATTGTCATTTCCTAAAAATAATCAAACCTAGTATTTTGTAGGAGTTTCATTTATCATCCCATAATGTCTTTTGAGAAGTTAGGATCTTTCACACCTTTTGCTTGTTAGTGTGCATACCCAGCCTACTGTGTTTCTGGGAAGGCCCTATATCAGCATCGTTTCAAGAAATCCTGGAAAATGGTTAGAAACTAAGGTTGCATGATGCTTTACAATGGGTGTCAGTGTTCTCTACCTCTTTTTGGTAGAGGAAGATCAGTCCCTCAACCCTTCATCACTCATGTTCTGTGTACCAAATACATTTCATTTGATTGGTTAATGGCCATCCATGTCCTATCTTGGGAAGGAGTCTGAGGTCCTGTTTAGGGACAGGTAAGGAGTGACATAAAAGATTAGTGATGTACCATGGCCTGGGATAAAAGAAAATACAGCAGGTTTCCTGTATGGTTTTCATCCCCAGCTTACATAAACTAATAACACTATATCTAGAGGAGATGGAAGAGGGACCTACTTATTCTCTGGAGTCTGAAGTTAATATTCTAGTCTCCCCTGGAGAAAACACTGGCTGGCAATCTAACACATACCTGGATATGTTTTGTTCCATTCTGCCTCTCTCCACACCCTTTGAATAACTCCATTCTCTTCTTGTAATCTATAGAATAACAAGGCCTCACAGGCCTTAGACTCTAAACAGAATGAAAGCTACTTTAAAACACACATTTCTCCTGAAGACAAACTTTAGGAGGAAAGATTCCAAAATACATATGTCCTTGGTTCATGCCTGGCATATTAAATTTGGTTAGGAGGCAGATATAAAGGTCTTGAGTGAATATAGAATAGGGATAGACCCATGTGCCTTCTCTAAATCTATGACTTGATTGCTAAGAAGTTCAGAGTCATACAGTTTATGGTAGAAGCTTCTCCCTCTCCTCCATTACCCATCCCAATCCTCCCCCAACCCCACTATCCCAGGCAACCTTATCCATCCCAGTGTTTCTCAAAGAGTGGTTCCTAGACTAGCAACAACAGCATCACTTGTTAGAACTGCAAACTTGTTAGAAATGCAAACTCTTAATCTTAATTACTCACATAATTATTCTACTTACGTACTCTACTCACATTTATTTACTCATTCTTACTCTAGTTACTCTCATTCTTACTGAATCATAGTCTCTGGAAGTAAGGTTTAGGAATCTGTTTTTTAAGAAAACCAAGTGATTTTGATGCATGCCAAAGTTGGAGAACCAACACCTTGTAGGGCTGCCTAATAGAATTTTCTGCAATGATGGAAACCATGTCCTATGTTTGTGCTGTACAATATCATAGCCACTAACCACATGAAGCTATTGAGCACTTGAAATGTGCAAATAAGGAAATAAATTTATAACTTTCCTTATTTGAAAAAAAATTTTAATGTTTATTTATTTTTGAGAGAGAGAGAGACAGAGACAGAGTATGAACAGGGGAGATGCAGAGAGAGAAGGAGACACAGAATCCAAAGCAGCCTCCAGTCTCTGAGCTGTCAGTACAGAGCCCAACACGGGACTTGAACTCACAGACTGCAAGATCAAGACCTGAGCCGAAGTCAGAAGCCCAACCACCTGAACCACTCAGGAGCCCTTCCTTATTTTTAATGAAATTATATGTAAATAAGTATATGTGGCAAGTGGCTACCAGAGTAGAAAACATAAATCTAGGATAGCAGCATTGACATATTTGGGATTCTGAGAATTTTCTGAGAAAATTATGAAAACTATAAACCCTATCTCCAGAAAAAAATGCACATATTCCAATAAACAAAATTTGGTAAACAATTTCTGGAGGTCTAAGGGAGTTGCAGAGCCTTCAAGAGAATCTATTAAGTATCCACCCTCAAAATTTCTAGCAGAATTTATAGTTTATAGGTTGTAGTTAAACTGTTAAAGCATTTCTATGTACCTCATGTGGAACTTATTTTCTAGACCAATGGAAATACAGATTTATGTACACTGAGTTCCAAGAGAAATGTTAAAATATTTCACCAAAATACCAAACCAATTTTCTGGACCCAGAAGTGGTTATGATGATAAACATTTGGAACCCCATCAAAATTCAACAAATATGCCTAATTATGCCCAAGATCATCTGTCCCCGTCATAATATATTCCTCACTTGTCAGTGGTATGTATTACAAAATTTAGCACCTTAATAGGCTAGAAGACCTAGTGTAGAGTGTCCACACTTCTTAGATATTTTGTAAGATGGTAGCTACCTTGCCACGGAAGACTATCCTCTTGTATAAGAGATGATTTGCGTGTGGAAGGCAAATTTTGTCTCCTTTCTCTGTCATTTCTGATGTACAAATGAATGGTCCTGAATTGTATTCTATGCTCCAGTGTCCTAACCTTCAATGTTCTTCTATCACAATGAAATCCCATCATCTTTTTTTTTTAACGTTTTTTATTTATTTTTGAGACGGAGAGACAGAGCATGAACAGGGGAGGGTCAGAGAGGGGGAGACACAGAATCTGAAACAGGCTCCAGGCTCTGAGCTGTCAGCACAGAGCCCGATGCGGGGCTTGAACTCACGGACCGCGAGATCATGACCTGAGCTGAAGTCCGCCGCTCAACTGACTGAGCCACCCAGGCGACCCTGAAATACCATCATCTTTGATCGCTCAGCTCAAATACCTCTTCTTCTAACACTGAGATTTCTATTTTACCAAATCTTAGACCATGTATCCCCCCAAATTCCAGCACTTATAACATTCACTGGAAATTTCATGTATTATAGTTTCATGTTCCTAAAGGGGAAGGGTTGTATCTTTTAATGTTTTTTTTTTTAACCTGCACATTTTCTATCTCAGGGCTCAGAGTAGGTGTATAAAAATACTTAGGCATGAATAACTCAACTCAGAGTCTAATAGTATTTGAGTGCCCACTATGGGACAAATATTGTGCTATTTCCCATGTGTCCTTCCATTCACTCACCACAACAACCCTGAGAGGCAAATAGCATTAGATTCATTTTGAAGATAAGGTGTGAAGGCTCAGAGATACGGAACAAATTTTCTAATCCCAGTGTGAAATTAAATTTAAGCATGGGCATTAGAGTTAAAACACATAGGTTCAGATCATAGTTCTACCACTCACTGCTGTGTGACACTGGATGTGTTATTTATGTCAAATATGAGTATGTCATTTATGTGAAACATTACTTTTATTTAAAAAGTGGGGCTTTTAATTGTGCCTAACTCACAGGGAGGAAATGATATTAATGCTTAGAATAGTGTCCAGGCCATGGCTTCTAAATATCTTATCCAGTAAAAGTTATCACATTTCCTTGGAGAAATAGCTGACTCCAGGGCTAAGGCAAGAAAAGTATAAGATAAACCTGGAACAGAAAATAAGGAACAGCACAATAAATAAGGGGAATATATCAAAAAATAATACAAGAGTCAAATGGAAAGGTCTTCAATTGGGAAATATTAATTCAATCAAAAATTAAATAATGATAGTAATGAATTATAACCCATAAAATAAGGATCCACAAAACCATAATGAAAAGAAGAAAGAAAGAAAGAAAGAAAGAAAGAAAGAAAGAAAGAAAGAGAAAGAAAGAAAGAAAGAAAGAAAGAAAGAAAAAGAATAAAGCAAACACCACAATAATGACTGTGCAGACAAGTACCACCAATAGAAGTTAAGATTGGTAATGAGACTATGATGAGAAACAGGAAAGCTACCTAGTCTCAAAGCATCTTCCCAAAATATATTTATTAAATACAAAGGTAAAATCACAACCTTACCATGAGGAAACCTGACAGACACTATCCACACCAAGTTATCAAAGTTAGCATCATCAGAGATAAGGCAAATTGGTATCATGTACTTCCTGACATAATGGACTGACAAGGGCACATTATTTTTGTCAAATATGCATTTCCTGTATTTTCTCATGAAAAAATACCTAAATGGCACAAAAACAGACACTCAGATCAATGGAACAGAATAGAGAACCCAGAAATGGACCCACAAATGTATGGCCAATTAATCTTTGACAAAGCAGGAAAGGATATCCAATGGAATAAAGACAGTCTCTTCAGCAAATGGTGCTGGGAAAACTGGATGGCGACATGCAGAAGAATGAACCTGGACCATTTTCTTACACTATACACAAAAATAAACTCAAAATGGATGAAAGACCTAAATGTAAGACAGGAAGCCATCAAAATCCTTGAGGATAAAGCAGGCAAAAACCTCTTTGATCTTGGCCTCAGCAACTTCTTACTCAACATGTCTCCAGAGGCAAGGGTAACAAAGCAAAAATGAACTATTGGGACCTCATCAAAATAAAAATCTTCTGCACAGCTAAGGAAACAATCAGCAAAACTAAAAGGCAACTGACAGAATGGGAGAAGATATTTGCAAACAACATATCAGATAAAGGGTTAGCATCCAAAATCCATAAAGAACTTATCAAAGTCAACCCCCAAAAAACAAATAATCCAGTGAAGAAATGCACAAAAGACATGAATAGACACTTCTCCAAAGAAGACATCCAGATGGCCAACTGACACATGAAAAAATGCTCCACATCTCTCATCATCAGGGAAATACAAATCAAACCACAAGATACCACCTCACATCTGTCAGAATGGCTAACATTAACAATGCAGGCAACAACAGATATTGGTGAGGATGTGGAGAAAGAGGATCTCTTTTGCACTGCTGGTGAGAATGCAAGCTGGTGCAGCCACTCTGGAAAACAGTATGGAGGTTCCTCAAAAAATTAAAAATAGAACTTCCCTACAATCCAGAAATTGCACTACTAGGTATTTATCCAAGGGATACAGGTATGCTGTTTTGAAGGGGCACATGCACCCCAATGTTTATAGCAGCACTATCAACAATAGCCAAAGTATGGAAGGAGCCCAAATGTCCATTGATGGGTGAATGGATAAAGAAGATGTGGTGCATATATACAATAGAGTATTACTTGGCAATCAAAAAGAATGAAATCTTGCCAGTTGCAACTACATGGATGGAACTAGAGGGTATTATGCTAAGTGAAATTAGTCAGAGAAAGACAAATGTCATATGACTTCACTCATGTGTGGACTTTAAGACATAGAACAGAAGAACATAAGGGAAGGGAAGCAAAAATAATATAAAAACAGGGAGGGGGACAAAACATAAGAGACTCTTAAATATGGAAAACAAACTGAGGGTTACTGGAGGGGTTGTGGGAGGGGGGATGGGCTAAATGGGGTAAGGGGCATTAAGGAATCTACTCCTGAAATCATTGTTGCATTATATGCTAATTTGGATGTAAATTAAAAAATAAAATTTAAAAAATTTTTAAAAAATACCTAAAAAATCCAAATTGAGGAATATTCCATAACTGTCCATTAGTCTTCAAAAATGTCAAGGTCTTAAAAGACAAAGGGTGAGAAACTGTTCAAGATTTAAAAACACTAAGGAGACATCACAAGTACATGTATTGTATAATCCTGAGTTTTATCTTATTTCACAAAAAGAGTATTAGTGCAACAAAAGGAGAAGTTTGATTATAGTCTTTAGATTAAACAATAGTATTGTATCAATGTTTGATAACTGTACTGTGCTTAAGATGTTAACGTTTGGGGAATTTGGGAAAATTCTTTGGATTAATTTTTCAACTTTTTGCAAGTTTGCAATTAATTCAAAATCAAAAGTTAGAAAAATACATAGTTGTGATGCCCAGCAAAACTCTAACAAAGTGGAAATCCAAATGTCCATTAACTGATGAATGGATAAACAAAATGTAGTATATCTTTTCAATGGAACATTATTAGGCTATATGAAGTACTGACATACATTACAACATGGCTGAACTCTGAGAACATCATGCTAAGTGAAAAAGACCACACTCTATTTTTCCATTCATATGAAATGTCCAGAACAGACAAATTTGTAAGATAGAAAGTAAATTAGTAGTTGACAGGGACTGGAGGTATAGGGAAATGGATAGTGACTGCTAAGGGATGTGGAGTTTTTTTGGGGGGGGAGTGAGTGATGAAAATGTTCTAAAATTAGACAATGGCGACAGTTGTACAACTCTGTACTATACTAAAGACAATAAAGCTGTTATACTTCAAATGGGAGAATTTTATTGTATGTGAATTGTACCTTAATAAAGCTGCTTTAAAAAAATAATAGTGTCTTATGCTATTATAAATGATCTAAAGTAATAATAAATGGTCATAATAAATGCTCCAAAAATGTGACACATGATGATGATGATGATGACAATGATCACCAGTGTCATTACTGCCATTGTTGGTTGTTTTCTCCTCACTAGAGCTCATGCCTCTCTGGCATTAACCTGTAAGGCTTATAAAGAAGCTAGAGATAAAATGACTTAGTTATTTGTTAACTGTCTTTTCCTATCTGCTGGAAACCAAACAATCTCTCACCCCTGAGGAAAGACCAAGGGTTAAAGGAGAATCCATTTCAGCTGCAAGCACTGATGAAGATGCTAGAAAACAAGGGCAAAATGTGACCCAGGGGGAAAATATCAATCTATTTAGCTTTTATAGATTTCTTCTGATTTGTCTGTTTACTAAATAACCAATTAATTTTTTTTTTTACCTTTCAAAGAGTTGCATTACTGCCATGAATCCTTATTCAGCCCTCAATGTATCAGGTAAGAAAAGCTCCAGGTGTGTTTGCTACAGGTGCAAAAAAATTGACCAGGCTTACAAAATCTATATTTTTTTACAGGAAGAGACTGGAGGGAAACTCTAAAGGGGTTTGCACGGCAGAGAGGGGAAACTTATTATATATGTGGATGACACCTTGTATAGGCCCACTTTCTGTCCCTTGGTGCTTACAGACCACTTACTAACTCTGGACATGGAAACATTGAAGCCAGAGTGAACACCACCTTCTCTCAGGTCTCAGTGCAGCCTCAGAGAGCTGAGGGCTGCCATTAATCTTGAGAAGCCTCCAAACACAGTATTTAGCTGGGATTTATGAGAGGCCTTTGAGGCTTGCTCACTGCTGGTCACAACCCCACGTCCTTGATTATTGTGAATGAAACAAAGCCAAGGAAAACAATACTGATGGCTGAGCACAGACAGAGTGAGCCCTGTAGTATCACAACCAAAACTCATAAACAATTGTTCCAATTTGCAAGCCCATGAAGTAGCCTTTTCTGAAATTAATAAATGCCCACAGAGGTCTGATAATAAATGCCTGGAAGCTCTGATATTCTGGGAGAGAATGGAAAGGGCAGAAGGCCAAAAAGAATTGCTCTCTGAAGCTACATTCTTAACTAATTTGTTCCGAATATCCTCCAGTCATACATGTGAGAAATGACATCTGAGGGCAAGGGGCAACAGTTCAGAGATAAAACAAGTTGAAGGTATTTAAAGTACTTGCCAAGGAAAAGTGCTCATCTGATAAAAATTTAGACAGGAAGGATGCCAAAATCTAGGAGACTCACAAGTGAGAGATGTGATGAGGTGATTGCTGCTCCAGCTGTCAGACTTGTCAATGGTGTGGAGATGCCAGATTTTAACTCAAATGCAATGTCAGCCCAATAGCTGCCTCTATTTCCCTATATGGTTTTCATTAAGAAAGGACTAAGACTTAGTTCCAACAATAAATATACTACCCGGGGCCAGTTCAAGATGTAAATTTGTCAGTTGCTCTGTCTTCTCTTCAAAAATGGAATTGAAATAGGAGGAAGAGAATACAATCTGACACCTTTATCATCATTATACTGGAATGGAACCAGCAGGATATACTTGAGTTTGAATTGTGGGCATGTTAGAAGACAAGACATGAAGGGTGGGATGGGTCTTGAATTGCTTTGAGGAAGGCAAACTTTTCCATATTGGTCTTTAAGGGTCTCATTAGAAAACAATGGTACAAGGAGTGGCAACTCAGCCATAATTTTGGAAAGCCAAACCAGATCAGGATCTGTGTTATGATAAATACTTGCCATAAACATAGGTAAATATACTTTCAATTCCAAAAAAGATGGGATAACACGGATCAGACTTACCCCTCACAACATGAAATAACTAAAACACTGAAAAATATATACAAAAGAAATAGTTTTTAGCCCATAGAAATATGGAGGCACAGGGTAATGTTTCCTAAGAAAGGGGAATTAAAGGAAGTGATTTCTGGATTTGTCTCAGTTTACTGGATGGAGAGAATTTGTAGGCCATATTATAGGCAAAAGGGACTCAAGTGGAGCACAGAGTCCCTTTCAGTAGTCTAGGTGAAGCTGGGAGGAAAAATCAGGTAAGATGGCTTGATTTCAAAGGCCAGACTACTGAAGAGGAGAAGCTGAGCCAAAAGAGCTCCAGCAAACTTCAGAGAATCTGCCTCAAGTCTTTAGCTGATTAAGGCATGTATATAAGGCAATTACAAGAGTCTAGAAAGAGAACTACCTGAAAGAAGCACAGGGAGCAATCCTTAGATATTGCATAAAGCTGGGAAGAGTTCATGTTCCCCACCAACTAGAATGGAAACTCTAGAAAATCATGGGATTTTGAGTAGACTACCAGAATATATAGGCTCAACAGTGGGGCAAAATTATCCTAGATTAAGGCTGTTTTTGTCGCGAGTAACAAAGATTAAATGCAAGTCTTCAAAGGCAATAAGTCAAGGAAAACAAAACAAAACAAACAGATCTACATTGGAAAATAAGAAATAAAAATGCTTCTATGGGCAGACAATATGATTATCTACATAGAAAACCCCAGGAAGTCTACTAAAGGGTTCCTAGAAACAATAATTAAGTCTAATAAGGTGGCAGCATATAACATCAGCACACAAAAATTATATTTTTCTATATACTGACAATGAACAAATGGAATATGAAATAATTCAATAAAATTTGCAACTGCTCAAAGAATATGAAACACTTAGGTGCAAATTTAATGCAGTATTTATATGATCTTAGGATAAAAATTGTAAAATTCAGACAAAAGTAATTTTAAAAAGACCTAAATACTTGGAGAGGCATACCATGTTCATGGGTTGGAAGACTCAACACAGTGAAAATGTCAATTCTTCCTAAATTGATTTACAGATTTAATGCAATACCTATCAAAATGCCAAATGTCTCTTTATAGACAGACAACTTACTCTGATATTTATAAAGAAAGGTAAAGGAGCTAAATTTGTCAAAATAATTAAAAAAATAAAGTGGGAGTATTCATTCTTCTCAATGTTAAATTTTATTATATAAGCACAGTAATCAAGATTCTATGGTATTGCGAGAGAGGCACAAATTGATTAATAGAACAGTATAGAGAACTCAGAAAAAACCATACTTCCTAAGTGGAAAAATTGATATATTAGAACTCATCAAAATTAAAGGGAAAGAAAGAGAAGCAAACTGATTTTACTTGCAAAAGACATGATCATCTACATAGAAAATCACACAGAATGTATTGGAACTAAAAATGGCTTTATGTAGGTAGCAGCATACAATACATAAAAATGAATTGAATTTATATAGTAAAGCAACAATCAGAAATTGAAGTTAGACAATAGCATAAAATAGCACAAAAGAAATAAAAGGTATCTAAATTGGTAAGAAAGAAAGAAAATGGTCACTATTTGCAGATGACATGATACTATACATAAAAAACCCTAAAGGGGCGCCTGGGTGGCTCAGTCAGTTAAGCATCCAACTTCGGCTCAGGTCATGATCTCATGGCTTGTGAGTTGGGGCCCTGAATCCGGCTCTGTGCTGACAGCTCAGAGCCTGGAGCTTGCTTCAGATCCTGTGTCCCTCTCTCACTCTGTCCCTCCCCTGTTCACGTTCTCTCTCTCTCTCTCTCTCTCTCTCTCTCTCTCTCCCTCTCCCTCTCCCTCTCTCTCTCTCTCAAGAAATAAACATTAAAAAAATGTTTTAAAAAAACCCTAAAGACTCCACCAAAAAACTAATAGAGGTGATAAATTCAGTGAAATTTCAGCATACAAAATTAATATACAAAAATCAGTTGCCTTTCTCTACACTAATAATGAAATAGCAAAAAAGAGACATTAAGCTAACACTCCTATTTACAATTGCACCAAAAAGAATAAAATATCTAGGAATAAATTTAACCAAAGAGGTGAAAGACCTATAATCTGATAACCATAAGACATTGATTGACAATAGAAATGGAAAGATATACTATGCTAATTGATTTGGAGATATTGTTAAAATGTCCTTACTACCCAAAGCAATCTACAGATTCAATGTAATCCCTGTCAAAATACCACTAGCATTTTTCACAGAACTAGAACAAATAATCCTAAAATTTATATGGAACCACAAAAGATCCAGCAATCTTGGGAAAGAAAACCAAAGCTGGAGGTGTCATAATTCCAGATTTCAAGATATACTATAATGCTATAAGTAATCAAAACAGTATGTTACTGGCACAAAATAGACACATGGATCAATGGAATAAGATAGAGAGACCAGAAATAAACCCACACATATGTACCAGTTTGCTCATCTGAAAAGGTAGATTTTAATAATTACTACTTTATAGGGTTATGTCATATAGACAGGGCTCAACAAATGTTAGTTTTGTTAGTTTTAACTTCATTAATTTTCTCCATGTCTTAGTCCCACTAACAGATGGTAAATTTTTGGAAGATGTGTCTTCCCCACCCTTCCTCAAACATAACAGACTCTCAAGAGCTCGATACAAACATGCCGGAGGTATCCCAAATCTCCATATGCCAATCCAGTCTCATTCTATATTCTACATTTTACTTTGGTATTCTCCCATCTAATTGTGGTACCATCCTCACAGGCATCCAAAATCCTTCCTCTGAGTCATCTTTTACTATCCCTTCTTCATCTTCCAGGGAAGAATCCTTCATCTTCCAGGCATTTTCAAGTGCCCTCAACATTACCTCCAAAATATCTTTCCTATTTCCTCCATATTTTCTATGGTCTTGGCCTAACTTTAAGACCCTGATATCATTTGCTTACAATATTATATGCATCTACTAATCTCTTTGACTTTGATGTCTTACTGATCCACTACCACTTATAAGTAATGTCTTAAATCTTTAGTATGCATAGGATAAATAATATGCATAGATGATATAAAGCTAGAAATCAAGATTAAAGAGGCTGATGCTAAGGTTTAGAAACGTGTACATTTAACATCCTTTACTGGGGGACTTAATACAGACAAACTATAAACCCTACTTTGATTATCATTATCCTACATGTTATTATTGCCTGAGAAAGAAAACTTCCCATCTTAGCAAGAGCAAACTGGCCTTTATTAAAATACCTAACTCAAGGGTGCTTGGTTGGCTGAGTTGGTTAAGCATCCACTGTCAGCTCAGGTGATGATCTCACAGTTCATGGGTTCAAGCCCCAAGTCTGGTTCTGTGATGACAGCTCAGAGCCTGGAGCGTGCTTCAGATTCTTTGTCTCCCTCTCTCTCTGCCCCTCCTCTGCTCATGTTCTATCTCTCTCTGTCTCTCAAAAATAAATGTTTAAAAATTAAAAAAATATCTAACTTCATTAGCTATCTAAATAGAAGCAGTTACAACTGAATCAAGGAGCTCCTATGAACCAGAGAGTGTCAGAAGAATCTGCATTTCTCTTTCTCTTCTTCCTCCCAGCCCCTTCCCAAGGCCACAGTCATTCATCACTTGATAGTCATGGCAGTCATGGCAGTGGCACCTAGAGCCTTGAGAAAAGATCTGTCTCCATAGCCAGAGTTCCTGGAAAAAGTAGTCAATTGTCCAATAGGGGCATAGGGAATGTCCATTTCTTTTTCTTTTCTCCCACTGCCTCTTCCCCTAAATAGTTTCAGTCACACAGAATCGTTTCACAGTGCAGGTACTGAAACCCTGACAGAAACCTGTTTTTCTAGCCAAAGAAACCAGGGAAAGGGTCTCCTGGGACTCATAAAGGTGGGGGAAACCTAAGAAAAGAGAGAGATGATTCAGGGAATCCACTATGTCTGTGTATAAGTTGCCTAATCAACTTTGAGCTGTGTATGTGCAGAACAAGCAAACAAATAAAAACAAACCAAACAGAGTAAAGGCTTTGAGAACTAATTATGACGTAAATAGCCCAAGTCCTGGACAAACCCTGGCTGATGCCGATACTGGGCAGACTTAGAGATCATAGCAAAGGCTAGGAAAGCTTAACTGACCTTGGAACCATCATCGACAGAAAGTAGGACAGAACCTTGTAGTGTGAACCTAAGTGAATTGATTGCCTGCTTAATAAAAAATAAACAGGGGCGCCTGGGTGGCACAGTCGGTTAAGCGTCCGACTTCAGCCAGGTCACGATCTCGCAGTCCGTGAGTTCGAGCCCCGCATCAGGCTCTGGGCTGATGGCTCAGAACCTGGAGCCTGTTCCCGATTCTGTGTCTCCCTCTCTCTCTGCCCCTCCTCCGTTCATGCTCTGTCTCTCTGTCCCAAAAATAAAAAAATAAACGTTGAAAAAAAAAATAAATAAAAAATAAACATATTCCAGAGAATTTAAACAAGAACCATAGTTTCATGTGCCTAATATTAAAAAATATACTTCTGGTTTCAAACATGATGGAATAAGCACACTTTACCCTATTTCTTCCATAATTATAACTAAAAACCCTGGAGTAAAACATAATAAAGAATCTACCAGAAGATTCTGAAAAGGGATTCAGTAGATGTAAGTGAGGATCTCAGTACGCAAAGGATGGCATAGTGGTGAGCTCTGTGTTTCACCTTTTTTGTTTGTTCTGGTTTTGCCTTATACATATATATATGTATATACATGTATATATATATGTATACATATATATGTATATACATATATATGTGTATGTGTGTGTGTATGTGTGTGTGTGTGTGTGTGTATATATATATATATATATATATATATATATATATATATATATATGCCAGCCTGGAAGCTATAGCAGCCTCCAAACTTCCAATAGATACACACATAAAAAGCCTCTATGGAAGAACAAGGATAAAAATTGAAATGGATTTCTTGTAAGAAATCATGCAAGAAAGAAGAGAATAGAATATTTAAAATAGATATCTACATTTAGTGAAAAATGAGGGAGAAAAACTTCTCTAGACAAATGTGAGATAACTTATTGCCAGTAAGCCTAATCTGTGAGAAATGTTAAGAATGTTCTTCAAGGAACAGATGAAGAAAGGAAGAATGTAGGAGAATAAATAAAGGTAAATTATTGTTTCTATTCAATTTATCTAAAAGTTGACTGCTTCCTTAAAATAATAATAGTAACACTATATTGGGTGATTATAGCATATGGACAAGTGAAATAGACGACAACAATATCATAGGGAATAAGTAAGAGTAATTATGAATATCCCATTATAAAATATCCACACTATTCATATTCCTTATGGTACAGACATAAAAAATAGACCTACAGACCTATGAAACAGAACTGAGAGCCCAGAAATAAACCCCTGTACATACAGTCAACTAATATTTGACAAGGAAGGCAAAAATACTCAGTGGGGAAAGGACAGACCCCACAATATATGGTGTTGAGAAATCTGGACACTCATTTGGAGAAAAATGAAATTGGACCCCTACCTTACACCACTTACAAAAATTAACTTGAAATGGATTAAAGACTTATATGTAAGACTGGAAACCATAGAAGTCTTAAAAGAAAACAAAAGGAAAAAGCTCCCTGATATAGGTCTTGATTTTTTGATAGGATACCAAAGCACAAGCGACAAAGAAAAATAAATAAATGGGACTACATTAAATTAAAAAGCCTCTGCACAACAAAGAAAATGATTAACAAAATGAAAAGGCAACCTATAGAATGGAAGAAAATATTTGCAAACCTTATATCTGAAAGGGGTTAATATCTAAAATATATAAGGAATTCATACAAATCAATAACAAAAAGTAATTGATTAAAACTGGGCAGGGGAACCATACATTTTTTTCCAAAGACGCACAAATGGCCAAAGAATATTTTAAAAGGTGTTCAATATCAGTACACATGCAAATCAAAACTATAAAGGCAATCATTAAAAAGACAAGAGATAACAAATGTTGGTGAAGATATGGAGAAAAGGAAACCCTGTGCACTGCTGGCAGAAAATAGAGATTGGTACAGCCATTATACAAAATAGTATGAGGGTTCCTTTAAAAATTAAAAATGAGGGGCGCCTGGGTGGCTCAGTCGGTTGAGCGTCCGACTTCGGCTCAGGTCATGATCTCGCGGTGTGTGAGTTCGAGCCCGGTGTCGGGCTCTGTGCTGACAGCTTGGAGCCTGGAGCCTGCTTCAGATTCTGTGTCTCCATCTCTCTCTGCCCCTCCCCTGCTCATGCTCTGTCTCTCTCTGTCTCAAAAATAAATAAAAGCATTTAAAAAAATAAAATAAATAAAAATTAAATAAAAATTAAAAATGGAATTACCATATGATCAGCAATCCCACTTCTGGATAAATATCTAAAGGAAACAAAATCACTATGTTGAAGAGATATCTGCACCTCATGTTCATGACAGCATTATTTATAATAATCAAGACTTGGAAACAATCTCTCTACTGATAAATGAATGGATAAAGAAAATGTAACACACACACACACACACACACACACACACACACACACACACACAGAAATACTATTCAGTCATAGCAAAGATGGAAATTCTGCCATTTGCAAAACATGGATACACCTTGATGGTATTATGCTAACTGTAATAAGACAGAGAAGGACAAATACTGTATGATCTCACTTACATGTGAAATCTAAAAAAACCAAAACAAACCTTGTAGTAACAGAGAACAAAATGGCTTTTGCTAAAGAAGTGATAGTGGGGTGCAAAATGAGTGAAGGTGTTCAAAAGGTAGAAACTTTCAGTTATATGATTAGTAAGTCTACAGTTAAAAATACTGTATCATATATTTGAAAGTTGTTAAGAGAGTAGATCTTAACAGTTCTCATCACAAGAAAAAAAGTAACCATGTGAGGTGATGCATGTTAACTTATTGTGGTAATCATTTCACAATATATTCATATATCAAGTCATTATATATCTTAAACTACTAATATAACATTATATGTCAGTTATATCTCAACAAACTAGGAGGAATAAAAGCCAATCTTCATCTCTTTCATAAATGTGCTAAGTTCATTCATCAAAAGAATCAAAGAAAGGTCATTGCAGGTCCTTGGCTGAAGCTTAATAAGGAACCCCTAAGGCTGACCATCCTGGCATACTATTAAACTGTTTTTTTTTCATGTAGACAAAGCTGATCAAAGAGAGATAAGGTAATATGTGGAAAGTCTGATGAACCTAACATTAATTCACAAATTATATTTCTGTCTTTGTCATTAATGTAATGCACTAATTATGTGAACATCCAGATCTCAATTACAACATGTGTAAAATGTGTAGGCTGGCACAGGAGTCTTTTAAGACCTCTCCCAGCTCGAACATTCTATGACTCTAGAAATAATTGAATATTTCATTTTCCAATTCAGTATTTTTATCTCATGTAGAGCATTAAATACTCAACCTGGGTATATAATAAATCTTGGTGCGACATGAAAATAACACCACCATATGGTTTTATAATAGTATAAGGGTACAGCAGCATCATATATCAGTAGATTCCAACACTAATTCTTCTAATAAGACATAATGTGTTTGGGGAAAAAGTCAATGAAGGAAAGAGCTATCTATGGATTTCACATTTTATCTTTCAGCAGTTGAGAAGTCAAAGAGAAGACATCATTTTCTTCTAATCTTTCTCTGTTAATTTCTCTGAGATTCAGCTTCCTCATCTATAAAGTTGGGATAATCATAATCAATAAAAAGACTGATAGGAAAATGAGATGAAACAATGTACGTAAAGTGATTATCTTAGAATATTATTATTCATCAAAAATTCTCTGCAAATCATAATTGTTTTTGCCACAGAACCTATTGAGTTGGAAATTTCTTAAGGAATCTACTAACAGCAGAAATAAAAACAAGTTAAGGCTATATTCATGTAAATCTCAGCAGGCTAGTTAGAGGACAAGAAGCAGGACTAAGGCACCTATGGTTCAAACAGAGTATATTATCTGTCTCAGGAAACAAAATGAGGGACAAAACTGCCAAAATATCTTGGACCCTCTCTAATTTTGGGTACGTACATGAAATAAATCAAACCAACTCTTTGGAGGAAGAGGCACCATTCTTAAAAGTTTCAGATTAGTTTCTACTAGGCTAGTTAAAAATTACAGTACTTCAGAGTTCAACCATTCCTTAGTAATCAATGTTCCTCATCAGGACACTGTAGACAGGGCAATTGTTCATTTTATACTGCTGCCCTCTGCACTGCCGGATGCTGAAGGAACCCCAGCCCATTCCTACTAACTGTGGTATCAGAAAAGGTTACATAATTTGTGGGACTCAGTGCATAATGAAAATGCATGACTCTTTCCTTGCTCAGCACTTATTAAGAATTTCAAGATGGTAACAGCAGAGAATTAAACCAAGCATTGGCTCTTCTGAGCATGGAACCCATGCAGCTGGCCCTTGTGGGAGGAGCCTTCTTGGCCACTATAACCCCTAACTAATCCCCTCTGCCCTGCCCTACATTGCCAAGTGCCTCCATTAGGAACCTTTAGGTCCAAGCAATTGTAGTTAATGAAACTAAGGCCCATAAATATGCAAATTGTCTAAAGTCATACTGGTAGAAAAACACAATTGTAGGATTGGATCCATGTTTTCTGGCTTCATAATTTTTTAATAAGAGTTTTATATAATAAACACAGTCTAAAATTCACTATTTTAAAGCGTCTATTCAAGCTTTTTTTAATATATATTCAGAGTTATGCAATCATTACCACGATTTTGGGAAATTTTCATTAACCCCAGAGAACTCTCAAGCCCATTGGAAATCATCCTTCATTCTGCCCCCTAACTTCCTCAGCCCTATGCAACCACTAATCTTCTTTCCATCCCTCTATATTTATTTACCTTATACTATATGCTGTCTTTTGTAACGGGGTTCTTTCACTTGGCAGAACGTTTTCAAGATTCATCCATGTTGTAGCACACATCATCTATGCTTATTTCTTTAAATTGCCAAATATTCCACTGAATGGATACTATATTTTACTTATCAATCCTTCAATTGGCGAAATTTGAGTTTTTTTCCATTTTTTTGAGTTATTATGAATAATGATGTTATAAACATTCATACACAAGTTCTTTTGGTGGTGGATGTATGTTTCCAGTGGTGGTGGATGTATGTTACATCTAGGAGTAGAATTACTAGGTCATATGGTAACTATACGCTTAATCTTTTGAGGAACTACCAGGTTGCTTTCCAAAGGAGCCTCACCATTTTATATACCCAGCACCAATATACGAAGGTTCCAATTCCTCTACATCCTTGCCTATATTTGTTATTGTCTATCTTTTTTATTACAGCCATTCTAGAGGGTATGAAGTGGTATCTCTGAGGTTTTGATTTGCATTTTGCAGATAATTAACAACATTGAGCATTTGGTTGTATGTTTATTGACCATTGGTATATAGTTTTTTAACAAATATATATTCAAATAGATATTTGCCCACTTTTTAAATGAAATAATTGTCTTTTTATTATTGAGTTGTGTTCTTTATATATTTCAAATACAAGTCCTTCACAGACACATGAATTGCAAAAATCTTCTCCCATTCTATAGGTTATCTTTTCACATTTTTACATGGTATTCTTCAAAGAATACACATTCTTAATTGTGATGAAGTCCAATGCAGTTATTTTTCTCTTTTGTACCTCGTAATTTTGGTATCATATCTAAAAAACTATTGTCTAACCCAAGGTTACAAATATTTGCACCTATGTTTTCTTCTATGATTCTATACTCTTATATTTAGGTCTTTGATCCATTTTGACTTAATCTTGGTAGAGGTCCAATTTCATTCTATTTCATGTGACTATCCAGTTACCTCAGCACCATTTATTGAAATGACTATTATTTCCCCATTGAATTGTCTTGGTAACCTCATCAAAAATCAGCTAACTAGGGGCGCCTGGGTGGTGCAGTCAGTTAAGCGTCCGACTTCAGCCAGGTCACGATCTCGCGGTCCGTGAGTTCGAGCCCCGCGTCAGGCTCTGGGCTGATGGCTCAGAGCCTGGAGCCTGTTTCCAATTCTGTGTCTCCCTCTCTCTCTGCCCCTTCCCCGTTCATGCTCTGTCTCTCTCTGTCCCAAAAATAAATAAAAACGTTGAAAAAAAAATCAGCTAACTATAAATATGATGGTTTATTTACAAACTCTTTATTGTATTCCATTGATCTGTATGTCTATCCTTAAGCTAATACCACATGGCCTTAGTTACTGTAGCTTTATGTAAGTTTGGAAATTAGAAAGAAAATCAATTTCATTGAATCGATAAGATCAATTTGGGGTAAAAGTGCCCTCCTCACATTCATGCTATTATAAGTATGATTGTTTTCTTAATTTTACTTTCAGATTGTTCACTGCATGTATCTAGAAATTCAATTGATTTTCCTATATTGCTCTTATATCCGGCTTTTTAAAATCAGTTAAGAGAATAAAGGAGAAGAAATATGCATTTATATTATCTTTTATTATTTTATAATTATCTTTGTTGGTGTTGTTTTTTAATGTGATTTCGAATTAATGTCTATGTCCTTTGCTTTCAGCCTTAAGAATTTCACTTACTAGTTTTTGTAAGGCATGTCTGCTGCAATGAAACATCTCAGTTTTTGAATGTGAATGTTTTTATTTCATCTTCATATTTGTAAGACAGTTTTGCTGGATATAAGATTCTTGTCTGACAGCTGTTTTATTTCAGCACTTTGGATATGTCATCCTACTGGTTTTGGCTTCCGTTACTTCTGATGAGAAGTACATTGTTAATCCCTGTCCATGGAGCAGGGGAGAGGAACTGAGGAGTTATTGCTTATTGGTTACAAATTTTCTTTTTGGGATGATGAACAAGTTTTCAACAAAGACAGAAGTGGTGGCTGTAAATCATGTAAATGTAACTAATGCCACTGAATACATGGGCATGGGTAGTTTTTGAGGCTAGTCGTTAAGGATTGTTGTGAACCCAGGAGAGTTCTCAGCTGTCTCTTTCCCATGGTCCTCTCTGGTAAATGGCCTCTTGTTTAGCATTTTGCTCTCATAGTTATTAGCCTCTTCATAATTGCTAAATATCAAAATCTCCACTATTTATGAAAGTTCCCTTAACCTTAAGCTTCCCCACATTCTGTTCCAAACAAAGTCAGTTCCTTTGGAGAAAATGTAAGAGCTTTCTGTTCATTGTTTTTTTTTTTTTTAAGTTTATTTATTTGAGAGAGAGAGAACACAGTGCACAAGTGTGGGAAGGGCAGGGAGAGAGGGAGAGAGGGAGAGAGGGAGAGAGAGAGAGAGATACAGAATTCCAAGCAGGCTCCACACTGTCAGTACAGAACCTGATGCCACTGTCAACTCAAATCCTGATGTGGGTTTGAACCCATGAAACTTGAGATCATGACCTGAGCAGAGATCAAGTCAGACACTTAACTAAGCCACCCAGGTGCTGCTAAGAACTTTCTGTTCTTATGGACTGCCTCTCTTCCCAGAAAATGTCTCTTACCCCACTGCTGCTTGTGTTGGAAAGGCAGTGGACGGCTCTTATCTTCTCAACTTCTCCCAGTGTAGAACCTTCCCGCTATAATCAAACTGGAGTAAGAGTAATCAAGGCCTCTATATGCTCAGCTGGATTCATTTGAGGGACACCCTCCACCTTATGAGCAGGGGTTGAGTAAAGAGAGAAATCCCCAAAGTTATGAACTCACCAAAAATTTAACCTCTACAATATTTAGTTGGAAGGAATAAAAAATGCTGGCAGCTGTCTTGATTGGGAGCTGAAGGGAGAAGGAGACCCATCTTCTTGGCCACACCTACCCAAGGTGGCGTCTCCATAAAACCAAGCTTGGGAGGGGAGGCAGGGAAGGGATTTACATGGTTCAAGTCCCATAGAATCTCATTGCTCCTTCTGAGTTTTAGTGGATGTTTTCACACAAATGTTTCTTTACTTGCTGTATTTCCCTGAGATAATACCTGAAGACATTAAACGGTTTTGTTTTTTTTTCTTCATAATCCTCACCAGTTAATAATAATCATAATCTTCCCTTGATTCACTGGGGAGCAGGTCACAGAGCTGCATGTCTAGAAGTGAATCTCTCCTTCTCTTTCCTTTTAAAACCATCCCTCCTCCCAATGTTTTGATGTCTTGGGATTTCATTGATAAACAAAGAGAATTTGTTACCAGTGCTCTCACCTTGTCTTTAGGATACATTTCAGAGTTAGGTGACCCTTCTGTGTTTTTCTTATGTTTAACTTTAAATTCCCTCTAGTTTTTCCAAATATATGCCTTTCTTAAAGGATAGCTATTGTCAGAGGTACATGCCTGAAATGATTAAAAAGTAGCAAATGCAACTAACCTGCCTAATTACAAACTCCCTCCTGAATCATCCCCCCTGTGAAAAAGATTTTCTTATTGGTAACTTTATCTTTCCTGGTCTATGCGAGGTTCAGAACTTTCTCTGAGACTCTTCGGAAAGATCCCAGGCTACTCTACTTAAAAGCATACAATGGTTTAAATAAAACATAAGTATCCTCCAACACTCCCCCTAAAGGGTCAGCAATTATTAATGAAGAGCAAGCCTCCAAACTCGCCAGCCAGTGATTAAAAGACATTTGCTCTGGAACAGTCTCACTGTCTCAAATAAAAGAGATGAAGAAGGAAATTAAATTCTTAAGAAATAAATTTTGACTGAAGTGAGAAATCACACTAAGAAGCTAATTTAAGGGAGATGAAATTAATTTTGGTGACATTTATTCTATTTAGCAAAAATGGTGACAAAACATATAGTGGCTCTGTTAGCCAGAGATAAGAGGCGAGTAATTTAAGGCTGGGCACAGCTACAGTCTACAGCGATTTAATCCTGCTGCTACACATCCCTTGTGACCTATCATTAAAGGTTTAAAGTAAAACTGACAATTATTATTAGCTAGTAATTGGATTTTGGAGATTCAGTATAAAGTTAGGATAATTTAAATGACTGTTGACATTGGAAAGATTATGTAAACGCTCTGAATCAGCTGAATTTATCAATTTATTTAGTCTTATAAAACTCAGCATACCCCAGCACCAGGAAATGAGCACAAGGGGGTAGTGACTTTCTCAGAACTGTCCTCAGGGAGCCAGCAAAGACTTGGACTCACATTTTTCTCAAGGTAGCACCTAAACCTGCACTCCAAGTCTTCAAAAGGAAGGTGGGCTTCAAGCATCTGACTCAGAACCATCCAGACTTTTATCCTCTGTGGAGGACCAAGCAAGTCATGCCTCAGATAATCAGGACATCCCAGGAGAAAAATAAAATCAGCACAGGCCAATACTTTATGATATGGACTTTTAATCACAAAGGCTAAAATTCAGAAACTAAAGATGGAATCAAAAACACAACCATGGGAGTGCCTGGGTGGCTCAGTCGGTTAAGTGTCCAACTTCAGCTCAGGTCATCATCTCGTGGTTCATGAGTTTGAGCCCCACATGGGGCTCTGTGCTGACAGCTCAGAGCCTGGAGCCTGCTTCAGATTCTGAGTCTCCCTCTCTCACTGCCCCTTCCCCACTCACGCTGTCTCTCTCTGTCTCTCAAAAATGAATAAATGTTAAAAAATTTTTTTTAAAAACACAACCATCATTATATATCTAGAGCAATGGCCTCTGGCCATCATAATTCCTACAAGGACACACTTCATAAATACAGACCCTTCCTGCTCCTCTGTCCAACCATAGCACCAAGTAAAATTGGATTATTTAGGAAAATGCTTTACAAAATTAGTCCTGCTAAGCATGCAATTGCATTAAAATCAGTAACAACATGGTGTCTCCACCAACTAAGGCAAATGCTACTATTAATATTCCCCTCACCTTTAAATGCTTTCTTAAAGGGAAGTTTTTGTTTTAATCCAAAGTAATCATATTCCCATTCTTATTGCTCACATCCATTGAATACTACTGAAACACTCCCCTGGGTTTTAGGACAATACGTTTTAGGACAGGATAATCTCACTCTGTTATGTTCTAGAACAGAAGGAACCACACATATTTCATGCCTTCTGTAGCTTAGAGAAAGTAATTTTATACCTTGTAAACATTCATATTTTGAGGCTTCTAAAAATTCATCCTAAGGGATTATTTAAGGATATGTGCTTAGATTTAGCAGGCCCAACTACTGTTTATAAGTGCAACTGAATTTTAAAAGCTATAATGGCTAAAAATAGGAAGTTGGTTAAGTAAATTATGGCACATCCCTATGATGGAATATGCTATACGGCCATTAGAATTCATGCTCTGGAAGAGTATGGACATTGGAGATTTTTTCATATGTTGCTAAGTAATAAAAGCAAGGCTACAGAGGCAGATATGACTTTTTAAAAGAAGCTGAAGGAATTTATACTGATTAGTAAGTTATTGTCTCTCAGTCCAATATCCTTCAATATGCCCTGTCATGCTGGGGCTATGAATTGCAGATTACATTTCTCCTTTACCAGGGGACATCTGACAGGTTTTACCATGGAGGATATTAAAGCAAGACCGGCAGGCTGAAGCAGGAGGAAAGGACATGTCCCTTCCAGTTTGTCCCATGCTTCTAAATGCTCTTCTCCTTGTGCCTGCATCATAGATGCCAGCGCCAGTCACGAACACTGGACATGCTCCTCAGAGGTCTGGATCCCAGTTCTGCAAGGCACCATACCCAAGCTTCTAGGTTCTTTTAACTCTAATCTCTTTCTTTTATTCCTCTAGCCCTAAGGGTAGGGTAGTTGCTTTTTGCATTTACTATCTCTGTTGTTTCAGTGTTCCCTCCTTGCCTTTTTAGTCCACCAGTACTTGTGTGCTATGGGATGAATTGTGCATTGCCCCATTGATACATGGAAGTCCTAACCCTCAGGAACTAGAATATGACTGTTTAGAGATAAGGCTTTTAAGGAGGTAATTAAGGTAAAATTAGGTCATATGGGTAGGCCCTCATTCAATATGACTGGCCTCATAATCAAGGGGATTAGGACACAAACACACAGACCTAGAGGTGACCATGTGAGCACACAGCAAGAAGACAGCCATCAACAAGCCAAATAGAAAGGCCTCAGAAGAAACCAACCCTGCTGGTATCTTTGATCTTGGACTTCTAGCCTCCAGAACTGTGAGAAAATAAATATCTGTTGTTTAAGCCATCCAGTCTGTAGTATTTTTTAAAGAAGCTCTAGTAAACTATTGCACTGTTTAACCAATCCCTGTATTAAAAGATCTCTATCAAAATAGCTCATATACCAGTGCTCAGAAGGGGTCCTATGAAACTGATCCTCAAAGATGGGATTCCAGGTGATTTGGGATATATCCTTATCACCACTATGAACAGTTACATCAAGTTAATCAAATTATCATGTGGTTGATTGTACCTACTTTACCAAGTGTGTAGGGTGAACAAATGGCAGCTGCATGCACCCACTAAGGCAGTGATGATGGCTGCAAGAAGTGCACTAAAATACTTACAGGAAGCAAAGTATACACTAGGTATCAAAATATCAGCTCAAGTCACAAGAGAACCAGAAAGCCTCTATGACATCCCTTAATTAATGTTCTTTATGGGAGGAGGCTCACATGCCCAAGCTGCAAATATTCCTGGTAACCTCAGAGCCTTGGTATTATAGTACTGGTATCAGAAGATTTGACCACTTGAGCATTTGAGATCATAGAAGAAAAATGGAGACAAACAGTGTCTGTTACTCAGGAGGCAGAATTGTCAACTACATTCAAATATCAAAAAAAAAAAAAGGAATTCAGAGGCAATCAGGACATAATATTCATCTGTAAATGTGGTTTGCATCCTGGGACTCTTAGCTCAAGGTCATCGAGATGCCAGAGGCTTGTTTTTATTTTCCCCTATTATCTCTGAGAAATTGTAATACCAGATAGTAAGTATTTGCACAATATAAATTTATCAATTCATGAGTTTGATAGTGGGAACATTCTAGCACCGAATGACAGACCATCAAGAGTTCTTGTCTGCCTAAATATAGATTTATCTCAATCCTGTCATCTTCTGATCCTTGACCTTGAGAAGCAGTTCTGTAGGGATGGCCTCTGCACTGGCATCTGATTCTTCTGTATGTTCACATGTCCACAAAGCCATGATGAAACAGGGAGGAGAGAAGAGCAACTCTGTGTCTTGGGTCTTGTTGTCTTTCTGTGCCCCATGTCCTCCAAGAGATGATCAGATAAGCATGTGTCTGTATAGGCCCACACAAATATTCACACTTCATTACCCACTACGGTAATGAAGATGTGAGGGAAACATGAATTACAGAAACTCAAGGATCACTTGGAAGCATCATTTTATTTCATATTTCTAACTCAGTAACTGTTTCAGACAGGGCTGCTTTCACTGCCCAACAGATGAGCGTGAACAGTGGGAAGTTGCAGTTGAAAAAATGACCAGGTACATACCTGGTCACAAGTAAATGCACAAATAAGTGCACAAATAAAAGAGTCTAGTTTATGTATCCACTGGATATATTCTGTCACAGGAGTTCACCCACCTCCCCTCATTATCTCTCATCTGGGAAACCTTGTCCAACCTGGAGTGCCTTTAAGACTTTTGCTGTTGGGGTCATGCTGACTGGGGACCAAGCCACTTGAATTTCTCACTACATGTACACGTGTACACTCACACTTACAGTTCCCAACACACCAGGCCGTCTTGTCTCTGTAGCATCATAACACTTATCTCTCTTCCTGGAATACCCTCCCCTGCCACCATCACCTAGGGGCAATTAGCCTTCCTCCTTTAAGACTCAGAATAGATGTAATTTCCTCCAGGAAGCTGGAATTACTTTTCCTCCATTCTTCTTCCAAGGCCAACGTATTCCCTCAGGTGTACCTTATGTACATCTCTGTCATAGCCCATATACACAAATGGACTCATCATCTGTTTGCATGCCTATTACTTTCCAGCACCTGATCAAAAGCTTGAGCACAGGAGATTTTGATATTCATCTTGTAGCTCCTCTCTTAGGAGAGTGCAGGCATACTGTGCCTAATAAATGTTTAAGAACTTTATTCTAGGACACCCTACATTTCCCAAGAGTCTTGGCAGACAGAGGGAGGAAAAAGTGTCCATGCAGCTTCTTTGCAGAGGCAGAAAATGGCCTTATTTTGTGTGCTGTCTCCCCTATAAGGAAAGCAACCCTTCTACCTACCATTTGCCAAAATATAAAGATGATCTATGCCAGAGTCAGGAAGTTGCCAAACCAGAATTACTCAGGGTAACAGTCCCTAAATAATAAAAATTCACTTATTCATTCAGAACAAATTTATTGTGCACCTGCTTTGTGCCAGGCATTGGACCAGTTCTGAAGATATAGATGTGAATAAGTTAGATAAGAGTCCAGCTCTAGGGGTGCCTGGGTGGCTTAGTTGGTTAAGCATCTGACTCCTGATTTTGGCTCAGGTCATGATCTCACAGTCGTGAGATGGAGCCCCACGTTGAGCTCCACACTGAGTGGAGATTCTCTTTCCCTCTCTCTCTCTCTTTCCACCCCCCCTTAAAAAAAACAGCTTAAAAAAAAGAGTCCAGCTCTAGATCACAGTCTAGTTGGGAAGACATATAATAAATAAATAGGCAAACATGTAAACAATATGACTTCAGTTAATGGCAAAGACTATGAAAGGAATAAAGCAGTGATGTAGCAGAGAGTGGGTGGGGTGAATATGCAGCTGTCCTTTCTTCTCAGGATACAGTTCTGCTCCTTTGAAGCCCTCCCCTCCTCTATGACATCCAGCAATTCCCTTTACAGGGTCTCTTAGGCTCATTCACTCGTCCACTCTAATACTCTAAAGCTTGCAGTGAAAGCAGTGTTGTTTTGCCCTGGAAGAAGTAAATTACAAAGCTGACCTGTCATCATACAGAATCCTGTTACCAATCCACCTGCTGGTGGAGGGGAGTCTATCTCCTCAGCTCTGGGCAGCTGGGGCCCCATAAGATCCTGGTGGTAACCAAAGCACCCCATAAACTTCAGCAGCAGGAAGAGGCCCTTTCAGAACAATAGACTTGCTTTTTGATTTACTATCATTTCCCTTTCCTGCATTTCCAACAAAACCCATAGGTCCCACTCACATCTCATTTCACTGTTGTTGGCGGTATTCCCCCGGGGCAGCATCCGACCTGCAGTTACAGTATTTCAATTGTGGTCCAAGGCTTTGTGGCTCCTACAACCCCAGGCCTCTTCCATGAGCCTACTTTGGAGACAGAGATGTGGTGACCAAACAAGGGTACACTCCTTATCCATGAGCATTCTGTATGCTGCAGTCAGGCAAGTTGCAGCCAGGTTGATGGAGGGGCTCAGAGGACTGGTAACAAATCAATCTTAAGAGATGCTTTAAGGGGTCCTGAACTAATAACTTGCCAGCTTTATGCATTGTGGCTCTGTGTGCTGCCTCGGTTGGGTGGAAGGAATGAGGCACTTGTAGGATTATTGAGCTCAGCATTTGCACAGGGGAACAGTGGGAAGTGATTTAGCAGCCACACAGGTGTTTTCTTTAATTATGCACTATCGGGAACACAGGCTGAGCTGAACGACCCCCACTGTTCCCTGTGTATTTTCCCAGTTGTCCAAGGCAGGATGCGCTGAGTAACTGGAGAGGACTGTTATCTGACTGAAGTGCTTCCTGGTGGCCTAGAAACACAGCCTCTTCTCACTTGTACTTCTGAAACCCGGCCTGCCTTGGAGGCAAGTCTAGGTAGGGAGTCTCCATTCCACCCAGCTTAAGCAGAGGTGGTGCAGGATGCCAGGAGAACTCTGTGTCCCTGGGAGAATCTCAACTTCTAGTAACTGGGGGGTGATACAGCTGGGACATCTTGCCTGCTAAACCCAAAGCAGCTTGAAGTGAGATAGGCATCCAAGAAAGTTGCCAAAGAGGAGGTAGGTAAGGAGGAAGAGGATGGATCTTCTGGCCACTGAAGCTCTAAACCTTTTCTACTGGTATCCTTTTACTACCTGCTCCTATCAACTGGAAGAATGGGACTTACCATATTCTTTTTTTAACTCATATGGAAAAACTGAGGTGCAGATGAAACTAAAAATACCCAGGCAGGTCTCCTAATTCTCTGTGGAGTTCTAAGAGACTCCTCTTTCTCCTGGAACTTTAATGTGCATTTGAACCACTGGGACCCTTGACAAAATGCAGATTCTGGTTCAGGAGGCCTAGGGTGTTGCCTGAGACTCTGCATTCTTATAAGAGCCCAGGGGATCTTGTGTGAACCACACTTTGAGTAGCACAAAAACTCCCAAAAGACAGCACTTCCCAGAGCAGGGGCCTCTTTTAATAGTTTGATGAGGATTCTTGGCTCTCTTCATTCACCATCTCACTTTCCTATCAGGGACTTTATTTCACAACCATGCAACCCTGCTGCTTTCACAAGCAACAGTTCTAGAATTAAGGCAGGCTTATCTACAGGGAGGAACATTTGCTGAAACTAGTAATTATGATACCAGGATCTTTATTTCATATGAATCATTCTGGAAGCAAAGTACTAAAGACACCAACAGGTTGTGGAAATCTTAATGCCCACAGCCTGCTTCCTGACTAGGAGATAAGTTATGAGGGCAGACAACAGAGGTTTCTGTAGAGTTTAGTAGCAGTGAAGTTCAGCAGGGGTTTCTCTCTAAATTACCTATGGCGTTAGATATTTTCTATTCCCTAGGCTCTTGGTTCATGATGGAAAGGTGTAAACACTTCCAAACCACACACTGTGATGATGGGATGAAGCTCAAATGTGTGCTAACCTCCGTTTGCTGCTCTGCACAATCCGTTAGCATCTCAACTATCTTTCTAGAAAAAGTTATGTTTGCTATGATATCTGTAAACAACAGGCCTACTGTGCCTTTTGTGTTTTTGTATTATGCTTAGAATTGATCTAAGCACAAACTCATTTGATTCTCAGAAGTACAAGAATGCGTTCTTAACCTTAGTTTATAAATGAATGAGTGGCAGCTTGAAATTTTTAAGTAATATCCCCAAGATCATATAAGTAAAAATATCAAAGCGAGGATGTGAATACAAGGTTTTACAACCATGAATACAGTACCCTCTAAAGTTGCTTTCTTTAAAAGCAAACATTTGAAATGTGCTCTCCCCAAAGGGAAGAAAGAGAAGGGGAAGAAGGTAGCTCTACAACATATTTATGAGTCTACAAGTAGAGAAAAGGACTTCCCACTGGATTTGAGAGAATGGAGAGACAAAGAGTGGTGGTGATACCTCCAACTCTTCCTGTCTATCCTTCCACATTTTCTTGGTTAATGCCATTCAAATTACACTTCTGTGTGTTCACCCTATGTCAAGTGTCGTGGATGATTCAAGAAGAGTAGGAGATAGTTCCTGCCATCAAGATTTTGACTATCTAGTTGGAAAAAAGAGACCAAATGTCAGGAAACGTACAAAGAAATAATCTTCCTCTACGATCTTCATTCAATGGCAAGGAATGTGTGCAACATGGATGTCAACCTTGGCAATATGATGGAATTATCAGAATTCATCAAAGTGCCAAAGTCATGGAGACTCTGATTCCATTGACGAGGGGCAAATATCCTCAAGTGTGATTTTGGACTAACAGCATTAGCAATAACTTTTGGAAATACAAATTTTCAAGTCCTGGACCTATTGACTCAGAAACTCAGAGTGTGGAGCCTAGTGATCTGTGTTTTCACATGCCTTCTAAGTGATTGTGATACAGTTCCAGTTCTCTAAGCTCTGACAGAGGGTACAGCTTGGGCATTGCTGTATTTTGCTTTAAAGTTCTCCAGATGATTCTACCGTGCAGCAGTACAAATCACTGATGTAGAAAACAACAAAGAACACTCTCTTGGACGAGATACATATCACAGACAAGTAACTAAATAAGAGATAAATTCTGGAGGACTTTGAATGTCAGACCAAGACTTACTCCACAGATCAGATATTGTGTATCTGTCTCCCTCACTCCCCAAAAACCCAATATCCCCAGTGGCAACTCTGTCCCATTCTGTGCTCACTACACAATGGATACCCAGTGTATATCAGTCACTAGCAATTACTGATTATTCAGGGTGGGAACAACTGTGAGCTAAGCCTCTGGAAACTAGGTCCCTGAGAAAAAGCACAGGAATATGATAGGGTAGCCAAAGGAAAGAAAACTTGGATCAAGACAAGAAGCACCTGAGTAACAAACACACATCGCTGAGGCTCACCTGAAAGGGAATAACATTGGCAGAAGCATTACCAGCAATCATTTCCTCTCCTGATTCCCACCCTCACTCAACCCCACATTTTGC
This sequence comes from Prionailurus viverrinus, assembly GCF_022837055.1. Lineage (NCBI taxonomy): Eukaryota > Metazoa > Chordata > Mammalia > Carnivora > Felidae > Prionailurus > Prionailurus viverrinus. The sequence goes on along the minus strand of NC_062571.1, from coordinate 37,280,067 downwards.
AGTGGCACCAAAGCACGTAAAAAATTTATTAAACAGCATGAAATCCATTTAACGCTTCTCTGGAAGCACTAATTAGGTTTTGCATTTTGGGGCAGAGCAATACAGAATGGAGGGCAAAATCCTGGACTCATTAACATTCTGTTTCCCTTTTGCATTTCTTCCTAAGGTATTGAACCTCACCCCCATTATCAGTCCCGTGCGATGAAGGAAGTTCTTTTAGGGAGTATGGGGGAAAATATTTCAATTCTGGAGTCAAAAATAAAAAGCATTGGCACCAAGCTATGGGGCTTTACCTCCAGTCCATACAGTCCCCCATTTCCATTAATCAACATCTCCAGGAACATTACAGTTCCTTTGGAAAATCCAAAGTGCCTGGCAAGGCGGTTTTGATTTCCAGCCAGCCCTTATTTGGTGTTGTGTGAGGAGGATCTGTTAAGCTTCATGCAATTAGCAGGCAGAGAGGAGCTCTGAGTGGGGGATATTTTTTAGTTCGCTGAATCCTACCAAATCTGAATCTATTTACCAAAAGGAATAAAAAAATGTGCATCTGGCTGGGCTCTTAGTAGGGGCCTGAGAAAACCTTCACTTTTTACTGACTTCTTCTTGCTATTCTGTCTTGACACTTGGGATTCACAAGCAGAAGAGTGGAAGCTGCAAAGTTTCCATCCGGCTTAGCAGACACAGCAGAGTGGTCTTACTGGTATCTGTGCATTAAGTGCCAGATGTTATTAATACATTTTGAAAGTTTCATAAAGTGCCTACTAACAACTGCATTTTAAAACGAAAGAAAGAAAGAAAATAAATAAACTGTAGCCAAAGAAGCTTCACACTCAGGATTTATGTGTCCCCCACCCCCAGCAGCTGGGTTTCCAACATGAGTGATTCAACAGTGCAGTGATCTGAGAGGTCTTCCAAATTGTGTCTGGTATTACTCCTGTCCAAGAGAAAGAGCACAAAGTTCCCCATATCCCATCTATCCCCAGGTATGACTGCCAGGAAATAAAAATGTCACATTGGTTTTATCCCACATCCACAGCTGTTGTAATGGCTACATAATCGGCACACAGAATTTGAAAAAATTATCAATAAACTTGTGTGTGCATAAACTATCAATAGCTGTTTTTATTCATCTAAACCTTTGTATGTAACTAAAAATAACAGCACTTTCTATGATTGATTAGTATTGAAAATAAAAACAGTATTCAATATCCAATGCAGGTTGGCACAGGTTCAGAGATTTACTGCAATGTCAAGATTTAACATCAAGTTCAACAACCCGCCCTTGTCTTGAAGAGTAGCGTGGCTCCTCTCCATAGTCCCTCAGATTGCAAATGTACACCTAACAATAGGGCCAATTTTTTGTTTTAATTAAACAACCATTTTTTTTTGGAAAGCATGAGGGGTGTGAAAGAAAATAAGCTATGATCCAAGTGAAATGGCCCAGAAAATGATGCATCTCTCCCTGGCTTGTTAGAGAAGTTCCAGGCTGGGAGAAAATTCTCCCATTCCCTTACTACAACATGTTGCTGACAGAGTACATAACATGCCCACATCCTTTCCTGGCATACTGGGTCTATAATGTTTATCTTTATCATTATAGCAAATGCTTACTAAACAATTACAGTCACTTCTTATTATTTAGGGCAGTTATTTTCTATAAAGTTGCTGCTAATACTGAATTAGCAAATACCAAGCGATTGCTCTTAGGGAAAACATAGGGTTGGGTTCCTGAAAGCCTCTGGTCACAATATTCTAACCAACCAAACAGGATATAACCTGATCTTATGTGTGGTGTGTTTAAAGAAAATCTATTTAAAATATATTGTTGGTTCATTAACATGGAATTTGCAGCCCAACACGTTATAGTTCATACCTGAACAAAGCTTCTCTAATACATGTATTTCCTCCAAAAGGCACGGCACAGTTTTCTTGATGTAGGAATACTAGACAGCACTTCAGCACTAAACTTGGAGGCAATTTTAAACCTCAAAATCACCAACCAAAACACAAAAATGTGAAAGCACAGCCTTCCATAGACCATGAAAAGGACATTTGTTTATAGTATGAGAGGTGAAACAGGAAGGCAGAGCATGGCCTTATTTGACCTCAGCTGGGAAATGTGCGTGGTGCAATTCAAATTTTTTGTTGCTCTGTACATGTCTGTGAAAGACCATGGAAGCATGCCACAAGTATTGATTTTGGGATTACAAACAAATTTTCGTGAGTAGGCAAATTTGCAAATATGGAATCAACTGTACTATTGAGCATCAACTGTACCTGGCTTGAACTGAGGCTGACACAGAAAAAAGAAAAAGGATTAAACTTTGAAATGTCAACACTATACCCCTCAATCCTCCCTCCCAGTGGGAGATCGACATCAAGTACTGTCTTAGTCTGTAGCGAAGAGAAGCCCACAACAATCGTACAGACAGGGTCATGATGGTTCTGGGAGACAATGAAATGTGACAGGCCATCCTCAGACATCCAAGGAACTGCAGAAAATGTTCAAGGTCAGTGTTATCGCTAAGAACACTATTTAAAAAACAACTCAACTTCCTATCTTCAACTTAGCTTTTGTGTTTCACCCAAGTTCAATTTTGCAGAATATTTCAGACAACTAAAAAATCAAAAAGAAGGGAAGAAGGGGTGATGAGCTAGAAAAAAGTATATGTGTATGTATATATGTATTTAGAAAAAGTTGATGAGAGGGGCAGAGAGAAAGGGAGAGAGGGAGAACCCCAAGAAGGCTCTGTACTGTCAGCATGGAGATTGATGCAGGGCTTGATATGGGGTTCAAGCTCATGAACTGTCAGATAATGACCCAAGCTGAAATCAAGAGTCAGACACTTAACTGAGTGAGACACCCAGGCGCCCCTAGAAAAAAGTCTTTGAACATTGGGGGGGTGGAAAAAATAGGCTGGATATACAAGATCACTACTTTTTATTTAGAGTTTCAAGATCTCAAATTCTCATCTAAAATGCTGCTTTTTCAGTATGAGTACAACTTTCTCAAAAGGCCTTCCCCTAGGTCTTCACTGTGCACAAAGAAACTGAGCCCTTCTTTCAAGTAGCTACCTTATTAAAATAGGAGGACATCCTCACCTCAAAGCAAGACTCCTCTTAAAAGAATATAGACATTTTACTTAGCCACTGGCCTAAACTAATATATCTTTTCAGGGGACATATGAGTACCTGGCTCTAGTACTACATCATGTGTCCTCCTTGATTGCTTTCATAGCATCAGGGGAAAATCCAGCTCAGGGCCTGACCTCTTCTTCCTCTAAGAAGCTGGCATATACTAAGCATGCTCATTGGCCTCTTTGATAAAACTTCAAAGTGAGGCAGTGTGCTGGGACATGTTCTGTTGCAGAATACATTTAGTAGGTTAAGTAAAAATAGTGGGAAAACAGCCTCAACACATCCCACTATAGAAGCTAGATCCATGCCCAAACCATAAGACTGGGATTGAATCCGGCTATTGTTCCCTATGTAAGATGGCCTCAGGAGCAACGTGGGGACTGGATGGCTATTTCTGGGTAGTGATGCTGTGCAAGGATGTAGTCTCTGAGGATACTCATGCCTTTCTTGACCCCTTCAACATGAAGGGGAGAGAGGAGGAATGTTAGCATGATTGGCCAGATCAGAAACCTTTTTCTTCAGTATGGTGCATGTAGCTGGAGTCACTGGACTATACATGTTAATGTGGTCCTTCTAGATTTCTTTCTGCCATACTCTTCTGCACAGCCACGGTAACAAGGTACATCACTTGGAACACTTCCTTCCACTTTTCAAGGGCTTTCTCCTCCCCTCCATATCCGCATAAGATGGTCCCCAAAGATATGCCTGCCTCATCTCCCATGCAGTCATGCCAGACAGAGGACTACACACTTACATTCTTGTGCTTTCATCTGATGCAGTGTGGTGTGTGAGTCCTTTTCTCACAGCAGAGAGGTAAGATTTACAACTTGATTTTGAATCTGGAGCGGACTAGAGGGTTTAGACCTTTTGGTCCCCTTTTGTTCCACCAAAGACCCTTACATCGGCCTACAATGACTAACAGAAAGGAGTCTTCTGCAGAATCCATACTACCCCACATTAGTGTTTTTATTGGGGCATGATGCTAAAGTTCCTGGCTAGTATTGAAGTCTTATCCCATCTTGTTTCAGTTTTTCTGCATAAATCTATCTTGGGACTTTGTAGGAAGAGGTGGCTAGCAGACTGTGGGATTCACCTATTAGGGTCCTAGGGTTAAACAGCATTTTAAGATGATTTTAAGACCAGAATTTCATATCAATATGATATTGCCAATATGTCTTCTGTTTTCCATTTATAATCAAGGAATTTTCATACTGGATGAGAATCTAGGCTAAGGTCCTTTGACACTATCTCTTACCCCAGTTCTATAATGTTCACCAATTCTGGATGGCCAGAGATGTGTCAAAGGGCAGCAAGTAGTTTTAGATTCTAGGACACCAGTTTTTGTATGAAAAAAATCACTCTTTCTGCAGACTTCATCTAAAAATGATTTTGATGGGAGGCTGGGCAATGTGACCTTTAAGGCCCTTTCCAACTCTGGCATTGCAGGATGAGGAAGTCATGGTCCAAGCTAAAACTGTGCACTCCTCGTGGCTGCTCTCCCAAGCCACAAGGAAAAAAGAGGGCAGAAACACAACTTGGCCTCAGATATACCAGATCCCCGCCCTGGATTCTCTATGAAGGAGAAACATATGTGAAAACTCCACCCAAACTGTCCCTCTCTCAACATCTCGAACCCTCTTCCTGTGGCTGTGAAACATCAGAATTTGTTCTTCTCAGCGTCTGAGATCTCTGCAAAGCCAGGAGATTACAAATAGTCCTGGCAGTTTCCACAAAAGTCTTCTCCGTCTTTGGGCATAACAAGGAAATCCACACATCTGGCCCAGGGAAAGGAAATGGAAAATACAAATGAAAGAGAAGCCAAAGTCATGGGAGATGAGAACAGCTTGCCTCTAGCTGAGTGAATACAGACCAAAATCACCCAAAAGTCTTACTGTGTCATTTTTTTTTCCTTTATGCTTAAAGGAACACACAGGTTTTTTTTTTCCCTAATGATTATTCACTATTTCTAGTTTTCAGTTTATTTGCTGATTTAGGATGGCCAGGTTGGGACAAAAAGTAATGCACCCTCAGAGTGACCAAAACCTACCCTTTGTGGGGGTCTGTGTTAAAAAACAGGAAAATACACAATAAAGACATTGCTTCTTTAACAATGAAAGCAAAATAAGGAATGCCTCTTCTCTAGAACAATCTTGTCATTCAGTAGGCTAATGGAGATCAGATTCCTTAATGAAATAACCCAACCATCAATCTTTTGTATATCTTTCTCCAACATCTTACACCTGATTTATCCTAAGAATTGATATGTACAACAAACCAAATAATTCAAAATGGATGCTTTTATGGATCTAGCTTTATAGTAAATGTCATTGACAGCCTGTGAATGGAGTTTCAAAATAAAGGATCAATGAAGCAGTTTTTGGACAGCCAAGAATACTAGAATATAAATAGGAAGATGTGATTTTCAGTTCAGATTGTTACTAATTGCCTGTGTGACTTTAAGAAGTCCCTGAACCTTTGTGAACCTCCATTACATATCTTATTTTTAAAATGAGTTTTGAGGAAAAAGTATTATGTATTATGCAAAGGTGTGTGTACTACTTTCTTCTCATACAATATTGTATTTTTATCTTTGACTCACTTATGCTTAATGCATTGAATGTCAGTTGTGAACACTAGGACCCTCAATCAGCCAGTTGGGTTCTAATTTACTAAAGAAATTTCTGGAATCTGCACCCAGCTGCTGAGCTATGGTCAGAACCCATGCTATCTTCTATTTAAGACATAAATTTTTTAGTTTTTACAGGAAAAAAAATTACAAATGCATAAATTTATGTTTTAAACCTAGTATAAAACATGCTGTTGTGGTTACCAGTTTATCCATCCTGTATGATTTATTCATAAACAATGTAAGACTAGATAATCCATAACATGGCAAACAAATGTGCCCTGGTTTTGTTCAAATCATTCCTCTAAGCAGATGCTTATCATAGCTACCTCAAAGTAAAACAGATGTTCCACTGTTGAAAATCTTGGGAATATACGTTAGGGAAAGATTGTGTATGTTGTGAAAACCACAACAGGGGTGGAGGGTGTGGGGCTCTCCTCTCATATATACTTTAGCTCTGAGACTTCACTAAACAAAACATATACAAGAAACTCTTTAGTTGACAACTAAAGAGACAAATCTTAACTATTCTATGTCAGCATTACCAAATCTGGCATGGCAGAGTCCCAACAAATCTGTGTATAAGAAAAGGCAGCTGATTTAGCCTGATTGAAAGATTCAATGTGTCTAACTGACTGATCAGTCCTACAAAGACATTACAGGTCTCTGACCAGTGGGGAAGCCTGGTCACTGATGATGGCTATCCCTTTTAACTATATTTTTAGAAACATTCCTCCCCTACCGCAGAGAACTTTAAGTGGGCATAATGTAAGATTACATGTTATTAATATTAATATCATTAATTACTATCTTATTCAAGGACCACCATAAAGGAACAGGATATTTAAATATTTTGTATAAAGTCCAAAACAAACCCTGCTCACACAAAGCACACTGTCTAGAGAAGTTACATGGCATAATAAAAATACCAGGATTCCAGGGGCGCCTGGGTGGCTCAGTCAGTTGAGCATCTGACTTCAGCTCAGGTCATGATCTCGAAGTTCATGAGTTTGAGCCCTGCGTCGGGCTCTGTGCTGACAGCTCAGAGCCTGGAGCCTGCTTCTGATTCTGTGTCTCCCTCTCTCTCTTCCCCTCCCCCACTCATGCTCTGTCTCTATCTCTCAAAAATGAATAAATGTGAAAAAAAAATTTTTTTAAATAATAAAAAAATACCAGGATTCCCATACTAGGAACTGGGAATCCTAACATAGAACCCCATGATAGTGCCTAAAACTTAGTGGCTATTTGATAAATATGTGTTTATTCAGCTAATGAAAGAAAATATAGATAAATGGATGAATGAATGAATTGTTAAGTGAGTGAAACAAAACATGAAACCTTTGTTGCTAACTCATCAAATTATGTTTCTTACCTGTTTAAACCTCCCTCTCCTTGGGCCTTCTTATAAAATTTTAATTAAATCCAAACTCCTTACCCTCATTTAAAAAGGTGTTTTATTTTTTGGACCCTGCATCTCCCCCCATTGTTGTCTCACACTACTTTCCTGCTAGCATACTATGCTCCAACTGTACTTTCTTTTAGATATTCTACCAAATACCTCTGCATGCACTCTCTGCCTGCTCTCTGTTCTTATATTTACCTGCCTGACATCTTTTGTTATTCAGTGCTCTGACATTTCACATCATCTGCCTATTAAAGGAGTTGGAGCAGACAAGTTCTAACTGTATAATATTTCAGTGACTTTCAAACATTTTAGGGGCAGCAGAAACAGGTAGGTGATTATTTCTTTTGTTTAAAAAAGAGTTAGGTGGTCTGGGGCCCATGTGGCCTCCTCACAACCCCTCTACAATCAGATGACCTTGAGGTCCTGACCCAGAACCTCAGTGCTTCTTACCATTTACTATATTCTGTATCTAAACTGAATGCTACTCCACACTTATGTATATTTGAAGGAGTGGAATAAGAATGTAGGATATAGGCAAACCAGCTGGTTTAAGTCATTTCAAAAGACACCACCCATTCTATCACCACTTTGATGACCCAGCTGAAAAGTGACCTCTGAGTTGTACAGGGCTAGAATCTTAATCTTTATTTCCAGTTTCTTCAGTTTCCCTCTCTATATCCATCCATATTATACCTCCTTAATCAAATAATAAAGAAAATAGAGGTATATTTTGAAGATAGATTATCCCTCTGCATAAAAACTCTACAATGGGTAAGGACAGAGTACTGGGAGGAGAATCTATGGATGAACATAATCTGTATGTGGCACTCTTCAAAGAAAAACAGACAAGTCTGAGTCTCTGGCTTATTCAAAATATTCAATTGTCACTGAAAGTATACAAAACTCAATTCAGAAGATTCACACTGATGAATGCTTCCTCCTCCACGTCCCAAATTAAGTGGCATGACTTCAAACTTCAGGATTAGACTCCTATCAAATTCGGTGGGACAGAAGCAAAGAATAATCCACAAAGCCTGCCTGTAGGCACTAGGCTAGAAGTAGTCCTATTCAAAGACAAGTGTATAGGGATACATATTTACATCTGCCACCATGGAGTCTATAAAAAGACAAAAATAATACTTCAGAAAGGAAACCTTCCCTACTGATCTGGATAAAGATGATACACTTGAAAATTAATTCCTATGTGAGACAGAAAAAAAGATTTAGAACACATCTATTTGCCATCTTCAAAAATACATAAAAAACACTCACTCTGTTAAAAGGGATCAGAGTGCCAAAAGAGAGCTTGTTTGCCAATGGACACAGAGATGATAAGGAAGCTGGCTGGATTAAGAAAATAGCTAAGGAAACCCAAAACACAATGGTAAAATGAAAATCCATATTGGAGGGAGTAAAAAGGAAGCAACACTGTAAAAAATTAAATGAACAATGTAGGGAAAATTTTTGAAAATATCTCCCAATATTTAAAGGAGAAAAAGAAATAAAGAGAAGATGAAAGACATGGAAGACAATTTAGATCTAAGTAAAGAGAGGTGTTACTGAGGTGGAAATCCAAACAGCAGAGAATTTATCATCAAAGATCTAGTATAAATACTTATAAGTAAAAGGGCTTAGGAAGAATCAAATAAATTTTTAAATGACCAGAAACATCAAAGAAGTTTCATTTTATTTTAAATTTCAATGGTAAATTAAAAATCATACAAAAATTAAAAGAGGAATAAAAGTTTACCTCTAAAGTAGTAAAAATAAGGTAGCCTTACCCTTCTTTGCAAAATCAAATGTCAGAAGACAATGAAACAATTTGTACAAAGTAGTGATTGGAAAAGTTTGCAACCTGAGAGATTTATATCCAAGTTGTTCATGTGAAAAGTTGGCAGAAAGACATTTTGCTAAGCTTAAAATCATGAAAGATAAATCATTCATGTTCCCTTCCTGAGAAAGCATTAAAAAAATGAATACCTGTCAACTGATAAAGAGAAATCAAGAACTCAAGACTCTAACACTTAAAATATAAAAGAAATGGCAAAGAACTTTGAAACCAATTAATTTTTAGGATCAAATATGATGAATTGTCACATGGGCACACAATTAAATTCAAAGTCTGAAAGGATGTTGTATATGTAAAACAGATCAGAACTTCATGATAAAATGTTAATATCATAATGCCACATAAAAGGAGTAACTGGTAAATACAGAAAAGGAGAAAGTCAGGTTGAGCCCAGATAACTTAAATTCCTCATTAGGAACTTGTTCTTGAGTTGGATAGACAAACACAATATGCTTTTGATAAACAAAGGAATCACCACTAGTAAAATCAATGAAAGGATTTCAATCTTACAAATGTCTACATAAGATAAAAACAAAGTCAAGAATAAAAAGGAAAAAAGCAAGAATGCTTTAGAAAAGGTGATAAAATTAAGCCCAAATATATGTTATAGCAATGGATTTAAGTGCCATACATTTTTGTAATAATTTGTGTTAGAAAATTAAATATATACAGATCACTGAAAATATTTCAATGAAATTTTTAAATGGTTTAAAAATGGAAATAATAGTATATGAAAAAATCTTTCAGAAGGCAGTAACAGCAACAACATTCAAAGCAGAAAGCAATAGCCTGGGTAAAGAAGAGAATAATTTTGTGCCGAAGAAAGAAACCCAATGCAACGAAGATATAATGGACACGTAACTTATGTGGTAGATGATATAATCATCAAACACCGAAATATATACTCCAAAAATTACCAGAAATAACAAGCTGAGAAACATCATACAATTGTCTTCCTATGACAGATCAAACAAATATTAAAATGAATGACACTTTCAACTAACATAAATGTGAGTAAACACATAAACTTACATACACACACATACCCTTATACCATTCAAAAATAAAACATAGGTTCTTTTCTAACATCCAAGGGGCATATTAAAATTTGACCGTTTGCTCAATATGTTTGATAAGGTTTTAAAGAAAAAAATATATTCTCAAACATCAATACTATACAACTAGAATTACAATAAAAAATTTTAGCAAAATTGAAATAAAATAGAAAATTTCCTAAAATAATTGGATCAAGGAGTAAGTAAAATTACAATTGCAACCTACTTTGGAAATAATGAAAATAAGTGTATTCATGTCAAGCTTATAGATATAGCCATAATAAAACATGTAAGGCTATGAATAAACAGGAGATAACTAAGATGAATTAATTAAACAATCAATCTAAGGAGCCAAAAGGAAAAGAATATATACAACAAGAGGCTGAAGGAGGAAAAACAACAAATAAGTAGAAATTATGAAAAGCAGAAAATATTAAAAGTGGTTCTCCTGGGAAACCAAAAAGGGAGGGGGCGGGGAGAGAGAGAGGGAGAAAGAGAAACCTAGAGTCTTATTTAAAATAAATTAAAAAATTTAAAGTAGAAATTAAAATAGAAATGTCTAAACAGATATAGGAATTTTTGAAAGCACAAACATATAAGCAGAATTTTCCATCTCTCAAACTGATAAAGTTGGAGAAATAATGGCTAGAGAATGGTTACGCTCCCATTGGAATGTAAACTGGAAATGCCATATTTAGATAAAAATGCTTCACTATGTATCAAGTACCTTAAAAACATTCATACTCTTTTACTCAGTAATTACATGTTAATTTATGCTATGAGAGATATTAACATTTTTGATGATTTATGTTTTTATAGTACCTCCATATGTCGGGACATTAAGGAGCTGTTAAAAAAATACTTTTGAAGATTATTTAATAACATGGCAAATACACCCTATAATGTCTGGAATAAGAGAGAATGATATAAAACTGAATATATAGTACGAATCCCATTTAGTGAAAAGCAAAAACATAAATAGACAACACACTGAAATGATAACTATAATTATTTCTGCGTGGTCGTATTACTTGTTACTTAAATATTTTCTAGACACTTTTCTATAATTTCCAAAACTATGATAATAAGCATGAATTATCCTAAAAATCAAAATAAATTTTTTAAATTAAATGTAAAAGATGTCTTGCCAATATGGCACTGTGGATTTACATATTCAAAGCCTCTTCCTTGAAATATCACAGAAAAGTGATTTTAGTTGACTTTTCAAAAATTGAAAGTTGTATCTATACCAAATACAAGGTAATATCTCCATACACCAGAAACGTACTGAAACAGATAGCAAGCAGCAAATGCTGGACCTATGTTATTGTTGAATTCTAGGTACAAAATAGACAAAGATAATAAGAAGTTTATTAAGGACCAAACTCTGAATGGAATGAGGATCACAAGCGAGACTCACAGCATAAAACTGGGATCTGCTAGGGTCTCCCAACCTATACGGGAAAAGTACTAAGAAATATGGGGCTGTGGATTGCATCAAACCAAGTATATGAGACAGGATGGAGCAAAGCAAGTCACAAATCAGATAGTCAATGAGCTGGTAAGTACTAGATTTACATTGTCCCCAACACCATGACTTATTAGGGGGCTGGGATTCTCAGAGAGCCACGTGGCAGCTACTGCAAATTAGCAAAGTATAATAGATGTTTAAAGATTTTTTTAAAGATAACTTCTACTCTAGATCAGACAGAAAACTAAAAGTCAAAACCAGTAGGGAAAAACAGGACCAAGAAGATATTCCAACAAAATCAATGAGAGGATGATTTAACTCCTCAAAAAACTGCACATAATATCCTCTAGGTCCATCCACGTTTTCACAAATGATAAGATTTCATTCATTTTTATGGCTGAGCAATATTTCATTACACACACACACACACACACACACGCCACATTTTCTTCATCCATTCATCTACTGATGGACACAGGTTGCTTCAACACCTTGACTATTGCAAATAATGCTGCAAGTATTGAGTAATGTATAAGATTGTCAAATCATTATGGTGTATACCTGAAACTCATAACACTGCATGTAAGTTATACTTCATAATTTAAAAATGCACACAGTAGTCTCTGAATAAGCTTCAAATAAAGATATAAAGAGAAAATACATCTTAAAATAAAAAGTATTAAAGTAAGGAAGATGTAAGTTGAGAAAATAAGTCATAAAATAAACACTTACAAATTATAGGACAGAGGGGTGCCCAGGTGGCTCAGTTGGTTAATCATCCAACTTTGGCTCAGGTCATGATCTCACAGCTCATGGGTTCAAGCCCCGTGTCTGGCTCTGTGCTGACAGCTCAGAGCCTGGAGGCTGCTTCGGATTCTGTGTCTCCCTCTCTCTGCCCCTATCCTATTCATTTTCTTTATCTCTCTCTCTCTCTCTCTCTCTCTCTCTCTCTCTCTCAAAAATAAGTAAGCATTAAAAAATAAATAAAAATTTAAAAAGAAATTAGAGGATAGAAACAATGTAACTGAAATTTCAAAACTCTACAGATGGAATAAACCTAGGAGTTTCTACAGTTCAAGGGAAAATTGGTAAATTGGAAGATAGTACTGAGGATTCCTTCTAAGCACAGCACAAAGACATAATGAGGTAAAACAAAACAAAACAAAACAAAAAACAGGAAAGAGAAACTAAAAAGTATGGAGTCTTCAACCTATACCTCATAAGATTTCTAGAATTTGAGAGGGAATATTGAAAAACAATGGAAAGAGATAATAATGGAGAACTTTTCCAAAAGTGAAGAAAGGCCTAAGCTCTCAGACTTACAGCACATACCAACTGCTAAGCATAATATAGAGAAATAGGTACCTGGACATATTACAATAAAATGGCAAAATAAGTCTGGCCAATTGGCTGTGTGTCACTTCCCAGGCAAGCATAAAAAATGGGTATGTTTTCTGTGGACTCTATTCCTGGAGGTCCAAGCTGCCTTTCCTTGACATGAAAATAGCCCAGGTCTGTGGGTAAGCATATGGATGGCAGATGCCTAGAGAGTCACAGAAGACACAGACAACTTTGCAGAAGACTTCTATTGTGTCAACCTGCTCAGATTTTGGAATTGCCAAGTTACAAGCTTAACCTAATAGAACAGCCTTGTGGGAAACACATAGATGTGGTTACAAAACATTAGGAAGAACTTAAATGTAGAAGAGTAAGCAGCACTATTAGCAATCTTGACATAAAAAAATTTTCTAAAGAATTCCCATCCCAAGTAATAGAGATTTTCACCCAAATATTTAGTTGATATTTACTGAGTCTCTCTATTTACTGAGGCTTACTATTACAGGTCCTGAGGTATGGTAGTAAATAAAAGAGTCAAAATCTCTGCTTTTATGAAGTTTCCATTCCAGTAAGGAAAGAAAAAGTCGGATAAAAAGGAAAAAATGATGGCAGAATGAGGATATTTTGGGGTGCTATCTGAGATAGGGTAGTCAGGAAAGACATTTCTGATAAGACCTTTGAATAGAGACTTGAATTAAGTAGGGCAGCAATACATGTAAATGTCAGGCAGTGAGAATATGGCAGATGTGCAAAGGCCCTGAGGCAGCATCAAGTGTCCCAAACAAAGGGAGGAAAAGACTACCTGAAAATAGGATCAGAGAGGTAACAGGGAACTAGATCATGGGGTACCTTGAAGGCCATGACAGAGACTGTAGATTTTACTCTGAAAGAAATGGGAAGACTTTGGCAGCTTTTGAGCAGAGGAATAACATGATTTCATTCACATATTTAAAGGACCATTGTCATTGCTGTTGAACAATGACAGAAGTGTTTACCTGCACGGAAGCAGTGCTGTCCGCAGTAGGCAGACAGTAGTTGTGGTGTGGCTATGGAAGTGGTTCTAACAGCCAGATGTAAGCTATAATTTGAAGGCAAAGCCAACTGGATACATAGATAAATTGTACACTGGTGTGAGAAAAAGTAAGGAGTTAAAGATGATTCTGAGGTTTTTGACCCAAGGGATAAAAAAAAAGAAGAGTGTCATCATTTCACAAGGTGAGAAACACTATGAAAGAAGCAAGTCTGGGAGCTGAAGAAAACAAAAAAATGCACATTTGTTTTTAGCATACATCATACAGTGACAAAAATGTGCCAGGTGCTAGCGTTCAACTGAACCCTCCAAAATGTTCAAAGAATATTTGTGAGTACATGCCAATATACTAGAAATCAATAATAAAAAGACAGGAAACACATGACAATTTAGAGCCCCACCCCCCCAAAAAAAAGCAAATGCCTAAATGATTACTGGACAGAGAGGAAATTGCAATGTGAATTACAAAATACCTAGACTTACAAATGTCAAAGATTTGCTGCAAAACTTTTGGGATGCAGCTAGAGCAGTACTTAGGGAGAGACAGGTAGATAAAAATGAATTTATTTTAAATTTAAAAGACCAAAAATAAGTAAGCTAACTGCATGCAGGAAAATAACTGAGTAAACCCACAGAAAGTAAAAGGAAAGCAGCAAGACCCAAACTGAATGAACTAGAAAAGTAGAAAAATATGGGTGCTTGGGTGGCTCAGTTGGTTAAGCGTCTAACTCTTGAGTTTGGCTCAGGTCATGATCTCACGGTCCTGGGATTGAGCCCTGCATTGGGCTCTATGCTGAGCATGGAGTCTGCTTAGGATTCTCTGACTCTCTCTCTCTCTCTCTCTCTCTCTCTCTCTCTCTCTCTCTCCCTCCCTCCCCTGCTCACTGTCTCTTTCTCTCTCTTAAAATAAACATTAAAAAAAAGAAAAAGAAAAAAGTAAATCAACAAAAGGCAATCCTTTAAAAGAGTAATGAAATATATAAACACATATTTCATGTGAAATGAAACACATGAAATATGTTTATATATTTCATTACTCTTTTAAAGGATTGCCTTTTGTTGATTTATATGAATCATTAAGAAATCAAGAACACAGAAATAATTAAGAAGGAAAATAACAGGAGGTATGTATATTGGCAAAAAAAAAAAAAGTCTGGAAACACCAAGCGTTGGAAAAGACAGAAGAAAAACAAGAACTCTCAAAACATTCTGGGATGGAAATGACTGTAGCCACTTTGGAAAGCAATTTGGAAAAATATAATAAGATAGTTGTAAAAATACTAATTTTAGGTATATAACCTTAAAAAACAAAAGCCAAGACAATCAAATGTAAGACCTCACACATTTCTGCCATAGGATGTATGTATGTATGTATGTATGTGTATACACACACACACACACACACATAATATATGCATGTATGTGCATGTACACACACGCCTTACATCTTTGTCACAAGAGCAAAACTTTGGAAATGAGTGTACAAGAATGCATCAATAAATGTTGAATACTGCACAACAGTTAAAATGAACAAACTGTATACACATCAAAATGTACAGTTCTCAAAAACACAGTGTTGATCAAATAAAAATAGCTTGTGAAGAGATACAGAAATAATCTTTAATACTAAAACAATGCTCAATATTGTCTGTGGATATATATATGTATATACATATATATATGTATATATATCATATGTATATACATATATATACATATGCATATATGTATATACATGTGTATATATGATGTATATGTACATATGCACATATATACGTGTATATGCACACACATATATACATACATATACATACACACATGCACACATATACAGTATAATGGACTGGGTACACACTAAAGTATCAGTGTTTGCTTTTGAGGAGAATCATGGGGGGGATGGAACCAGGGAGAAGAATGTGAGAGACTTCATTTTTTTCTACATATTTTATTTCTCAATAATAAATATTATCTGAAGTGAGTATGATAAAATGTTAACACTTTTTCATATTCATGGTGGGAACATGAGTAATATTCATTTTATTTTTGTCTGTACTTTATTTTTTAAGATGTTTAATGTGAAAGCAAGCAGAACCTTTCATTGCTTCCCTCCGCTCCAAGTTGTCACTAGTCTGTCCTTGGGAATGTAAGCAAGTCTTCAATTTGGTCCTTGACAGGACTGGAATAAGATATTATCCAAGGAGGGACCCTGACTCAAATTCTCCCTCTGTGGAGTCTCACTAGTCTGTTTTGTTGAACTTATTTCCTGGAGGACAAATCCCATCTATATTTTCAAGGCTTTCCCAACGGGCAGTTGGAACGATGTAAGCTACACCATGGCTGTGATTAACTTTGGCAAATGAAGGATTTACTGCTGTACATGTGTCCTGAGTTTGGAAACAGACAAATAAACATCCGTCATGACCTGCATCTGTGTGGTCAGAAGCACACAGACCTCTGGGGGGTGTCATAGCCATGAAGAATGTGAGTGCTTCAGAATCAGAACCTGCTCTTGCCAAGATCCTGAAGCAGGAGGGACCATGCTGGGTAGGTACCAGCAGAGACCTTTTCTAAAGGCAGGTGATACAGCTGGAAATACTATCACTGCTTTTCAGGAGAAAAGAGAAAAATTGATCACAGCAAACGTTGTGGTACTCAGCGCATATTGTGTTCTTGATTGCTCATGAAATCCAGAGGTAACTTACCCTAGTTCACCTACCAAATCATGGAGAAAGGCACTTCTGGACTAGGGAGTGGGTTTAGATTACCGCATCCCCACCTAGGTTCCTTGAGAAGAGGCCTTGTGCCTTATTCCACAAAGCACTTTCCATAGGGTTTTGCACTGTGCTTTGGCCTTAGTAGGTACACCATTCACACACAGGATGAGGAGATATACATACATATATATATATACACACACACATATATATATACACACACACACATATATATATACACACATATAGCATATTAATATACATTAATATATATTTTTTTTTTAATTTTTTTTTTTCAACGTTTATTTATTTTTGGGACAGAGAGAGACAGAGCATGAACGGGGGAGGGTCAGAGAGAGAGGGAGACACAGAATCGGAAACAGGCTCCAGGCTCCGAGCCATCTGCCCAGAGCCCGACGCGGGGCTCGAACTCACGGACCGTGAGATCGCGACCTGGCCGATGTCGGACACTTAACCGACTGCGCCACCCAGGCGCCCCTTAATATATATTTTTATATGTATACACATACCTAAGCAGACATACTCATCATTTTTTTCCTTTCTCTTTCTTCCTGATCTCAGCTTTTTATAGAGTTTGACCTTTGGTTAATATTATTGCACCATCTTGGATTCCGAAGATTGAGTCTCTAATAGGCCCTTCCGTTCTCCTTCAACATGTGATGAGGTGAGGTCTGAGATGACAGCAATGTAAATCCACGGGTGGCTAGATGAGTAAACACACCCAAGCTTCAGTATACATATTCTTGTGTTAAAGAATGGACCAAACAGAATAGAAAGTGCCAGATGGAATAGAAACATGCTGAGCTATAGGTCTTTGAATAAGCCACTCAGAAAACTAATTTTTGCCACTCAAAACAAACAAAAGCAAACAACAACAACAACAACAACACATGGAGTTTGCATTCAGTCTCAAATTCTCTTGTTCCTTGAGAACTGTTACCACTCCACATCCATCCTGAACTCAGACTAGGGCCCAAGTCCAGCTCTCATTTCTCACTTTTTTCCCCCTAAGTTTATTTATTTATTTTGAGAGAGAGCATAAGAGTGGGGGAGGGGAAGAGAGAGATAATCCCAAGCAGGCTCTGCACTGTCATCACAGAGCTCACTGTGGTGCTCGAACTCACCAACCGCAAGATCATGACCTGAGCTGAAATCAAGAGTTGGATGCTTAACTGACTGAGCCACCTAGGCGCCCCTCATTTCTCACTTTTACCAGCTCTTGCAATTCCTGTCAAATAGTATCTCCTCTTTCAGCTTTGTTCTGAGCAAGCACTTTGTACTCATTTGCTGGGATGAGCTGAGGAGAAAGAAGGCTTGAAATAGAGAGATGAAAGTAATTGTCTTCTGAGACAGCAGGACTTTAGATTAGGTTCAGATTTGATGGAGGTGATCTCTACCACAGAAAAGCTCACCCCCCAACTCCCTGTTCCATAATGCCAGCGTTTCGCCACAGAGGGAAGGCAAAGGCAAACTGTTCAGAGAGTAGGTGAACAAAGCTTTGCTTTCATGGAACAGGGAACCAGAGACCTGAGAAGTCACTATCAATTCTGCACTCCTGTTAGATAAAGCTCAGCCTTCTATCTGGGCTTTATTCCCTCCCAGCAGAAGACGTCCAATGTCCATCAGCCCACCCCCAATGGATCCCTCCCTCTCCTGAGATTAAAGTCATCCAACAAGGCCAATCACAGACAGAGGACTCTCAACCAAGCAAGAGGA
Source organism: Prionailurus viverrinus (assembly GCF_022837055.1). NCBI lineage: Eukaryota > Metazoa > Chordata > Mammalia > Carnivora > Felidae > Prionailurus > Prionailurus viverrinus. The sequence goes on along the minus strand of NC_062571.1, from coordinate 37,261,704 downwards.
TTTATGCTGCTTTCCTCAAAGTCGGGCTTAACTGAAGCCTGTTATTTTCCTGTGCTTTCCAGATAATTAGCAACCACAATGTAATCAAAAAGATGTTTAATGAGATAAAAACCAAGAGAAAAAAATAATATAAACTGAAAAAGAATAAGTTTAAATTGGCTGATTTTAATTTCCAAGCTCTCACAGCAAAAAATCACTTCTCTATTCCAAAAGATTTCAAATATTCTGGCATCCGATGAAGACAGCCTGTAAAATGCCAAAATATCACCTTACGACCCATGGCAAGTTAAAATCTAGATAGCTGATAGTGAGACGTATATGAAAAATTCCATCTGCCATGTCTAGAAGAAGCAAAAGCTGTGGTTGAAACCTAAGTGTGGATAAAACGCTTTAAACTCTGTGCTACACTGTACTGACAGTTAGCAAAGTGATATTGAAAAGGTTTCTTCTGTTAAGTTCCCTTAGTTTTTCTCAATATAATACTAGCTATTACAAATATCATGGCCCCGTGTGTTTGCTGCCTCAGAATCCCAAAAAGCTAACTAGTACAATGCAGTCAGCAAAGTACTGAAATAAAACTACACATTCCAGACAGGAGCCAAGCTCTCACTCAGAGTACTGAGCCATCAGCCACAGATGTGATCCAGGGGTTGGGGGTGGGCAATGGACCATCAGTGGAAGGCTACACACTATCCAGCTTAGCTGTAAGCATTTTGAAAAGGGAATCTGTAAGAGAATGCAAAAGAGAAAAACCCTTAAACCAAACAACTATATGCCTGACAGGTTTAGTTATTACATTAGAAATGTACATAACTGCCTTAGCTGAACTCAGTTCAGGTCCAAGGAACCTTGTACCATTTTCATGATTCTGGGAAGTAGAAGGTAGCATGGTGATGGTCAAAGGAACATTGAATTAGGGATGAAGGCAGATATCCTATTCCTGGTTCTACAGCTAATAAATCCTTGGCCATGCTTTTTGCCTCAGTTTCCTTATGTTATATCAAGATGTTAGATTAGTTCACTGTCATGGGGCCTGCAAATCCTAAAACTGAACAATTCTATGAGACCTAAGTGGGATAAAATCCTCACTGGTTCTCCTTCATATACAGAAAGGGAAATCACAAGAAAGATGATTGCATCTTCCTTCTATAAGTGAAATCCTCTGCGTTAGAAGACAACACACAAAAAGAACTTCTTCATTACATAAGGCTTGCCTCAGAAGCTCAGCAAAGACGATTTAGAAATGTTTCCAAGAATCCCTAAAAAGAGAAGTCAATGGATGGTAAAGATAAAAGAGACCTCAGATATGATTTCGTTTACCTTCTCATTTTAAGGTTTAGGTCCTCAGCCTCCGAGAGGGAAAGTGAGGTTGTGAGAAAAGATGTAAAATGCCTGATAGAGGTTGGTCATGGGACGCCAGGTTCAGGCAACTTTTCTTTGGTTACTGCATTCTACTACAGGTCTTTACTTTGACAGAAAATAACACTTTTCTTGCAGAAGACCAAGGTAGAGTTCTAACAATCACAAGCTAACTCTGGATGCCAAACTAGAAATACATTGAGGATACTAGTCTTATACTTCTCTTCAGGAATTACACGGACGTGAGGGTCTTCATCATACCAGGTGTATTAAAAAGAAATACTTGTCTAAATCTGTGCTTTTCTTTTTTTTTTTTTTTTTAATTTTTTTTTTTCAACGTTTATTTATTTTTGGGACAGAGAGAGACAGAGCACGAACGGGGGAGGGGCAGAGAGAGAGGGAGACACAGGATCGGAAACAGGCTCCAGGCTCCAAGCCATCAGCCCAGAGCCCGACGCGGGGCTCGAACTCACGGACCGCGAGATCGTGACCTGGCTGAAGTCGGACGCTTAACCGACTGCGCCACCCAGGTGCCCCTAAATCTGTGCTTTTCACAAACACTTGGTCTAATGAAATTTGGAAGCAGCACCCCAAAATTTTTCTGGATGTTCACAGAAGAGATAGATGAACTGGCAGACGGGGAGATAGCGGCCGTGACCACGAAAATCCTTCTTCTGTGAGCACGGTGCCACATGAACTTCACCTATGGCTTATTTTCCCCTTTTTTGGAAGGAATTTTTTTAGAGAAGTGTAAGGTTTACTCCAAAATTGAGGGGGAAGGAATGAGATTTCCTGTATATTCCCTGCCCTCAAACGTGCATAGCCTACCCCATTATCAACATCCCTCACCAGAATGATATGTTTATTACAATAGATGAATCTGTGTCAACACACCATTATCACCCAAAGTCCATAGTTGACCTTAGGGTTCACTCTTGGTGTTGTATATTCCATGGGTTTGGACAAATGTGTAATGACAAGCCTCCATCATCATAGTTCTATACGGAGCATTTTCAGTGCCCTAAAATTCCTCTGTACTCCACCTACAAATCCCTCCCCCAGCTCTGCAATCCTTGGCAACCACTGATCTTTGTTACTGTCATCCATAGTTTTTTTTCTTTTCCAAAGTGTCATATAGTTGGAATCATATAATATGTTGCCTTCTCAGTTAGTAATATGCATTTCACTTCTTTCACTTAGTAATATGCATTTAAGTTTCCTCCATGTCTTCTCATGGCTTGATAGCTCATTTCCTTTTAGCCTTGAATAATACTCCATTGTCTAGATGTACCATAGTTTATATGTTCTTTTAAAATCTCCATTTTCCTATTGAGACACATGTTTGTTGAGTTCAAGTTTTGGCAATTATGAATAAAGCTGCTTGTAAACACCTGTATATGGGTTTTTGTGTTGATATAAGTTTTCAGCTCCTTTGGGTAAATACCAAGATGTATGATTCCTGGATCAACTCTGGCTTTGCAGCTTAGAATCTAGGGGAGGCAGTGAATAAGTCCTATTATATGCGATCATTTTGACCACAAAATAAAAACAGAAAACCTACTTGAGGTTAGGCAAGACAAGGCATGGCATGTGTATGTCAACATCAAAAGTCTTGGAAAGTGAAGCAGGGAGGAGTGCATGGGGGGGAGAGTGGGGCACACAACAGTGCAGACCCATGTCAAGCTGGATAGACCTAGAGAAGCGGGCAACTCTGCTTCTGAAACCATTACATTCTGAAGCCTTTCCGTGACAGGAAGATTGAGAAGCTCTCTATTGGTGTATGGTTAATGCATGAAAGATATAGCTTTATGTTTGTTTCTGTATTTGTTGTTGTTGTTTTGACTCTGGATTTAGCTCCTTATGTGCATTATCTGATAAATAGTCCCAACACTCTTATGAATTATATATTATGGGTATTCCCATTTTACAGATGACAGAACTGTGATATTCAGAAGTTCAATAATTTTCTCAAGGTCTCATAGACCGTAAGCAGTAAAATGAGGACTAAAAACAACCTGGCCATGTAACTATTAATTGTTATTCCACATTGTTTCCCAAAGTTGGGAGAAATCGAGAAGTGCATTCTGTTGAGAAGTGGATTCCAAGTGACCTGATTTCCCTTACCCTTAATTGCCATAAGCAAAATCTTAAGTCAGAGATAGAGAAAGAGAGAGACCATCCCAAGATGAAAGAGTCACCCTATAACATAACTCATGCACCATCTGGGGTATGTTCTCTTCTCTGTAAATAATGAAGAAGTTGTTGAGGGAAGCAACACAAGTGGAGGATTTACCAGTGAGAAGGAATATGAGAAGAAAAGATTCTAGGTTGGCTTATTATGAGCCCAGTCAATTATAAGCAGCACATTTTGACACCGCTGTAAATAATACACTTCTGTCAGAGTCAGCTGATGGAGATTTTCTGTTCAATATATTGTCATAGACACATGATGAAGGGGAGACGTTGGATGGCATATGCAGTACACAGGAATAAATATGTGAATAATCTCACAGGCTTTGAGACTTCCAAATACTAACTATGACAGATATGAACTACGGTACATTCCATTCTAAGACTAGGGAACTAATGATGATAAGTTGAACAGTATAATATCCATCTTCACAGCATACGGCTGTATCTGATGGTTATGCTTGAAGGGACATCATTTGACCTGGCCTATTTCCAGTCGTGTAATAATGAGAAGTGTTTAACTGGGTCAGATGGAATGTTAGCACTAAAAAGGATCTGAAATCATCCACCACTACCCTCCCATTGTATAAATGAAGGAAATAAGACTAAATGAAGTTAACTGCCTCATCCAAGATCAGTAATAAAGCCACTCAAAGACAGTGGCTTAGCAAAAGTACGAGATTGCTGACTACGTTTTGTGTCTAGATAAGGTAGTGGAGAAATGGGGGCCACTTTTAGGTGAGAGGGAACACCTTCAATTTGTTACTCATCCTGAACCATGACTAGAGAAGATGATTTATTCAGGATTTGAAGAGATATGCATTGTTGCTTAGTCAGTTTGTCCACAAATGATAGGATCCCCTCCCCCCCCCCATTCAATATTAGGTAACACCATCTAAATTCCATACAGCCAGTAAGCTTTGCCCAAGTTTCAGCTCTTCCAAGAGGCCTTCTTGGACTAACCTACTCTCTCTCCCTCTGCAGTATGCACAGGCATGGCCTATCACAGCTTTGGTATTATTGGCTCATAAAGTATACTGGATTCGTTAAGCATTTATAGCTTTAGTTATCTATTTAGAGAGTCAATTACTTGAGCTTGAGGACTGCAGCTAATAAGAAGTTCCCAGTATTGAGGTAAATTCATATGCCTTTCTTCAGACCCTGAGAATCTGGAAATTCTGGTGGGCAGTGGGCAAGATTTTTAAAGACCTCCCCAAGGAGTTAATTCTTCTGCATCTTTTGGCCATATTCAGTGTGATGCTCACTGTTCTTCAGCCTCTGAGAGTTTTAACTAACATGATGCAGGTATCTCCTGCTTTTTCAAAAGTTCAAACCACTTTGCTCTACAAAAGACCTATATTAATTAGTTACTGTTTTCACCAACTAAAGAGGATTTTTGTTTTTATGAAAAAAGGTGAAAAGTGACAATAGTGTTGGGCGTTTTGAAGCAAGCCCTTATATAGGCAGGTGCACCCTGAGTAGTGAGAGCTGCACCACCAAACTCCTTCCTGGGGAGCCAGACTCTGCATCCCAGCATTAAGCTGCCATAGCTCTGAATCGTGTTGTACACATCTGTGCTTCGTTTCAATTTATTTTGTGCATCTGTTAGCTAGATATATCCTAGACACCAGAAAAACCCCAAACAGTTACTTTTTGGGCCTGGGAATGCTCAAAAAATTCCATATAAATTAATGGTGACTGATTGTTTAGTTTACGCTATTTTAGCTTACAAAATCCTTCATAGGAATGCTCTACTTTTGGACGGAAGGGAAACTTGCACTTGGAGAGAGTCCCAAAAGACCCTCCTCCACCCACACTCCTGCACTGACCACAGCGGATGTCATTGCTACTGTCATTGCTGCAGGCCCTTCTCAGGTGTGCTGAGGAAGGCCATGGCACTTAAGAGAGCCTGCATTCGCAGTGAGGACCAGTGAGTGAGCAGTTCTAACACTCCTGTCTTTGGGACACCTGTGGAGTGTCCAGCTTCGGCTAAAGTCACGATCTCATGGCTCCTGGGTTCCAGCCCTGCACCGCATGGGTTTTGGGTGGCGGGGGGGGGGGATGGTTCCTGCCTATTTCTGTCCCCCTCTCTCTCTGCCCCTTACCCACTTGTATTCTCTCTCTCAAAAATAAGTAAATCTTAAAAAAAAAAAAAAGATCTAACCCTCCTGTCTTTCAGGTGAGAAGAGTCTCTACTCTAGAGGTTGCTCAGGGGTTAGTCCTGTGATTTACACCCACTTGAATGAGATAAGGGAGCTCACTGAATTCCTTCTAAACTTTAGAGGCTGTATCTTTCTTTTTCATTGGCTTAGGATACATGTTTCATCTGGACCCTTTCTCTGCTAAGAATGAAGTAGTGCAAAGGAAGAACAGTGTTTCTGAATTAGAAGCACAGATTATGCATGAACAATGATGCACCCCAAACCCAGTCAACCACAGCCCAGGCAAATCTATGTAATTGTGCCCAATTAGTAAAATCACTAGGAATATTAGGAAATAAGCTAATGTCACACATTTAAATATCACACACAGCTTTCTTTGAGCATCCCTGCCTCACAAAATTTTCCATGAAATTGAAAACGTTCTCTTTGGGGCTTGCAGCAATTTCTTCTACCGCCTGAAACCTACCAGTTTGTTTTTGTGTCACAGAGATGGTATTAGACCGGGAGAAAAATCTGTATGTTTGTTTTTGTCACGCTCAAATTTAATTTTGGCAAAATATTAATGGAGTAAGCAGCCAAAAATTAATGTCACTCATCTTTATATTGTTAAAATCAAAAGCTGAGTTCAACACAAAGTATTCATTTTGTATCTATTGCTTTTTAACTTCCCATCATAGTTCAGTTGGGCTCAATGATGACAATATAGTATATGTACATATGGCAAACGTGCACATATACATTGTCTGAATATATATCTATAAATTGCCAGGAAATTGACAAACTTTATTAAAAAATATCTTCATGTTTGAATCATCCAAAAGCCATCTGAATACAAATTAACATACGCATTTGGATTCAAATTTGTGAAACAGCATGAGAAATAGCTTTCTTAACTCCACAGTAATAAAGAATCAAGAAACAGATATTTTTTCAATTTCTTCCCATTACATTTTATGTCCACATTTAGATGTATCTGGGAAGATCTCTAAACTGACACCACTGTGAGAGGCCCCTGGGATTCACAAATATCATTTCCATGACACTCAGAAAACTGGGGGAAAAGAGGAAAATGTGAGCGGCGATAAATTGGAGCTAATCTCTTTCTGCCACAACCTGAAATGATACTTGCCCAGGTAATCTCCCCATCCTCCATGCTGTAATAAGAGCTTGTCTATATCTCCCAGATGCCCAACCTGAGTACTGGTATCTCCCCCAAATGCTTGTACTAGAAATTTCCTAACAGGATTCCAAGGCTCTGAAAGAAAAGAAAAATGAAAAATAATTCTGTTATGCAATAAGCATTGTAAGTTTGAAGAAAAAAACGAAGCCTAGTGCATTAGGTCTGCAATAAATAAAACAAATAATGGATTCTTTGGGCTCATAAAGCTCAACCAACCATAAAATGAGCAAAGAGCCTCTGACAAAGGTCCTCTAAGCCTTCTAGGGCCCCATTTGGTGTGGCACTGCTTTGAAAGCCCCACTAAGTGTCCATTCTTATTCAAGAAAGGAAATTCTTGGATCAAAACATGCAGGCAACACAGAGTAGCTCCAGGCCTAAGTACACTGTGGTTGTACATTTTGATCATGTCTTTGGAAACAGATGATCACAAGGACATCACTCTTTTTCACTAACAGAAAGTGAAACCCCATTAGGAAGAGATCATTGCCTCTGACTAGTTGGGTGACTTTGGACAAATCACTTGACTTCCTTGATCTTCAGTTTCCTCATGTGAAAATCAGTGATGGAACCCACCTTAGGGTTGTAATGAGGATAAAATAAAGTAAGCAGGTAAAGCCCTTAGTGGAGGGTTGTTCTAGAATAAGTACCAGCGATAATCATCTTCCTTCACTTTGGTGGTAGGAGTGGGACTCAGTCCGGAGGTCTGGCCTAGTAGAAATTCCATCAAACAAGCATCCTAAAGTAAGGATGGGAGGTAATGCACCCATTCTGCTTTTCCTGTGGCTCCTTCTCAAAAGGTTTACACTGCTTCCTCTAATCTCACACTTTCTGTCACACAGAGGCTTGGTGCTAATGCCACCAGATTCTGTGTGCTATCTTCTCATTTTTTTGTCTGCGTGACAAAACAGGTATGTCTGCATACCTGTTGGCATGTCTGTTTCCCTCACCAGGTGTATATCACTTGAGTTCCTGGGTCATGATTTTACTCAGACTCCTGGACCCAGAGAAACCTCCCCAGAACTCTGAGCACAGCAGACTAGCAATAAACATATCGTGCAGGGGCGGGTTGGGAGATGAGATGGGGTGAAACCCACCAGAAAGAGAAAACAACAACAGCGAAGTTGTCAGAAGAAGAAGCTTTACTTTTATCTCGGCTCTGGCAACCAGTATCTCTTTAACCTTGGAGAAATCACTTAATTTCTTGGGACATCAACTTCCTCATCTGTAAAGATAATCTCCAATTTCCTTTGTTGCTCTAAAATTCTACAACTTAGAGAAAAACAGCTGCAAAAGGATCCTTTGTTATCGGGTCTGCTAAGCTGTTAGAGCAAAAGAATGCAACAGGCTGAGCCTGGGCCAGTCCCACAGTCCAACATTTAAAGCTGAGATCCCTTCTAGCACTTTCAGCTGTTCTCACTCGTCCTGTTTTATTTACTTATTTTATTTTGATTGCGAAAGTTCAAGGCAATGAGCCCACGGCTAGGATTAAAACACCACTGGGTCTGCATCATTGCTACCTCCAGGCCTTGACCCAAATGCTCTGTCCACAAAGAGGAGAAAATGTGTTCACAAACCGGGGGACACCAGTTTGAGGACTGCGGGCCTGGGTGGGGTGGGAAGGGGCACCTGGCAGCTCAGGAATGCATAAAGAAAGAGAACACGGGTCCACATGGGCTCTGGTTCTGGCTATAGTCTCTGCTAACAAAGCACCATTCGCCTGACAAATCGAAGGCTTGGCCAGATTTATGAGTTTCCTAAACTCAATCAGAATGGAGCCTGCTCTGACCTACAGAAGGTCATTCAACCATATTGAATATTTGTCAACATTCCATGGCCAAAGATAAAGTGAGTAAATATCCAAGACAGGTTTAGACATGTCCCTGTTTATTCCTGGAAACTGTGAGTGTCTGTCTGGGCGCAAAGAGCACAGGAGGGATATTTTCCTTCCCTGAACACATACTCTTCTCTGCATGGCCACAGGTGCCCACTCCTAAGCCAGCGTCTTGTCCTTGGCACTCAGCAGCTTGCATGGCAAGAAGCAAAAATGGAAGGACAGTGCTTGCCCCACCTTAGTATACTCAGGTGGCATGTGGACACACACACAGAGGGTGAAGTAGCAGAGTTAAGTGTCAGCCCTGCAGTGGCACTGCCTGCACTTCTCCGAACTCCCAGGGATCTGAGTCATCGGTGGGGCCACACAGCTGGCTTCACTTTTCTAGCACGCACCCTTCACAGCCTGACAGCGATGGAGCCTCCACTTCACAAGCTTATTTTTCACTTAAACACAGTATTAATTAACGTTCTCCCTCTGTGTCCTTGAGCAGCTACGGGAAATGTAAACTAGCCTCCATTTTACGACTTCTAGGATTGCGCCCAACAGCCCGCTTGCTTCCCAAGTGAGAATATCAGAGACACTGCAAGGTGGTATGAAACCACAGAGGTAGGGACTCAACACATCCAAGGCTCTTCTCGGCATACAGAACTGATAGGATGTTTTGGCATAACCAAGGCGTATTACTTTCTCTTATTTCTGAGGCCACAGATGGGATTAAAGTAAAAACTAGGGCAATGAGCAACATCCCAGGAATCAAAGCATTTGCCTACTCTACCCAGTTTCTCTCAGGGCTTAACAAGTCCTCTGAAGTATACTCTTTCCTTTCACTACCAGGTCAGTCTTGTTTTTCGCCATTGCTTTTGCCAGAAAGGTGAGCGTTAAGAAGGAGCTAGGAGAGAAAATTTCATTTCGAAATTCTGCTTCTGGATTAACAGCTTCTGAGAACTGGTATGCCCTGATGAACTGATGCCCCAAGGACCAACCCCTCTGGGGAGACAGCACTCTGATAATTTGTGTGAAGAGTAGTCACCAAAGACAAGATAAGCTGAGGCAACATTGCAGAGCCTCCCAACAGAAGGAAGCGTGACATTGAAAATGTAATCAGCTTTTGGGCTGGGCATTAAATCTCCCTGAATTTTCTTCTTGTTGGAGCCTTTCTGAAAAGCAGGAAGGTAAAGTGCTTGACCTATTTAACTGTTCCTGACTCAGAGTCTTGGGTTGTCTGTTAGCCCCTTCTCTGCAGGTAGTCCATCCCTTTTGCTCTGAGAAGTGTCACACAATGTCCTCAGCTCACTGAGTCATCCCCTAGTGGCATGAGTGAATTCGTGCAGCTTCCATGACCTCATAAAAAAGAGACCGGCCTAGGAACAGGCTGACTGGAGATCACACTTGGGAAAATTTTTCTTAGTCTGACCAAAGGCCATTACAAGGTAGTTCTTCCACTGCCTTCCCATGTGACCTAGAGAAATCACCTCAACTCCACCAGAATCTCAGTGTTCTCACTTGCAGAAAGAGGGCCCCTAGCCAGATAGTGTCTAAATTCCTTTGCAAGTGACTATTTGATGATACCTTCCTTTCCTTGAGAAACTGGGAACAAATGTATAACATAAATGATTCTTAATTCACCTATAAAATTAAATGGAGGACCAGAGAGTGGGCCAGTCCATGGGCAAAAAATCTGGGTGGGCCCATTCCATCCCATTGCTTTCCATGAAAAGATTAAGAACAAAAAGTGCTAATGTCTTATTTTGCTTTATACACCCAAGTTTAACACAATGCCTGGCTATTAGCAGGTAATAAAGATTTGCTAATTAATCCATAAATGAATGGAAAACCCAAAAGTCAAGCAGATACTTCAAGGTGGGTGGCAGTTGTGCTTGTGTGTGTGTGTGTGTGTGTGTGTGTGTGTGTGTATACATGTTGGCATGGGCATGCATTTGTGTATGCACATTTACACACACACACACACACACACACACACACACACTACATTCATCTATATCACTTTTCACATATCACTTAGCACCCAATATTAGTTGTCTCTTTCTTCTACTGGAATGCTCTTTGAAGATGAGATATCATCTTATTCACTGCTATTTCCTCAATATCTAGCCAGTCTGACTGATGAGGAATGTTCAATAGAGTTTACTGGATGGATGGATCGATGGATGGATGGATTGATTAACAAAATGGTGATATGTACTTTGTGAAAGAGTCTGTGTGTGCAACCTCACTTACTATTTGTACCTTAAATAAAACAGAAAAAAAGCAATCATGCTTCTTCTTTTTCCAGTTTTTGTTGGAGAGGAGGGGAGAGAAAGACAGAGGAGAAGAAAATGGAACCAAGAGAAGGGGTCAAGAGAGAGAGCTTAGAACTATAAGAAAGCCCAGGAGTTCAGTCTTTTTGAGAGACCAGGTTGGATCTGTCTGTTCAAAGTTCACTATAATCAGGACACGGATGCTTTGAAGAAATAAGATATTAAAGTTCTGGAATGAGGAAAGAGAAAATGGGCAGAGAAGGCAACAAATAGCAACAAAATAAATTATGTAAGGAAATCAATTACATTTTTTATTCTTCTGTTACTAATCCTTTAGAATTTTAATTTTTATGTTTTGAAACTTAAAATATGTTTAGCACAGGTGAGGTAGAGTGGGGATAATAATAGACTTAAGCATCAACCATACATTTGGATTTCGGAGTCTGTCACAGGTAAGGAATTGAATTCCTGCCTCACTATGCAAAAAACATTCTATTTCCTATATCGTGTCCCAAGCCATGCTAGTTACATCTGTGTTTAGCACAGGATAGGGAGTGTGGACTGGCTCACTCTAAGCAAGTGAGAATTTGACTCCATGACAAATGAGGAAGGGTACCTGGTGGTGCAGGTAAAGAAAAGGCTGGAGTACTCTCAGGGTCGAGCCAAAGGAAAACACAAGCCAGCAACATGATCCATTGCCTCGGTCACTCCTCAGGAAAGGCTATTTCTGTTCCCCCAATTTCCCCAGCGCTGTTCTTGAGAGCAGTGTTGATTACCAGATAACCAGAGCCTTTGGTCTTTCACAGAATCAACAGCCTGGCAGCCACAAAGTGACAGGCATCAATACTAATCGCACAAGCCTGTCTGTAACTGGACCCCGGGACAGGCTGTGCTACACCTGCCTGTCCAGGAAATGTACTCCAGGGCCTCCCCCATGGAAACCTCTAACAACACTTATTAGCTGTTTCCTTGCCTGATAAGTGGTCTGTGCCTAGTTCTGGCTCCCATTATTATATTCATTTCAGCCTGTGTCCTGAAACCTGATACCTTTGTACTTGGGGGTGCAGTGTCTGCCACCTGACAATGATTTGACATGACACAGTGACAGAAAACAGGGAGAGAAGATGGAAATAAAGAACAAGGGATCCAAGCTGCTGTGCTGGCAGCTCCAGGCAGGGGTGCCCATCAACAATGATACCTGTTAGCAAGAGTCCAGGCCCCACTGATAGAATGGCCAGATCACTCATGTCAGAGCTCCATCGAGCTGGGAGATCTCAATCTTCCTTCAATGGCCAAGGCCCTGAAGGCCAAGGGCAAAATTACAGTGGATTCTTCACCTGCACTTTTGAGTTTAATGTGGCTCAACTTCTGTCCCTCCCTCCCACTTCTATTCCCCTAGCACCTCATTCATCTTGTTTCTTCCTTCTGGGCCTCTGGGACTATGGTCAGAGCTGTACTGTGGTGGCAGACATAGGTGCTAAACTGCCACAGCAACCACGTGTTAGTGTTATAATCACTCAGGAGACCATCTAAGGCATGGAGGAGAAGGGAGGGTCTTTAGCCCCTGGAAGCCCCCACAAAGGCACAACAGTGGAAATGGCTAAGATTCCAAAGAGCAATTTTAAGGATACAGTCTGTGACTGACCAGTAGTAACCATGGGCAAATGACAAGCCTACCCTCATTACAAGGAACAAGACAAGCTAGACCACTATCTTAAAACCTTTTGTTATTGGTACAGTAGCAATAAAAATTTTCATTAAGTGATATTTTCCATTAGACCCCAGTATATAAAATTTAAAAAAAATGGAATTGAGATAGCTAAGGCTTGGGAGCTCACCCCTGCTGGATCACCTGTGTGACCCTCTTAAACTGCTGCCACATTTCTTTGGAATGTTGGCATAGCTCCCCATACATAGCTCAGAGTGAAAACCATAAGGCAGGTAATTTCTCAGTTTTCTTCTAGTGCAAATGTTCTGGGCAAGGCACGGGAGACAGGGAAGTTGAAGGGAGGGGATGAGGATTTGTACCCTGTTAGAATTATCTTCTCTTTCCCCCTTTATGTTTTCTCTTTGTCATCAGTGGCCTCAGAGCTCTGTGGAAGTCTGTGGGGGAGATAGAAAAGGTAAAGGAAGAAATGTAAGCAGGGAGCCAGACCCACTCCCATGGCAGTTTGGATAGCTCAGCTGTATTTTTACACATATTGGATTTAAAATAGAGAGGATGAGGGAGGAAGTTTGAAAACAATCAGCCTAGACTCATGTTTTATGAAAAGAAATTACATAGAGGAAATATTTCCTAACATATTTGATATATTTAGCATCTATTATTTTTTATCATCATCATGACCAACACTACAATGAAAAATTTCCCCCCAAAATAAAGTTTATCATATAAGAATTAAATTAATAAGACACTTCTGGATCAGAGAAAAACCCTTGAGACCGGCTTTGATTCCATTGGCAAAGGTAAGGGACCCAAGAGGGGGAGGCAGCAGAGAGAGGGTTAAGAGGACTACGTAGCCAGTGATTAAATGTCATTTTCCTTGAGTCAAGAGATTATCATTTTATTCAAGTGTCCTGGAAATAAGGATTAAGATTTTTTTTTCTTTTCATTTTGGGGAATTTTTGGCCCAGGAATAACTCTCAACTATCTATCACCAGTCATTAACTGGGAATGGTAACAGTAATAGATAACATTTATATTGCTTTTCTATGTACTATTCTAAGAATGCTCCATTTACAACCACCCTAAAGGAATGCACTATTATTCCCCCTTTTAAAAAATGAGAAAACTAAGCCACAGAAGGTTAAACACGCTTCTAAGTCTCAGAGGTAGTAAGTGGAAGAACTGGGATTTGAATTCATACACTGTCTGAAGTCAATGCTCCTAACACTACTGTCATCCAAGAAAGAAGGCTGATGAGGAGAGAGGAGAGAATTAAGCTCTGGTAGGGCTCAAGCAAACTCTAACGTCAACAAAAGTGTTTCTTAATGGCATAAAGCTCACAATTATAGGTCTTTTAAACATATATGATTCCATATTATCTCATCTTACACCTGTAAATTTACCCTCCAAGACACCTGGTTATTATGTTGCTTATTATGTTGCTCTTCTTACAATATTCAGAAAATATTTATTTTTTTTTCTCACCCAAATGTAAATAATTGATAACTGGTAACTGGTTAATCTGTTTTCCCACGGAGGGTTGTTGTTGTTTACAAGCAACTAAAGCTTTGAACTAAAGAGATGAAGATCCATTTGTAAAATTTCAATGTCAGCATATGAACAGGGAGTATGAGCTTGAAATCATCAGTTTTCCTAGTGCCCCTGAAATCTATTAGGGGGTTTTGAATTCATTAGGGAAAACCTGTCCAAATTGGGAAATGAATATAATCTCTACTCCAGATACTATTCAATGGAAAAAACATCAGAAGGCTTTGGCCTTGGATTTGTGGGGAGATGGGAGGAGGGGATGTTGTGGGACAATTAGGAGGCTGGAATCACTTACTGACCCCATCTGAAACTATATTCTATACTGCCACTTTGGGTCATCCATGGGTTAACATTTCCTCTGAACATTTAAGCTCCTTCAAGTTATTTATTTATGTTGGGTCTTGTCTTTTACAGGGTAGAGAAAATGAAGGAAAAACAACATCCCCTTCCCCCAAAGCATTCACCATGGATTTTTAGGAGGAAATGGCTGAGCTCAATGAGACACACAAACCCAGCTCTCACTTCTATACTATTCTCTCCTGCTGGCCTGGAGAAATCACTCAGCGCCCGTAATGAGAGGATGCAGTGGCTAATTTTACACCATAAATCATAAGGCTAATACTATGACTAAAAAGTGATACCATCAGCTCCTTTTCCTTCAAGGCTGTTAGATCTTAGTCAATTACTTATGAATGAAGATTTAAAGACTTCAGAAGCTCCTTTGCCAACAAAAGATGCTTTTGCTATTAGCTTTCTTTCCCCTTGGAAAGATTCTCCAACACCGCTGGAAGAACCTCCTTAGCATTTATAGCATGTTCTCAGCATTTATAGGAAAGATGTTTGCAAGGGAGCAGAAATTAACAATGCCTAGCTAGTAGAAATCTTGGAGCCTTGATACTCTCCAAGTGATACTGCCAACACTCCTAGGATAGCCAAAAACAAGAGGAGATAGGGAAACACACAGAGATAGGGGAAAATATACCTTGTTTCCGACATATTTCTCAAGCTGTTTAAATATGAAACAAAATCCTACCAGGCTACAAGTTTCCAGCTGTTATGATATCATAAGATAAATTTACAGCTAGAGAAACAGCATGTTTGCTTTTATAAAGTATGGAAATATAAGTGTTCCAAGTGTTAAAACTGTCCAAACAAATTAATTCAAGTAAAAATAGTTGTCTCCGATTTGGTTCTCTCACATTTGCTTTCTTTTTATAGAGCCCGTGAGCATGCTTCCCTCAATGCCAAGAAGAGAGGAAGTGCACTTCCATCCCAGCAGGCACTCCTTCTGCAGATGGAAACCCAAGGAGCCCTACAGCAGGGAAGTCTGGTGGCCCCACCCAAGCTCCCATTGCCCATCTATTCATTAAGATCTGAATTTAGCCTCTTCACAAGGGAGGAAAGACAGTCTGTGAGGGACTGAGGCTGGAAACCCTACGATGTGTTCCCATTTTGCACGTTCATCACAAGCTCAAATGAAAAAAGAGTTTCTTTCCTCAGTGACTTTGAAAAGAATAGAGTGGTGATTAACAGCAATATTTTTTTTAATGAAACGCAACCCGTCATCCCTGTCATCTTCTGGCCATCCTCGCTTGTACGCGCCTCCCTGACAAGAGGAATAATAATGGTCATACATCACTGCTCTGCACGTCCAATCATCTAAATCTTCCCTCGCTGCAGCCTCTGAGACTCAATTACTTTATTGACATGCAATCTTCATAAGGGGAGAAATATTGTGCATGTAAGGTCACTTGGTTATGAAGACATATTATCATATTATCTGCATGAGGGTTGCAGGGCTAAGACCTGACAGAGCTAATTATAATGGTACATGATAGAAAGCTCAGTACACATTATTCGCTTGGCTGCACTAAAGGTGAGGTAAGTCCATGACATCATGGTTCTTTGAAAAAATAATGCAACTTCGGCTTGGAGGCTGTAACTCTTTTTTTTTTTTTTGAACTCCCACATTTTTACTTTTTGGCTGTCACAGAGAATGAAAGAACTAGTTAATGGAGTCCTCAGATTTCAGGGAAGGGAGATGACATGCCCCTGTAGAGTGAGTGAGTGAGTGTGTGTGTGTGTGTATGTGTGTGTGTGTGTAATTGTCTTGCTTACTCCCCCATCTAACACCAGGTTTCGGTCCATTTCCTAGCAAGTGAAATGAGAACGACTCAAGGGAGAGAAAGGTAAAGGGATACAAATGGGTCAATTTGATAACAGAGTAAAGCTTCCCCTCACCCTCAATTAACCCTTCTCAGATCCTTACCACTTTCTTTCTCTTGGTCTCACTGGCAGAGGCTTATCTTGCTAAGATTTAGTGCGCCTGAGTTGGTTTCTTTGTTCAGACATATCAGGTTATTTAAGTATTCACCATCAGACTCATGTCAGAAGCTTCATGTATTGCTGAGATACACAGCTGGTCAGTCCTTCTCTTCTTTGCATACTTGGCCCATTTGTCAACCCCATTCACCCTAAGTGCATCTCATATTTTGAGGCCTGAATGAGGAACTCTAATGGCAACTTTACAAGAAAGGAGCAACAAGGAGCGAAATCCAGGCCATGTCTCTGGGTCTTCCAGAGAAGTCTTCCAGTCTTGCCACAGTTAACGTGGGCTCAGATGGAAAACTGAGGTAGATAGGTCTTTGATGAGTCATCATGAAGTCAAAATCAAGTCAACCTCCACAGATGGGTTTGCAACAGCATCTGAGCTTCAGCCCTGGACACATGTTCTACTTCCAGAGGGACTTATGAGCTTATAAAGAGGACTTACAGAGACATTAAAAGCATCACAATGATCCAACAAAGGATGGCTCCTAGATTATCTCTCCCTCAGCAGAGAACTAATTCAATAAAGGAGGATAAATAACTAAAGGCTTCTAAGCTCTAGAAACTGCCTTGGTCTTGTAATATGAGTACTTTAGCTCCACCACAAGAAGCACAGAGTAGAACGAGAAATTGAGATTGTCCAAATTCTCTCTTACTGAATACTCCTGTAACACAAATTCCTCAATTTCTGATACTAATGGCTCAAAAATAATGGTGACATTGTTAACAAAGCCACAAAGAGATTCAGACTTTTTTTTCTGAATTGGAAATTAAATTGTGCATAATAAGATGTTGACATTAAGAAATTTGATGATGATCCATGTATAGTAGAAATAGTAAATCTTTAGACATTAGAATTTTAGATTGGCTATTTTGGATGAGATGGTCTTATGCATTCCATTTCCACCTCCAGCATTTCAAATGCATTTCTGCAATAGGGAAGTTCACAAAGTACCCATTTCCAAAAGTTGACTTACTAACTGAGATAAAATTGTATGGTCAGTAGAAAGAGAGTTGGCTAAGGTTTAAGAGATTAAACATCTACTCTTGACTTGACCAACCATAATACATGCCATAGCTTCTTATCAAAGGCAAAAATCTCTCTTTATATGTTGGATAAAGTACTTGGGAGAGACATTAAGGTATTGTGAAAAGACTATGGCATTGCCTAATAAACAAACTGCTTTGAAAATCTGGCCACATAATTTATTGGCTTCATGATCTTGAGCAAATTGTTTGCCTTCTGAGCCTCAACTGCCCTTCTTTAAAATGGTAATAAAATTGTCCACTTTAAAAGAGTAGTATGAAAATTACATAATGAGAAATGAAAGTGAAGGCTCTTTATAAACAAAACACACTTAGTAAATGGCAGTTATTGCTACTGTTTCAGTCATAACCCATTTTAAACTGTTTTGCAGGTCAATGATGTAAGTAAACATGGACCATGAAGAGCAAAACCCTCTACAAACATAAGATATGACTACTATCTGGTGTCACCAGACCAGACTCTCAAATATGAGAACCATTTGTATTTTCAATTTCAAAACTCACTTTCATCAGAAAGTCCTTGTCCATCCAGAGTCATTGATACCATCTCAGAAAACATAAAAGAAAGCTGTAATGGTAGAAAGTAATGTAATGTAGGAGGGAGTTATTAAAGACCAGAAGAGAATACCATGTAGAAGGTGTATCAGGAACTGGGATCACAAAGAAACCCATGTGGTTGTCTGCTCCACATACCTGTTCTCACAGTCATCCAGAGGGCTGGAGAACACAGTCTGGAGAAGAAAATAATTCTTCCTTTTTTGGAAGCAAGGTAGACTCTGTAACGTACTTCCTCCTAGCCTAGAAGTATACTGGTCTTATGCACACTCCTTCACTTCTTGGGGCCTCATATTTTATATCTAGGAAAGTGACTTCTAGTAGTTGGTTTCCAACAATACATCCTCAGTCGATTAGGGCCCACAATTTAAGAAAAGCAGATACTGGAGCAATGGGAACAACATTTCTAGTCAAGTTAGGGCATGAGATTTTGATTTAAGTAAAAAAGATAGCAGAAGCAAAAGTTTTCAACAATGCCTTTCACTTTAAAAAGAATTTCGTATCATTAATTTTTAAATAATAATTTTTTTCAAACTCTTTCTGAAATACAGAAAAAAATCACTCAATTAATAATCACATGTATTATTTCATATAATCCTGCTGACATCCTTATGAAGTGAGTATCATTGTCATCCCCATTTTGTTGGTGAAAAGATCGAGGCTAAGAGAAGTTAAATGTGTTTTTCTAGGTCAAACAGCTAACAAATGGCTCAATTTTACATTCTTTAAATTCCTCATTTTAATAGAGTTTTGGGGTTTTTTTTTTGTACTTGCTTTATAGCAGGACATGGAAAATATTTACTTCTTTATTCCTATGGACCATTATTAGATAAAACAGGTTGTCACTTTCTGAAAAGACTTTGAATTTGCCGAGCTATTGACAAATACATGGTTAAATTTTTCTATTTTTTGCAGAGGCTTTTAAGGGCAAACCTCTTTTCATATGAAGGGTAAACTTATTTTAAATGCACTGGAAATAACAAGAATTTCAGACGGAGAGGGGAGAGCCAAGGGCAAAGTTGGCTATGGTGCCAGTGGATGCCCTATGGCATTACTGAGAGTCAAGCAAAGTACAGCAACTTCACCATTTCTATTCTTCCCACTCTGGATATTTCTGTCAAAGGCTGCTAGACTTTAGAACAGCTCTATTAATAAAATGCAGGCATTCCTTAGAAAGACTTTCACCTTAAGAGTTAATACTTTGTTATCAGGATTTCTCTGACAACCACCCAAGAGACAGACTTGAAATAGGGGCCTGAATAGAAAGAGACTTAGCTTTATGATTAGACAGACTGAGGAGAGAATGTAGTGAAGCTAGCTTTCTTGTCTGTGTGTGTGTGATCTTGATTATTTAGCTTGAATTCAAGGTCTGTAAAGTGTGAATAAATAATTTGATGAGTGAGATATACTACTGGTTATAGACTAACATTTCTCACTGAGAAAAACTAGTAATGCCGAAAAAGTATTTATAGGAATTTTTTAAGCCCTTAGAGAGCCAGTGAGACAGTGGGAAAATGAAGGATAGGATCCTGGAGACAAAGGAAGTAGGGAGAATCTAAGTACAAAGACATATCCCTAAACCCAGTGCCACTTCTTCCCTTGAGGCAATTCTCAATTCTTAAACTCAGCAATGAAGAGGCTGAGAAGCTGAACCAAACTTCAAATAGTCTTACAGGTCTTGGGTTACAAAATTAGTTTTAAGGTATGCCAAGGAATAGAGGCCCAAGCAGACATTCCAGACCCTCAACTGGGACTCTGAAGAATTATATCACAGGGGGAGAGTTGAGTGGAAATAGATCTGACCTCTCAAAGTCCCAGCTTCCCATTCACTCCATCATGAACTGCATTGAGGTGGTTTTTCCCCACCCTAATTGCCTCCCAGAAACAAAATAAATCCTCTCTGGAGGGAAAAAACACTATTCAGAGCCTCAAATTACCTCCATAAGTTTTGCACTCAGTGTCAGGTCCTCTATGAAATATCATGTGGCATACCAAGAGACAAGATCAAATGCCAAAAAAAATCCAGAAGAATAAATAAAAGATACAGAGCTACCAGAGATCCAGATATTGGAGGTATTAGCCATGGACTTGAACATATTAATCACATTTATTTAAAGGATGTTAGAGGACAAAATAGAGAAATGTAGCAAAGCACTGAAAACTATACAACAGAATCAGATGAAAATTCACAGCTGAAACATACAATAATTTAAACCTAGGATTTAACTGATGTATTTAGCAAAAGATTAGACACAACAGAAGAGATGATTAAGAAAAGAGAGGATGGGTCAGAAGGAACCTATGTTACATGTAAATTAAGAGGTCAACCCTGTACATCTCAATTAAAAGGAAAGATTTCACAATGCATTAAGAATATGCAGCTTACAAGAAACATTAAATATAAGAATTCAGGGAATCTGAGAGTGAAGGAATGGAAGAAGTATATAACAAAAGGATTAGCCATAAGAGAGGGTATTTATATACAAATATCAAGTAAATTAGATGTTACCATGGAGCATTACTAAAAATAAAGGGGGAAAGTTTTATACTGATAAAGAAGTCAGCTGTTCAATAAGATGTAAAAAATTTTAAATTATGTAAATCTACATATCTATATATCTATATGTAGGTCTATCTTAAAAAAATACATGCAGCAAAACTGACAGAACTAAAGCAGGTAAAAAGGAGAAATTCACAATCATAATGGGAAGTTTCAACAAGTCTCTCAGTAAGTGAAAGCAGCAGATGACAAAAATCAGCAGTTATAGCAAAGATATGAACAGTATGATTAAGAAACCTGATCATAAAATGCAAATAAACAAATGAAGAATATTACACATAAAAACTGCAGATATTGAGCAACACAAAACATTCACTCAAACACAGGCCAGGATATAAAGCAAATGTCAACAAATTTAAAAAGAATGAAATTATGCAGAATTTATTACCTACCCAGGCCAGAATTACCTAGGAATTATTTGCTCAAGTTAACTGGAAATGTGTAAGTGCTTAGAAATTAAGCCAAGTACTTCAAATAACTCAAGGGTAAAAAAAAAAAAAAAAGAATCACAATGGAAATTAGAACAGATCTTGAACTGAATGACTATAAGACAAAACAAACAAACAAACACTTATAGGATAGAGCTAAAGTCAAGCTTAGAGGAACATGTGTATTAGAAAAGAAGAAAGACTAAAAACTAATGGTGAAATTATCCATCTTAAGAAAGTAAGGAACAGCAAGTAAAACCTAATAAGCTGGAATGAAGAAAACAAACAGTAAGTAGAAAAGAGCAAAATAATAAAACAAATGAAACATATACTAAAGTAATCAACAAAGACAAATTTGTTTTTTAAGAGGATTTCTAAAATGAACAATTCTCAGGTGAGGGTAAAGGTTAAACTTTTCAAGAGAAAAAGAAAGAAGGTACCAAATGATAATATCAGAAATAAAAAGAGGGCCTTGATACAGTGCTTAGAAAAAAATAGGTAATGGAAACCAATTTGACAATAACTTTCACATTTAAAAAAAGAAAGAAATAGGTAAGAGGGATCTATGAATAATTTTATGTAAATACATTTGACATTTAAATCCAATTAAAAAAAATTTAAGGCTTACTTCAGCAGCACATATCCTAAATTTTTTTTAAAAACTCAGCTTACCAAAAGAGACATAATAAAAAATAGAATAGTCTTAGATTTTAAAGAAAATAAATCTGTAATTAGAAGCTTTCTCCCAAAGAAAACTCCAGGTTTAGATGGTTTTAGCCATGAATTTTTCCAAACACTTAAGAAAGAAAGAACACCAATGTTAAATCAAGTCTTCCAGAAAATAAAGAAAAAAAAAAAAAAGGAAAAATTTCCCAACTTCTTTTTTGAGGCTAGCAAAATTTGGTATTACATTTGACAAGAGCATTATAAGAAATAAAAATTGCAGGACAATTTTTCTCATTAAAGATTAAAATTCATAAAGTATTAACAAATAGTGTGTATACGTATATGTGCATTTTCATGTATTAATATAACATGATCAAATTGGGTAAATTGCAAAATGCGAGGTGCTTTGATATCTAAAATCAATTGAATTCTTCCAGAGAATGAGAAGACAAAACAGATTGACAGAAAATATCTTACAAAAATATCTTACAAACATTTTACAATATCTGTAAAAGACATATCAGATAAAGGACTGCTATCAAAAATATTTAGAGTCTGTAAGTCAACAAAAGAAAACGAGCAACTCTATTAAGCAGTGGACAAAAAACCTGAATAGACACTTCACAAAAGATGTGCAAATGCTAAGTGAGCATATGAAAAGTGGTTCAATATCATATATCATCAGCAAATGGCAAATTAAAACAGCAGTGAGATACTACTACACACCTATTAGAATTATGAAAATCCAGAACACTGATATACCAAGTGCTGACAAGGATATGGAGCAACACAAACTCTCTTTCATTAGCAAAGGAATACAAAATGATACAACCCCTTTGGAAGACGAGTTGGTGGTTTCTTGCAAAACTAAACAGACTGTTATACAATCCTTGGTATTTACTCAAATGACCTGAAAATTATGTCCACACAAAACCTGCACACACAGATGCTTACTGAAGCTTTATTGATAACTGCCAAGGATTGGAAAGGAATAAACAGTTATTTACAGGAGATAATACTTTATATGTAGACAAAATTTTAAAAAAACTATAAATTCTTAAATGAGTAAGTAAATCTGTAAAGGCTGCTGGCGTCAAGATCAACATATGAAATTATTTTTATCTCTATGAGCACCAAAAAAATGAATAAAACACAATGAAAATCAAAAGTAAATAAGATTTTTTTAAAAAAATCATATACCGGGGCGCCTGGCTGGCTCAATTGGTTAAGCAGTGGACTTTAGCTCTGGTCATGATTTCGCAGTCTATGAGTTTGAGCCCCACATCAGGCTCTGGGCTGGCAGCTCAGAGCCTGGAGCCTGCTTCCGATTCTGTGTCTCCCTCTCTCTCTGCCCCTTCCCTGCTTGCTCTCAGTCTCTGTCTCTCTCTCTCAAAAATAATAAACATTAAAAAATTTTAAAAAATTAAAAAAAACCATATACCTAGGAATAAATCCACTGAAATGTGTGTAAGATCGCTACACACACACACACACACACACACACACACACACACACACACACAAACTATAAGATATTGAGATAAACTATATAAAACCTAAATAAGTGGAAGCATATTCCCATGATCATGCACTGGAAGACATTATATTGTAAACATGTCAATTATCCACAAATTGGCCTACAGATTCAAAGTAATCCCAATCAAAATTCCATTGTTTCATTGTTGTTGCTGTTATTAAAACAGATGAAAGGATTCGAATATTTGTATGGAAATGCAAAGGGCCAAGATAGCCAATATAAGCTTGTTTAATCACTAGATATTAGGCCTTATTATAAACCTGTGGTAATTAAGAGACTGGCACTGACCCAGAAGAGATAAGTACATGAATGGAACAGAATAGAAAGTCTAGGAACAAATTCACACGTATGCAGACAACTGATTTAAGACACAAGCAGTGAGGAATGGAAGGTCTTTTCAGATATCCTCATGAAAAATTAATTTTTGACCCCTTACCTCACACCATACATGAAATAAATGTCAGATGTATTTATAATTCTAAATATAAAGGTAAAATATAAGGCTTCTAAAATATAAAACAGGAGAATACCTTCATAATCTTTGAGTAGACTCAAAGTTGTTGAAATAAGACTGCAAAAGCACTATCCATAAAGGATAAGACTGATATACTGGAGTCCAACAGTATAGGAGACTACATAGAGGGTTTCTTGGGGGGAGGTAGGTGTATAGCAGTAATATTCTATTTTTTTTTAAATCTGGATGATAGCTTGTGATAATTTATAGAGTTGTTCAAAATTATTTGTCCATTTTCTGGAAGTATGTCACAGTTCATTTTGGAAATATTTTTAAAAATGAATTAATTACCAAGTAAATGCAAAGAATTTAGCAGAGTGCTTACAGTTCTTTCCCTTTATACTCAAAGGATAAGGAACATCTGAAGGACATGCTAATAAAATAGATATGAAAGAGCAATTTCACCTTTTTGCCTTGCTCTTGATCAGAAAGAATATAGAGACAAATTAGTTTAAAAATATATATACCCAGCAGGTGTGACCCAGTCTGGGATTGAAATAGACAGGACACCAAATTGTATCCAGAGGGATCAAACTGTTGATGCAATCTGTATTTTACCAGCTAATCACACTGAGCCAGAGGAAAATATGACACGTTACCAAAATTAACTTGCAAAAGGGAGTGAGGCAAGCAGAATACTCACCAGTGGAATTATCCTTGTCTAGCTCCTTAGTGAGTGAAAGATTTATGAGCCAGGAGATACCCTTTGCTTCTTCCCATCATAGACAGTGCTTTATCACTGCACTGTAACTGCTAAACACAGAAATTCATGTATGGATAATACAAACACACACACCTACACCACACACACATACCACCAACATATAATGCATACACATATGCACACATGCATATACATACATGTACATTTCCCCAATCATTCCCTAACTATATGCCAATAAGGTGTGTGTCCAAGCACTGGGGAGACAATGGTGGAAGAGGAGAAACAGATACGTAGTCTCCACCATAAAGGCATTATTATGATTATTTGATTTCTATCTTAGGGATAATTAAAATTATGACACATGGTTCCACTAACTGGATCCCTTGAAGTTGTACCTCAGAATTGTCTATATGTATATGGAGATGGGATTTTTTTGCTTTATCTTTTTGGTGAGAGGTTCTAGTGAACATATCCTCCCAGGGGGCCTTGAGTCCCCACAACTAGTAACCACTGATTAAGAATTTATTGTTTACAAATTATTTCACCAACATCTCTTATGAATCTCACAACTACTCTGTGAAAGAGGCAACATGGTAGGCAATATCATCTAAAGATTAAGGCAATAAAACTCAGAGAAGTTAAATGACTTGGCTGAGGCCACATAGAAGTGGTAGAACTGAGACCTGAATCAAGTGTATTACTTATTTAAGATCTCTGAGGCAAAAAAAAAAAAAAAAAAAAAAAAGATCTCTGAGAAATTTGATAGTATCTATAGGGACTCCACCCAGGGACTAGAGTACTCACTGGGGTATTCTATTGCATTCCAGAGCAAAAGTCATTTGTGGAACTACCTTCAGAGAGCCATAAGTCTGCCCTTTCTGAAGCTTCCATCCCAGTTCTGCCCTTCTAGAGTTCCACCATATTAGTTTAATGCTTCATCCTCAGGTCATGGCACCACTGGATATACTGACCATGGTCAAAAGTAGTTGGTGTACTTCTCTCTGACATGGTTTAGAGGGGCTACCCAACTATGTCATGACGTTCAAGTCTAGCCTTGATACGATGTGATACAGAGAACAGCAGCCTTACAAAGCCCTCTCAAAAGTCGCTTCACAAAATGTGTATAGGCTGATTAGAAGCCCACTCTTGCATTTCCCCGTCCTGAGAATGAGGCTAGTGTTAGAATTGCAGCTAGATTTAGGATTCCTCAAGAAGTAGGGGCACCTGGGTGGCTCAGTCGGTTGAGTGTCTGACTTCAGCTGGGGTCATGATCTCACAGTTCGTGAGTTTGAGCCCTGCATTGGGCTCTGTGCTGATAGTAGGCCTGGAGCCTACTTCGGATTCTACATCTCCCTCTCTCTCTGCTCCTCCCCTGCTCACATGCGGTCTCTCTCTCAAAAATAAATAAAGATTTAAAAAAATTAAAAAAAATTAAAAAAGGATTCCTCAAGAAGCACCCTGTAGGAAAGACATGGAGTCAGCCTGTGTCAGCATATCTTGTGCATGCGGGAACATGTGTGCTAAGCTTCAATGTGCAATAAAGGACAGCCTGGCTGACAAAGTGTGGGAAGCATATGGTAGGGGTGGGGCCTGTAGCTGTGTCAGGAATGCAGGCACATATGGTGACAATAATGTGCATGGGATATTATCCCTAATCTTTCTTTCTTAAAAAACTCGTGCACACACACATATACACATACACAGACACACCAAGTGCACACACATATACACATATACAGACACACCAATCAAAGAAGATTGGAGAAAGTTATCATAGAAATAGGGATGAGATATCATCTAATCCAATCCCCTCATTTTATTGGAAAAACAAAAACTGAAGCCCAGAATGCAATGGAACAGAATATATTCTAAATCACATGGAATCCAGGAATTAAAATCTAAGACTCCTTATTCCCAATCTAGAATTCCGTCCTGGATACCAACCTACTTCTCAAAAGCTGATAGCACCCAGCTGTATTTCTCCTTCCCAAAATGGAACAAAAGCTCTTCTGGACAGAATGTCCCTGTGGCAGGTCTCAAAAGAGGACCTGCGAAAGGAGCAGATTCTGGACTGTCTTTATGTCAACCCTTGGCTCTAAAACTCAAATGGAGCCTTGGGAAGTCCAGAAAAGAGCACAAATCAGTCAGCTTTAGAAAACCAGAAGGTCCCCAAAGCAGTCTCTTGGAAACATGCACAAGTTCCTTCCAGCAAAGAAACAAGGAAAGGCAGAGACACGTGGAGCCCTTACATTTATCCTCCCACAGACTCCCAGAAGGGAAGGTCCTGGATTTAGGCAAAGAGAAGTGGTAGATTACAAATATGTTATTGGATTCTTTCAGACCTACAACCAAAGGACCAAAGGCTTACAGACTCTAACCTTCCTTTTCTTTCCCCTATGCTATATGAACTGCAATGTCTGCCCATACTTTAGTATCCTGAAGTCTCTACACCAAATAAAAAACTCCTTTCCTAGCCACTTTCCCACTGAGGAAAACATGCTGGAAATTATATTCTGGATACTTTCAAATCCAGAGCAGATGCTCCCCATTTCTTATCCAGGCTGGTGACTTAGCAATGGCATTGAAAGGCCTCTCTGGCACCCATGGCATATGAACTTAAATGAGGAAATTAAGGGGCCCACAGATGGGGCAACCAGATGAACCATGTATCAAGTTTTCTCAAGTTTACTCATCTTGATACAAGAAAGGAACACAGAGGAACCAGCTTCTTCCATTCTCTCTGCTCCCCATATCTGTTAAATTTCTTTTCAAGGTCTCTCATTATAGTCTTGCCCCAAGAATTCCAGTCAATATTATTCTCTCTCTTCTAGAAAGTAAATCTATCTCTTGATTGTATTCCACTAAAAGCATATGATGGTAAGCTATGAATGGTACTTTTCTTATGTTCACATTATTCCAGAAATCCTGAGGTATTCAACAAACTCTGGATCCTTCAGAATCCAGATCATGTGTCAAGCCCTCTATGAAGCTTTCCTCAACATCACAACCAGTCCAAACTGAATATGTTCCAAAAATCCATGACATGCAGGCTGACTGATTAACCCTATAAACACAAGTAAAAGAACAAATGGGGTGTGAGTTTTCCTTCCTGAACCCTTGTACCAGAAGGGACCACCACCTTCCTGATGTACATTTCAGACAAAGAGGAACATTTCCTCCTGGAAGCAGAAAGATAAAAATGATACCCCAAGATTTGTGTCAAGCCAAGGATTATACAACTTGGGGAGCAAATCACAAGCTAGATGGCCATAAGCATTTCACTCAACCTCTACTCCAAAATAAAGCAACATTTCACTTATTTTTCCCATGTTCTCATGTCAGATTTTTACTTCCAGGCCTCCAGTTGGTAAGTCAAACAAAATTTTGGAAATGTTAAAAATTTCAAGAGAAACTCGAAGAATAATTTGTTCTCATCAAAACAAAACTAAACCATTGGCAAATAGAGGCCAACAACTTGTAAATGCACGAAGAGGCACCACAAGGGTGCTTGCGCTAAGATTTTGCAAATATTCTCCAGTCTCTCGGTGGGTTTCTCACTAAGTGAAGGCCAGAGCCTCCATCTGCTTTCCATCACTGTCTCCACTCTTGCATTCTGGTGGAGCTCTGGCCTGGTTACATTTGCTATGCCTCCAAAGTGGCCCATCCCAACAGGGCCTCGTGCTGAGTTCTGGGGACCATGCACTCTACCAGGATTGTGGCTCTATTGCCTGTTTTTGACACCCTCACATTTTACTTCTCTCTGCCTCCACTCTCTGTTCCTGGAAAATGAAGATCAGCAACATTATCATGAATGTGCTTGGAGATCCCACAATGGCCTGCACTAGGCCATAAATAGAATTTTGGCCAGAAAAGTGGAATCTTATACCCTGAAGCACTTTAAAAATAGCAAAGGATTTATCTGAAGCAGAATGGAATGCTCCTTTAGGGAAATGATGTTGTTGACCTTAGGCAAACACATTCAACCCAGGGAGTCTATGAAACATAGCTGTAAAATGTATATAATTATCCTAATTATGTTATATATTTTTTTAAATCACACACACAGCTGTGCCACTGGGTACAGCAGAGCAGTTGAGTTTCTGGCAAATAACGCAGCTTTGGGGGATACATAAATTGGGACAAAATCTGGTGTGAACCACATCGACTGTGGAGTGCCATCCTCAAGAAAGTACTCCTTGCCTATCTCCACCATGTGCTACTGAAATGACTTGGTAGGTGGGCATGAGAGCAACCTTAGACTTCAAGTGGTCCTGGCATGTTGTACTACTATGATCAGGTGGCATTTTCGTTTCAGTCTTTTCTTTTTTTAAGTTTATTTATTTATATGAGAGAGAGAGAGAGAGAGAGAGAGAGAGAGAGAGAGAGAGAGAGATTGATTGATTGAGAATCCCATCAGGCTCCTCGCTGACAGCACAGAGCCCAATGTGGGGCTTGAACTCACCAACTGTGAGATCATGACCTGAGCCAAAACCAAGAGTTGGATACTTTACTGACTAAGCCACCCAGATACCCCCTTTCAATCTTTTCTAATGAAATAATAACAAGAACAGCAAGATCATGCTATGCATGAAAATTTAATCTCAGGGTTATCACAATTATGAACAAGGCAAAATCAGGTAAGTGACCAATACCTCTCACATGAATTACTTGCTCCAATGCCTAAATGGTCTCCCTGTCACTGTCGATGGACTACAGCCATAATGATCTTTTTAATAAGCCAATCTGATTTTTTAGTTCCTCAGTTGAAAACTCTTCAGTGATTTTTCTAAGTATTTAAGACAAAGTCTCCATTCTTTAAATTGGCATACAAAGTTCTTGATGATCTTACCCCTACTCACATCTGCCACCAGCTCCCTTACCTGCCTGCTTATTCTCTTCTCTATATATCCTCCCCGACATTCTCTGGCCAAACTAAAGTTCAGTTCCTTCAACAGACCATGTGGTTTGTCCTCTGAGCCATCATATATGCTGTTCCCTCTACCTTGAACATTCTTTCCACATTTCTCCCTAATTACTTGCAATACATTTGTCAGGTCTCAGTTACAAGGTCACCTCCTCCAGAAAACTCTCCCTAATCCTTTCCTAAAACTAGATTCTATGTTCCTTCAAACACTCTCATGAGTCTATATGTCTAATATAAAGCCCTTGCCACACTGAGTTGTTAATGTAAATCCTTTCTGCAGATTCTATCCTCTGTAATGACAGAAGTCAAGTTCATTTGTTTACCAGTGTATTCCTTATGCTATACCTAGCACATAGTGAGCACTTAAAAAGTTTTCATTTTAGTGTTGGTGCTATATATTGGGAAATGCCAAGTTGAATTATGCAATGGTATTAATATTCAAATAGATGAACTAGTATTCAATCACTAAAGGTGAAATTTATGGATATTACATAACACAAAATCACTCATATTACTGTTTATTGAAAAGGCAAAATGAAAATGTGCATTTGCAGCATGATCACAGCTCCATACCAAAATGCATGCACCAAGAACAAAAAATAGTAGAAGTAAATAAAGTTAACATGTTAACAGTGAATTCTTCTGGGGTGTTAAAAGTATGGGTAATTTTTCTCCC
Organism: Prionailurus viverrinus; assembly: GCF_022837055.1. Lineage (NCBI taxonomy): Eukaryota > Metazoa > Chordata > Mammalia > Carnivora > Felidae > Prionailurus > Prionailurus viverrinus. Next base: position 37,231,608 of record NC_062571.1, on the reverse strand, counting down.
AATACTATTAATTTTCTAAATTTTATAAAGTAAACATTTTTAGAATAGAAAATATAATTTTAAAGTATGTTAATAATTTATAGCTATAAGATAAAATATTCTTGTTGCAGAAAAAAATAAAACCACCAAAAATTTCAAAGGAAAAGAATATTAAACCACTTAGAAAATGTTCATCCGTCTGTGCATGTGTATGAATGTTTACCTAAAATTAACTTGGACAACTGACACAATGTGGCACACTGAATAAAACTAGACCATGAACATGGGATCTCCTCAGTGTCTCTAGATGGCAGTAACTAGATACAAATATTCTTTCTTTTTGTTGGCTTCCAACATTGATTCATTCCTAATATATTCCTGAGCCCCCTACTAAAGGCTAAATGCTGAGCACCAGAAGAGAGGGAAATAAATGCAGGGTTCTGGAGTCATCAGTTCATGTCTATAATGTGATGGCTATACTAGGGGAGTATGAAAACGAGGAGAGGAATGTGGTAGAGAGGGGAATGACTTCTGAAAGGGAATGAGGAAGAAAGGGGACATCCAATGGTAGAAATGATGAGTAGAACTGAACAATGTAGTGGGAATCCTAGGGCCTTTGGAGAGAAAGAACCCAGTAGAAAAACAAAGAGAAAAACAAGATAGCCAAACTTCAGAGGCTTTAAAGAGAAGGCAAGACACTGGCAGACTGATGCTCAAATGTTCTAGCTCTTATTTAGTCAAAATTACATCAATATGAACAGGTAGTTCCTACTCTGTTGTCTGAAGGTCCAAGTTTGTCTTTTGGGTAACTGTTAACAGGAATAATTTCTATTTCTAGTACCACATCCAGAGAACATTTCCTTTTAGATGTCTGGATCACAATCAGTGAGAACTACACCTTTAAATAAACTTCATCATGGTCAGAATTATGACTTGAAAGCAGAACTGGCCAAAGGCAAGTGTTTTAAACAATTGGGTTACCATTTAAAGGTCCTGTCCTTAGTTCTACCAAGTGTCCACCCAATGCAGCTAGTATCCAATGCTGTCACGGTGTGTAACTGTTAACCACTGATTGAAGACATTGCAGTGGTTCTGCACTGATGTTCTTATCCCCACATTTGACCACAGAATGAAAAATTGCATTCTATGCTCCAAACCCTTCTCAAGCCCAGACTCTCCTCAAACCCAGCTTCTCTGCATTCTGCTCTCTTGGGATTATGATCTTTACAGGTGCTGGGCAAAATAAAAAAGCAAAGGGGAGTTGCTAATCAATGGTTATTAAGTTTCAGTTAAGTAGGTTGAATAAGTTCTAGAGATCTGCTGCACAACATTGTGCCTGTAGTTAATAATGATTGCACACTTAAAAATTTATTAAGTGGGCTGATCTGCTAAATGTTCTTTTTTTTTCTCAAGTAGGCTCTATACCCAAAGTGGGCTTGAACTCATGACCTTGAGATCAAGAGTCACGTGCTCTATCAACTGAGCCAATCAGGCACTGCATCATGCTAAATGTTCTTATCCCAATAAAATAAAATAAAAATTTTTGAAAATCAATGTGTTAGTTGAGATAACACTGGTAGAAGGAAGGAAATCTGCATACTTGCTATGATTTTGAAACTTTGTTCCTGATCATCTATAATGTTGTAGAAGGTGATGAAACAATTTCTATCTACAGTTCAGCTCTGATTGTATAAAATTCTATATTTAATATATTGCCTTTCTTAATAGGGATGCTCTATCATATTTTAATTCAAAACAAATATAGATCTCCTTGCAGGATATCATGTGAGTGCCATTCATTGGAAAGCCTGCTCTAGGCAATTATGAAGTCATTTGTTGAGTTCAGCTATTTATAAGCGAGCCAGAGTAAGGCTATAGAAACAACCCAGGATATAAAGATAGACGGATGTTTTTCACGATTACTTGGTCACCTTCTACCTGTGGGATCTTGTGTATATCTCTTAAGCTGTCTTGTTTTAGCCAACCACAAAAATAATAATAATAATAAAATCTAGTACAGTACTGTTGTCAGTTACATAAGACAATGAGATAAGGTTGGTTATATTTAACTAAATCTCCAGGTTAAGGAATACTTATGAGTTATTCTTGTGTGGGATAAACCCTAGATCCAATAACTTCTAGCACATTCATTCACACATTATTCTGTCAAGCTCCTTTGTGTGTAGAGGGTGTGCATCCAAATCCTCTGAGCATGTTAGCTCTAAAATGTTGACAGAATGAGAGAATAAATGGAGAAACAGCGATTATAAGTTTAAGAGCCAACAGAATGAGGATAACACTGAGTCTTACCACACCTTAGCACATGGCAAATAACTACTCTTTGCTAGGACCCACCAGCAACCCCAAGGATCTTTTCCTGCCCTCCTCCATACTCCATGGTAGAGCCCAGGCCAAGCTGCACACTCTCTCTTCCATATATCCTCCACCTGCCACATGTCTACAGTAGTACCTGCTCTACAGCCATGCATTCTGGTCCTTCAATTAGCATATGAGATTTTTTGAGGCATGGATTGACTCTTATTTATAGGCACTAAGTCACCGTTTTGGGGTGGAAAGAAGGGTCAAAGTATTCATGGATGGGTAGATGGTGAAGAGGGAGGATGACTAAGTGGTTTGTAGCTCTACTATACTGAAATCTTAAAAAGTTCTTTCAGCTTTCCAGAGATTTTTAAACTTTAAAGATTTTGTATCTTAAAAGTAGGTAAAATCAAAGAATCACGAGGGATTCTTGAGCATGTTCTAACAGACCCCATAATAATGGTTTCACTTTTTGTCTCACAAATCTGCCCCCAGGGAAGACCCCTCCTGAACCAAGTATGTATCTCTTTTAGAAGCGACAAACTTAGGGTCATGATGGTTGAAAGGCTACCTGACAATCCAACCCGGATCAACCTGGATCAATGGAAAAGAGATGTAATGGATTTCTCCACTCCCAAGACAACCACGGAAACATAGCAGGATGAGAAGAACCATTGCTATCACCTTTAACATTTCAAAGGGTAAAACAAACCTATGTAACCAAAAGACCATAAGAGGCTGGAACATTACTCTTTAGAACATAAGATGTTCCACAAATATCTCTAACTGGCTATATACCTCATTCTCATTTTTTCAATAAAAATTAAATGAGTCCCCATCCCAAACATGTCTATGCCAGTACTTAAAATATAAGAAAACAGAAAAGTTAACCAAAATTGCTTTTACAATATTCACAACTCTCTCCCTTTGATATGTTAAGTGTTTGAAGGTCATGGTGGGATCCAGTGAAGATGCCGCTTAAACCTTCACCCCCTTCCCATCACAGAACAAGCAGTAAAAGAGAGCATCACGATGTAAACACCAGTATGTTCCCTTCCCACATGCCAAGTTAATACTGCAGGATGTGTGAACTATGCACAGTGCCCTTTCCAGAATGGCATCCATATTTCCCAGACCTATCTGCTCAGCACTTCTCTAGTTTTTAAATATGTAACATATGTAGATGTAAATGAGGTCACCAATTCTTCCTGTTGTTTCTCTTATTTGGTCAAAGAAAAGTCACTTGGGGTAGAGAGGTTTTTTTTTTTTTTGATTTTCTGATTGCCTAACAAAGTTATCATCATTGGCAAATAAAGCTGGAAGAATTTCAAGTTATGTCCTGCAAATACAAGGCACTTCAGGAGGTGGAGGGTCAGGGGAAAGTGAGAGACAGAAAAAAAAAAGTTAGAGATGGGGAAGGGAAGAGAGAACACAAGGAGCTGGAGATATTATTTGGATAATTCTTTTTAATGTTTTCATTCCCTCAAATTAAAATTGGACTGAATGAATGAATGAGTGAATGAATAGGAACAAGCCACTGTGTGACCTTCCTCTCTGCTTTTCCAGCACTGTTTGGATCCAGTTCTTACCAGGTACAATTATAAACCCTTCCCATCAGCTGTGAGCTCTGACTTTCAAAGTTCACTCTTTTGAATGACCATTAAAAACATTGTTTTCAAAAGTTACCAGCCAATAACATCCTTAAACTGAAGAGAATTATCCACTTGGCTTCATATGATGACAAGTCCATGTTTTTGAAATGGATTTAAGAGCAGCATCCCACTGTTCCTGGAAGGGGTAACAGCTACTCATCATCTCCTTCACCCTCAAGTGAACTATCTTGAAACATACCTGGGCACCATACCACCCCACAATGCAACTTTTGTTCCCCTAAGTGACAAAAGTGGCCTCAACTACCAAAGGAGACCATTGTGCTTATACTAGAGGATTTCTCCTCCCTTTGAGCCTTAAAGAAAACTGAAAAAAAGATACTAGAAGATTTGTAGCCACCAAGAGTTGAAGCTTGTCATACTGTTTGAAGGCCTATGGGTCTAGACCCTATTTCCTGTTGCTGCTGTAACAAATTAACACAAACTCAGAAAGTTAAAGCAACACAGATTTATTACCTTCAGTTCTAAAAGTCCAAAGTACAAAATGGCTCTCACTGGATGAATTCAGGGTGCCAGCATGGCAGGTTACTTCTGGTGGGACTAAGGGAGAATCGCTGCCTTGTCTTTTCCAGCTTCTAGAAGTTGCCTGCATTTCTTGGCTTACGGCCTCTTCCTTCTATCTTCAGAGCATATCATTCAACCTCTGTGATGCTGTTTGTGATCCTGCTGCCTCCCTTTTGTAAGGACCTTTGTGACCACAATGGGCCCACAAGGATAATCCGGAATAATCTCCCTCTCTCAAGACACTTAATTTAATCACACCTACAAAGTTCTTTTTACCATGTGCAAAGTAGAAAGTTTTGGTTTCATATGGAATGGCAGGGGAAAGTCTCTATGAGAAGGAGATGGCAGGAAACAGCTGATGGAAGGGAGGGAATAAGCCACTCAGATATCCAAGGAGGGACATAATCCCAGAATGGAGCCAAGTACACTAGCAGAGCAGGGAGTGTGTTCCCGGCTACTCTTGTACAGCAAGGAGACCCCTGTGGCCACAGCAGAGCGTGCTAAAGGAAAGGGGAGATTGAAGTTGCAGAAGGCTCAGAGGGCCTCAAATGCCATCGTGAAAACTTGCCCTTTATTCTAAGTAAAAGCCAGCAATCAAATAAGCACATTTAGGATCGGAGATTTTTAGGGATCTTTTATTTTCTTTTTAGTCTGCTCACATACAGACATTTAAAAATAGCTGCTAAATGCTTCTTTCGGGGAATGTGAGGCACTCATAATAATAATAAAAATGTGCCCTGGGCTTTCTTACAACTGGATCCATCAAGGGTTTTCACTAGTAATTTGGGGAGCGTCCGCCTCTGGGCGCCACTGCTGTGATTTCAAAATAGAATTATCTCGTGCTATGTGATTTCTTGAATCATTAGTTTTCCATTTTCTCCTCCTCTTTTCTTTTTGTTCATTTTTTTTTTCAGTCTGGTGCTAGTATATGCAAGAAGTTTTTTTTAAAAATGGTGGCTGAGGGGCAATGGGTGAGGAGGGCAGTTGCAGAAGTGGGGCCTCTTCTATGGGCTCAGAGTGACTCAAATCCCCTGGCCTAGTCTCTCAGTGCAGACTGGGGTTGCATCAGGATGTCTAGCTTTTCCAAAACAATGGGAATATCTTAAGGAAAACTCTGAAGGCAGGGCAAAATGAGGACAAGAGAACTCTTCACAACCCACTGGGCTACTTCACTTGATTTAATTAACCCTTTCACTGCAGCACAGGCCTAGAACAAAGGCATTTTTTGACACACATAGAAGAGTTCTTACCAGAAGAACTTACATTGGGAGCAAAATAGAACCCAGGACCCACCCCTTTAATTACTTGGCTGACAGCAAGCTCCAACTCTTCAAAATTATAATTATCAACAACTCTAACTCATTATGTACTGAGCAGTACTTATCTTTGAAGATTAATAATTTTAGCATTATTAGGAAAAAATAACAAAATTACTTAATTTCCTTCTCAGTCAAAGCTCTGAATCTTTAAAGAAACAACCTTTAAGCAGAGAGCAAGGGATGGGCTACTGGCCCTACAGGGCCTCCTGGATTGTCATTTATGTGCAGCCCACACGATGGGGACAGCACACAGGTGGGCGCAAGTCACAGGAACTACCACTCATGCCCCTCTTGGCTCTTTTACCTGCCTTTCCCCACCTCTGATTTCCCAAATCAATGGAGATAAGAGGCTGGCACAGAGGATGGGGAGGAAATATCTCAGGGACTCTGATTCTTCTGCATATTTGGCACAGTGTTCCTGCTACATGTCAGCACTTTTAGGTCTGCACTATACTACAGGGTATTGTTTTGTAATGAGAACCAGTACAGAACAAATGGGTTCAGGCATGAAGGGAAGAGGAACAAGAAGGACAGAACAGGACAAATGAGGACAGAGCTATCTCAGGACCACAGAATCCTTTGGGATGCACTCGAGTTGATTAAGAACAACATGTGGAGCAAATAAAGAGTTTCTGGTCCCAGATTTGGGGCCACGAGTTTGTGGCCTTGGGAACAAATTTGATAGCCCTTGAGGACCTGTGGGGAAGGAAAACTGAAAAGTCCCATTTGCAAAGTTTCTCTAGGAACTCCAAATTCCTTGGCCCACACATGATTATTTACATCCTTTCTAAGTTACATATCTTAGTGCAAAATAGCTCCACTTTAAAGAATGTGAAGTAACTATATTGATACAAAGGAAGGAATTAAACTGAGGTAAAACTGCAGGGATAGCTGACTACCTGTAAACCTCAGACCTTTGCAGGCTCAGAGGCAACCTGTCCTCTCACCATGGCCAGCAAGGCACTGAAGGGTCTGGTGGTGTCGAACCTTTGTAAACTCACCCCAAGTCTCCCTGCCCCTGTGGTTATTAGGCTCCTCCTGCATTGGCTTTTGTGCTGAGCCTTTGACCATTCCAAACTTCCTCCAGCCCCAACGATTTTGACCTAATACCTTCCTCTGCTTGGAAACTGCCCCATAGTCCTCATGTGGCCTACCCTTTTCAGATGTCAGATCAAAGCCACCTTTTCAGAGAAGACTCCCTAATTGTCTCCTTTAAGGTAAAATATGCTCCCACACCACACTCAGGTACTTACCAGCATGTCACCTTATTTTATTCTTGTCATAGCACCAATGATACTCTGAAGGCATCTTTTTTATTGCCCATTGTTTGTTGTCACCCCCTATTGGCAATGGACCCCTGTCTGCCTGTTTATTCACTAAACTCCCAAGGAGGGCAAGCCACATAATTTGCAAGGTCCAGTACAAATAAAAGTGTGGGCCCTTTGTTCAACAACCTAGAAAAAAGCTGTGGTCTCTCTCTCTCAATCAGTCACAGTCTTTTATTTGCCATTTAATATCATCTTCCAACCATGGGATAAGTACAGCCCCTCACAGGTGCCCAGAGCCCTAACCCTGTGACTTGGCATGCAGCCTTGCCTGTCCCTGTGTTTGTGCCCAGACCTCTGCTGGGGTCAGAGGATAAGGAGAAAGGATGGTTGAGAATCGGTTCCAGGGAAGTGGGGAGACATAAAAAAATTTTTTGAGCCTCCAGCATGTACTCCATAGACCTACTAGATTTCACCCACAAAATACAGATCCAATGTAAAATTATTAAGAGTCTCAAAATGACAACCACAGAACATTAGCCCCCAGCACAGGACCCCCTTCTAATCACAGCAGCCCTGAGTTCAGTCTTGTCCCCAGTCCCTAGGACAATGCCCAGAATGTGGCAGGGAATTAAAGGGTAGGCAAGTAAATAAACTAATAATTTCACAAACTACTTCTACTTTGCCTATGTTGTGGGCAAACCACCTTGCTTTTCATGAATGAATAATTCTCCCTTGAGAACATACCATTCATAATGTATTATATTGGGAGCTCTGAGGACATGCAAAGATGAATCAGGAGCAGTCTCCTTCTTCATAAAATCTGCAATCTACTGGTAGTCTAAGACAAAGCCCTCAACACCTGTAGGAGGCAAAAAATGAAAAGGGACCTAAGGTACAGAACATGGCAGCTCAGAGATCTATATAGTTGCAAGGATCACAAAAGCTTTTATGAACGAGGTGGCATTTAAGTGGGTCCCTTTAAAAAATATAGGATTTAGTCATAAAGAGAACCTTGGAAATGGCAACAATGTCAGCAAAGGGTAAAGGGAGGAAAGTCAGAATGATGTACAGTACAAAGTTGATGGTGCTTAGGAGGGACAGCCAGAAACCAGCTTGGGTAGGTGACTCAAAACCAAATACAGAGAGTATTTTATTTTATTTTATTTTATTTTATTTTATTTTATTTATGAGAGAGAGGGACTGAGAGCGAGCAGAGGAGGGGCAGAGAGAGAGAGAGAGAGGAAGAGAGAGAATCCCAAGAAGGCTCCATGCTGCCAGCAATGGAGCCCAATGAGGGGTTCAAACCCATAAACTATGAGATCATGACCTGAGCCAAAACCAAGAGTTGGACACTTAAACAACTGAGCCACCCAGGAAGCCCCCGCCTCCACCCCACTCCAAAAAAATTCAGAGAATCTTGAAGGCACGTAGTAGTTTGGAGCAAATAATTGACATTGTCAGGTAGTAATCTGACCATGCTAGCATATTAGTTATTACTGTGTAACAAATATTTACTGTATCATAGTTTATGTGGATCAAGAATCTGGGTATGGTTTTACAGGGTTCTCTTCTCTGCTTCAGGTAACTCACAGAGCTGCTATCAAGTTATTGGCCAGGGCTGGGGTTTCATGTGAGGCTCAACAAGGGAAGCTTCTGAACTCACATGGTTGTTGGCAGGATTTAGTTCCTTGTGAATGGAGGGCCCAGTTTCTCATTGTGGGGCAGAGATCACCCTTAGTTTCTTTCCATGTGGCATCTTGCCTCATCAAGGCAGGCAAGAAGAGAATCTCTGGGAAGGTAGAAATCATGATCTCATGCAGCCAAGTCATGGAAGTGACATCCTATCAACTTTTCCATTATCTACTTGTTACAAATAAGCCACAGGTCCTGTCCAGACACAAGGGGAGAGGATTTCACAAGGGTGTGAATACTGGGAAATAGGTATCATGAGTGCCATCTTAGAAGTTGCATGCCATACTGGCATAGGGCAGAAGGGATTGGTGGGGAGACCAAAGGTAAAGAAACCATCAAAAAGGCTAAGATAGGAGGAAAATAAATTAGGCTCAAATAAAAAGGAGCAATGGGTATGCTGAGAATGGGTATGGTGGTAGAATTAACAGCATATGGGATGTGCCAATGAGTTCTATGTGGGTGCTAAGAGACAGGGGGGACATAAAAGATCTCAAGGTTCTGAACTCAAGGGACTGGAATTAGAGGAGTAGTTAAGAGAAAGAGAGAACAGGGGAGAAGAGGCAAGTTGCTGCTGTCTCAGTGGGGAAAAGAGAACATATTGCCCTTGATATTCTAGGATACTATCATCCAAGGTGACCATGTATTTGGACATGGTAAATTTCAAGAAAGCTATCAAGGCTGAAAATCTACATGTGAGAGTCACCTGTGCACAGACAGCAGCTGATAACACTCAACTGGATAAAGAGAATGGAGCTATTTCAAGCTATTTTATCAACTTGGAATGAGGAAGTCCTTGCAATACTGCTCCTCTTACAGGAAGTCCAGCCTCATTTCCGGGCTGGAATCTGGAAAGGTGGGAAGACAACCTGCAAGTCAAAACAAAAGCTTGAGGATGTTTGTGAAGTCTGCCAAGAACCAACTGGTTGGAACAACCAACTGGTTGGAACACTGGTCGTGTCAGGACTTTTCTAGAGATAGAGGTCTAGCTGCAGGCAAACGTTCCCAAGACACACATATAAACAGTGACTTATCAATAATAATAAGAAGAAGAATTTTATATTGCTTCTTAGTATTTTCAAATCACCTATATTTTGAATTGAACATCAGGGCCACTTATTATTATAATTTAATTCTGCTGATGAGAAAGCAGACATTCCCTAAGTCACATAGAGCTTCCCAAATCCTCACCCAGTGCTCGATTCCATCCATGATATCAAATTCTTGACTTAGAATCTGAGTTAAGATGGATTCTCCTAGCTTTTCGGGTGCAAAATCAAAAATTTACTACATTTAAAACAAGCACAAATGTATACACATACTCCTTGGCTCTCAGAGATTGATTAAATTTAGAGGTCCTGATGACCCAAAATCTTCAAGTAAAGAAATGATCTTGGAATACTGACTCTGATGGGAATAAGAAAACCCAGGCCTCCCCCAGAGAAACCTTCCCCGTATGGGAAACTCAAGTTTAAGGTTAAGGAATCTCAGCTGGCTTCCCAGGTGCAGTTATCTAGTGTGGAGCTGAGTAAACTTTCAAGTCAGACCAAAAACCCAAGGCACTCCCCATTGCCAATCCATATCATAATCAATGTTGATTGAATGTCTGAATGTAATTTGAATGAAAAGCATTTCAAAGCACAAAGGCTCTGTTCCCAATAAGTTGAGTCTATATAATCAAATGCATTCTTTCTGGCCCAATCAGCAGAGGCTTGGCAGAATAAAGGTCTTTGGTATGAGCAAAAAAATCCAAGCTTAAATCTTACAATTGCCCCTTTGAGGGTCGTTGACTCGGCAAGTTTTACAGTGGTGTACTGAAATGAATACTGCCTCTATGCAAAGCAACAGGAGGTCACATTATAATTAGAATGCAATCAGTGGAATTGGTTATGGCTTGGTTTTCTTCCTGAAATGACAATCTACGCCACATCTGCCATTACATTAATATTTTCTGCATTACTAGAACAGAGGGAGGGGGTCTGGTGGAGGGGAAGCCAGTGTCTTTCCACGGAGCAGCTGATAGAGTTGTCTTTAGCTAGAAGTCCACATGAGCTAATCAAGGCCCAAACAGTTCACCTTTAAAATACCCAAACCATCTGGCAGGCTGTCCCATGATAAATCTCAATGATAAATGTCTCCGTTTTGATGTTACAAAAGAACCGCAGACCTGCTCAGTTTTGGCACAGCTGAAAACATACTGGCAACAGTAGAATAGAACTCAGATGTCCCAAAATAGAGAAGTAAATCATTTTGACCTGCAGGGCATAATATATTTAGAGAAAACCTGATTGTAATAAAAAGGTTGGACTCATCACAGTTTCCACTATAGAAGTGGCGATATATATATATATATATATATATATATATATATATATATATTTTTTTTTTTTTTTAATACTTTTTGGTTTAGTGAAAACTCCAGCATGTACAATTTACAAGCCTCATTCTTTTTTTTCTTCCTTTCCCTTCTTTTTGTGTCTTCAGACATCTCCCTCTGCCACTTGTAGCCTACAACAGTCTCTTCTCTCTGGTTCTCAGACATCCAGCAGGGGAACTGTTGGGGCAAGCATGCCTTCAGAATGATTAATCCACTCCCCTTCAGAGAGGTCTGTTTTGCTGGGCTCACAGCCACTGCCAAGAAAGGACACACTGTGACCACCAGCACCAGGAAGTAAAGGCACAGCCTCTAAACTCAAGGTTAGCCTGGACCTAATGCCGAGAGGGAATCATAAAATAAATTATGTTGTGTGGCTTGGGAAGGTAGACTTTTATGTCCAGCCAAACTTCAGAAACAAATTATGGAGTGGTCAGTTGGCCTTATTTATTTCATCTTTTCCCCCATACAAAGTTAGGAAATTAATTAAACATGGATATAGAGTGTCAAGGGCAAGGTACTAAAGCCCCTGAATGTTGCGGGCCTGCCCCTGTGCCCCCCTTCCTCATCCTGACACACAGCAACAACCCTCACTGGCTCTGAAGCTCAGCATGAAGGATCTCAGCCTAATAGAGGGGTGGCCAATAAAAACAGGGCCTTGTCGGCTCAAGGTCTCTTAGGGAGCTGCCTGAGACTGTGTGATGACTGAGCAAAGCAGTCTCCTTCTCTGCTCTGGTCTAGTTGACTGCAACAGCCTGCCCAATTCCCTCCACTGCCGCCAGGGTCACCTTCTGGTGACTAATACAAAAGGCAGATTTCCCATCTGCTCTCTGATGCATGGTTGAATAAATGGTTTTGCTCATATACCCAAAAGGGGAGCCAGAAATACACATGGGAGGTGACATGTCTCCAGTGAAAAAGGTCTCAACCTCATTCTTTGGATCTCAAGACAAGTTAGGGGAAAGGGGGAGGCCTATCTCTGTCTCTGTCTCCACAGGCAATTTCACTGGGTGAAGCAGTGTGGAGCTTGTGTGGAGCAGTGCAGGGTGCTTTAAAGCCTATGGGGCCTGCAGCAGCAAGAGTCTGCAGTTACTCAGACAATCTGGAAAAGGAGGGCAAACAAATTTGAGGTAGCTATTTTCAATAAAACTTTTTTTTTTTCAACGTTTATTTATTTTTGGGACAGAGAGAGACAGAGCATGAACGGGGGAGGGGCAGAGAGAGAGGGAGACACAGAATCGGAAACAGGCTCCAGGCTCTGAGCCATCAGCCCAGAGCCTGACGCGGGGCTCGAACTCACGAACCGCGAGATGGTGACCTGGCTGAAGTCGGACGCTTAACCGACTGCGCCACCCAGGCGCCCCTTCAATAAAACTTTTTAAAAATATATACTGACAGTCCATTTGGAGGGGAAAAGACACAATAATTTATTGGCTGTTGGCAATTCAACTGGAGACAAGTTAGCCCACACCTTCTTATCTGCCTTGGGCCAAACAACACATATCTAGCTATTTGACTGTCTTCTTGTAAGTCAGTTCTGGAGGTGCAGAGAGGAAACCCCCACTGGATCACCAGCATTCCCAGTTCTTTTATCATTTTTCTGGCCTTCACCTGAATCCCCTCCAGGTCACTGACATCTTGCTGGTTCAGAAGTGTTTAGAAAAGAGCAAGGTATTTCAGCTGACATTCTGGAAGGTTCAGCGGGGGAAAAGAAAAGGGCAGGATGGGACTCCCCACTCTATGGGATAAAAGCAAATTTGAACAGCTACAGCAAAAATAATGCATCGTCACTTTCTTCCCCCCACCATATGGTCTCTCCCTCTCATTTATGATTACTCCAGATCCTTTGACTAGGATGCTTTCCAAATGTCTTCCTACTGTTGAATATCTGGGTGCCAATATTTCCCTCAGGGACAAGAAGAGACAAAGAATAATGATGTCCTGACTTCTGCCCCTCACCTCTTCTCCACCCTGCAGTAATTCTGGGTTTGTTTTAATCATCTGGGAAACGAAACCTAGGCTGTTTCCTTTCCTTTGTTAAATCTTCAAAGCAAGACAAGTTGGAATTACATTTTCCTGAAAAGATTGAGTAAAAAATACTCAACAACTATGTATTTAGCAATGCTAGTGTGTTGTATACCTACAGCCATATTGCTCTCCAGTGGTTCCTCAACAAGAGTCTAACCATCAATTCATTTGGAAAAAGGTTACTTACAGGAGGGTGTGTTAATCAAGTCACAAGGAGTATCCATAGAATGTTCTCTTTCTCAAGCCCTTCAAACTTGACCACTTCTAGCCATTGTCTTCAATCAGAAATGCCCATTGAGTTCCAGGGGCAAAAGTCAGCCTGTCATAGGATACTAAGATTTTCAACTGATTCATCAAACCCAATCTACTAATGGGGTTCCAATTCTCTCTTTTCACAAGGTATTTTTTATATCAGGCAGCCTCTCCAAAAATAAAAATAAAATGCTACTCTTGTATGATGCTCTCACAGTTATGTGGTTTGTATTTTATTTCCACCAATTCTATTTTCACATTGTTTTAGGAATATGATTATTTTCTGATTGCCTCTAAGTGTTGGAAAATACTCACTCTTTCATGTGATAAATAATTATTGACTGCCAGGCACCATACTGGCTTGAGAACTACAAAGAGTTTTCAAAGAATTTGACAATCGAGCTAGAATAATCTAAGGTAAGTCCTAGATTGAGGGAAAATAATAAAGGAATCTGATATCTGAACACACACCAGAGAAAAGGCAAGCAAAAGAACATATAAACAAAAAGCCATAAATGCCTCTAATTCATATGGTATGGAGGCAATACACTTATAGGAATAAATTTAAATGTACTCATCAGTGACTATTGTCATTGTTATGAGGTGATGACATTTGTGGCATATAAGTGAAACCAAAGTTGCCCTCTGATGAGCCAAGTCTGTATTTCAATCCTATCCTGATCACCCATGTTGAATGGGCAGAGGGAAAATGACTACCTTTGTCTGCTAATAAAAACAAAACAAAACAAAACAAAACAAAAACAACTGCAGGGTAAGTTCCAGCTGAGATAGTTGGGCTGTGAATCCAAAGATGCATATTATATAAAAAAAAAAGCAGCAATAATGAGGCAATTATGAGAGCCAGCCAAGGATACAGTGGGGTGGCATAATTGCACAGAAGCTCTGTAAATTTGGATCTAATCATGGAGTAGAAATATGGTTTGACTCATTCAGGTTGGTCACACTTCACACCAGAGGAGATTACACTTACTTGCTCCTCCTGGAGTTACTCCTCTGCAGTGCCCTATTTAATCTCAGTGATGTGGATCTATTCACCTTTTCAAGGTCAGGGGGATGGGCTAGCTCTAAGTAGAGAGTTTAGAAGAAGAATATTTGGAAATCAAAAGCTCACCTCTCTTCTTAAGTTTGTTCTAGTTCTGGGAATTAAGCCCAAAAGAAGGCATAAAAGAGATGAATCCCATCTCTTTCATCGTTTGATTCGAATTTTATTTTGTATGCTGTGTGGGCAATGACCAACATGTTGAGGGAAATGACAATGGCAGAAATCTCTTGGGGAGATTAGGTCTTTATGACTTTTCAGTGATTAATTCATGCCCGGGCATACCCTCACCCATCTAATTAGTAAAATACAAAAATAAAGCAGGTTAAGGTTGGCAGTGATAACTTTCCTTACTAAAATGAATAATAGCAGTAGCAGAGGAGGAGGAGGAGTAACGGAAGTAGTGCTGGTGGTGGTGGCAGTCGTGAGCCTCCTTTTATTTTGTTGGGAAGAGTCACACATGCCTACCCTCCTCCCCCACCACCATCATGCTTGGTCAAAAGGCCAGCTGTTTTCATGGAGTCAGCTCCATAACTTACCACACAGTGTCTAACTTCAATGTGAAGAAATTAAAGCAAGATTCTTTATTCTCAGGCAGGAAATACATTCTTTTCCAATATGATGCCTATGAAGAATCTTCACAAGGTCAATTTTCATCTTCGAGAATTTTTTTTTTTTTACTTACTAGTTGACCTAATACAACTGTCAGTGAAAAACTGGAGAATCTTACTGTTTGCAGAAAGATGTGATTGATATAAGATATCCCGGTTCTTCTGTTCAGTTCACCTAACTTCCTCCTCTCCTCAAAAAGCAAAGGTTTTCACGAAATCGGTTGGAATCTCCCAATGGCCTACAGCTTCTTCTTCTGGTGTCTATATCTCTAAATGCCATTTCTCAAAGTTCTGTTTCTGAGAATGTCTTTCCAAATGAAAATACAATGATTACTTCTTTGCTGTTACATCACATTTAGTGACACCCTATTAATTCTGGCTGTGTTAGGCTATAAATGGCAACCTTGAGGAGGGTATGGCCTGTGTGAGTTTATATTTCACAAAACTTGAGAGCCATAATCTGGGACAAGTTTGTTACCTTGACTAAATCAGCCTTCCAATTCCCCAACCCCCAAGTAGAGTAATTGATGTTACCTTTTCTTTTCCACTGCAAATGAAGATGGGATTAACAAAATAATATTGGAAACCAAGTTATATAAACTAGATATATTTATACAAGTCATCACCAGAAAGTACAGTTAAATGTACTAAACAGATGAGACTGTTTCTAACTTATCATCAATATTACTAGAGTTTGACCTTACTCCATTTTTAGCTCTGTCAATACAACTACTCAGACTATGAACAATGTGACACCATTCTGAGCTAACACTAAACTTTAATAACCCGGAGAGTAGAGAATTGTTAAAATATTATTTGTGCCAAAGTACCAAGACTCTGTGGTGGGAGAGTCTCTATAAATCCTCAGAGATAAGATTTGCATAGATCTCAAAGTAGACCAAAAGAAAGTATTTTATTACCTGACCTGCAATCTATTAACATGAAAAACTTATGGGCATAAATGATCGGGCTCCATGAAAGACATGAGTGATGAGAATCAGGAACTGGGCCAATCCAAAGGCTTTTATTATCTTCATTAAAGGAAGAAGACTGGGCTGCACGAATAGCTTTCTGGTTGTTTTATTCTATTCTGAATAAGGTCACCAAGGGAGAATAATTTTCACAACCAAAAATTAGCCTAAGCCTGAGTTTAATTTTCATGGCTTTCCACCCTAAGTGTGGATTCTGTCAAGCACAAACTATATTTACAGGACGTAATGGATCTTGGCAGATCAGAAAATTACAGTTTGGTCTCTATTACACATAAGCCACCAATGGCGAAAATGCTATCAGGATTAGGATATCCTTACTCATCCTTCAGGCAGCAGCACTGACATCCATTCTGGTCTTCCATGAAAAAAAAAAAAAATTAAAGCCTCATCACCTTCTAGTACAGTTGTAGGAGGCTCATCATGGAAAGGGTGCCAAATGATCATAGTGAACCTAGTCTCTTCACCTGCAGCTAATGGTGCTCCAGAAGCAAATGAACCAATTACCTTCTTTAGAATAATCTTTAACTTACTGTAGAGAAAGAATGTTTCTTGCCACATCTCTGGTTTCCTAAAATTCTGGGAATGTTGTGACATTCTGCCAATGTGCATCTCCAGAACAGATGACCTTTACAGAGTACTGATTAGGAGTTTTATTCCTCTTAATAGTTGCCAAATTGTGGATAATTTTATCAAAGAATGGAGTCACTGCAGGGAGACAGTGTTTCCTTTGGATGGTAACTTCTTGGATTTTTAGGACCATCATAAGTTGAAAATTCTTAAATCTCTTTTTCTAGAGCCAAGAATACTATCTCCACTTGAATACACAAGCAAGCTCTAAAAGAGAACTCATCACCTCTAGTGAACTCCTCCCACATCTCCTGAACATTTTGTCCACACCCATACACATGTCAGTGAATGGCACCGCTACCCAGGGGTAACATGCAAAAGACTTAATCAGGGGACCTGACCAATCAGAATGGAAACTGGCCACTGAGCTGGAGCAGTAGTCCTAGAGCACTACCCCTCCCCAATTGTTCTCAGCATTAATTCTTAATTAGGAAACTGTGAGGCCAACTAGTAGTTTGAAAGTTAAGTTCCAGGGTAAAGTTGGAGTAATGGATGGAAAGAGCACTGAAGGGGCACTCAGGGATTTTGAGAAAGTTGTCATAAAAGTATTTCAATATTTTAATAACCAGAGCAGCTATATTGGTACATACAGGCTGAACACCAGCCTTGGTGCCATCATTCATTCAACCTGGAGAATCCTTATCTTCTGTTCTATTTTATCTTTAATCCAGGGTTTAGTCACTAAATCCTTTCAATTCTACTCCCTGGTCTCACCATAACCACCACCCTCATACCAGTACATTGGTTATATTACCGAAGTCTTACCATCTCGAGGCTGGATTAGTACAACTTCCTACCTGGTTTCCCTGCCTCCATTCTTGCTTTACTCCCACTCTTCTACTCATTCCCAGAGGACTAATTCAAAGAGTTAATTGATGGACAATGCTCCAAAGAAGACAGACAAGTAACCAATAAACTTGTACAGATGCTTAATATTGCTAATAATTAGGAAAATGCAAAACAAAACCCCAGTGAGATACCACTTCACAGCCATTTGGATATATATTATTGAAAAGTAAAGTAAAATAAAGAAAATAACAAGTGTTGGTGAGGATAAAAAAAATTAGAACCCCTGTGCACTATTGGCCAAATTGTAAAATAGTACAACTGCTTTGGAAAAGAGTATGGTGGTTCCTCAAAAAATCAAAAATAAAATTACCATATGATCTAGTAATTCAAATTCTATGTGTATATATAAAAGAATTTTAGGGGCACCTGGGTGGCTCAGTTGGTTAAGCGTCTGACTTCAGCTCAGGTCATGATCTCACAGTCTGTGAGTTCGAGCTCCATGTCAGGCTCTGTGATGACAGCTTGGAGCCTGGAGCCCGCTTCACATTCTGTGTCTCCCTCTCTCTCCACCCCACCCCACTCATGCTATGTCTCTCTCTGTCTCAAAAATAAATAAACATTAAAAAATATTAAAAAAATAATTTTAAAAGAGGCCTCAAAGAGATATTTTACATTCATGTTCATAGCAGCATTATGCATTGCCAAAAGGTGAAAGTAACCCATATACCCATCAGTGGATAAAAGGATAAACAAAATGTGGTATATGCACACAATGGAATATTATTCAGCCTTAAAAAGGAAGGAAATTCTGACACATGCTGTAACATGGGTGACCTTGAAGATGTTATGCTACATAACAAAAGGAAAAATAATATGTTTCTATTCACATGATGTACCTAGAATAGTCAAATTCACAAAGAAAGAAAACATATATTTTACTATGATAAAAAATAAATGCAAAATAAATATATGGCTAATTATGAGGGAAAAAGAATCAATTCAGTCATATCACTAAGAGATCCCTCAGTATAGTGATCAAACTCTTTAGCACATTATTGGATTTCCCAGGCCCTGATGATTTGACCCTGCCCACTTCTCCAGCTTCATCACTTGAAATTTACCATCTCAGCTCTAAATTTCAGTCCTGGGAAATTCTTTGATGTTATCTGAATATCCTATGCTCCCTTGCCTGGGGGCTATTTGCTCTTCATAGGGTATTCTCGTCCCATTCCAGCCATCTATCTCACAGCCCAGCTACATACATTTTATTCATCCTTCAAGTCTCAAATTTTTTATTAACATTTTTATTTTAATTCCATACAGTTAATATACAGTGTCACATTAGTTTCAGGTGTACATATCATTATTCAACAATTCTATACATTACTCAGTGTTCACCCTAAGTGTTCCTTTTTTTTTCTTTTTTAATATTTATTTATTTATTTATTTATTTATTTATTTATTTATTTAGTGTGTGTGTGTGTGTGTGTGTGTGTGTGTGTGTGTGTGTGTGTGTGTGTTTTGAGAGACAGGGGGAGAGAAAGAAAGAGAAAGTGGGCCCAAGTGAGCTAGGGGCAGAGAGAGAGAATCCCAGGAGGTGCAGAGGGGTGGGGGAGAGGAAGAGGGGAAAGGGAGAGGGACAGTGGGGCTCACATGAAGCAGGGCTCATGTTTTCACCCAAAGCAGGCATGAATTCACCTGAAGTGGGCTCAAGCTCACCCAATGTGGGACTCAAACTCATGAACTGTGAGATGGTGACCTGAGCCAAAGTCAGATGCTTAAAGACTGAGCCACCCAGTTGCCTTTGATAAATGTACTCTTAATCCCCATCACCTATTTCACCCACTCCCCCACCTCCCCTCTGGTAACCACCAGTTTGTTTTCAATACTTATGAGTCTGTTCTTCAGTTAGTCTCTATTTTTTTTTCCTTTCCTCATTTGTTTCCCAAATTCCACATCTGAGTAAAATCATATGGTATTTTTCTTTCGGTGGCTAACTTATTTCCTTTAGTATTATACTGTCTGGCTCCATCCATGTTATTGCACATGACATGATTTCATTCATTTTTATGGCTGAATAGTATTCCATCATGTGTACGTGTGTATTCCATCGTGTGTGTGTGGGTGTATACACACACATACACAGACACCTCATCTTCTTTATCTTTTCACTTATTGATAGACACTTGGGCTGCTTCCATAATTTGGCTATTGTAAATAATTCTGCAGTAAACATAGGGGTGTATGTATGCCTTTGAATTAGTGTTTTTGTATTCTTGGGGTAAATACCTAGTAGGTAATTGCTGGATCATAGGGTAGTTCTATTTTTAACTTTTTAAGGAACTGCCATACTGTTTTTTCACAGTGGCTGCACCAGTTTGCATTCCCATCAACAATGCACAAGGGCTCCCTTTTCTCCACATCCTTGCCAACACATGTTGTTTCTTATGTTTCTGATTTTAGCCATTCTGACAGTTGTGAAATGATATCTCATTGTAGTTTTGACTTGCATTTCTCTGATGATGAGTGATATGGGGCATCTTTTCATGTGTCTGTTGGCCACCTGGAGGTCTTCTTTGGAGAAATATCTGTTCATGTCTTCTGCCCATTTTTAAGTGGAGTGTGTGTGTGTGTGTGTGTGTGTGTGTGTGTTATATGGAATTGTGTAAATTCTTTCTGTTAATAATTCTTCAAAACACAGTTTAGCTATCACTTCTCCCAGAAAGTTTTTCTTGACCTATTCCTTTTTTCCTGCCCCAAGTCAGAGTTAGGTAGAGGTCTTGCATATTCCCATGGCAATGGGACCTTAGACTATGATTGGACCCTGAAGCCAGACTGCCTAAGTTTGAAGCCCAACTTTGCCACTTACTATATAACCTTAGGCAAGTTACTTATTTCTCTGACTCTAGTTTCTTCTTTAAAAAGGAGGATAGGGGCGCCTGGGTGGCACAGTCGGTTAAGCGTCCGACTTCAGCCAGGTCACGATCTCGTGGTCCGTGAGTTTGAGCCCCGCGTCAGGCTCTGGGCTGATGGCTCAGAGCCTGGAGCCTGTTTCCGATTCTGTGTCTCCCTCTCTCTCTGACCCTCCCCTGTTCATGCTCTGTCTCTCTCTGTCCCAAAAATAAATAAACGTTGGAAAAAAAAATTTTTTTTAAATAAAAAAAAATAAAAAGGAGGATAATGTTACCTTTCACCTCATGGACTGTCATGAGAATTAAACGAGTTAATTGAACAGTTAGTTAACAGTGTCTATCACATAGTGTTGTCTCAAACAATAACTCCAACTCCTTTGATTTTCAACAACATGACCTTAACACTCCCCTCACCAAGCAGCAGGGTCTATATTCCCTTCCCTTGAATCTGGGTGGGCTTGTGACTCACCTATAACCAAAAGAATGTGCCTAACTTCCAAGGTTACATCAGAACACTTCCAATTAAGCTTCTTCCTTGCTGACTGGAACAACAGTCAACTTGGGCATGGAGCCCTGATTACCATGTAAGTCTAACACCCTGGAACTATGATTCCAATGAAGAATCCAAGTTCAAGAAGTGTGTAGGCACTTCAGTAAGAAATATAGCCATCCCAGCTCAGGCCCAGATATATTAGTGTATGAGCATGAGCCTCCAGATAATTCCAATCTCTAGTCAACTCATCCCTAACCTTCAAGTATTCCCAGCTGAGGCTACAGACATTGTGAGGAAGAGAAAAGTCATCCCCTTATTCTGTCTGATCTCTGAACCACAGAATCCATGAGAATAATAAAATGGTGATTGTAGTCACTCAAACTGTAATTTCTTTTGCACAATAGAAAATAAAACAGCTATATATGTGGTTTCTATCTTCATAATTATCATCATCATATTCTCATTATTATCATAACACTTAATACAATAATATTTATACCATAAATGTCTATTGACCTACCTAAAGCCCTCATTAGATTCTAAGCTCCATGTTTCAGTATCTAGCATAGCACCAGACTCATAATATATACTAAATTTTGTGTTCAAAGAACTAGTAAACTCCTTCAAAACAACTAGATCTCCAGTGGTCTGACATATAGTCAGTCTAATAGTTACACAAACAAGATGACAGAATAATGTTTGGGCCAGCCAAGAAATTCGCTCATAGTCTGCCTTACCACACGGAGGGAAGGATCACTGATATTTTAGTGAATTTCCTCAAGTCTTCAGTATGTTCATTAAATTGAGATGTTCTTTTTTTAAAACTTTTTCCCATTTATAGTATCATATACATAATTTCATGTTATTCTTTAGAAATTTATTTTTTGTTGATTAAATAATAGTTCTTCTGAATATACTATACTTCTAAATATTTCATCTATTGTTAGATATTAAGAGTTTCAGTTTTCCATAATGCCATGAAGAATTACTTTTAATATCATATCTAGTAGATACATACCTTCCAGTTAAGATCAAGTACAAGGCAATAATATCGCCTCTCATCACTCCTTTTCAACATTATAGCAGAAGTCCTTACTAATGCAATAAGGTAAGTAAAGGAAATAAAAGGGCATACAGATTAGAAAGATATAAAATTGTCTTTGTTTGTAGATGCCAGGACAGTCTATGTAAAAATCTAAAATAATAAACAACAATAAAAAAAAGCCCTCCTAGAACTAATAAGCAATTATAGCAAGGTTCCAGGATACAAGGTTAATAAATAAAAATCAATTTCCTTCCTATATATCAACAATGAACACATGGAATTTGAAATTAAAAACATAGTGCCATTTACATTAACACCCACAAAATGAAATACGTATGTATAAATTTTATAAAATATGTAAAAGATCTATATGAGAAAAACTACAAAGCTCCAATGAACTAAATTAAAGAAGAACTAAATAAATGGAGAGATATTCAATGTTCATGGACAGGAATACTCAACACTGATGAGATGTCAGTTCTTTCCAACCTGATCTACAGATTCAATGCAAACCTAATCATAATTCTAGCAAGTTATTTTGTATATATTGACAAAAATGATTCTAAAATTTTGATGGAGAAGCAAAAGACCCAGAATAGCCAACACAATATAGAAAGAGAACAACAAAGTCAGAAGACAGACACTATCTGACTTCAAGATTTACTACTAAGCTATAGAAATCAAGTGTGGTGTTGGTCATAGAATAGACAAACAGAACAATAGAACAGGATAGAAGCAACCAAGACATCCTTTAGTAGGTAAATGGATAAATTGTGGTATAGTCAGATAATGAATTATTATTCAATGGTAAAAAGGAACGAGCTATCAAGCCATGCAAACACATGTAGGAAACGTAAATCCATACTACTAAGTGAAAGAAGCCAGTGTGAGAAGGCACATACTGTATGATTCTATATGACAGCTGGGAAAGGCAGAACTATGGAGATAGTAAAAGATTAGTGATTGCCTGAGGTAGAGGGAGGGATGAATAGGCACAGCACAGAGGATTTTTAGAGCAGTGAAAATATTCTCTTTGATACTATAATGATGGATACATGTCATTATACATTTATCCAACCCCAAAGAATGTACAAAACCAAGACTGAACAATAATGTATACCATGGACTTTGAGTGATTATGATGTGTCAGTGTAGGTTCAGTTATAACAAATATACCATTCAGGTCGGGGATGTCAATGATGGGGGGAGGTTATGGGGGTGAGGGACATGCAGAAAATCTTTGTACCTTCCTTTGAATTTTGTTGTGAATCTAAAACTACTGTAAACAATAAAGTCTTAAAAATTGCTTTTAGCCTTTTACATGAATCATTGATTGTATCTTTTACAATGAATAGATTCCTAAAAATAGAATTGTTGAACCAAAAGATAACTACCTTATTATACTGATAATAAAAATTGCATTGCCTCCCGGAAATATCAAAATAAGTTAATTCCAGAAGGAAGATATAATAATGCCACCGTATCTTTACATTTAATAAGTAACACTATTTTTAACTCTAAATTAATTAACAAATGTTTAATTTCTAGTAAATTTGAACTTCCTATGTTTACTTACATTTCTAATTTTGCCTAGTCACCTGTTTAATCCATTTTTCTTTCTACTGTATTTTTGGGGTAGAACTTGAAAAAGCTCTTCCTACAATAGGAAACTGAATCTTTAAATTTTTATATATTATCTTCTAGTTTATTTGTCTTAATTTTGCTTATAATGTTATAGATACAGAAAATTTATACATTTTATGTTATAAAATCTGTCAATGATTTATTTTACGGAAGTTTGATATTATTTTAGCATTTTTCACAAATTAGGACATCTTCCCTATTCAGAGTTTATCCCAAATCTCAAATATGACATATGAGATTATAATAATTAAACCATCCTGTCATATTGCAAGTGTTAAGAACATGTTCTACCATGCTCAATGCTGCCAAATAAAACTGAAAAGAAATTATATTTTATCTCCTAATCCTATCTTTTAGAAGATTTGGAGAGCCAATGCAAAAACATCAACTTTATAGATCCCTATTATCACATGTTTTATTTAGTCTAACCGTCTTCCCAGCATAGAAGATAGATCCACTAGTGAGTATTACCTTCAAATGAGTTAGCAGCATTAGCAACTTGCAAATTGGGGGGTGGAGGGTCTAAATATTTTCTTTAAAAGAATTCCTAGCTTTGATGCTAAAGATAATTCGTTTATGGTTTCAATAAACATTTACTGAGCACTCACTTTGTAACGTAGGTAAAGGCTGAGGACATAAAGAGGAGTAACATATTGTCTCTATCATTAAGGAGATCTTAACCTTGTTAAATGTAGAGTAGATTAACATAAACAAACACTTGTTTTAATAATAGTCAGAGATAGCAAATTCATAAAATCACTCAAAATAATAATTATGTTACTGACCAAACTGGTAGAATTTCCCCATTTGAGAATTCTAATCACGTGTCCAAAGTCTTTCCAGATTTTCTTTGTCTTCTTTAAGTCATTTTGTTGCATAATTGCTGGAGTAAAATTCACTAGAGATAAGATAAGTCAACTAAGGTGAATCAGCAGCAGCAAATATTTATTTGGCACTTACTATAGGCACTCTGAAGATATTAAAAATCATAAGGCATAGTTCCCACTCCATGATAGTTTAGAGTCAACTTAGGAAAATAAAACGCATATACATTAAATGGCAATTTTACTAAAAGGCAAATGTACAGAGAAGCCTATGAGTGCTATAAAGAGTCAAAGGAGAGAGAATTCACATTAGGCACTGAAGGTCAGGTAGGATATGAATGAGATAAGGAAACTCAATGGAAAGGAGACTATGGGACCTTCCTAGAAATGTAGGGCATGTTTAGGGACAGGAAAAAATTTCTTCTTGGCTTAAGTTATCTTTGGTTACCTAAGTTGATTTTTATTGTCTCAATAGTAGTTGATGCATAGAAATTTTCAGATAGTAGGTGTTTCTGAGGATATTTAGTTCCACCCTTTCATTTATTTTGGATACAGCAAATTTGGGCCAAAGAGAAGAAGCAATATGCCTTCCAAGATGGCATGTTAGTTAAGTAGATTCAGGACACAAGCCTGCCACTTTACAATCTTTATGCCGCTCTCTACTACTAGAATCTGGAAAGCTAGAATAATTGATTTCAGAGATTACAGACAGACCATTCATACCACAAATTCTATCTCTTTCGCTATAAGGTCCCATCTGAAAGTATCATCCCTTTTTGGGGCTTCTAGGATACAATTGTGTGATGAGGCATTCAATAAAGACAACTATGGACATTATTGTATGAATTGGTTGGTACTTATTTTTAGAGCCCCCTTAGACTGTTTAAGAAGTACCAACTGAAACACAGTGCACCCGATTGCTACATGAAAGGAAAAGCAAAATAGAAGTTTCAGGTAAAGCAGAGCAATAAATCTAGAAATTTAAGCTTCTCTCCTCAGGCAACTGAAAGCCAATTCCGCATTTCCTCTTACTCGCTGACAGCCTCTTGGGCATTCAAATAGGAAAGAGTTGAAAACCAGGATTTCCGGTCCAATCTAATACTGGACAACACTTAATGGCTTAAGTAGATTAATAATGCTCTTGCTATTGGAATTTTGCCTTTCACCACCTTTCACCATAAGCTTTGCCTGTACTTGATCTACAGGGAGGCTGAATGTTGAAGAGTCTTTTACCAGACCTGCTCCCATTCAGCACCCTGTCTGGACATGACAACCCAATTTCGACACCAATCAATCGGTAAGAATTTATTGACTGCTACTATGTTCCCCACACTACCTATGA
The DNA here is from genome assembly GCF_022837055.1 of Prionailurus viverrinus. NCBI lineage: Eukaryota > Metazoa > Chordata > Mammalia > Carnivora > Felidae > Prionailurus > Prionailurus viverrinus. The sequence continues at coordinate 37,205,867 of NC_062571.1, read as the reverse complement.
TAACAGCAGACACCTGGAAACTTATGAAACATGTTTATTTTCTCAAAGAAGATAGAATCTAGTTGAGTTTTCAACATTAACATATATGGAACAAATATAAATCCAAATAAAATCACCACCAGTAGAAAGTTCTCAGGTTGGGGCGCCTGGGTGGCGCAGTCGGTTAAGCGTCCGACTTCAGCCAGGTCACGATCTCACGGTCCGTGAGTTGGAGCCCCGCGTCGGGCTCTGGGCTGATGGCTCAGAGCCTGGAGCCTGTTTCCGATTCTGTGTCTCCCTCTCTCTCTGCCCCTCCCCCGTTCATGCTCTGTCTCTCTCTGTCCCCAAAATAAATAAACGTTGAAAAAAAAATTTTTAAAAAGAAAGTTCTCAGGTTTAGAGGATCCAGAATCTACACGCTGAATGGAAGAGCTCAGGGGAGAGAGCAGAGGTGAGGGATTAGGGAGCCCTTAGTGAGGAGGAAACCCCTGACCTGGTCTTGAAAGAGTCACAGAATATGCAGAAGGAAACAGCAGAGGGAAGAGAGTTCTAAAATAAAGAAACAACATGAGTGAAGATAAGACACAACTGTGGGATAGTGAAGAAAACCTTCGTGTAGGATACACGATTGGAGTAGTACAAAATAAGTTTGGTTAGTAAAAGAAAATTAGAAGTTAGACTGCTCTGGACATATTATTTGACATAAAATATGAAAATGTGTTTTCAAACACGTCTCTCTCCCTTTAATGGTATCATTTGGATGGCTGAAACTTTTCTGACATCTGTAATATCTTAGAAAGATATCTGTCATACAGGAGATGCTTAATAAGCATCAGTTAAATAAATGAATAGGTTGGTCAATAGATAAGTGTGTAAGAGTAAATTATACCTAAAATACATGAATCTAAGCATGTTTTAAAATATGAAAAGTAACAAAAATTTTACTGTAAATGTCACGCTACCCTCAGCCAAACACCTGAAGAACAAAGAAATGATTCAATTCCATAAGAATAATTGAACATGTACCATGGTTATAACACAGTAAAGAGGATGGATGAGAGCTGTGCTCTTTTGGAGTTAACAATTTAGTGGAGGTAGAGGCGGCTTGGGAAGAAAAAGAAGAAGATGGAAGGGAGGGAGGGCAAAAGGGGGGGGGGAATGAAAGAAAGGAGAAAAGAAAAAGAAAGGAAAGGAAAAGAGAGAAACAAAGAAATTAATTAACTCACATATCAATAAGTGTTGCAAAGAAAGTGACACGCAGAACTGATGGATAGTGGCTTGTGGGTTCAGCTTCTTTAAACCAAAGGTCTGAGAAAACTTCTCTGAGGAGTTCACAGTAGAGGTGAAACTTCAATGACAAAAAGAAAACAACCTCACAAAGATTGTAGGGCAGAGACTTTTTGGTCAGGGTGGACAGCCCTACATGGAAAAGACATTGGTATCACAGTTCAAGGAACAGAAAGGTGGCCACTGTGTCTGGAGTGTGTTGCAGAGCTGAGGACAGAAGGACAGGAGCTGGCAGGGTCAATTCACAAGAGGACTGGAAGGTCCAGGTGCCTCAGCTAAGGACAAGGGATTACAAGGCACAGTTATTAGAGGGGCAGAAGACGGTCCAGCACCTACGGAACACAGTCTCTGTTGGAAATGCCCATTCTCATCAGATTGTATATTTGTCCCTAAGCCTGGAGACATGGTTGTAAATTCAGATCAGACCTCAAGATTCTGGAACCATTTTCTGATTTATCTGTAGACAATGGAGAGTTGTAGCTTGAGGATTCTACTCGTTTTTCACAATGGTTAATGCGGTGACTCCCACCCCTATAAAAATCACTGCAAACAGTAATTGTCCTTTTCCTGTGGTGAACTGTAATACAGGGGAAAAGGCCTTTATAAACAGTGCCTCTGCTGCAGTATTTCTCTTCTTGCTCTATACAGGACAGCCCAGGGAAGAATATTCCGAGTCTCAGAGCACAAGCACATGATTCATAAAGATGGCTGCTCCTTTTAGGTCCTGACTCAGCCTAGGGAAGAGCAGAAGCAGAAACTTCCCTTCCAGATGTGCAATGAGGGGAGAAAGTCACTCTGTCCTCAGGGGACAAAACAGTGCTTTGAATTTCAAAGGCGGATGCCCCAGAGGCCCCACCAGACTCACTCCACAAAAATGTTTGATGAATTACCATGGCAGGCATCAACTTTGCAGATTAATGACCAAAAGAGTTTAGTTTATGTCTCAGTGGAAGAAGATAAATTTTCTCTTGGCTTTGAGAATCTGAGGGATTGAGAAACTCAGCTAACCACAGCACCTCTCTCTTCATTCACAATGCTTTACCATGGGTCGTTTACTTTCTACATTCCCTTTCAGCGGGTTTTTATAAATTTAAGCGAAACAGACAGCATGTCTGTGTTCTGGTTCTTTTGCAATACGATGGCAACCAAACGATTAGAAATTGTCTTTGGGTTGGTGTAGTTGGTGGAAAATCATTGAGGTTTGTTGTGAAATTTGTTCTCAACTCATAACTCAACCAGACATGGAATGGCTATTTTCCCAACTTCAGACCAGACTGCTAAAAAGTACTGGCATCAAATTAAAAATATATGTCAAGGCCAAACCCCCATCCTGTGAGTGTGTGCATGTGCATATGTATTTTCTATACATGTGTATAACCTAGAGTCCCAACCCAGAAGTAGTAAGGCTACTTTGCAAACTAAAACCTGAGCCCAGAAGTCAGGGTTATGATTATTTTTTAATCATAACCCCTACTTCTCTACCTCAACAAGGCCTGTGCTTTCACATCCTGTTAAATATTCTGGACAAGGTTTCCATTAAAAAATATATTATTACATGCCTGTTCCCACATCATATTTTGTATGCAGCACCATTTATATGAACCAATTGATCATTTTTCTTGAACCATTGCAATCTGTCTAGACCTGTTTTAGATCTTTCTTGGGGATATGAGGGAAGAACAAGGCGTGAAATCACAATGCATCTGAGGAGAAAGTACACGAAACTTTACAGAACACTACAGGATGATGGCCGAGTAAGAAGGCATATGGGACATCAAAGTACATAGCTAGAAAATGGTCCAGATGAAGTTTTATAAAGTTGAGGGGGTATTCATGGGGTTGTGAAGTACTGGTAGGAGTAAGACAGGATCCAAAGAACTAGAGAAAGCACAGTGACATGGATGTGAGGGTGAGAAAGCAGAGTATGGGTCTCCCTTTGAGAAGGAGTATGGGTCTCCCTTTGAGAAGGATAGGAAACATGAGGGCTTGGAACAGCAAAAAGGAGTGTTACTCATTACTGAGAAAGGGGGAGTGAGAGGCATAATGATGAAAATAGCAGTTTCACTTTTCCAACTACCCAGAATCAGTTTTAAAAGAAGTTACAGGTAGATGATGCACATTCCATTAGTGATATATATGGACACTTGTCAATTCTACTTTGGGTGCTCGTTAGAGAATTGAAAATGTATTTCCCTTTTTTCAATTAGCACAAGCAGAAAAATGAAGATAACCAACCTCAGATAAGTGACATTTTAAAATGACCTAAAAAGATTCTTAAATGACATAAAATAGTTTGAAAGTCATTGGCGAGGAAATTTCCTTTACAGTCAGAAGCCAATGTGTAGGGCTATTTGTACAACGTTAAGTGCAATTAATCAGAATCCGATTTGCTTTCCTGCCTTAAACCAGGACAGGCTCATGAAAAGCACACTGGTGGCAAACAGAATAACCAGTTTTTTAGAAAAGTAACTCAGGGTGCATCCATAACAGAACCTCCCTCGAAAAAATAATATATAATAAACAATTGTATAGATATGTAACTACTTTACCATAAAAATATATGAAAAATAGGTTTTATTTTAAACTCTATATTGTTCTACAGTATTTACCTCTTGGCTATATAAATCCTATTATTTAAAACAAATGTAGAATTAGTTAAGAGTGGCAATTAATAGTAATTAATAGGACTGACTAAATAGATCATACATGTGGGAAAAATATAACATTATTTTTACATTTCTGTCCTCTGTACAAATTTAACTCTTAAAAAATTTTATTTGGTATTTAAATTTTGAAGGCTGTATTATTGTATATTCTTAAAATACATAAGACTTTTTAAAGGGAAAATGAAAATACAATAGAAACAGATAGTACTTTTATTTAGTAAAAGACAACATTTCATCCCTTCCCATGACATAATAGAGTATTTTTACTCTTGTTGGTTTTTTAATGTTTTTTCATTAATGCTTCTCTGAACTGCCTGCAGTTATAAGACACCCTTCCTTTATGTGGTGGTAAGGCTGAATATAGTCAAATGTAAACTTCTGCTCGATGTGTGGCTATGCTTTTTATCAAGCCCTCATTTCAGCTTGGAACACTTCAGAGTTTACTAACTAGCAAGGGCAGGGTTTTAGACTTGTAGGAATCAATGTCCAGCTCTCCAAACTATGTTCCTCCACTTCATACCCACATACTTATTTGATGGGCCAGAACTTTGTCAGTCATGTTTGCTGCATCTATAAATTCATCATAGAAAAAGTCCATGTCCAATGTGGACATTGTTTTCAAAACACTATGCAGCATATTGGATGCCATCATAAGTTAAACTTCTTTATTCAGGAGAAATGACTTTACAGCAGAGGTAATTCAAACTTGTGAATTCAAAACTTTTCTCAACTTGTAAAATCAAAGCTGGATTCCAAGTACATTACAGTTTTAGTAAATAAGGAAATTAAGAAAGCCTTGTTTGACTTGGCTGTCCTCTGGTGACATTTTTGTTGTTGTTCATTTAGAAGCAGCATTATTTCCAAAAAATGAGTCTTTTTTTCCCCCTGTGTATGAATTTTTGTCACATCCTACATACAACACCAAATAGCTCAGGTATAATTATTTTCTAGACTCCTTGTGGCCTCTTCACAGATCACCAAAGAGTTTCAGACAAATAGCAAATAAATTTCTCTTTTACTGTAATACTGTCTTCCATTCTCATCCCCAATGTATTTCAAATCAGTGAAGCACGTTCTTCTTATCCCATACTTTGAAGACATGATTTAGAGCAGGCCAACATTTTAACATCTTTTCTATGGCCCTTAATACTGATAGCCATTTTGTAGGCACACACCTAAAAAGGCCAATTCCTTCCGTTTCTATGAAATCAAAAAGCCCAAGTGCTTTTGTCTATTTTGAGGAAGCTAAAAGTGACCCAAAACTTCATGTTGTAATTTTCAATATCACAGGTAAGCAAATTCATACCCCGTTTTAGCAGTGTTGTAGACAGGGTGGAGACAGGATTTAGCAGGTGAGACTGGTTCGTTTGTTTGGTAAGAAATTTAAAAACGAAATGGCAGTTACCAATACCTGTATTTTCATTGTCTGCTAGTATGCAGACAGATAAGTAAAGTCGAGTTTGTATTTAAATAGGATATCAACAATGTGTTATGTTTTCTGCAGTTTTATTAAAATCTTCATAGAAATCAAGAAGATAACCTGAAACTCCATTTTGCAAGTCCAAATACTGAAGAACTAGAGGGAACATTATCTTGCTGTGGTTCAAGAAATCACTTTACATACTAAGGAAAGCATGCTGTTGGTCAGATCTTAAAAAATTGACTCTATTCTGTAAGAGGGCACCACATTTGACACCCAAAATTTCTCCACAGGACATTTTAACTGAAACCTATAAATGGGGAAATGTAACTTAAATTGATGTCATAGAAAAATCGAGAGAATAATATGATAATGCTGCTTGCCTGGGTGGTATAGCCAAGATAATTTAGCAGAGACTATTTTCAACTAAGTAGTGGTGTCTTTTTTTTTTTCTTTTAAGCTTATTTATTTATTTTGAGAGAGAGAGAGAGAAAGCCAGAGAGAGTGGAGGAGGGGCAGAGACAGAGGGACAGAGAATCCCAAGTAGGCTCTGTGCTGTTAGCCCCATGTGGGTCTTGATCTCACAAACTGTGAGATCATGACCTAAGCTGAAATCAAGAGTTGGAAGTTTAATGAACTGAGCCACCCAGGTATCCTGGCAGTGGTGTCTTTTTAGGAGACAAAAAAGCTTCTGACTAATTTAGAAGTTCTTCTGTGTCTCATCCTAAAATTGAGAAACTCAGTCTCCCTATGTGTTCTCACAAGGCCATCTCCACCATGTCCAATTTTCTGCACATTTTGCAAGATGCTCTCTTTTGATTATTGATTTCCCTAATCTAGTTGCATGTGTCCTTCCATCAGTCATTAATTAACAGTCATTTAACCTTCTTTTTCTGGGGTTTCCAGGTTATGCTGGCATTGGAGTATAATTATCCTCATTTTCATTATCTGAACACTTAGAAAATATAGTCACAATATTCACAATGTAAAAACTTAAACTAGCACTATGGCGATACAAAGGACAACAGTTCATCAAGAAACAGAGTCAAAGATAGACTGTGAATACTCATAATTACAGTGTACTTAAGGTATACCCTCAAGTTGCATCAATCGGTGTGAAACAACAATGGGTGATTCATTAGGGTGAACTTCAAGTCATGGTTGGCAAGAGAAGGACAAAACATAGTGACAACAACTATGGAAGATAAATAATCTATGCTTTATCTATTTGGCACTAAAAACAGCATTGCTTTCTGCATCTGTATATGGGCTGCCATATGGGTTTTATACTTTTCCCTGAACCTGTAGCATCTATCACCAAAAAATAAGAATTTTTTTTGTCCCAGGGATGGAATCCCTGAGATATAGGACTCTCAGCTCTAAAACCAAGACAGTTGCTCATGTTAGGAGGACTTAAATGTTATTCAGCATAAATTCTTGCAAAGTTCAGAGAAGAACCATAAAGCCAATCATCTTATCAAAACATGATGAAACAATACATGGAACAGGCTATCTGGGAAATCACAATCTATATTTGAAAATGGGGTATCTATAGGGGCACCTGGGTGGCTCAGTTGGTTAAGTGTCTGACTTCGGCTCAGGTCATGATCTCACGGTTTGTGAGTTGGAGCCCCACGTTGGGTTCTATGCTGACACCTCAGAGCCTGGATCTTGCTTTGGATTCTGTGCCTCCCCCTCTCTCTGCCCTTCCCCTGCTCATGCTCTGTCTCTCTCTGTCTCTCAATAATAAATAAATGTTAAATTTAAAAAAAATAAAAGAAAATGGGCTATGTACAGAAAAAGATGTCTGAGAACTGACCAATTGAACCTACCAAAAGGTGGAGACATTCAGGATGATTCAAACCACCACAACTGATGATCATGAGTTTTAAAAAACATAGGAAGAACTAAATCTGGTCCAGATGAGAATAAGTCTCTGTAAGTCTCTGTGCCTTCACCTTTAGACATCATCAAAGGTAAGCTCTCAAATCCTAAAGCAAGTATCAGGTCACTTTAAATCACTATTCTAAGGGGTTTAAATATCTTATTTTTTATTTTTTGTTGTTTATTATAAGTAGGGCCACAGGGCTACTAATGACTCTTACTCCCACATAGCCAATGCTGATTGGCTGTTCTCCAAACAGATATTCCTCTGAAAAAGAGCCCACTTCTATTAATAAGGAATAAAACTTTTGTTTTAGGGAAACTTTAGAGGAATGTATTAACATACTTAGCTAAACTCAGTGGAAGCATCACCAGGGACTGCCCCTGCTTATTCATCGAAAAGCCCTAAGTTGTATCTGGAGCAGCACTTCCCAAAATATAGAGACGCTATGTTAACAAACTGTATAGTTAAATATATTTGAGGAACAGTGGGTTTAAAAAGTGTCAAACAGTATTCCTTATTATAGATTCCACATATTTTTTAATAGGCTCATGTACAATGAGTAAATTAAGAGTTATAAATCTCACATTTGGTACTCAAATTTACTTGATCAATAACTTTTTAAAGCTTAGAACACTTCTCTGAAGCAGTTCCACAAACTACAGTTTGAGATACACCGATAGAAATATAACAAAAGGTTAAAACAGGATTCTGTTTGAAGTTCAGTTGAAGTCCCAAGACAATAGGAACCAACCAGACCTACATGCCAGGATGATTGGATCACCCAAATTGGACTTGTAACAGAGGTTACTAAGAACTGGATTTACAAACCCTAGCTGACCATACCTCTCTGTATTCTAGAAAAGATGCTGGCTAGGCTATGATAAGAGTTTGGAATTGAGAAGTGGGGATTTTTACAAAGAATTCTGCCTGCAATGCTTTACCCACATGGAGAAGGCTTAGGGGCGCTTCCCTCATGTCAAGCAAGTGACAGGGAGTTCAATGGCTCACTTAAGTAGCTTGGAATGTGCTCCCTGTGTTTTCAGGGTCAAAGTGAAGGGTTTTCTGACTTAAACCTAAAACCTTTAACAAATGAAAGACTATGGCTGAAGCTGCCTAGTAGGTGGCTCATTTTAAGGATGCCACATTAATTTGAGGATATAACTCCACCCTACTATTAGTAAGTCAAAGACCCGTATTTCCATGGAGGAAGTAAGGGACAAGTGCAAGACAAAAGCACCCCAGTATAGTCTTGGATCTTGTACTGTTGGAGGTAAGGAAACCTCAGCAGAGAAAAGTCCCCAGATGCCCAGGATTTGAAGAAGGAATCACAAGTGGACAGCCTCAGGAGATGGATTTATCATCAAGAGAACGGCAGTTAAGAGGACCACAGCTGTTACTGAAACAGCCTGCAAGGAGAAGGGCCAGGCTAAACATCTGCCACTGCAAGCCAGCAGATGGGCACCAGCCAAGCAAGTTGGATTCAGCCTCCCATTTCTCTCCGTTCTCTGCACCCTATTCACCTGGTGTGTGGGAATGGGGAGAAGATGAAAAAATAAAGGAAGAAGCTACAAAGCACAGAGAAGATGCATTACCTATGGATGAATTTCAGAGTGTTTATTCCTATGCTAGACTTTTCATATTCATAACTGAACTGATACTGTTTGGACACTTGAGTAACCAGATGACTTACTCAAGTAACCAAAGCGAGTAGCAAGCTCTGGGCACCAACTGAAATTTATTCAGAAGCAAAGGAGTATCTGGCCCTACAGAGTGAATTTAGAAAGGCAGTTGTGAGGAAAAAATAAATTTGTGCTAACCTTACCATGTAACACTAAACATTTTGTTAAGAGCAGCACTGGCTTCCTGTAAAGTATCTGAAGTCCATCCTGTTATTTTGTGATGCAGAACCCCACTGCAAGGAGGAGAAAGGCAAGCACCACCTTGCATTTTCATGGCACTTCCAAGTTCAGCATCTCAACTGACACTCCCAACCCTACGAGGCAGCTGGGTAGGTATAACTGTTTCCATTTTACAGATGGAAAAACTGAAGGCCAAATCCAGGACTTGATTTAGCTAATGCCTAAAAGCTCAAGACTGACAGCTCTAGCTTTAAGAACTCTCATCATCCAAACCCCTTGTTCAGTGTTTTTTCCAAACATATATGCTGTTTTCTTTGAAGGACAAGATAAGAGGTCACTTAAAAAACCTAGAATCTATTTCTCTTACATGATTGGAATAATCTCTCAGTGAATAAAACTGAAATAATTATAGCTGTTAGTGATTTTTTACACTTTGAAATAAAGTCAAGAGCAGCAGAAAACAATATGACCCCAGGCAGAGTAGATTAAAGCCTTTTCCAAACCCAGGCTGGTTGCTCTTTATAGCTGGGTGGATTTTGTTTTTCTCCCCTTAAATAATTTTAGGTGGTAGTAGAGTGCGGGGCGGGGGGGGGGGGGGGGCTGATTACACTAAAACAAAATCCTGTGTACAAGCATCTCTTTTGTCATAAATCACAAGGCCAATTATCATTTTTTTTCTTCTTCCCCCCCCCCCCCCCCCACTGGCACAAAATCTAAGAAAAGCATCAAGGGACAAATGATTTGCAGTCTATTTAACATCATGGTTATTTTTATGAGACCTCATTATTGCTCTTTACCCTAAATTATAGGTACATTCTTGGCTCCATTTCCCCCTCTTGTGCAAGCCCCAGAAGAGTGTGTTTTCTTTTCTATATTTCTAAATGATCTTCAATACTTCATCAATCAGACATTCAACAACTCATAGGTGATGTGTTGGACCAAAGCTAAGATCTGTGAAAAACAGCAGTTACTGCCAGAACTTTGTGCCTATCTTATGCCAGTGGAGTTATTTCCAAGCCTGTTTTCACTAAACATTCCTTGAAGGAAAAGACTTTCCTTTTACATGTCCTAATCCAGTTTCTAGGAAATGAAAAAGTGTTGTTGAGTTGAATTAACTACAACCCTAAAAAGATGGTCATGTTGCCATTATCTTTTTTTAAGACAAAGCAACTGAACCTCCAAAAGGTGAAATGGCCTTCCCAAAGTCATAGAGATAGCTAAGACAAAGTCAGAACTTGAATCCAGACACCCTGAATTCCAGTGTCTGTGTGCTGATATTACAATCTCTATCTTTGGGAACTCCTTCCATAGAATGTTCCCTGTAAGCTCAATGCAACATAGCTATGGTCATTTTGTTTACTTAACCCAATGAATAAAAAACTTCTGTTTTTAAGAAACAGAACTGAAACTTTGTTCATGGAGAAAAGTTGTTTATACCAACAAATGAATAACAAAGAGAGAGGGGAGAGGGAAAATAAGGAACAAATGAAGGAAGGAAGGAAGGAAGGAAGGAAGGAAGGAAGGAAAAGACAAAGAAAGAAAAAGGGGGGTGGTAGAGATAAAGAGTAAGCAAAACCATTCCATGTCATCAAGTCATGTTATCAAACTGAGTTTCAACCTGTCTTTCCAGTTTTACTCACCACCACTCTTCCTTACTCATCCTATGCTCCCATTAAACTGGTCTATACTAAACTGGCTATACTGAGGATAAAGAACAAAAAAAAAATTGTATATTGATCTTCTATCCTGCAACCTGCTAAATTCACTTATTACCTCTAGTGCTTATCATAAATTCTACTGTATTTTCAATATAAATGATCATTTCATCTATGGACAAAGACAGTTTTTTATTTTTCCTTCCCAGCCTAGATGCCTTTTCTTTCTTTCTTTTTTTTTCTTGCCTTACTACACTAAAACCTTCAGTGCAATGCCAAGAAGTAGCAAACGTGTAGTTGTACATTTTTTTTAACAACAAAAATGATTATTTTTCAGGCATTGGGTAAAGCCTAGGTAAGTTAAAGGTGAGTAAGAATCAGTCCCAAAATTAAGGATGTCATGACCTGGGGGAAAACCTCTTTTTACTGGTAGGAGAGACAACCAAATAAAGCTGGAAAGATAAACCAGGACAGGTCCTTGAATAATAAAAGTGACAACAGCAGCAAAAGGAGCCTTAATATTTATAGAAGCATTGATATGGGCTAGGCCCTGTTCAAAATTTCTAATATGTATTAACTCATTTGACTCGTCCATCTTATCTCCATTTTATAGGTAGGGAATAAGAGACACGCACTATCTCCACTTTATAGGTAGGGAATAAGAGAAGATAAGTGACCTATGTCCTGAGAGCCAGTGTTCTTAAGTGCTAGACTAAATTGCCTTTGGTTATCATGTCTTCATTAACAGGTATTGAGTGTCCACTCTTTGCTAATTACTATGTTACTTTCAATTACTTTAATTATCACAATAATCTTGTTTTATAAAGGAAGGAATTGAAGTTCAGAGACTTTAAGTGACCTGTCCAAGGTCACCCCACTAGCACAAGACTCAAACCTTGGTTTTCTGACTCTAAATTCAATATCCTTTCCACTACCCTCTGATTCCTCTTCAAATAGCTAAAATTTATATAGTACTTTGCAGCTTACAAAACTCATGACCACATTTATGCCTTAAATGGCACTTAAAGGAATTGAGATTTTATTCACTAGGCAAAGGAGAACCTTGGTCAGTTTTTCAGAGAAAGGAAAATGTAAAAGAGAAAAAAGGTATTTCTGGAAGGCTAGGGCAGCATTGTGCTAGATAGATTTGCCAGGGCAAGTGTATAAGCAAAGGTGTCAGGAGACGCTGTAACTCTCAAAAGGATCCACACTCACCTCTGAACCTATGAGTCGTTCCCTCCAAACTCACTTTGCCAGTCAAGAGAAGTCCTGTTTTAAATAATGTTCCTGGAGGGAACTCTCTGAAGAGCAGAGATAATAAAAGTATTTCTTATGTCACTTCTTCCTGCATTTAACTTTCAGGAATATTTTTGTTAACTGAGAAGAGCACACCAAGGAACCATTATCACTGATACAAGGAGAAAACGGACGGTAGATTTCCTCAGCCACGTCCTGTCAGTGTCAACAATTTAACTAAACATATAATAGTCATAACCTCATCAGTGTTAAATTTTCTAGGTTTCTGGCACATATCTCTTCATCTCCCTCATTAAGTTTATAGAGTGTTCTTTGGTACATTTGCTCAGTATTAGGATTTCAGTTTCAACTGGCACATATTAGAATCAGACAGAGGAATGATTTTTTCTGCCGTAAGTAGTTAGCAGAATATGAGAACATATGAAATGGACCAATGCCCAAAGCCAGGTACTTGGCAAATAATAGCAAATGGATTTGACCCCATCCATCACAATCTTGCCCCATTCACCAGGGGTGGGTCTAACACAGGTAGGCCAACCAAGCCCAAGATATGAACAGTTACTTTGTTTTCATTATCTTCCTTGCTGTATGCCATGCACACTATTCCTTGCTCAGGGACTGCCCCTCATTTGGAAATGGAGTCTGGAGATCCTCATGATTACACTCCCACCTGGATGGTTACTCCAAACAAACTTCCAAACCCTAATCTATCCCAATCCCCCTTCATTTTAGCCTAATTTTAACATGTTAACATTCTGTGCTCAACGAGGGCAGATACAAATGATTGCTAGGATTTCATTCAGGCAAATATTTAAGTGATAGCAAGCTTGAGGTGATTTTATTTCCACGGGTATCTGCATTTTAAAAAGCAGTACCCAGAGTCAGGAATGCCTTAGCCTATAGATAGATGAAGTTCAACTGTAAAGATGGGGCACCATGGAGTTTCAGGGTGGCAGTTCTTCCAGCATCCATCAAAAATGCCCTGGAAGAACCAGCTAAACCCCTATCAGCATACTTTTACCTCAAGTTTCCATCTGTCATGTAGGGATATAACCCTGACCTCACAGGATTATTATAATATGGGGACATAGTATGACCTCACAAGATTCTTGTGGGGATAAAACAACGTGGCTAGTAATTGGCCAATTGGTTTATAGCTCAGAAAACTATCAATTACTATGCAGAAGTGAGAGGTTTCTAGTGACTTCTGAGTTTTGCCTTTTATATAGGGAACCCACTTATCTACCTCCATTGGGGTCTAAAGAGATGAGAAATTTCCTGTGTAGTAAAACTATTTCAGTCAGGTAGGATTCTAACTTCCACCTCCACTACTTGTCGGGCTCAACTACAGATTAGTTATCCTAGCTCTAGTTTCTCAACCACCCACAAAAATATAGTCCCTATTTCTTGGATGGGCTGAAGAGAAACCACTTTTACCAATAGCGGCAGAGGTCATTTGGTACCTACTCACAAAGTTGTCATACCAATACCGTGTAACCCAATAACTGAGTCAAGAACGTGTTTCAAGAAGAAAGATAAAACTTGTCACTATTTCACTTTGAGTAAGACCTCCACTCCCAACCATAGGAAATCTTTATTTATTTATCTATTTTTATCTAAAGTGGGTTTCATAACCCTTCAAAGGCTGCTGTCTTCCTCTCGGGATATTAAGGCATAGTCTATACTTTCTTTCACTACTTTGCATTCTTAGTGTCCTTAGAATATTAGAAGTCTACTTGACTATACAAGTAAATAAATTATAGATATTTGGTGAACATTAAATTATGGGGAAATGAGGATTTCATAAGTTCTGATCAAAGTGTCACAGAAGGATGGATAGTACTGAAGAATATCATGGGACATTCACTTTATTTTACAGAGTGGGGAACTAAGGCCCTACCTTAAAGCTAAATGCTGGAGTTATGAGGCAAATCTGAAATGCCAATCTGTAGACGGTATATCTACTCTACCATATAGTGCCCATTCCCCTCTGTTGTGCATGCCATCAGCACTAATGCAATTAGGAAGTGCCCTTTCTTATAACTACCTTGTCTTGTCATTTTTCCCTAGGAAATAATAAATGTCTCATATCCCACTCATATGTTAGTCTTCTTCCTCCTTTCCCATGGTTTTCTCATATTTCCTCCTCAGGTTTCAGGTCAGTTCTGTGAACTAACAGGCCTTTAACTCAACACTTTTGCAATGACCAATTGAACTGATGAGTAAATGGCTGCTCAAGTACCTGTCACCAACACTGCTGTGGTCTGTTAGTGGAGATGATGCCAATGTTCTCTGTCATAAGATACAACCACACAATGACACTGGGGAAAATGGGGGTGTGGAGAACAGCTCTATGAGCCATCTTCAGGGTGTTCTATGGCCTACAGCCAGTGTGCATGGGCTGAGAGAGGAGAGAGAAGGGACCTCACCATGGGGATGGGAAGAATGCTGCCCTTTGACAATGCATCTCTGTGGTGGTGAGGCTGATGACAGCACACAGAGCATACAACTCTGGCTAGATACCAAACATCTGGGATTGAAACCAAGCAACCAAGTTGTTCAAATCAAAGAAAACCTAATCAACAAATATTTTCAATGCCTACTATGCGCATTCAGACAGCTGTGGTTAGAATGGATGACATTTGAGTCTTACTCAAGTCCCCAAAATTCCACTGCTCTCTGTTCCAGATGCCTGTTCTTATATTAATCAAATATTCATGTTTTGAATTGAGCATCTGTTGGCATATGTTGATGTACAGACAAAACCAAAAGTAATGAATTATTTCTCCAGTACATTAATGGTACTCTTTTCAAGCTCCCTAGAGTGAGGCTGGGGACAGCTTACCTCAAGCCACCAGCCATTTCTAAGATATCTGTCCCTCTTGCTAATGCCTGCTCTATCAGAATGCAGAGAAGTTAGGAGGGCCATGCTCCCTCCCATAGCTCCAGGGAGATATTCAGGTGAGGACACCACCAGAGGCAACATCTTTCTGAAATCACTGGTTGCCTCTAGGCTCCAAAGCACTCAATGCCAGGAGGGAACCCTGTGCATAATTTGGCATCTGTGGTGCTCCGAGAACAAAGGATATAATATCTCTTTGTTTCTGGACATCCTAAAGTTAAAATGACACCTTGGCTGACAATTATGATTCTGCATTCTTTTATAAATCATGTTTTTTTCTAAAAGAACTTAAGCGGGTGAATGAACATCCAGTTGCCTCTTTTCTGGCATTTCTCCTATGAGGAATGCCAGGGCCTTTACTAATATTACCACCAAGTATTGCAGTCATGAAATGAATAAAGCCAAGGGATTTGCTTTTAGCTCGCTTTAGGCCATTTACTGTTTTCATTCTTCAATAAGAAGAAACAGCCACTGAGGTGAAGATGGGAAGACCTCTCCATATGTGATGGCGGTCTCCGATTTTTCAATGTCCCCTAGCTGTTGTCAAATAGGCTTTGTACACACTTCAGTTAATACAATCACACTTGTCTTACTGGTTTGACAATGACTTCTAAGCTCCTCAGAGTTATCAGGTTCTTCCAGAGGCCTCACTGTCCCCCGCCCCCACCATGGCAATATGACACTGAGGACAAGGAGCTGCACAATAATTATGACAAGGAGTTTCTGAACAAAGAAGGAAGGAACCACTAAAGCCAGGCTTGCTCACAGCATTCCCAAAGGAAATTAGAGGTGATAGAATCACCCTGATTCTATCTGCACCCTGAGCTTTGTGACTCCCTTCTTAAAGGTATGAAATCAAAAACTCTATTGGCCACTTCCCTTTTAAACTTACCCTGAACACTGAGCTACTCAAGAAAAGTACATTAAAAAGTGCTTTTGTCAGGTACTTCAGCTTTAAACCTCTGTTCCTTCCCTCAGTACATGAATAAGTGGGGACAACCTATAGGAAAACTGAAAATTCCCATATCCAGGGACTATGCTGTTCTAGACAGTACTGTGGATGAATTAGAAAAAAGATGCCCCATTGGGTGGATGCACCTACTGACACATAGCTTGATGAGTGGAGCCTGAGTCAGATTTTGATTCTGCTGACTCACCTCCTTGATTTATGGAAATCTGGTAGTGCTTTCTCACCCTTAAACCCAAAATCTAAATCAGACTCTAAGTGGTCTATCTCCTCTCTTCTAAGCTCTGCCTGATCCTCCTTACTATATAAAGTCCCCCAGGCTCTATTCAAGAAGAAAGCTTCCAAAACAGCTTCATCAACAACAAAAGTTCCAACTTAAAAGTCCAAACTCCTTTTATAATCTCAACCCCATTCCGAGCCCAAGTAATAACCTCAGAGAGGAGAAAGTGTTCGGGAGAAGGGTGGACAGTATCCATACCTCCTCTTGCCTCTGTCTACACTAACTTTGTTGCTTGCACTCTCAACCTTGTTCTACCTTTCTTCTATGTCACTCTTTACTACACTAGTTCTCCACTAACTCAACTTTTGTTACCAACTTTGCTTGTCTGCCCCCAAATGGAAAGACAAAATTCCAAAGCCACAGTGCTTATACTCTCCCCATGCCAACTCCTCTGCGGAATTTTGTAACCCAAAGATGACCCTAGCCTACATGCTGGAATGTCTTTACCATCGAAGAACTATTTCTGCAAAAAATTTTGATGTTGTCATTTTCATTTAAAAAATAAGATGATAAAACACACACACAAGCCATTATTAGTAAAATGCCTGCAGATGATGGAGAGGAATGCATATCAATATATACACATGCATATAGATGAACAAGTGAGCACATGTGTATATGCCTACCCATGGAGGCCAAGACGAACCTTTCAACTGAAGAGCGTGATTAAATACTAAGGAAAATGACAGGAATCAAAAGTGATTTCAAATTTCTTCTAGCTTTTCCCTCCACTACTCACTCCAGAGTAAAAAAAGAAAAAAGAAAAAGAAAAAAATGAAAGTTTTCTCAGAATTCCATTTAAATTTGATACCTAAATTAGCTTCAAAAAGCAGTCACATGGGTGGCAGATATGCAGGGGTTACTAAGCAGAGGTCTCATTGTGGTATGAGAATGATTGCTAGCTAGTAAGGGGGATTTTCTAGTCCTCTTCTGGTATTGCTTAGCTAAATAAACTCTGACACCTCTGCCCCTCAGTGCTTGATATCTTAGATTCTTTCCAGTGTTTACTAGTGTTCTGTGGTTATATTACTTAAAAGTTACGTGGATATTTAGAATAATGACTACCATGTCCATGATAACCACCAATGCCACCACCCTTATCATCCTGACTTCTTTTCTTTCTAGAACAATTTAAAGTTGCCCAGTTACACCTGTACCTTAAGAGATGAACAAAAAATTGATTTCTCCTGTTTTCAAGGAAGAATAGAGATAGGGTTTTTAGTGACTTAGCCAATATATGTGGGTGGTGCTGATTTCAAACTTCACAAATGCCAAAGAGCCCAGTGCAAGACTGTCTCAAACTCTACTGATGGAAGACCCTTCTAATTGGGTTTCCACAGTAGCTGTCAAGGGTAATAATGGAAATTCCAAGAAAAACTTGATCTTCAGAGAGCTTGGGCTCTGCTTATGGTCCTGAGTTTGAGCCAGGAGCAGACTTTTCAAATGCTATTCCAAATACTCCCTAACCTAACAATTTGGGATGACATTCAGTGCTAACTCAGTGTGTCTTCCATTTCATGACAAGCGTGCATGCAACTGTTTATACTGCATATAATTTATGACGTTGGACATGTCATTCTTTCCTCTGCACAAAAAATTAAAGTCAGCTTCTCAACCCAAAGATATCTTGGATAAGAAGAAGGTCTATCTTTTTTTTTTAACATAGAATGTTTCATGAATTTGCATACCATCCTTGCACAGGAGCCATGCTAATCTTCTCTGTAT
Source organism: Prionailurus viverrinus (assembly GCF_022837055.1). Lineage (NCBI taxonomy): Eukaryota > Metazoa > Chordata > Mammalia > Carnivora > Felidae > Prionailurus > Prionailurus viverrinus. The sequence continues at coordinate 37,187,982 of NC_062571.1, read as the reverse complement.
AGTCCTATTTTATGATATATGCTGCTGAAGCAAGCATGAGGTCTATTTGAGAGACAGAACGATAAGTGGTAAAAATCACAGGTTTTGGAATCACACAGAGCAGCAATAACTTTAAATATCTACATTAAGAGAGGGTAGCACCTGAGCATACCCAGACATGTTTTGTTTGTATGGATTATTCTTCCCCTACACCATTGGATACAGTTGTTGGCACATAGATGTACTCAATAAATATTTATTGAACTAAATTAATTCATTCTCATATTGAACAAATTTACTTTCACTTAAAGGAGACTCCATAATCTTTAAGTAATCGGATACTGTGCTCTTTGCTATTTCTTTAAGGTAGAGTTCTGGGTTTGAGATATTGATGTCTTCATCCCACTTCATCCATAAAGCTTCCCTGACAACCTCAGTCTCCCCTACTCTCTTTTTTTCTGACTCCCTGTTATACTTATTCCAGGTTCCACTCACTTTGGCACATACATGATACCTTATCTTGCCATGTAAAATGTGTTTCATAAACACATCATCCTTCCTAAGAGCCTGTAAGTTCTTCAAGGGCAAAGGCCATGTTTGACATTTATTTTGTATGTCCCACAGCACACAACATAATATAGAGCCTGTAGCAGGCTCTGAACAAGTACCTGTTAAATTGAGTTGCATTTTAAGGACAGCATTCCATCGCCAGTGATGATTTTTGTTTAGAGAATTATCAAAAGGCTGTATTCACCACTCATTTCACCCAAATTAAGCCCATGGGTCTCTACACTTGAAGTGCTAGTTGGGAAGCAGAGGCTCAGAAAGCAGCTGCTTACTTTCAGCAAAGAAGAGATTGCATTTCAGCAACGGACTGCAGAATTTCACCTATTCGTCACTAGTGACTCCTGGCCAAACCCTTTGGTGTTATCAGGAATAAAAAGTAACCAAGAGACATGTCAAATATCAATTTCCAATTACTTTTCTGTAACACATTTCAGCCACTTGGGAAAACTCCCAAGAGATCTGTTGCCCCTTATCAGCTAAGATCAGGCTTACCTTTCAAACAGGTAACACTCGGCAGCACCCTGTACAGCCTCAATATTATAATGTCCTTCTCGGACACTCAGATTCTCTTGTGAAGTCTTCAATATTGGCTTACACTGTCACCGGAGATCTGGCCCAAATGCGGAAGGCCCCTGATATTATACCCTGAACCACAGGCACTGGAGTGAGATGAGAATAACTCTAACACCTGTGATGAACTACTGTCACTAAGGTTACTAAAGCTTAATTTGCATCCAGATGTTGAATGTGGGGCACAAAGACTTATGCAGGACTTTTGCACTGTCAACTCCAGCCAAAGAGGAAAGAAATAAGAGTCTCTAAAGTCTTAACTTTGATACTCAAAACACAGAACAGCATTTCTACCCTCCAGATCACAGAAAGCAGGCCACAAACTAATTGAAAAAATCTTTGGTATTAGGGATGTTAAAACTGAGGATCTGCAAAAAACCAGAAATCACATGTCCCCTTTATTACAAAGTAATGGGAAAGAATTTGGAAAAACCAGGAAACATCTCTGGGTTCATAAATCAGCCCAGTTGGAGGAAAACGCAAATGGCCAGCACCTGGAATGAGCCTTCATCTGGAGCGGGACAGCAGTCTAGGCTGTGCACTGTGATTAATGGCTTGAGTGAAAGGTCTCAGTTGAGGCTGAACAATTAACTTGTTCTCTCCACATCTCAGAACTCTCCACAGCATAACTATGTCTTCCCTGATTGTGCATATTTCCTAAAATGCAAGCCAGTCTGGGAAGCTTCGAACATGTCATCAGACTGTTTCTGACAGTCGGGAGAGCCCTGGTGTTTGACAGGACTACTTTCATCAAATCGTCTGTGTTGACTCTGCATGCATGTCTCAACCTTTCAGTTCTTTTTCAAGCTTAAGAACCATCTTAAATGAGGCAATGGCATTGGCCTCGATCTGTCGAAGAAAAAAAAAAAAAAAGTCCACAGCTCAGAGGATTGCAAATGGACAGCATATGGCCTGGCTTGTTTCTGGTCATTCCCAAAAAAGTTCTTAGGGAATTGAATGTCCGTGAGATTAATGGTTCCCTCCTGTCCTGTCTTTATCCTTTGGAATAGGTTTCTCTAATCTCTTTCAGACCCTCTAAAGCATTTACATCAAACCAATCATTCCTCCTAAATCTACAACCAAGACTCTGATAAGACCTACCAGAACCTAAGGAACTCTCCAAAGCTTCTTCCCTTTCTCCTAGAAGTCAATTTTTAGATGGGAAAGAGGTACCCCCAGAACCTCATTTTGCAAGTAGAAGTACCCAAGGAATCTGTTTTCCTCATTTCCAAGTTGTAATCAATTTTGCCTCATCTTCTTTTGTGACAAATGGATATACCAAAAGTGGATATCGCCCCACACATAGCAGGCCCCACACAATTACTTTTTTCAGTGAAGGCATCCTGTCTCCAGAAACATCAAAAACAACAATAGTATCAACATGGATGATGATGATAATAATAATAATAATAATAATAATAATAATAATAATAGAAGCAGGAGCAACACCAACAATAATATGCATGTAAGTATTTACTATGGGCCAGGAACTCTTTGAAATACTTCATTTATATCAACTCATATGATCCTCACAAAAACACTGCTAAGATAAGTGTTACTGTTAGACCCATTTTACAGAGTTAGAAGAGTCAAGTAACTTGCTAAAGGCCAAAAAGCCAGTAAGTGGCAAATCTAAGATAGAAACACAGGTCTCAGACTTAAGTTCTTCATACTATCCTATAAAATCCTATACTGCAACTAGGCTCTCTAGAGGTATTGGGCCCCACCCACGAATGCTGATGAGATTAGAGAAGCAACCCTTCTAGCATAGCACCCACTTAGGCATCAGGCTTGGTGAGTCCTGTTTCTGCTACCCCATGTGTAACCTCAAATGAGTTTGAGCCTCTGAGCCTTAGCTGTCCTCATCTGTAAAATCACTGATACTAAACCTGTCTTATAAAGTTTTTGTAAGAATTGGTGAGATAATGCATATGCAGGACCCAGCACAGTGCCTAAAACTGGTAGTTGCTTAATAATCATAGCTATGGTTATTACTAATCCGATTAGCTAATACTAACTAAAGCAACTGAAGAAGATGAGGCAGAAATGATCACAACTTGGAATGTAGATATGAAAAGGCAGACCAGTGTGGGGACCCCTAAGAGACTAGAATACTCAGATACTAAAAAGTACTGGTGAGAGATGGCTACCTTCCTGGTCTGACCCAATCTACAAAGCCTATAGGTTAGCTTACCTCCATGAAAGAAAAAAATCTAATTAAAAAAATTTGCTACATTGAGGAAAAACAAAAAGATGTCCAGACTGGGAGAATTCAAATATTCTCCCTGAAATTCCTGGTGAAAAAGCAAGACAGTGAGGCATCCTTCACAGCCTCATGTGGCTGCTCCAGCATCGAGCTTGGAGTTGCATCCTTCATTCTGCATTTCCTACATGCTCTTGCCGACCCCTGACACATCACATTCTTTGTATCAATAAGGACTGCTGCCAGAACACACTAAATTGCCTTTGACTACATTTAACTGATCTAGTATTTTTTTATGATTCTTTCTTGTTGTACCATTTTTCACTTTTGACTTTATAATTCTCTGCTGACTTTAAATAAAGCATTGCCAGACTACCCAAGGTGGTTTTTAATAGAGATTTAGGGGTGAGGTGGTGCTGTGGTTTGGATTCAGATTCTACTCCAGCAACAAGGGGAAATTAACTAGATGGTTTCATCTCAAGTGCCCATTTATACTCGGAATGGACAGAGAGTTTATCTTCTTCCAAGTCTTGTAATCATGACACTACAAAGTGATTTTCAAGAAATTAAAAATTAGGTAGCAATAGCTTCTCCACCACAAAACCACTACACAGTGTCCCTGTAAGCCCAGATGAGTGGGATATACAAAGACAGCAGGGAATCACTTGCTGAATGCCAGGGAAGCAGGGAGGAATTTAACCACACTCTGTCCTATGCCAAAGACAATGCTTGCTCTTCTCTAAGTTGGTGAACTCAAATGACCCTACACCAGCTATGTCAGCCTGCCTCCAGAGCTGCTTCCTCCCTCCTCTGTGCTGTCCCCAGTCCCCCCTGTCCCATTCTGCCCACAAGAAACACTGGAAGCCAGCTGGCCCTTAATCACTGGGAAAGGTGATCTGACTAACAAAGAAACTGAGTCAGATAAGCAATCCCCAACATTAACCTTTCTTTTTTAGAGATGAATAAGTTAACTATATCTTGAAAATTTTAAATTGGTAATTTCAGTACAATTTTGGCTTTGTCTTGCTTTTCGTTATCATGCAATGCTTGCTTCATTACAAAGGAATAGATATAACACATGTAAAGCATTCAGAACAAAAGTTTTTTAAATATCTATGTACCCATCACCAAGTTTACAAATAAATCTCTTTAGCTGTTCCTCTCAAATTAGATTTATTTGCCTCCACTTACCAACAGTGGTAAATGCAACCCTGAACTTTGAGTTTTTCATTCCATGGTTTTGCCACCTATGAAAAGACCCTTTTAAAATAGTGTTTTAACAGGCATTTTTAAACTTTATATAAATGATCTCACTCACTGAGTTTCCCAACTTACTAAAGTGTTACCCAACTTACTAAAAAAACTATTTGGTTGATTTTAATTTTTCAGTCTATTTTGTTTTCTTTTGTTTTGCCATTACAGACAATGGTATGAATATAGTTCATATTGATCTGAATGTGTTCAGTAGATTGTACTGGGTTAGTCTTCTAGGAAAAGAATTGCCAAATCTTAGGGTTTGCATATATTCAAATTCACGAGATAATAACAAATTTTGTTGCACAGTAGATATGCTAATTCATACTTCCACCAAAATAGCTTTTGAGTTTCCTTTGCTCTATAGCTTTGCCAGCACTTGGTATAGCCAGATTTTTAAATTTGCTGAGCCAGTAAGTACAAAATGTATCTAGGGGTTTTAACTGATATTTCCATATTTAATTTTTTTATAGATAATCACTGAGCGATTTTTAAATATATTGGAAAGAAATTCTTCATTCAAAATAACCATGAAATGCAGTGTTTATATAGAGTAGGTGTGATTCTATGGCTACACAGAAAGATACCATGTACATAGACATATAAGAATTAATATGCCTATTTCTCTATTTGCTACCACACTTATATTTCCAGCAGGAGTGGCAAGTTAGAGCCCAAAGGCCAAATCTGGCCCACTGCCTGCTTTTGTTAATATTTTTTTATGGGAACATAGCCATGCTTATTTACTTATGTATTACCTATGAATACTTTCATGCTACAATGACAGAGTTAAGTAGTCACAACAAAGACCACCTGGCCTGCAGAGCCTAAAATACTTACTATCTCGTCCTTTACAGTAAAAGTTTACTGACCTATGTCTTAGAGCATCTCTATTTGTAAGCATAGAACCTCATATTCAACATGTTTGCTCCAATCTGTTCCTCCCCAAATGCCATTCCTCATAAAATGGCTTTACCTTTCACAGTTATTCGGGCTAAAAACCTGATAGTCATCTCCTACTCTTCCCTCCCATTTACCACTTATAACCAATTGATGAATACCAACCAAGTATACAATCTTCTCTACACCCATGGCCAGGCCTTTGTTCAAGCCTTACATTGACTTAGGCAACCTTTCACCCGATGACCCAGTCCTTGATTTCCCCAAGTTTCACAGCACTTGTAACATTTTACCTCATTTACTTGTTTGACTTTCTGCCTGTTATCTCCACCTCAAATGTAAATTTTTTTAAGAGGAGCGCAGAGAGGACTTGGGAAAAAAGGTTCTTTGTTAGTATCATTTAATGTAGTGATCATCAAAGTGTTGTATGTGGAAGAATCATCGGAAGAGCTCATTAAAAATAACAGATGCCAGGGTGTCACCCCAGACCCACTGAATCAGAATCCCTGGAAGTAGGTCCTCAAGCATCTCTGCCTGATGGATGTTCCTGGGAAATTCTTATGTAGGCTTGAGAAGCACATATGCAATTGAAGCTTCCTGAACAACACACCCCCTTTGTTCTATCCCACTCTACCACACTGTCCGTGATGGGTAGCTAACACTACATAAAATTCCCCCACCCCTTTGCTTGGATACCATAGGTTCCCTAAGTTTCTCTACCCTCCTTCAGTGGCCCAGAAGAATCCTGATTTGAGAAGATAATTTTTTCCCTTTACTTAGGGCTGAATTCTGATATTCAATCTCTGTTTTTCATTGCATTGAGTGTATTCCTGGTTAATGATAGGGTCTACCCCCTACAGTGAGCAACTTCACTGCTCAGCATATAAAAAAAATAAGAATCTCCTGTTGTAACTTAGTACTGCTTCCTTGTATATACCATACTGCCTAGTACCTGCCTAAGGGAAAAGGCATGTAAACATTTGCACAATGTATATAAGAATTTTTTTTTTAATTTTTACTACCCTCTTCATTTTCAACATATTACAGATCATTTAATATGTAAAAAACAAATGTTAATAGAAGGGTTAGACCAACGACAATACCAATAAGATGCTGTTAGTATTTATTAGAGATTTTTCTTATTAGACTTAATTTTTTCCTAAATTGCATGTGACCCATTATCATTATGCTTGGTGGATAATATAACAAAACAAAATTACCAGTCCATTTTACTCAAGGAGAAAGCCTAAGCTTCCTTGGGTTTTATAACACCAAGCATAGCACAAATTTAAGAAATTTTTCCAGTGCTGCACTCAGTGATTTTTAGGGGTCTATTTTCCCCAGAGGCATGTAAGTACTAAAATTGCATTGGATTGCGTTTTGCTCTCAGCGGGTGAGAAAGTGCATAGTCAATGGGTTATTTGCCATTCTTTATTTCCATTTTATGCAGTCACACGGAGGTATCTCTCAGGTGGTTGTTGAAGTTTACTAGACACTCAGGAGCCATCTTGTGCTTTCTCTAAATGACATTTATAATCTATAACCAAAGGGGTTGTCTATGAAGCCATTGGTGCAGTATACCTAAACTCTGCTTATGTTAATTCAGGTTACAGAGATCAGATCTTTTGCTATGAGGTTCCAATAGGCGGGAAATTGCATCATGTATCTAAACAATATCTATAGGTCTATGAACAGACATACAAGGTGTGATTTTGGTGCTGATAAAGACAGAATATCTGAAATCAGTATATAGGGGGATAAAGGCTTTCAGAACATGCAGATTAATTAATAACAAAGGGGCCATGCAAAAATCACACAAGTGATCTTGCTATACCATTATGTATCTGTAATAAAAGCACTAAATTCTGTAAATGCAGTATAAGTCTGCCTTCTTTCAACTGGATATCTCCAATTAACCATCATTTTTGTGCTTCACCAGTGCTCTGATAATTGATGCTCTTAACAGAATTCCTGAAATACTGAAGAAGCCAGAAGTGCTTTCTTGAATCATCAAGAAAAATTAAAATTCATTGAGTGTAGTTCTATTGTTAAGCGTATTTTATTGGCGGGGGGGGGGGGCATCTTGGAACAGAGGGAAGAACACAGACCTCAGTATTAGACCTGGTTTTGAACCTCACAAAGGATACTTATTAGCCCTGGGATCTTGGGTAAACTACATAATATCTCTCTAAGCTTCAATTTCCTCATATATAAAATGGGGATAATATCCAGCTTCAGAAGATAACCAAGATTAAATGAAACCACGAACATATGTAAAATACCAGCACAGTGCCTGGCTCTAAAGAAATCACTCAATAAATAGTACTATTATTAATGCTGATGTCTTCCTTCCCATTTTCAGTACATCAGTGAGCAATGCAATATATGCATGTACCTCTTTCCTTTTTTCTATCTTTTTATTTACCAGAATATTTCATTCATATGAATATCCCATCCTGCAACGGTGAAAGAGTATAGAAAGTCTACCATGGATTCTCAGCACTGGGTTATTTAAATTTGAAGAAACAAAGGACGTTTTCAAAGAAACTAGTATTTTTTTTATCATGGTCCTTGGGTAAACAAAGTTTCAAAGTCTCCACGATGGTTCCAAATCACCCAAAGCTTCTACCCTCTTCAGATCTTTTATTATTTTTACTAACACTATTTTGTAAATAATATACTAGCATATTTTAATAAAAATTCAGATACTGAGAAAGCTAATCCTTGTGACCCTTCTTCTACTCTTTGTCACACCACTCTGGATATTCCCTGAAAGTAACCATTTTAGGGGTTTTATGACCATCTTTCCAAAATTATTTCTATGCATTTGTACCCACACACGTGTTTCTGTGTGTGCACGCAAGAGATTTTGTGGTTTTAAATACATAAACACATAGTGCACAAATGTTTTATACTCAAATGTTTTTGCTCAAAAATATGTTCTGAAGTCATTCTGTGTTGGTATCTTATTTACCTTACCTTATTTTTAATTTACCTTAATTTTTTAAAAACTGCCCTATAGCAATCAATATCATTTTAACCATTCCTTTCCTGATAGATGTATAATTTCTCTTTTCATTCTTTTTTACTACAAGAAAAACATTGCAATGAACATCATTCTGTATAGTATCATTTGGACATGTATAATTGTTAGATAATTTATATGAATTTTATTTCAGCCTTTTAAAAAATCCTATTTATTTTGAATTATGGTTCAACATTTTAAAGTAAATACAAGAGTATAGTGAACAGTCTTTCTCCCACCCTAGTCTTCCCATGTACCTGGTTCTCCCCGTCCATAGGTAGGCAGTATCCATCTTTGAGAGTTTTTTTTTTAATATAGATTCTTATACATAAATAGCATTATGCTATATTGTTCTGAACTTTGCCTTTTCCCTTAATGATACATACTGCATAGACTCACATATAAGTATGTAAGAAGTTACACAATATTCTACAAGTTGAATGTACCATAATTTAATGATTTCTCAATTGATAGTTCTTTGGTTATTTCAGTGTTTAGCTAGCACATCTACTCTATAATAAATACTATTATATATATGTCATTTTACACATGCAAGCATTTCTAGGAGTACAAGTGCTGATCTATTTTTATGCTAGTCTGTTAATCATTTTACTACTGATTTCCATGCACCCTTCATATGTCAGAAATACACATAATCTATCATAGTGCGTGATAAGATCTCCAAATATTTTTCATGTTCACTGTCTTTTGATTTTGCTTACAGTCTTTACCTCTCTATGTAGAAAGTTTTGCAAAAAAAAATCAAGAGTATTTTTAATAAGTTACATTTTTAAATTTTTGTTTTTTAAAATTACAGCTTCAAAATTGAGTTCTCTGTTTTCTTTAAGCTCTTTCATGGTTTCTTCTTTTCCATTTAGAATTTTAATCCATTTGTAATTAATCCAAGTATAAGGCATGAAATATGAATTTAATTTTTTTTTCCAAATAGCTACACATTTGCCCCAAGAACATATATTGACTAATCCATCTCTTCCCTACCAGTCTGAGATACCACTTTATCAAGTACTAAGTCCCCACATATAACTGAGTTCTCGATTTCTTATTCTATTCCATTAGTCTGTTTAGTGATCCATGTGCCAGTACCACATTGTTTTAATTACTGAGGTTTTATAATATATTTGATATCCAGTAGAGCTAATTTTTCATCATAATTCTTTTTCAGAATGATCCCAGTCATTATTCTTGTTTAGTTCTCCATCTGAACTTCAGATTCAATTTTTCTAGTTTAAAAGGAATAAAAAAAAAATCCCTAGTAATCATATAGTCTTATATGTTTTATGTTTTAACAACAAAAACAACCACATTGACATATTTACGGTTTTGAGTATTCATAGAAAATAATATGGGAGGTCTGTCCATATCTTCAAACATTCTTTTGCATCCTTCTAGAAGGTTTTCAAGTTTTCTTAAGATATTGTATGTTTTTGTTTATGATTATAATATTCTCAATTTAATATCTTTTATGTTTCTTCTGTAAATGGTGTCTTTCATTCAAAATACTCTCCAAGTGGTTTTTGTTCTACTATTAAAAGGCTAGTGATTGTATATTAACTTTATGCTTTACTCCATCACTGAATTCTCTTATTAGTCTTTCAGTTGGTTCTCTTGAGTTTCCAACTGCCAAATCAAATAAAGTCATCTGTAAGCATGACAGTTTTGCAATACGCTTTCCATTTTCATGCCTGTTGTTTCTTTCTCCTGTCTAATCACATTGGTGTTTCCAGTATAACATTAAATAATAGTGGTGGTAACAGATACTTATCTTGTCCGTACATTAATAAAACTACTTCTTAAGTTTGCCCATTAAGTTTGATATTGGCTTGTGGACTGAGATGATGTGTTTTACCACATTAAGGATGTATACATCCATTTTTATATGGTTTTCATCAAGAATGGTTATTGAATTTGGCAAAGTTCTTTCAGCATCTATGGAATTATGGTTTTCATCTTTAGATCTATTCAAAAGATTGAATAAATGGATATTTTAACATTGAAATTTCATTGGATATTTGGAATAAATTTCAGTATGCCATGATGCTTTGCTCTGCTGTTTATGCTGGTGGATGTTGTTTATAATTACTTTATTTAGAATTTTTGTACCTATATTCATCACTGAGATGAGTATGTAGTTATAGTCTCCATAATGCTTGTCAATTTTCTGTAAATATTTTAGGTACTTCATAAAAAGAATTTAGAAGCACTTCTTTATCTATGCTCTCAAATAGTTTAAATAGCTTTGGAATCACCTCTGTGGTATGTACAAGCACCTTAGACCAACTCATATGAGTCAATTGTGCACACCTCTTCCCCACTCCACACTGAGTGAGGTCTTAGAGATAGCTTGGAATCAGTCATGGTGGGAATATTTATGCCAAAGAAATTGGCAAACACTATACATCAAGGTGTTTTTATTTTTTATCATAATTATCATCATCATCATCATCATCATTATGTGCATAGATGCAGTTGTTATACATTTATAAGAATCATCATCTTTCACCAAATCACCTTCTATTCTAAAGTTTGGTAAAATTTTTCTATAAAACCACCTGCACTGGACAGTTCTGTGTGGGATTGTGAGAGGTCTTTATGCACTTTCTTTATTTTCCTATGGAAATAAATATTTAAATTTTCTATCTCTTCTGGAGTCAGTTTAGGGAAATTTCATTTTTTAGAAAATTATCCACTTGATCTAGATTTTCAATATTTGCACAAAATTCAACAAAGTTGGTTCTTATGATTCTTTTCTGTGACTTTTCATTTTATGTTTTGTATATTTGTATTTTCTTTTAATTTTCCTTAATATGGGTTTTTAAAAATCAGCTTCTGAATTAGTTATTATAGTGTTTTGTTTTATAATTTATTTATATCTTTTTTTAGCTTTAATAACTAATCCCTTCTGCTCTCCTTTGGTTTACTTAGCTGAGTGTTTGAGTCAGACGCTTCATTTATCTTTTGCATTCTTCTGCTTTTAATACATGTACTTAAAGACATGTTCTGTTTTCTTCTCAGAATGGCCTTAGATCTATTTCATAGTTTCTGACAGGTAACGGCTTCATTATCTCATATTCCTCTGGCTATTCTACAATTTGAGCTTGTATGCTATCTTTGACTTGAGATTTAAGAATATTAAAACATTGAGTAGAAGGGCTTTTTTCAGTATGATTTTATTATCAATTGTTAGTTTCATCACCTGGTGACCTCAGAGTTTTTATACTTCTTCTGCTTCCTGAAATTTATTAAAATTTGTGACCCACTATATTACTGTGGAAGACTATACTTCCTGAAAATGATCAAAGTAATATTTCTGGTTTCATGTGCTCTTCTAGAACTTTGCTACTCCCCAGCAAAAGGCAGAATCTATTTTCCCTTCCCTTAAACCTGAGCAGGACTTTGGTGACTGCCTTGATGAACAGAATGTAGTTAAACTAATGCTACATGAATTCTTAAGACATAGGTCATAAAAGACAATATGGCTTCTGTCTGGCTCTTACTCTTTCTTGAGAATCTTTTGTCCTTTGAATTCAACCATTATGCTATGAGGAAGCCCAAACATGCATATATGGGAAGACCACATGGACCCTCACATGGAAAGAAACTGAAGTTCCCAGCTGATAGACAGCATCAACCATGAAGCATATGCATATACCAATTCTCAGATGATTCTAGTTCCTAGACTTTAAGTCTACTATTGAGGCCCCAGACATTACAGAGCAGATGTAAGTCATTCCCACTGTCTTCTGTTAGAATTCCTGACCCACAGAATCTTTGAACATAATAAACCATTGTCCTGTCCTATCTTATGATTTCTTTGTCTCATTTAATGCTCTTTTGCTTAAATTCTACTTTGTGGTATTTAGATTGTAAACCCTGCTACAATCCCTGTAACCTCTGGTTCTATGCTTTTCTTTAAACTGTTCTGAGTCAATTTGTTACTTTTTCTCTTATCCAACACAGAGAATTGAAATTTGCCTTATGATTCAACCTGAAAGTATTTTAAATAGGTGAATTAAGCACACTTACATTTTATTCTATTACAAATATGATGGGTCTTAGTTCTGTCATGTTATATTTTATATGGGCAGAGCTGCGTAGTTGTGACAGCTGTCTTCTGTCTCACAAAGCCTAAAATACTTGACATCTGATCCTTTGGGGAAAATATTTGCTATTCCTTGATGTAAATCATAATACTGATTACAAATAATGTTCTATTTACCAATTATTATTGCTCTTTGTTGTTGTTGTCCTTGTTGTACCTCTTATCGCTTAGGCTAGCATCTCCAGGGGAATGTAGAATACTTCTTTCTTGCTTATTTAAGAACTGTAATGGGAATGTTTTTAACCCTTTGTTCTTCTCTATGCAGGTTGCTGTAGGTTTTTGGCAGATAATTTCAATCAAGTTAGAGAAGTTGCCATTGTACTCCTTAATTGTTAAGAGATAAGAACAGAAGAGTTGCTAAATTTCATGAGATTTTTTTCTTTTGCATCTATTAATATGACCACATATATTCTTTTGTTTTTTAATATGCCAATATGACAAGTTTACTGATAAGTTCTAATAATAAATTAACCTTTCCATTTTGAGATAAATCCTACTTAGTCATGAGGTGGTATATTTTTTATTACTACATCCTAAATCTTATTGTTAATTTCTCACAGAGGGTTCTTTTACTCACATTTGTAAAAGACATTGACCTACAGTTTAATTTTCATGTGTATTCATCATCTTGTTTAGGTTAGTTATGGAATCAGATGAAATGAATAATGTTCAATGGTTTTCATTTTCTGGAATAAACTGTAGGAAGTTTCTTCTCTTTGGGGGATATACGACTATTTTGTCAGTTTCCTCTATAATCTTTTTCTCTATTTAAATTTATATTCCTTCTTGAGACAATATTGGTAACTATCATTGCCTTAAAATTGCCTATTTTAGATTTTCAAATTTGATAAAAACTCCAGTTTTCAATCTTCTCATTCCTAATGTTATGGAATTCATCTCTATTTTTTTCTTAGTTAGATCTGCTAGGCTCATCTTTAAAAAAAAAAAAAAACTGTTGGTACTGTTGATAAAGTATATTGTATACTGTTTATATTTTATTAAGTTTTAGTTTAACGGAGTCATTTCTTATGTCATTGGGTTTGTTGTTGCTTAATTAGGATTTTTGGAAACAAAGCCCATTTAAAAATTTTTTTAATTCTTTGTTTCATTTTTATATTTCCAAGAGAAAAAATCCTTTAATTACATCTTGGGCTATATCCCACAATTTTTTAATACACCATAGTGCTGTCACTTCCATTTACCTTTATAGAGTAATTTATGTTTATATTTCCTCATAAACCTAAATGTTTCATTTATTTCTAATTCTGTAAGGCTTTTTCTTTCCTTTACCTTGCATTTGTCCCCCCCGCCCATGTCTTCTTTTGTGAAGCTGATTTCTAATTTTACTGAGCTATGATCAATTAATTTGAAGTGGGCATATTACACTTTGACTCAATTTGTGGGTAGTTTTTGTGACTGTCCTATATATTTTGCAAAAGAATGTTCATGGTTTTCTGTTTAATAAAACATACATGCTCTTATGTGGATCCTGAGAAACTTAACAGGAACCCATGGGGGAGGAGAAGGAAAAAAAAAAAAAAGAGGTTAAAGTGGGAGAGAGCCAAAACATAAGAGACTGTTAAAAACTGAGAACAAACTGAGGGTTGATGGGGGGTGGGAGGGAGGGGAGGGTGGGTGATGGGTATTGAAGAGGGCACCTTTTGGGATGAGCACTGGGTGTTGTATGGAAACCAATTTGACAATAAATTTCATATATAAAATAAAAAAAAATTCACACTTGAAAAAAAAAACCATACATGCTGTGAAATATCTGTTCAGCTAGCTGTCATTTTCTAAGGGAAATATGCTAAAGTTTTCATCTGAGATTGTGACTTTATCAAGTATTTTTGTCAAGTATTTCTAGAAGCTTTGCTTTATGTATTTCAAAGCCATGTTGTTAGATGTATTGAGTTTCATGAATTTTATAGCTTCCTATTTTATCTTCTGAGTTACATAAAATATCCCTCTTCATCATTTCAGTAATCATCTTGAGCCTTATTTTCTCTGATATTAACATTGTCATTACTGGGTTTCATATTTAGCATGCATCTAGTTTTGTTTTGTTTTTCCCAAATTCCTGCATTTTTTAAAGCTTCCTATGTCATTTATTGTATTTATTTCTTTAAAAAGCATTTTATTTTATATTTCATTTTTTACCAAATCTGGGAGTGCTCTTTTAATTTAGTTCATCCTCATTTATTATGACTAGTACATTTGTACCAACTCTTGCCATCTTACTTTACTCATCAAGTTGCCCAGCCTTACTGCTCTGGTTTGAAGATAGCTCAGCCTAGTGATGTTTGCCAAGGATGGGGACAGGCATACATGATGTGGGAAACAAAGGCAGAAAGAAATGTAGATAAAATTAAATTTTCTTATAACCTGCAGTCCATTGACAAATACAGTAAAACCTTGGTTTGCAAGCATAATTTGTTCTGGAAACAAGTGTGTAATCCAAAACACTTGTAATCCAAGCTAATTTCAAGAACCACTGGCTCAGTTGTGATCATGTGAAGTTCAGTGTCACATACTATTCATATTGCAAGACATTGCTCATTTATCAAGTTAAACTTATTAGAAATGTCTAATAAATTGCAGAACAAGTTACTCAAAATCTAAGGTTTTACTGTACTTGAGGCGGGCAGAGTTTAACATTCCTTCAGGAACTCCCCAACTGTCTTAATGCTTTGCTAGAGGGAAAAACAACCTTAGCTTGACAATAGGGAGGCCTCAGGGATCCTGTGAGTCTTCTTTAGCATATGAAAGCCTTTTGGAAACTTCCCCTTGCCTTTACCTCCCCCAACTCCCAAGTACATTATCAGTCACTCCTCATAATCCCAGTGCAGCTCTTACTGCCCACAGATCCTGTCCCCATGCTTTAATAAAGCTACCTTTTTGCATCAAAGATGTCTCAAGAATTTTTTCTTGGCTGTGGGCTACAAACCCCAACACTTCAAGCCACATCATACAGATAGGGTGACCCATGTGACCATTCACTGTGGAGGTCTGACTTGTTGGCTGCTATGAAGCCCCCAGGAGTTCCCTGTGCCTGGCAAAGTTCTGAAGCTGGGCCTACTATTTTTTAAATCTCTTACATTGATTTTGAGCTGTGATGAATCTCTTCAATCCTATCCTTTTATCTATCTTGCAGAGAATCTACATAGGTTCTGATCTTCGTTTCTAGTTAATCATTGGTTTTGGTTTTTACTTTCCCCTATAGAAAGTAGAATCATCATTTCTATCATTTCAGTTAATGCCGTAAAATGACTTTCTGCCTAAGAGACAGTAAATGGCCTCTAAGATGCTGTAAGTTCTGGCTTCTCATATTGTTCTTACTTCATCTATGCTTCCTTGACCACGTTCCTCCCCTGCTAGATTACTTACTCCAACCACACTGATTTCCTAGCTCCCCTTCACGTATTTCAGGCATGCTTCTACCTCAGGGCCTGTTCCATGCTCCTTCCTCAGCTTACGTCACTTTTCTCTCAGATATTCTCAGGTTTCCATCCCTCACTTCCTTCAAGTTATGACTCCAATGCCACTTTCTCAGTGGTGACTTCTCTGGCTATCAAATCTCAAATTACCAACATATTACTGCTTCATCTCTTTTTCCTGCTATTCTTTTCATCTTAGTATTTTTGATACTCTCTGCTGCTTTTATATTTTATCTTAATTATCCATCCTTTCTCTCACTAGAATATAAGCTCTTTGAAGACAAAGATTTTTGTCTGCTTTATTCATCACTCTTTCCCTAATGCTCAGAGTGGTGTGGCTTGAAGTGTTGGGGTTTGGAGCCTATGGCCAAGAAAGAATTCTTGAGACATCTTTGGTGCAAAAAGGTGGTTTTATTAAAGTGTAGGTATCATAGGAAAAGATAGGATAAAATAAGCATATAGGGAAAGAT
This sequence comes from Prionailurus viverrinus, assembly GCF_022837055.1. NCBI lineage: Eukaryota > Metazoa > Chordata > Mammalia > Carnivora > Felidae > Prionailurus > Prionailurus viverrinus. Next base: position 37,171,460 of record NC_062571.1, on the reverse strand, counting down.
TAGGACCTGAGATCCCCACCCAGGGAAAAAACACATATTTTGGAATAATGCTGGGAGTGCCTGACCAAGGCAAACCCCCTCAGGTGTAAGGTTCCTCTTTTTATTATCATTATTTTTTAATGCTTATTTATTTTTCACACACACACACACACACACACACACACACACAGAGCATGAGTGGGGGAGGGGCAGAAAGGGAGACACAGAATCCGAAATAGGCTCCAGGCTCTGAGCTGTCAGCACAGAGCCTGACTGGGGCTCGAATGCACGGACGTGAGATCATGACCCGAGCTGAAGTCAGATGCTTAACCGACTGAGCCACCCAGGCACCCCAGTTCCTCTTAAGAATGTAGGAGACCCTACCGACTCCCTCTCAGGTTTTCCTCAGGAATTTGACAAAAGACCAAACTAAAAATAAGTAGTAGACCACAAAACGTATGACCCACAAGGAATGATATGATCATAGTCTGACTCCTTCTCACACAATGGAATGGAGTCAATCAGGAATGGAGTCAATCAGGAATGGACAACACAACACCTAGAGTTATGAAGCCAATAAGAGTAGAACCTGAGAAGGAACAAGGGGGAACGGAAGGGGTGGGCTGACCAAAACAAGGACCCTTGCCTATAGTCATGGGCATTCACTTTCAAATGCCCTCCTCTGGAAACGAGAGATTTCATACTATTCTTCCCATCTGATCTTATACTCTAATAAACTTTTGCTTGCTGCTCATTTTGTGTCCACCTCTTCATTCTTCAAAGCAGTGAGATAAGAACCCTGGGTATTGAGATAAAATATCCTGCAACACTGGGACAGGATCCATGGGCAGAAAGAGCTACACTGGAGTTTTGGCAGATGACTGATTATACATCTTCAGGTTGGGAGGGGCCCAGGAATAGTGTAAGTCTGTAAGGAATTGTTGAAGCAAGGTTTCCAGGACCTCAAGGGGCTAGCAGCTGTTAGGAAAAGGTCATTTATTACTGTTCAGTAAAACCTCAGTCATGAGATCCTTCAGATTTATATCAGTGGGCCATAAGCTTGGACTATGATTGCCAACCTATATCTTGGGGTGGGGGAGCATTGGGGTAGAGATAAAGGACGTTTCCAAAGGAATTTTTAAATGTTTAAAGTAGTCTTACAGGATCCTGGGGCGTCAGGGTAATGTTAAGCTAATATTGCCTTTTGCTCTTAGCAAAGAGTCATCATCAAGGGAGTAGAGTTCCTGGAGGAATGTCACTCTGCCTGTTTCAAGGACTTGTCAATGGGCTGTAAGCAGTAAGGAAATTCAGTTTTTCATTTACCCTTGTTTTCCACATCAAGAATACTGCTTGGTACACAGTATGTGTTCAGTAAATAGCCCATGAGTTAATAAATATCTAGGGATTCAGAAGAAGAAAAGGAGGCTGGAGAACATGTTCTTTGTGCTGTCTGTGTTCTCATTGTGCCTTACACTCTTGCACATATGCCACCATTTACTGCTCTGCCTAACCTGTTCTCCAGGGGACCTTGGCCTTTGTACATACGAAGTTCCGGAAAGTTTCCAAAGGAGCAGATGAAGAAAGAGAAATAATACATAAGAAGGAATGCTCTCTTGAGAAGACAGTTTGTGGGGAGGATGGTTATATGGGTTACCTTAATCAAAAACAAAGAAAGGGACTGCATCTTATCCTTTTTGACTATTCTTGATTTTGGAGAAACTGATGAAATAGAGCAAGATAAATAAAGGAATAAAGAGCTAATCCACAGGAGAGAAGACTGTTTTTATTGCTCTTACACAGATGTCTGTCCTTACAACACAAAAAAGTTTTTTTCTTGGGGGAGGGTGGGAATAAGACTAGGGGAGCTACAATTTAAATTGGAATCTCTAGGCAGTCTGTGTTTAGGAATTAGCATTGCATTATTTTCCTGGCTCCCCGCCCCCTCTTGTCTTTTAGTTGAGGAACAGTTGCCCTGGAATAGCACATAGAGTTTGCATTAGCATCCCTGAGGATAGAACTTTGACCCCACAGACTAAGGAAGCTACAAATGGAAAATTCCAAGTTGCTGTACTCTTTTATTTTCATGCTAATGCTTCTGCAGAGAGTATTTAAAGAAACAGATGCACAAGAATAATAAAGAGTTGAGGACTAAGAACGCCTCTGACAACAGTGGAGTGTTTTTCCAGCATGTTCTTATATCTGTCTGTGCTTGTACAAATCCAGAGGGCTCAAGGTGAAACCCTGTTTTTACTTTATGATAAAGCCAGACTAGCATAGATATGGAAAACCCTGGGTCTGGGTTTCAAATCCTGATTGGATTTGAAAGCTGTATGTTTCATTTTACTTCCTTCAGGCTACACTATTCAATTCCCAAAGACAGATGAGCATATTCTTCAGTAAAAGCCTTTGGGGAATGGTGATTTTCCAATCTCCCTTGCCAATTGTCACTCTAGTTCAACAATACTCATCCTTTCCTCAAATCCAGCCTGGATGGTACCTGCTGTAAGTTCAGTCCCCCTGGCTATTTCCATTGTATTCCCTACAAGAAGAAAAACTTCATCTTTTCCTTAGAATAACTTCATCCTGGGTATAAATCCTCAAGTAGAAGACATATCAGAGCACTACACTCTGCAAAGCCAGATAGTTTCAACATTTTTCTCTTAATATGCAAACAGACATATTTTACTTTAGGACAGACATGTTTCACAGAGGAGAAGCTCCTTAGAAAGGTAAAATCATCATATCTAACCCTGCTTTAAGATTATTTCTCTCACACACCCCTCAGCTGGACTATGGCCAGAAATTAAACAAGAACTCTACTTGGTCTCTTCCCAAATTCTCTTTCACACCCTGAAACCACCCAGGGAGACTTCCTCCAGGTGCATCATCTATACAGATGGTTTCCTTCCAGGGGTGGCTTTAGAATTTTTTATATTCAAAGTCCACAGGAGCAATAATTAGGTGGGAATGGGTGAATGGAGACAGAGAGGATGGAGGGTCTGTTTTGAAACTGCATTTCTCTATCAAGTACACATTTCTCTTTCTTGGTTTGTAGGTTTATAAGAGGTGATTAGAAGAAAGCACTCTCAGCCAGTTGGAAGTAGGGAGTGGGCAGAGTCAAGCCTTTTCTATATGCCAGAGTAGAAAGAACTTAGAAATGGCTACTCCCAAGTGATGTCATAAACCCAGCTTTCTCCTTTCACCCAAGGCTACATCCCAACCCTCTGCTCTTCTCTCATGTTCCCTCCTGTGTACTCTTGTAGCTTGACCTCCGTTCTCTGTGTGCAGAGCCTCATTTCTACAGTTAGACTACAGGATTCCTGAAGGCAGAGCCCACGGCTTCTTGTGCATCTCCCACAACCCCCAGTGCAGGGTTCCCCCCAAAAGAAAAAAAAAGTGGTTGGCTGACTGATTGAAGAAACAGAAACAGGCTTCTGCAGTGACCTGAAGCATATGGAATTCTGATTAAGGGAAGTGAAAAGTCAAAAAGCCCAATATTGCACTCTTTATAAAGTATACGTATCCCAACAAATCCGAGGTTATTGGAAAAGTAACAGCCTTCTCCCCTGACCAGCCCCAACCAAAAATTTCATTAGAATGGATAAAGAAGCAGAGCAGTAAATATTAATGGGTAGGAGGGGGAAGCTGGAGGACAGCAGGCTGAACTGAGCAGGTGTTCACCTCACTCAATTTCAATCCGTTTGCAGCCAACAACGTCATTGTTTGGCCTTCTTGAGCTCACCGACAGGCCATTTTTCATGATTTTACCATTTCTGGCCAAATGCAAACTTTTTAATTAAATGTACCACATGATTCCAGATGTTTGTTTATTTGTTCCAAAAAGGTTGTAAAATCTCTACATGAGGAAAAACCTGGGGCAGGGGTAAAGTTTTCTACAAGATATAGGGAAACAAATGAATTAGAACCGGGATGGGGAGGTGAATGCTGGGCAGAGCTCTCAGCAGAACAGTCTAGACCAAAACCATTGGCTTCAAATAGTTCTCCTTCCAGAAACCCAAGATTTTGGAATAAACATGCTGGGCACTTATTAGTTGTTTTTTTTTGTTTTTTTTTTTAAAGAATGTAGCTTATCTGGAGCCAAAGATCAGAATGAGAACAAATTTTTGTGGCTGCTTTGCCTGCTTATTGTATGTTTGTTCCTGTTGCTATGAGCTCCACTACATTAATTCTGGCAGACTCCCATTTAACAGGCTAGATTATAGCTTATGCATGAGTGGTAGGGAAGCATTCTGCAAGGTGAGAAGAAAGAAGGGGGATACCAGCAGAGACCACTGCTTCCCATACACCCTGCCAGCGTCCTCACAGTCTTCTGTTCTCTTGTACTCTCTGTCTCTAAACATAATCAGTCATTAAGTCAGTCTATTGCATTTGCTACAGAATGTTTCTCATATCCCTACCCTTCTCTGCTCCTCCAACCAGCCAGCCACTCCAGGGTCTTCATCATCAATGCTAGATTATTTCAACATTATCCTGATACTGGGCTCTAAATTTTCGTTTCAAAAGCCAACATCAGAAATACTTTGAATAATGTGGGGAGGAAAGGCACCAACTGTACATTTTCTCTGATGCCTGAGCCAGAGATACCCTATGACCAAACCATCAGCAACCTTAAACAACAATTCCATGGTGGTCGGAAGGTTACCGTTACATTGCCGTCTCCCTGCTCCACTGGAAGTGCCCTGGCCCCAGCTGTCTTCCCCATCTGTTACCAAGTTGTTTCCTAAATTGCCTTTGCTAGAAACCTGCTCTTTGGAAGCAGCAGTCTGCAGTCACATAGCCTGGTATCAAGAAATCCAAAGTTTCCAAAACTTTGACGCCATCCCACAGTGGCCTCCTCAATTCCAGACTTTTCTTTCCAACTCCCTCCTCACACCGTTTGCAGATTAATAATCCAAAAGAACAGCTTTAAATCAAATCTAGATGCTTTTGCCCATTCAAGACCTGCCATAATCCATCCTACAAACCTAACTTCATTTCTGACTTTTTCAAAGCCAGACCCCTTCCTCTAGTCAGTTCTATCTGTTCTTACATTTGTGCTTCTTCTTTACCCATATCCCTTCTTTTTCTTTCTTTCTGGAATACCTTTCTTCTGCCTTCCATCTACTCATGCCGTACTTGCCTTTCAAAGCTCAAGGCCAACTCTGCCAAACAGCCATGCCTGACTATTCTAACATTTATTGGTTCCCAACTTTTCTAAACATTTACAACATTTAAGGTTTTACCATGTCAGGCAACTTTTACTTATATAATATATAATATCTAGCTTGATTGACATTGCTTCATTTTGGTATGTCCTCAATCAAACCATAAATTCTTAGAAGACAGATACCATGCTCTCTATCCTTCAGTTTTTCCACAAATGCTAACATATGCTTTGTACACAGTGGATACTAAGTAAAGACATTGGATGATGGAAAAACTCCTTACGTGAAGGTGGTGAGAGCAGCATCTGTCATCGCATAAGTCATATTTGACCATGTCTCAATTCTTCACTTGTAGTGAAAGGGATTAGAAATAGCCCATGACTCTAAAACTTCAAGACATTTAGAATCTTCAATCATGTCAATCCAAGACTCTCCATTTTTAAGGCAGAGGGACATATTTTCACCATAATTTTTAAAAAATGTTTATTTATTTATCGAGAGAGAGAGAGAGAGAGAGAGAGAGAGAGCGCGCAGGAGAGGGACAGGGGAGGGTCAGAGAGAGAGAGAATGAATCCCAAGCAGGTCCTGTGCTGGCAGCAGAGAGCACAGAGACTGACATGGGACTCAAACTCACAAACCCTGAGATCATGACCTGAGCCTAAATCAAGAGTCAAACACTTAACCAACTAAACCACCCAGGTGCCCCTTCACCACCATTTTTTATTTGGACTGGTTTTTTAGGGGAAGGGTTATCTCTTATCCTGCAGAAGTAAAGTTTGTTCCTGTTGGGAATACAAGGCATGACTCCATTTTTGCCTCCTTACTTTGCTGCTAGAACAGAAGAGCCAAATTCGTAGCCCCTCTGTGTCTATGAGTGCACAATTCTGCCCAAAGAGTAGAAATAAAGCAATCATGGAGACTGCAAATGAAAAATCATCCTTGGAGAAAAAAGATAGGTAATGGACCCCTATGGATTTCAAATGCTTAAAGGAGGTTGCTTAAAGTTCCTGGCTGAAGTCCATGCCAGTCTTGGTAATAGCCGAACGGATTCATCCATCTTCAGATTCCACTTGGCTTGCTCTTCCATCACTGCCACCTTCCCAGACAGCGAGCACACACATGCACATCTATCTATATATATGCGGAAGTTTTAATCTACACTACCCTCCATTCCAATCCACCCAGCCCTGCTCAGTACAGAGTGAAGCTATTGACCCTGCAAAGCAGCAGAGAGATGAATTTGATGACCCAGACTAGAGTTTTTAAACCATTTCAGCAAGGTCTAGAATCAAAGGAAAGTACAATTTATTCAGCACTTAGTAAAGTCCTTTTACTTTGGAACAGAGCGCACACACTGAAAATAGACTCCCACTGCCACGCAGATAAAATAAACCTGTCAACCACCACTGTCAAATCACTAGTCACCTCGATTAAATAAAGGAAACTTTAGCATCTCTCAGCATCTGAGAATTCCACCAAGATTATAAGCCCATAAAAGCATTATGAAGGAAAGAAAACTAAAGTAATGGGTTCTGTTGAAATGTCATCAGAGGAAGCATTTTACATAATTAGAAAATGCTAATAATAGCTCTGCACAAGGAACCAACACACTCTTCCCCTCACAGCCAGGGCAAAGCCATGGCATGGAGTCTGAAGGAAGAGAGCCGAGGCCATGCACTTATGTAGCGGGACCCACAGAAGAAACACGTTCCTGTCATCAAGGAGGCCATCCTTGCCAATTGTTAAAGTTATTTTCTTTTTCTTTTTTCTTCTTGCTTGCTCCCTCCCATTCTCTCTCTCTCTCTCTCTCTCTCTCTCTCTTTCACAGTTTTCAATACACTTTCCATGGAGAAGAGCTGGATCTGCCATGCTTCTGTGAATCTTCAATGACTCGGTGATGTTTTTTGAGAAATTATCCAATAGTTAGCTCCCTTGAAAAACTAATCAAAATATTTAGGAAGACAGAAAGCAATAAGTAAGCAGGCTGCTTTAGTCATAGGGTCTGATCTCAGGTGGGACCTACCTGGCAAAGTCACCATAACCATCAGATTGCTTATTTCATCTTTTTAAATGGTCAATGAGGACCAACAAGCAATAGGCAAAAAGATACCTTAATGCTGACCTATTAAGATAACCTAAATAAATGTATTTCTTTTCATTTAGTCTGTGCTCTTATTCTGTGTAGATTTTGTTTATAACAATCAAACCTACTTAGGTTTCATGTCCCCTGTAGGATGACATAGCAAGATGGGAGGACCATAAAAAACAAACAAACAAACAAAAAACAGGGAAAAAAATTTAAAAATTGTCTGAAAGAGACAGATTACCTCCAAATCCTTTAACCCTAAAACAAATTGTAATGAGCAGTTTGGTTATCAAGCAGCCCCATCTTGAACCCTCCCGAAAGTATTCTGCTCATTGGCATGCAGGTTTTCTGGCCAACATCTCCCCATCCCAAACATCTTTGTCTACATTGCCACATCTTCACACACATCCATTCATTTTCTTCTTATTCATTTCATTTTGACTTATTTAAATAGTTGAAGCAAAACACTCTATTTATGGCTTCTGGGAAAACATATTTTATGATATCTCATGCTAAAACTGTTAAGAAAATTAAAAAAATGCCTGCTGTTTTTCTTTCTATCTTTTTCTTCTTATTTGGATGGCACACATTTTGCTGCTTCATGGAGATATACAGAAAAATCAATTCCTAAGCATAAAATGCAACTCACATTAAGGGGACTGCAAACGATAACTAATTATGATGAGTTGCTATGTAAATCATTCAATGGCAGTCCCAGCAATCAATTTCAAACACAAATAGACCAAGCCCCTGGCGGCAGAAGAGGATGAACACCTACCAAATGTGTCAGAGATAACGGCAAGATTGCCAAGGTTGGGTGGAAGTAGGTTGGCAACCATCTCCAAGCAAGTTTCCATAGATTTCCTCTTGGTTTCTTGCATTCTTTCTTTCATACACTTAAAGTCCAATGCTTAATACAACAAGGTAACTATGGCATATTTTCAAGACTGTATAAGCATCAGGGAAAAAATAATAATTCAGGGATGTTCACTGGACTTGCAATAACTTTGCAAAATGTGCATACAAATGCACTGTAATGGGGCCTTTGGTGTGATAGCTACTGGCCATGTCAGATTATGGGATACATGTGGGATTGTCTGTTCTAACCTGGCATCACCACCACCCTCTACTAAGGTTTTCTCTGCAGCTCAGAGGAGGAACTAGAAACTGCATTTCTGAGACTTCCTTTGGTGCATGATTCTACATTAGACTGAGCCAAACAGAGACACTGGAGTATGACTTGGAAATCCAGAGAGAAAGAGGAACAGGGCAATGTCTGGGCAGTTCTAATGTTTGAAGCAGTGTCCAAGTGAACTTCTTTAGAGTCACTCCCACAGCGGCGCTGCACATAGAAAATGTCACTAGGAGGTTCCCAGGCATTCCTGACATGTGCAGAAACTTCAGCAAACTCTCAAGGATCACCAGCCTCGGTGTGAGGCTGGGACACTGAGTGGGGTCTTCCCTGACTGGATAAGGCTCTCTCTCATTCCTCACATTAAAACCCTTCATGATGTGAATATATAGTGGGTCTTCTTTTTTCCTATCTGAATACAGACTGATGCCATAGCATTCTCCCCTTTGGTTTTTCAAACTTTCTCTGCTCTTGAATTTATAGACTTGTAATTTAAAAGAAGGGAGGGAAGGAAAGTAACACAATTCTTTTGACAAAAACAGGCAAGGATACTATAATACTTTGCTGCAGCCTTAGCAAAGGATTTGGAAATTCACCCCTGGCAGTGGCCATTTCCAGGCCATTTCTCTGCCTGTACTTTCTTCTTCCCTCCAGCACAATGCCACGGTCAGTCCTGTATTTGCTTCAGATGTCCTGTGTGAAGGACACATGTCAGGGGTGGCCTGGGAGTCAAGGACACAGAACTCTGAATATTTTTTTCCCTGCCTCTGTCAATGAGTGACTTAGTCTTCCCCAGCAGTTCTTGGCGCCTTCCTCTGTTAAATGGGGATAATAATATTTACTCTTCCTACTTTATAGGGTTGTCTTGAGTATGATATGGTCTATTCACTAAACAGAAATGTTTTCCCCAAAAGACACAGTGGTCTATATAAATGCAAATTCCATTTCTAACAGCTACCAGATAAAGAGTGGCAATACCTGGCAGGCAGGTGTATGTCCTATGCACATATTTAAAGAAACATTTTTCTAACACTTCAACACTCCTCATAATGTGGATACCCAATAGAGGATATAGTAAGTAGACTGCCACTAGGTATCAACTGGGATCATTGACACAGCCGCGTGGTCCCTGTACTCTAAAGACATACTCAGACCTAGAGCAGAATTCTCAGAGAGATTCAGGCGCACCATTCTAAAACCACATGTATATCACGGCCTGCATCTCATTGCAAGTCCAGCCCCTTCTTTGAAGCTTCTGTTCTAGTAAAATAATTCTATTAGTTGCTTTAATTCATCCTATTTCCTTCCTACCATCAAAATACCAGACTTTGAAAACTATGACATAAAAACTATTATCTACTTGGAAGTTATACAATGTGGCTAAAATGCTGTCTGGCAATGAACCAATAGATGTAGACCCAACCATGGTGATCTGGGGTTGTGAAAGCAACCAAAGTTGAGGTCTGAGGTCCACAAGGCTGGTATTTCCTTCCAGTATCACTCACTTTCAAAGAAAGATGGGTCTCTTTTCTCAGACACAATCAAGGTATCTCACAGAGGCATCTAAATTACTGACTTTCGCCTCTCATCATTTACTGAACAAATATTAACCTGAGCTTCTATTAAGCAGGAAGCCCTGTGCTAGGCATTGCAGGCACAGTGGTGAGCAAAGAGACACAATCTCCATCAATGCCTCTAAGCCCTTATAGCCTGTCCAGGAAGACAGTCCCTGAATAAAAGAGCACTGACCTAATATAAATGTGTGGGGTGGTATCAGAAGAGTCTTCCTTGCAGCTGGGATATTTAAGCTGATACCTGTAGGATGAGCAGGAAGCAGTGATGTGAAAGAGAAGAACAATTAGAATCTTTACTGCCCCTCAGGGAACTTTCATTTATGAAGAGTTCAAGATATGCATACACTTCACCTCTATCACACAAAGAAGAATATAAACAATTGCACTAAGGAGAAAGAAGCAAATATTACAAGTACCTCAGGAAGAGGAAAAATCAATGTAAGAAACAATTTCTTATAAGAATCAAAAAGTACAGTGCATTATTATCCCTACAGTGCATGGATTAGCTGTAAATTACAGATGCAAAATCCTTTGCATTTGAATCTACAGTCCTTAGGAAATGAATCTTGGGTTTATCAGACTCGACATTGGAAGTTACATAAAAGGACAAGCAAAGGGAAAATGGCATGTACAGAAAAATAGCAATTTGCACATGAACTACTGCCCAACAGTTTATGTAGTTGTTGGTGCGGAATGAAAAGAGATTGGGAACTGGATGAATCAAAAATTATTTGCAAATAGAACTTCCACTTAAGATTTTATAGAGCAAGTTTCAGACATCATGGAGGATTTCACTTGGGAAAGAAATGATGTAATTTGCCTTCACAATCTGAAAGAGCCTCCCTGGATAAAGGTTTGTAAACTGTTTCCATAAAGGTATTACCAAATGACACTCAGATAGTTTGGTGGTTTATATGATCAGAAAAAAAAGAATAATTTCTTTAACTTAAATATAAAAAAGCAAAGTGGCATTAAGTAGTCTCATTCCAGGTGCTGAAAAATCAGGCTTTCCCCACTTGTTATCATAGAATTCACGCCAAGCTAAAACATATCAGTCTCATCTCTTCCCTACATGGATCAGTCCAATAATAATTCAAACTTAATGAATTTCTCTGGCTCTCTCTTTACTGGTATCCACAAGACCACAGGCCCAAAGACCTAGCCACCATTTCATTATGTTCACTTTTTTCACTACCAGGTCCTTCGAACTAATCAAGCAACCAGCTCATTAAATGGATAAGGTATTCCTCAGTAAAACTGAGATATCTGTTGCTGGGTCCTTTAAATAACAACGTTCCCATAATGTCGGGCTCTGACGTCATCAAAGGGCATTTGTTTTAACTCTAAACACCTTGGGCATTTTTCCATATTCCAAATATTACTCAACATACCTTCACAACTTGTAGTCTTATATTCCATTTCTTTAAGGTTCAAATTTCTTGTTTTACTATTACAGTGAAATATGGTCCTATTATTGGGGATTATCATTTATCTCATTATGTCCTTCTTTTGTGAAATCTCAATTTCATGGCTAGATCAACTTTTACAAGTGGACTTGGGGGCTCTGAGACTTCAATTCCTATGCAGTGTACTCAATGATCTATACAGTAAAAATACCTTTTTTTAAATTTAAATATAAGAAACCAATAAATAAATCCATGAGCATATAATGCTAGAGTTAATTGGTTATTCTGTCTAGATATGGTATTGTTATTCACCTAGAGGAACTCTCCACCTGCCCCCCACCAAAAAAAAAAAAACCAAAACAAAACAAAACAAAAAACACCAGTCTCTAAAGGAATATGTTCAAGACTTCCATAAGGACATTCAGTGAGGGAGCTCTCTTTGCGGTCCTCCAAATACAGCATGTGGGTAGCTGTTTGTTCTACCTGCCTTTGAACAAAGTTGATTTCCACAAAACTGACACCTAATGAACAGAATTCTAATTGAACCAAAATATATGCAAATGTAGAAAAGTCCTACTGTGCCCAGACAACAAATAGGCAACAAAGGTCCAAATCACAGACACCTGGAATCCTGCAATACACTCTTGATCATTGCCTGCAGAGTAGAAGTGTGCCATTTGCCCAGAGCCCACATGTCTTTTCAAGTGCCAGCTTCCCCACTTTCTGGGCATCTCTACAGCCTTTGTTCATGCCCATCCATCCTGCAAAGAAGGTGGGAGCTGGAACAGTCCTTATTCAGTGTTCCCTGAATGTATGAGGGGAGTTTCCCGCTTGGGGAAATGTTGTTCAAAGTATGGAATGCCCTCAATAAAAGCTTGTTCTTACTTAGATTGGAAGGCAGATTCACAATTAAGAAACATGCCTGTAGTCATAACCAGGATAAAAGGGGTAAAACAGTTATACCACATGGCCTCGTGTCCTCCCAGTTCCAACAAAGGTGATCATAGAACCCTTGGCCTAAGCAGACAGCAAAGGGATGAGGCATTTTTAAATTATATTCCATGTAGACTCTAGAAATGGTAGTAAGAATTCAAGTCATCGGGAACACCGGGTAAGCCAAATTAATGTTTTTGAGGATCAGATAATTTAAGAAAAGCTGTGCATTGATCCTGGGCAATGTTGTTAGGCAAATTGGAATTCCTTTTAGTTGTAACATAGAGTTCATTCATTTTAAAATTACAGATTTCAACTATTCTCTCCAAACAATGATACTTTTACAAACATTAGTGAGTTTCTCAATTCTCTCCAACACTTTTGCTGCAGGTAATGATCTACTTAGTAATTTTTAAGTACTATAATCTCTTTACTTAAAGAAAAAAAAATCAAATCACAAAATTATATTATAGCATGGATTTATTTGCCTTCCCAGTAGACCGCCACTAAATTCTATTTAATATGAGTTAAAATCACTAGGTTTGACAGGTATGGTTTTCTCATCAAGACCTTGAAAAGCACTGTGTTCCTTCTAAAGTGCGGAGGCAGCAATAATGAGCCCAGAGCTCTGCACAGCCAAGTGTCCCTCCCTGTAACTACTAAGAGCAATAAAAAGCTGAGTTCCTACCTCGGTGATTGGTAAGATCCCTGGAAGCAGAAGGCAGGGGTGTATAGGGGTGCTCTGGAGAGGCCTCGACATGGTCACTGGAAGCCTGCGTAATAAAAGAACATGTCAACATGAAGTAACACCAACCACTAAATACCTTCATTTACCAAACATGTCTTCTAGGGATGTGGGTCTGGAGGAAGTATTATCAACCAAGACTCTTCTTAGGAAGCAAGAGTTGTCTGTGCTGAGATAATGTTCTGGTGAGTGCAGGGTAGCATAGGAAGCTTTGAAGAGTCTCACTAACAGGTGAAAGGGCTCTGTGACAAAGGGATGGTTTGTTTATTGTGTTGAACTGAAAGGTGAGAAGGAGGAAGGAGACAAGGTAAAGGTCACAGGCCTTCTTCAGGGTGCTTCCCACAGATTCAGTGTTCACTGTGAGTAGATTTCTATGGAAACCAGTGAAGATGCTGGGCTTTGCCCCAGGGTGGATGGGGAAAAACAGGGCCAGTTTGCCTGGGCCTAGTGGTATGGAGACACAGAAGCTCAGTAGCATGAACTGAAGGATATAAACCATTGTACACTGTGCATTTGGGGTTCTGGCTAAGTTTAACAACCACACTGAAAAACTCATCTGAAATTTGGTACATAATGGTCCCCAATAAAACTTTGCCATTCCAAAGCCTAAAAGAAAATGATATGAAATGTATCTGTGAAAATGGTTTTTTATTGTACACAAACAGCTCTTTAACCATCGAACTGTATATAGTGTGACTTGTATGGGTAAGAAGTGCTACCTTTCTTTCTCTGTAACTCTACAACTAAGGGGATGAAGCCAGGAAGAAAGGACTATGGCTGTGGAGTCAGGTGTCCCTCAGAACCCATGACCGTTCTGACACATTCAGTGTGGATACTTATAGCAAGAAGCATCACTATTGCAATTCTTACTGAGACTTCTGAATCAAATACTACTTTTTTTTTTAATATCCAAAAAAGAACATCTGCTAGGATCAAAATCCTAAGCTTACAACCTTTCCAAGCTTCAAGAAAAAGTAAATTTCATTAATGCTACATTTTTCTTTCTGGAATAGGAAATATATTCTATGGGATATATTTGCCCTGCTTGGAGCAGGCCTTTTCTCCAAAGAGATTATCTACATTATAGGAATCAAAACTAAGTAGGAGATTAGACCTACTTGCTAGAAAAACCCTTTAAACCCTGCTTCTGACATTTGAGATGTTTGATTAAGCGGCTTTCAGTGGAGACTTTACAGAAAGAGTTCTGAATGGAGCAAAATCAGAAGCTTTGTCCCTAAGGTAGAGACAGATTTCAGGTAGCACAACTTCACTCCAGCTCCAAGGGAAACATGTGGTGTTTAAAGCTTGATGTGAGGGTACTGGGTCCAGAAAGATAAAAGTTCAGTCACCAAGAAAAATGTTTTAAAAAGTAGATAAGACTTGCTACATACCATATCATTAGATACTTAGGATACTGCAGAAATTAGATTTTCAAATACTAAAGTCACCACATGTCCCTCCATTTGGAATTCAGGGTCTCTTGCAATCCCCACATGATAAATGAGACACAGTGACAGTGTTCTAAATATGGCACCTATTCAATGCTGGAGGCAGGATATATGGGGCAAAGTAATGGCAGCTGTCCTTCCACAGATCTACCATACTTCCTTAGTAAAAGGCCATAGGTTCTCTGTCAATGTTTCTGTTCCACCTCAATGCTATAAAGGCCCAAAATACCAGTATGAATTTTAGGTTGCTATATTGTGATATTTCTTAGTGTGTTTAATCTCAATTTGGGCTGTTGACAATTTGATGACAGCTTTTCCTAAAATTACTGGAAGAAACTACCTTTCAGCAAATACCTCTGACTGGGCAAAACATTAGAGCTCTATAACCAAGAGTAAAATAGCTATTTACCTTTATTTCCAATTGTAGTCAAAGCAAAATTGGTGTGGCATGAGTTCTGTTTTACAGTCATCATTCTATGCCTAGCATTTAATTATTTTTCTTCTTGGTGTCCATTTATAAACTCAAGTCATGGAAAAGAATCCAGGAAAAGAACAATTTTGCGAACTGTTGGTGGAATATCTATGGCTGGATGTTTAAGGAAGCTACTACAAATTAAGATTCTAAATACCAGTTCTTTGACTTGGCTCTTATCGAAATGAAGTCCATGGGATTTTTTCAATAGTGATGTACACATTTGTTCTCTCAATATTATGGTTACAGGAACAATTAAGAAAAGAGTGATTATCATATGAAACAAGTGGACAAGACAATGTCTTAAACTTGCACATTACCTGCCCCCAAATAAAGAACTTCCCTTGAAACTGAAGCAACATACCTATAGTATATTGAGTATGAAATGACTGAAATGTAAGTGGAAAAAGTTAAGTAATGTTTTCTTTTACCTGGATTAAGAAGATATGCCTAAAATGGGAATAGAGGAAACTTGGGTAAATCTGAATCTTCAGAACCATAAATCTTCTCAAATCTTTGAGTCCTTGCCAAATTTCCTAACTACTTATGGGAGAAAGTTATACTCTTACATTTTATTTTTTAAGTCATTCCTACCCCAATATATTTGTAATAACTACAATAAAATATTAGCATCTGGAATACATATGTCCCTAAATAATTAAAAATCTAATAGAAAAATGGACAATGGAAATGTCAGGAAATTCAAAGAAGAGAAAACCTGAGTGGTTAATAAATGAAAGAGAAGAAGGTCAAATTCACTAGTCCGAAGAGCAATGCAAATTAAAACAACATACAATTTTTCCACTCACCATATTGGCCAACTTTCAAGTCTTACAACAAGGGCAAAGGTGAATGAAGGGAAATGAACTTTTATCCTCTCGTCCCTTGCCAGTGGGAATAGACATTGGTTCAACTACTTTGGAGAGTAATTTAGCAATACCTAATAAAACTGAAAATTTTATTTAAAATGTATTTTATTTAAAATGTATGTACTATGGAAAATTTCACTCAGGTCTATAAAGTGGAACATAAAACAGTGTTTATTCCATGATTATTTAGAACACACCAAATTGGAAATAGTTCAAATGCCTGTCAATAAGGAAAATGGATAAATAAAATATTGTATATTTGTATGACAAAATAATATTTAGCATTTAAGAGCAATAAATCTGGTTTATGTATCTCTAGTTGAATAGGTCTAAAATTTTAACACAGAAAACATAAATAAATAAATAAATTTAACATAGAGTGAAAATACAAGTTGCAAAATCACAAATATGAAATATCTATATCTATCTATCTATAAATATATCTTCATCTTCAACCTCATGTGTGTATGGAAACATCTAACAATTATACTAGTTAAACACTAACTTCATGAAAATGGCTGCCTCTGCCAGAATGCAGGGTAATAGGACTGGGGCTAATGGGATAGGGGAGGCTTCAAATATATATATACATATATATACACACATACACACACACACATGTATATATGGTTTATTTATTTTATTTAAATAAAGACTTAGAAACAGATACGTCAATATATTAGAAAATACAAAGTCTATATGTTAGTGACATGTGTTCGCTATTTCTCAACTTTTCTACATTTTTGAAATTTCTCAAGTAAGAAAATTGAAAAAACAAATATTCCTATTTCCTCTCTGATCCATACAGCCCTATATTGATATGAACCCATAATGAGAGGAAATTCCTCTAACAGTTTCCCAGTACTTGCACAACACAGATAACATGAATTTAGGTGGTTTCTGGTTTGCCTTTTGTGACGAAATACCCCCATTTCTGTTTTTCTTAAGGCTTCTGAGTATGACAAAGGAATAGAAAAAGCTGATAAATACTAGTGAATGTGTACCCCCTTCATACTAAGGCTTGAAAGGCTCATGCCAGCCTAGTAAGTTCTTCTGCTTAAGATTTGTCAAAGCATACTGAAGGTTTCTGTCCTCTTTCCCTACTCACAAATGGATAGTTGCTGATAATTTTTTAAACTCACAGCAATAATGATAATAGTCACTAATATACTGCACTTTGCAATTTCCATGGTGCAGGAAGGAAGACAGAACTTTGGCAGCCTCGCTGGAAAAGACTCAGTAGAAGTGCAGCACACTCCATGAGAGACTTGCAGAGTGAGAATCTCACTCCGCGGTTGAAGAAAACAAATGTCTTCAGATGAGTATGTAAAATTCAAGTCCCTTCCCATTGGGTGCATTCCATGGAAACCTGCATTCCAGTGGATATTTCTGAACATCATGGATGCCCTGAAGGAATATGATACAGACCACAGGAGGAGTGATTTGGCAGCCTTCAAAACAAGAAGGGGGCAGCTACAAAGTTGTTTAATAGTCATAAATCTCCTACTATTTTTCACAAAATACCATCTAAGACCACATCTCCACAACTCATTCCCCATTACTCAGCTCAAGTGGAGCGCTTTGGCATGCTCACTCACCCTTAAATCATACACAGCATAAAGTGATCCCGGGTCTGGGAAATTTGTCAGCCTCCTTCAAGCAAAAGCAATCTTCGCTTTTCATCACAATTCATTCCCTGAAACTGTGGTATAAAGCTGACTCTTCTAAAAACATTTATTTTCTTTCATAAGAAAAAGCATCACTCATTTAGTTATCAAGTATTTAATAACCACCTACTATATGCCAAGGCCTGTGCTGCGAATACCAAGAAAAATAAAAAGAGGACTTGGGTTGCATTCCTGACTCATCAAAAAAAATGATAACCATGATTAATACTAGTTATTAAGAGTCACCAACTGGTAGCATGACCCCCAAACTCTGCACTGTCGCAGAAATTTATCCCTGACCTCTATTACAACACATGACCACATGGAAGAGTAATTATGTCCCTGCTTGTTTCTTACTCATACTAAGAGAAAGCTTTCAAGATTAACTATATTAGCTTTCTAAGATTAACTATACTATTAACCCTTGTACCCAACATGCTGCCAGAAATATTGAAAATAGTTAATGCATTGTGATTGAATGAATCAAACATTTTAATGTCAAAGATAAAACTAGCTATACAATGATTGCAATTGGACACAACAAAAGTCTGAGCTAGGTTGCCAGAATCAGAGATAAAAACTTGCCATCACCTAAAAGATTAAATTAGAAGCCGAAGAACGAGCCAGAACGGGGAGACTTCTGACCTGCTCCAAGGTAAATGCACCATGCCTTTCAGTGTGAAGCAAGATAGAAAGCCTTCATGACAGATGCATCGTGTTGGGAATGACAGACAGGCTTAGGAGTGGAAAAGGCCATATATTGTCAGAGCGAGAAGTCATGAAACTAGGAGGGAATAAAAAACGGTAAGGTACAGGATAAGGTTGAGTCAATAACCAAGAGACCAAGAAATCTCCCAAAGGGGCAAAGAGCAGATTCTGGGCAAGAGAACAGCATTCAGCTGATTGAAGGGGCTGAAGGCTAGTTCAGGCTATAAGTCAGTCATATAAATCAGTCATAGAAGGGATAGGTGCCGAAGACCTCCCTGAAGTAAGGAAGCCCCTTGAAGGCAACATCCTGGAGCTTCCCATTGTTTCTATCTGATATAAAGGGGTCCACTTATGCCAGTTACTAAAATGGCATCAGATCCAGAGTTGTAGTTTAGAAATATTTATGGAAGGAGAGAGGAGGGAGGGAAGGGGGAAAAAAAAAAACGAACCAGGAACAGAAAAAAGGAAGGAAGGAAGGGAGATAGGAAGGAAGGGAGGGGAAAGAAGGAAGGAAGGAAGGAAAGAAGGAAGGGAGGGAGGGAGGACGGACGGACTATGGTTTAGGCATTTTGTGGACTGTTTAATAAATGATAAAATCACAGAATGTAGGAGATGTAAAAGACCTTACAAATCATCCAGAGCAGTAGCTTCCAAAATATTTTTAGCAGCCACTTACATCGCAAAAGGAAAAATAAAAACTAAATATTGGGCATTATGGAAATAGTGATGATTTCTTATGGCAACCAAATAACACTATAATATAAAAAAGGGAGAAACATGCCAAGATTTTTATGATATAATATTAAGCAAACACAGTAAATATTAAAATAGTATATACACTGTGATTTTTAATGATATAGAATTAACAAGAGGTAAAAGCTAATAGGCAAAGATTAAAAGATTTTTGTTAATGTGATTTAGAGTGATTTGATTTTTCAACTTATTTAATTGTGTCATTGCTTCTTGCAATTTAACATTTTTAAAATTTAAATATTTAAAATCCTAACTACTTATCAAGGCAGATATGAAAGAATGCATTTTTCCATCAAGTATCTCTCCAATCTCTCCTATTGGAGGGAGAAGTGGACACAGAGGGAGGAATATTAGGAGGTAAGGGGGAAAAAGAAGGGGATTGGAAAGAAAGGAGCACAATGAAGCACAGGAGCTAATATTTCCTGAATATGTCCTAAGTGCTAATGATTTTCCAGTGTATGAGGTATATCCCATTGTTACTCTCACTTGAGAAGTGAGAAAACAGAGAAGCAGGATAAGTAATACATCCAAGACCGTGCAGTTCAAAAGTCCACAGTGTGATCAGGCACCAAGTCAGAAGCCCAAAGCCTCCCAAAGCCAACTTGTTTCCCCAGTTTCACCTTGTGTCTGCACTGGGGGCCCCAAGTTTATGATACTCCTCTCCTGATCATCACTCACTTTTGCCCCACACCACTGTCAACAGGGCCCTATCTGATCCTTTCTGGTAGGAATGTAGACTTCAAGAGCACAGGGGCCAACACCCAAATTGAGAGTGAATGCCTTGAGGCCTCTAACACAGGAACTTCTTGAACAATCGAATGAGAGAGAATTTACTAAAAAGAGCACGGGTAATTTAAAAAGTGGAATATCCTATCTATAAACAAATGTTCATCTTTGTCCACAGAAATATGATGAAACACAAGTTAATAATTTGCTTCTCATTATTAATCCTTGCTGAAAATTTAGTATTTGTCCTAATGTTCAAACATAGAATATAATCACAATGTAATACATTATAACTTCCAAGTAATGAATGTATATATGAATGTGTGTGTGTCCCATTTCTTGAGCACTAATTATATGCAGGCATTTTACACAGAGTTTCATTTAACTATCCCAACAACCTTAAGATACAAGTACCATTATTATTATTATTTTATAGATAAGGCAACTGAAATTGAGGGAGGTTATATAACTTGCACAAGATCACCCAGCTACCATATGCGGGATTTGGAGTTCTGACCAACACTGCTTGGTTGCATAGCCTGAGTCCCAAAACTGTACAATGAACTTGAAGCTTGAAGGTATCTAAAAAATCCTTCCTGGGTTTAGTATATAATTAAGGAAGATAATATATTTGTGGAGAGATGATCCAATTCATGTTAATATGCAACATGTTTTGTGGCCTGGCATGTAAATAAAACCATGAAGTTATTTATTAATAACTCAATGACTATGCCATGTAAACACAGGAGTAGTCTCATTGGCCACTTGGGGTTGACATAACCAGTGGGTCTGGAGTCAACCTGTACCAGCTCACAAAAACAAGTGGTTAAATTTTCAGGAATTCTGTGTTTTGGTTGTTTAACACAGTCTTTATTTAAAATTAAATTACATACACTTGTAATTGCACAAATAATATTTAAAGGTAATATATACCATAACTCGTCACTTCCTAATTATTTTCAAAATTTTACTGTTATTTATGCTCTTTAAATTATTTGTGTCTATCATATCCATATAGTGGAAATACTATAGAATGATGTGTTGCTACATATCTCTTCCCAGCTCTTCAGGAATGTCACTTCGGTGGCCTGACACTGCCATGGTGGTAGTATTCATGGCAGATGTTGCCAAGTGCTACAAATTAGGGACTGAGTTGTTCTTTTATTGATTTCTTAAACTTAAGCAAGTCATAGAAAAAATGTTAATGATGTAGATTAAACTTAAAAGTATACTGTGCCTTCAGGGCACCTGAGTGGCTCAGTCAGTTAAGCGTCTGACACTTGATCTCAGCTCTGGAAAGGAAAGGAAAGGAAAGGAAAGGAAAGGAAAGGAAAGGAAAGGAAAGGAAAGGAAAGGAAAGGAAAGGAAAGGAAAGGAAAGGAAAGGAAAGGAAAGGAAAGGAAAGGAAAGGAAATATTGCACCTGTAGCCAAATGTTGTGAACAGCATAAAAATGTGAGGAAATATTCTTCCAGTATTCAAAACCTGTTATCCAGTTAGTAAAGATGTAGCTCATGTCACTGACAAATGAGGAAAGTTCTGACATACTTAGCAAGGAGGGAAAATCATTGATATTTCCTATCAGAATTACACTTGTTCACCTGCCACAACCTTAGGTTGGCTATGGACATGAGACTTTCGCCAAAATAATCAAAAGTTTTCTATAAGGATCAACTGGCTGAAGGGAATTTATAACATAAAGTATTACCTATTTAATTTTTATTTATAAGTTGAGTTACTCACCCTTTATGTACATAAAAATTACAATAAACTGTGTACACATAAGCATGCATACTTTTTTCCCCCCAGAGAGCTAGTTGTTAAACCTTTACCAGCACACCACTACATACAACACTTATTAAGTTTGGGGCTATGTAGAAAAGGGCTATTTTATGGCCTAGGAATGGAAAGGATAGTAAGAAAAAAGCTAATTAAGCTTCAAGGATTCTGTCCTTGACTTATTTACAACTTGGATATCTTCTACTTCCCTGTTGTCTATGCTCAGATGCCTCACTGACCAAGATTTAGAGCCAGTCTCCATCTGGCTGTATGACCTTGGGCAATTTACTTAAACTCTTTAAGCCACTTTCTTCGAGTATAAAATGGTAAAAACAATAGTCATGCTATTATGACACGAGGAGGAGGATGATGGGTAAAAATGGCTAACACATATCCGTCCTACTTTGTATCTGGGACTATTGTAAACACTTTGCACGTATTAATTTATTCAATCTTCACAACATTTCCCATGAGGCAGCTACAGCCCCTACTCCTAGGTTACAGATGAGGAAAACTAAGGCCCAGAGAAATTAAGTAATTTGACCAAGGTCTCACTTAGTTTCTTGGGCTACTAGTATGTGGCAGACCTGGGACACAAATCCAGGCAGCTTGCCTCCAGTGGCCACTGTCTTAACCATTCTAATGCTATGCAGCCTCTCTTCCCAGTAGAGGTGAACATTAAGTAAGATAGACAAAGATGACAGTATTTCTCATTAAATGTTAGCCGTGATTTATTTTTACCTCATTCTCATTTTGTATAACCTGTAATTTTGTATATCTTACCTCTTCGAGTAGATTTAAGTTTCTTGAGAAGTAGGACTTTATGACCTCTCCTGCTCTTCATAGTAGCTATGACAGGGACATGCACATCTTTTGTAATCAAGTATTTATTACACAAATAGACTCTACTACTCCTTACTTGTCAAGCAGAAACACACTCACTACTGAGATCTCTTCTGAGGGAAAAAGTAGTATGATCTTTATAGCCTTGTTGTAAGTTCATCCATAGATTCACTGCATTACTGTGATGGTCGAACTATCTTTAGTAAACAGCTACATGTGGCATTTCTCATCTGTGTTTGTAGGGTTGTCTTAGAAATAATATTATGTCATAGCAGTCCTACAGGCTTGATTTATTTTGGCTTAAAAGAAGGAACTTGCCTCATGTGTCTCTCTTCCTCTCAGAGAGTTTTTTTATTCTCGAGGGCTGCGGGTCAAGTTCTGTCCTTGGAACCAAAGTAGTTTTCCAAAATGAGGTGGAGCCAGCTCTGTCAAGCTAGGCCAGATCTGCTGTCAGTGTCTTTCCCAAATACATCAGACCCTCTGCTTGTAAAAATAAATTGATACCAATGCAAGAAATTTATTAGGAGATGACAGCCCAGTTCATAATGGAAATATGGAGAAAACATCATCCTTCAAAACTGACAGTTTATCCATCATGCCTCAGATTCCTGAGATAGAAACAGACACTGTCACATACAATCTGCTGAGGACACGTTGTCTTGGATTTCCTTATGACAGGAAATTCTGAAATAATCCAGAAGAGGGGAAGGGCTTGTACTGCCCTTAATGTGCTCAGCCATAAATTTTTAGCATTAGTAGAAGAAACATGTGGCCAAGGCAATGAATGATGGGGGAAATCAGGAGGCCTGGAATTCTCGAACGGCTCCTTCTTTCTCTTGGGGGTGATGAACTGGGACAGGGGTCACAGAGGGTTACCGCACCACTGTGAGGGACATCAATATCCTGTTATATGTAAGCAAAGCCAACAGGTGGCAGGGCACCACTGCGGACACACCACAGTTGGCTCTGTTTGAGATGTGGGGGACCAGGTCACCTTGCCCCGCTAACTTTCCAAATGCGGTTATTTTGCTTAGTTTGTTATTTGTATTGATAAACTTGAGACACTTTAGGAGGGCCATTTTAATTAGGAATAAATGCAAGGATATTTGTGGGGATCACAAGAGGCCTGATCTTCGCAGGCTTAATGAGGTGACCTATGTAACCGCGAATCAAATAATTGTGTATTGTATTAAAAGCTGCTTTGGAAAATATAATCGTGGTAGTAAATTGGAATGAAATGAACATGGTCTTAGAGGGGAAAAAAATATTCACTGCCAATTTTATGGGGCCTTAAAATATTTATGTTCTAAACTTGCATTCTTTGGAGATTTGCTGAGTGTTGCTAGAACGAGAAAACTTTTTTAATGAGATACATGCGTGTTTTATAAATTTACAGATCTTTTTAGCAAAAAGAGA
Organism: Prionailurus viverrinus; assembly: GCF_022837055.1. NCBI lineage: Eukaryota > Metazoa > Chordata > Mammalia > Carnivora > Felidae > Prionailurus > Prionailurus viverrinus. The sequence goes on along the minus strand of NC_062571.1, from coordinate 37,147,760 downwards.
AAGTCATAAATGCAAAATGGAAACGAAAACAAGGCAAGTACAGCCTTAATGGCCTTATATTCTTAATTCGTTCTTTATATCAGAAAAAATAAAAGCATGGGAAATTTCATTTAAATGTGAATAATATGCAAGAAATCTTTGCTTGCTGTTGATTTCTATCTGACTGAGGTACAGAGAACATTGGCGTGAATAGGACATACCAGAGAAACTCGAGCTTTGCTGCATTTGTTGTATTATGAGGATATGAATAGGATATGTGCATTCTTGGGCTAAACACAGAGTCAAATACAGGATTTTGATCCACTCCCCAGCATTAATCTCTAAGAACATCAGTGAAATAAATTACCTGTTGATCAAGTCCTTATTCATAGGTAACAGTGTTTGACAAAACACAAAGTGAGTCTGTAATTCTTGGACTCTGAATCCTTCTTTAAATGTTCTCATCCTGTGAAAGAGGCAAATGAACTTCTAATTGTTCACATTTGTTTCAGCCAATCTTCCTGATTCCATTTTAAGCAAGACCTAAGACTCTGTTGACTTTACGTGTCCAAATTAAATATATCTGTGTTTCCCTTTGCTTTCTATCTAAGTGCATGCCAGCATGCCTTCACATTCATCTAGGGTTTATTTCAATATTAGTGGAAAACAAGCCATTTTTCAGTTTAATGAATAGCATCAGTGTCTGCCTTTTAACCAAAAATGTGACCTTACACTTGATGGATCTCACCAGAAGGCACATTTTCAAATTATTTTTCTATTGGAGGTTATGACTATCGCTTCCCAAATGATCGTGGCAGTGGTGAGAGAAAGCCTGCATCGCACAGCAGCTTAGAAACAGAACTCAGACCAAACAAAATGGTAGTTGCATTTATGGAACAAGGAAAGGGGAATGGAAAAGAAAGCATGAACCATGTGAGAGGGGAAAAATACCTCCTCTGAGCTTTATGGAACAGGAGAAAAGAGCCATGTAAAGCAGCTGAAAGTCCCATACTTTTTTGTTACTACCATTTTTGTTTCCAAATCATTCCAAATTGGGAAGGTGAAGGCTGAGCATTACTGATTCAGAAAAACTCCAAGAGGACATCTGATATTTCTTCCTTATTAAGGATGATGGAGTGTAATTGATGTGCCTGGTGCCTGGCCAATTCCAACTTTTTGAGAATGCCGCTTAATGTGTGGACATTATTTTTGGACTACTGAACGCCAGAAAATAATGAGCTGGCATTCAGCTTTGGTGAATAAGACCCTGAATTTTCATCTAAAAGCAGTTTTGAGTTATTGCTGTAGATAAGGTGTAACTGTGCAGGGGAATTTTATCCATGTTTCTCCCATGAATCATAAATGAGGAAAAAAATTACAGTCTAAATTGCACTTAAAAGGAATAAAGTCTTTTCATGTCATACATGATTTATCAAAATGATCTCATTTTAAGGGTACTGTGGTGTATCTTGATTAATCACATTAGGAAGCGTGATGAATGGCCTCTTTAATGGTAACACAGGATTTATTGGCAACATCCCGACTTGAACCAGAAGGGTAAGAAGTAAAATATACAATAGATAGCTAATGCAGATAGGGTGTCAGTAATGCTCTGACTTGTTTTAAAATTATACCGGGAGCCTCAGCGTCAGGACATTCTGAAACCGCCAGGTGGTGGAGACCAAACAAGTTTTGCACAGGAACTTGGGGGCAACAGCTTACAGGGTGTAACCCTTCCCTAACCTGTTGCAGCGCAAGTAAAATCAGTCTTCTGGACCATTAAAAGAAGGCATCTGTGAAATCTGAACAAATCATGGAAATTCCTAGTAGGAAGAGGGGACGTTGCCTTTAGAGATCAGCACTCCTACCCCTTTTGCCCTATTTCAATATCCTTCCTCACATTACGCTTTAATATCCTAAATGCCTTTTTTTTAAAGCCTGCTCCAGTCTGCTCCCACTAATTTCCTCTAAGGCTGACAGATCAGAGGCTTTCCTCGCACTGTTCCTTTTAGAGCTGAAGAGGCCTCACGGTAATCCTGCTGCTTGTCTGCAATTAACCCTTCCAGTTGCCACATTATTAACACCACCACCCACAGACAGAGGAAGCCCCGACCCACTGGACACTGGCTCCTGACTGAAGCTTCAAAGGTGCCAATCACACCCTAGTCAGAAAGGTGCCTGCTGTCAGCATCCAAGGCTTCCAACCTCTCCTCCCCGCTGATCAAACATTCTTCCTCAGAAGATTAATTCAGAGTCTCCGCCCATTTCCTCCCATATCCTCTTTCCCTTTCTGGTTTACCCAAAGATCCATCTTTGCTTCGAAAAGGGAAGCCATGGATAATAGAAGCCCTTTCAAAACAAAAGCTGGGCAAAGGCAAATTTAAGTCCCAGCTGTTATCAACTTTTTTTTTTTTTTTAACTCATTTAAACACCTTAAGGCAGTGAGGATTAGGGCCTGGCCTGAAATGCCATTCTTTGATCAAAGACCCCAAGACTTTACACAAACATAATCACAAGGCAATGGATGCTTCTCTGAAGGCTGAATTGATTTGTTTGGCTGCAAAGCCCAGGATGGGTAGGAAAGCTGCACACTTATTTTCCCAGCATATATATCACAAGGCCAAGTTACTTAGAAATTATATTTTTTCTTCCTATGTCTTAATTGGGGAAAAGTCGTTTATGGATTCAGATACAGCTGTGGAGAGACACTGTGGAGGGAAGAGTATGGGGGCCAAGTGGGTGTTCACCATGGCCTTGTTCCATCCCAGGGCAGGGAGGAGGGGTGAAAGTGGGAAAAGGAGGAAGACAGCCATTCCACAGTCTCTGATGTGGAGTAAAATCGACTTCACTGTACTTACATTAGCCAATTCTACTGGAATCTTCTGCAGTCACTTAGCTGTAGTTACCCATCCCTGTCTGTTAAAGCGTTCTTAGCAGGAGAAACCAGCAGGACCTTTCCGGAGGGCCAGTGAACGGTGCCATGTGACTCACTCAGCAGGCCCCTCACTATCCATCGCCATCTTTCAGGAGCAGATGCCAGAACTAACTCACAGTAAAATCTTCAAAAAAGGCTATGAGATGGCTGTATAACAAATTATATAAATCAATGCTCGATAGGCTTTAAACTTGTCCTACGTTCCTGGAAGGAGATAATTTTGAAGTTGCCTAATAAAGAAAATATTTAATGTCAAGGTTGAAGGGACAACTGAATACTGAAATGCTTCAATATTCAATCATATGAAGTTGCCTCTATAAAGAGATGGTTACCCAGATTATTGTTTGTTTGTTTTTTTCCAGGAGGAGGGGTTATTTTGTCATGCACACTAGAGGGACTATCAGAAAATGAAATTAAAGTCCTACATGATTAAGAATTCTTACGTGATAGGACTATGACTACACTGGGACACCTGACCACATTTCCAGGAAAAATTGTAGAATCTCCCTAATTGGATGATTCAGGAAGAGAAGACTATCTTTAAGTGATGAAATTCAATTTAAGGTCCTCTAGGAAAATATATGGGGAAGAAGAGTCCTAATGAGTCCAAGGGTACATTGTTTCATGTATGGTTGGATCCACATACTCAAATTCATCATCAGGACTTCCTATTTCTTTTTTTTTTTTTTCAACGTTTTTATTTATTTTTGGGACAGAGAGAGACAGAGCATGAACGGGGGAGGGGCAGAGAGAGAGGGAGACACAGAATCGGAAACAGGCTCCAGGCTCCGAGCCATCAGCCCAGAGCCTGACGCGGGGCTCGAACTCACGGACCGCGAGATCATGACCTAGCTGAAGTCGGACGCTTAACCGACTGCGCCACCCAGGCGCCCCAGGACTTCCTATTTCTAGATTTGTACTCATATTCCTGCTTTAGTTTCTCCATGTGGTGACTTCCCAGATCTCCAGATCCATATCTTACCATCTTCAAAACAGCATAAAAAGCTTCTGTTTCCTAAAAGTTCCAAGCCAAATCTAGGAATCTGTGGCCTTGTCTGTTATACGCCCATAGCAGAATGAATCTCCATGACCAGGAGAAGGAACTCTCTGCTAGGCCAAGCCTGGATCATGTGCCCACTCCTAGTCCTGGGTCAGCGACTGGTCCTACCAGAGCTCTATGGATTAAAGGTGGAGGGGGAGTGGCTCCCCAGGTAAATATGGTCTAGAATACAATGTAATGGACACCAAAAAGGCCAAAAGAGGAAATTCCCCTTCAAAAGCGGACAACAACCTGTGCAAGTCTTTTCGAGTCCCTCGCTGCACAATAAACATTCAAAACACATCATCATCTCTGGGCAAAACTGAAAGTGCTATTGAAGAGTCCATCCTGAATCATCACCAACACCAACGAAAGGCCTCCACATGCAGAAAATCATCCCCATAAGGCCTTCCAAACATCATGTATTTTAAACTTTTCAGGCTCTCAGCTGGCACCAAAAAGCTTTAACATGCAGTAATTTTTTAAACAAGCTTGGGTATCCCACAAAGGATTAAAAGCAGCAATAGCCATCTAAAGGGAGGGAAGGGCCAAGGGCATCTGCTGGGATCACAGTACAACATGGAAAAAGGAGACCACGAATACAGACTAAGAACTGAACCACCAGATATCACAACAGCTCTGAAATGATGACAACCCAACCTACTGCCCATCCCCTCACACACACCTGTCAGTAGGGTAAAGTTCAACTCAGTTTAACATTTCCTGCATAGGTCAGGAATTACATAGCATATTTAATTACTAATTCTCCTGTATCAAGCAACTAGTAGCATTAGTCCTGGGGTGAGATATTATTCCCGTTTTGATTATACATAGATAATACCACAAGAGAACATGTAGCCAGTATCAATGAGTAGCGCAGCTACATGCTATGGGAACCTTCTACAAAGTTTTTATCCCAGTCTACACAAACTTCAAATGTTGGGAAAATAAATTCTAATGCATGTCTTTCATTTCCAAAGGCATTTCTCCACCACTGTGTTGCTCAGCCTTCTTTTTACCTCTTTCTAAAAGAGGTGTCAAAAATGTTTTCCTTGAATCCAAGAATCTAAGTCCACTGCTATCTTAGTAAATGAGGATATTTTGTTCTAAGTAGCTCAAGTGATTCCCTGAAGATCCGTGACATATGTGAGCTAGGATATAAAACTGGGACCCTTGCAGACTTAGGACTGGCTACTACATTTGAGTTTTGTATACCCCTGGAGATCCAAGGAAAGCAGGCAGGATTCTCTGCCTAGGAATTCAAGGACACCCAGTATGGTGACCAAAGTAGGATACATTCTAAGGTTCTGCTAGGCTACTAAAACTCTCTTGGGCTGTAGCTCATATGCTCTGAGCACCCACCCTGATAGCTCTGAGCTATCAGGATAGCTAAACTGTGAAGAAAAAAAATGGAGCTCAGATGCTGGCATTGGGCATCTCGAAAGCTCTGCCATATGGGTACATGTGTGCTTATGCCTGTGTGTTGACTGTGAAAAGGGATATGGATATAAAAGACTTCAAGTTCCAAACACCATCTTGCTTTGTAAGGCTAATATTAATCCCCAGTTTGTGAACCTTTTTAGATAAGGACTTTATTTTATCCTATCTTCTCCCAAGTAGCAGAAAACATGCCTATTTACTCTGGACATCCAAGATTCTCATTACTCTCTAACCAAACACATTATCTCTACCTGGTTAAATATTAATTTTCATAATATGAATGCTTTTATATTATAAACTACAACTTATACAGTACAGTGGAGTAAAAAAGTGGTGGCAAATGGTTTGATACATGGAAAATTATTTGATAAATAACCCCCAAATATCACTCACAGAGCTATTCATGAAAAAGTCCTTTTTTTGTTTTATACTATCAGTAATTGTTGACATCAAAAGTTTCACTCATCTAAACATATACACGTAAAACTATTTCCTTGAGAGATTCCACTTTCAAATATGTAAGAGAGTACCATGGGAAAAGTGACCAAGTGACATAATCATTAAGTTTTATGTCCTGGGCAATAGTTCTAATCATTCTAGTGGCCTTATTCTCTCTGTGGCCAAAGAAAAATGCAAAGTGGACTCATGGTTTCATTTCCTAAAGAAACATCACCATATACCCCTAAAGTCTTAGCCTTCAACTCTTCGAACACATTGTTGTCTATCAGGATTCAGTTACAGACAAGGTTGGCATGAACTTACTCTAGTGGTACATCCCTACGTCGCATTTCAGGTAAATGTAATACTTAGGACAGTCCAACTGTCAAACAAACATTAAGGATGAAAGGAAGAGGGAGGAGTAGAGAGAAAAGAAGGGAAAAGGGAAATCAGAAAGGAAGACAAAGGAAAAAATAAATTTTGATTTTTTTTTATCAAATAAGAAATCCATTCAACCATTTTCCACCATTTTTTTTTGGACTGCATTCTACCATATCAACTAAATTCTGCACCTATTATGAGACATATGTTCTACAAGTCCTCCTTGCCCTCCTCTGCCATCCATGATTCCTAGACTCTGAAAGATAAACACGGCCACAAAAACCCAGGTCTTTCTTCCTCAGCTCCTGTGTTAATCCTGCCACTGCACATTTGTAACCAGTTTACAGCAAGGTTGATGGTTCCCTGGTAAGAAACAAAACGAAGACGTGAAACTTGGATGGTTGCAAAGGGCTAAGAGCAAATGAGCTCTAAAAAGATTCACTGGGGAATGTGGGCCTATAGTTTGGCCAGGATGAAGTAAACTTCACTATATTTTTAAAATCAGCCCCTCCTCTCCCCATCCTCACCAGTACCAGAGAATTACCATAGCTTTCAAACAACTAAGGGAACTCATTTTAGAGAGGGTTCAATTCCTGGGAAAGTCCTACCTGAAGTGACCATCCTTAGAACTTCTTTTTAAAAACAGATTGTGATCATGCCCCACTCTGCTTAAAAACCATGTAATAATTTACCTCGTTCTGGTATAAGTCAAAAGCACGATCTGCAGCCTAGTAGGCCCTCTGCCCAGGCCTTTGTTAGGGCTTCTGGACCATCTCTCACCTTCATCCCTCACCCTGAAACCAGCAAATGGCCTTCTCCATACTCCTTCAGCACGCCGGTCCGCATCCTGCCAACATCACTGCACAGCCCAGTCTTTCTTCTTAACTTCCACCCCCAACAATTTTGGCCTAGTTAACCTCTTACCTTTCAAATACCAACTCATGCCTTACTATCTCAGAAAGATGTCCCTGGCATCACTTTCATACATACTTCCAAGAACCCTGTATTTCCTTTTGGGGATATGGCATAGTATGTAATTATATCTTAGGAGCATAGTCAAGCAATGTGTCCTTTATTAAATAGTTTGCTCCTTGGAAGCAGTGTTCCACACTTCCTAAAAAGACTGGCTCATAGCAGCTTCTCAACAAATACTTGTTAAATAGTGAAATAAATTAATATATAACACTGAACATCCAGCATTCCCCAGCCTCCAAGAGTTGAAGGTAACAATAAGCACACATCTTCCCAGACTAACTGCCTCTGAGATGATCTTCTGAGATGATCTCCTCCAAAAACAGAGCTCCTACATTAGAAGAGGTGGGACCCATGGTCCCCCTGATGCCAGGAGCTTCCCCTGCACATGCTCATTTCAACCTTAGCCTGGTCCCCTAATATGTAAAAGGGCCCTAAGTTACAAGGTACATTTATGCCAAGAGAAGTCATCCAAAGGCCGTTCAGAACAAAGAAAATCTCTTTCTTGTACTTCAGGCTGGTTCAAAGGGGTAACACAAAACACAAGCCCCTAGTTTCCAAGATGCACTCAAGTGATGTCAGTCTGGGATTTGAGGTTGGACAGGAGGGAACCAGGCCCTGGGTGCTCTGAGGTAGCTCCAGTTTTGCTCAGCTTCCCTTTTGTTACACCTGTGTTTCTCAATGCTTCCCACCTTCCTTTGCCCTGATAAATGAGTAATAAAAAATTTAATCCAAATAAAGATGTGGCTTTCCCCTGGCATGCAGGTAGCATCCGTTATCACTGTTGTTCTGTTCTTCCAGGGCCCAAACTGAAGGGCCCTTCCCTGGCTGGGAAGGCCAGAGCAAGCTCCCCAAGGGTCCTCAAGGGCCCTCAGCAAAAGAGAAAACTGCATGGTAGTGCAGCCCTCGTGTTACAGGGCTCCTTGGGCAGAAGGGGGCGCTGCAGCGTAACCTATTTAGGATGCAAATGAAGTGCCTCTGGCTGCAGATTAAAGCCGCTGCCTGGCAGGTCCTCAGCAGTACTAAATGTTGGATTTCTGCTTGTCACTGCTCACCGCAGGTCATTAATAGAACTCAGAATGGTGTTACTAAATGTGAACATTAAAAAAACTGATAATCAAAAAAAAAAAAAAAAAAAAAGAAGAAGAAGAAGAGAAAAGAAAAGAAAAGAAAGGAAAGGAAAAGAAAAGAAACAGGAGTGGCAATCCCACTGTGAGGGAATTCAACTCATCCGGCTCTGAGACTTATGTATTCAAGAACTCCGTTGTTCAACAATTTTATTGGTTTTGGATTAACAACTGTCTACCACATACTTAATGCCCAGTAACTGACAGATAGATGGATAGATAGATGAGAGAGGGACAAAGACAGAGAAGAAAGTAGAAAGGAAGAAGGGAGGGAAGGAGAAAGCTAGGAGGAAGGGAAGGAAGGAGTGAGTTAAGATCTTCTGTGTGTGGCTGTGTACAGCAAGAAAGAAGGAAGAGACTATTACCACAAACTAAAAGGTTTTAGAGATGGGACCACAAGAAGTGAATACTGGAGGGACTCCTCCCTTCCTCCTGGTTGAGCTTCCATAAAAGTGAGAGAAAAGAATCAGATCAAAACTTCCATCTTCACATCACCAAGCCAGCTGGTACTTATACTTTATTTTCTGACCAAATCAGGTGCTCATTCTGCCAAGTGAGTTTTCCTTTTTTCCTTTACTCCAGACAATTCTTGTTTTCTTCAACTGGAGCTCCCCAAGACTCATCAAAAACACGATTTAATTACATCTCCAAAAAAAAAAAAAAAGGGAGGAGTGTAAACATGACTCCTTTTTATCTCCTGATACATCTGGACAAGTAGACAATGTGCTAAAACAAAATAAATCTGCCCTGACAGTCACATCAAAGAGTTCAGCGAGGGGCTTGCAGCTACTTAAAGCACAGGAATGCTGTTGCTAAGCATCGGCCTACAACTTATCAGTCCCTAGAAGAAATGCTTTTTTCTTTCTTTAAGGGGGAGATGAGGAAAGTTAGAGAGTGGGAACCAGACTGCAAGAGGAGATTGGGGATTTTCAGGGATTTTGAACCTTAAAATGAATTGTGTGAAGGAAAGGGGTTTTGTTGTGCTGTGTTTTCCTTTTGACACACTGTCTATATTTTTATAAAGCTAGTATGTGGAAACCTTCTAGAAAGGCTTATTTAGCACTCAAAGAAATAGGTGATCACACAAAACACTCCTGTACAAATTTGTACCATATCTCATTGCCATGGGCTTCTCAGTTATGAGAGGAGCCTAATACGAGCTCAGAAGTCTGAGGAAATATCTCACATTCACCAAAGTCTAGAGTGAAAAATCCTTAAGTCATCATAATAATAAATCATCCAACATCACAAACCACGAACATTTTTTTTTCTAAAAGGCAGGAAATGGAGCATCTACTCCAGCAAACACAACAAGAAAGAAAACAGAAACTCTCCAAAAAGAACCAAGTGGAAACTGCCATATGCAATGAAATAAATCTAGCCAGATGACCCCAAATACTCATACAGTCTCACAACTAGAGTTTTAATAGTAAAACACAAAATGGAATTGACCCTGAAATCTGGCCACTACCTTCAGCCTTTTCTCCCTACCACCCCCCAAGAAAACACTGAAGCAGATGCTGTGAAATTCAGTCTGATCTTCATCCCATATGCTGGTTCTCAAGAGGGAGCAGCAGGGAGATGTTCCTCTCCCCATGAGCACATCCTCAGGTGAGAAACGTTGCCCCATTTCTTCCCTCCAGCAAGGCTACTAAATTTGGTTCTGCTGGGAAATAGGAATTGAACATGAAATGGCATTGCTGAGAAGTACATCCAGTGAGGACCTGAGAGCACTCTGAGAGACAAAAAAAAAAAAAAAAAAAAAAGCCAGTTCAAAATAACCCACCAGTTCTCAATATGCACCAGGCACTGCCAGAGAGATTTTGCCCTTGCAACAGAGGGGCTAAAAATACTCAAATACATTATTCTGGCCCAGGAAAGCCAGGGGCATTTTAAGTAAACACTTGCTATTTTCTTTCCTTGGATCAAAGGAAACAAATTCTGAAACTACTATGATCTCCACACAGGATAACTATCAACAACATGAACAATTACCAAGTCTGTGATATTGCACAAATAAATAACACTTACCATTATCTCTAGCACGATCGTATTTATTAAACAGTGACGAAGGGCAGCAGTAACCATTTTTATTGTCCCATATAGCTCCTATTTTCTAATTAAACAAAAGGTTATTTCTACTGCTAACACAGCCATTTCTCTAAGTTGGGTCTTACATAATACTTTTTGCCAAGCATGACAGAATATAAGAAATTATGTTCTGTGGTCGTTTTGTTTTGTTTTTGGGTTTTTTTTTTTTTTTGCTTTTAATTTTGCATGCTGAGTTGCTACTTAAAAAGCTCTGTCGGTTCATAATCAAAGCAAGAGGCCATTGTGTGGGGAATTCATAAATAAACTTTGGCAATTTTTCCTAAAACATGATGAAGCAAGCACTTGGTCCTACCCTTTAGATTCAATCCAAGGGCAATGGTCTGTATTATTAAAGATATAGGTCAAGCCAGCTTGCGCTTCTCTGTCCTGTGGGATGTTTTAGAAGCTGCTGTCACATTACCGAGATCTGTTCTGTGGCTCCTAATTATTCCTCTTGGCAGCTTTGGATTTCAAGCGATTCCTTTCACACGTAGGTAAAAATTTATAAGCTGTTTCATATAACAGCATGAGTTATTTCCTTGTTATTTGTAATTGCAGAAGATGCCAATGAAGAAAATGCACTAATTCCATTGACAAGGATAATGGTAACTTAATAAAATTTGCATTATGTCTTCTGCAAACCTCCACAGTACTTCATATCAACATGTGAAATTGTAGTTTTATTTCAATACAACTCTGAGGGCGGAGGGAGGGAGAGGAAGCAAATGGGGGGGGGCGCATAACTGAGCACAGGGCCATCCTTTCCCTGAACACCTTAACAAGAAGGGTGGGGGTGGGAGAGAAGGCATGGATTTCCTCCTCATCTTCAAAATATAATTTGGTCCAGAACTATGTGTTAAGTTGCCACTATGTACAAAGGACAGGAGAAAAGAAGTCAGAGTTTCCTGAGTATCTAGTATGTACTTGGCACACTTTTATTTAATTCCTGAAACAACTCTGTGGAGTAGATAAATATAGCCACCATGGTCTCAGTGAGGAAATGGAACACCTGGTTCCAACCAAGGAATTCCATTCTGATTCTGTATTCCCAAGCACCTTACCTGGCACATACTGAGAGGAATAAACCATGCTGTGACTTAAAGTACCTTATGGTCTAGCAGGAGGGAAAAAGATGAGTCAACAACCGCAGAAACAAGAGCAAATAAAACCAATGCTCCAAGTGGGAGTCCAAACAAAATCACCTAAGGGGGTGAAGGATGGAAGAGATTTCATCTGTTCTAGGAGAAAGGCAGGGAACCTGGTACAGTATTTGATTTCCACAACCGCGTGAAATATGTCGGAAAGGTATTAACATCACTCTTAGATGAGAAAACAAAGACTGGAAGAAGCGAAGTACCTTTCCCAAGAATTGATGAGTCGCCCAGGGTAGAACACAGCTTTCCTGCCTGCTTTCCTGCCAAGATCAATGATAATAATATCCTGACTTTCAAATGCCTTCCCAATGAAGAGCTCTTTCCTGTTCCTCTGTAACAACGGCCTGAGTTAAAATTTTGGGCCATCAGCCCTACACAGGTAGCTGTATGACTTTTCTAGATTTCAAAATAAAACAAGGCTCTGCCTCTATAGGTGGTACCCTATATGTGATGATCACAGATATTACAACCTATTTTTAATTATAAAAATTTACAAGTCTTTAAATATCATGAATCAAAAATGGTCATAAACACATAGTAGTACATCAGTTTCTCACTAAAACACTAATCTGTTTCATTTATTCTCAATTCTGCCACTAAATAACTGTTTCTGTATGCGGATGAGGTTTTTCTTCTTTTTTTTGAATTTTTTTTTAATGTTTATTTATTTTTGAGACAGAGAGAGAGAGAGACAGAGCATGAACGGGGGAGGGGCAGAGAGAGAGGGAGACACAGAACCGGAAGCAGGCTCCGGGCTCTGAGCCGTCAGGCCAGAGCCCAACGCAGGGCTCGAACTCACGGGCCATGAGATCATGATCTGAGCTGAAGTTGGACGCCTAACCGACTGAGCCACCCAGGCACCCCAACAGATGAGGTTTTAATAGATATTTGATATCTACTAAGCTATGATTCATCTTCCTGGTTTTTGAATGAAGGTCTTTGAGGTTTGAGTTGAGGGTGGGTAGAGATGAGGAATATAGTTTCCTTTATATAGATGTAAAGCAGGAAGCTGCATAAATTGACCCATTTTATCTTACTCCTAATCCTACAAAGCTTGAGTCCCAGGTCTCTATTTCTTTGTACTATGGAGACGGATGTCTTTCTAAAGAACGAGGCTGTTCATCCCCACAACCAGCCAAAGAACCTTATTCTTACTGGTGTTTTAGAATAAGGACACCAGGTTGCAGAGAGATTCAAGGAATTTTTCCAACTCTCCATCTCCTCATCTTGGCCTCCAGACAACAGTCCTGATGAGAGGAATCAGGAGGCTATTCTGCAGGAAGTGACTACCTGCAGGGTTAGCTCCCACCAAAGGAAGGGATGGTTCAAAGATGTTGTAACTGACCAGTGCATAAGCAGACCAAGTAAGAAAACAAAAGGGAGTACAAATCCCAAATATGTCCATTTCGCAATGTTCAGCTGTAGTATAACGGGCTTCTAAATAAAACTCTGTGAATCAAACAAAAGAGACAGACAAAAGGCATTTATGGGCTACGATTACTTGTTACTTGGAAGATAATAAATAAGGTACCTGGATGAACTAAAATGGCATAGCACAAGAATGAATATATGATTAAATCTACTCTCTTGGGCCTCTTGAGGCCCAAGTAATTCTTTTAAGTTGTATCAGCCATGCCAACTGCAGGAATCCTGAGAGACCCAAATATCTCAGAACATATGGACACACATAATGTATGTGACACATATGGTGCACATGCTCATAAAAGACTCTTCCCTCCCCTCTCCTTCAAGAGCAGATGTTCTGGTGTGTAGGGAGGAGGAACATCTATCTGGAACATTCTAAGTCCTATTGCCTACTCTACAGCAACTTGGCTTCGCTTTTCACTGATTGGTTAGAAAATAGAAGGAGGGTTATCAAACACAATAGTACACCCCCAACACTTTTGGAGCTATAGAAAAATGAAGCATGCTGTGGATATAGGATCGTTCCTGGAGGGTTTATGGTATAGTTGGATAGCGTTGAGGTAGAAATCAAAAGAGAAGACTCGTGGGACCCTCCATTCATTATAGACTCACGCAATTTGTCTAAGCCTATGGGAAAGAAAAAAGGTATAGTTCATGGAGGAGAGAATTCTAGAAAGTAAGACTTTAAGGCAGAGCTCAAGTTGCTTCCTCTATCAGATGTCTCTTTGATGAAATCTGATTCATCCTTCAAGGTCCAACTTAAGCATCATCTCCTCTTTGGCTTCCCCAGGCCTCTAAGCGTTCCATGGCACTCGGTTGGTGCCTGTGTTAAAATACTTGGCGGTGAATCGATTTCGTGGCAGACTGTGGGAGCCTGAGTCAGAATCCATTTCTTTTCTCATTTTTGTAATTTAGGTACCAGTACTGGGCCTGACACACAGAAAACACTTAGCACAGGTCGAGTTAATAAGTAAAGGACAGGGGAGAGGATGGCTGCCATTTCAGATTATTTCTGTCTTCCTTTCCTGTGCTGCCTGGAGTAGTTGACAATCTCCCACCATGCTAGGCTGAAGTGACATGAGATTTCTCCAACACGCAGCTGGTACCAGCTCCTTCCCGATGCTGCTAACTGGTTGGGGGTGGGGGAAGAGATGTTAGCATGATGTTTTACTCAGCAGGCACAGCGCCGAGGCGCATTTTTAATGATTTACCAGTTCTACTTGACTGAGCCTGCACCCTGTAAGTGGATCATATGATCAGCGATCACAAGTTAAACTGCTTTTGTTGCTCGAAAGGCATGCATGGTGGGCTGGCTGCAGGCACCAGCGACTCGCACGCAGCTGTGTGTAAGACAAGGAGAGGTTACGTACAACAGGCAGTTAATGGCTCATACCAGCAAGCCCTCGACTTCAGTCGGCACATGCGGCTGAATTTTAAAAAGGTAAATGACCTTGCAGCTGGGATCTTTAACTATGTGCTTTTACCTATTTGTACCTGGATAAGTAAACATTTGCAGCACGCCAAAAGGCCCTGAAAGCACTATTGTAGCCATAGGCTAATCCCTTTCTCTCTGGATGAAAGACTCCAAAACAAACCGGGGGAAAAATCATTTTCTGCCTCAAGTAGCACAAAGGTAAAGGGGGGCAATGGTGATAATGACTTCCATTTGTTATAACTTTCAGAAGTCACCAAGGCTCCAGTCCTAACCAGCTGCCCATATTTAGGATTCCACTTTCCAGGAAGAATGAAAGAAACAACAGAGAAAGGTTCTTGCCAGAGCCGAACAGAACTGCCTCCTACTTGCCAGTGAATCTGACACAAGAAAGTTGGAATGATCATCTCCATACTTGTTCTACCATCCGAAAGGGTTCTCCTTCCAACTGCTATCATTTGGGGCCAAAAGAGGTGGTTCATCTTTGTTCTCTTCTGCTTTAACTGCAAATCTACAGAAGAGTATTCATGTCATGGAGCCTGCCCCCCACCTCCTGCCTCCCCTCCCCCCTCTGCCCCGCCACAAATTGCCAGCATCCTGCTCTGAGTTATCTAAGAACCAACATTTAATTCCTTCTTGTAAAAGGCCATTCAGATACCTCCAACTGCAACTGGGCTGCCAGAGCTACTTCTGGAATACTGGCTAACCACCCCAAATGCTGTCCAAAGAGCAGAATATTTGTGATTTACAATTTGAGCGGGAACCTCGGTAATGCTGTTATTTTAAGAACTCGTCAATCAGTTGAGATTAAGATAACATTTATTACAACATAAACTGAGATTGCCATGAGAACAGGCAGAAGGTATCTGTGGAACACTGAAGACATTTCACAGGCCATGAATCAATGGAGGACAGTTCACTGGATTGATAAGAGCTCTGGGCTGAGAGTGGAGGGCTCTGGGCTGGTCAGTGGTTTGCCTCTCCCTGGCTGCTGGGCTCTCAGCACATCACACCGTGCCTTTGCACCTGAGATTGCCACCCTTCATTTGACAACTCTACTGGAGTTCCTACTATGTGCCAGGAATCATGAGGCACTGGGAATAAGCCTATTGGGTAAATGATCTCTAGCTATCATTCATGTATGCATATGCAAATGAATTAATAAGAAACACTGCGCTCTGATGCTAGCCACCATCTGTTGAACCAAAATAATCTTTAAATGACCAGAAATATTTTCTTCCCTGCGATTCAGTTAATACGGGTCAGCCTAATGAGGTTGGTTTATATCCATGAGAGAAAACAGCACTCCTTGGTCCAATATACAGTTTTAATAAACTTTATTAAATTCCCATTGATCCATATGCAAAAATAATTTGTTTACAGTTTGAACTCAGCCTACTAAATGATGCCTAACTCAATAAGGGAAGACGCTGAGAAACAACAGCTGTATGGCTATTAACACATTATGCCATTAAAAACATTAAACAGTTGGGTTTAGCAAAGGAGTCAAAGTTAACCCTTTGAACAGCTCTAAACTAGAGACCAATTTGACAAAACACTTTGCTGCAAAAAGAAGCAAGAGACTCAGAAAGGCATCTCTCTACCTTCTGAATGAATCTGCAAGAGTAGAACAAGAACTGACTACTGGCTTTGCTGCATAGTATTCTAAGGATTTCTTCTCATGTGTCAGCTAAGCCTCATGCAGAGATGACAAGGGCGTGGTAGGGCTTAGAAGGATGTCTTAATAATAAGTAAACTAGCTTGTTCAACATATTAATATGATTTGCATGGTGCCCTACACTTTTGGTACTTACATAAATTGGTTTCAACCTTGTGCCAATGAGGCAAGAGTCAAGGTACAATCCTTTATAGCCAGTTGGTTCTATGTTGTGGTCATAGGTGTAATCCCATCAGTAAGTCATTAACAAGTATTCACTGAGTACCAAGTAATCCAAAATTAAATACTGTGGAGATAGGGAGATAAAATTAAAAGCCATGAAAAACTTACAACAGTTAAGCATTATGTGGTACAATTCTGAAGATGCACAGGGGCCTGAAGAAAAGTGATGGAGGAAGCCCCAGAGAGGATGTTAGGAAGGAGACGGGATTGCACTTTGCTTTGAAAGTCAAGAGCAAGGAGATTAAGGATCAAGAGAGCATCTCAAGGTGGGGACTGAGAAGAACGGGGGAGGTTGGGCACAGAGAGTTTAAGCAAAGGGAGCGGGGTGACAGACAATAAGGGTACTGCTAGTCCTCTCAGCATCTTGATTATAAGATCTACGAGGGGCACATGGGAGAAGAGCTAGAGCTGACTGGTGCAAACCTATCCCACTACGGTAAAAGGAAAGCAGAGGGCATGCACACAGAGGTTACAGGGTCAGAGAAGCGGATGAAAGTTTGCTTAGCTCTTACAAAATCACACTGTGCTTGGTATCCAAGTTAGTGACCATGTGATGTCTCAACTTGGAAGTCTGTGTGACAACCTGAATACAAACAAGGAGATGACTGAAAATACGTGGGCAAACCTTGTCATTCTCAGCACAGCAACGCATCTGAGTCAGAAAGGATCCGTGCCCTCTGTGAGGTTGACCTGTGCAGTTTCCCACACAGCTGTAGATGTCTCTTTGACACCACCTTGCTAAAATGCTCCCCTGGCTCTTCCAGTACAGCCGGCATTCACTTTTGTGCAAGGCAGTACATCATCCTGTTTAATAAGATCCTTTCATAAAGCTTCCTTTTTTCTGTTGTGACAAAACTTCCTCCCTGTGCCATTATCCCACAGGCCCTACATTTGTCCTCAGAGCAACTCTTTGTCCTCACCCATATGATGCTGCTTTAGCTATTAGAAAGAAGAGTCTATGTGTCACCTTAATCTTTTTTATTCTAGGCCAGGTATCTACTTAACACTCAACAGCCTGGTCCCATTAGTTTTCCTGTTTTTCTTAAAACATGAAACCCAGCACTGAACATAGCCCTATAGATGGTGTGGGCACCGTGCAGATCTCAAGATGACATTACATCCACCTTGGCAATACTTTTCCAAGCTATCTCCAATGGTGATGCACATCGTATCGCAAATAAAATATCGCAATGCTTTTGATGTGCAACACTGCCAACCCAGACCTTTCAAGCACATACTTCTGTAATAGAAGTTTTTTTAATACACAGCTGGAACTTTAAACTTACAATTCTATTAACTTTTGTCTGGTAGGTGTCAGGCGGTGTTTTAGCTTGTTGAGATCACTTAGAACTATGATCCAATGCCTCTGCTATGTCTTGATCTCCTTAACTATGTATTTCAAAAGTTAATAAGGAAGACCCCTTCCTAGATCCTTACAAATTATTGATAAAAGTGTATACCAGGTCAGAGGCCAGGACAAATTTCAGTGTGAAGCTAAGATACATGGATAAAGCCTAAGGCTTAGGAAGGGAGATAAGACATTTCAAAAATTCTTTGGGAAGGATGAAGATAGATACCAAGAGGTGACTTCACTATTTTAAAGGTAAATACTTAGATGAGCAATGTAACTTTTCCCCCTCTCTAGCAGCTATGTGTACAAGGTCTGGAGCAAATAACAAACCAAAGAATTTCCAGTGTGAACTCTCTCAACTTAATCAAGAAATTTAAGAAGACAAACTGAGGACTATCTAAATGAGACTTTCAACTCTTGGAAAGATGAACACAAAGCCACCGATACACAAACAGAGTTCATCTTGGTCACTAGTCCAAGAACTGGATACTAAGTTTAGAATGAGTTTTTTCCCCAAGAGATTGCTACATGCACCAAAACACCCATGCTTGTCACTTCCCTACAACTAAGATGGTATTTACTGCTGAAGTTCAAAAAAGTATTATTAAGAACAAGACCCAAAACAACCCCCAAGTGTAGCACTCTGGCTGAAGAATGGCTGCCATGACCAATAATACAGAACCTGAATAACAACTGCCTAATTATGAGTAAATGACATGAAGCCAAATACTATGATGTTACAACAAAGCAGATAGTAAACAGATTTAAGGGTTCCAAGTTACATCTCAGAGACAAATGTGAGGGATAGACAGTTGCTTCAACATTGTTCATACCCCAGCTGGAATCATATGCCTAAGAGATATGGTAATATAGGAATTTTACAATGTTTGTAGCAAACATAGATGACCCTGCGACAGGTTGGCTCATTAATTTGACTAACTACAAAGACCCTTACCCTAATACTTATTGCCCTCAGGCTTGAACTTGAACCAAACTATATGCTTGTTTAAATTCAAGGAGTCTTATAAAAGCTAAATTAGGATGCTGCAAACATATTCCAAATCACCTATAATCACCTGTATGACACCACTAAGGAGACACTTAGGAGTAAAAGCCTGAAATTACATCAAAACAAAACACGAGACTCCATTTGTATAATTTTTCACCCTTTTCTAAGTGTTTAAATAAAATTACCTTTTTTGGTCATTTTAGCAACCCCACAAGCAATGTCAGGCGAGCGTTACACTCTCATTTTATAGAAGTGGAGCTAGAGACTTAAGAAAATAATTGCCTCAAGATACACAGTGATGAAAACACAGTCCGTTTTCCTTTTTGCAAATCTGCAGCACAGAGGTCCCAATTAGCTGATGGCCAACATTTAAGAGTGGACTTTTGTTTGAAGACGTGGCCTAACCAGGTTTATTAATGTCTGGGCCAGCCTGATGCCTTGTTGAGAAAGAGAGTATGGAACTTCTCTATATTAACTGTGCAATGGTGAGTGTATAAGTCAACAGTCACACACAGCTTTGTGAGGTCAGTCAGAACAGGAATGGGTGAGAAACATCAGCCAAATCTACCTACAAAGCTGGAATAACAGAAGTGTGTGCATTAGGAGTCATAAAGTAATATCATGGGCACTTGTCACCAGGAGTGCCATTAGTTGATAAAAATGGAAGCAGGGCCTATCATTACTCCATCAGCCTACTTAATCCTCATTGGAAACAAATAAACACAAATTTGCCTTTACGTTCCCAACTAAGACATGAACAAAGACCCTGTATACCCTGCTACATTTCCAGCAAATTACCCATTATAAGGCCACAATGTGACCTGAAGCCACTCTGCCAGGAACCATGGGGAAAAAGCAGACAGGACCTTGAAGATCTGGGCAGCAGGCTCCACTCTCTCACCCCACCCCTCCCACTTAGTTGAGCAAGTCATTTTATGGTTCTGAACCCTGGTTTTCTCCTCAGCAAAACCGTGGTTATAAGTGTCCCCTTTAATTCCTTCAGTGATCGCTATGAAAATTAAGCGGGATGCTGCATTTGAAGGCTGTATATGTGTTGTACAAACAGGAGAAGCTAAAATGCAGCCTTATCTTTGTGACTGTTTAATATAGGCTGCCGGACAACCTTGTGTTGACCTCCCCTGACCAGCACCAGATAATTTAGTGCCACTGTCGTCATCATTAAACAGCTACTGGGGGCCTGCTATGGGCTTCGTTACACATTGGCTTGTATGGTTCACTGATGATTCCATGTCTTCTCTAAGCAAGTGTGTTCTCATCCACAGACAAGAACCTGTATACATACAGGAATGTATCTAAATGTACATCCTAGCTCAGTAAAACAAAGAGTACATAATAAGCTCTTAATAAAAAGGTCACTTGCTCATCTTGGAAACCAATCAAAGATAAAGAAGGAGAAAGACGGTGAAATAAATAGAGGAATAAAATGAAACTCTTTCTTGTGGGAAATCTAAGATTTTTTTTTAAGAGATGGGTGCAACAGCAGCATTTCCCTCTGTGATCGTGTATAGAAGGATGTTTAAATAAAAAAAAAAATACCTACCAAGGGTCTTAATCAAGCGATTCCACTTAAGACCGTTAATGCTAAGTATGCAAACGTTCACCTGACTGATCATTAAGGTATCAAGAACTAATTTTCCTCCTTTTAAGAGCTTATATGTCACATCCCACCCCTTGGGCCTTCCAGAAATGCATTTAAATGCCTAACTGGGAGAAAGAAAAAGCATTCCAGACAGCCAGGTGTTAGTGATTCAGCCATTAAAACTTCAGTTATAAAATATCCCCCACAATTGTAAAACATTTCAGTCATTAGAAGATCATAAATAGATTAAGATGACATTTTAAATTATTATGACACCATGTGTGTAAAATGTACATTGTTCATCACAATATCCCAGATGACTGTGACTCTGATTATCTGAAGTTAAAGATAAAATGCATGTGTTATTTACTTTGAGACCCAAAAGCAAAAGACAGGGAAGGAGGAAGGTAGAAAAATCAGATAACGAAGTGCAAATTGTGAATGCTGCATCCCTCCTGAGGCAGAGAAAGACTTTAGGTCCATTTTGCAATAACACTCATTTGCTGCTCCTTGAGGAAAACAAAAAAATCCTAGTTTCGTTTTTAAAGGATCAAGGTGGAGTATAAAAGAAAGTAACCCCAAATCCATGATTTTGAAACCATCACCTAAAATGTCATGGTAGCTGTTCTTCTTTGAGCTAATTGAAAAGTCATAATTACAGTTCAATATTAATTTATGTCTAAAGCTAGAAAAGTAGCTCATGACTCTTTTTCCCATGTCGCACATACCCACAACCAACTCTCAATGTCAACTCATCTCTCATATTTGCACTACATACTAAATGTGCAAAGCATGTCTCCTTCTTGAGGGTACAGCTCCCCCTTTCATGGAGTGTGGAAGCTTTTGCCCCAGTGAGAAGTCCACCTAACCACCATCATTGGAAGAGAGGATGCAGTCCCACATGACCAGTTCATGCAGAAGGCAGAGGAACCTAAATTTTACAATTGCTTATAAAATAGTCGTAAAAATCAATAACATATGTACAATTCAGTCTTGCTTGCAAGCCCATGCTTTGCAACTAAGTCTGACCAAGGAAACAAATTCCTTTTAGGATTTAAGTTTAAGTAATTTGGGAAATGTGTTCTAGGGCTAACGTCCCTAACTTAAATCCATACTAGCTGACTCACATGAAGGATTAGGCCCCTTAATGAGATGATAACAGGTAGTCAGCAAGTTTGGGAGTATTCAGGACACCCTATAGTCATGTATGTGATTCTGCTACGTTCGTGGGTAACTCCTTCTGACAAAGTAAGCAGGGGTAGGTGTATGTGGATATGGATCTAGGCATACAGTTAACAATGGATACAATGTAATTTAAAAAAATGCTAATAGGACTGGAAAAGTGAAAATGGCAAGGCATCAGAAACCTAGTGGAAATATCCCCCTTCAAAATTTCTCTCTCAGAGTCAATCAGTGAAATTTCCCCCGTTCCTTTCTAGATTAGCCTGGTTCTTTGGAACAACAATTCTCAAAGAGTATTCAACACGTAAGACATGAGACCAACAGCATGGACCCATCAGCTGTTCCAAAAGGATCAGGCTAACAAAGGTAATAAAAGGTCCATCCGTTGGGACAATAATTCGTCTTGTTGGTCATGGCACACTTTTGAAAAATAACCACCAGATATTTGGTAAATTAAAGGAATTAGAAGACATCAGGTCCAGCACTTTCTGAAAACTGGACTGAATCTATCCACATACCTTCTGTAATGAGGAGACGAGACTTTGTACCCTTTACATGTTTTCTTCATCACAAACATTACAGAGGAGGAGTTGAAAAAAGAGAAAAAAATACTTTGTGAATAGTCATAAAAGACGGTGACCTCACATTCTCCGAGGCCAATTCTGCCACTCTGATGATTTGACAGGTATGACTTAGGCCACCACAAAGAGACTGTCAATTTTTCTGTCTGCACATATTAAAGCCTTGGTAATGGAAAACAATTTAGTAAAGTCTGTGTCTAGCTTTTGTTTATTTTCCCCAAATTACCCCTTTATTGAGGAAGGCTGCAGAAACATCCACTTCCACACGAAAGAGGCCAAGTTCTCCCTATTGTGGGAAATATCCTGTGAATGTCTTAAAGCTTATGCAAGTCCAAAAGACCATCTCTAGCTTTCCATCATCACAATCTCTTTCCTTTAGCTTGGACAAACCATTAGTAAATAATTCATTCTCAATAATTGAACACACCCTTGCTGAATGTCCATCTTATTAAATATCTTTTATGTTTGTGTCAATAACTGCCTCCTTATTGGAGAAAATCTATGCTTATAAGAGAGCCTAATGGGCAGAGAACATGGCTTCATTTGATTTTCATGGAGGATGGCCCATCATCTTGTTTCTTGATCACATCTCAAGTTATTTTCTCAAGAATGTCTTTCTGTCTATTACACAAGGGAAATTACCCTTATTCAACACTGAGATTCCCTAGTAAGAGACAGAATATCTTCTTATGTTGTAGTGACATGGGTTGGCTGGGGAGGGGGTGGGGGCGGTGGATAGGAGATGGTGGCAAATCTGGTCATAGAGTTTTAAAAGTATATGAAGAATTCTACCCAAATGAATGGACTGGAAATTATACCAGGTGGCTGAGCTCTTTGAACCTGTCTTGATTCAGGGCTTGTTTTCTGGGTGTTTCTCCCTTTTCTGATGCAAAAACTAATCCCAAACCATTAATTCCACCACAGCAAAGAAATTCAAAAGGAATTAAAGCTCATATAGATCTGTCAGGCCTGGTGGTGGCTAGGATTCCTCCAGAGGAGATTTGTTTATTTGCTGATCTTATTATAGAGCTCAGAGAGCAGAATTTTAGTGTTAGCAAGGACTCTTTCCTCCCTTGGAAATGAATTAACAATGGTATTACCAAAGAATGTTTATGAACACAATCTTAAAAGTAGACCAAACAAAACACATTTTATTTCTGCTTACTAAGAATGTATTACCTATTCTAACAGGGTCAGGCTGGCACAATTTTATTTTAATAAATACTTTCGTTATTATTCTTAAACGTTCATCACGTCAGAAGATAACACAGAATTGCAGTATCTCTGTCCTCAGACTGCTGAGCATCTTAGATTAAGCTAACCGCAACAATACACTGGGTTACATAATGGGAGCACCTGGAGCCCTAACTAGGTTCTCAAGGACAACAGAACAGGGTCTTTGTGGAATCTAGAGTGGCAGAGCCAGGGCTCCTATTGCCATGAAATTTGGTCTGACTCTTGAAAAAGGGATGATTTTGGACAGAGATCAGGGAGACAAAACTAAAATCCCATGAATGGAGTTAAGTTGAAACCCACCTACGTGCTGGGGGTTCGTGTCATTGAAGTAGCTACTCACTCTGGACTAAAGAGTTGGGGGCTGAAGGAGTTCTTTGGCTGGTCTCACCCTTTACTGCTGTTGCTCACCCCACCCTCACTCTGGTCTCACAGCAGAACTGCCAAGAAACTCAACATATTGGTGCCTCTTAGAATGAGGTTGGAAAACCACTGCCAATGCTCTCATTTTTAAAAATGTGGAAAGGGGCGCCTGGGTGGCACAGTCGGTTAAGCGTCCGACTTCAGCCAGGTCACGATCTCGCGGCCTGTGAGTTCGAGCCCCGCGTCGGGCTCTGGGCTGATGGCTCAGAGCCTGGAGCCTGTTTCCGATTCTGTGTCTCCCTCTCTCTCTGCCCCTCCCCTGTTCATGCTCTGTCTCTCTCTGTCCCAAAAATAAATAAATGTTGAAAAAAAATTTTAAAAAATGTGGAAAAACGGAGGCCCGAAGACAAGAAATGCCCAAGGTCACTGGGCTGGTTAATGGCCGGGCAGGGTTTAGAATCCAGTCATCCTAATTCTAACCCACTGTGCCTTCTCCCAATCCACACGGGCCTTTACTGCTCAGGCTGACAGTTAGGCATTGTAAAATGATACGATGTGTGTCTGACAAAGAACCGTCGGTGGGAAGATCTTCATTGTCTTATTCACCTTCCACACTGTGTCAAATATTGATGTTTATTAAATGATGGAAGAACTGGCGTCAGGAAATGTATGCTATAGCAACTCTTTGAATGAGGGCCAGAAAGAGAATAAAAAGCTTAGGGTGACCTACTGCACATCTACATTGCTTCCCCAATTAACTCCAACAGACTTTGTCTGGGATGAAATGATTTAGTCTCAACGCAAGGTCAGTCCCACATATCCAGAATAAAGATTGCCGAATATGCTTATTTGAGCTGAATTACATTTGGTAGTTTAATAATATGAATTTACTGCCTTTTCAAGAGGGACTCTAGCACTGGGGAGAACTTTAAAATGTATCACACTTAAAACATAAAATTAAATTCAATTAACTTTTATTGGGAGGCTAATACACTAGCACCCTAGAGGGAGAAGCGGAGCTCTCAGCTTTCCCAAGATTTTCAAACCATGTCCCTGGAATCCCCGCCAAAGATACTGGCCTGGTTTGCCCACTCATAAAGAGCTTCATGGGTGAGTTTAACATCTGTACTCAATGGACAGGACCATGACCATAAGTCTCCAACTAAAAGACCCTCAGAGGCATAAAACCTGGAATAATAAACAGACAGAAAATACTACCTAACTATCAAATACAAGACAAAAGCCAACACAGGGATGGAAGCATGAGAGAGCCCCAGAGACCATATGCTCTTCATTAAACTTCCCTATCTTTGTGCTATCAGGATAAAGATTCACCTATTTTTTTTATATTTGGCAAAATTAACCATTTACATTTGACTTATTAGAGATTCTTAAGCCAAGATTGTCCCTACTGCTCCCCTCAATGCAGATACATTTTGACTTTATAGACAATAAGATAATAATTATTCCCTCTGTGACTTCATAGAGAACAAGTTATGACATCAGCAGGTGGGGCTGTAGAAGAAACTGGGTTCTGAACAAACTGAACACCTATATGCTGGAGACAGCGTGATGTCATCTCATTTACCCATTTAATGCATATTTATAAGTACCTACCACATGTCAGGTACTGTACTAAGAACTGGAGATTCACAAATGATCACTGCCCTTATGGCACAAGAAGAGGAGAAAGGGAAGAATACAGAAATCAAAAAGTACACACCCCAACCAAATAAAAAACCCTCAATTCCTCCTTAAAGTCAGGGTTAAACTCTCTATAGAGCCGGTTGGATCTGTCCAAGTTTGTATTCACTTCCTGTTGCTGCTGTGACAAATTAGCACAAATTTAGCAGCTTAAACAACTTGAGTTTATTGTCTCATACTTCTGGAGGTCAGAAGACTGACATGAGTTCTACTACAGGGTAAAACTGTCAGCAAGGCAGTTTCCTTCTGGAGGCTCTGAGGAGACAATCCAGTTCTTTGCCTGTTTTAGCTTCTCATGGCTACCTTGTCTACAAGCTGTCCTCCTTGTCCTGTGTCTGTTTCCTCCATCTTCAAAGTGCTTCACTCCAATATCTGCTTCCTTTATTACACTACTTCCTCCCCTGACTCAGACACTTCTCGATTCCCCTCCCTCATAAGGACCACTGTGGTTATATCAGACCCACCCAGATAATCCAGAGTTATCTCCCTATCACGAGATCCATAACTTAATCACATCTGCAAAGTCCCTTTTGCTAAGTAAGGTAAAATTCACCAGTTCTGGGGATTAGGACATTGACCATTATTCAGCCTAGCACAAAGACCATATGTAATACCCCAAACTGTAGGTACTTGGAAGGGAATAGAAATGACCTGAGCTCTTAGGAATATGACCAGCAGGCATAGCAGAGGTATTTTCTTCTAAATAATATTCATATTCCATACCAGAAAGCAGTAAAAACCAGTGGTTAAGAATGTGGCCTTTGGGGTAAAATACACCAAGGTCTCAGAACACCTCAACTCAACACTTGGATGAATATGGTCAAATTAAGCTCTGTCAACCTCACTTTCCTCATTCCCAAAATGGAGAGCCCAATAGTATTCACTTTCCAGGTCTATTACGAGGATTGGTAAGATGATACATATAGAGCACTTATTGTGGCATGCACTAAGCATTCCATGAAAGTTATTATTATGATCTTATTAACTTACTAAATCACTGTCTAACCATCCTGGATTTGAACCTATGGCTGGGTATCTTGGAGGACTCCATCAGTGCAGAGAAGCAAAACTCCCAGAATGCTTTCCCTACTGGGAATCTGATTTTTCATTCTAGGCTTTGTTTTATATATCTTCTCTGCTTCCCAGCTGGAAGTACTCTCTCCCCCGCTCCTCTGACCTCCAATAGTAGGTCTACCACCCGTTTAAGAATATCATGGTACATCCTGCCATTTCTAGTTTGTTATTTTTTTTTAATTTATTTTTTATGTTTTGGTAAGCACCATGCTTACCAAACTGCTTGAGGGCAGAGATTTGAAGTTTGGGGACTGCTCTACTGGTACTTAACATAGAGATGTATCCACAGTAGATAATCAATAAAATGGTTAAATAAACTGATTACAGAGTTTATTCCTCACACATTTGCAGGGGAAATACAATTCCACCTTTCACATTAAAGGGGAGCCACCTGTCCACCCCTGAGGTATTCTGCAACCTTG
This sequence comes from Prionailurus viverrinus, assembly GCF_022837055.1. Classification (NCBI taxonomy): domain Eukaryota; kingdom Metazoa; phylum Chordata; class Mammalia; order Carnivora; family Felidae; genus Prionailurus; species Prionailurus viverrinus. Next base: position 37,120,928 of record NC_062571.1, on the reverse strand, counting down.
AAGTCAAGCTTCCTAAACCAATTTAATCCTCATGCCCCTTCAGCTTTATGTACTCAGAGCTGCCCTATATCCCAAGATGATGGACACCCCTCTTACTCCGGCTATACACCAAGAAGTTCAAGTATCAGCTGCATGCGGAGGGAAAACAGGAAACAGACTTCTCTTTGGGCAAATAATTGAACAAAGAGCACACACCAGTCAAAGCCAGTTTAAACCAGTCTGTGCTGCTCCAAAATCCTCCCAGCCTCTCTCCCAAGCTGGCACAAAGACAAGAAGAACATCATGGACTCCAATCTTTGGCCTTCTAACCAGGAAAGGACTTGTGAAGGTGAATGGTTTGCAGACGAAGGGGATATAAAAGAGACAAAACCAGGATAAAAATTAAATAAAAAGTAGCTGTCTTAAACTGTAATTGCAGTCCTCTGCTGAGCACGCTTGCAGATATATAAATGTGATTTACCATCAGCTTGCAACTACAAATCAGGTCTTGAGAAACACTTGTGCTATGAAATTGTTTAATCTCATCAAGCTCTGCTTTCACAGCAAGCCATAAATCACAAAGTCTTTGTTATCATAGACCTCCACCAGCGCCTCTCTGGCAGGCTATGGATCGTGGGTATATATAATCTTGACTGCACAAACACTGGGGTCGGCGCAGGCTGAAATACTTTCATAATAGCCACTGTGCAGCTGGTGGAACACAAGCCTATGATGGATATCTCATTTCCTACAGTCGGCATCTATTTCGAGCAAATTATTACCACATAAATTTCTTGTCAACAGAAACGGCCAATTAATTAAGTTAAAAATTTACTTGTGATCACATCTACAAACCAAATAGAACTGCAAGGCAATTTTCCAGTTACTGAATATACTGCAGGTCAGTTTAATGAATAATTTTTAACTTTGTCATAAACTCAAAGACAGGCTAATATCTCCAGAAACCTGAATGGAGACCAGCTGCCGACAGATTTACACAAAATATATTTATGTGGAATTTGATTGCTGACATCTGGGGACAGAAATAAACTTTCTATAATTACAGAGGCATCTTTGCCATATATATGAATTTCTTTCACCAAAAAATGCAAATCTGTCCCCAGGAAGTGTATTTACATTTTCAGATAGGGCTGCAATGGGGTTGGATGGTTCTTGGAAAAACCAATGCATTAAATTCCTATGCTAGTGATGGGTTCTTTATCATGGGAGAAGACAAAAACAAGCAAAGACCTGTTTATCACTCTCCTGCAACTTCCACACCCAAAAAATCAGGATGCTTTCTCTCTTTCAGGATGTGGCCACTCAGTACATGTCCCATAGTGGAGGCAGCATTGGGAGGATTTAATACTCTGTCAGGTGGGGCAGATTGACACAGCTTCCTCTTAGGGTTTTATGCATATAAAACAGATTTACATGGAAATAAGTCCAGCAGAGGGCCCTTCAGAATTCCTGTTCAAACCTTATCTCTGAGCAAAAGCAAATTCATGAGTATGGGTCATTCTCCAGGTGAGTATAAACGATATGGATTTGGGACCACATGAGATATGACTGCTAACAGTGATTTACTCAACCAGTCACCCATTGTATATAGCATTCTGACTTCCTTTAGGGCCATTATCTATCCTAAATGCAAAGGATATTCAAGGTCCTTCCAATTATAGCCCCAGTCTATCTCAGAATTTCACTGCTCCCTACTTTCAATCCACCATTGCCAAACAATCAAGCTAGACCATTTGATGTCTCACTTTTGTACTTTTGTAACTTCACTCCTACAAAGGATATTTAAGGTCTTTCCAAAATACCTCCATGTACCAATTACATCTAAGATGATCGCCATGGCTCTTCTTCAGCCTAGAAAAGACCTTTGCTCTCCAATAATACATTTCCACCTATAAAAAACTTAACAGCAAATCACTCTACCCTGGATTGAATGAGCTGTAGTGAGTTCACAGTCTCTGAAGTGTTCAAGAAAACATCAGACAACCACTTGGTGGGGATGTTGTAATGAGGATCCCATGAGTGTGTGGTGAGTTGGACTCAGCAATGGTCAAGGCTTCTCAGCCCTGGGAGCCTTGATTCTATGACGGTTATTTGTGCCCTTGTCAGTAAGCTTCCTGAAGGCAGGGCTCATCTCACTAGTATTTATAGTTTCCTCAATACTTTAAAAAAGAAGGGAGGGGAGAGCAAAGCAGATTCTCTAAAAAAAAAAAAAGTTATTATGGATGATTTCATGGTATTTTTCTCATACTTGCTACATTCAATTCTAGGTGCACCATTATCATCAATATGAAAAACAGTGTTTGTGTGCCTATTATGTTAAGGTGATTTATTTTAATTCTGAGAATTCCAGGAAGTAGAATACATTCTGCCCCAGATCAATTCTAATCAAGGAAAATAAGTCACCCAAGGAGCTCATAGTACGCCCTAAATAAATAGGGCTAAGTGAATGAATGACCAATGTACAAAACACAAAATAAGATAGAAAATAAATGTTAAATACATGGAATGGATTATTTCCAAAGTCAGAGTGGACACGGCAGGAAGTTTTGAAAGTTTCATAATTCGAAGTATATACAGAGGTAATCCCATATGATCCTCTATTCCACCACTGTAAAAACCAAATCCTCCACTATCAAGGGTGAAATGACTCACCAAAGCTCACCAAACTAGCAGGTGACCACAAAGCAATAATACCCAGCTGTCCTAAATACCTACCCATCATTCTCTTCAGCACAACCCAGGACCATCATCCATTGTACCCCATAATCACTTTTATTTTTTATTTTTCTTAGTTAATTCCATCTGCCTTGAATCAAATTATAGCATCCCACGGCTAACTCAGGCCTTTGCTCCTTGTGTCTCTAGATTCTCTGACAAGAGAATATTTTTCAAAATATCCCTCTTGACAATGATCTTAACTATGGGGACATTGCCTAAACATCTAATATTACCAATAATCTACTCTGGATCTGCCATACATGAAAGTATCTCTCTGCCACATACACATCCCCAAATAAGGGTTAAATGCACAAGTTGGCCAGTTTCAAATCTTAGCTCAACCATTTACTAGTTATATGGCCTTGGGCTGGTTACTTAACCTCCCAGTACCTGGGGTTCCCTGTCTATGAGTCTAAAGTGGTACCAATTTCATAGTGTTGTTATGAGTATTAAATCAAATAACATATGTAACACTTTAAAACAGTGTCCAAAATAAGTACTTACTGATTTTTTTAATCCTTAGCCTTTATCAACTTTTGGCCTAATAAGTCTCATATTCTTACTTAAAGCTATATGAGCTTTATATCTTTTCAAGTGTCCTGCATTTACCTTGCAGAATCTTCACAGAAGTTTCATTATTTTTTTTTAACATTTATTTGTTTTTGAGAGACAGAGACAGAGCATGAGTTGGGAGGGGCAGAGAGAGAGGGAGACACAGAATCCAAAGCAGACTCCAGGCTCTGAACTGACAGCACAGAGCTCAACATGGGGCTCAAACTCACAAACCATGAGATCATGACCTGAGCCGAACTCAGGGACTTAGCCAACTGAGCCACCCAGGTGTCCCTCATTATTACTAATACAATAAAACAACGATGAGAAGGAGGAGGCCGATGATGGTAGCAGATAACATTCTTTGCCTATATGCTGTTCCAGGCCCTGCTGTAAACACTTTACATTCATTATCAATAGACCTAGGAGGCAAATATTCTTATTATCTCCAAATTACAGATGTGACCTATAAATGTTAAGTAACTTATCCAAGGTCATCCAGCTATAATTGGTCAAACTCCAGGTTCATGCTCTTGCAGTTTACTGTTACTATATTTGGTCAGCAACTCCTTACCACTATATTTCTCCCATTTATAATACTACTGATATTGCTCCTGCCCTCCTTCATCCTCCATTTTTTCTAGAACAGTTTTAATCATTATTTATATCCTCAAGGACCTTACAGTGAAAGCAAGGAAACATGCACACAAAAAATCACATTCAAATAAAATATCCAAACTTGATCAAACCTATCCACTTCCATCATACCTACTTCTCTCCACTTGGCCATAATAGTTTTCAAGAGCATATATAACCATAGTACCAAATCACTACTTAAATAGTTTAGAAAAAGTAAAAGAATATTCTAGGGAAATTCGATCAGCTTGTGAGTTCAAACTGGTTTTAAACTCACTGGTTTTTAGGAGAAGGGGGCAGGCCTGGGGAGGCTCCATGGTAGAGCTTTTATGAAATTAAAGTCCGGATTTCTGTAAAAGATAGTATTTTAGTACAGAAACAGTGGGGGGGAAAAAAAAACCTCAGGGAATTACCTATATGATGTCTGAGTGCTATTAACAAAGGCAGGTAATAGGCTATGGTGAGTCACCGCTGACTGTCAGATTATCTTGTTGAGGATCACTGCTGCCAGAGTGTCAAGGTCAGAATAAGACAGTGGAACAAAGCAGCAGTGAAGAAAGCTCATCCCCCAAGCCGACCTGCTGATCATTAGTGGTACAGGGGACATGATGATTATATCATGGTCTTCCATGTGTAGCACACTTCATAGTTTATAAAGCACTTTCACAGTCATTATCTCATTGTGTTTTTAAAGAATTTCCTGTGGAAGATTTAGTAATGAACCAAACCCGCAGAGGAAAACGTCACTTATAGGAACACATTTCCACAGTTTAAGAAAAGATTCCTATTTTGCGTTGAGTAACCCACATGAGAACAGATAAACACAGGAGATGATGATTTATTAATTAAATATGCATCTCAGATACTATCCTGGGGAAACAAATTAATACACAGGTCTCTACATTCAAAGAGCCCTGGGCTAGATGAGGGAAGAATGCACATGCCTTGTAAAGATCACAATTACTACTACGCAAAGTGCCAATGAGAGGTACAGTAATTGTTGCTGAATTCCAGATGAGTAGAAATGATTTCTAGGTGGAACAGTGAAGAAATGCATCATAGAAGATGGAGGATTTGAGCTGGGCCTCCAACAATCCTTAGAATTTGGAAAGTTGCAGGGGCAGGGATGGGAAGTGACGTTACATAGTTAGCATACAGATTAGCCTATGTATATTAATTTTCATACTTTAAAAGAATTCTTGAAACTGGAATTTAATGAAAGAGATAGAAGATGCTGGGGTTTTGCAGAGGCATACACAACTCCTTTCCAAACAATGCTATAAGTCACCACTAATTATACAGGGGAATCCACAAAATCTGAGAAATTCTTATTAATGCTTTCAAAGAGAAGCAAACTTCATACAGATATTCTTATATCTGCCTTCTAGGTAATGAATTAAACAACTACTGGGAAAAACAGGTGAAACATAGAAGACTAACAAGCGAGTAGACTCTCAGGGGTGTGACGACTGAAAGATGGCACGCTGAGCTAGAGAAGTGATCCAAACTCCAAAACTAAATTTAGATGGAATACATTTCACAAAATGTCATGTCAGAAAACCAAGGCTGAGTTCTGACACAGATTGCATTGCCCCTCAGTCGACCTACCCTCTTCCCAAGCCATTTCTCAAGCGATAAAACATGGAATACTTCTCCAAATGAACTCTGAGGGTAAAAGACACTAGTTTTGTATAAGATGGAAAGACAGTTAAGAAGCCACCCACTGTATATTCTCAGGGCCGCTCAAACATTATCAAAGGGAAAAGAAATAGCATGGCAAACATGCAGTCCTGCTAGAAAATAACAACAAAACCAGGAAAGGGAAGGAGGAAGCACACCATGCAAAAGACAAAGAACCAAACATCTCAAGGACCAGGAAAAATATCATCATAGCCTTATGCTATAAAACATACCTAACGAGAACAAAACTTCAATAAAAGAGGGGCTCACATGAATGCAATTTAACTGAACGACTGTTCTGCCTACTACATATACCCTACCTCTTCCTCTCCCACTGATTACAGCTAAAAACTCTGAACAAAATACCTGATGATTCTGAGAAGTAAACAAAAGCAGGTATACTGTCAGAAGCTACCTACCAACAAATGAGTTTCCAGGTTTATTTCTCTTTTCTCCTTGGGACTTTTCCCAGCTGTAGGCCCCAATAACAGAGCTGTGTGATAGAGCAGCAATATGGGAAGATAAAACTTGTTCTATTTCTAGCCCAATTTTTTTTAGCTGAAGAAGTGAGAAAGAGTTCCTTGAGGAATGGAAGGCATAAAGGGAATTCCATGGTGCAGAGAGTAGAGAGGGGAATATTCTAATTCTGTACACAAAACCATACAACTTTCTGGTACATCTCTGAGCTCTGCATGTGAAGGACATATCCAAAGCACTTTAGTAAGGCTCTGAGAAGCTACCTAAGACCATACACCACCACCCATATTCCATACTAGCTCCTGGGTGGTCTCTGCACAAAATAGATCAAAAGAGGATGGCAAAGGCTTTGGCAAATGAATTGAGACTGGAACCCACACAAAGCAAGGTTGAATCTGTGCTCTGAAAGTAATGACACCGATTCCCTGCCAGAACAAAGAAAAATCAACATTGTTTTGAGGGTTATAACACAAGTCCAATATCAAAGAAACATAATGTTCAAAATGTCCATGATACAGTCCAAAAATTACTCAATATACAAAGAAGTAGGAAAATGTGACCAATATGCAAGGGAAAAGACAATCAGTAAATATCAACTCAAGATGAACTAGTTGCTGGAAATATCAAATGAAGACTTCAAAGCAGGTATTATAAATGTGCTTCATGAGGTAAAGTTAAACATAATGAAATTAATGGAAAGTAGTCCTCAAGAAAGAAACCAAAAATATTAAAAATTTGGAAATTTTAGAACTGAAAAATGCAATATGTGAAATAAAACACTCACTGGCCGGTATTAGCAGCAGAATGGAGATAATGGAGGAAAGATCCAGTGAACTTGAAAATAAACAAAAATAAATTATCCAACCTGAAAACAGAAAAAAAATTGGAAAAAAACCCCAGAATCTCAAGAACCTATGGGAATCTCAAGAAAGGTCTAACATACATGTCATTATAATACCATAAATACAGGGAGAAGAGATTGGGCAGAAAACAGATTTGAAAAATAACGTGCAACAACTTAGCAATTTTGAAAACAAAATTTAACATATTCAAGAATCTCAGCCAACCCCTAACAGGATAAACTCAGAAACCATTTTTTTGAATAGACTGAATGGATTCAAACAATTTTTTGAATGGATTGGAAAAGAAAGCCTAAGGAATCAAAACAATTCAGAACTAAAAAGCAATTTGGAAAGATGAAAGAACAGAAGGACCACACTAAAAATCAAATTACTTACAGAAAAACAAGACTGAGATAATAACAGTGAATGCACATGAAAAAAGACAAATTAAAGAAAATTAAGATGATATTTGTATTCTTACAAAAAAGGAAACAGAAAGCATATTCAAATATATGCTACAAAAAAGTCTCCAAAATGTAGGGGGAAAAAGTCTGTACACCAAGAGAGCTTACCAGTTTTCAAGAAAATCATACATAAAATGATCAACAGTTACATGAATCTTCATGAGCTACTGAAACTCAAGGCAAAAACACTGTAGAGACATCTAGATTTAAGAATTGCCCACAAGGAAGAAAAGTCAGATTGACTATGTACTCAACCAGAATCACATTTAAGGTCAGGAGAATATGGAGAGATACTTATCAAATTATTTTTTAAGGCAATGTGTAGCCTAGAAATATTATACCCAACTCACATATCATTCAAATAAAACAGACACATGGAACTTAAAGAATCGAGAACTTGTATGCCTTTTATGAAAAATAAAATAACCTGAGAAGAAAATCCAGACAATTAGAGTTTAAATAACAATTTAGCAATGGAAAAGCCATGATGAAAAAATTGGTAATGAGTCCTGAGTTCACTTAAATACAGAATCAGTACTAAACAAATATGGAAAGCATTGTTACATGGGTTAACACAATTGTCACTGACAATATAAAGATAACTAACAAAAATTGAGAGGTACAGGGAATGGTAGGAGTTGTAAACTTCATCCTTCAAAGGAGATAGTGATCTTGTCTAAAATTGGCACATATGGTTAAAAAAATAGTAACTGTTCCAATTTCAAAACATGCATACTCTCTATTCCTACCAGTAGTGGAATTGCGAATCCTATTTTTATAAAAGTAGGAGTGTTTCACCTTTCCCTCTTTCTTCTGTACATGGCAAAGCCGCTCTCATAAGGATAAAATATGTTCATAAACAAAAGTACTATGGTGCTATGTTCTAACTAAGCAACATAACTGTCCAGAAAGAACAAACATATTTGGAGTATACAAAGTGTTCTACCTGACTCTGTAAAGACAGACAGACACAAACACACACACATACACACACACACACTCACAAATGCATGCAATATCCACCTCTAATGTGTGGCTGTATATTACCTACTCCTAAGAAGTGGTTATATTCCTATAGGCCTGGTCACTTCTAAAATATCCCAGTTGACTTGTGAATGAATATATACAGATTGCATGCCAGGCCCATTATAGCCAGATGATCTAATTTGATGATAGAAATGCCATTTTCTCAATTCATTTCTTTAATTCTTCCAATTTATATGCAATAAGTTTAGATAGGATTAACTAAAAAGAGGAAATATGTGCAAATATATTTCTCTTCCCGGTGTGTTTTATTTTAAGATCTTCATAAAAGACTCATATAATGACTTATTCTAACACCTGAAACTTGTGATATTGAAACAGTTTATGATACACTATGAATGATTCAGATACCATTAAGACAGTAGAGTTGGAATTCCAAATGATAGTGACAAATGTCTTCAAATGTTCAGAAATGTATATATTGCTTTATCTGAGAAAAAGACAGTTTATAGAAATCCATAACAGAATATAAAAAATACTTGAAGATAATAAAAATTACTGTAACAAGAGAAGTAGTTGTTAGACTTACTCTGTTAAGAACCTAACATGGATCACGGCTGCCTGGGTGGCTCAGTCGGTTAAGCTCCTGACTCAGTTTTGGATATGGTCATGATCTTGCAGCTTTGTGGATTTGAGCCCTGCATCAGGCTCTATGCTGACAGCACAGAGCCTGCTTGGGATTCTCTCTTTCTCTCTGTCCCTCCTCCACTCATGCTCTCTCTCAAAATAAATTAAAAAAATTAAAAAAAAGGGGGCGCCTGGGTGGCACAGTCGGTTAAGCGTCCGACTTCAGCCAGGTCACGATCTCGCGGTCCGTGAGTTCGAGCCCCGCGTCGGGCTCTGGGCTGATGGCTCAGAGCCTGGAGCCTGTTTCCGATTCTGTGTCTCCCTCTCTCTCTGCCCCTCCCCTGTTCATGCTCTGTCTCTCTCTGTCCCAAAAATAAAAAAAAATTAAAAAAAAAAAATTAAAAAAAAAAAACCTAACATGGATCATCTCATTTCATCCTGATATATCCCCATTAGTAAATGTCTTTTTCATTCACCTCATCCCAGAATATTGTATCAGGGAACATCCTGGAGGACATGGGATTCTGCCTCTACCTCTCTGCTTCTAGAAAGGTAGTTGTAAGCCACCCTCAACCCCCCACCTCCCATCTGAGAGCAGTTCTGGGCAGAATTTAGGCACCATGACTTTTATGTCCAGATTACTCTTTAGAGAGTGCTACCACTGATGTCTGCCACATGAACTCAAGTACAAATTGTATGCAGATATGGCAAAATTTATAAAAGTAATACACAAATAACAGATGTGATATCATTATATTTACAAATAAAGCAATACATGTTAAGCAAATGCTGAATGAAATAGCTTGTGTCTGTCCTAATTCCTTAATAGAGATAATATGATATTAATAACTATTAACGTCAGTTAAGTATGAGTTTTAAAAGTTTAAATCCAATGGTTGTCAAGGCATAAATATTCTAAATGTTTACATAAAATTCAACCAAAAACATCCTAGGATGCAAAGTTCTTAGATCTAATGGTGTCCTCTAGCCAAAAGGTTAAGTCTCTCCCTGAAGCCAGATTAGAAACTTCTGGGTCTATAAAAGACACATGTTGAGATATTTGAGCTTCAGAGCACAGGTCGCTCACACACAGGTAACTTATATAGCAGTGTCATAGAATCCCTCACTAAGAAATTTTCCCTAAGGGAAAGGATGCCCACCCATCCCATGTATGGTTATATATGCAAGCCTACAGGAAAAAGTAAGCAGTCCTCTAACCAAGCATTTTCCAACCTGTGTTAGGGGAATAGGCTTACTCTGACAAAGAATTCCTTGACTGTGTTTGATAAATGCTGAAAATTACTCTAGGATCTCAAAGTCTTATATGCTAATATATACTGTTAATGTCCAAGATGGAAATAGAATGTAAAGCATTTCCCAAACCTTTTAAGGACAGAACTCTTTTTTTCAGAGTACACACACAAGCATACGTCTGACACAACCTGGAACAGTTTCTCCTCATGGACCTTGGTTTCCAGGCTCTATGAAAAGCCACAGAAATCTGGGAACAAAGCAGCCCTTGGATGACACTGGTGAGAGCGGTGTCTTATACAAGCCCCACCCTGGCACGAAGGGACTCATCTTCCACTGAAGACAATGAAATGTTAGTGGACATACTGTGACCCTCTTCCCCTGGACAGACCTTCATGGCCAAAAATCCAAGGGGTCTCTGTGACTATCACTCAGGATTCCTGAGACTTTCATCGCAAGTGAGGTTAGGTGGGAATGATGATATGCTATCCTCTCAGGAGAGTATAAAGTAAAACCTAGAGTCCCTCCCTATTTCTTGGATGGAGTAGGGGAATGGATGGATCCTTTAAGCATCTTAGCTTTCCTTATTGGGTGACTCCAAAGGGAGGCCACAGGTAAGTTAGGGGTCCCTTCTTTCCCCCTGAATCAAGGTTTACTCTTTCATTCCACAAGGCTAAACCCCCATTTTGTATACTTTAAGTCTGTGGCTCTCACTTGGTCATGCACCTAGGGAATTAATTCGGCAAAAATAATCATAGCCCTGGGACAAAATTACCTCCCAAAGTTCTACCGACCTCACGTAGTTCTTCCTTTATAGATTTTTTTCAGTATCCATATGATTGTGTGTGCATCCACAAGTAAGCAATGTACAGACCCTATTTTGTTTTCATCGAACCTATAATTCTGGCCAAAATGAGATCACAGATTGACCTACAGGAAAACAATACAGAAGATCAATAAGGCTAAAAGAGAAAATGTATATTTAATCACTCACAGTGAGAGCATTCCTTTGCTATCAAGCAAAGGACTGGAAAGTTGAAAACTTCCATTTCAACTGGAAACATGGAAATGTTTATTCTTGCTTTACACTTTATTCTTGGTTACATGTAGATCTGCAGAGAGATTGTTCAAGAGGTCACTCTTGACTTGGCCTGAATAGCCTAGTGTTTAGCATTTAGGCAAAGGACAAGGTGGGGGAAAAGATAGCTATTCTTTGTGATTATTTCCAGTGCACTTATCAACTCAATAAAAATAATTATTATTATTGATGGAGGCCTTACCACTGATTAACAGGCCAAGTTAATTGCTTCTGTGAGCTCACACAACTCTTAAGTGTATATCATGGCGTCAGTAAAGAGTATGCAACTGCCCCCAGCTTTGTGGACAGGATGTGCAATGGCATTGATTTAATTAGAGCTTTTAGACTGCAACCTGCAGTCCTTCCTGAGCCATTCTCGGCTGGAGACTTCCTCTGTTGTTTTTTAATGCTGCTCTGAACTGGAACAAAGCAAGGTGCCCAGTGAGAAGCATTGAGTTGCATCACAGAGAGGATTAAAATGCCCATTATGAAGTAAGACTAGAGTCACAGCTGAAGGAAAAGAAGACAGGCTATAAAAGAAAATGGGCTGCAGGCAGTAAAATATTGATTGAAAGAGACTGAAAGCACCACAGCATCCAAACTCCTTGCCCTGCTCTGTAAGATCTAAGTCCAGCCAACCTCTTGACTTCATGATATACCCTCTCTCCATAATGCTAATAATGCTTCAACCACACTGGTCTTCCTCCTGACTCTCTAATACAAGGCACTGGCTCCTTCCTTGCATCTCTGCACCTGCCCTTCCTCTACCTGAAACCTACCTGACCCCCAAACTTACCTTCATCATGTAGGCCTCAGCCTAAGTGCCTCATCCTCAGGCAGACCTCTTCTGACCATCCTAGCTAAAGGAGACCCTCTCCCCATCTGGATGCTTTCCATTGCACTGCTAATGCATTTTCTTTGAGGAACCACCCAACATTATGGTTTATTTGTTTGCATGTTTACTCTCTAAAGGTACCTATTAATATATTAACTATACAAAAGCATAGACTGTTTGCTCTCCTCACTGCTATATCCTCAGTGTCCAGAACAGGGCCTGCATATAGTAGATCATCTATAAATATGGACAGAAAAAAAAAAACTAATACTGGGTAGTAGATTGAGTGCATGGGAAATCAACATTTACCTCAAGGCTACTATTTCTGGCCTACTCCACATGGCAACATTGGATAGAATATGCATCAGATAATATGACATCTAGGTCTAGCTCTGTCACTTACTGGCTGTGTAACCTTGAGCAATTTATTAACCTCTCTGGACCTCAGTTTCTACCTCTATAAATGAGTTTACAAAAAGGACCAATAATATAGGGTTACAATTTTTTAAAAATACATGCAAAGGGCTTAGAATAATTCAACTTTTAGCAAAGGCTTAAATGTGGCTATTGCTGTTGTTTCTGCTCTAATTAATTCTTATTATACACCATGAAAAGTAGCAGGGACCAAGGAACCTTCAAGGATATGCATCACTTTTTTAAAAAGTCCTAACCTAGCACAGTCTATTATTCATCCAAGATAACAGTGCGTATCTATACATGTTCTCTTCTATCTCAATATATCATGTAGTTGACAAGTTCAACAGCCGAGCAACCTCATCTTCTGGATAGACCAGTAAATTTGCACTGTCCATATCTGCATAGCCCTGCCCCCTTTCTGGCATACTCATGAGCAGCCCTTATGAATAATTTGGTTGGAGAAAGCAAAGTTTGCATTGTTGAAAGCTATGGAAGAGACTCTTAATTCAAACAGTATTAGGTTGGTGGATGAGGCAAATTGGAGCATGTAAAATTTATTGGACATCATAAAAGGGAAGCAGGGAGAGGGCCAAGGAGTTGGGGGGGTTCAGTTACTGCTGAATTGCCAGCATAATGACCTGCAGCACATCACAGTGTGCTACCCAGGCTAGGAAGCACTCTCCCTGATGATTGCTTTATGTCACCACTGATGCTACTGGCCCATCAACTATGACCCCAGGAGCAGCAAACCCCATCATAAGAAAGGGAGAAATGTAAATTTCAAAATAGATATATAAATATTCGGTGGCCTAGTGTTCCATTAGTAATTTATATTCCTGACTTTGGAATGCAAAAATGTAAATCCAGGGCCCTTCTAAAGTCAGAAGTCACCCAGGGTTCATATAATAATCTCTCTGACAAGGGCTAAGCTGTGGCTGGCAATAAAACCTATGGGGCCAATAAGCTCACTAAACATGCTGGGAGAAAACGGGCTACATACACTCTCTACCTCCAACCGTGGGGGAGAGAGACTGAATGACTAATCAAGCCCATCCCACAATGTCAGACATTTCCCTGATGCAACGGGGTCTAAGGACAGAGCTGATTTACTCACCAACAGGCTGACATCCCTGTAAGCAGAATGCTCTAAAGCTCATTCTCAAAGCTCTAAGGAGCATGGCATTTTTTCTGATTTACTGCCATTTTATCGCTGCTAGAAATGGACACAGTGCAGATGCCCACAGTTCTAAATGAAGGTAAAGGTGATGTCCTTGATGCAGGCTCTCCTAATGTCCTCCTTAAAAATGAAATCATTAAGAGTTACATCAGATTGAGGTTGATCTAACATAATAGGGGTGAGGGAACCAAAAGGGGACAGAGTAGAAATACTACAAGGCCCAAGAAATGAAAATCCTTTTGGTACAGCCCCATGGAACGGAAGTACAAAAGCATGTGCTAGCCCAGTCATTCCTGAACATAAGAGAAGAAAGAAGCAGAGTGTCCAAAAATGAGTGAGCAGGAGGAAAGGAGATGATCTATCCCGACCTTCTAAGGTAGAGAGGAAACTACAACGCAGGGGACTATGTCAAGATCACAGAGGTGATTAAAGGCAGTTTTGGCCCAGAACCTGAACCTTCTAATTAAGTCCTAGCCCAGACCCTGGGCTGTCACATTTCATATCTCATGGGGGGATTCACATTTATACTAGTACGTGCATAAAAGTTCACCCTCCAGGCTTGGCAGTTAGGGAAGTGTCTCACATTATATACCAGGCTGAGACAAAGAAAATACTTTAGGAGCTACATAGCCAAATGGGTGTAAATCATATCAATTAGTAACATACACTGTGTCAATGGATTTCATGAACATCACTTAGAACAAGATACAGTAAGTATCCAAAGTAACAAGAAAAATTTAAAGAAAACCATTAAGTAAACACTAATACCAGTGACTACAGATTGGGAAGTTCCATTCTAGAAATATCTTCAATGAGTTTTCCAAGCTGATTGTGTCAAATGCAACCCTTGGCACAAAACTGATTACCTCCCTCATGAGAGCAAAAGGCATGGATGGAACACATACCTTCATTCAAGAATATTGTGTGTATGCTGGAATATTATCAAGCCATTCAAAAAAAAAGAAAGTCTAATACAGACTATGGTATGACATAGATGAACCTTAAAAGGGGTGATAAAAGAGTTTTCAAGGGGCACCTGGGTGACTCAGTTGGTTAAGCATCTGACTTCGGCTCAGACTATGATCTCACGGTTCGTGGGTTCAAGTCCTGCGTTGGGCTCTGTGCTGACAGCTCAGAGCCTGGAGCCTGCTTTGGATTCTGTGTGTCCCTCTCTCTGCCCCTCCCCTGTTTGCTCTCTGTCTCTCTCTGTCTCTCAAAAAATAAATTAATGTTAAAAAAATGTTTTTAAAGAGTTTTCGAAATAGACTGTGATGGTGGTTGCACAAGACTGTGAATGTGATTAATGTCACTAAATTGCACACTTAAAAATGGTTAGGATGCCAAGTTGTATGTTACTATATTTGTTGTTGTTGTTTGTTTTTTGTTTTTTTAGGGAGCCTGCTTGGGATTCTCTCTCTTCCTCTTTCTCTGTCCCTTCCCCACCTGTGCTCTCACTCTCTCTCAAAAGCAATAAATAAAATCTTACCAAAAAATTGAGAAAAATTGTTAGCGTGCCTCTAGCAAGGAGCCGGCAATCCTGTCCCTGAAAAAAGTAGCCCATGATAAAGCAAGTATAATTCTCCATATTCTATCATTATAGGATGAAATACTCTGAAAAAACATCCAATTACATTTGTTTTAGAACGAAAACAATTAGTTTTCTACTAACACTAGTATTAACATTTATTGAACACTTATTATGTGCTAGGCATTTTGATACACTTTTTGAGGATCTTACTGAATCTTTCCATCAACTCTATAAAGTGCTCTTAGTATCACCTTTTCCAAATCAACTCATCAAAGGTTAAAGAAGGTAGGTAATTGGCCTGAAATCACACAGGGATTAAAGCTTAGTGCCAGTATTCCAAACCCAGGCAGTCGGGCCTATACTACCTTAGCAACTATGCCTTCATCCATGCTCACTTAGAAATCTTGCAGATGATTAATATACTTTACCTATTAACACTGATACCAGAAAAATGGGGCCTTAGAAAACAGATGTGAACAATCTGGTAGCTCCCTGATCATGATCCCTCACTCAATTCCAAATAAAACAATGGTCTTCTGGTTTGTAAATCAGGTTCTGGATGAACTAATAGAGTCACCTCTAACTTGTGAATGAACTAGTAACAACATCAAACCAATAAATACACATACAAAGCTGAAGACGTGATTCTTCTATCACAGTGATCAACGTCCAGTCACCTTGAGCCCAAAAGAGCCTGATAGGTCTCCTCTGTCCTCTCCCCATAGTCTGTTCTTAATTACAAACACAGGGCTCCACACCAGCCCTCCCATGTGCTTGTTATAGACATCCAAAGTTGCTGCCCACATACAGAGTGAGGAGCACGTCCTGGCACTGGGCCATAGTTGGAGATGAGCACATGTCCCAGATGCTCCTGGGATACAGTAGGCAGACACTGGCTGCCTTGCGTGTGAGCACAGCGAGGGGAAGCAATTTTGTTAACCAGGGGTCAATGGTGCTTGATGAAATCACAGAGCCCAAGATTGATTTGGAAAGTCCTCATTGCTGAAGCCTGACAGATGATACTCTCAGCCCACCTGGAAGAACAATAAAAATATTGCTCTCCAATAAAGAACTCCACACTCCTCAACCTTTCTTTTGGAGGTGGGAAGTTTCTCTACAGAAACATGAATAAAGTACAGGGAAAGGCTAAGGGGTGAGGAGAGACATAAATAGGCCTAGATCAGCAATCTCTCTGTTTCTGCTTCCTGCTATCCATGCACATACACACACACACACAGTGCCCCCATGCAGGTCCCAGAGGTCACCAGGATCAAATATAAATTTTGAAAGTTGAAAAGGGGGAATCCATTTCAAGTGACTTAAAGGATAACTGTCATGGGAATTAATATGGTTGGAATGTTTAAAATTGCCACAGGTTCCTCCACTTGTGAAAGTGTCAGGTTCCTGTCTTGCAAGCTCAATGTCTGTCTGTGATACCACGATGAAGGGTTTATGCTATCACAGACCGTCCTGGGCTAAGGAAAGCTTATTTCATTTGCTGAACTGCACTTAGAAATTGGCAAGGATGAGTCCAAAAGGTTAGGCATGGGGCATGATTCTTATCTCTCACCATTTCCCATATTATTATAGCGTCCCATTAATTTTCCCTTCTCATGTCTGAAAATATACTTTATGTTCTTCACTGTGTCCCTTGCTTTTCATTACTCAGGACTCCCCTCCCAAAGAATAAAAACAAACCAGATATAAGGAATAAGAATCTACACTTCTCTGATGGGGCAAAACTTCTGCAGTTTAAGGATCTGAAGTGTTGAATTGCCACTCAGACACCATGAGAAGCAACCGGGTTGATTCAAATTTTTGTAGCTACATTCCCCCAGCTAAAATAACCATCCCACCTGTAAATGAAAAAACACATTTCAACAAGCTTCCCTCCAGCATTAAAGGTAAATGCACACATCAGTGCTAAAAGGGGGAACAAAGGATGAATGAACTAAATTCTCAGATTTCCTTTGGAGTAAATTGGCCCCTTCCAAATGGCAGTAAGAAGTTCAGCCCTTGCAAGATCACCTGTCAGTGTGTCATGATGAAAGCAAATCCATCATTATGATGAGAGATGAGTCTGAGATGGCTGAAGAGAGCTTTCCATTCTTCTTAAACCTGTGGGAGGTATCAGAGTCCACAGTGGTTTTGCCACTACAACAAAGGAGGGCTTCCGAGTTTACAATGTTAACTATCTCAGGATCACCTATTACCAAAATCCACTTCTTTTTTTTTTCAATATTTATGCCTTTTCAACAGATACATCTCAACTCTGTGTGTAATCCTTCCACTTGGGCACAGAGTCGCATGTACCACATAGCAGGTACCATGCTGGGTGCAGGATATTGGGGAACTGACAAGGCACAGTTGCTGCCTGGGATTACAGTCCAGTAGGGGAGAAAACACCATCCATATGTGAGACAAGTTATGCAGAAACTTGAGCAATGTGTTATGAAAGAACATGTTATTGATGCCTAAAAGGCAAAAGGATAAAGTGACCATTATGTGAGTCTGGGGAAACAATGCCTCAGCAGAATCATCCCTGAATTCAAATAACCAATCAACTCCATTTCTCAAACTGTAGCATTTTTGCTTTATTATTTTTAAGAGAGAGACAGACAGACAGAGACAGAGTCAGAGAGCAAGCAGAGAAGGGGCAGAGAGAGAGGAAGACACAGAATCGGAAGCAGGCTCCAGACTCTGAGCTGTCAGCACAGAGCCCAACATGGGCCTCGAACTCACAGAGTGTGAGGTCATGACCTGAGCTGAAGTCGGCCACTTAACTGACTGAGCCACCGGGACGCCCCAAATTCCACGCTGCTTTTAAAGGATTCTTTGCAAAAGCACAAAACAGAGACAGAATGAGATAAACCAAGGACCATGAACAACTGCTTCTTTGGGAAGTTCCTTTTTCAGTCCCAGATTATAAATAAAACAAATTGAAACACTCGTTACAAACAAGTTTGCCTTGAAATGAACTTCAGGGAGAGAAAAAGACCTCAGAGGTACGCTCCAAGGTCAAGATCAATCATTTGAAGTTTAAAAGGCGCCCTTCAAAAGAATGACATGTGACTTTTTTCTTTCAATTCTGAAAATGAGTTGAGAAACAACTGTAAAGACTTCCCCAAATGCTAAGAGTAACATCTTCATAAAATTCCACAAAATGGATTCTACTTGTTTATGGGGAAGATTTTGTGAAGGCACATTTGTATATTCTGTAGACAAAATGGGTATCAAGGATTCAGGGAAGGACAAATGGCAGCAAGAATGTCCCCAGTGAAGTAAGGCACAGGCCAGGGCCAAGTGTGCCAATGGAGGGTCACAAATCTGACAATATTTCTTTCAATAAACTTGCTGGCATGAACTTGCCAAGGGGATTCCCTTTGGGGACAGAACTCAGAACCAGCAGAATTTAGGAACCAAAAACCATGGATGTGGAACCATGGGAAATAATCCACAGGTTTATTTATAAATATATAAATATTTATGCATATATATGGATATTTATGCATTGACACTATCCAGAGCCAAGGGCTAAATAAGTTACACAGGAGAGAGATGAATGACCAAAGACCATTCAGAGAAGGTGTAGGTGCCAAAACACAGGTGCCAGAAGGGTTCTTTCAGATAAGTAACCCTAATCATTCACTTAACAGATAATGAAACTGAGGCCCAGAAAAGGATTTATCCACTCTGCTCAGTGGCAGAGCCAGAACTTAAACCTGAATACAGCTAAGTGTGCTTTCCATCACCCTACTCAGCCTTCTTCATGGAAAATCATCCACAAATGATAAAGCACATCAATGAGAAGCTGGTGGCAGGAGTGGAGCACACTGGGAGCATGAGGCTGGCATAAGTGAATACTAGTGATGAGGATTTCAATCACCGAGAGCCCAAGCAATTCCTGACTCTAAGAGGCAGGCATTTGGAGCTCACTTTCTAATTCTACAGCCAAAATGTGTGCTCTCCACTAACATTTTTCTTTCCCCAACAACCCTGCAAATCTATGTACACTTCTCAAATGTCATTCTGAATTTCTGTTTTTTGTTTTCTTATTTTTGGTCATATTTGTGCTCAGGTGGTACCCCAATACATTTACATGATGGGTTCATCATGCAAAGATGCTATCTACCTTTGTAAATCTGTTACAAAACTATTTGTATACGTGACTTTGAAAAAAAGCATGCAACACAAATATTTACTGTTCACCTTGCAGACCTATTATGGAAAGTGTTTGTGTTGCTTTTCAAGACTTATGAGAAGTGAGTTTAAACAACTTCAATAAACCTAAGTAGACAGCCAAAATCTAATTCTCTCCTTGAAGCTGTGACTTAAGCATATCAATGTAGTCAAAGGCTCTTGGTGGGGCACCTGGGTGGTTCAGTAGGTTAAGCGTCTAACTTCAGCTCAGGTCATAATCCCACAGCTCATGAGTTCGAGCCCCATGTCGGGCTCAGTGCTGACAGCCCAGAGCCTGGAGCCTGCCTCAGATTCTGTGTCTCCCTCTCTCTCTGCCCTTCCCTTGCTTGCTCACTCTCTCTCTCTCTCTCTCTCTCTCTCTCTCTCTCTCTCAAAAATAATAAAATAAAATAAAATAACCAAAGGCTCTTCGTTCTGATTGCACAGCATTAATTCATTCTTCTCCTGGTGACAACCAGTAACACAATTTTCTTTGGAGAATCAGTACTTCCCATCTTTCATTTCATGTGGTTCAGATGAGGCAGATCCCATCTCCTGGTACTAAGTCTGAGCCAGATGCTGGTAACTGATTTATGGATTGGAATGCAACTGAAATCCAGCCAATGAAAGTCAGACTTGCAACTCTGTTTCAACCATTGGAAAAAAGTTTTCTTTCCAGGGAAGGCACTAAGTTGGCCAGAGTAATCCTTTAGCTGATGTTGGCTATCTTACCAAAACTTGTTAAAAACAAAAAAAACCTACCAGAACTACATAGGAAAGCATGAGACATACTGAGAGACAAGCTGAGACATGAAGAGAGAAACTACTGACAAAGTTATCTGAACACCTGAACCTAGCACAACCTTGTGGGTATGTGGTATTCATAAAAATGGCCGCAATAATTCCTTTGATCCCTATACATAGTCCACTTTACAAAGTGACCTTGCTACTCCTCTGAGAGGTGGACTCTATTTCTCCACTCTGGAATATGAACTTAGCCATGCAACTTGTTTTGGAAAATTAGTCAATAACAGATGCATTATATTACATTTGTTACATTTGTTACATTTACTTATATGTAAATTCTGGAAAGATACTTGAGTTTACACTCTCCTGTTAGGGGAACCTCTCTGTCACCAGGGCACAAGCCCAGGCTAGCTTCCTGGAAGAAAGACCACATGAAGAGTGCTTCCAGCCATCCAGTTGAAGCCCCAGGGAGGATCCACCCTGGTAAAGCCAGCCCAGAAAGAACCACCCAGCCAACCCAAGGATTGCGACGTAATAAATAATTTTCATTTTAAGCCATTCAGTTTTTATGTTGGCTTATTGCAAAGCAAAGCTAACTGACAGAGCATTAAATCATATATTTTTTTCTTCCACCATTTGAATTAAATTTTTATCACTTATAACCAAAACAATACAAGTACCCAGTGCCATACCTAGCATAGTTGATACCTGGAACAGATTATAGTTAACACTCCTTCTCCACAAAGAAAAAGAAAGAAAGAAAGAAAGAAAGAAAGAAAGAAAGAAAGAAAGAAAGAAAGAAAACAAAAAA
Organism: Prionailurus viverrinus; assembly: GCF_022837055.1. Lineage (NCBI taxonomy): Eukaryota > Metazoa > Chordata > Mammalia > Carnivora > Felidae > Prionailurus > Prionailurus viverrinus. The sequence goes on along the minus strand of NC_062571.1, from coordinate 37,099,925 downwards.
AATTATTTTCAGTTATAATCATACAACCACCAATAATAATTTTTCTTACTTTGTTTTTGGTTTTAAAATAGCAATTGAAAAGAAAAATAAATTAAAATTTAAGGATATAATTCAAATGCATTTGAAAATTTCAAGAATGAACAAAGAAAAATAGTATAGCTTATGGTTTGTCCTCTATTTTAGTGTTTAAAATGTGAAATACATATAGATTCTGCAAATGGTCTCACAGAATGATAAAACTGAAATAATTCAAGACCTGTTTCTTTAATTTTCAATTATTGAACTATGTCTATTTCAAATCCATTGTTTAGATGCAGGAATATGTATTACCAGGGTTTTGAACATATTGACCACCCAAAATAATCCCCAAAGATACCAAACCACTATGAACTTACTCTCAAATATGTATAGCTGAGCTCATAGGTACTGAGGCTGCCTGTGCAGCTGGGAGTTCTCCAAACTAGAATATATATTAAAAGATAATTTTTAAGTTTATGAATTCAAAATTTTTTTAATGTTTATTTATTTTTTAGAGATAGAGAGGCAGAGTGTGAGAGTAGGTGGGGCAGAGATAGAGGGAGACACAGAATCTGAAATAGGCTCCAGGCACAGAGATGTTAGCACAGAGCCTGACACGGGCTCAAACTCACAAACTGTAAAATCATGACCTGACCCAAAGTCAGAAACTTAACTGAGACACCCAGACACTCAAGTGTACTAATTTAAAGTGTACATATATATTATTAAAATACAACATAAGTCATCAAAATTATTTAGAAGTTAGACTGAAAATTTTTTTTTACTTTTTTCCAGAAGAGAATATTTTATCACTTTCATTGCTTGAATTGCCATATATGGTGATGATAAAATATAGACTAAATTTCAGTTGGCTTTGTTATTGTTTTAAAACTTTCTGAAGCAACACTCATTGTCCTACCCTTGATACTCCACTGCAAACAGTACTGTTAATCAACTTCATCAATGGTGAGAATTATATGTAAAATAAAAATTCTCCAAAGGACCCTGACTGAAATATACCAGAAGTTTTGAGTGAATATGCTTGCACGCCAGAGAAAATTCCCAGGGACGGACCTAATTATTTCAATATTGACCTAAAATTTCCAAATTTTCTAGAAAGAAAGACAAATGAAGATAATTTATGGCTCTGAGTCTTTTATACAGTGATAAGGTAGAACTAACTTTTCATTAAAAAAAAAAGTTAATTAAACAGCTTGCATCATGATACTCTATTTCAGTTTAAAGTAAAATTCCCTTAATTCCAGAAAATCATTAACGTTCTCTGGACCAAGATAAGCCAATGAACAATATCCCATTTCTAATTAATTTCCAATTAATCAAATACCCACTTTAAGGTGAGTTTCCTCTATCAGGAGTCAGGTAAGGCGCCAGCTTTTCTTAGAAGATCTAAAGAAATAACACAGTGAGTAATATAACTGTAAGGATGTAACTGATCACATGATACCATTGATCTATATTAACCTATTCTCATTGACTGTACATCTGACTTGACTACATATATTATTCACTTGCTTTATAGCTGGTCAGTTGTATCTTAGTAAATTCAATTCCCTTTCAAACTGAAGCATATTTTATTTTCTCCAATATGTGCCTTTCTGCTACATTTTATTCTGTTTGGTATACTTCCCAATCAATTCTTTTGTGAGCTTCATTTCTTCTGGCACAAGGTATCCCTTGTTAGGATTTATTTCTTTCAGGATGATTTAAATCTATTTTGCCTGATGCTGCCTTCAAGCTACTGTAGGCCATATCCATTTCCTCAGCAGTCCCATCCACTGGGCGATGTGATATGGTTCATGTTCCATCTTCCTGGTTGAGGAAAGATGTGCTTTCCTGGTTCGGTCTAATGTGAAATCTCGCTTGCTTTTTATCTAGCCTGGCAATGGCTGCGGACTGAATAATCAGAATGATATGAAGCAAGGTGTAGGAATGTCAGTGTACTACAGGTACTCAATGCTGGTACGGGTAACTGCAGGCTCCTGATGTCCTCAGTGTCCCAAAGTCTTCTCTGTGAATAGATGCTTCTGAAATTCTAGGTATTATAGCCAATGGATGTAAAGCAGTACCACCATACCCAAGCTCTCTCTTGTAAATCCTTGTTGATTTAAAGAACAGCTGAATTTGCCTTCTTTGGTAGTGTTAATTAGGAGTCGCTTTTAATTTGGGTTGGCCCTAGACTGTATGTTTTAAGACTTCAGAAGTTCATTTTGTACAATAAAGTTATTTTATTATTAATAGAGAAAAAAAGCAATGAAAGACATTGCATTTTAATGACCATTTTGGTATTTGCCCTCTAACTAAAATGACTAGAAAAGATCTGAGGGAAGGACACCTGGTTAAGCATCTGACTCTTGATTTCAGCTCAGGTCATGATCTCAGACTCAGGTCATGATCTCAAAGTTGATCGAACCCCATATTGGACTCCATGCTGAGTGTGGAGCCTGCATGGGATTCATTCTCATTCTCATTCTCTCTCTCTCTCAAAATAAATAAATAAACATTAAAAAAATAAAGGAAAAGTTCTGGAGAAGCCAAAGAGACAATATAGAAGAATGCTAGAAGGTAAGGCTGAAAAAATCCCTGGAGGATAAGATTAAGGGGACCTAAGAAGCCAGGCTAAGGGTTTGTAGCCATATCCTAATGCAAAAAGTCTCAGAGAGTTTCCAAAGAGAGGTGTTGACATGATAGAAGTACATTGTTCCTATTTAAAAAAGTCAGAACTTCTCGAAATAAAATGAACCCGAAATAAACTCATGATGGCAGATGATTGTCCATGCCCAGAATGTGGCAGTGCTCGAGTACACCTTGTTCAAACGGAAGGTATTTCCAATCAGAAGGAAAGAGAACAGCAGATGGGGGAGACAGGGAACCCTTTGAAAACCAGGAAAACTAAACAGGAATTCATTTAGTAGACATACTAAAAAGGTAATAACATTACAGAAAATAGATTAGAGAGCATAACAAATGCTAGCAGGATCAAATATACAAAATAAAAAGACTGACAGTATACAAGATAGGAGATCCCTCAGAGAAAGTGACCATGTCTAATTGGAGTTAATGACAGAGAAATTTGGGAACATAAACGTTTAAAGACCCTTGATAGGGGCGCCTGGGTGGCGCAGTCGGTTAAGCGTCCGACTTCAGCCAGGTCATGATCTCGCGGTCCGTGAGGTCGAGCCCCGCGTCAGGCTCTGGGCTGATGGCTCGGAGTCTGGAGCCTGTTTCCGATTCTGTGTCTCCCTCTCTCTCTGCCCCTCCCCCGTTCATGCTTTGTCTCTCTCTGTCCCAAAAATAAATAAACGTTGAAAAAAAAATTAAAAAAAAAAAAAAAAAGACCCTTGATATAATTGGCACTTTTTTTTTTTAACCAGAGAAAATAAAAATAGTATTTCCATATTGACTCTAACGGGGCATGAAACTCAAGAAGGAAGGGTGCCACTAAAAATAAAATTCTGGGTGTATAATTAATGAAAACTGACAACAAAGAACATTGGAGAAGGAAGAAGAATGAGCAAATGGCCAAAGAAATAGAAACAATCTGACTGCATGGGAAACATCCTGATGAACTCAGATTTTAAGAAGTCATTTACAAAAGCAATGCTCAAAGGAAGAAAACAAGTCTAATGTTGGGAAAGCAGATTTAACAACAACAACAAAAACTCAAATGACAGAGAGAAGTCAGAATTACTAAGGTTTTGCTTTGTTATTACATTATCCATCCTGAAATTATATCTTCAGGTTGGAAAGATGAGTGAAGAAATAAAAGAGGAAAAAAAGGCTAAATAAAAGAATAAAACCCTAGAAAGTTTCAGAGATACATAAAAGGTTGGGTCTCTAGACCTAGACAAAAAGTATTTTACTTTATAACAGCAACAGAAAATAAAAATATAGATCTGATCATGGAAATCTTTATAATATTTCAAATATCATAGAAAACAAAGTAGATTCAGGCAATTTTTTTAGGAGGAAGGGGAGAGTCAGATTCCTATCAAAAATGCAAAAGATTATGTTAAATGTATGATATGTGAGCACTTTGAAAAGATGCTAACAACTCCTAAGAGCCAGTGTCTTTTCATCCAGGATGATCCAGGCCAAATCAACCTCTCCCCTCCACTCCTCTTTCTCTCTGGTCTTTTGTAAACAGCTATTAAACAGGTAGATCACTGAGAACATAGACATAATATATTGATTTCTATAAAACATCTCACAAACACTCTCATATATTGCTCTGCAGAAAGAGAGAGAGAGAGAGAGAGAGAGAAAGAAAGAAAAGAAAAAAAGAGAGATTCTGGTCGATTTACGGCAGATCAACTACATATACTAAAAAACTGTTGTTCTTTGAACCAATGCCAGTGAGAATGGAGTTTCCTCCAGTCTTTCCACTGTACTCCGTCCTTGCCTCCAGACTGCTGAATAAAACCTAGAAATCTGTGTCCTAACAATAGGCTAAAACCAAGGACAAATAAAACAAGAGATAAAGCAAATATGCCCATGTAGGTGTGAACACTCAGCTTCTCAAGTGAGGGACAGGAGAGTTCTTCTGGGCAGTAGCTTATATAAGAAGAAAAGCCCAGCGGGCACTGGTTGACTCTGAGCTCTATTGTAGTAACCCACAGCAGATGCTCTGCGTCCTTGGAAGCCCTCCAGGCAACACTACAGGACGATCTGCATATCCTAGGTGGGGTGTGGGATGACTTGTTTTTTCCAACCCTAAGAGCTCATGACTCTAATATGAATATGAATCCCTGCCTGATGTCCTGTATGATTATTACTAAATAACCACAAAGAAGGAAATCACACAAAAAGAAGGTGATTAAAACCTTTTCTAAAGCCACTGATTTTATAACGAGCCACATACAAAAGCCATTCTGATATTTGCTCTAATTATTAGAATGCACTGGCCTTCCGATAACCAGTTGCAAGGACAGACATCCAGCTGACCAAACCATCAGTTTAAGACAGGCAGAAAAATCCAACATCTCCCTCCCATGACAAAAGCGACTAGAATTGCCAAATCCGATATACAAAACATTTAATTTATAACAGTTAAAACCTGGCCTGTGACCAAGTCTAAAAGAACCATGTCTTATTTCACTTGCTCTTGAATATGTCTCTTTCAGAGATAAATGACTCTGCTCTTTGCCAGTTCTCTCCTCTGTTTGGTGTTTTGTTTAGCTGGGTTTGTGACAAGCCAAGAGTTGATGCATCTGCTTGAATGTGTAATTTAACTCTCTGGTCAACTTAGCTTTTTTTTTTTTTTTCCCTGACAATATTATGTCAAACAATCACATCACAACTGGCTCTGATCTCTTTGTTGTTAGCTAATAAATTAGAGAGTATTTATTATCTGCAATCCTTTTTTCCTCTTTTAATGGTGACACATTTGTGGTGAATTACAGGGCAGCTTTATAAACTAGGCTCCGGGCCAGTCTCAGGCCCTGCGTCCATGTGAACGTTCCCTCTCCCGGTTGGCCTCCCGGACTGGTGGTAAATCAAGGCAGCTGTCACAGCACACTAAGTTAGTGTGCGTCATTGGGGAGAGCAGGAAGCGTTGGGGGTATAATTCTGTCCATCAAACTAATATGTTATATCAGTAGCTTTGTAATCTTCTGCCATAACTTATGGGAAGTGACACCTAAGAATTCACTTTGAAGGCAATGTGTTCCTCAGACTTTAAGCCAAAACAGACCCGATTCGCAGCAACTGTTCCTCTGTTTACATGAGTGGGTTCCTAGTGCTGGGGAATCGGGTCCCTATCAATGTGGCAGTATTTTTTACACATTCCACCACCGGCTGAACTCTGTTTACAGCCCTCATGGCAGGATTTGTAAACTTTTCAAACAGGATTTCTTCTCTTCTTTTTGTTACCCTTGCCTTAACCTCCAGTAGCCGGATAGATAAATATGCTCCCTGAATGTTATCATGACAAAGTGAATCCCTGACAGACAGGAATGAACGCGGGACCCATTTCCTTGTCCGTTCCCCTTCAACCTTTTCCTTGACAAATGCGGGAAATGGCTGCATAGGACAGAAGAAGAATACTCACATCACATGAAGGCAGCGTCAGCTTTTGTGGTGTTATTGAAAATGGCCACATGATGCTTAAAGAAGAGAGAGCAGATAACCTTAAACAGACGGTGTACTTTCTACAGCATGACATTGGAGCCACCAGACTCACATCATGTGTCCTTTAAAAGAATGCTTATTTTCTGGAATTTGCTCCTGGATTGTCCCTGTCTCCCCATCCCTCCCCCCAAACTTTCCTCCCTGGCTGTATTCTCAGCAGGCCAATGAGAGAAGCCCTTTGGGGAAGATTAAGTAGTTCTGTGAGCTGCCATCTGATGGAAAAGAAATCTACAAGAAGCGTTCAAAGGAGCTCTTCCTCCCCCAGGCACAGAGCTAAATATGTACAGTAAAGAAATTTGAAAAATGCCTGTCCTTGCCATCCCCAATACCCCTTTGATTGATAGCAGAGAGGGTTTGCTATGATAATTTTACTTTGACAGGTCCCAGGCATAAATCCCACAGAGTTGTTGCTCTGGTTTGACAACCTTCGGAGGGCTCCAGTTAGGAACAGGAAACAGGCCTCTATTTTTCACCCTCAATGCTCCTTCAGGTGCAAAGAAAAGACCGTATGGAAAAAATAAATCCTTATCTGAGGGGGAAACCAAATTCAAAGCAGTTTTAATACTTATTCATCAGAAAGAATGTCCAACAGGGGAAGATGTGACCTCGGTCCTACTTCTTCAAACTTACATTTAAATCTTCCAAATAAAGAGATTTGAAGTCTACTCGCGAGAAGAAATTGATACTCCTTTCCCATTCACATTTTTGGTTTGACAAAGTTGTGTTAGTATTTTACTTCAAGGTCAGCCTTGAAACATGCCGTAATATTTTATAAAAATCATTGCTTAAAAGTAAAAATGCATTTGTATAGTAACATCCATGACTTACTATCATTTACTGAGAGCTTCCTACGGGTCAGATTTTATAACTCATCATGTCCTCTTAAACATCACAACCACCCCCAAATTAATTGGAATGTCATTTTACAAAGAGTCAAAGCCACGGATTTTTTCCAGCATTCATCTTTTAGGCACAACTTCTTAAACATCAGGAGTATGCGGGAATCAGTGCATCGTCACCCAGCCATCTCCCCTACCAAGGATCTGGGAAGGGTGACTCAGCAGTGAGAAGCCTAGTCAAAGAAATCATATTTAACTGGGTTGAATCAAGAAGAATGTGTGGCATGTTAATTATACTGGAAATTAAAACAAAATTAAAATACATTAAGAGAAGAAGGAGGAGGAGGAGGATGAAGAGGAGGAGGGAGAAGAAGAAAGGAGGAGGAGGAGGAAGGAGGAAGAGGAGGGAGAAGAAGAAAAAGAAGCTTCCTCATTATCATCATCATCATCATCTGTGACTTCCCCTAAGTAACTAGAAAATTAACCAGGACCCATCTTCCATACATTTTAGTTTTCTCCACCTAGAAATGCATTAGTGTGACCTACTGAAATTATTAAAGGGTCAAGGCCAGGCAGATATCTAAAAAGAAGGAACATTTCGATTTGCTTAAAACTTGCAGAAGTTGAAGATTTCCCTTCCAATTATCTACCTTGTACAAATGTGAGAAATGGTTTTCTCTTGGCTCTAGGGTCCAGTCTAACACTGAGAGGAGCCACACAGCTCTGATGCCCTGAGAATATATTCATCCTTCAATCCGACCACCTTGCCAGGCCTTGGCTAACTAGGTGCCATCCAAGTTTTGCAGAAAGTTTGCACTACTGAGAGGTGCCACCAGCAGGAAAGTTAGGATCCAGACTTGACACTCACAGTAAAAACTGGGTCTTTAATTTAATAGGACTATAACACAGACCTTCACCCCAGGCCACGGAATTAAGCCCTCATTTTCTGGGGTCGATATTTTACAACTATACCCATTTTGTGGAGGAACTAACCATTGCCCAAGGAGCTCTAATAATTGCTACACAGGTCAGCCACAGAAAGTCAGTGGGGAAAATGAGAATAGAAAACAACAAGAAGCTCATAAAAGAAGAAGAGATATAGGAGTTTTTTAAGTCATAAAACAGCTTGAACAAATTTCAAGAAAAGAAACTTATTAAATTAATTCTCTCTCACTCCACTGCCCCTCTAAATACCAAACAGGATGTGCTTCCTTGTAAATGTCTATAAATTTTGGGAGGAGAAAAACAAATCTGATCTTGGGTACAGAGCTCTAGGCTGCAAAGAACATGGGTGGGTTTCTGTTTCCCTTAGAGAAAGCTGCCAGGACAGCATTTTCCCATCAAGTGTTGATAAGAAAGGCATTTAGCATTTCATTTGATGGTCCTGTTGTGAGTGGGTGGTATGACATGATAAATTATGGCCAATGTCATATTAAAAATTATAGGCCCATCTGCACATGCTCACTCTGTTCTTAAGCTGATGATACGCTATCCTGTGCAAAGCCTTCAGCTGTGGCAGATGTTGGAATGATGTTCCTCTCCCAGGACAGCTTTAGAAAATAGAATTCTCAAAGGTTTAGAGAGGTGATAGCTATCTTTGTAGCCCATAAGCAAAAATTAAACCAAACCCTAACCTTCTGCAAATTCAGCCCTGTTAAGGTCTGATTCCCACTTTGATTCAAGTCCTTTTCCTAAAGAGCCTATCTACTTCTCTGTAATATGAGCATAAGATTTTGAGCCAGGAAGCCATTTTAAAAAGTCAGAAACAGGGGTGTCTGGGTGGCTCAGTTGGTTAAGCAGCCGACTTTGGCTAATGTCATGATCTCACAGTTGGTGGGTTCGAGCCCCACATCCGGCTCTGTGCTGACACTCAGAGCCTGCAGCCTGCTTCAAGTTCTGTGTCTCCCTCTCTCTCTGCCCCTCCCCTGCTTGTGCTCTGTCTCTGTTTCTCAAAAAATAAAAAAATAAAAATTTTAAGTAGGTAACAATCTCCTCTGCCCAAAACAAAAGAGGCACCTCTTAGAGCATAAAGAGACATTTTCAGGACTCCTAAAAAGTTACTTGGTCTTGACAAGCTACTGCCCACGTAGACCAAGGAAGTCTGCAAAAAACTGACATGAAATCAACAATTCCTATACCAGGGTATCTCAAACTTTACACTATTAATATTGTGGACCGGACAATTTTTTGTTGTGAGGCTGCCCTGTGCATGTTTAGCAGAATCCCTAGTCTATGCCCACTGAATTCCAAAAGCACGCACCTGTGTCAGGAGTAAAAATAAAAAAATGTCTCCACTCACAAATAAATGATTCTGGGGTGGGGGTGGGGTCAAAACTGCCCTGGTTGAGAACCACTAGCCTAGACTATTTGGGAAAGGCCATGCCACCGAATCTTTGTGAGCCACGTGTTTTCCATAAAGAGGACTGGAATCATTAGCACATATTGTCATGTGTCAAATGCCTTTCCTTATTATTGCAGAAACATGATAGGACTGAATGTATAGCAACATCCCTCAACTCTTAGCCAAAATGAAGGTGGCTTTACTGTAAGGTTCAAGTTAAATCTATCTCTGTACATGCAAAAAGAAAATAGTATCTCCTCTAAATATTACTCTATAAGGTGAGTTTTGTTATACTCATCACTCTTTCCACAGAGACCTTGAATCCAACCACATGAGTCAGAGATTCAGTCAAGAAAACCAAACTCCAGGAGAGGTAATTCAAAAAGAGAAAATTCAATATGGGGTATTAATTCAAAGGTATTAGGGGAGCTGAAATGACAAGTAACAGAAGAGAAGGCTACCCAGGGAATAGTAGCTTCAGGAAGCTGCCACCATCTCTATTTGCAAGGGTCAAAGGGAAGGTTACTAGAATATGGGAGCCAAAGCCCTCTGGCAGAAGCTGGTCTCAGGGTGGCACAGACCCTGGGGGCTGGGACCATGGTGGAAAGTGCTTCCCACAGGAGATGGAGCTAGAGAAGATACCTAGCCACTGCCAGAAATGACCATCCTAGACAGCTCTCTGTTTAGAAAAGAAAAACTTCGGCTTCTTCCTCGTCTGCCCACCTGTAATCTCTCACCAGTGCCTCTCACTGGCTGAATCTGGCTTGTATCCAGGGGACAAAGGAGCCTGGGAAACAGTTTATGAGGATAAGCCTCTGTGACACATGTTGAGCAGAGCAGGGTTTGAGAATGGATTTGAGAGCAAACAGACAAATGACCAACATAACTATCAAGTTCAACTGTAAGGACAACTGAATGCAGTTCAGACCTGGCTCAGGAAGGGGAACGAAAGTTGGAGGAGTCTAAGAAATAAATTAGGCTGAGGAAAAAACTTCTCAAATAAACACCCCAAAACACTTTAAAAAGTTCCTTCTCCTTCTTGTCCTCCCCTCCCACATCAAGTTAAACTTGGAGGAGAAAAGCCTAGACTGGGATTGTTAGTAACTTGTGTGAAACTGAGTTAATGTCTAAGAAGATAATTGCTAGAAATGCTAGGCATATCAGTTATCTATTGCTATAACAAACTATCACAAGCTTAGTGGCTTATAACAACCATTGTATTTGCTCATGATTTTTTTGGTCAGAAATTTGGGCTGGGCTCAGCTGGATGGTTCTTGGGTGTTACCTGAGATCATTTGTGTGACTACAGTGAGGTGGCAGATTGGCTGGGGGCTGATTGATCCCAGGGGTCTCCTCTGGGATGGCTTCTTTGTGTTCCAGTTTATTTCAACCTCCAATAAACAAACTGACCTGTTTGCATGGCAGTCCCAGGGTGTTCAGTGAGAGGGGAAGCCCCTATGCAGAAATACTTCCTAAGCCTCTGATACATCATGCTTGTCAATGCCTGCTGATCAAAACAAATCACAGGGTCAAATCTAGATTTCAGGGGTGATAGAGAATCTTCAGTCTTGTTGGGAGGGATAGTACAGTCACAATGCAAAGGGGAATGAACACAGGGATAGGAAACAATGTGGCCATTTTAAATTATCACACTAGGTGAGTGGATTTCCCAGCAAGTTTTTCTAGACAGAGTATTCCAGTTTTATCCACACCTGAACATTTTGAAAGGATATATATTTGTTTTCCAAACAGCAAATGTTTTTCATTCTCACAGAGGCACTGGTCTCTAAAAAATGCTCCCTCAAAAAATCCCCTTTGACCAAACTCACTCCATAAGAGTCTCATAATTAATAGCCAACCATGTACCTGAAGTTAAGGATGTTGCCTCAAATTCAAATACAAGTTCAGAGAAGAAGACCCAAGACTGCCTCCATTTTCCCTGTGCCTTAAAGAAAGGGAAATCCAGATTTCAGCACAGGATTGCAGGGAAACATCAAACTAGGAGTCAGAACTATGTTTTCATATTCTGGAACCAATCATCTGTGTAAGCCACTTGGGTAAGTCTCTTCTCTCCAAGTCACAATTTTGCAAATTCGGAAGTTTACTCTGGAACAGCTGGGGCAGGAGTGAGAGGTAGAGGGGGAAAGAGGGTGAGGTGAATCAGTTGAAGCTGGCTGGTGGAAAAGAGTACAGTGTGAGGGGGTGTGGGAACCTGGAGAGTGCTACTTACTCACTGCAGTAAATTCACTGTTTTCCCTAAAATATGTTGGCAACTGATCTAGCTGCCATCCGTCACAAGATCACCTCCAAGAACTCATCTGACTCTGTTTTCTGCCTCTCCCAATCTGCTTCCCCACATGCCTCTGCTACACCCAACTTTGCATGGAGTTATCAAGTGCCCCTGGTCTTCAAGAAAGGGATGCTCAGTTGCAATGCAAAAAAAAAAAAAAAAAAAAAAAAAAAAAGGAGCACAGACACTCGTCCCTTCCTTCATACCATCTTGTTTCAATCCCACACACCCCTTAAAGTGGGGTTGCAACTGACAGGCTTTTACTTTTACATAAAAAGTACCATTTGGACTGATCCAGGCCCATAATTCTGCTCCACTCATTCCTATCGGTGCTTCTGGAAAAGCTGCAGACCTGACACCAAGATCCTATCACAGCCCACAGTTAGCTGTGGGTTAGTGTAACCTTCCCTGGGCCCCTGGTTCCAAGCACTTCTTCCCCCAGGGAAGACATGTTCCCTAAATATCTGATTTCTACCCCCTTCATTTCAGAAGGAAATCTCAGGTTAGAACTCTAAAGAAAATAGGTTGTTTGGTCTGAAATATGAGATTGGAGGAGTTGGAGAAGCCCAGTTGCAAGGTCCCACTCTGAGCTGGTAGGAAACTGCATAGTTAGAAATGTGTTCTTTGATATGACATAAGGCAGTTTCCAAATTGGCCTTTTGAGGTCCATTGCCGCAATGAAACCCACCAGGATCTCTTCACACCAAACTCTTCTTTCCTGCCAGTGAGAATTAAGTGGGCCTTCCATTCTCTTGTTTGGTGAGTAATAATATTGCAGTGGAGCATGGGAGCTGAATGGCCTGGATCTTTAATTTTTTTTTAAGTTTATTTATTTTTGAGAGAGAGAGAGACAGAGAGAGTGAGTGGGGGAGGGGCAGAGAACGAGAGAGAGAGAGAGAGAGAGAGAGAGAGAGAGAGAGAGAGAGAATCCCAAGCAGACTCTGCAACTGCCAGCACAGAGCCCGGTGCAGGGCTTGAACTCACAAACCATGAGATCAGGACCTGAGCCGAAATCAACAGACACTTAACTGACTGAGCCACCCAGGTGCCCCTCAACTGCCTGCATTTGCATCCTGGCTCCATCATGGGAAATCAAATGCTGGGTACTTTGGCCAAGTTTCTCAATCTCTCTGTTCCTCTGCTTCCTTGGCTATAAAAAACTGACACAGGATTGTGGTGGTGATCAAGTGACAAAGTACTTGTAGAGGCTCCAGTATGTGGCACATAGTAACTACAACAGTGTTAGCTGCTGTCATCATGTCTCTATTATATTGCTGATAAAAGTGTTAACTTATCTTATATGCCTCCTTTATAGTACTTGCATTTATCTAATTAGATAATAAGTTCAAGAGCAAAGATGATAAATATTTTTCCTATTTCTTTATCTCCATTCTCCTCCACCCCCACTACCACTCTCCATCAGCCCAGGGCCTGGTATACAATACATACCAGGGGGTAGGGACAGGCAAGTGGGGCCTAACATCATGGTGTAAGAGGAGGATGCCATGAAGTATGGGCTCTAGGAGAGACATGTTGTTATTGAACATGGCTTTTAATAATTACTAACTTAATAATTAGTTCAACTTACCAACTATCTCCTTGCCTCGGGGTTATAAAGTATAAAACGGGAATAAAGTTTTGCCTTAGAAGGTAGCTGTGAAGACAGATCCTTCACAATGTAGGGCTCACATGGGCAATCAAAAAATGCTCATTTCCTTCCCTTTCCTTCCGCCTCACCATTAATGAATTGATCAGATCAGTGCTGGGAGACATAGAGAAGTATAAGGAAAGCAGCCCCAGAAGAAAAGGCAAAGAAAAGGGGCTCAATGTCTCAAAAGCAAATACCACTTGACCTCATAACAAGGTCCCACCCTCAGGAACTCTTCTGCCTGCTGAAGTGGGTTCAAAATGCCATTTACAGATGGTAAAACTGTCATCAACATAGATTCCTCAAGAGAAGCTGGGAGTGGAAGTCTCAGGGTCCTTAGGAAATCTGCGGTTCTCCCCTTGATGAATGCTGAGGCTCCGGATGGATATATAAGACAACACCCTACATTTCCCTCTAAAATTGTCTTCCCTTCTTGCCTTCCCACAATTTTACTATCCTCAGGAAGCATGCCAGACAAAAGATGTGGATCTATGGCCTGACCTCATGGGGGTCACCTCAAGTTTTTACAGAACCACAGAACGTTAGGGCCGACATGAGCTGCTCCAACACCCTCAAAATAAAGATGAAGCCACAAAGAAGTTAAGTGGTTGGCCCAAGGTTTTGCAGCTGATCAAGGACAGAAATGAAATGTAGACCTGTGCGCTTTTTAATTTCACATCATTCTGAGGCCTCAGAAGAATACGGGCTTTCAAAAGCATTTATTCAAGTAAGACATACTCTAAGTTCCAACAATGATTTCTCTAGCCCATATTGGGAGGGATATGATCAGTCATGACTTTCTAGATCTAAAATCAGTGAACTGAACACATCCAGCAAAAGCCATTTACATCAGCTTCTTTCTGCAGCTCAGTGTATTATATGTATTCCCATGTGCTGTCTGTTCTACAGGTCTGAGAATGTACCCTGAGACCTCCTCATGTGAAGGAAACAGACCCCAGCTGGCCAACCACACTGTGACTCCAATATGGACTTCAGCTGCTACACTATAGGTCTGTGTTCAGTGAACTGCATTTTTTAAAAATGTTAATATCTACATGGCTCTCACCCAACTGCCTTAAGAATACCAGCTGTACTGTGCTTCTGCCTCTCCTTTGACAGTCCTAAGAACAGCTCCTGAAGAATAGAACATTCTTCAGGGGAGGGCTGTTGGTTTTTGTAGACATTTAAGAAGAGAAGATGAAAGGGATTTCAAGTTGAAATGTCAAGTATGGAAAGGGATGGGATGGGACAGAAGAGAGAATCTGGTATGTTTCCAATGCCTTTCATGTACCAAGCACTGGGTTGGATGAGTTCTCATTCCTATTGCATTTGGTCCTCGCAATGATGAGCATAATAACCACAGTTTTATAGATGAGAAAATTGAAGCTTAGAAAGATTAAGAGACTTGCCCAAAGTCAAACAAGGAATTTGTTGTATAGCTGGTACAGTAGTTTCCAATGGCTGTTACAACAAATTACCATAAACTCTGTGGCTTAAAGCAACAGAAACACATTCTCTCCCAGTTCTGCAGGGCAGAACTCAGTGTGTCAGTAGGGCCCCAGTCCCTGTAGAGACTCTAGAGGAGGATTCCTCCTTACATCTTCCAGACTCTAGTGGGCAAGGCATTCCTTAGCCTGTGACTGCCTAACTCTATAATCTCTACCTCCGTCTTCCCATGGACTCCTCTTCTCCATCCATATCTCCTCTGGGTGTCTCCTATAAGGACACTTATCACTGGATTTAGGGCCCACCTGGTTAACCCAGGATCATCTCATCCCCAGATCCTGAATTCCATCTGCAAAGGCCTTTTTTTTTTTTTAAGTCACTTTACATTCATAGGTTCCTTGAGTCAAGATGAAGATAAATCTTTTTAGAGGTGGGGCACCACTCAACCCACTATAGCTGGGTTTCTAACTGAAGCCTGTCTTACTAGTCCATTTTCTCATCACACTGTCAAGTTATTCCCTGTCTTTTCCTTTATCTGTTTTCTCAAGGATAGCTTTGGCCAAAATGACAAAAATTCCAAGGTAGCCACACAGTATAGAGAGAACACAGTCCTTCAATCACCCAGAGTTATCCAGAATCTTAGTTGACAGTGTTGAAATTTAAGCCCCTCCCAATCCTGCTATTGTTCTAAGAACCAAGAGGGAAAACTGCCCCCCTGAAAAATACTTCGCCATTGCCTTTAAACATCAAAACAGTTGGCTCCTGGGGCGCCTGGGTGGCGCAGTCGGTTAAGCGTCCGACTTCAGCTAGGTCACCATCTCACAGTCCGTGAGTTCGAGCCCCGTGTCAGGCTCTGGGCTGATGGCTCGGAGCCTGGAGCCTGTTTCCGATTCTGTGTCTCCCTCTCTCTCTGCCCCTCCCCCGTTCATGCTCTGTTTCTCTCTGTCCCAAAAATAAATAAACGTTGAAAAAAAAAATTAAAAAAAAAAAAAAAAAAACAACAGTTGACTCCTTCCAAAAGTTCAGCCCTTCTTTTTCCAGGAGAAAAAGAGCTATCAGATGTCAACTTAACCTATAGCCACCTCCTAATAAGTTTAAGACAAAAGGCCAATACTTTCAAATAAGATTCAGACATAATGTAATAGCATTTGTTACCAAGCCCCATCTAATTATATCAGTCAATCTTTTATTACCAGACCCACAAGTGCAAAGAACTCTATTATAATCTCTTTATAATGATCTCCTCACTATCTCACTCCTCCAACTCTACAATAAATTAATCATCTGCTGCTCACAATCATGAGTAAACATCAACTCAATTAAGAACTGATAAATAAACAGTTCACTCTAACGCTTGTCCTGATACGGCAGGAAGTATCACTGGGCGCCTGCCAGGGCACTGCTCGCCTGAAGTTCTGAAACGTGGATGGGTGTTTAAAGCTGTGTTTCTTCTGCTTCTGTTCACAGAAAGTGCTTTGGCTGTTGTCTTCTGCTCCCACCCCGTGTGTGCAGGTGGAGAACTATTCCCTTGTCCTCTCTTGACCCAAAGGTGGAAGAATTGCTCATTTATGCACTGGGTGTTGTATGGAAACCAATTTGACAATAAATTTCATATATATAAAAAAAAAGAATTGCTCATTTATCCTTACTCTGCACTACATTGCATCACAAATCTGAAAGAAAATCAGTGGGAAGACAATAAAATGCAAGAAATTTGAACCGTACCATATCAAACAGTAAAGGAGAAGGAACCCTTAGCATGTGTTAAGATGCATGACTTTATACTGAATAGTTACATAATTGTTAAGGTTAAATTGTGTCCCTCAAAAAAGATATGCTGGAGTCCTAAACCCCAGTACCTCAGAATATGAGTTTATTTAGAAATTGGCTCATTGGAGATGTAATTAGTTTAGATGAGGTCACAGCGGAGTAGGGCGCGTCCTTAATCCAATTTGACTGGTGTCTCTATAAGATGATGTGAAGACACAGAGAGAATGCCATGTGGAGAGACATACAGGGAGAAGGCAATCATGTAGTGACAGAAGCAGAGGTTGTACGATGCATCTATAAGTGAAGGAGAACCAATAATTTCCAGCCACCCCCAGAAGCTAGGAAGAAGCAAAGAAAGATTCTACACCCAGAGCCTTAGAGGAAGGGTGGCCCTACTGACACTGATTTCATATTTGTGGCTTCTAGAAGTGTAAGAGAGTAAATTCCTGTTGTTTTAAGCCATGTGCTTTGTGGCACTTTGCTATGGCAGCCCTAGAAAACCAATACAGTGATTGATTACAACAAGAATAGTCAAGCTAACATTTTTGAGCAGTTTGAGCAGGCACTATACCAAGCATTTTGTAAGCATTAAGCACATGGAATCTTCACAATTGTCTTATAAAGTTGTAACTGAACCCACATTCATTCAGTTTCGAAGTTAGTACTCCTATTCCCACTTTACAAATGAGGAAACAAGGTTGACTGAGGCTAACAGTACCAGAGTCATAGAGTGAGTGAGTGGCAAGCCTCTCTAGTATTGGAGGCACTCACTTCATTCCCCCAAACGACACATTGTAAGCCTGATGAGGACAGGGTCATGGAAGTGTTATTCACCAGGAACCCCCCAATTGTGCTGCCCAGAGCCCCAGGGCTCCTCTGCCACAGGTATAGAGGATGAAGGGAAGCCAGTGACTGCAGGGGTCATCCAGCATTCTACCTCCACTTTACCTGGCACTCTCCACATTTATGTTTTGTGTTTTCAGTTCTCACATGAGAAATATTTAAACCAACATTTCTGCTGCGTGAAGAAAAAATTTACAAACATTGCTACATAGAGGATAGTTCTTTTCCATAGAAGAATTGCAGGTAATATCTGCAGAAGGGATGATAGAATTAGAAAATTACCATTCTGGAACCAGTAATGAAATAATGGACCTGGGTCACCATCATCAAAAGATGCTCAATCACTAGGTGAGAGGTTGGTTGGGAACTTTACAAAAGAATCAGGCTAACACCATCTGAATCTACTGATTAGATATTAATTATGTGTCTGGTGATGTGATGCAAGAGGAAGCATACAGCACCACATGCAAAAAAAAAATGCACTTGAATCTAAGCATGCTTTTGATGTCCATCAGATTAAAGGAAATACACCGGATAGAAGAACAGGGTAAATTACACGGTACGGAAGCAACTAATCAAAATCAGAAAGTGGTTCTTTCCCAAGGACAAATGATCGTATTCTTCCAAAAGACACAATGTGTAGTGACAGAGACAAAGAGAGTGAGGAAAGGTGGAAAAGAAAGCAAGAGGAACTATGAGAGAATAAAAGAAACAAAAGAGATGTAGAAACCAAATGAAATGTATGGACCTTGTTTCGATCCTGATTCAAACAAACTCAGTACACAAAGATGATTTTGAGATAATTGGGAAAGCCTCAAAAAGCTGTAAGGACACAGATGGGCCCAATGTTAGAAAATGCTATGGAATTGTTAATTTTTTTTAAAGTAGACTCCATTCTCAATGTGGGGTTTGAACGCACCAACCTGAGGTTGAGAGTCACATTTTCTACAGACTGAGCCAGCTATATGCCCATTATTTGTTGTTGTTGTTGTTGTTGAGATAATGGAATGGTGATTGCATTTAAGGTGCACATGTTCTTTATCTGTTAGAGAAGCTTAGTGAAGTATGTAGGGCACAGTGAGATGTTATCTCGGTTAAGGTTAGGAGGAAGAAGAAAAAATCATGGCCTCTCCCCTGAAACCCAAGTAAACAGTTGCTTTATCGAAAGCTGGTCCTCAAATCATGCAAAGTAATTATTTAGGGAGTAAAACACACTCCTTTTCCTCAGGATGTATAGTTTTGAGAACAGATTAGAGTTGCTTAAAAATTCTGTGTCAGCAAAGTAAGGTGTGCTGAAAAAAACATTTCTATGGAGGCCTCTGAGGAGCTAGCCTAGTTGGTGGAACTCACCCTCCTCTCCTATAACACCTGCGTGCTCAAGTCAAGGTGGAGGCTACCACAAATGTTATTACAAAATCAAGAAGGGAAACATATATCTCCACGTTTCTATGTTTGTGATATGTGGGGCCCTTTGGCAGGGTCATTCCTGCCAATTGCAAGGGTGGTGTTGTCATCAGACTGCTTACTGGAGCATGTGATTAAGTGAAATAACTTATGGCAAATATTTGAAATATCATGACTTCATAAATGTTAGCCATGATCATCCTCATCACAATTACTATTATTCTGTTGTTGGTATTGTGCATGCTTGTCATTGAACATTTTCTGTGAGTTCTTCCCCTTTGTGCTAGCTCTATCTGTGGAGTTAGGAGAGTTAGAAAAGTAAGCTCAAGAGTAAGGATATCCTTATATATTTCTATTTTCCACTCTTCCCTCCTCCATGCCTACCAGGGAAGGACAGCATTATGTACATAAGAGCTTTGCAATTAACAGCTTTTTAAAAGCACCTGGGTGAGAAGGAATGGTGATGAGTATCCCTTTGATGTAAGGGCTGTGGGATCTGGGAACAAAAATGGCCATCAGAGGCAGCAGAACAGAGTGAAATTTCTGGCTCTGTTGCTTAGTGAGCAGTGTTTGGTCACGTTACTGAAAGCTTTTGAGCTTCAGTTTCCTGATAAGTAAAGTGAGGACCAAGGTACTGGCCTCAAAAGGCTGTAAGGACACAGATGGAGTCCAATCTGGCTGCTGGCTCAACAATGGTGCCTCTCTTCCTTTCCAGAATGGGGACAGAGATGGTTAGCCAGGCCTCTCCTAACTATAAGAGGATGTACAAGGTTTGTGCATAGGAAAGATGTTGCTATGAACAGAATGTGTATGTCCCCCACCTCCCAAATTCATATGTCGAAGCTTGATCCCCAGTGTGATGGTATTTGGAGATGAGGCCTTTGGGGAGGGTATTAGGACATGACGGTAAAGCCCTCATAAGTGGGATTTGTGTTGTTTAAACAAGAGACTAGAGAGCTTGCCTCCCTCTCTCTAGTGTGTGAGGAAACCAGGAAAAAAGGTCTTCACCAGAACCTGAGCATGCTGGCACCATGATCTTGGGTTTCCAGAGCTGTGAGAAAGAAATTTCTGTCCTTTAACCCACCCAATCTAAAGTATCCTGTTATAACAGCCTGAAATGACACAAACTTATGTATAATAAAGAGGCATTCTTATTCCCCTAACTAGCAGTTTTTCACATTTCAGTTGGCATCATAGGCCATCATCTCCCTGGGGTCCCTGGTGGCTACAGTCCCCTGTGGCTGCACTCTCTGGCCTCCACCCAGTACTGCCCACTGGCAGCAGCAGGAGGCACTCAACAAGGCCCTAGAGGAAGGCAGGAATTGCCAACAAATGACTGAAAGGGTCAAGGCAATTAATTGCCTGGTGTTCTCACTTTGAAAAACACAATTTAGCAAAGACAAAGGAGGGTGCAGCATTCTAAGAGCATGATAGCAAAAGCTACTGAAGTCCTAAGAGAGAGAGAGAAGGTAAAAGCCAATAAAAGGATTTTGAGTTTCCTTAAATTCCCTAAGTGTAATCTATAAGCTGTGATCTACATCTTATCACAAATTACTGATAACCTTGGGTGATTTGTTCCCTTTTCTGCGCCTCAGTTTCCTCAAGCGTAAAATCAAAAGTGTTCTTAACTTGAGCCCTTTACACCTATAGAATTCAGATGATATGAGAAAGAAATTTTGATGAGACAGAAATTACTGTTATATATAAAAATATACAGCTGTATATGTATTTATATAATACATAACTTATATAAAAATATACAGGGATATTTTTACTTCCACTAACATCTAAAGGGAATTTAACATTTTCTTTGATTATAAATGTAAGCAACAAAATGTCAATAAAAATTACAGGTATTTTCAATCATATGATTGCAGAAATCTGTAATACCACGTACATTCACCACTACTTTGTAATTACTGTGGATGTTAGATCCACTTTTAGATCTCATTAATTTATGTCAAGAAGCACATAAATTACTAAGTCATAAATTTGATTCTTAAAAATTTTGACAATATTATTTCAATATACTCAGTTTGCATTGTAATCCTATAGATTTGATTTTGTGCTCTTGAAGATCATCAGTCTGAGAATGGGTGCATGGGATTTACCAAACTATTAAAGGCATACAGGCACCAAAAAGGTTAAGGAGCCTGGAAGGATCTCCAAGAGTCCTTCCAGCTATGACTTCATAGCTGGTTGTTTGCAATCCACACTGCTGATTTCTGTTCTCTGTTCTTTGGCTTTAGCCTAGTCCATCCAGTGGGGAAGCATACAGTCTCTGGAGCTAGTGTCTGAGGTTCTAACCAGCCTCTGTCCCTAACCCTGCTGTGTGACTGTGAGCAATTTACTTGGTCTCTCTGAGCCTAAGTTTCTTCTTTTTTCAAGTGGAGATCCTTCCACCAACTTCTCTGGAGTTATTGTGAGAGGTTAGTAATGTAAGAAAAAAAAAGGTTGGTGCAGTAAATGATTATTGACGTTATTCTTGTTAGATTTGTAACACGGAGCAGTAGCTGAATTTGTCACCCAAAAGTGTGCCTCTTTGGCATAAGGATTATTTTAGGTTGAGTAACTTAAGAAACTGCAGACGTGGCAGAAGCTCCGAAAACCAAGGAAAAATTCCCATTTGTAAGGAACATTTACATTTCTAAAGCAAATTTCCAAGTGTAAGGGTGTCTCCCTCTTTATACCTGGAAGAGGTGGATGATTCAATCTCTAGATACTCTTCAACTGGGAAGCCAAGACTTCAATCTGCAATAACAACCTTATTCTTTACTGTGCTTTTCCTAGTTAACATTGCATAACTTTTTTTTTTCATCTTTAGCTGAAAATGGTATTTAAGGTGAAGTTAGTCTTCCTGGGTGTCTCCCATGTGTTCAGGAGGTATACATGCTATTAAACTTTTGTTTTTCTCCTGTTAATCTTTTTTTTCGTTTTTGGTGGTGGGTTTTGTTGTTGTTGCTCCTGCTGTTGTTTTATCACAGAGGTGTCTCATCCAAAACCTAGAGGCGTAACCTAGAGGAAAACTTATTTTTCTCCTCCTACAACATCTTGGTGAGTAGTTATTATAAACCATTATCACGTAAACTGGCAAATGTCCCTCAAACCAAATCTACTATTATTCAGACCAAATCTACTCTGCATTCAATATTTTTAATGCACAAAGAAGAGATACATCAATCGAATAATGGAAATAATTAGGAATCATTGAGTTTTACTTCACCCTGAATGGTTAAGGAATAGCCAAGAATGTGATACTTGTAAAAAAGTCCACACTGAGTTTGTTTTTCATTTTTTTGGTTTTTTTTTGTTTTGTTTTGTTTTTTAGAATTCCCTTTAGAATCCTCTTTGCTCTAGGATTGTATATGTTTTCTCCCACTTAATTTCCCCCCAGCAGTTTGTATATAAAAACTGATAAATCCTAGGGGCGCCTGGGTGGCGCAGTCGGTTAAGCGTCCGACTTCAGCCAGGTCACGATCTCGCGGTCCGGGAGTTCGAGCCCCACGTCAGGCTCTGGGCTGATGGCTTGGAGCCTGGAGCCAGTTTCTGATTCTGTGTCTCCCTCTCTCTCTGCCCCTCCCCCGTTCATGCTCTGTCTCTCTCTGTCCCAAAAATAAATAAACGTTGAAAAAAAAAAATTTAAAAAAAAAAATAAAAACTGATAAATCCTAATCTCAAAGTGTGTGTGAGATTTTGTGGATATGCCCTGAATGTAAATAATCCAATCTTTCCCCAACAAACTGTTTCTGTCATAAGGCTATTTGTGATAACTACGGAGGCCACTCAGAGATTTTTGTTCTTCATTAGAGGGGTGATATCTTGGCCAGCAAGAATGGTTTTATTACTTTGCATAAACTTCTGTAGCTTAAAAGGAGCAGTAGTAAAGTTAGTTCAAGGCCCTTTATGACTTCTTTTGTTCTACAAAGTTGGGGAGGAAAAACATCAGTGAGGTATGAAAAGGCTGTTTGTTTACAATCAGTACGCAGATCCTCGCCTTTTTCATAAAAGGAAAGGAAACCAGCAGGAGAATTACAATACCCAGCACCTCCCTGGGTCTCTCTGTATTCTCCACACTTGTGTATTAAGCAGCTAGGCAGCTGTTGAACAAGTACTATCAACAAAGCAATCTTCTAGCCCTTTGATTCAGGCTATTCATATCTTCTGCCCTGAAATAAAATGACTTTCACAATTAAAACACCGAAATCAATGCAGTATCTATTGTCATGTCTGCAGGAGAAAAGCTTTAATTACAGCCATAGTTAGATAACACAATCATTACACCTCCTTAATCTCAAATATAAAACCAGCACCCTCTGAGTACTTTGCCACCCTTTCTTTGATTTTTTTCTTTTTCTTTTTTTTTTTCTTTCCTTTTTTTCCCCCCAATGTGAATGGCTTTTTATCTAAGCACTTCAATTTGCATGCCTTTGCTCGGAGGCAGCTCCCCATGATATGTTAATTGCAGATTGCTTTAAGTACTAAAAGATTAACATAAAACCCTTTGCAAACAAGCTAATAGTTTATGATAATTTTTGCATGGCCTTTGTCTGTCTATCACTGGATTGCCTCTAGCTGTAATTTTATAAAGAAGCTGTAAAATATCATTTAAACAAGTTCATTTACACATAATTATTACCAGAATCACATTATTCAATTTAGATACTCCAGCCTATTAACAATCCATGAACTAAAATGTAATTAAACTATTTTCCTTTTATGAACCTATTCATTACAATGTGTGGGAGATGGATCTCTCAGTTTCACTGCAAATTTCAGCACTTTGTTGTTGAAATTGACAAGTCTGGCACTCATTATGTGCTTTTAATTATATTAAAAGTATTGCAAGACAGCTCAGATAAAGAATATATTTAGAAAAGAATGCCTGGAAATGCCAAGATGGTGTCATCCCCAAATATATATTTATTTTACTCATGCATTTTTTTGGGCTCTTAGAACAGTGAAAAATAAAATCGGGCTGGTTGTTTTAATTGAGATTTTCATAGCTCCTCTTAGTAATTTTTCTAATTTAAACTAAGGATAAATATCTCATCTAATTAATTGTGTTTACTCATTTTTCCAGATTTCTATCTACTTTTTTTCAAAAACTATAGTTGGATTTATAACCAAATAAACATATTCTCCCGGAATTTACATACAAACACACAATTACCTCACATATGAAGAATGTCATATTTAGGATTTGATTAAAAAACTGGTGAACAGCTTAATTTCTGATACAAGCTTTAATCTGTGTGGGAGCAACAGCATTAATGGGAAACATTTCGTCTCTTTTAAAAGGGGCGAGTTCCTTGCTTCTACTTGGTGCTGCTTGATTTAGGAAGTAACTCGAACTCTTACAGTTAGTGCAGACTCAGAACAAACCGAAAACTGGGAGTCATAAGACTGGCTACTGATGAACATCTAAGTCTATATTAATGACACAGGGCATCCCAGTTTGGGTACCGCTAGAGCAGCTATCAAAGAGGAGCTCCATACAATCCTAAGTCTACCCTGAACACCACACCCTCACCCTAACGACACACTTGGTACGTTGTTGTCCAAAGCTTTTGTTTTCCAATGTCCCATCTCCATCCTCTTTAGGATAGCCAACACATCCCTCCAAATAAAATCTGGACTGTATTTATTCTTCATGGATTAAATTATGACCAACATTTTCCATTAGAAACATTTCCTGCCCTCTACAGACCACACTGACTGACATGGAAGCACCGGTAGCCTGCACCACTCCGTTGGTATTCAGCATGCATATTCTTATACAGGTAGCTATGTGCTTTGTGGGTATCTCCTGTCCCCTCGAACACATTGAGAGTTTCTCCTTTTATGCCTCTACCATCCTCTTATGGTCTAGTAGTGTCTTATATTTGGCCAATATTTACCCAAAATACTGTGTATGCCAATTAGATATTAAAGTCATCCACTTTTTCTATTAGCCACTATTGGCTCACACTGTGGAAGACTGGCAGAAGTGCCCAGTAATTCCTTGGCCAGCACCCTTATTTCGCCACTCCTCCTCAGGGATAATCTCCAAGAAGAAATTCAGATGATTACAAGGATAGCTTTGTAACTTGGCTAAGAGCTTCTTGAGAAACAAAAATCATCCCAAAATTTTCTGGGCCTTCAGAAATTCACTAATGCTCACACTGCCTTCCAAAGACTGAAGATCTGAAATGGAAGTAATACCCCTCCTTAAGGAAAAGTAACCGCTGATACAGTATGCCCCTGGTAGGGAGCTAGTTGTCAATCACACTGGAGGAATACTGGGGGGGCGGGGGGCGTTGAACAAGAAATTATGTACTTCACTCTAAGACTCTTGCCTAAGAAAAGATTTAGAATAATTATTGAAGTCATTAAGTAGAGAGATAAAGAAGCAAACAAATAAATGGAAAAGATCCATGGCTAGCAGGGTTCAGTATATTTGACTGTTAAAAACAAGACAATAAGCCCCAAATGCTAAGCTCCATGTCACCAAAATGAGACTTATTACAGGTTCAGCTGTCCCAGAAATGGATTCTTAAACTAGCAGTCAGGAATCACCTGATATATTAGTTAGGCAGTCTTCCTGATAGACCCTTGCCAATCCCTAGAGGAAAGTATCCTTACAAGAATAAATCCACTTTTTTGCTTAGTATTACTTCCTTGTTTCTGCTCCCTTCTGACTGTAAAAGTTTTCCATTTTGTACAGATCCTCAGAGCTTCTATCTGCTAGACTGAATGCTCCCTAATTCATGAATCATTAAAAGAAGCCAATAAGATCTTTAAAATTTATTCTGCTGAATTTTGTTAATTTTGTTTTTTAACATCACTGACACACACACACACACACACACACACACACACACACACACACACACACGTACTGAGCACTCATTGGATAACTGAACCCAAGGGGCATGTAGTAACCAAGGTCATACAACCCATGAACAACTACCCTAAATTCCTTTTTGCCATTCACATCTCACCAAATTTGATGGAATGTAACCAACTCTTACTTATCTAAACGAATCCAGGCAGAGGCCTGGAGAAGCCACAACATCCTGTGACTCAGACACCAGGGAAAGGCAATGTGATAGGCTTTCTATAGTTTTTTTTTCCCATCTATATATGCATTTCTCTTATCTTGAACCTCACAACCTTGTTTGTTTTGTTCACCAGTGTACGTTAAAGTCTAGCACAGTTGCTAGCACATAGGGACAATACAATAAATGTGTTAAAAGTTAAATTAATTAACCTAACATAATTAATGAATTATAATAATTATTTAATTAAAATAATTTAATTCATCTAATTAACCTAACATACTAGTTGGGGCTTTACTCCACGGTAGAGTCTTTAGAGCCAGGTACACCAAATGCTGGTGCATTTCAAAGAAATACAGATTTAAATCTCAGGATTAGGTTAAGAAAAAGTATCCCAAACTTGGAAATAAGGAAGTAGGGGTTCTAAAAAGGACAGAATAGAATATCCTTTCAATGGCATTCTTTGGCATTGTAAGATAGGTCCTCCCAAGGACTATTTAATTCTTCAGGAGATTATACTTATGTTTGACTTCATTGCTCACTACTTGATTATACTCCAGACATAGTGAAGTCACAAGTTAAATTGTAGGTTTTGTCTGGTAGGAAAGGAAAAGGAAAAGGAAAAGGAAAAGGAAAAGGAAAAGGAAAAGGAAAAGGAAAAAGAAATGGAAAAGGAAAAGGAAAAGATACTAAGAAGTTGTGACTATATTGTGCTAAGAGACATTGGTCAGTTTTGTATCTAACGTAGCAATCTTCATCTAACATCCTTTTTTCCTTTTTAATATTTATTTATTTTAGGGAAAGCACAAGTAGGGGAGGGGCAAAGAGATGGGGACAGAGGAACCAAAATGGGCTCTGCACTTACAGGCTGACAGTAGTAAGCCCAATGTGGGGATTGAACTAATGAACTGTGAGATCATGACCTGAGCTGAAGTCAGATGCTCAGCTGACTGAGCCACCCAGGTGACCCTGTCCTTTTTTTTTTTTTTAAGCGCCTATAAATACCCAGTTCCTCAAAAGGAACCAGCTCTACTGTATTACTAGTACCTTCATTACTGACCTAAGTATTTGAATAATTTGAAATAATGATATATATGTTTATATAGCATTTGTGTGAGTCAGATTTTTTAACTTTTTGAAAATTATATTTGACAATATCTTAGGTCAGGCCTCAGCAACCTGTGTTAATGCCAAGCAGGGCCCTACTAATGCACAGGTCATATCTTCTAAGCTCTGATCTATGTACACATAAGGGATATTAGAGGACAAACATGTAAAAGAACAGAATGGTTGGCAGTTAGCTGATCCCCCCAAATCTTCAATGTCTGGCAGGCAGAAGCATGAGGATAAGGTCAAGGGACAGACCAAAAAGAAAGAAAATTCCCTTAAAGAGTATGGGAATGGAGTAGAGAGTGGCCAAGTAAACACAGAAAAGAGTGAAGGGATGTGTACAGTAACTGGTGGTAGAAGGGGCCTCACAGGACTCTGACCTATTATTTCTGTTTCACGAGAAAGAAATTCTTCATCCTTATAAGAAATGATTGGATTAGATAATTCTGAAGGTCTTGTGAAGCTCAAGTACCAAACATCCTAATGGTTCCATGATTCCATACTTTCAGAAGACTCTACTTCTAGTTCTACTTTCTCAGTGCCCTTTGACATTGACAAAGGACTTTTTCACTGATTCCTCCCAACATACCTGGCATGGACCACCTTGCATTTGCTGTTCACCTATGCCCAGGAGCTGCACAGTTTCTGTCATCTCTTTGACCTAGGACTGCCTTAGGACACATTGTACATGCCTCCACTATCACACTGGCAGCTCCCATGGGGCTACAACTGACACCAATTCTCAAAGAAAGAAACTCTCTTGCTACCAGTGCAGGAACAGTATCTCTGAACAGCTAGTGGATTTCCCTGCTGGCTTTTTTTTTCACTATGCCCATAGTTCTCATGTGCAATTCTCAGACAGCAGAGAAAAGAAAATCCACTGACCGGCCACCTGAGTGCCCGCACACACCTACCTAGGAGGGCTGGAACCCCCCCGAATGATCAAAGAGGAGACCTCATTTGTATATTTTACTTCTCAAGCTTCTGGCATACTTGCCTGGCTCAAAAACGTACTGCCTCTTGGTATCTATAAGTTGTAGGCAGCTAACTACATTCCCCTCCATGCCTGGGGGAGACTTTCATCCTCAAACAACTTTATTTAAACAATTTCTTACTTAACATGTTTTTCTCAG
The DNA here is from genome assembly GCF_022837055.1 of Prionailurus viverrinus. Lineage (NCBI taxonomy): Eukaryota > Metazoa > Chordata > Mammalia > Carnivora > Felidae > Prionailurus > Prionailurus viverrinus. Next base: position 37,071,899 of record NC_062571.1, on the reverse strand, counting down.
TGCTTCAAATCCAATCACTCCCTGCATTGCAGGGGAGAACTGCTACAGGACAAAAAGAACAACACAACCTGTTTTTATTTTAATATCTTCCGGGTCTCTCGGCACTGCCATCATTTGGGCTGTCAGCCCTTCACCGCCCGAGGTGGCTTCCCACTCTCTGCAGACAGTCTGCCTCCCCACTAATGGCACTGTTTGAGCGAGGGGGAAATGCAATTTTCCACTCCATTACAAGCACTGTGTAAAAGGACCTCTTTTCCTCACTGCACACAGATAAGGACCTAATGAAATTCCATTCACTAAGTATTACAATAGCCAACTCCACTCCAAATACAGGCGTTCTAAGCGCCTGCCAGGCCCCCCACTTCAGAAGCGATTGCTACTGAATGTCCCTGGATTGAATCCCGTCAGGATGAAAAACTACAGGGTGAGTAGGGAGAGACTCTGGGGGAAGGGAAGGCAACAAAGATGGCAGCACATCCATGGCTTTTGCTCCTCCTTCTAATCATTATGCCCGGATAGTATTTCTTAAGGACTCTGGTAGGAGCTCTGAAATTCTTGTGTTTGGAGAGAGCAATCTTGGGAGAGCCAACGTGCCCCCTAGGAGGTCTGGGCATCACGCACCCTACAGACATAGGTAACAAACATAAGAGAAGAGGGATAATGCACAGTTTGCATTTTAAAATGAAAATTAAAAACAGATGAGGTCCCTGATGAGTGTGTGAATCTCTTGAAAGCTTGTTGAAAAGGTAAAATTGCTCCTTCATATTTTCCCATCTTTTTATCCTTATCCCTTGTCTACCCAAATCTCTTTTCCAGTCTATTTTCCTTTGATCCATGGGAAAGCAATACAAACAGTAATAGAAAATGAAATTCTCTTCTTCCGCCACCCCCTTCAGAGTGTCAATGTCCTAGTGGTTCTCTAGGTTCACCAAGGAGGCCATGTTCTCTCTTCTACCAATGCCTTCCATCTACATGTATCTCTGGATTTGCCCCACACCAGAACTCATCACTCTCATCCCCATGTCCTCAAGGTGTACTCTGTCACCAAATAATCCATGCTGCCAAAGACCACCTGATAAAGGTCTAGTTTGATAACAAACTGAGAGGCTGCTCCTAGAGACACAATGCTTTGGTTTCTAAGAATTAATTGTTAATGTTGAGTTTGAAAACATAGTTTCTATATATATAGGATGCAATTTTGGGCCATGGAGCCCTTCTGTGAAATCTTCTAAATCATATTACCAAAGTACATCTATGTCTCAAGTAAGTCATGCAATTAAGCCAAGAGGAAGACAAAAAAATAGAGTCTTATAATATATATTAAGATAATTCATATCATATATATAAAAATGCTGTATCTATTTACATATAAAAATAAATATACATTAAACTTTTTCCTTCTATCCTCATTCCCCATTCTCATTTGCCCCCTCAGAGGCAATTATTTTAATCCATGTGGATTTTTTTATCATATGAATTCTTAAAAAATGTATTTTTTCACTTTATACCATATTGCAAGATATACCTATGTTATTAGATGTCACTTCATTTGTTTTGGCAGCTGTATAATGTTCCATTAAAAATACATATGCAAATTTCAGATTTTGCTATTAAAAATAATAACCCCAAGGACTTTCTTTACATGTCTTCTATTATACACGTGTCACGATGGAATTGCTGGGTCATGGGGGTATATTAATGTTCAACTTTAGATAAATAATTTCTAAAAGTATAGCACTAATTTGTCCTCCTGTCAGCAGTATATCAGAAAACAACATTTGCCAGTCGTGTGTGTGAAAAAATCTTATTGTGTTTTCTTTGCAATTTCCTAATCATTAATAATGTCGAACATACTTGCTCCTATGTTATTTGGCTATGAATATTTCCTCCTCTGCAAAATGTCTCTATTTTCTGTTAGGTTTTCTAAGGTATTGTTTGTAGTTTTCTTATTTGGCTTATAGGAGTTCTTTATATATTCTTAATACTGATCCATTATCAACAGTGTATATGAAGAATATTTTTTCCTAATTTGTAACTTGTCTTTTCCATTTTTTTCAGGTGTTTGTGATTAACAACTTTCTTCATTTTAGTAGACCAAAATTTAGCAATCTTTTCTTTTTTGGTCAATATTTTTGATGTCTTTTTAAAGAAACCTTACTTTTGTGCTCAAGTATTTTTAATTTATGTGAGTCATATGGTTACATGTGTCATCTTTCTTTTTTTCACTCAAGTCCTCTGTTTCTGAGATTCACTGTGTTGTGCTACATATATCTGCTCTGCCACTGCTTCTATCGATATTCCCGGATACACATGCTCCACATTTTATCAACAACTCTCACATAGGACCATTTATATGTCAGGCAATTTACAATGTGATTAATTTGCAACTTTCCTTCCAATTTCCCTTTTCTCAAGAACACAGTAGTTAAGTAAATTGGGATGTGGCTAACTTCTAAGGTAGAAGAAAAATGTTTACTATATACTTTCATAAAGTCCTTTTGTGCACTTTAAAAGTATTTTGAATTAACCCAAAATATGACAGATGCACCTTTTTTTAAAAAAAGAATCTACTACTTAGCCTACATCTTGACAAACAGATTTCATCTCCTGTGCCAACACCTATCATTTGATAATGGCCATCTAGAGAGCTCTGTCCAAAGGATGGGAAGCTGTTGGAGCTCAGTTGGAAAGAGAGTCATGATCAATTAACAACTGCTACTGTGAATGACAGCAGGCATGCCTTTCATTTGTCATCTCAGGGAGCACCCTCTTTCATCCCTTAAGGGTAACCTTGCTATTTCCCAGGTACACAGGAAAAGCCAAAACCTCCAATTTCAGCCTATTTCCTAAAACAACGTCATGTGCTCCTACATGCTCTCGCCCATGCTAAATGCATAATATAACAGACTGATGAGAGAAACAGCTCAAGCCCATGTCTTTGGGTCCTGGCTGATGTCCCCCACTATCACCCTATGTACACCATTCTCGCCCAAGTGCTTCTAATTTACCATTTTAATTGGCTGTGAGATGATATTTTAGAATTAGATTTCCAAAGAAGAGAAACAGGCAGGTTCTAAGAACAGCTGCAAAGAAAATGATTTTCTTTTTAAGCACTGGCCCCATTAGTTATGCAGCAGGTGGTTCCGTTTAATCCAGGCGGCATTTACTGAGGGTTCTGGTGTTCTCAGCCCTGCACTTGACTCTAATAGCAGAAAATCAAAGCTACAAAATCACCAAGTACAGCTCCCGGCACATAGTGAGTGCCCAAACCAGTGTTAGTTTCCTTTCTTCTCGTTTTCTTGCTTTACTCAAAAAGATCTCAGTTCAGATGGGCAAATGAGGCTTCCTTGATGTCACAACCACCCTACTCAATAATCTTTGAAAGTTTAGGTATTACATACCAGCTGAAACAAAAACTGAAAGAAATGATATTCCAAGGAGATAGCCATGATCTTTAGTTGGTAGAGCTCATATGGAGTAAATAGTTTACATAAAACATGCACTGCATAAGTATTTCATACAGGGGACATCTTACAGGAAAAAAAACCCCACAAAATGTTAAAGTTAGAAGGAATAAGAGAGATTATTTAAACCAACCCCTTCACTATATAAATGAACAAATTTTTCTTTTCTTTCATGTTATGTGACTTTTGGGACTGGAACTCCATTTTCATAACTTCTAGTACAGTAGCCTTTGTGCTATGTAATGCTGTATTTTATGACCAAGCTGAAAGTCTCAGGAGAATTAAGCCTGGAAGCATTTAGGTGAAATTCAACCAGGGACATACCAGTCCTCCTCACCTCCACAGGGCCATGATGTAATACGTAACCCAGGCAGCTGGAATCCAGGCCATGATCCAGGTAAATGTGTAGTGCCCCTAACTTTGCATGACCTCCAAAGCAATCCCCCAGCTATGGTTTTAATTTTTAAAAATTGCTCTGCTTAGAATATCTCTAAATTTTAAAAGGTTTGCCATTAACAGGTTACTTCAAATTGTCCCTGTCAGCTGGAGCTGGGGGAGGCTCCCATGATGCTCCCCCAGTGAATAATAATTTGTTTCAAATTTTAAAGGACAAAACTTATTCTTGGCAACCTCCTGTAGGGAGAAGAACTATTTCCAATGCTCTTTAATACATCTTGAAATAATTTATGAAACTTTACGAATATATTATTTAAGGAATGTGCATTTGCAGTCAAACAAAGAATAATTATTCACTGCTAGAGGAGCCCTTTGAAGGGACATTATCTTTCCTTTCATAGGTGATGGCTGAAAGAAACAATGTTTCAAAGCCACTTTTAGGTTAAAAACCTCTATTTAGGAAATGAAAGTTAATTTGATTAGAAAAGATGTTTAATTAACCACCAAGTCTATAACTTTGCCATTGAGGAGAAATCCTGATGTCGTGTGTTTGAATTTGAGGAGATAACAACTAATAGAGATAATTACTTATACTTTTCAAACGATAGTCTAATTTTACTAAGAAGATACAACCAAGGTTTTGAGTAAAAATCACAAAGGTAGGATCTTCCACTCACAACTCAGTGTGGTGAAGGTGCACTCCAAGACCCCCTATTATAGTCTGCATAACCACTGATGCAAGGATATACCTATGGTAATGAATGGTAGTGCAGATGCCAATGCGAAATAGGTCTTCAAATTACCAATAACATTCTCAAAATTACCTTTTTTAAAATTAAAACCATGGCTGTAACTGAAGACATTAATGGGATGGAAAATTCTCGAAGATTACTGAAGATCACATATGCTATGATTAGGGTACATTTTTGGAGATGCAAAACAGTACAACTCAGGATATGATGGTTCACCTTGATCCATTCATAAGGTAAGAATGAGCTCACAACATGAGAAGGAAAGGAAGTCAGATGGTTGGCCCTAGAATAGTTCAGCAATGGGGAATGAAGGGATTGAATTTATGGACATTGCTACTCCCCAACCCACCCAAAGCTAGACTAAGTCCTAGTTACTGCAAAGTCTATGCCACTTTCACTTATTTTGATCTTGATCTTCTACTGTATCAACTTCTACCAGGGTTATGAACACACTTCTTGGTTTAGGATCCCCAATGTGGATGACAGATCCCCCCAGAATTTAGTAAACACATTTTCTCAAAGCTAATAAACCCAAAGAGACCTTTGGGTTATCTCTCTCTTGTTTGCCAGAAGGACTAACTGGTGGCAGTATTCATATTTTTAGTGGGGTGTGAATGAATTATTGATTAGTCGGTGAACTTTGGCAGACACTTTATCCCAAAGTTGTGGAGGTCCAATGAGTATATGCTGTAATAGAATCTTTGAATGTGAAAAAATTGGACCCAACAGCTTAACCCCTTCTCATCTTCTATTCCTTTCTGAATTCTTACAGTATTTGGGAACCATAATTAGCACTTAGTCATTTTTTTATTTTATTCTACAGTTTTTTGTGTTTATAATTCTGTGCCATATAAAAAGAAAAGTCTGTAGGGCAGAAATTGTGCCATATGTTACTTCCATATTCTCCACTCCAAACACAAAGTTGACTTGAAATAATAATGAGTCCCTAATTGTTGATTAATGGACTTGGGCCATGTTTCTTTTTGATAACCCTTGAGGTCGTGTGAAATTAAGAGGCTTCTTTTTCTGCTTCTAGACCAAGAAATGAGTAAGGTGGTGGATTTTTTTTAATGTTTATTCATCTCTGAGAGAGAGAGACAGAGAGTGAGCAGGGGAGGAATAGAGAGAGAGGGAGACATATAACCCAAAGCAGGCTCCAGGCTCTGAGCCATCAGCACAGAGTCCGACGTGGAACTTGAACTCACAAACCATGAGATCATGACCTGAGCAGAAGCCAGATGCTTAATGACTGAGCCACCCAGGTGCCACATAAGGTGGTGGCTTTTTTAACATTAGCTCCTACACTGATGACCTATGGGCTTCACAATTAAGAAGTGATAAGATAGGGGGCACCTGGCTGGTTCAGTCAGTTAAGCATTCAACTTCTGCTCACAGTTCTTGAGGTGGAGCCCTGTGTTGGGCTCTGTGATGACAGCTCGGAGTCTGGAGCCTAATCTGGATTCTGTGTATGTGTGTGTCTCTCTCTGCCCCTCCCCCCCCCTCTCTCTCTCTCTCTCTCAAAAATAAATAGACATAAAAAAAGAAGTGATAAGATTGTAACCTGGGTCCTGGGTTGGCTACCAAGACCTCCATGGAGAGGCCCAATGCCAATTCTGTGCTCCAGGAAGAATTATACTGGCAAGTGTCAGAGAATATGAGAATGACAGGTGTGGCTCTGAGGATATTTAGCTTAGGCCACCTGGGAGAGAAGCCGAGACACAGAGCAGTTCTCACCAAGAACAAAACTGAAGAACTCTCTGAAATAAGCACCGTGTTTCTATTTCAGATTTACCAATCTCCAAGGTTTCTCTGGTGACATTAGAAGGATACCCCAAATAACACGATTCTGTACACGTCAGCCTCCCAAAGTCCAAAAACCTATCTTGTACAAGTCACTCAAATGACATTTTTGTTTCGGCGCAGCAAACTATAAAGTCAAAATCCTAGAACACAGTTATTGATTGTTACAGTTTGGGCAAGTGAATTCTCCCTGGCTAGAGGATCACTTGATTTAATGTGTTTAACCCCTTTCAAATACTTTTTAGGTGTGTAAGATAAATAGGACTTCTTGAAAAGTCATCTGTATGTCAGTTTGAGGCAAAGTGGAAGGAATACCACAAAAAAAGACTGAATGCTTCCTCAGTCAAGAAATTGATAATCTAGGGGTGCCTGGGTGGCTCAGATGGTTGAGCATCTGAGTTCAGCTCAGGTCATGATCTCACAGTTCATGACTTTGAGCCCCGCGTGGGGCTCTGTGCTGACAGCTCAGAGCCTGGACCCTGCTTCCAATTCTGTATCTCCCCCTCTCTCTGTCCCTTTCCCCCTCACACTCTTCTTTTTCTCAAAAATAAATAAATGTTAAAAATAGATAGATAGATAGATAGATAGATAGATAATCTAGTCTGGGAGATAAGACTTACACATATGGAAAAAAAGGAGGGGTGGTAAATGCGGGTCAGACACTGAGAGCCATAGGAATTCAGAAAGAAGGGAAAGCACCACTGACTAGTGCAGTCTGGGGAGGCTTCCCAGAGGAGGAAACTCTGATCAGGCTTAGTGAACTATGATGCTCATAAGTTCAAAGAGAGAGGAAGAGCATTTGGGGCAGGTTGCACAAGATGAACAAAGGCATGGGAGATGAGATGTAAAAGTTACATGGGGGCTAAAAAGGCAGGTGAACCATGAGAATCAACATTCCCAGGATGAAGGGCACATAGAAAGACTCCCAACACAGGTGGGATGTAAGAGGCAATGAGTGGGTGGGCTGGAACTTGAAAAGGCCATTAAATCTAGAAGCTCTCAAACTACTTTTTAGCAAATTTCATAAAGAAAATCTTAGATATCCAATATATAAAATATGTAAATAAAAGCAGAGTTGTTCCTCCATATACCCCTAACCCCCCAACACACATACACAGTGCAGTCCCTGACATTCCTTCGAGGAATCCAAGAGCACAGAATTGGAAAACAACCCTTAAGGTCCAATATCCTCCTCTTCATTTGTCAGAAGCAGAGGGGGAAAAAAATTAAGTCCAGGGAACCAAAGTGACTTGAAAGAAGCAATGGTGAGCCTCTGTATAAGTGGTCATTTTCTGTTCCCATCACTCTTCCTCCCACCTCCACCCCTCCACCACTGCCCCCATCCCATAAACAACTAACAGCAATAATTTTGGTCACTGACACCTTAAAATATATCCCAAATATCTGCTCACTTCCCTTTACCTCTACTGATACAATCTCACCATCTTTAGTTCCAGATTAATTCACAGATGTTTACTGAGCACTTACTACGTACACTGTATTCAGAGAATGAGTCAGACAGTGGGCTCCCCCTCCAGGAACATTGCCAGTCATTATGAAGGAAAGCAGTGTGAACAGGGTGGGTAAACTGCTGAATTATGTATTTGTGATTCTTTGCTATTTTGCATTCCATTCATACTTTTAATTCGAATGCACTCATTACTTAGCTGTAGTGCTCAGAGGACTGCCTCTTCCCCCCACCTCCACCCCCTGCTTGTTGTAGTAGCAGGGCTTGAAACCATGGTATAATTAACATAATTAAAGTATTAATAAAGATTGAAGGGGTTGGACACTGTGTGAAATGCTTAATTTTGTGTATCTTTAACTGATTGAATGTTTAGGTTTGCATTTCAGCTGTCACCCAAATTATGTGTAATTAAGCCAAAGCTTGGATCTGCCTGTCTCGTACCCAGTGCGGATGGCAGACAGATTTGATTCTAGGGAGAAGGTGGTAAATCTGCCCACTCATTTGTAGCTGTGTGCTTTCACACTTTTTATGCATCTCTAGCTTTTTCCCAGCACATTCATCGATCAAATTATCCTATTAGCATGGAATGAAGAACAGTAGAAAAAATCAAATGCTTTCAATATATTCTCTGGCTACCACTCCTCACATCAACACTCTGTGAATTCTCCCTGGGTGGCGTCCTCTTGTGCTAGGGCTGCAGGGGCACTCTTGCTCAGAGAGGACCCAAGGTGATGCTCATAAAGTGTTGCAAGATGACAGGTCAGCACGGGAAGCAGCCAAGGTACCCAAGGGGCCAGGATTCATGTCCAGGGAGAGACTCACCTTGGGAACCCAAACTGCTGGGATACAAAAACCATTTAAACAAGTCATTTAAAAGACACTTTAAGAAGATATCACATCATTGTCTTGATATCAAAGGAGTCAATGCTCAGAGGCAAAGGCCCCAGAAATGAACTGGTATTCACAAAAGAGCTCTGTGGGCATTCATAAAGATCATGTGGCTCTGTCAGGTACAATTCAATTTCTCAATCATGTAGGATGTGCTCATTCTTGTGCTGGACATAAAGAGGAAACAAAACACATCAGCGTGCATGCACATGCTCCTTGCTATTAAAACGCATGCCATCTATCTGAGAGAGAAGAAGAAAACAGAGGCAAGAGCCAGCCCTACCAGACAGGACAAAAGGCTGATTGAACAACACAGAAAGCTGCGTTGGTGACCAAAGGAAATTAAATGACCTGCACCTTGTCAAGATGTGCCTCGAAAGACAGACCGGATTTACGCAGGCGGTTGAGAGGCCAAGAACATAATGAGGGTAGAAGGTTTGTCTGGAGGTAAGTGTCGAAAGGTAGGCTGAGCCAACACCAGCAGAGACAGCCAAACATGCCCAGCCCAGGAGTGTGTAAGGAACAAGTTCTTGGAAAAAACAGGCACAGGATCCTGATAATACACAAATGGCAGGGGAGTTGATGGTGGTTGTACATTCTAATACAGCTTAGCACTCTAACACTGCTGTAGTGATTCACTATGGACTTGGGGGCTTCAAACAACAAAAACTTATTATCTCATAGTTCTGTAGGTCAAAAGTTCAGGGGGCTCAGCTGATGTGTCTGCTTCTAGTCTCCCAAGGCCAAAAGCAAGGTGTTGGCTGGGCTGAGTTTTCTTCCGGAGGCTCCAGTGGAGAATATGTTCCCAGGCTCAGTCAGGTTGTCGGCAGAATCAAGTCCCATTTGACCCTAGTATCCAAGTCCCTGTTTCCCTGTCAGTTGCCTTCTGATACAGTCCTGCCTCATCTTTCTTGACTCCCAATAGTTATAGAATGTCACCCATAATTTCCGGTTTGGGTTTCTTTAAAAAGGACTGGAGCTTAAAGACCCTTGAAAGGCAAACTGAACACAGACATCTTTATAATCTCCTTTTAGCTCCCTTGCCCATCCTCACAGAATTTGTTAACTTTTTATTTTTTTCATTAGGTAACATTTTCTTTATGAACTCTTTCAAAACACTTAAGTTGGTATTCATAAAACAGCAGCTCCTTTTGTGTGGTAACCACTGATTCAAATAATATTTAATAAAATTATATTTACAAATACCATATAAGGAAAACAGATATAAACAAGTTTTGGAATAGACACCACTGCATCTTGGTGAGAGCAGAAGTGTATGGACATACAAGAATGAAGTGGCCTCCTTACTGGAGTGTGGACACCAGTCAGCATATCTAATGGAGAAGATGGAAGTGGAATAATCAAAGAAGTTGCTCGGGTGGGGGTGGGTTAAAAGAGCTAATATGAAATAAATATGAAATAACTTTTAAGTCCATGTGAGGGAGTAACACACACTCTTGGCATTATTTTTTAAATGATCACCCATTTGCCCAGCCAAAAAATAAATACAAAAATCAATATGAATGTGGCATAATTCTCAATGAATAGGACAAAATTAAAGGCAAAATGGCAGCCTGATCTTCTTTACAGGTCTTCGAGGTGTTAGCACAGCCTGGTGGCAGCAGCCCTTAATCTTAGAAACAAAGTGCCCTAAAGACTCATCTGAGCTTGAGAAAGTTAAAATCGACCAGATAGAGGAATCTACTGTGGTCACTTGTAATTACTCTCTTTCCTCTGGTAAAGTGTATCTAAAACAGTGTGCCATTCAGAGCAAGTGTTTTGATCAATTACACACACTGGTAGGTTAACACCTTGGTGGGTTTCTCCAGCTGATTCATTACCCCTGTTGTGGCACAGAGCAGCATTTCAAAGCACCAATAAGCAAGTCAGACAGGCTTGAGTTTGAGTCCCAGCTCTGCCTAACCATCCTACTATGAACAAGTTATTTAACCACCATGAGCTATAGTTTCCTCAATATGACACAGAAATGATGAAATCTATGTTTACAGAGTTGTGGTTGGAGCTAATATTCTCACATACAAAGAACACTTGGCACAAGTAAGTCTTTGAGAAATGGTAGCTGACACTTTAAGGAAACAGGTAGGTTCTGATTTGGGAGGGGTGGAAATTGGCAACATAAGCCTTAATACAGGGGCTAAATGTGAGTCTGGGTCAATCAGGGAGTATCATAAGGGTGCCAGGCTTGAGAGTAGAAAGCAGGTACTGAGAGAACCTAGGATGGTTTGAGGCCGCTTGATGATTTTGCTCAGTGCTGACCTAGTTCACAACTCAGGAGCCTTGGGGATCCAGACACCTGTTACACAAACAACCCAAGTCACTGTCTGGAAGAATAAGAAATTTCTAGAACGCCACAAGAGGATATTCCCAGTCAGATCATCCATATGTTTAGTTAGCTGTACAACAAAAGAATGTATTACATAGTGTTCTGTATCAGGTGCCAAGGACACACAGGAGATAATAAGGAGTTCAAGAGCCTTCAGAGTTCATGGTCAAGAAGGGGAAATAGACATTTATACTTATAACAGGGAAATAATTACACAAAAAATAGGGTGTTAATCCTACTTCGGAAAAATGCAGAATGTCTTCCAGAAAAGTTGACATGTGAAGAAGTTCGTGAAAGGTGACAGGAGTTTGATGATCAGGGAAGAAGAAAAAAGCATTCCAGGAAGTGGATAGAGCACGTGAAATGCACAGAGTTGTGAAAGTTTCTAATATGGGCAGGCAACAGTAAGAAAGTTAGGGTGGCTCCAATGGTTAGTAACTGGGCGGTAAGGCTGAAGTGGTAGGCTGTGGTATCCCATTGCTGGGTTCAGTTTCTGGAGATTAAAATCACTTTCTCTTAAATTAACAAAATCAAGAACCCAATCCAGATATGTATCTTTCAATCAACTGGAATCTGGGAAGGATATATGCTTTGCATCATCCCAATGAATTTATTATCCAGGTCAGTGTTTCTCAAACTTTAATGGGCAGATGAGACATCTGGAGGTCTTAAGAATGTATGATTTCTGATTCAGCAGGTCTGGGATGGTTGTCTCTAGGATTCGACATTTCTAACAAACTCCCAGGTGATACCCATACTGCTGGTCCATGGATCCCATTTTAAGTAGCAAATATCTGGATATCCCGCCATCAATAAATTTCTACCAATAATTACTTTGTGATAGTGGGGACTGGCATCTCTATATGTGTGTAATCTACCTACTGGCAGCATTAAAATAAAGAACTTATACTAAGCCTTCTAGACCATATTAGCAGTTTCTTCATTGCCACCCCCTTCTCCAAGGTAATTTATAGAAAAATAATCCTGTATTTTCTAGTCCTCTCAGCAGCCTTGTGATTCAGACAATTCTTGAACCTTTCCCATTCTTTATCAACTAGGAATGTGAATGAAGCATCTAACCCAAATTTCCCAATTTCCTGTAGCTGAGCCACAAGGTAAAAGCCTGAACATTGTGACTGAGCAACTCTTTGGATTTCCAGTTTCAGACAGAAAAACATGATTCTCTTTCATTTTAAGCCATTAAGTCTGGGAAACTTTCCTTCACATTACTGAACTTGGGATCAAACAAAACTGCCTGGGGTAGATGATGGTGTTTGTTTAAAGAACTGAATCTACCTCAAAACCCCAGATGTATCTTTATCTAAAGAAAGACATGAGAGGCAGCCCCTCTGGTCTGCCTTCTTACCCCAAGCTCTATATTAAATATGCTTTTCACTGTTAAACAACTTCTTTTCTAAACCTCAATGGAAGGACATCACAGCTCTCCAGAGAAAGTTCCCCAGGAGCAGGTGTTTTTTCTTCTCTTTTGTAAATGTTCTCTTGGGTGCTAAGGTCAATCGGCATTTAGAGGATGCTGAGGTGCTATGGGCCCTTCTGTGTTTTCTTAAGTCCTAGGGGAACTACTACTTACTATGTGGGACCCTCATTCATCAAAACGTCACTTTCATGGGCTTCTACAACACATTAGACTCTGCCAGTAAACTGTAGAAGATAAGGGCTTTCCCAATCTTTCTGGAAAAAATTTCCCATAAGGTCATCACTCTTTCAGCACAGAGTGCTCAAAAATATCCACCATATTGATTGGCCTTGGAGGATAGTAGTTCAAATAACATTTTTTTTCTGGAAGGAAGAGGCTTTTTAATCTTTTTTTTTCATGAACTATTAAGCCCTAGAAATGGCCATACACTATCCCAATCTTAGGAAACAGATTCCAGGCTCTAGGTTTTCTAGGACATTTAGAAGAGAGGCACAAAAGAAGTGGTACATACAAGGGAAAGAGCCCTTGGCCTAGAGTTGGGGATTAGTCTGAGTTTTGCTCCAAAACAAGAAAGTGGTAGATAGATGGGAAGACAGGTACCTGGATAGATAGGTGGATAGGTACATGGATAGATGGGTGGATGGGTACCTGGATAGATGGGTGGACAGGTACATAGATAGGTGGATGGGTACCTGGATAGATGGATGGATGGGCACCTGGATAGATGGGTGGACAGGTACACAGACAGATGGGTGGATGGCTACATGGATAGATGGGTGGATGGGTACCTGGGTAGATAGGTGGATGAGTACCTGGATAGACGGGTAGATGGGTACATGGATAGATGGAAGGATGGGTACCTGGATAGATGGGTGGCCAGGTACATAGATAGATAGGTGGATGGGTACCTGGATAGATAGGTGGACAGGTACCTGAATAGATGGGTAGATGGGTACCTAGACAGATGGGTGGACGGCTATATGGATAGATGGGTGGACGGATACATAGATAGATGAAAGGATGAGTACATAAACAGATGGGTGGCACAATCTTCACCAGAACCAAAATTTGTTTTCTTGGTTTTTGTTTTTGTTCTTACACTGTCCTGACATAAATCCAGTATTTCACAATGCCTTTTCTGAATCACTTATCCCAAATTTATAACCAAACAGTAATTGTCTATCTTTCCAAATTATAGTCCTTTCTTACAGGAATGAAAACTTTGGGGTCATTTGCTCCCTTCTCCTCATTTTACAAGTGAAGGAACTGAGGCCAGAGGGGAAGGTATTTGTTCAAGTTGATAAGTTCATAATGTCAGAGCTGGTGAGATTCTACCAAGATGGGAAAACCTCCCAGTCACTTCCAATGTCTTATTGTCTCCACATGAATGAATGAATAAATAAATAAATAAGGAAATATATATATATATATATATATATATATATATATATATATATATATATCCATGCTCTCTGACATCAGAAAGGATTTTCATTCCCTTCTGACCAAGAGCCCAGCACGGGGCTGAGTTTTTTAAAAAGTACACCACTGAATACCATTTACCAAAGAGTAGTTCTTTCTCAATGACAGGAAAATAGAGAGATGTGTTTCCAATTAGTCAGGGAAAGAACTCAGCCACAAATGCCTTGCCATTTAGTGCTGCTAAGCTGGTGATTTCTCCCCAAAGCAGGGAACTGGTATAACTGTCATCATCCTTTCTGTTATTTGCATCCAAAGAAGTCACATGTGTCTCAGCAATGTGAAATATTCTCTTTCATCTGCTTGGGAATTATCATCTAGTGTCCGCTCCTTCCCCCAGATTGCACATCATTAAGTTCCCCTTCCATGAGGTAAACTCCTTGACACAAACTTTCATGCAAAGTATTATGTTTTAAAAAGAGAAAAATCATTAAAGAAGGGTTTAGCTTTCCTTCATTCTGTAGTCCTTTTTCTAAAGGAGCTCCTGACTGCCTGATAGCTTTCTCTGGGCACAAAAGACTCCTCTTCATTTTGGTTAACACACCTGATAAAGCTTCATTAAAATTCTTTCCCAAAACAGAACACTCCAGCTTCTGGATTCAAAATAAACGTATGCATTTCTAAAAGGAAAGCTGACAAGGAGAAGTTACATGCACACCATTAAAAAGTCAGAAAAGCCCTGACTAAGAACAATCCTTCAATTCATTAATGCCAAGCTGTTCCACGGGAGGGAAGCAGGACAGCACCACTGAAAGAAGCCACAGCTTTGTAAAGGGCCAAGTTTACTGAGTTGATAGAGTTTTGAGGGAGTAACAGTAAGGAAACACCTCATTGAAGAGAAAGAACCTCCTGAGTTTTCAGGGCATTAACATTTCACTCAAAAGTTTGGACGGAAAGGAAAACTTGATATGGCAGCGTGTAGACTGTTGCAGTAATGGCCCCCTATATCCATGTCTTTTTCACACTAACTCTGGGCTTAGCCATGGCATTTGCTTTGATGACAGCAAAGAAGATGCAAGCAGTGATTTGAAAAGTTCTCAAGCATTAGGGCTTGCCCTTTTGCTGTTCTTGGCACTCTGTAACTGCCATGTGAACCAGGCAGGGACTAGCCTGCTGAAAAATGAAAGGCTACATGAAAAGAGATCCCAGTCATGTCACCCATCCCAGTGCCCAGTTGAGAGAGTAGTGAGGGAGACCAGACACAGACAGCTGAGACCACTCTGGATCCAGAGAACTATCCAAGTGAGTTCAGCCCAAGTTGCCCATCTGCACAACTGGGAAATACATACTTGTTTTTGAAGCCACTACTTTTGGGGGATGGTTTGTTACCCAGAAAAAGCTGACAGACACAGCAGTTCTGGAACTCTCACTGAGAACAAATCCGTCAGTTTTAGGTGGATTACCATATCATTTCCAAGATTTGAGAAGCTTCTTCCTTGAAAAGATATCTGATGTAAGGTCCACTAGCATCCTTGCCAATCATGAAAAATGCATGTAACAAATAAAAGATGGGGATTCTATAGGGAAACAATGTAGCACATGCTGAATCCCACTCAGAGAACACTTAAGATAGTTATGGCATGTGGCTACCATGGATTCAGATGTACCCAAGTTGGCCAATGGATTTGGAGGGAGAGCCACTTGGTTTGAGGTCTAACTCTGGCATTTACTAGTCCTGTGACTTTTGACAATTCATTTTACCTCTCTGTCTCTGTTTTGTCAATACTAAACTTGGGCCACTGAAAGTTAACATACAGAAGTCTTGTGAGAAATGAAAAACATACACGTGAAAGTGATTTATACGTAGAGTGCTATATAATATCAGGTGTAATTTTTACGATGAAATTGATTAGCAATAGGGCTGTTGCTACTGGCCTAAACTCAAAAAAAAAAAAAAGGTTTTAAAACACCATGGTGTTTGCCTATGCTTGTATACCCAAGTGATCATCCTAACCTAGTCCTGTCTTGTGCAAGGAACAAAAACTCATACATCTTGATCAATGAATGCCATCAGAATTTTAAGATACAGAGCTTTTATGTCTAAGAACCACATTAAAAACTAGCAAAAAAAACCCCATAGAAATGGAAAGCATTTGCTATTGTAAGAAACCCTACTGTGAATTATTTAGTAATTAGAATAATCACTTCCTAATGTATCTATCATTAGTTCCATTAAATACACACACATTTACATGCATGCACCCCACATTTTAAAAAGTAGGATCTTACTCCACATATCTTCAGAGAGTATTTTTAACTGACTAGTGTGCCACAGCACTCTTGTAAAATCAGAAAGAAAGAGGTTTAAGTGTGTGTCTTGCCCTGTGGACTCAAACTATTGCAAAACATGTGAAAAAGTATGTAGGGTAGGATTGATATACAAACTCTGTCTCAGCAGAAACCTGGGTTCTGTGCTTCCTGGGCTCCTGGACTCTAACTCAATAATGGAGTCACTTCCCCAGTTTGTGGGAGAAAAAGAGCCATTTATGACTGTCCTCTAGTAATTTTTCTTAGATCCTCACTGCCTTTTACTGTTGTCTCTGAGACAACGTATCATAAGACAGCATTTCTGATTTGGCAGAAAGTGACATGTTTAGCTGTTTTAAGTTTGGAGTGATATTAATAATAGTCTCCATATAGAGAATTCTTGCCATGTGCCTGTCATGGGTCCAAATACCTATGGTTATAATCCTCACAGCTATTCCATGAGATAGACACCATTATCCCTATTTCCTTTAGGAAAGGAGGTACAGAGTGGTGAAGTAACATGCACAAAGTCACACAGCCAGTCCGTGGAGGAACTGACATTTTCTCTGGGCAGTCTGACTCCAGATTATGTGCTCTTAACTAGAACACATAAAAAATCCAGGGCATTCCTCAAGAAGCACCATGATTTCCAAATACTCTGCTCCCCGAACATGTTTGAGAAGCCCTGGGTTAACAACGTGGTAAAATAGAACCATTATGATAGAACTTGATACAATGCTAGTTTCCTGAATCTGAAGTCCCAACAGAAAACTTAATATTAGAACTGTGCTAATGACTTTGTGTATTTTATACATAAGCGTGCACACGCACGCATACACACACACACACACACACACACACACACACCATACTCTACACCCCAGTCCGTTTACTGGATAACCTGCTTAGATTTATTTTATTTCATCTGTGAATGAAGATATTCCTCTTCCAATTCAATAAAAAAGCACAACAGAGCCGTAAATATAGAGATGAATGTAAGAATTCAACCGTTTGATTGCATTAATTCAAAGAACTGATTAAAGAGTCTTGATACAATGGTGGAAATCGGTTTGATTTATTAAGCTACATCATCCATGAAATCTACACAGAGTGGAGAAAAAAATTAAACCTGTCACTTTAAAGAAATACACTCTACAATAAAGCGAATGAGGAAAAGGAACTCCTAGGATAATTTATAAACATATGCATATCTGGAGAAACCAACTCACAACTGAATATTACATTCTTCCAAGTTTGTGATTGGGGGCAGCTCCCCCCTCACTCCTACCTGCAGTTCTCAATTTAGAAGAGGAATATTGCTTTGCTGTTGTTTCTCCTCAGCAAGGATCTGTAAGTTACAAACACTTCCTGGCAATTAGGAGACCACTGGCCTTTGCACTGTAGCATCACGGTGTTTGGTTGGCTCTATCCTGCCACATGGCCAGAGCCAAGGGTGGTAGCCAAAGGTTCCCAGCCTCAAACACCTGTAATCTGCCTCAAGGGACCAGAAGTAGCTCTTGACCAAATAATTCCAATAGGATACTTGCTATTTCTCAAAGTATGGTCACTGGCCTTCTGCATCATCACTACCTGGGGACTTGTTAGAACAGCAGAGCTTCAGCCCTCCTGAATCAGAGCCTGACTTTACCAAAATCCCCAGATGATTTCTACACATAGTAAAGTTTGAGAAGTCTTTTCCTAGGTTTCAGATGTCAACCAAAGCGTCGTTCTGTGCTGGGAACAATACTCTAACTGCAAAGTGGTAGGTGATTAGCAGGTTAAGATACTGGAAGTCTTAGAAATGGTTGGCAGCAGGCTTGGGAAGAGGCGATCTTACTGAGTCACTTTCAAAGATTTAAAAGGCTTCCCCTAACAGAAGATCAAGGTCTGTTCCATGAGGTGCCAAGGAGAAGGACTACGTAGTTTAGATCAGAGTTTCTCAATAACAGAACTACTGACATTTGAGCCCAACAATTCTTTATTGTGTGAGGCTGTCTTACACATTGTAGGGTTTTAACAGTATCCCTGGCTTCTACCAGGGCTGTCAGTATCAGCACCCACTGCGAATAGTAAAAATCAATTAGGTCTCCAATCAGTACCAACTATCTCCAGGGAGACAAAATCATGCCCAGTTGAAAACCTCTGGCTTAGATGACCAGTAGTTCATAGGAATCAACCCAGTGACATGATGGCTAGAAACAAAATACAATAAAATATCAAATAGCACAATCTTTATAAGAATAAGTAGAAATTCAGATGAACAAAGGCAATGTTCTGGACCTATTCCACTCTGATCATTCCTTCTTGTATTAAATACTACATTGGGCTTTGCCCCCATACTTAACAACAACAACAACAACAACAAAAAACCTGGCTAAATTAGCTATGTTGATATGAAAGCATCCAATATGGTGACACATTGGGGAATTATGTTATATGAGGAATAAGTGATGGAAGTGTTGTGTTAAATTTGGAGATAAGAAACATATGCCAGATACCTTGCTGTATATGAAGGATTATGTGAAAGAGGAAGCTGACCTATTCTGTATTAAGATAGAGCCAGGGACATTATAATGTATGGGGGATTAAGAGTGAGTACAATTCTGTAGTCAGAGATGCCGAGAGAAATGGGTTGCACTATAAGGTAGACAGGGCCCCATCACCATGAGACAGTATAAGACCAAGTTGGATAATCCCGTCACAGAGGAGGTAGAATGGACCCTGGCCTAAGTTAGAATATGACGAGATCACTCATTCATTCTATCATTTATGCATTCGATATTTATTACATGTCTGATACAATACAACTACATGCATGTAATATAAAAGAGAACTGCATGTTCTAAGATGAAATAGAATTAGTCTTGGCCTTTAAGGTATTCAGAGAGAGAGAGAAACTGCCTGGATAATCTACAATGACCAGGACCCAGTAAGTGAGGCAGGAGGGACCCCTGACCCAGCATTCTACTCTGTTCTAGGCACTTGATAAAATTTGCCAAATGAACGGTGCCAAGCAAAGCAAATTAAGGAAGATTTGGACTCTTATCCTGCCACTTAGCAGCTTTGGGACCATTGACAAGTCTCAGGTGAGCAAGAAGACTCTGGTTCCGATTTAAAACTAGAAGAGATTTCAGTTACACTACTGTGGTGTCCCTGTCCTCCTAGAGCTTCTAAATTATGTAATGAACAGTGCAGACCCTAAGAGAATAGGCATTCAGTATTAGCTAAAGAAATGAGATAATGAGTATCCATCATGCAAAGAGGGCTCAATGTGAAGCTTTTCCCCTACAGTGGATAACTATATCCTACTTCATGTGCACACTATAATCTTTCACTTCCTGTTAATTTATTTTCCTAGTTGGTAAAACAGACAGAGCTGTGCAGTTACTGAAAAGAAAAACAGCTACCACCAGTACACTTTTTTGTAACTCACACCTCGCCTCGGGCTAACAATGCCAAGGTCCTCTTAGCTAAACACTAATTATCATCACATGGACACAATTAACTATCATTTTCATGCAAATAATGGATCCAAACCAAATTCAAATGGTGAGGTTTTCTTTGAAAGAAAAAAAAAACATGGCACAATGCTGACAAGGAGACCAAAGTAAATGTCTCCATGTGTCTTTAATAATAACCTTAAAGGAAGACATATTTTATCCTAAAAGAAGTGGGTCAGTCATATGACCCTACCGAGCAAGTATTAAAACAGCTGTTCTATGCATAGAATAACATTCTTTTAATTTACTGTGTTTGCTTTTTAGACCCTATTTTGTTTTTCCATTTTGAAGAACTAAATGCCCCAGATGAATCAGTCAACAATATGTTGGCTGCTTTCACATTCAGCCTTCTGCTGTTTTATAATAGTGCCCCGATCTTATTTCAAGAAAAGAATGACAAACTTATAGCTGCAAATGCTAAATTTATGAGGTTCTTTGTGGCAGGCATTACTGAGAACAGGGCTGAGGAAATAGGTAAGACGTAGTGGAAAGAAGAAACCTCCATAAATACAAGTCCAGGCCTTGATTTTCATGCAAGCCCTGCAATCCAAGCACCAAAGCCCCACATGCTTGAGATTTTTTTTTTTTAAGACGTGTGGGGCAGCCAAAGGTGCTGAGTGCTAATTAGATGAACAAATGAATGGTCACCCTCAAAGGGCACATTATGCCTAGTCACAACTCTTCTGAATGCCCTGGTTGCTGCTTAAATAGCTCTGTGACTTTAAATGGTACAAGGTCAAGAAGAGTTGCATTTTGCTGGAAACTTCCCAGCAGACCCCACACTGCTCACCAGGGTCTGGTGCTGTGTCTTTGCAAAAGTGACCAGTTAGGATGGGAGGAATGCAACCCTTTATATTTCACCAACACGATGCCAAATAATTAGTAGGAGGCACATTTAGCATTTGCTGAATGAAGTGGTCCTCACCCCTTCTTCACTGTCAGCTAAGGGACTGAGTGGGTAGAACTTTTGAGAAAGCAAATTCCACTCGATGTACAATTAGGAAGCCTGTTTAAAAGGATGTTTACTTGAAGAGCATTCTAGGCAACACTAGTTCACATAAGTACTTGTGAAAAAAGTTTTCACCAACAAATAATTTTAGGAAATGAGGACATATTCCACCGTCCTCCTGGAGACTCAATATTGCACTTTGGCACATTAAAGACTTAGGAAGCAAGAGAAGGAAAGCCTGCTTAATTTTCCTAAAACCTTTTTCTAAGGAGCTCCTCTTCCATATGACACCCATCAGAGATTTAAATTATTTGAATGACAAAGCACTTTTTAGACTTTTTATCCAGGTGTCTGACCCATTGTTGATCTGCAGTAACAGATGACTTGGTAGCTAGATCACCTTCTGAGAGTAACTTAAGCTTTTGAGACAGTAAGGCCTACTGTTTTCCAACAGCCTCATAAGCTAAGGAACTAAGCCTCATAGACTCATCATGAGACCTTGAGCATTTCAGAATCTCTATATCCTTTCAGTACTGTTGAACTCTTGAAGCAGCATGTCAATACATGGATGTATGAGCCTATTTGAAAGTCAAGCTCATGATCCTATTAAGCAATAGTAACACCCTCCTTGTAAATGATACTCCAGCAATACTGTATACCTGTAATTTTCCGACACACCACATCCTCTCAAGTCTCTGTACCTTTGAACAGATTCTACCCTCTGTCTGAAGGCCATATTAATTTCTCTACCACCAAAATAGCAATAATGGTTGATGCAAGTTACAGCTCTCAAGCTAAACAATGAATTCATAGGTTCTTCCTCTTTGTTCATGAGTCACTGCTTCTCCTGAAAGCCCCAGTTAGAATTTAGCTCCCCCTTCTTTAGGCCTCCTCTTATACATGCATTGTATCACGTTTCACGGTGATTGTCTATTTAGACCTCTGATTACTTACGGCAACATTTTATTTACTTTTGAAGCCTCGTGCTTATGACAGTGCCCAGAAAACTGTAAATCCTAACAATTTTTACTCAAAGATTACACATCCCTCTTTTTCTGTGTAAGGTTTATGGTCATATGTTGTATTCAATGCCACTGAAGATTGTGCAGCTATTGGAAGTACATAAAAAATATATACTTAGCTCTCTCTCTTCCCAGAGAAAATATGAAATCAGTATAATTGGGGTTAAAAACAACAATAAAGCAAAACAGTATTCTGAAGTGTGAAAGAATCCCAAGTTGAAGTTCTGGGGAAATTCTTGGCCACGTGAAATCAACCAGTTGTGGACCTAGCAAGTACCTCTCCTGTAAATACAGTATCTTTCCAGTCATGAAGTTTTAATACCACCTTAAAAGATACTGATTGGATCAGGGGAACTAATTATTATTAAAAATGACAACCAAAAACAATCTCCAATCAAAGATTTGTTTAGCTTTTTAAAGAACAGAACCAGAACAATGATAATTTAATGCACTGCTATCCCTGGCAATAGCAAGTATGTGTATCTATCTAGGCTCACTGTCCCTTTGTCTTTCACCACACTGCTAATAGGCTTTGCTTTATAGGAGCAGCTATGGAAACTCTGACATATGTACAACTTCAAGAAACACGCTCATATCTATTACTAAATATTTATGCAACTTAGCCCTAGTTCAGCAATGACCACTTTCCAAAACACTTTAAAGGGCATTTATAGAAGCTACACAGATTTAAAAAGAGAAGGCTACTTTAATAAATTTCTTTTTATAAATTCCTTAATTTGCTCTTAGGTTACAGGCACCAAGGGTCACAAGTTCATAAAATGATTACATATATATGTATATATACATATATATGTATATATACATATATTCATATTCATTCAGGCCTTAAATGTAAGCCCACAAACATTGTGTTTGGAGCACTGCAAGTTTGAGCTCCACTTAATTAAATCATGGGTTTATAAACTAGTGAGGGGACACCATTTCTTATCTCCCAGCAGGAATGAGTATAAAGAATTCCAAGTCAGTCCTAGCCTTTTTAGAAATTTCTGGGGAAAATATTTAAAATTTCTATCCACAACAGAATGCCTTAATTTATGACAGTTTATATAAATATTGCTTTGTTGCTTCAATTATATGCAGACAATGGAGTTTTAACTATCATCAAGAAATAGCAGTTTTCCAGACCTCACTTATTTGAATCATTTCTAAGATACTTGGGAGGCCACGCATTCGATAGCTACCACACCTTAAGATGATTGGTACTGAAATAGCCATGGATTAAGATGACCAAAATTACTCAAACCCAAGGATTTCCATATACAATTTGCCTGTAGACTAGTCATAGGCCATTCAGAGAGCTATTCCTATCAAATGGAATAGTTTTAGTTTCTCCTTTTGGCCTTTGGTCTTATCACTTATTAAACAAGGGAATTGGAAGCTGGGGACAAACTGCAAGGTCACCCTGGAATTTGTTTAAATAAAAGTGAAGATTCCTTAAGTTCTGTGGCATATCTAGATAAAACAGTTGGAAGCAGTTCCTAGAAATGTGAATATTTAACAAGTATCCCAGATGATTCTAAAAGGACACACTAGAATCTACAAATCAATGAAACAAGTAACTGCTGGGTAGCTCCCAGTTCTAATATTGTGGGTCTTGGTTATGGCTCTGGCAAGGACATCAACATAATTCCTGTGGGCCTTTCTTATGTATAGGACTAGACAGTCCCAATCGGTACCTATTTTCGCCAAGGGGCACAAAATATGAGATAAATACTTGGAGTGCACAGTACCTCCTTTACCTTGGCCAATTTGCTTCCAATATCTTCTTCCTAGTTTTGAACCTCGTGCCAC
The DNA here is from genome assembly GCF_022837055.1 of Prionailurus viverrinus. NCBI lineage: Eukaryota > Metazoa > Chordata > Mammalia > Carnivora > Felidae > Prionailurus > Prionailurus viverrinus. The sequence goes on along the minus strand of NC_062571.1, from coordinate 37,048,340 downwards.
TTCAGGAAGAGGTCCTATAACCCATGTGCTGCTCTGGACCCATGTGGGAGATGGCTCTTGTTAGCTTTTGTGACTTAGAAGTAAGTTGGATAAATCGCCTATAAAAAAAAAAAATCTCTTGCCCTTTGAAAGGTAATCAAAAGAGTCATTTTGGTATTTTCTTAACTGGCCCCTGGATTCCCTTCATGGGATTTAAGAACCCAACCCTAAATCACTCTGTCACTAAACAGCTGCTTTCACTGCCTTCCTAAAAGGACCTTACAGGGTGGTTTCCACGCCTCCGAAATCTGACATTTAGAAGCAAACACCTGCCCTCCACCCACTCCCCAACTCACCAGCCACATTCCCCAAGTTGCTTAGCCATTAGCTCAAATACAACTTGCTGAGTTCAGTTGATTTAATCTAAGGCAGTCACTGGAATCAGCCCCTTATCAGGGGCTGAGGTGTTTGGGGAAAGGTTAGAAGGAATGAAGTGACAAAGGGTTCAAATATCCTACAGTTGGAGTTGAATAAATGGCCACTCATTTCAAAGCTTCAGATTTCAAAAGAAAACAGCTTAGGGCTAGAGAGGAAAATGGGGAGGGGACACCCAACACCATCCAGGATATATGTACTCTGTCTGATTTATTTAAATAGAAAGAGACATAAGTGCATTTATAAGAATTGCTTTAGCTTTTGTATTTATCAGTCTCCTCCATCTTACCTCCATTACAGCTCTGACAGAATCATTAATTTCAGTCAATCAATCATTTAACAAAAACTTGCAGGTGACCTCAACATGCCATATAAGCCACAGAGAACTAGTCACAACAGCAGTCTTCAAATTCCCTTGGAAAGGAAAATTAAGCCTGCTATGTGTGCTTGGGGCAACCTAAGCCGTAAATCTCTCTTTTCTGATCTCTTCATATAGATGAAAGAGCAGAGCCGCTCTGGGTTACATACAACAATTATGTGTTCACCAAACTCAGGGAATCGGCTTTCAGACAGCCCTAATCATTACCAATTAACCACGTCTGCTGACATCCTGTAAGAGCTGCCTTAGTGCTGCTGAATACCCGGCCTTCCCTTCAGGCAGCGAGTCTCTTACATTACAGCATATGTGTTTTAGAAGGCCTATTAATGTTTGTTGACAATTCCAAATAGAGGTCACCTGTTGTCATGGTGCAAAATACCCTCTTTCCCTCTATGAATGCCAGGCAGGGAGGGCAGCTTTGTTAGAAACACTTCAATGCGTTTCTATATTGCCACCAACATTCAGATCTGATGAAAAGAGATTTAGGGTCTCTCAACTCTTCAATGGCAGTTCCCACCTGCTACCACACACCCATTTGGGGCTGAAAGGAGCCTCTTCCTTGGATAATAAACTTGACAGAATATGTGCAGGCCCTAGGCCTCCACAGGAAGATGTCTAGTCACTGGCAACCAAATTTTAACATGAAGATTTACTGACATCATCACAAATGTAAATATGGAAAGCGAATTTCATTCCACTGGATGCAAAGTGGACTTTTTCCATTTAAACGACCCTCATTTGGTCCCTAACAGTTCAGAACAGAGAATCTGCATTTAGGGATTCTGCTGCCAATTTGCATAGAAATCCTTGTCTGTACTTGTAGCATGTTCTTGCTGGGTTTGAAAATGGTGCTGTTTCAGTAAGATCTAAGTGGAATTGAACCAGCTAGCTCAGTCAGTAGAGCATGACACTCTTAAGTGGAGATTGGAAAAAAAATTTTTTTAATTTCATTCCTTAATTAAATTCAATAAATATTTAAATCATTTTGATTCCCCCAATTTGTGTCAAGGAAAGAAAAACATTATCCTGCAAAATGTCAAATACGAATTGCAAGCTTTTGAATCTAGAATCTATATCCACCTTGAGCTCATGAGAGTCTTGACAAGATTGCATTCTCCTTGAGTGTGAAGTTATGCCGTTAAAAGAGGAAAGCCCCACGGAGCCTATTGGAACTGGCTGCTGAGAAGGAGCTCCATACAGTGTTATTAGTTGTGATGAATAGCCGGGGTTCACATCACCTCTGGAATCATCAAACCCAATGCAGTGTCTGCAAAGTGAAGTTCAGACACCTTCCTTTAGCAGTGGGTCCAAGGTGAGATTTGAGGTGCTCATAATGACAGCCGACGAAACAAGCCCTAATTCTGGCTCACTCCCAGTTATGAGTTAGCTGAGAGCATCTTGTGCCTAAGGCCCTGGCTCCCAAACTATGTGCTGAGGCCCCTCACATCACTGCAGTATACTCAGAGAAGCACTGTGGGATACTTAAATTAAAATGAATTTAAATTAATTTCCATTTAAAATGAATCTTTTAATAGTTTGAAGTTTGGAGGAAAGCAAAGCAATATTCAACAGCTGTCAAACACCCCACAAACTACTAGCTTGAGGTAGCTCTCAGTCTCACTGTTCAGTCATGATGCCTTGCTTTTGATTATCTCATGTCTTTGTGAAACTTTCAGTGGTCGCTGTGATAAAAGGCAAGGACTATACAAAATCAGTGTGAAATGGCAGATGAGGGTAGTGGTGTCCAATCTGATTCCAAGGTATGAGAAGTTGTGCACTACCCAACAGGTGCACATATTGCATTGGCAGTAATTGTGCCAATTTATTAAGAATAAATATATTTTCTTCCAAAGTATGTGTATTTTTTTTCTAAATGACCACTAAGTGTTAGGACATAAATACTAATTTGAATGTACCTAACCAGTTAATAAACGGAACTCTGTGTGTGTACGCATGCTTAGAAATATCACGGAAGATAATTGAGACACAAAGGACACCATGAACTGAGAAAGTTTGGTAACCATCCTTGCCCTCTTGGGCTCGAACACCTTTTCTTTCTTTATTCTTTGTAACAAGCTTCAGTCACAGGATTCTGGCCTTGGAGCCTCAGGAAGCTCCCTATAAATACAGATAAAGCATACTCCCCCATCCACTCATCCTCCCCAGAGGAGCTTGAAGACAACTTGAAAATGAATACACACATCTACACATGGCTCACAACTGAGTGCTAAGTCCCCTCCATCTTCTCAGTTGCACGCACACTTTGAAAGTGTTATTCCATCAGGTGAATGTGGGTTGCCAAACTTAGACATAGTCCATCATCTGGGATGCAGGGGCCCCTCGAGAGGGAATCAGCCAATTCCAGTCAAGCCATAAGGAAATAGAGACCCATCACCTAGAGTGCTGCAATATTGCCACCATCACCACAGGAAGGGTTTAATAAAGATCCATTTCTCTGGTGGTGTTTTTCTCACCAACACCTCATTACCCCTGGATGCTGGCCAGTCCTTGACCTATTTTCTTTGAGTAGAGGACAGAAACAAATTACCAGGCTTTTCATGAAACAAAACGCACAGTAAATAAATTTTCTTAAACTACACAGTGCTATCATAAGCCAAGCCAGGAGAGGAAGCAATCTAATTTCAATCTGTGATCAAAACCAAATACAAGAATCAATGCAGCAGCCCCTCTGTAGCAATGCAAAGGGGTTTCCGGCTGACCTCTGAATCTCTGCCCAGGAAACGAGAGCAGGAGACTGGCAGATAACTTGATGGAAAAACCAGGGAGCACAACAGAAAGCCAGACAGGTTGTAATAACACCTGAGAGTTACCCAGGATCTCTGGCAGGGTCCTGCTTGCTGCCCCAAACTGCTGCTACCTCAATTGCCATTAACTACTTCCAATGCTACAATGAATCCCCCTAGGTGCCTGGAAACTAGGAAAATGACACCCTCATTTTCTTGCAAATGTAGATTGTAATCCCCAAGACAGAAACAAGGAAAATTGAATGCCCTTCTCTGGGCTGCTAAAAACGAAGGGAGTTTCAAGACTTCAGTGATTATCCTTCCCAGGACAAAATGGTCTCCTGACCTCACCTCACAGTCACCCAGAGGACACAGAATTAAAATCTGCCTCCCCTAAGTCTGGCAGGTTCACACCCCACTTTCCTTCTTTACCCATGTCCCCATCCCAGCCACCAGACTGAAATAACATTAACTGAACCCAAGCACAGGGAACAAGGCATATTCCCAGAATTACTTTATTTGATCTTAATAACTCCATAAGGTATGGGGATAATCCCCATTTTACTGATGAGGAAATTGAAGCTCAAAATGGTTATGGGATGTGCTTGATGCTCCACAGCTGGTTGACTTGCATAGTTAGAAATTAAATCCACTCTGAGTCTAGTCCCGTTTCTTCCACTGCCCTAATTAATCAGAGGAATTGTTCTGGTCCCTTACATGATGAGGAAAGGAGCAAGCACTAGGCACACTGGATTATAAAGTGTTTTTAGGTGAATTTAAAAAAGGTATCTCTGGGACCTTGGTGGCTCAGTTGGTTGAGTGTCTGACTTTGGCTCAGGTCATAATCTCATGGTTCATGGGTCTGAGCCCCATGTCAGGCTCTGTGCTGACACCTCTGAGCCTGGAGCCTGTTTCAGATTCTGCCTCTGTCTCTCTCTGCCACTTCTTACATCATGGTCTGTCTCAAACTCTCTAAAAAATAAATAAACATTAAAAAAATTTTTTTTATTCCCAAAAAAGGTATCTCTGACAGGACTCATTTGATATGTGAGGAAATTTTCTTGCTATATTTAATATACAATGCTTTTATTAGAACACCAGACATGTGCCTGGGGATCATTTTATTTATTTTTTTTTCTCAACGTTTTTATTTATTTTTGGGACAGAGAGAGACAGAGCATGAACGGGGGAGGGGCAGAGAGAGAGGGAGACACAGAATCGGAAACAGGCTCCAGGCTCTGAGCCATCAGCCCAGAGCCTGACGCGGGGCTCGAACTCACGGACCGTGAGATCGTGACCTGGCTGAAGTCGGATGCTTAACCGACTGCGCCACCCAGGAGCCCCGTGGGGATCATTTTAAATGTACATTTGTACATTAGAATGTATACCATGTATCTCTATGACATAGACAGTGACCTTTCAGATGGGGCACCATCATGTAGAGCACTTTCCTGCCCCACCTTCCTTCATGACTCTGGATGGGCCAGGCTTAAAAGAAGGGCTACTTTATGCCTAATGGAAGAACAGTGAAAATGCAGAGTCTTAAACATGATCGGTAACTAGTAAATAAACATTGAATCAAATGGAATCAAAATCCCTTACTTCAAGGAATTAAAACTAATATATAAACAGCAGAAATGCCATTAAAGAATGATTTTAAAAGCCAAATGGTGGTCAACAGGGCATAAACACCATTCAGTGAGCTGAAACTCAATAGAGTGGAGATCAAACCATAAAACCACGACAGACAGCATCCTTAACTAATGGCCACATAGAAGTGAGAAAGCAAGGGCTATGATAGCAGGGACCATGCCTGTCTTGTTCACTGCTCTGTCCTCATTCGACATGTTCCTTACACAGCCCTGAAGGGAAAGGCAACTCTTGACAGAACAAAAATGTACGTCAGCTCCGGCTTAATGTTACTCCTCTGCCTTTTTCCACCACACTGGTGTTGCCCTTGGGGCAGGGGCTAATCTGCCAGCTTCTTGAGGCTCCAAGGCTAAACAGAGAACCTTTGCCTTCCAGGACCCCTATCTGGCACACTGCTCTGAGTGGCACATTCAGGAAATAAATAAAAAATAAACACACTGTCTGAGATCCCACGATTAACATTCCACACCTCAGGCTAAATGGTAGTGCCATCTTATCAGGCTCTGTTTGGAATGCGTAAATGGAAAAAAAAAAATCCCACCAGCTAATGGCTGTATTAAGAAGTTCCATTTAATCACAGGTTACATTATCTGGAGTTATTTTTAACAGATGCACATTGGATTAATAAAATCTACACAAAACTTGAGATTAAACAAGAGGTTTTTCTAAGTTGACAGTAAGGCCCACTTTAATACAAAGTCATATTAAACAGAAGCTTTTGATATTAGTGAAACCCAAAGAGATCCAAATTTTCTGGCAGTTGAACAGCAGCAAGCCATACTTTATTGTTGAACTCTTTTAATGTACTCTGAGAAAATTGTATACTTAAAAAATTAATTGGAAACATAGCTTTGGTTCTTACCAGACCCATTTCGAAACATCTAAAGGATGCCTGGATAACAATGTGCCTGTCATCCAGCCTGGGTCCCCAACAGAAGGAAAAAAGGACAATTAGATTTTCACATATCCCTGGGATAAATATGCTAAGAATTGATAGGTATACACTATGACTCAGAGAAGGCAGGGGAAGATGAGAGAAAACATTTTCTTACAAACCAGGAGAGCTCTTTATAGTCAAAACAACAATAACTGTGCATGGTTTTGTAGTATATGAAATATTTTCAAACCACCATTTTGTCTGGTCCTTAGAATCCCTTTGAGTAAAACACAAAGTACCATGAGCCACATTTTACAAGACAAATTTTAGTAGCTTCCTCAATTTTGCCTAAATTTTAGGAGTCCTAACCCTAGTGGAAGTTTAGCCATGAAGCCTTGTGAATTTCAGTAGGAAACCCAAGAGCAGGCTGTTTTTTGGTTGCACAGAATAGGTTGCAAACTTTCCCACATACTAACACAGTAACTCATCATTGACCGTTGTCTATTTTGTGTGTGCCTAAAGAGTCACATTAGTATCACAAAGGCTATTTTTTTAATATACAAGATATACAAAGCCAATATCTTAAAGAAAGCTATTTAATCCATTATCTTACCATGGCTGTATTACACTTACACAAAAGTTCCTTTCTAATCTCCTAAGAGAGCATTTAACACATTGCCATTTTACTACTGCCAAGCCCTCGAAAGTTTTGATTCAGCATTCACAACCCGACTCTTATGACAAGTTGCCAATATGTAGATTAGATCCAATAATTAACGGGATTCAGAAAGTGCACATCATTCAATTTCAGCCAATTAAATGAGCACCATCCATCATTAACTCTTTATTGTTTGGGTCACTAGTACACATAACTGGGAGCTAAAAAGGAAGTACCTAGTGGGAACATTAAGGGAAGAAACAGGTTGATATCTTGAAAACTGCAATGCATTTACTTGAGAACTGGCCATTGGAGCATATTTAGGAGTTGAACAGTGTGAGCTCCATACCCAGACCCACTCTCCAGCACTTATATACTCTTCTTCCACAACTCCTCACAGAACCTTACTTTTCTGCCCCATTTTCCCACACTTTCTAAATACTTCTGTGAAAACTACAAGACAGGAAGGAGATGTCATTTTGTTCTAACAAAAGAGCTGCTGTGTCTAATCATTCTCTCCTCTCTTGTTGAGTAGGATTGGTCATTTATTGCTTCAACTTCTGTTCATGGGACCAAAGAAGCAAACCTAGTGCTTCAGTTCTAAGGACAGTTGACTCAATATTTAAAAATGTAATTTGATTCTTTATTCAAATAAAAAATCCATAAATGTAGCATATTTAGATCTACTTCTGCACTCATATAAATCTTTGTCCATTTAGAGCCATCATGGGCATTTATAAATATATGTCCTACCTCACTCTTCCCAGCAGTGACCTGGGTCCTGTGTATAAGGCTAATTTCAGTTTTCTGACTTTAAAAATGCAATCTGAATGCAAGCTAATGCAAGCTTTTTCTTTTCTTTGAAATTTAGGGAGGTCTTTTTCTCTCAAAAGGTGGGTCAAAGTGCCTTGGGTTAATCTTTCCAGTCAACTAGTATAAATGTCTAGGCCTCTCCACTTCTGATAATCTTCACTGTAAATATCTCATTAACCACATTGCAATCCATTTGAAATATTATTATTTTTGATGAGGGGATCATAGAAAAAAATCTAGATAATGACAGCCTGCCATGGCCTTTGCTCCTTAGGAGCAAATTGCTATCACAATAACAGTTTCTATATTTTCAAAGAATTAGTGCTATTTGAGCACTAATGTATATGCAAAGCACATGGCTGGAGTGATGACAAGTTTGCTTTGTGAAGAAAGTTGAGGGACTATCTACCTAAATTGAAAGCATCCACAAGAAAAATGAGAGGATTTCTGCTCAGAGATGGGCAGACTGTCCTATTTTGGATCCACGCTATACTCTGCTCCCTTTAAATCCACCCAGAATCTAGGCCATGGGTTCCTGTGTCTGACTAGAAGGAAAATGGTACCTCAATGCCCCAGTTGATCTATTTTATAATTGGCTTGTCCTTCTCTCAAGTTCAACTTTGGCTAAGCTTGATGCTGATCAGCATTCTCTTCTGGGACCACCTTCTCTTCCAGTTTCTTGTACCCAGTCTTCACCCTTGAGATTGTATGAAGCACACTCTTAACTTTGTCTTCCTCCCACAGTTCCTTGCTGCTTTAATTAACACAAAAGTTCCCATAGCTCTCTTAGAGAGATTTGTCCTTTTCTTTCCTGGCACATCAGACATTTTCCAAATACCCTATTTACAGTGCGCTAGCTCAATACTATAAAATTTGGTAGAGATAAAAGAACCTGAAATCAGGACTTCCCATGAGAGAAGATAGGCTATAACACAAACAATATGTTTCTCAGCTTCTTCACACTGGTTACCAGCAATGATGGTCTAGCCACAGTTAATTCATTGGTGCCTACCAGATGTGTATGGGGTGCTAAGCACTTAACATACAGTGTTTTATTTACTTTTCAGAGTAAATCTGAGATAGGTATTGATAGACTCATTTTGTAGATGAGAAAATGGGCTTCAAGAAGTTAAGTGTCTTCCACATTTCATCAAGGGGCATAAAAAATGCTGTGCAGAAAGCTAAGGTTTCATCTCTGCCATCCTAAGATGCAGTGCAATCTAATAAAAATGACAAAGGCTTCCCAGTCCCAAACAAGAAGCTGATTTTGTGATTCTTAATTTCTCAACAACTGGTACCACTACCGTAACTTAGTCCCAAAGGTCTCCAACAAATGAGAAGCACCTGGTAGGTTTTCAGTTAAGATGGCTTCATCTGTTTCTACAAATTCCCACTCCCCTGTTGTTCAAACATGGTAAGCACTCAATAAATTGTCCTGATTTATTGACTATTTTGATTTGCATTTAAGATTAGAAGGAGTTCTTATCTCTGGCCTCTAGCCTGATCCCAGGTCCTGGATCCTGGTACTTGTGGGCACACAGACTCTCCTCCTATCCTCAACATAAACACTCTTTGAGGATAAGCATTTCATAGCTTCTCCAAATAAGATCACTCTTCCAGTTCAGATTTACAAGGCAAGTCACACCCAAGTTACCGGGTGGTGCAGAGATAGATCAGTGTTTTCCCATTCTTGTGAGCAACTCAGTTGGGGTGCGTGATGGTCAAATAAGTAAACACTGCTGATACCTTCAGGAGGAAATTAGGAAACACTGAAGATGAGTGAAACACCTGAAAGCCAATGGAGATATTAGGACAAAGCACAAACAGAGCAAATGACAAAGTCAGTCCCCTTAGAGCATGTACTGAATGATTGAGTGAGGATGAGCCCATGGCTTTTGCTTGTACATCACTAACCTGGAAGATGTTAGTGAGTCCTTAAGAAATGTATACAAAAAAGGGAGAAGAGACAGTGTTCTCCTAAACTTGGGAACAACTTCCTCCACTGGGCCAGGGATCAGATTCCATCCTAGAAGGAAGCATGACTGGGAAAAGTGAAGAATCAAAGGGTAAGATACTTCAAAGGGGCTAACAATGACATTCTTATGGAAACTAGAGAGAATGTCAGACAGGACCCAGCCCATGTACACACCCAATTTGTTAGGGTTATCCTGGAGACCTCACAGTGTCCTGACACATAGCCTTTCACACACCCTCCACCAGTGAATTCAGAGGCAAGAGACTCCAGTATAGGTTGATGGGGCCAGAGAAAGATTTCTGGAAGAAAAAGATTCAAGCACCAGAGATTTCACTTAAGATATGGTTGACCTGACAAGTTAGAGCTGAGAATTTGGGCCTTAGAGGATATCCAAGTACGTAAGGAAGAGAGACAAAAGGCATGCCAGGCCACTCTGCAGCTCAGGGCTTCCAGTGCCTTGGACACTTCTTAATGGCCCTAAGTCTCAAAGCTAACTATAACAGTCTCTTTGAAAGATTCCTTCCCATGGCCTTGGCCCCCTCCGAGGCCTGGTCTCTGCTGGTCTCATAAGAGTCTTTCAAACCTGGGAATGATTTGCCACCTTTAGACTAACAGTAGATACGCCAGCCATGCTTGCTACTATCCCCCACTTTTTTTCTATCACCAGGTTTACCTGAGAACAAATCAACACATCTCTAGTTTTAGCCTTAAAAATATCCACAAAGTAGACTCTCCTTTCAGAGCAACCCCCCACCCCCACCCCCGGGCCCTACCACAGCTAAGACTAATGATCCCAAGGGCCATGGTAGACCTGGAATAATGAACTGTTCAGCAGATGATATGCCATTACAAAAAACAGACACATGAAAGGTCTGCTTTAATTCCATTCACTTCTATATTTGATGGGGACTCTTGGGATTTGATGGAAATCTTGTTGATTAAACTTAGCTTTGAAAAAAAATATTCCCAGCATGGAAACCCCTTTGAACATATTTTTGGATTGGACAGTCCCATCCTCCAAGGCAGGAGACTACTCTAAGTATTGCAGGCCCTTATTGAAGGCAGATCAATATCCTTCTATTGAGTCAAACTTGTTCTCCGAATACTTCATGAATCTTAGCCAGACCATCAGCCATTACAAAGAATAAATCTCACATTTCAGTGGGGCAGTCCTTCAGATATTTGAAAATGGTTTCTATGACTTCTTGATGCATTTTCTTCTTGGTGCCCAAACACCTCAGGTTCCTCAGAAAGACCACATATAATCCTTGATCAAGAAGTCATCCTGCTCTAGTGAGTCCCTGCCTTGTAAACCAGCTTCTGCAGATGTGAACAAGGTATTCCAGTTATAGAATTACTCAGTGAGCAGCTATTGGACTTCTATAGTCTTTAGCTTCCTCTCTGAGGAAGAATTCCATTCTGAGAATTAGGCCAGTTACTTCAGGGTCTAAGGCCCTTTCAGGGTCTAAGGCTCTAGAGAACACAGAGAACAGGGAAATGTCCTCTCTACTTCCCCATCCATGTCTCTTTGATGGCACCCTATTATCTTCAAGGTTACAGAAAGATTTTTTTAAATCAGTCACCCACTCTGCTCTACAACAGTAAACAGCAGTCTTTCAGTTAAACAGAAAAGGAAATGGAGAGTTTGGAGACATAAAAGCTGGTTTCAATGAAGTCCTCAATCAACAGCTCTTAAAAGTCTAATGAAACAACCAGAAATTCTTCAGTGCCTCCTGGAGCTGTATGTGGGAAGCTTGGTCTGGTCTCCAACAAAACCCTGTCTGGGTTCTCTTGTGAACAGACACCAGCAAACACCATCTGAGGGCTCATTATGCCTAGGAACATATTCCTAAAGTGCTTGCTGCCTGCAGAAAATATCACAGAGTCCTGGAATGAGGGATTTCCTCTGAGAGGTGTCACTGGGCATTTCTCAAAGATGAGACAAGCCTCAAGGAACAAGCTGCCACTTGAATAAGCTGCTTTTTCTGGATACAGTTGTGATGACAGCTGCAATGCCAAGTTGCCGCAGAGGGAAATATTGTTTTGTTCTTCTGGTGGGCCATATCCTTTGAAGTGAGCAAGATGATCCCATGAGGTTTACTAAGCAAGGCTGGCCTGAGGCAAAATTGTCAAGTAAGGAACATTTCTTTACTACACTCCTATCCCTACTCTTGCCCTGAGTTCATAGGACCCATTTTTTCCCACTACTCTCTAGCATCCTCTGGAATCTCCCTTGTCAGCTAACAGGTCCTCTTGAAATTCATCTTTCCTGAGCCCACTCCCACCCACCTCCAAAACATGGCTCTATTCTAATGACTTATCTCACACTTCAGTGCTAATGGGTGAAAATTCCCTAGGATTCGTTTATCCAATTATAGCTGGAAACTATGTTTGTGGACATAGTTGTGGAACATAGTTTGTGGACATGTATGTGGAAACTGTGTTTGTGGACACAATGGGGACACTGTTGTAAAATTAAGGGCCACCCCAACCAATGTGAGTGAGAATCTATACCAGGAAGCCTTTCTGACCCCCACATATCTCAACCCACTCAAAGGTAATCAAGTAGTCCTCACCATGGTCAGTTTGGGGTACCACAAAGTTGTCTACAAGGCACATTGCTCACTCGGACCCATGGAAAATTCAAGTGAACGTCTGCTTATACTTCCAATACAGAACCCTTGAGGGCTATGAAAACGGCTGCAAGGGCCACTCGCTTTGCAATACTATTTCTCTGGGGAGTGAACTGACCTTTCTCATTCAGAAATCTCGATTACAGATGGTAACAAAAAACATTTTCAAAAGCATCTAGGTGCTGCTACTAGACCAGCATCCTTTGGTTAGAGATGGACAGAGTGTGACAAACAGCCAGAGTGGGTTAAGGAGTGTGCAAAAGTGAAGGTCGCAGAATGCCAATTTGCGGGCTAGATAAAACAGGAATCCACCCAACTCCAGGTCTATCACCATCTGACCGGCTTACTGCATTGCGGTTTCCTCATCTGAAAAATGGTCACATCACCTACATCAAATGGTTTATGTGAAGACCAAGTTAAATTACACAGCATACGTTCACCAAATCTTGATTTCCTTTCCTTACCTTCCCATCCTCATTGATGTAGGCCTTATTACTTGTGAAATTGAGCACTCAATTATTTCATATTTGTAGAAGAGGGAAAAGGGTTACTAATCTACACAATGTATGAAATAAGAGGAAGAATTTTAAACCTATGTAGAAAAACAAGCAATTTTCAAATAGTTGAGCATCTATTTACTACAATTGGTAAACTGTACTTAATTTTTTCATTAAATCTAGAACTTGGAAAGATATTTGACAAAACCTTGTTAACTCCCTTTGAATTACTATATTTACCATTACAGAAATCAATGTAATTGTATTTCAAGTAATCTATAATTAAGAGGGTGGTTTTTTTTTTAACCAGACTGGTTTACCCACAATTAATTGAAAATAGTTGGCTTTTCCTGTAATATTCCAAAGCAAGAGATTGAATATAAAACCCACAACCTTCACTAGATTGGCCTGGCCAAACGCTTTTCTAGGATTTGAAATGCTGTGGTGTATGTGGTGTATACTTTCAAGTTGATGGCTGCTGCTAGGAAATGAGGTTGGTAGGTAGAGAAAGTCTTCTCCAATTAAAAAGGGTGCCACCAAGATGGGCACACTGGAGGAGTGTGAAGGCTCTAATGGTAAACAACCTTACTCATAAACTTCAACAAGCTGTGCTTTCTCCCTTGACCTCCTAGAGTTCAAGACGAAAACAATATGCCTTTGGGTGTTTGGGTCCTGTCTGGAAGATCCTATTGGAAAACCAGCCTCCATGTGTGTAAACTAGACATTTGGAGGCCTGAGGTGGTGCCACTAATTGGGTGGTGCTAGAAGGAACACGTGTTGTGTGTATTACTGAGAAAAAGATGCCTTAGCAGTGCTTTGATGCAATTACACACCATCCATAACTCCTCTTGGGTTACAGTCAACCCCAGTAAGTTATTAAGAGAAGCTGTGTCTGAGATTTTCTTTGTAGCTGTTGCTTCTTGTGTACACTGGGGTGTGCCAGTGTGTGTGCCCTCCAGCAGCACCAAGTTCTAAGCAGTCCCTCACAACTTCTGGAGTTGGAGTTGCCCTTCTATTGTAATCAGTTTTCATTACCACCCTTTGATCTCATCCTTTCTTGGTACACAGCACTTCATCACCTTTATTTTCTGTTGTAATTGCATGTGAAAGATTTCCCTTTTGATACATTCTGGATGCCAAGCTGGTACAGAAGAGTGTTGAAAAGTGTCATGTGACCTGCCGGCTTTAGAAGGAAGCCCATACACCTGTGGGAGACAAACAATTTTTCAGAGATGTGACATATCTATCATCTGTCCACAGGATATGAGCTGTTCTGTCTACTTAATAGCAAGAGGCTATGAATGGCAAAATAGGAAGTGCTGAAAGAAATCGGTAGCACACGGCATACCGTCTGGCAGGCCTCCCCAAGCCCGGCTGGGTGGAAATCTGCACAGTGCTTGTCACCGTGGCGGGCAGAGTGGCTAGTTGTAACCCTGTTTCTGTTCCCTGTCACACTGTCACTCAGGTACCATCACCTGCTGACAGGGCCACACGGTTCTCAATGATAGTCCAGTCTCTATTCACACTGCATCTTATTACTGTTCAGAAAGGTCCGACACCAGCCAGACACGACTCTAACAAAATATCCCCATCTCTAAGATAGATTATTGTCAGGGCCTGCCCTGCTCTGGCCCTCCAAGGCTTGATTCCCCTAGGTGCAGCTATTCACCTCTCCCTGTTCAGTCAGGGCCAGGCAGGTCTGTTTTCAGCTGGAGGCTGAGAATGCCTGAGGGCTCCAGGACTCTCTGTTACCTGTTGTCCTTACCTTGTTTGTAAGTCTTTTTTGCTAGGATCTCAAGGCTTCAGACGGCTTGTCAACAACAATAGTGACCACATCAGTGGCAGAAGAAACAATACTAGCCTTAATAATAATAATAGCTACTGCGTATTGAACACTTAGTGTGTGCTGGGCACTGTTTCAAGAGTGATACATGTATTAAATCAAAGGAATCCCCCACTGCAATACCTCTTGGAGGTAGGTAACACTGTTAGTCTATTTCACAGGCTAGGAAACTAGGTAAGGGCTCACAAAAAGATATATAACAGGGCTGAGGTTAGAATCCAAGCTGTCTTTGCCCAAAGCCATAACTCACAACCATTATGATAAACCAGCAGCATAAGCATATGTATTGTATGCTTGCTCCATGCCAAGTTGTTTCCATATTTCACTTCTAAGCCTCAGCACAATCTTCACCCTTGTAATATCTCTAAGACTAAGAAATATTAAGCAATTTTTTCAAAAAATTGTGAATCCTGGAGTTAAACCAAGGCCTCTGTAACTCTAGAACCCATTCTCTTTCCACTAGTACCATCTCTCCCATATTCGCTGAGGGAGGGTGGGTCCTAGATTATTGTTATCATACTACTCTCTAGCTTACAAACTTAAGGCCATGAGAACAGATACATTCTGCTTAGACCATTAGCAGGTCCTCGAGAACTCAAGGACTTTCTTTGTCACAATTAAAAGCTCAATGCACTGCAAGCATGAGGAGAAGATGTAGAAGAATAATGTCCTCTTTTTACTCAAAACTCCCTGACCACTTTTAGAATGTTCAAAAAACTTTGCATTCTGAGAATTAACTCCATTTTGTCATTCTTTCTATAGATTACTGGATGTGATGTGTAAAGATCTTTAAAAAGTTTTTGTATCTTTGTTCATGAGGATTCAGAGTTTTCTCATAACTATTTTGTTCTGATTTTGGTATCAGAATAATGCTAATTTTTATTTATTTATTTATTTTGAGAGAGACAGAGAGAGAGTGAGCTGGGGAGAGTGGCAGAATACAGGGAGAGACAGAATCCCAAGCAGGCTCTGCATGGACAGCACAGAGCCTTATCTGGAGCTTGAACTCATGAACTGTGAGATCATGACCTGAGCTGAAATCAAGAGTCAGATGATTACTGAAGTGAGCCACTCAGGTGACCCCCAGAATAATGCTGACTATTAATGAATGCATAAATATAAAATAATTTGCTCCTCTTCAATTTTGCTGGAAAAATTTGTGAGGAATTGACATTACCTTTATTAACTGTTTTGTAGAATTTACCAGTAAAGCCATATTTAAACCTGGAGTTTTCTTTGTGGCAAGTTTAACTATAAAATCTATTTTAAAAAATAAACATATGGCTATTGAATTTACCTATTTCTTCTTGAGAGTGCTTTGGTAGTTTGTGTCTTTAAAGGAACTTACCCATTTAATCCAAGTTGTCAAATTTGCTGGCATAAAGTCGTTCATAATATTTCTTTATTACATTTTTAACATCAGTGATATTTCCTTGTTCATTTCTGATACTGCTAATTTGTGCCTTATTTCTTGTTTTCCTGGTTAGTATGGCTAGATGTTTATTGATTTTATTAATCTTCTATGAAAACAAGCTTTTGTCTTCATTGATTTTTCCCTTTGGTTTTCCTCTTTCCTATTTCATTGATTTCTGCTTGTACCCTTATTATATTCTTTCTTCTGCTAACTTTGGAACTCTAATTACAGCCATATTAGTCTGCTGGAAGTGATCCCGTAGCTCAAGGTTTCTCTGGTCATTTTCTTCAGTGATGTTTCTTTCTGTGTTTCAGTTTGAAGAGTTTCTATTGTCATATCATCAAGTTCACTAATCTTCTGTTATTGTCTAAACTGCTGCTAATCCCACCCAATGTATTTTTCACCTAGACATCTCTGGAAGTTTACTTTAGGTCTGATTCCCTACCTTTTATATCTCTCCCTAACATTCTCATGATTTCCTTTACTGTCTTAATCATAAAGAATATAGTTATATGTTTTAATACCTTTGTTTGCTAATTCTATCAGATGTGTTTGTTCCTATTGGTAGATTTTTCTCTTCATTACGGGTCATATTTCCCATATTTCATTGGGGTCAGACATTACAAAATTGATCTTGCTGAGAGATGGAAATTTTTGTATTTATTTAAATATTTCTGAGTTTTGCTTCCCTCATTTCCACTCCCACCCAGGACAAAGTTACTTATAAATAGTCTGGTTATTTTGAAGACTGCTTTTTAGTTTTGGTAGGCAGGACCAGGGCAGCCTTTAATTTTTCCCTATTGCTGAGACAATACTCTATTGAGCACCCTACTGGATACTTTATATGCTATGAGTTTTATACTCTAGTTAATGGGAAAAGCACTATTTTGGGTACTGTGTGAGTGAGCTCCCAAGAGCTGCTCTGCCTGTTCTTTTCCAGGAGTTCTTAGCTCAGCTTTTAGTAGTGTCCTCATACTTTGCTCTGACGACAGGTGAGGAATCCTTTATAAAGATCTCTGGAGCTTTCTCTCTGTGTAGTTCTCTCTCTCCATCAACTCTCCCTCTTCTGGTATTCTCGGAAGATTCTAGTCCAGGAATTTGGGCTTCCCTAATTCAGTTCTCTCAACTGAAGGGAACCAGCAGACTCTGTCACAGTTGGCACTCACTGTGCTCCTGCCTTTATCCACTCTCCAGAGAGCAGGTGGGGCAATTATAGAGTTTACCCTATAATTCTTTTCCTTCTTGAAAGGCCCAAAGACAATGTCATCTAAAGGCAAGTACAACATGAAAGCCATGCTTCTGTGGATATTAATCCCTTATCAATATAGGTTTCCAAATATTTTCTTCCATTCCATAGACTCTTTTCATGTTGTTGATTGTTTCTTTTGCCATGTAGAAGCTTTTTGTAGTTCAATGTTTGCTTTAGTTGCTTGTGCTTTTGGTATCATATCTGAAAATTCATTGCCAAAACCAATGTCACAGAGCTTATTCCTATGTTTTCTTCTCGAAGTGTTGCAGTTTCAGGTCACACACTTAAGTCTTTAATCCACTTTGAGTTAATTTTTGTGAATGGTGTAACATAGTGGTGTAACATGTTTAACCGACTGAGCCACCCAGGTGGCCCTCCCAGCACCATTTGTTAAAGAGACTTTCCTTTCCCCATTGGGTATTCTTTGCCTCCCTTATCAAATATTAGTTGACTATGTATGTGGAAGTTTTATTTCTAGTATCTTAATTTTGCTTTATTGGTCTATGCATCTATTTTTAGGCCAGTACTGCACTTTTTTTTTTATTACTATAGCTTTGTGATATAGTTTGAAATGAAGAAGTATGATGCTTCCAGCTTTGTTTTTCTTTCTCAAGATTACTTTGGCTATTTGGGGTCATTTGTAGTTTCCATACAGATGTCAGAATTTTTCTTTTCTATTTCTGTGGAAAATGCCATTGGAACTTTGATAGACAATGCATTGTATCTATAGAAGGCTTTAGGCAGTATGGACATTCTAACAGTATTAATTCTTCTGATCCATGAGCATGGGATATCTTTTCATTTTTTTGTGTCTTTAATTTCTTTCATCAAAGCCTTATAGCTTGCAGTGTATACATTTTTTTTTACCTCCTTGGCTAAGTTTATCTTAAGTATTTTATTGTTTTTAATGCTATTTGAATAGGATTTTTAAAAATTTCTTTTTCAAACATTTCACTGTTAGTATAGACAAATGCAACTGATTTCTGTATGTTGATTTTGTATCCTGAAACTCATTCATTAACAGATTTTTTGTTGTTTTTTTTTTCTTTTTTTTGTGAAACCATTAAAATTTTCTACAAAGAACTACATCACCTATAAATAAAAACAATTTTGCCTCTTCCTTTCTGATTCAGATACCTTTTATTTCTTTGTCTTTCATGATTATTCTAGCTAGGACTTTCAGTACTATCTTGAATAGGAGTTGTGGGAGTGGGCACCCTTGTTTTATTCCTGATCTTGAATGAAAAGCTTGCAGTCTTTACCACTGAGTATGATATTAACCATGGTTTTTCTTACGTGGCCTTTATTATGTTGAGGTGTACCCCTTCTATACCCAATTTGTTAAGTGTTTTTATCATGAAAGGATGTTGTATTTTGCCATATTTTTTCTGCATCAAATGAGAAGATTGCATGATTTTTCTTATATTCTATTGACGTGATGTATTATAAAAAATGTCTGATTAAAACAATGGAGGAACTGAATAGACATTTTTCCAAATAAGATATTCAAATGGCCAATGGATATACAAAAAGATGCTTGATATAATTAATAACGAGTGAAATGCAAATCAAAAGCACAATGAAATATCACCTCACACCTGTTAGAATGACTATTATCAAGACAAGAGATAACAAGTGTTGGGGAGGATGCAAAGAAAAGGGAACTCTTTTCCACTGTTGGTGGGAAAGTATATTGGTTCAGCCACTGTGGAAAATAGTATAAGGGTTCCTCAAAATGTAAAAAGTAGAGGGGCACTTGGGTGGCTCAGTCGGCTAAGCATCTAACTTTGGCTCAGGCCATGATCTCACAGTTTGTGGGTTCAAACCCTGTGTCAGGCTCTGTGCTGACAGCTTAGAGCCTGAAGCCTGCTTCGGATTCTGTGTCTCCCTCTCTCTCTGCTCCTCCCCCACTCGCACTCTGTCTCTCTCTCTCAAAAATAAATAAAACATTAAAAAAATTAAAAATAATAATAATAAATAGAACTACCATAACATCCAGCAATACCACTTCTGGGAATATATCCAAAGGATGTACTGTAGCATTATGCACAATAGCCAAGATGTAGAAAATACCTAAATGTCTACCAGTGGATGAATGGATAAAGAAGATACTTTAAACATAGACACACACACACACACACACACACACACAGAAGATACTTTAAACATAGACACACACACACACACACACACACACACACACACACAACGGAATATTATTCAGCCATGAGACAGAAGGAAATCCTGTCATTTGTGACAACATGGATGGAACTTGGAGGCATTACGCTTTTTCTGTGAAATAAGACAGAAAAAGAAAAATATTATGTATCACTTACATATGGAACTAAAATAAGCCAAGCTCAAACAAACGGTAGAATGATGGTTACCATGGATTGAGTGGAGGCAGGGGGTGGGGGTAGAAATGGAGAGATACTTGTCAAAGAGAACAAACTTCCAGTTAGAATATGAATAAGTTATGGGAATCTAATGCACAGTGCCGTGATTGAAGTTAACAACAATGTACTACACTAGAACCCCCTTATTTGCAGTTTCACTTTCTGCTGTTTCAGTTACCCATAGTCAACCATAGTCTGAAAGCAGATGATCCTCCTTCTGACATATCACCAAAAGGTCAAGAGTAGTCTCACACTATGTCACAGTGCCTATATCATTCACCTTACTGCACCTCATCACGTAGGCATTTTATCATCTCACACCATCCCAAGACAAAAGGTGAACACAATACAATAAGATATTCTGAGAGAGAAAGAGAGACCACATCCACATGACTTCTATCACAAGTCTATTGTTATAATCGTTCTATTTTATTGTTAATTTCTTACTGTGCCTAATTTATAAGGTATACTTTATAATAAGTATGTATTTATAGGAAAAACATGGTGTATATATAGGGTTCAGTACTATCTGTAGTTTCAGGCATTTTCACTGGTGGTCTTGGAATGTATCCCCATGGATAAGTGGTGGGAGGGACTATTGTATAAGCTTGAAAGTTATTAAGAGAGTAGACCTTAGGTGCTCTCGTCTCACACACAAACACACACATGCATACACACACACACACACACACACACACACACACACACACATACACACACAATTATGTGATGCGATGGGGGTATTAGCTAACGCTATGGTGGTAAATGTTTTGCAAAATATAAGTGTATCTAATCAACAACTTATATACCTTAAACTTACACAATGTCATATGTCAACTATAGCTCAAGCTGAACAAAAATACCCCATTTTAAAAAGAAGAGGAAAAAAAAAGTCAGGCTACTGCTCCCATTTAACTACAAACTTAGGGACAAAAGGTCTTAAAATCAGCTTTTCTCTTTAGGCACAGATGTAGCTGTACAAAGCAGCACCAACTCTTTGTCTCCTATTATGAAGCAAATGCACCTCCATCCATGAGACAAACTCAGTATTAATATTGTCCTGAATTTAGTACATACAGTAATAATGGCCAATATTTACTATGTGTTTAGTGCCAGGTACCCTTTTAAGCATTGCATACATTTTAACCCACTTAATTCCAGAACCACCTTGTGAGACTGGTAGTCATATTACGGCTACTTTACAGGTGGGAACTTTACAGGTAGGAAATTGAGATAAGCTCAAAGAAGTAAAAGAACTTACTCCAGGTCTCAGAGCTGGTTAGTAGTAGAAGCAGGGCCTAAACTCTAGCAGTCACTCTTAATCAATAGACCAATGCCTACTATAAACAAATTCACTATATCTCTTGGAGACTAGGCCCAGAGACCCAACACAAGAATCTTTAGGAACTTAACATAAACCCCTGGCATAAACTTGAAGATAGATACATGGGCACATCTTGAGGATGTGCCTGTTTGTCAAGATATCTCTCCACTGTGTGGTAGATTGAATAAATCAGTTTTAGTTTTCTTCAAACTCAGGAGAAACATATTGTCTAGTCTAGTCTAGTCCATACGTTACTGGACTCTTTGGTGGGGGAATGGCCTTAATCTTGTAGCCCCAATCCCTTGCTGAGCTCTGCATAGAATAAAATAACTTGCAATTTCTATGAGGGTCAGAATTATGGTTGAAAGTCTGTAGCCCAACTCCTTGGTTATTTAGGCAAAGGCTACTGAAAACTTCATTAGAAAAAGGGCCATCATCCAGAGGCGAGGTTTTGAAAACCCTAACAGTGGTTTTCAACCAGACACATTATTTTTTCCACTAGGAGATGACTAAAACATTGTGGGGATTCTTTCAGTAGTTCCAATGACTGTGGAGTACTACCTACAATTAGTGGACAGGAATAGGAGGTAAGACCTCTTAGAATGTATGGGGTAACATTACACAATGATAAATTGTCCTATCAGAAATGACAAGAGATATTTTATCAAGTACTATGTGTTGGAGTATACCAGTTCTACTAGCCAAACAGGGCTATAATATCTTTTTTTTTTCATTAACTTTTAAAACCTTAAGAACCTTGAGCTTGCTTTCCTCTAAGACCCATGATCCAAGAGGACTTTCTGGCTGTAGCTAGATCTCCACAGACCTACCACAGAGATTAAACCGACCTTGCTTCTGAGCCTTCTCAGATGATGGCTGACAAAAATTCCCAAGAAGACATAGACTCACATCCTTCTTCCTCAGAAATTCTAACATAGAGCCTCAGTTATTTAACCATTGGCCCTACAACCAGCTTCTGATCTGTTTTAATAGAAGGGTTGTTCCAACAGTGGAATAGAAAAGAGAAGCTCTAACAGAATAGGCAGTAGGAAAAATCACTGCTATTTGTGAAAGAAAGGATATTTCAGAGGCTCCAAGATTGTGGCTGAAAAGTATTAGAGAAATTTTCTTCACAGAATAGAGATCAGAATGGATTCAGACATAAATGTCAATACTTCCTTGAGCTGAATTATTCCGAGAACTGGAAACAGTGAAGAATGGTTAGTTGTAGCAATAAGATCCTGTTTTAGGTCAAAGAATCCTATCAGCAACAGATTTGATCCAACAGTGGTATCTGTACCAAATTCTCCTGCCAATAATTTTAGGTTTACTAGGGGGCAGGTTGGAAGGAGCTACTCTATGGGAAGGGAGACTGATTATCAATAGTTCTTAATTCCCCATAATATGGTTTCTGAGATGCATGTTGTCTTTTTCCCTCCTTGGATTTCTTTCTTTCCCCCACAATTCATAAAGTATCTATAAAGAGAATGTCATTCTAATTTCAAATCATTTTTGTCCTATATTATGTATTGGCTCAAAGAAGATATAGTAAATCTCATGGAAAGCATATGTTTTACAATTCCAAAACCAATGTTTAAAATAAGATCAAATTTTAAGAATGTGAAGCAGAAGAATGTGGGGAAGAGAGATGTGGGAATAGATCTGATAACTTTACATTGAATTTTTTAGTAAAACATGATTATAGTAAGTTATACATAGATGATTTTTTTCTGTTCCTTAACAGTTGTCTATTATGCTTTGTTAAAGGAATTTCTGATGCCGTACTTTCATTTTCAGTACAAATAAATGTGTTAAAAAAAACCCTTTTTAGCTTCTGCACAGCGAAGGAAACAATCAATAAAGCCAAAAGGCAGCCTA
The DNA here is from genome assembly GCF_022837055.1 of Prionailurus viverrinus. Classification (NCBI taxonomy): domain Eukaryota; kingdom Metazoa; phylum Chordata; class Mammalia; order Carnivora; family Felidae; genus Prionailurus; species Prionailurus viverrinus. The sequence continues at coordinate 37,025,596 of NC_062571.1, read as the reverse complement.
CAGAATCAGAGAAGATATTTGCAAATGACATATCTCATAAAGGGTTAGTATCCAAAATCTATAAAGAATTTATCAAACTCAACACCAACAAAACAAAAAACCCAGTTAAGAAATGGGCAGAAGACATGAGTAGAAATTTTTCAAAGAAGACATTCAGATGGCTAACTGACACATGAAAAGATGCTCAACATCACTCATTATTAGGGAAATACAAATCAAAACCATGATGAGATACCACCTCACATCTGTCACAGTGGCTAAAATTAACAATACAAGAAACAATAGGTGTTGGTGAGGATGCAGAGAAAAGGGAACCCTCTTGTACCACCAATGGGAATGCAAACTTGTGTAGCCACTCTGGAGAACCGTATGGAGGTTGCTTAAAAAAATAAAAATAGAACTACCTTATGATCCAGCAATTGCACTATTAGGTATTTACCAAAGGATACAAACATATAGATTTGAAGAAGTACATGCAGCCCAATGTTTATAGCAGCAGCATCAACAATAGTCAAACTAAGGAGACAGCCCAAATGTCCATCGACTGATGGACAGATAAAGAAGATTTGGTATATATATACACAATGGAATATTATTCAGCCATCAAAAGAATGAAATCTTGCCATTTTCAATGACATGGACGGAGCTAGAATGTATTATGCTAAGCAAAATAAGTCAATCGGAAAAAGACAAATATATGATTTCACTCATATGTGGAATTTAAGAAACAAAATAGATGAACATATGGGAAGGAGGGGAGAGAAGAAAAGGAAACAAACCACAAGAGACTCATAACAATAGAGAACAAAAAGAGGGTTGATGGAGGGAGGTGGGTGGGAAACAGGCTAGATGGGTGATGGGTATTAAGGATGGCACTTGTTTTGTTGAGCACTGGGTGTTGTATGTAAGTGATAAATCACTGAATTCTACTTCTGAAACCAATATTGCACTGTATTTTAACCAAAATTTAAATTAAAAAAAAAACAAAAAAAAAATCTTTTTTTTTTTTTTTTAAACACAGTTCCTGCTGGGAAACACTATTAGAACATGGTTTCATTCACCATTGGTCTTCTTTCCTTTCCTTTTATTTCTATCTTTGCACTCAAACTTCCTCAACCTTAAACTCCATACCAGTTTCAAACAAACTGCCAAATACCATCACCAAGTTCACCAAATTCAAGAATAATGCTTATATTTGAACAGAGTGTTCAAACAGTAGTGGCAAAGAAACTGAAATTTGTCATTGCACAGCTCTGGAAACTGAAGTCATGAGGACTCTAGCGTATAATTCTACCCACAGGCACATTCTCTGTAGGAACCCTAAAATGAGGCTTCCCAATCAACATGAGAAACCAGCATGACCCAGATGGGTTCCCAGTAATGTGGCACAAGAACAACTTAACCAGATTTTCCTGGAGCTCATAGCTATTTTGAGGTGGCTCACGAAATGGATGTGGTTTTGATGAGAAATTGTATAAGTCAAAATCTTGTGGCTAAAAAGTCAGCAAAAGTTCTGTGGAAGAAAAAACAGATTTGCCCATGTTTCAGCTCATTATTTAATTTATAATTCATAAAGCAGGCAGATATTCCTGTGAACAAAACAATTATTCCTAAAGTTGGCCCCAAATAGACATTATTCTTTAAAATTGAGTGTTTATTTTCCTGCAGTCTATAACACTTATCTTAAAAATACAAAATAACAAAACAAATATTTCATGATCCACAAGGAAGGTCACAGAGCCTCCTTCTCTGAATATTCTAGCCAGGGGTCAGCAAACTTTTTCTGTAAAAGGACAGATAGAGAACACTTTAGGGTTTGTGGGCCACATATAGTCTTCTTTACATATTTCACATATTCTTGTTGTTTTAACAACCTTTTAAAATTGTAAAAACCATTCTTAACTCAGATGTACAAAAACAGACCACTAGTCATATCTGGCCCATGAGCTTTAGTTTGCCAACCCCTATCCTAGATAAGCAGGTGGAAAGACTGTCTTTGAGAACTACTCATTGAAGAGTGAAATAAATACCCACCCTACATTCCCTGCTACCTCTATAATTTAATGGAGTTGACAACGATAAATCCACACATTTTTCAAAAAGATTTTAAATCATCAAATCATTACTGGACATTTAATTATGTGACAAAACAACTTTGTCTTAACAAAGACAAAAAAAATCTTTGTACTCAGTCTCTTACATTGCAAACTCACCCTGTATATTATTACCTCTGATTCCTAATTAGAAAAAAAATTGGCATTTTTATTAAATGATCTCTAAAGAAGCTTCCAGCCTTGGTTCTCTTATATTCCATTAATGGCCCTCCAAAGCTCCAGAGGGCTGTTGAGAAAATGTCCCAAGTGATCTTCACTGTATTTAGAAAAACTCAGTGAGATGGTTGTCACCCTACTTGATGGTCTCCAGAAAAGCAAACTGTCTTCATTTTGCTCTAAACCTCCCAACAGAGAGATAGCATTCCAATGGTTTTTAGCTAAATGTATTGTCATGAAAAAATAGACAATGGATTCATGAGATGAACTCATCCTCATAAACAAAAGCTGGGGGCTTTTTAGTGGTCATCTTAGGAAGGAATCAGACACAATATAGCCCAGGAATCAAAATCATGTGATTTTTTTATAATTCTGGAAGCTTTTAACCCTACCATATTTCTTATTTTGTGATCTTCAAAGCTATTAACAGTAAATTCAAATAAAAGACAGCTTTCTGATACTTAATTTTATACATTATGATTTCCTAAAGCAGCAATACATTGGACTAAGGCAAATGTGGGTTATGCAAAGAGACATCTTCTAGATACTAGCTGCACAGTAATGTTTGTGAGTAGCATCATTTTCTTCAAGTTGAAAAAATGTTTACTTTCTGTGGCTCTCCAGTAAGTAAAACGCAGTCAATGGTAAAAGTATATTCTTTCATTGATTTACCAGACGTACATTTAGAATTGAACTCAGCTGCTGGTACTCATGTTAAGTAGGATTAATAAGATATTTCCCATCCTGCACATTCAGAAACAGTTGGTCCTGCTCAGATTTCTCCTCTCACTCAAGCTCCCTAAAGATAAATGAGCTTTATACCACAGAAAGGAAACAGGTCATTTATCTGACATCACATTATTTAGTGACATTAAAAATGATAATATCCATCAACAAGCAGCCAAACCTCAAGTAGGTCACACTGAGAACAAAGCTACGACTGTCTTTGATATATTTACAAGGAGATGCTGACTGAGCTGCCGTTTATGTTCCAATAATGTCACTATTGTCACAAGAAGCTCACGTTTTAATGTTATTAACATAATTTACCACATATTTATTTGGGACCAGGGAACTCTCTTTTGGTCTTTTCTGAACTTTTTATAAAACAACAACCTAGAATTTTAATGACAGGACCATGGGCATATTTGCTTTGGTGGGGAGAGGTTTTTTATCTTAAAAATATAGATCTTATATTTTATTTTCTCATTGTTTTAAAAAACTTACCATTACCTATAATCATTATAATGACACAGTAAGGCAGATATTATTATCTACATTTTCTACATAAGTAAGTAACCTTAACGTCAAAGAGGTTTGCTAAATACATTACCCAAATTGCTAAAGCTAGTAAATGGTAGATTCAGAATTGGAACCCATTGGTTGGTCTTACTCAGCCAGTGATCTCGCCCAATTTCTTTCACCCTCCCTTTCCCTCTCATTCCCTTTTTTCTATCTCATCCTTCTTTACTCCCTGCCCTTATACACTCGCCTATCCATCTGTCCATCCATTGTTCCAGCCATCCATCCACCCACTTACCTAACTACATACCTACATCTCTACCTTCCTAAACAAAAACTCTGGTTTTCCTAAAAGAATCCTCCTACGATGATTTCATTCCATCCCAAAGTAAACACCACAATGCTAAGTGCCTTAACAAAACTTAAGAATGTGCAAACAATACTTGCAGGGTTGAGTAATATTTTGGGTTCTGAACTTGAACTCAAGAAAAACTGTATGCGATGGATTGGCAGGAATGACCCATGGGCTTGGGTTATTCAGAGAATAAAAAAAGCCAAATGAATGGTAAACAAAGACTGTAAATTTAGTTATTGAAGATATTTTTTTATACTCTAAAAAATTTGGTCTATGAAATTTGAACTACAGCTCCACCACTATTTAAAAACAAAGTGTGCTGGAATCCGGTTTTCTTCTAGTTGCACTCACAGAGCGGAATCAGCAACAACAATGGTTCCTCATATGGTTAAATTTTCTAAGATGCCAACTCTTATCACATCTTATCCCCCTTCATCTTCCTCTGTCCTGTTAAAAGACAAAGCAGGAAGTCCAACTGGACACTTACAGACCCCCTGAACTAATAAGTGCCCCTCTGTTCATCATTTGTTTCATGCATTTTAGTTTGCCTATCTTAGACTGTGTCTTTCTAATGTGAGAACAGCCTGGTAAGAGAAGAAAATATGTAATATGACACTTTATTTGCCAACATGACTCCAACCAACTGATTTTGCAAGTTTTATTTGTTTGTTTGTTTCCCAGAACTGATGACAGTGTAGACATTTTTCTGATATGAAAAAGGAAGACTGCCTTTAGCACATGTCCAGCATTCTCATTTCCGACTGGCAAACGCATCTTGGCTCCCTGGCTACATTCTAATCAGAATGAATTACACATATAATTCAAAATCAAGAAAACTGCTCAAGTACAACGTGTGAGGCTTCTGCCAAAGTTGAAAATCATTAGAAACCATGATTTTGGCTGAGCACAGAGCTCTGTTTTGAACTTTTATTTCTGTATTATTGCTCATTCACTTAAAGAGAAATACATGAGGCAGAGACAAGATCTCTTTCCTTTTTCATGTTTCTCCAATTTATCTTCTTTGGCATAATAAATTTCTCAAGCCAGAGTTGAGAGTTGTCTTTTGTTTCCCTCTGTTTTTCCCATTATCTCGTTTATCTCTCATTTATTTTTTAGTTTTTTCTCTTATCGCAACAGTTTCTCGGGACATCATAAAGTTGGAATGAATAACCTCCCACCCTTCTGTGGTTGCCTACAGATATTTCAGGCTCCACTCTCTTGATCACATGACTTTGTTACTTTGGCATGTTTGGAAAAAGAAAGAAATCTGAGATTTTGCCTCAACCAGAACTGACAGCTCAACTGTAGTAGGCTACTTTTGATAAATAAAAATTACTCATTGCATGAAACTTGCTCTGGTAGGAAAATAATTTTAAGGAAAACCTGCTTATGTACCCTTGCTTACTCTGAACAGCTGAGGGAGTCCAACTGATTATACTCTCAGTGGGATGTATTGTGAAGAGCGCTGGACAACAAATACTGGTCTTAGAACCTAATTTTTCTTTTAAAGCCAATTTTTAAAAACTCTTATTTGGAGCATTTCAAAAATATATTTGTATTCATAAGTATAGAGACAATGGTATAATCAACGTCCATGAAAATTTAAGTCAACAAACAGTTGATCTTACTTCTACCATACCTATTTTCATCCATTTCCTTTTCTACCAAGCAGACTTTTTAAAAATTAATCCCAGACATCATATAATATCTTGCATATATATGCCTAGGTATTTCTAAGAGATAAGGCTTGCAAATTTTAGAAACATAATCACAATATCTATAATACTTATAATTCCTGATATCAAATATTCAGTTCATGTCCAAATTTCCTGGGTCATCTCACAAAATTTTTAATATTCATTTTGTTCAAAAAGAGGTAACACTGTCCACATAGCCAGCACAACTCCTGATGCGAGTTAATCATTTGAATGTAAGAACATTAATGGCTGCTTTTATCTTAGCATAATCACTTTAAAACATATTTTTCCAAATTAAAAAACAAAGGACATGAATTAACTTTTAAAGTTTTCACCACATGTTTATCCAGAAATAAGATTATTGTTTTGTTAACAAATGTATGATACTATATATATTTTTCTATTTACCATGGGACTTTCTTTGTGATCTATTCCCATTGATCATTTTAACTTCTGTCTAGAATTTCATCTCATGAAAAGGCTGCATTTTATCTAATCCCCTATTAACGGATATTTATTTTGTTTCCAATTTCTCACAAAACTGTGTCATAATGGGCATCTTTATAAATGTTGCCTTATGCAAAGATGCAAAATTCTTCAGGACATACGCCTATGTATAAGAATTGCTGGATTACTGGGAGAAATAACATTTTTAGCTATTGCTAAATTGACTGATTCCTAATTGATTGTACATCTACCAAGAGTAGATGAGAATTCAACACAATGATTTTCAACATTTCTTGAAACTTTGATATTCAATGAATACATCCATGGAACTTATTTTTTAATGGCTGCATCTTTAGTAATATTAATGGTGGAGACAAATGTTAGTGATTCTGACATTTCTAATAGTGTCTTCTATTATTCCTTAGTAGCACTGTCTTCTTAAAAAAATAGATGTCAGTTTTCATTGCAAGACCCTGAGCTGAAGACTCAAGCTAAATCACAAGGGATCATGTACTTCCTGGTCTTAAACTTGGAGAAACAGAATAGGTGCCTAAAATATAAGTAATAATTTAAGGTGGTTGACAGCAAACCATCAGTAGAGTCTAGACCTGCCATCAGTCTGTAACAAGGGAAAGGTCACTGGGGCCTGGTTTAGATGGCTTTATACAGGAAATCAAGAATGAAGGTTAGCAGGAAGAAGAGGCAAAGGAGATGGGGAAGACAGAAAAAACAAAAGAAACATTAAGTGGTTTGTCCAGAGTACAAGGTATGGATTCAAGTCTCTAGGAAATAGAAGAGATGAGGCAATAGGCAATTTATGGAGGGTCTGCATGTCTCATGAAGGTGACAATCTTGACCAATCCAATCACTTTTTGTTATCAAGGTGCCATTGGAGTCTCAGACTAATCTTGGAGATCCACACCAAAGCTGCATTTAGGGTCTATTAAAGCTGCACCGTATTTCCTTCCACTATCACCTGTTGTAAAATGAGATCCAGGAACTTATTTGCTAATGTAGAAAATGGACAATCATTTCATTAGTCCCAAATTTATCTTGATCCGCTTTCAAAGAACAGTCTCCCAACTCAATATTAAGGGTTTAGTGATTAAGTTCCCTTCAGTACAGTCATCACTACAAAGGATTTAGAAGATCTTGGTCATAACACCTCAGTCTTCTCCTTTCCATGCCAAAGACTTCCAATTATTTCAGTTTAATACATCCATTATTAATTGAACACTAACTATGAGCCAAGCTCTCCTCTATGCAAGAAGAGCCCAGATGGAAATGTGTAGTCCAGCAAGAAAAGTAATATAGTAGGATATGTGAAATGACAAAAGTCTCTACAGGGAACAGAAAGTGCACACTGGAAGGAACCTGATCTTACCTGTTCTTCTATACATGTCCCATCATTCCCATACATGACCCCCTTCCCACCACCTACCGTCTTGTTCCTGCTTATGTTTTCTGACACTGTTTGGAAAAAACAATGAAGCAGGCAATGATACATCCCTCAATATCTTCAGCTCACTCTGGTTCATGAATAAAGAGTCTGCCTTGTCCATGTAAGAGGAATGAAATGCATAATTATGAGTTCCCATCATGAGCTTGCTGCTAGCTATCAGGGCCCAAAGAGGTGTCCTCCAGGGTTTCTGAGCCCTTGGAGAGGGCTGGTGTTGTGTTTTCTGGGAGGAACAGCTCACAGAAGAAGCTAAAGGGCCCCATTAACCTAAGCACAATAACAATGACACTTCCAATTAGCCAGAAGCTGTTAGGTTTAGCCATTTACATTGCATAAATCCTCTTTTCCTGACTGTGTTTGAGTTACTTTCTTCCAGCACAGATGGAGAAAGTGATTTTTTTTTTCCTTAGAGGAAGTCTTCCCAGATGAACCACATCCAACACCAATCACTCTTTTGTTTCAAGAACACAATTCTATATTAGACTTGGCTTACGATTGTCCTTGAGTTACTATAATTGGACAATTTAGTTACATTATAAGGTATTTGAGAGCAGAGACATTTCCTATTTCTAGCTCATTCCAGGACTCCATAATTGATGTCTCTTTTTATACCTAGAGGCTGATAAATTATTGCTAAAAATAATATTCATAATAGATTATACTAACAGTGAAAAGAAATCCCAAAATCTGAGCACCCCAACATAACAAAACAATATCAGTTGTGGGTATGAGTGACTCTCCAGATGTCTAGTAATCCAGTTACTTTGGTGTTGTGACTACAGCACTGCAAAACACAAAGTGACCTCTAAGATGACCTCAGTTGGGAAGAACGGCTGAAAAGTTGCAAAGGGGCTTTTTACACCTCAGCCCAGAAAAGAAGGGAAAACCAGATACCAGTGAACGCAAGTAGTGTCACCTATACTAATATATTTCCTCTTTAATACAGCTTCCAGTGAAACTTAACAGAAGACCATGGGGGAGAAGAAGGAAAAAAAAAAAAAGAGAGAGGGAGAGAGCCAAACCATAAGAGACTCTTAAAAACTGAGAATAAACTGAGGGTTGATGGGAGGTGGGAGGGAGGGGAGGGTGGGTGATGGGCATTGTGGAGAGCACCTGTTGAGATGAGCATTGGGTGTTGTATGGAAACCAATTTGACAATAAATTTCATATTTAAAAAAATAATAAAAAAAAAGAAAAAGAAAATACAGCTTCCAGGTAAGTGAAACTTTGCCCTAAGGCAGAATAAGCAAGTGATGATCTCTTTTTCTCTGGTAATAAAAGCACTTCTTCTGATAGTCTTTAGGACAAGAAGTCAGAGATTTCGGACATATCCATTCAATCCTAGGCTTCAGGTTACTGCTGGCAAACTAAGAGTGGCCCAGAGCAATATGTTCCTTAATCATTAATTCATGAGTCTCTGGAAAACCAAGTCTGTCTTCTTTTCCTTTAGTTAGACCTGGTGATCTTTATGAAGGGTAACTTATTCCCTTATGATTTTCTTTTGACCTAATTTTTTCTCATTTATTTAATAAATGTTATTTACTAGAGACTGCTGGTTGTTTCTCATTGTTTATTTTCCTATTCTTCTCTAGAAACAGAACTGCCAGGTCATAGATGAGAACATGCAACTAGGTGTAGTCAGATGAGTAAGTTTTGGCAAATGGATGTAGAACAGAAGACTTTTATACAACACCTAGTTAGTACCCTTAAAGGGAATGAGCATGCTCTGTCTTTATTGGGAGGTGAGTCTTCTTTACCACGAGGACTGTAAGTATAGCACATGAATGAGCTACAAGGAAATGGGTCCCTGACCTGGTGGAGCCACTGCATCAGTCCTGCCTTGCTTATGTCTGAACCATGACATGGGGGATAAATAAAGTTCTATATTACTGATGCTGAATATATATATCTCCATCCTAATTAAGCCAATGTATCAGAAGTTATCAGGTATCAGGAACTATAAGACAGAAAAGGCCTTGATCATAAAGGCAGATCCTTAAGGCTACTGAAAGGGCAATACTGGTATCCCAGACTATTCCCAGGAATTTCTCCAAACAACTTAAAATGATATCTACTCCATATAGCATGTGAGACCATGGGACATGGGAAAGCCTCATTTGACCCTTGAACTCTATCCCCTACATGAATCATTAAAAAGGACTGTCTCCCTCACTGCAAGCCATTTCTTATATGCTTATTTTGGAAGACACAGAAATTGACTATGGTGTTTGTTTGGTTCAGAGGCTCTAAGTGTCATTCTGAGTGTTATATATATATGTCTTATTTTCCAATTCTAAATGGGGACATGCTCCTCTGACACATGGTCTGACATGTAGTCTGACAACCAAACAGAATACCTGGAATCAGACAGAACATATACCTTAGCAAAGCATGTCAGTTTGTCCTCTGCTCTGTATGTATTAAAGAGGATGTATCCAGCACAAGTCAGGATCAAGCATCAAGCAAAGAGAAACATGGCCAAATCCAATGATTATGAAGAGCAAAAGGGGGTGTCTGGATGGCTCAGTCAGTTAAGCATCTGAGTCTTGATTTCAGCTCAGGTCATGATCTTGAGGTTGTGAGATCAAGTCCCACATTGGGCTCTGCACTGAGCTGAGCATGGAATCTGCTTAAGATTCTCTCTCTCTCTCTCTCTCTCTTTCTCTCTCTCTCTCTCTCTCTCCCTCCCTCCCTCCCTCCTTCCCTCTATCCCTCTCTCCTGCTCTTTCTGTCTAAAAATAAATCTGAAAAAATTAGAGAAAAAAAAGAAAGCAAGAGGTTATATCTGGGACAATTTAAGGCAAAAAAAAAAAAAAAGAAAAGAAAAAGGAGGTATGACAAATCTGTCAAAGAGAGGGTCTAGGTTAAGAATGGCAAATAATGTCATATTTGTGCTGCCTAAGACGCTTTACATGCAGGTGTCAAATGTCATTAATCAATCAGAGTGGCATAAGATAAACCTCAGACTTTTAACACAACAGTCCATGTATCCACTTCTAAACATTTGAGGTTGGCACACAAGTTAAGACCTATGATCCAGCCAGCCAAGTCTCAGGAATAGTGACTCTAGTGAACAAGAGTGATGACAGGCTTGTACTCTTTGTCCCATTTGGTGACTCTTGTAGGTATAGGTAACACTGCATCCCGATCGCCAACATTAAGTCCCTGAACTATACTCCTGATGTAAAAAATTGCACTGGTCCTAAAATAACCTCACATTCCAATGAAGAGCTTACTATATGATTTAAACTCTTAGATTATCAGAATTAGATAGAAACTAACTTAACCTGATAAAGATTAGGTTAAAAAAAAACACTAATAGTATACAATCTTTTTAAAATCAGGAACCAGACAGGAATGCCTGCTCTCTAGTCTTCTCAGTATAAGGTACTGAAACAACTGGATATCTACAGGCAAAAGAACGAATTTGTAACCCCACCTCATACCAGATACAAAAATTAATTCAAAATGGATCAAAGACCTAAATGTAAAAGCTAAAACACTGAAACTTTTAGAAGGACATATAGGTTTATGTCTTTATGACCTTGAATTAGGCACTGTTTTCTTAGACATGACACTAAGAGTGAAAACAATCAAGGGAAAAACTGACAAATTGGACTTCATCAAAATTAAAAACTTTTGTGCACAGGATACTATCCGGAAAGTGAAAATATAATCTATAGAACGAGAGATAATATTTGCATATCATAAGGGTTTAATATCCAGATTATATAAAGAACCTTTATAACTCAACAATAAAAAGACAACTCAATTAAAAAATGGTCTAAGTGTTTGAATACGCAATTCTCTAAAGAATATATACAAAGAGCCAATTAGCATATGAAAAGATATTCAATATCATTAGTAATTAGAGAAATGAAAATCTAAACTTTCACACCCATAGGATATCTATTAAAAAATAGGAAAAATAACAAGTATTGGCAAGGATATGGAGAAATTGCTAGTGGGAATATAAAATGGTGCCACATCTGTGGAAAATAGTTTGGTGGTTCCTCAAAAAGTTAAACATACAGTTAACATACGCCACAGATCCTCCTCTTAAGTTCATACTCAAGATAACTGAAAACATATTCACACAAAAACTTATACAAAAATATTCATAACAACATTATTTATAATAGGCAAAAAAATTAAAACAACCAAAATGCCCATAATTGATGAATGGATAAATATGGTAAATCTATACAATGGAATATTATTTAGCCATAAAAAGGAATAAAGTTCTGATACCTGTACAACATGGATGAGCCCTAAAATCATTATGTTAAGTGAAAGAAGACAGACACAAATGGTTACATACTGTATGCTTCCACTTTTATAAAATTTCTAGAAAAGGAAAATCCATACAGATATAAACTAGGTTAGAGGTCTGAAGGAAGGGGAAAATTGGGTTCTGGGATTGCCTTCTGGGATGATGGAAATATTCTGAAATTGGATAATGGTGATGGTTGCATAATCTTGTGAATATACTAAAATCCAGTGAATTAGATACTTTAAAATAGTGAATTTTGTGAGATTTTGTGTGAATTATATCTCAAAATAAATAAATATATAAAAATTAAAGGATTCTCACTGTTTCTACCTTGTCCTAGAGGCCTTATACATTATTGTATGATACACACACGTGCACACACACACACACACACACACACACACACACAAACACACGAAAACTACGACACTGACAGAAAGAAACCTCAATTTTTCAATAATATGACTACCTACTGAGGAAACCCATACCACTCAATAAATAAAATTTCGGTTAGAACCTTGTATAAAGGATTAAAATATAATGTCCATTTCTTTATACATCAGTAAGAAACAAAAAATGCCATTAAAATACACAATTGGGGCACCTGGGTTGTTCAGTCAGTTAAATGTCTGACTTCAACTCAGGTCATGATCTCATGGCTCATGGGTTCGAGCCCCATGTCAGTCTCTGTGCTGACAGCTCAGAGCCTGGAGTCTGCTTCAGATTCTGTGTCTCCCTCTCTCTCTCTGCCCCTCCACAGGACATGCTCTGTCTCTCTGTCTCTCAAAAATAAAAAAAAATACACAATTTACAACATCAACAACAAAAATAGTTGGTGAGAAAATGAAAGATTCTTGTGTAGGTAATAATAAGACATTAAAGAAAAACTAAATACAATAATGTTTATAGTAGCATTATTCATAATAACCCCCAAAAAGAAACAGCCCAAATGTCTATCAACTGGTGAATAAGTAAAATATGGCACACCCATACAATGGAATATTATTTAGCTATGAAAAGGGACAAAGTCCTGATACCTGATACAACAAAGATGAACTTTGAAAACATCATGCTAAGTGGAAAAGGCTAGTCCCCAAAGACCATATGTTTTGTAATGAATGTCCAGAAATCTGTCAAGATAGAACATAGATTAGGTGCTGGCAGGGAGGAGAAATGGGGAGTGACTGCTAATGGTACAAAGTTTCTTACTGGAGTGATGAAAATGTCCTAAAATTAGATAGTGATAATGACTGGACAAGTCTGTGAATATACTAAAAATCATCAAATTTTACACTAAAGAACCTAATTAGAGGTATTTACTATATTTATAAATAAGAAGATTCAATTCTTCCCAGTTTCATCCATACATTAAGTGTAGTTCCAAAGAAAATCCCAATAGGTTTGTTGGTGAAATACAGTTGATTCTGAATTTTACATGAAAGATCAAAGGGCCAGGAAAAGCCAACTTACTACTAAAGAAGAAAAAAAAATAGAAAGAATAAGCCCTAAATCCATACAAAGATATATGAAGCTATTGTAATTAACAGTATCTGGCTTTGGTTCAGCAATAGAAAACAGACCAAGGAAACCAATAAAGAAGTCAGAAACAGACCCACTTATGGATGGAAACCACAGATACCACAAAGAAGGCAGCACAGCTCAGTGATGATGAAAAGAACCATGTAATATTTGTTTTAGGGACAAGTAATTGTGCACATGGAAACAATGTATAGGTAAGGGGCAGGTTATGGAAGTGGGCATTCCAGAAACAAAGCCACAGAATTTGAGTTATTTTATCCAAAAGTCAAGTAAGGACTCGTGGATCCTGTGAACCGGTGACAGCACTATCCCAGGGTGGTGGGAGAGGCCAACGTAAGGAAGGCATGGCTGATTAGACAGAAGTTGAATGTTGGAGGTGCCTGTGACTAAAGAGAGGCTGGCTGATTACCTTCCTGAAAAAACTCCCTTCACCCATCTACTAATTTTTCATTCAATGAGTCACATAGTAACCTGACATGCGCCAAGCACAATTCTAAGTGCTAAGAGCTAAGGGTACAAGGGCTTACATTCTTCTAGTAGTCAAACAGACAAGAAACACCTAACAAAATTATTTCGCATATTAACAAACGCCACAGAGAAAATAAAATGGGGTACTGGGATAGGGGGTGACTGAGGATGTTTGTGGCCCCAGGGAGTACTATAGAAGAATTATTATAAAAGAGGTGGTCAGGAAAAGTCTCTCTGAGAAGGTGAGAATAATCATCCTTATGGCATTCTAACAAGCTGAAATAACTATAGCTAAAAAGTTGGCCCCACAAAACATCCAACAGCAAAGGAAAATAAGAATCAGACCGTGTGGCAGGCATCCTGAGCTAACAACAAAAATCTTCTGACCATGGCAAGTGTAAACTTAAAGGCTGGTGTTGCGCTTGTGGACCCCCATCTTAAGCTGCCCTCCCTGCTTGCACCTGCTAAGGTCTGGAGGCCCCATCTGGACTGTCCAGAGGTGCACAGGGAGCACCTGAATCCAGCTGCCCAGCTGTTTTTAATTGAGTGCCTCTATTAATTATCTGAGTGCCGGCACCGCTCCTCCGCTCTTGGCTAAATAAAGCCACCCCAGTTGCTTGGCCACAAGCTCTTAAAGGTTAAAACAAAACTGTGTCTCAGTGGATGCAGCATTTGGCGCTTATCTAAGAGTTTTAACGTCATTTTGCAGTTAATAATTAGCTCTGCCTTGGCCCTCACAAAGGGTGCCACCAAAACAAAAGCAGGCGTGAAGTGTGTTCGCTATACTTGCCACTGGTATAAATAGGCAAAGGGATGATTAATGAATGAGGGGGGGAATTAAACACAACAGTGAACAAAGACAAAGGCCCATGGCTCGGCTGTCCATGAACCAAGACAAGCCGTATCCAGAGAGCGGCTGCAGAAGACGACACACACAAAAATCCACTTAATGGACAGGTTTTGAAGACTTCATTTAACCTTGCCTTATGACAGCCATAGTGTTTTATTAACATTCTGACATGTTAAGGGGCCGGGGTCAGCTGGGGCTGAAACATGTTGTGGGGGGAGTCGCCAGAGAGGGGAGGGTGGGACAGATTTTTGTGTGGGTGACAGAGGGAAGACAGAGAAGGCCCAAACACGTTAAACATCACCCTTCAGGCCCCCCTTTGTGAGGCGAGCCAGAGCCGACATCTTTAAAGAGTTGTTTAGATGTCAAACAAAGCAGATGAGGCACCAACACAAATGCCCCAGCTGAAATCTTTTGACAAGGCCTGTCCACGCCTCGAAACGGCCACATTATAGACTGGGCTGAGACTCAGGACTGGATGAGAAAGAACTCTGCTCAAAGGCGTCTGTTACAGAGAGCCGAGAGGCTTTCAGTGGTGATTTGCAGGCTCAGGAAGGATTGCTGCTTGTTGGCAGCCTTTATAAACTCTCTTCCAGTTAGTTCTAAGAGGACACTGTCCTCCAAGGATGCAGCAGTAGTCTCATGTGTTTGGCCAGTATGATTTTGAGGGCCTGGGTAGAGATGAGCTGGGGGCAGTAACAACTGGCCAAACCCTAGGGAGCCCTGGGTGCTTTCCGGGCACATCCCCACCTCTCTCCTCAAGCATTCTTCTCCCTCCTAGGGCTCCCCCACATCACCCAGGTGCTCCTTCTCAGAGGCTCTGTTTCCAACCAGGTGTCTGATGGGCAAGGATCTGATAAATTAATCCCTGTGAATGATTTAGGTGATAATGAGCTTAAAGGGTCTCCCCACCCCTTCTAGGCACATCTGCCTTTTAATGGTGGATTCTGACAGACCTAAAGTCCTCAAAGAACCATAGCAATGAAACAGTAATTGTGGAGTTTTAGGCTCTGGGGCAGGCCAGAAAGGGAGATATTTATGGGCTTGATGAACTTCCTGGTCTCCCCCTCATCACACCATATCTACACACCATACATTCTGACATGACCTCTGTCAAAATATGCCGGCTTTTATTTCACTTTTTCTCTGCCTATGTCACTTGGATGTTGGAAAGACCACATGAGAAAATGGATATCAGATGCTTCAAAGATAAACATCTGTATCAATGTGATAGCTATAATTTACTGAATGATGAAAACTCAGACCAGAACACACCCTTAGTGATCAACACCCTCAATTAACAGATGAGAAAAGTGGAAACACTAGAAAATGTCTTCATCTGAGGCATTCAATGAATCACTGACAAAGTCAGAACCAGGTGAGTCACTCAGTTCAAGGTTTTTCTATTCCATTACAGGAATGACTTTTCTTCTGTCCTCAAATCACATCCTATCATACCCTGATTGCTAAATCACAAATAGTGGCCCCTTTACACACACACACACACACACACACACACACACACACACTCTTACACATACAGCTTTAATGTGAGTTGCTATACAAAGGAACTGTGGAATACCAATTCTGGAAAAGATATCTAAGGATTTAGGGAAATTCAAATCAAGAGTCTAGGGAGTACTACTGTACATCCACTTGATTGTTAGAAGATAAGAAGTCTGACCATACAAAGTATTACAGAAGATGAGAATCCACAGAACCTCTCCCATCTTTGCTGATAAGAGTATAAAACTAGAACAAATGTCCAGAAAACAGATTGGAATTTTCTAGCAACGTTGAGGGTATGCATATCCAAAGACCCAGCAATGCTATCCCAAGAGAAACTCTAGTTCATGGGCACGAGAAGAATCATGTAGCACTATTCAAATAATGCACTAATTCTGGAAATAACACAATGCCCTTCTTCTGGAGGATAACTTATAGATGGAATATTATGATGGATTATTATATAGTATTGAAAATAAAGGGTAACTGTAAGCATCAGTATAAGTGAAACTTTGTAACAAAAATGTTGAGTTAAAAAATCCCAGGCAAAAACATCCAGCATGACATCTTTTCAATTAAAAATTTAAAGTTGCCAAAACAAATCAACATATTATTTAGGTACATAAATGTACGTACACTAAAATCTTTTAAAAATGTAAGAGCATATTAAACACCAAATTCAAGATAGTGATTACCTTGAAGAGGACCACATATAAAAACAGAGGTTATTATCTGTATGTTAGCTCTTGGCTTGGTTCATTCACTGCATTATTAAAAATATATAAATGCACAAATGTAATAAAAATGCATCCACAGACCAATTGATGATAGTGTATCATAAACCAAGAATTATGATTGACTCAATTCCCTGCACCTGAGATTCATTTTTTAAAATCTACATTGGGAGAAAGCCAACTCCTAAAACAGAAAAAGATGTCTATCAGTATTGACCTTTAAGTTGAAAATTTCTACAAGCCTAAGATGATGGAGAAGGCATGGATAGAGAGAAAGGTGAAAAGCTGAGGTAACAGTTTCTCCCAAAACTTGCCCAATGGGATAAGTGCTGTGGCTAAAGAGTAGAATCTAGGTAAGAACACAACATACAAATGCATTACTGATTCAAACAGGAGACCCAGTGGAAGTTAGGACAAAGGCACTAAAGTTTTGGGCAAAGCAATAGGTTAAAATAAGACTGAAACAAACCAGGGAGACAGGGCAAAGATACAGTATGGTCAAGTAGGTGGCCAAAAGTAAAATCCAAAAAGACAGGTATAACTCTGATTTGCAAGCTTTCCAAGAAATCATACACTGGGCCTGATGGACAAAGGAGCTCACAAGCCAGATACAGGTCCAACCACAAAGAAATTTGTGACAAGGCTATAATCTCCAATCCAGGTCACCTTTCTAATTTAATAAGGTCTCATTAATTGGAACAAAACTAATTTGGAATAGCTGAAATAATCAGGCTGGAATGAAACTGATCTTTCAACTATGAAAATAGTGTTTACTTAGCAAATTAATAGCATGAGACACATCAGGTGGGGAATACTTAACCTATTTACAAGTACAAACTTGACATACATATGTACATTTATTTGTTCTATAACAATTAGTATGTTAATTACAGATGATCTTTAGTCATTAAAAGAGGTCCTCCACTGAGGGGCACAACATTAGCCACTAGTTGGCATTACCAGGTATATTTTAAGTAGTAAAACTGTGCTTTGAAAATAATCTTTTTAATAATTCTTTGCTGCCAAATGGATGGATTGGCTTGCTTAGATCAAAACAGATCTTATACCTAAACCCACAATCTATTAAAAAAGTCCTCTGTTTCCTGGAAGATGATCTGAACAGAATCAGAGAATTGATCTGAGTCATCCCACTTCCTAAACAATATTTGAACTAGAGAGGACCTCTCTCTCCGAAGAGGTATTGCCTTTTCTCAACACACATAACCTCTGGTTTCCAGGACCAGACATGGTCTAAGAAAATTGCCAATCTTCTTTTTCATCTCAGTGACTATGATCAGGATGATTATCTGCACTCTTAGTCTGACATAGCAGTCAGGTTTCACTGGGTTTCTTAGGTGTGTCTACTCCTGTACTAGGAAAAACTGTTACAACTCTAAAACAAGTTCAGAAGAAACAAAAGAGTCAAGTTCCCTGTAAGTATCAAGTTTTAGAAGTGAAGATGCAGACATTGAACCAGGTAAGAGGTAAAAAAAATTTTAAAGTAGGAGAGGGAGGATCAGAGGGGATAAACATTTTTATAAGAACTAGATGAACTACAGCTTTACACATACAGACACAATTAGGTAGGGACATATTACACTGCAAACGATCAACAAGTTTCTATCAACAGACGTAAAAAAAATACGGCTACCAAATCAAGACATCAGTTTACACAGAATATTTGAATCTGCATGCGTGAATGTGTGTGTAAAGGAGAAGGCGGTAAATTAAATAGGGGTTTATGAAAAAATAAATCAACTACTAGTAGAACAATATGCTAAAACAATTTTTTTTACTAAACTATAGTTGAAATATTAATATGATAAATGAGATGGGCCCTGCAAGACCATTTGAGTCATCGTCTAAGAACATCTTCCCGGATTTTTCTTCTTAAATTTTCCAAAAGGTCCGTAACTGTGTGACTGGCCAAAAAAAAAAAAAAAAAAATAGAACAAGAAAAAAATTTTCCAGTCCTTTTAGCACATGTACACTAGAATGAGTTTAATTGCTCTGAAGTTGTTTCATTGAAATGGTTCAAGAAGGAAGGCACCAGAGCTTTTTTTCTAATTTGGCAGCAAAAGGATACTGCATGTTTATATCTGCTCGTTTTTTTTGGAGGTGCAGATGAACATAGCAAACTAAAGGGCACTGAAAAGATAAGTTTCCATGACATCCACAATAACTCTTTTATATTGCCGACTGGCTATTCTATATGTAGCATTCAGAGGCAAATATAAAAAAAATGATGTAAAGCCAAAATTATTTCCTTGATAACACTTGTTTTAAACACCTCGCCACTAAATAGCTAAAAGTCTCCAAAGTGAATGCATAAACCATATAAAAGCCACAAGCATACATACATAAATTCTTAAGATTAAAGCAATAACTTCTAGAAAAAGGTGGGAGAAAACACACTACAATAAATCTATTTGTAATGGTATTTGGGCTCTACCAACTGCTTTCATTGGTCTCCAGTGGCTTACATATAAAACAATACATTTGATGTATGATTTCAATTCCTTATGGAAAACTGTTCTATCTACAAGCAGCCTGTCAAAGAGAATGCCAAAAAAACTCTTTCTGTGTCCCAATATGAGGCAGGACTTTAAGATATAACTTAAGGTCACAATCTGTTCTTGCTTGGTCAGGTTTAAGACTGTAATTGAGGAATGCCTGACCTGGGGGAGGCAAGGGAAGGGGGGCTGGAGGGTAGGTTTATTTATAATGAAAGAGAAATAGGCAAGGTGTCAGAGCTTGAAGTTAAATGGCATTGTTTCCCAGGGAGAGTGGCTCTACAGAATGGGCAAGAGGTGGCTTGTGGAAGCTGCCTGGAACCTGCCCCAACCTCCCAACCCAGGGCATATGGCAGCTGTCAGCTCCAGAAAACCACCCATGGACCCAGAAATCTATTTTCCTGTTATTGAAGGGTGCACTAGGGGGAGAAAAGTTGCTGCAGAATGAAAACAAATGCCATTCTAATTGGTCTGTAAATTGCAGCCCTTCATCATTAGAACACTGTTCTGCATTTCAGCCATCATTTTTTTAATCCCAAATTAAAGTTGTCCAGGTTTAAAGAGGGAATTATAAAGTGAAAAATGTCTTCAGTTGCAGGAGGGCAATACTACACAAGTCCCGTGGGCTATTCTTCTTGAAATTACAATCTTCCCAAAACATCCTCCTAATTTAGCTCTCTCAACTCCCCAGTTCTTCCTCCTTCTCCTAACTTTAGAATCACCATCCCCAGGGATGCTCGCCGATTTCTCTGATCAAATCTCTTAAAGGGACATACAGCCTCATCAGGAGCCGAGTATATCCCTCTCCTCCTCCCTAAGTCAAAGTTTAGCTCTTATTGATACAGGGGCTGAATCTGTTTTTCAAAAGAGTAATTTTAAATTTTTTTTTTTTTTTTAACGTTTATTTATTTTTGGGACAGAGAGAGACGACAGAGCATGAATGGGGGAGGGGCAGAGAGAGAGGGAGACACAGAATTGGAAACAGGCTCCAGGCTCTGAGCCATCAGCCCAGAGCCTGACGCGGGGCTCGAACTCACGGACCGCAAGATCGTGACCTGGCTGAAGCCGGACGCTTAACCGACTGCGCCACCCAGGCGCCCCCAAAAGAGTAATTTTAAAATAAATGCATTTTGTTGTTTTGTTGTTGTTATTATGGGCTTCTGTTGTTGTTGAGCATATCATTGTGTTACTTGCCCATGGCATAAACTCTATTTCATAGAACAAGGGCCCAGCTTGAGCACATCTCATCACTTCAGCCAACTCCCAAGAGGACCTTTCTTGTTTTTAATCCTCTTCAGGGAAGTAATACCAACACTGCTGGAAAATCTGACCAAGTAAATAGCATTCCATCTGCAAATTCCATCTGCCTTAAGTTCTTCCCCTAGGCGCTTTCCTTCTATTCTAACCTGCATGAACAACAGGAAAGCATGGTTTTCCCTCATCTTGGTGAATGAATGGGGACTATCTTCAAGTAACTCTACATCAAGTGAGATTATTCAACATTATTTACAGCCAAGGAACTGCAAATTAGACACCCAACATAAAGATATCTTCCATTGCTGAGCTGAGATAGGAATGCCTGATATGAAACAAACATTCAAGTGTATTATAGCAACTCTAAGGGTTTTAGCTTAAGAAATGGTGGGTGTAGGATGGAAATGTCCAAGAAGGCTTTCCACAGGCTTAGGATCTCAACAGGAACTCAAGGGATCAGTAGTAATTAACTCAGAGAAGCAGAGAATGGACCTTCCAAAGGGAGGCAACAGCATAAACACAGGCATGAGATAGGAGTAGTTTGGTGTAAGCCGCCTCAGAGAACAAAGTGAAAAGGGATTTGATTGTGTAGGACACAAGCCAGGCATTGCTGAGTGCAGCTCTTTGGTTTTGCTTCTTGGATCTTTTTCAAATTTCACAACCTTCCCTTGAGTGACAGATCACAAACACTGCCTCTGGGTGGGGCCCTGATATGCAGGGGTCCTTGGCATTAACCTCATGGGACCACTGCCCTGAGCTTTTGATATGCCTGGCTTACCTCAGCCTGGTCTGTTATAATCTGCCATATAATCTGCCATATGGCTTCATAAAATAAAAACTGACTATATTTGATTAAAACATTCCAAAATATATACAGATACAGAAAGTTCAAGGATAAAAACATTCATTACATCTTCCATTTTACATAAATACATATTTTTACCCTTAAACTTTCTATACCTGTATATTTATTGGACAAATTTTTTTTATGAAATGTAACCATTTTTTGCTGCTTTGGTTATTTTAAAAATATGTAAAACAGGGGCGCCTGGGTGGCGCAGTCGGTTAAGCGTCCGACTTCAGCCAGGTCACGATCTCGCGGTCCGGGAGTTCGAGCCCCGCGTCGGGCTCTGGGCTGATGGCTCAGAGCCTGGAGCCTGTTTCTGATTCTGTGTCTCCCTCTCTCTCTGCCCCTCCCCCATTCATGCTCTGTCTCTCTCTGTCCCA
Organism: Prionailurus viverrinus; assembly: GCF_022837055.1. Taxonomy (NCBI): domain Eukaryota; kingdom Metazoa; phylum Chordata; class Mammalia; order Carnivora; family Felidae; genus Prionailurus; species Prionailurus viverrinus. The sequence goes on along the minus strand of NC_062571.1, from coordinate 37,003,765 downwards.
AAAATAAATAAACGTTGAAAAAAAAAAAAAAAAAAAAAAAAAAAAAAAAAAAAATATGTAAAACATCAGCTGTTTGTAAATAAAAGAAATTTCTGGAAAGGAAAACACAAAACTCCCTTCTTAATAACTCAACACTCAATCATTTATGTGTGCTAGACAGTACTGAATACCCCTTCCATACCAGTATTTGAACTAGAAATTCAAACAACATTGAGCCAACTTTTAAGTTTTCCAAAATAAGGTTTCCATGAGGGATTTTTCTCCCCCCGAGTGGCAACGTGACACAAGGAAATAAATATCCAGCACGAGGCCGGATTTCCTCAAAAACAGAATTAGCACAAGAATTCTTCTCCCCAAGGTGTCATTCATAAACAGAAGATTCCTTATAAATGGCTAAACTCAGAGCTTACATGACAATTTTTTTTAAAGAAACCATCTTTCTAAATTCCTGATGCCTCTGGAATTAATTCATTCACTTCATGAACTAGAAATTAGTCTTTTCCTGGTAAAAATGTAAATTTCATATTTAAAAATGCCTCCTTTTTTCACAGTTCAGAATGAAATGTCTTATTTGTTCATTAATGTGAGAAATATTTATCAAGTAGCTAATGTGTGCTCACTCTCAGATGAGACATGACATGGTTCCCCCTTCAAGGTAAAAATCTAAGCCTTTGGGAATGCAAGCTGGTGCAGCCACTCGGGAAAACAGTATGGAGGTTTCTCAAAAAACTAAAAATAGAACTACCCTACGACCCAGCAATTGCACTACTAGACGTTTATCCACAGGATACAGCTGTGCTGTTTCAAACGGACCCATGCACCCCCATATTTATAGCAGCACTATCAACAACAGCCAAAGTATGGAAAGAGCCCAATTGTCTCCATTGATGGATGAATGGATAAAGAAGATGTGGTATAATCCAAAAAACAAATAATCCAGTGAAGAAATGGGCAGAAAACATGAATAGACACTTCTCTAAAGAAGGCATCCAGATGGCCAACAGGCACATGAAAAGATGCTCAACGTTGCTCCTCATCAGGGAAATACAAATCAAAACCACACTCAGATACCACCTCACGCCAGTCAGAGTGGCTAAAATGAACAAATCAGGAAACTGTAGATGCTGGAGAGGATGTGGAGAAACGGGAACCCTCTTGCACTATTGGTGGGAATGCAAACTGGTGCAGCCGCTCTGGAAAACAGTGTGGAGGTTCCTCAGAAAATTAAAAATAGACCTACCCTATGACCCAGCAATAGCACTGCTAGGAATTTACCCAAGGGATACAGGAGTACTGATGCATAGGGGCACTTGTACCCCAATGTTTATAGCAGCACTCTCAACAATAGCCAAATTATGGAAAGAGCCTAAATGTCCATCAACTGATGAATGGATAAAGAAATTGTGGTTTATATACACAATAGAATACTAGGTGGCAATGAGAAAGAATGAAATATGGCCTTTTGTAGCAACGTGGGTGGAACTGGAGAGCGTTATGTTAAGTGAAATAAGTCATACAGAGAAAGACAGATACCATATGTTTTCACTCTTATGTGGATCCTGAGAAACTTAACAGAAGACCATGGGGGAGGGGAAGGAAAAAAAAAAAGGGTTAGAGAGGAAGGGAGCCAGAACATAAGAGACTCTTAAAAACTGAGAACAAACTGAGGGCTGATGTGGGTGGGAGGGAGGGGAGGGTGGGTGAGGGTATTGAGGAGGACACCTGTTGGGATGAGCACTGGGTATTGTATGGAAACCAATTTGACAATAAATTTCATATTAAAATAAAATAAAATAAAAAATAAAGATGTGGTATATATATACAATGGAGTATTATTCAGCAATCAAAAAGAATGAAATCTTGCCATTTGCAACTATGTGGATGGAACTGGAGGGTATTATGCTAAGTGAAATTAGTCAGAGAAAGACAAAAATCATATGACTTCACTCATATGAGGACTTTAAGAGACAAAACAGATGAACATAAGGGAAAGGAAACAAAAATAATATAAATACAGGGAGGGGGAAAAAGCAGAAGAGACTCATAAATACGGAGAACAAACTGAGGGTTACTGGAGGGATTGTGGGAGGGGGGATGGGCTAAATGGGTAAGGGGCACTAAGGAATCTACTCCTGAAATCAGTATTGCACTATATGCTAACTAATTAGGATATAAATTAAAAAAAATAAAAAATAAAATTAAAAAATAAAGATAAAAATAAATAAATAAATAATAATAATAAATCATAAAAAATAAAAATCTAAGCCTTAAACTGAACAGGTGAAGCAAGGAGGGTGAGATTTTTCACATTAAAGTTCCTGGATAATACTGTCATGGGGTGAATTGCATCCCCCCACCCCCCACAAGATGCAGAAGTCCTAATCCCCAGTACCTGTGAATATGGCCTTATTCACAAAGAGGGTCTTTGCAGATAATCAAGATGAAGTCATTAAGGTGAGTATTAATTCCATAAATAAAAAGGGGGAAATTTGGATACAGACAAGATACCCATTGAAGGAAGACAATGTGAAGACACAGGGAGCCTGCCATCTTCAAGTCAAGAAACACCAGAGGCTACAAGAAGCTAGGAACAGGTTTCTCTCCAAAGCCCTCAGAAGAAACTGACCTTGCTGACACCCTGATGTTGGACTTTTAGCTTCCAAAATGGTAAGTCAATGAATGCCTGCTGTTTAAGTCACTAAGTTGGTGGCACTTTGTAACAGCAGCCTCAGGAAACTCATACAAATAACTTCCAAAACTTTTAAGATTAATACCAAGTAGGTGACCATCTACCAAGGTAGAAGCCTTGAAGGTTATCAAAAACACACAAAACATGTAAAACCTCAATCATTGTGATATATGAGGCTACCATTTAAATCTAAAATTTAATCCACCTCAAAGGGATCATAGACATGCACCCACCTGGTTCTGTCACTCTACCTTTTATGTATCTGTATCAAATATCAAATACAGTGTGCCTGTCCTTGATTCTAGGATTTTATAACAATTGCTCTTTAGTTTATAATTTCAGGGTTAGAGGAAGGCTGTGAGGCCCTAAAGCAAAGGCCCCATCATCCTAAAGCCCTCAGCATGGATGGCGTACCATTAACTGGGACATCTGTGGGCAACATGGGCTCTTCAGGAGTCACCTCTGTCTACTGGTACAAGAAGGTCACTGTGTATAGGTAATTCATACTCACCAAGTTTCCATGTAAATGCCTGATGTCATGATGATTTTCTACCTGTCACTGGCATCTTAACCTCCAACTCTTGAGGTACAGCCAGAGACAACAATTTACCCAATGGTGTCAACAAAAATCTATGCAAGGGTTCAAAATAATGCTTTATAATTTTTAAAGGTCATTGAATTATTCTCTCAGGAATGGTACCTTTGGTCTTCTTTTTTTTTTTCCATTTCATCATTATGTTTAGTCACCTCCTTTCTGACATGATTTTGCCTCATAGTGCTATTTCTTGCTTTTAGAATCCATACAATAGGTATGTTCATTTTTCATGCTTCTGTATCATTTAATGACTTGTAAGTAGTATATTAAACTTTATTGGAGGAAAATCATGTTATATTATACAGTTGAAGTTTTCTACCTTAATTCCTTTCTACCCCTAACCAGCTACCAATGAATCTGCGGGGTCTTTCACTCAAATTATATAACCAGGCCACTTGACTTTATATTTGTCAGTACCCTCTCTTTCAAAGAAAAGAAAATCAATAAATGGGATGCCTTTAATAGAGAGTGAATTAATAGAGATCAGTCCATAATAGAATTGCTATTTTCAGTAGTTATTGCCTAGAAATGATTGTTAGGTCATCACCTGGGTTTGTGGCTATAATGGTGTCACTAGGAAAGAGAGAGGATGGGCAGAGAGTGAGAGACCTTTGTATGCGGATATTCTGTCCAACTCTTAGCACGTGTCTGAATCCTAAAAGCAAGGCCATAGGTGACTCACAGATAAGGAGCCTGCATCATCATCCAACTTTTGTCTCAGTATGAGTACAAAACATTTGGGCCTCACTTCAGCCTTGGGAACAAGATTTTTCTTTAAACCCATGAACTTTACTGTTCAGTCCTGCCATAATCAGATGGGCCAATTTCCCTAAAACCACCTGGTCCCTAGACAACTCCCCCTGACATTCTCTCAGAGGCTGGACACACCAGGCCATGACTCATCTCTGTCAGGGATGGTTACAAACCTTGCCTTCCAAGTGGTTGATTAAAGCAAAGGGTCAGCTGCTGCCATGACGACAGTGCTCCTCAACCTCCTGAGATGGTGCTGTAATTAGAAAAGTACACAGTGCCCTGACCCCCAGGCCCTTCTAGAAGGGGCAGGAAAAGCGTTTTGGCAACACCAGACCCTGTGGCAAGGGCAGAGCAGGCTGACCAGACAGCTGGGACTCAAGAGCTGTGGGCCTTGTCATCCCAGCTCTTCCCAATAGGCTCCCAACAGCTTTGTCCGACTTGCCTCCCTCACCTCCTATTCTCATCTCCCCCCTTCTGCAGTGTGGGGCTGTCCTATCTTTTGTTCTGGCAGAGATAAGATGTATAAATGATGAGTGGTTGACAAAGTGTACTCCAGTGCCGCAGGCAGCTCATCAATCATTTTCCACATGTCGACAGGTAATTGATGTAAACCCTGCAGGCGAAGCTCCATCAGGTGAGAGGAGGGAAGAATTAAATCTGCTGTCAGAAGCCAAGCAGCTGATCTGTATTTAACATTCTTTTTAATTTAGCACATGTTTGTTTTAAGCTAAGTTTGTGGGCTCCTCCTTGCTCTCCACACTTAGGAGAGTGGCCTGGGGTCTCTTAACCCCATCTCCCTTCAGGCCTGAATGCATTGGTGTCTTGGGCAAGGCTCCTGGGAAGGAGAACAGACGGGACCACCCAGGACTGCTAGGGAGGCACAGGGAAACTTCCTGCCTAAGTGAAGCTTAACATCAAAGGGCCGGCTGTCAGGCGATTATCTGTCAACAGGATCCAGGTTGGCAGGGCATGCTACCCACACACAAGGAAGGAACCATTTACTGCTTTCTTTACTTAACAACAACAACAACAAAAAAAACAATAAAAATAACCTGACCCCATCTTTCCTTTATGAAATTGAGTAACACTTCCAGCATAGAGCTGAAGAGGTTTGGTTTTCTTAGTTCCCTTGCTTCAACCAAACCATTCCAAAGTTAAGTCAACTGTAGAACTTACTGGTCAGCTGGAAAAATCTGAGGCTTTTGATGAATGGTCAAGACACTGTAAGTTTCACACCCCTGCTTGACTCCAACTCATTGTTCTACCACCAACCCCCCAATGCTCACCTACATACACACACGTGCTCACAGAATTTTTCCACTCTGCAGAAATCTTTGCTTTTGGGGACTCACAGAAAATTACCACATGTGCCACATTCACCACTTTTCAAAAGAATAATAATATAATCTATAAGACCTTAACTCCAAAGTCACCCTGAACGTAATCTTGCAGTGCCTTAGGGTCATTTGAACCAATATGATGTTACAAAAAAAAATGTTCTGCTTGATAGAATGCTAGATAAACCAGCTTTTACTGGATTTCCTTTTCTATAAGGAAATGAGTTGACATCTAAGAAGACTCAGTCCTAATGGCTAGGTATGGGTCCCTGAATTTGCCACTCTACCTTCTCAGCTGAAATCAGTCATGTCCCAAAGCAGAGGTCTGCTCTGCCTTGCTTTCCTGTTTCATGGGCTCAGAGATGGCAATCTCTATTTTGGTGAGGTCCAGAAGTGTGAACAATGGAACACATTATGAGCCAGATTCATGGACGGGCCTCTACTCCCTACTCCAACTCTTTTTCATGTTTGCAAATCTAACCTTGTCTCTCCCCCCCCCCCCCCCAGACGGAAGGCTTACAGAGCAGGAGTAACTGTTGGGATCACACTAAATGATGTCTTCCAGATTTGTGTCTTGAATTGGACTAGAGATTTAACTAGATTCTACATTTTTAAAAAATGTGGGACACTAGCAATCATCAGCAGTATACATATAGTCATTCACTTAATCTTTCAACAAATGTTTACTATGTACCCATCATGTGCTAGGCACAGTGGCTGAGGCTGAAAGTATAGCTATTTATCCTATGAATCCTTGGTAGCTGATAAGTTCACAAAAATACTATGATATAAAGTGTCAAGTGCCCTGTCACCAGACAATTCAAAGAGAATGTGCTTGGCTAATATACACATTTTTGAAATGTACAGCCTCACTAGAAATTAGATCAATGCAACATGAATTAAAATGAAAGAGTTTTTTTCTTTTTTTTAACATCAAAATAGCAATAAGTGGGGGGAAAAAATAACACCCAGGGTAATAAAGAGTATGGAGGAAATGGGCACTGATACACAGACAATAGAAAACTAGTGGATTGATATAGCCTAAAAGACAATTTGGCAATATGCATCAAGACTTTAAATATTTTTAAGATTTTTTCTTAAAGTAACAATTAGACATATGTACAAGATTTAAGCATAAAAATATCCATTGAAAAGATCTTACACCAAACACTGCAAAGGATACATGATATACACATGATGGGAGATAGAGGGCACTTCAGGGGGGTTACATTTGGATGAGAGGAATTAGGGAAAGATTCATGGGAGTAAGTGGCTTTATTCTTAGTCCTGACAAATGAATGGGATTGTGGCATGCCAATTAGAAGGACACTTTAGGAAGGTGGGTGGGTGGGGATGAGAAAGGCAGAGAGAGAAAGGAGTGCAGAGCACCTGTGGCAAGTGGGAGTTGTCCAACCTGGTGGGAGCACGAGATTGGGAGGGGCCAGTAGAAGTGGAAAATGAGGCTCCCCACCCTATTAAGCTGCACTAGGTTTTGCTGGCTGGTGAACAGGTTCTTCAATGGGCAAAGGGGTGGCCCTATCTGCCTTTCTGCAAACAAACCAAAAAAAGACATGATCAAAGCAGTGCCATGAGAAGTTTACTCCATTTGTATTGGACAAGGTAGGCGAGGCTGGGTAGAGATAGGAAGCAGGGAGACAGGCAAGGTTATCACAATAGTCATGCAAACGGTCTACCAAGAAACAGTACACCCCCTAGTAACACACAATGGAAAACCTAGTCTGGCTTAGTTTCACTGAACAGCAGCTTCTGACCAGAGATTTTAATTTTAATTTCTTCCTTCCTTCCTTCCTTCCTTCCTTCCTTTCTTCTTCTTCTTCTTCCTTCCTTCCTTCCTTCTTCCTTTTTCTTTCTTTCTTCTTCTTTTTTCTTTAAACAAAGTCTACTTATCGAAACACAAGCTAACAAATGACCAGTCTCGATTTACAAGTTATCAGAACCTGCTATCAACCCCCAATTAAAATTTCAAGATACGAGGGATTCTAAGACATTTTAAAAACACAGAATTACTCAGTAACAGAGGTGAGGTCCTGCACTAACAGCCTGCTGAAATGGGCTTGATCAACAAGAGCTTGATGGGCTAGAAATATGTCATCATTTACAAATATTTATGATTAATAAATATTTTTTTTTCAAAGTATCCTGGATGAATCTAAGTGTTGGGTGTGAAGCTGGTTAGTCCTCCTGAACCCTGTGGGTTTTTTGTATCTACTGATTAACAACAGTTCTGAAATTTTCCTGAAAAAATAATAATTTCAGCTTCCTCAATGCTGATATTCAAATATACTGATGAAAGCATTTAATGTTTATCAAATTCTCATCATATGCTAAGCACTGTTCAAAGTACAGATACTAACTTGCCTATTCCTAAAAATAATCTTATAAGGTAGGGACTATTATCCCATTTACACATGGTGAAACTAAGAGCAGAGAGGTTACATAATTCACCCGGGATAATGAAGTTAGTGAGTGGCAAAGCCAGGAACTGAACCCAGGTAGTCTGGTCAAGAGTCTGTACTGTTAACTTCTACTTTAGATTATTTCCCACTAAAACACTTCTCACATCATTTGCAGGCACAGCAGTGGATGGTTGTGTATGTCTGTGCATGTACGTCTGTATGTGTGCACGTGTGTGTGTGTGTGTGTGTATGCAGGTGTGAGTGATGGGAAGGAGAAAAAACAGACACCACATGGTGAGGAGCAGGACTGTGGGGCACTGCAGTGGGAGGATGCTCAAACTCAAAGACCGAAGATCAATAAACAAACATGGTTTTAACAATAGGACCAGAGGGGAAGAAAGAATAGTGGTTCTGGACAATTCTTAGAACCCACTCTCACCCACCCAAGCATACTGGTGTGTATACCCCCTAGGGAGAGAAGGACACGCTGAAAACTATATGCCCAAGCAGCCCAGCTGCAAGATCCCTCTAACACAAGGGTCAAGTCCCTAAGCCATTTTGCAGTGGGAGTTACAAATAGTATTCTGTATTCTACAAATAGTACTCTGCCACTGGAAATCGCAATAGCTTGCAAGGAAGTAGGAGAGTCAAGTCTGGTGGTAGGCCTGAACAGATAAGAGTCCTGAGGGGTGGGTCTTCCATGATGGAGAACCATCAGTGGGCAAGCTGGGAGCTTGAGCAAAATAAAGGGAAGCCAGCTCAGAGATGAGTAACAATAATGAAAAGCACACCAGCCGCAGACGAGGGTCCACTTGTGAACTGGGTACCGCTGGCACCATTTATGGTGGTTAAGAAGCAGACTGGAGGGGCGCCTAGGTGGCTCAGTTGGTTGAGAGTCTGACTTCAGCTCAGGTCATGATCTCACGGTTCGTGAGTTTGAGCCCACGTCGGGCTCTGTGCTGACAGCTCAGAGCCTGGACCCTGCTTTGGATTCTGTGTCTCCCTCTCTCTTTGCTCCTCCCCCACTCACGCTCTCTCTCAAAAATAAATAAACATTAAGAAAAAAAGAAGCTGGGGCGCCTGGGTGGCTCAGTCGGTTAAGCGTCCGACTTCAGCCAGGTCATGATCTCGCGGTCTGTGAGTTCGAGCCCCGCGTCAGCCTCTGGGCTGATGGCTCGGAGCCTGGAGCCTGTTTCCGATTCTGTGTCTCCCTCTCTCTCTGCCCCTCCCCTGTTCATGCTCTGTCTCTCTCTGTCCCAAAAATAAATAAAAAGCGTTGAAAAATTAAAAAAAAAAAAAGAAAAAAAGAAGCAGACTGGAATGATTTCTGAGAACAGACTTATCCTCCATAGTAGACATGTGATTGTGTTAATAACAGAGAAAACAATCCATAGTTTAAAAATTGTATTTAAATTATTTATCATTCTCTTACTTGCAACAGAAGGTTTATTTCACTTAGGGTGTGTAAGCCTCCAGTTGGACTCCATTGGGCATCCTTCACAGATGTGAGGCTACAGAAGATGCTTCTTGGAATACAGACAGGAAGTCTTCTAGCTAGCTAATTCACATTGTACACAGTATGTCCTACCCAAGAGTTACAGGTCTTTAATGGATACCTCTTTGATATGGGATCCAGGGGGTACCAAGGGAAATCATATCCACAACACAAAGTCTGTGGCCTTGTACTCAGTGGTACACTATTAGGCAGAGACTGCTCCATGGCCACTCTAGAATCTTTGAGCTTCTTCATAGAGGGGTGACTTCATGGATGAGTCTCACAGCACTTTTTTCACATTGGGGAACATGAACATCAATTGCATCCATGAGGAAAGCCAAAGGAATGGCTTGACTTTGAGCTCATTTCGCACTTGGCCTTTCTTAAATTGCTGCAACAGGGAGTGCTCTTTGTTGACAAGAGAACTAAGGGAATGATGTAAGGGTCCAGATTCCTGAGCCAGCTCAGGAATGATGTAAGGGTCCAGATTCCTGAGCCAGCTCACAGCCATCTCCAACTCTCTTGACCTGGGGAGTGCTGACAAAACTTCAACTTCTTGCTCTTCCTTGTCCCCATCCACACCAACAACTGTGTGTGTGTCTTCCATTTGTATTACCCTGGAGACTCCGGATGCCATCAGTTTGCACTTAACCAGGAACCCAGTGGCAGAATTTGGAGCTGTCCCAGGATTCGGGAAACTCTCATTCTCCTCTTTACATAACCTCCAAGAAAATGTCTATTTCTCCCATTACTATCTAGACCCAGAGCTCCATGGCAAAGAAAACCAAAACCAACAAAACAAACAAACCCAACAACAACAACAAAAAGCTGACAAGTTGTTAGATAATTGATTTTCTTTGCCAGTTCTCTCCTTTTCTCCTTTCTCCTCCCAACACAATTCCCTGACTTCAATTTCACAGGCAAGTATTAGAGCAGGGGGACTTCAAACACTGTGATCTGAGCTTGTAGTTGGTTAAATAGTAAAAAAACAAATAAACAAACAAAAATCAAACAAAAGAATTCATTGAAATGCTATACCTGTACTTAGACATTTCATTTTAATTTAAATCATGGGAATGAAACTTTTCTTTTGCACAGTTTAATGGAGGGGAGCAGAATTTGTCATCCTAAAATATGCCTCTTTGGCATAAGGATTATTTTACAATGATCATTATTATTTTTTATTTATTACTGAAGTACAGTTGACATACAATGTTATATTAGTTTCAGGTATACGTCAAGTAAATAAGTCAGAGAAAGACAAATACAGTATGACTTCACTAATATGTGGAATCTAAAAAACAAATGAACAAAACAAAATACACTGATTCTTTAAAAAAAAAACAACACACACAAGAGAAAAGCTCTAAAATCTAAGAAGTGACCCTTTTGTAAGAAACATTTACATTTATAAGGAAAATCTCCATTTGTGAGGGTGTCTCCCTCTCTGTACTAGAAGACAATGACTAAATCTCTAGAATCTCTTGTTAATACAGAAGGCAAGGACTTAAACCCACACAACAACATTGCCTTATCATTGTTTACTGTGCTTTTCCTGGTAACCCCCCATACTTGGCCTCCTTCCCCTACCCACCTCCAACATTTCTTCTCTTTAGCTAGAGATGGTATTTGAGGTAGTGGCTTGGGCCCTCAGAGGGCAGAGGAAGAGGGTGTTACTCAGTTTCCCTAGGTTTCTCCATGTAAAAAGGAGATACAAATGTTATTAAACTTCCTTTTGTTTTTTATCTTAATCTTTTTTTTTTTAATAACAGAACTATCTCAGCCAAGAACCTAGAAGGTTAGAGGGAAAATTATTTCTCCTCCCCCACATTAGCATGGACTCTTTGACATAAGCCAATCTCCTTATTGAGCTTCTAAAATTTCCTGTTGTGTTTTCTTTAAAGGAGAAATCTAACTTTAAAACTCTTGCAAGGCAATATGAGTCCTTCTACAATTTTATGGTTTTTTTTTTCTTTTGAGTTTTACAGCTGCCTTGTCCATACTTAACTGACTGTATTTTTTTTTAATCAAACCTCATCGAGTCTTACATCTTAGTTTTCACGAAAAAACAAATCCTCTGTACTCTCACATTTCATTGGTTTTATAACATTTAATTAAACTGCATTATTGTAATATAAACATAACTAGGTTTGGGAACAGATTCAACTGACTCTTGGTAAATATACAGTTCACCTGGTGAGACCAGAAGTGCCTGGTTGAATCAGAGAGCCTGCCAGCTGTGCATATGTAGGATGACTGTGCATCACCCAGTATGTTCCATGGAAGAATAGCAGGTGTGGGTGAGTATACAAGTTGGTGAAGTGCAAAAGAGTTAAGTAGAGTGCTTTTACCATGTGTGTGTGTATGCATGCATGTAAGTATGTATGTATATGTACATGTATATGTGTGTATACACATTCACACATCTTTTTCAGATGGTGTTTAGTTTTAGAGAACAAGATCACACACTTATTAAGACTGCTTAGCAATACCAATATGAAAAAATGGCCTTATTCCTACCAGCACAAACTGCAATAGTTAAGCAGGTACATGGAATCCTGATGTTCTCCTCAACAAATGTCAGTGCTCAGAATGGCTGCACAGCGAGCATCCATTTGGCATTTCCTCTGTGAGCAAATAACTTTGTATCTACGTGGTTGGCTTTATGAGCAAGTAGCCTGAAAAGTCAGAATCTGCTTTCCAGGCTCAACTTCAGGGAAACATTTAGCCAGATATCTGGTCTGAGGAGTACCCTACTTTCTGTACAATCTGCTTAGGGTGGTTTTAGGTTGGCAGTGGAATGGGGAAGAATGTGAGAGCCTTTTGCCCAAGATCATTCTTTTCTTATTTCATGCAGAGAACCTGTCATAACCATAGCTCTCTTACAGTTTTTCACATACTACTTATCTCTGCCCAAAGTTAAATGGCTCAGATGAAAGCCTGAACTAAAGGCAACCTCTCCAGCAGGCTGGTCAGTAGTATATGAGATCCCTTGCATGAGAACACCAGGAAGAATAAAATGCAGCACAAGATGGAAAGACAAGAGGGTGGGGGCAGAAGTGGAGAGAAACCAAGGAGACAAGAAACAGAAGACAGGGTATAGACAGGAGGGAGCAAGGTAATGAACAGGGGAGAAACACCTGGCAAGTGGAGGGAGGTAGAATGGACCCACTACATGAGCACACTCTCTGCTTTTCCATTTCTGTGCAGTATTTCTCTTGCTATCTAAAAGAGCCCTACTAGCAGTTCCATAATTCTCACAGCCACAGAGCATCAAACAAAGACATTTTTTCACAAAATAAAAAAAGAGGTTGATGCATGCAGAATGCTTATAGATTATTAGCAATGGTGATTAAAAACAAAAAAGCCAAAATTACTGCATGAGAATGATAGTCAATCTAAAGTATGGGAGAAAGGGAGAAGGCAGACTCTCCTGGATCAATGGTTAATGAAAAAGCCAGCTCCATCATGAACATCTTCAAAGTTCCTGAGGTCAAATAAGCCATGCAGCCAGCTTCTTTCATGGTGGCCCATCCCAGGGGGTTATTTGTAAATTTCTTAGGATAGCCCTTTTCTCTGTCAATTTGCACTAGTAGAGTTTGAATGTCAAAGCCCAGTGGGATTTCTTAACTTTCCTCTGTTGCACATCATTGCATTCCATGGTTGTCTGAGGACAAATGGGAAAGGCAGATGACTTCTCAATGTAGGGCCTTTATTACTCTCCCCTCTTTCCTTAAGCCCTCAAGGAAGCATTTAGGACACATAGACAAAACTTTGAGTTTGTTCACTCAGCAATGGGCAGGGAAGGAATTATCCACATAAGTAAGACACATGAAACATGCTCAGGGGCATTCTGTGATTGGACAAAGATGTCTTCTTTACAAAAATGCTATTCCAACTTGGGACGGCTTGCTTGAAGCTCTGACCCTCAACTGGATATGGACATGATCAGAAGAAACCCAGAGTCACCACATCCTCTTCCCTAGGCGGATGCCTGTACCCATGGGGAACCTTACCAACTCCACCCCTCACCTTCACTTTACTTTGATTTTCTGCCTTGACAGATGGTAGGTGGTTTTACTCTGGGTACCCAGTCATCAATGTTTGCTTAATGTTTTTTTCTTAAAGAATCTTCCATCATTTCAGGTGTGATCCAATGAGTAAAGACAGATACTCAAAATCTATTTAGTAAATATAGCTTCCAAATGTGCACACTTTAAATACAGAAAGCTGTCCTCAGAAACAATATTTAATCAACATTTAGATGAACAGGAGATAACTTCATTACAAAGTGTTGTGATTTGTAAAGAAAGGGATTCCTGCAGATGAAAATTCTCCAAACTGTTTCCACGTACCCCACAGCCAAAAGCAGGAAGATATTCACCTAAGCTTCCCTCTACCTACCTCTACCCTCTGCAAAAGTGTTAACAGAAAGAAGTTAAGTGGAAGCTGTTCGCTATTTCCATTTTAAGTCAGCTGAAATGAGTAACATTAGTTAAGCTTTTACAGAGGAGGGAAATAAAAGAAATAAATACTATCTTACTTGCCTTCTTCAAAGGTCTAATGAAAAAAAAAAAAAGATAATTTGAATCAGAAAAAAACAAGCTAGACTCTAATCCCTTTGAGTTCCAGTCTCTTAACATCTTGATTTAAAAGATACTTCCTAAAAATACCTACTTAGCTAACTAGAAATGTCACAAGTAATAATGATTATGCCACCAATTTTTCCACTGAAAACATGGCCCCAGATTCCTGTTTTTATGATGAAAATGATGGGGGTTAGGTAGCTCCCAGTTGCTATTTATGACCTACCCACAGAGTGATTATCCACTGATATCTGGAGATTATTTAAGGAGTGGGCCAACAGAGCATGGAAGTTCACTTTCCAGATGGTGAAAGTGAGGCCCCAAAGTGTTTCTCAGAGTTATGGGGAGCCATCAATTTCTGAAAAGAAACTGCCTAGTGTTGTTAGTGTTGAGGACATTGGCCCAACCTCCATTTATTCTGTGGCCAAAAGGGCTGGATTCAGGACTCCCACGGGGTCTAAGTCCTGGGGGTTTGGCCTGGTATAATTACTATTGAGTTTCACCACCAAAACCAGAATTCCTTTTATCAAGGGCAAATAGCTTGCCAGAGGCATTTTGATAAGAACTTACCAAAATATAGCATTAGCTGTCTTCCCTACACATTACTCCCACTGTTTGTTCAATAGCGGTGACATTTAAACGGCAGTAAGTGTAGAGCAGAGAGGCAGCCTGAGAAAAGGTGTGAGTTTCATGTGTGCTGGCAGCATCAATTTCAGCCATGATACACTTGGCAAAGGCTGTTAGCAAAACATTGATGCAGAGGGTGTCAAAGAGTAGGAGGTGGGGCTCATAGTCCTGCTACCTCAGCAAATGATTCTGGGTCATCCTGGGGAACAGATATCAGGGGAAGAGAGCAAAATCTCAACTCCTTTTACCTGGGCCACCACACTGTGAATGCTCTAGATTTGGGCCTTTAAGGGATTTTCAGAATACTTGGTACTTGGTAGTGAGGATAAAAAGAGAAAATAGTACACAAGGAGTGTGTCCGGTGACAATGTGAAGGTTAGCATAGGAAGAGGAAAGCAAGGATCAAATAAAAGAGGAAAGCAAGAATTAAAGGAAGGTTAAGAAAATGTGATGGTGAGGAGAAACAAGCTAAAAGACTGTCACCTCTTTGGTAGTCAATAATGATGATGATGATAATGATGATGATGATGATGATGATATAGAGAAGACTCATCTTTCATTCACCTCATCCACTCATCTACCCATCTACCCATTCAACCAGTTATTAATTCTGCAAATATTTGCTGGGCTCCCTTACATGACACAGAGTTTGAGGTTCACAGGAAGATGCCACGCATACTCAAGAAACATACAACCATGGAGGTGACAGAAAACTGACCCAACTAATTAAGACCATGTGTCAAGACCATGAGGCACTGCTGCCCACCAGCCAGAATCCTGTACCTCATACCAGCTTCTTAGAAGCAACAAAAAGCTGCCTCATACCCATCTTTTAGGGAAAAATGTCTTCTGGGTTAGATCTTCAGAGAAGCCAGGACTACTCGAACCTTCCTGATTCTAAAACTCTCATATGTAAAATAAATAAAATAAAATAAAACTCATATATATAAAACACACTGAAAGAACATAATAATAATAGCAGCAAACAACAGTATCAATGATTAACACCTATAGACCACTCATCATTTTTTTTTTCTAAGTGCTTTACATGTATTGACTCATTAACCCTCTTATTAATGTAAGGATCATTACACTCTCCAAAGTCAAAACAAAAAACACAGTAGAATTTAAGCCCACACAGTGTGAATCTGTGTTTGAGATCTTTCTGTTGCCATACTATGTGCCTCCACCAGGAGACAGCATGAAGCATGGCAAGCTGCAATGAAGAGAACTAGATTGCATGAAGGACTGCATGCCAAATGACATGAGGAGAAAGCATGTTTCTGGAACCCTCAATAGATGCAGAGTAAAGCGCCCAGATCTAGCCATTCTTCACATTTGTCCTAGGTGATTCAGGAGACATAAAACTGGTAGAGCTTTCATCTATGACCCGGAAGAAGTTCCAGTTGAGGAGAAAAGACTAGCCTCCATGACCCATGAGGAGAACAAAGGTCTGTAAGCACATAGTCAGCTCTGTAGCCTCGGGGTAAGGATGTGCTCAATGTGGCTCAGAGTAGAACCCAGAAAGGCAGGCCCTGCAAAAAAAACCTTAGAGTTCTAGTTTATTTTCACCTCCATCCTTCATTTTATAGGTGAGCAAGAGGATGAGTGGCCTTGGGAAGAGGAGGCTGTCTTTACAATATAGGGAACATATTTTTTTATTTGATAAAATAAGTCAAGAACAACAATAACAATGGCAGCTAGTGTTTGTATATAACTCACTCTGGGCAGGCTATATTCCAAGCATTTCCATGTATTAACTCACTTAATCTCTGAGCTAGGGACAATTATTTTACAGATGAGGAGACCCCCAAAAAGTTAAATAATTTGCCTAACATCACAAAATATTAAGTGGCAGGGACACAATTTTTACCCAGACTATTTGGTTCTAGAGTCCTAGAAGACTCCATAGGTAGGCAGAAAGAGGAAGATACCTGGAGGTGCCAATGGCTGCTGATGCCAACTGAGCTTGGACCCAGTCCAAGAAGGAGACAATCTGCCACAGCAGATGTTAGAGCATCAGATTCTGAGATGTGAGACGATAAGGTGTCTCACCCCACCCCACCCCTGAGACACTGCTCCTGGCTGCTCACACTCTCTTGAGGATACCAGAATAGAAAATGCATTTGCTATTCCCTCCGTTTAGAATTCTCATTCCCCTGCCCAAATAATTATACGTTCCTGCCATCAAATGTTGCCTTCTCTGAAAGACCACCTTTGATTATCCTACATGAAACAACATCATTTCCCTGTATCTTCCATTCACATTACTCTGCTTGAAATATATTTATTTATCTACTTACTTATTATCTCTATCTCTTGCCACCCTCACCTCAGAAGATAAGTTTCTTGAGCAAGAAATCAGTCTCTGTGAATAGTGCCTAGAACAGTGCCTGACACATAACATATCTCAATTAATATCTGTGGAATAAAGAGATACAGAATCCTCAATGGGAATCATGGTGGGATTCAGAGAAGAAAGGAGAGGAATCATTTACTCCCTTTCAGAAATGCCTAAAATAATGTGAAGGACACTGATTGCCATCATCATAAAGATTCCACTCTGAAAGAAAGATGTAGACTCCTTCCAGAGGAGAGCTGAATCTAATGGTAGAGACATGTTCCGCATCTTAGAGAAATTTATCATAATGGAGAGGCAGCAACAATGATTCCTCACAGTGACTAAGAGGCAGAAGGAAGGAAGGGAGGGAGGGAGGGAGGGAGGGAGGGAGGGAGGGAGGGCAAGAGAGGATGAAGTAAGGGAAGAAGATTCTGTTCATTTCATGACAACCCAGTCAGTAGTTGGAAGAGTTGAAATATGGGCCAGGACACAGTACCCACAGAGAAACACAGCAGGGCCACATCCCCATCTGACAGGCATCAAACAGATTCCAGGCAAGTATGTTCTGACTGGTTTCTGGCCTCAGACTTTTGGAAGCCCAATTCTCCCTCCTCCTTAAATATCTGATTCAGCTTCTCATAATGGCACCTCAAGCCCACTTAGGTGTTCTGGGAGGACTGAACAACTACCTCTGCCAGATTATTGCCTCATTAATTAGAGCACCTCATTAATCTTACCATTATCCAGACTAATTAGAGGATGCTCTCCTTCTCTCAGTCCTCTTTCTTTCCACTCATCTCTGTTCTCTCCTTGGTCTCTTCTTCATATTTCCCCCACCCCCCTGCAAATAAGACTCTCCCAAGACCATGATTCATTTACTTGAGCTGGCAAATTGAGATCCTATGTTTGGGCAGGGTGAAGATCATATACTAGAATCTCAATACCAACTAATAGCAAAGATAAAGTAAGAACAATCACACAAGCAATGAATTATATTTTTATTTATCTAATCAGGTATTAAATTTTCCCTCTTCACTTAAAGGTATTGGTCTTGATTCAGGTCCTTGGTATGTCCGAGTTCCAAATAATCCTGATCTACACTGACCTACTGGGAACAGCATGCACTGTTTGTTCTTTGTACTGTAGATAAGCATTTCCTCTGTTATCATCCCCTTTTAAGTATTTTCCATTGTACTGGCAAGGTCTTGTTGTGTTTTTTTTTTAACAGTTTTTATTCTTACTAGCCATCTCAAATGATTTATGAAACAAAGGTATGGTAGAAAAATTAAAAATCAACATACACATGCAGACATGTCACCCACCTACAAATGGAGGGGGGAAATGAGGTTTAGAAGGAAAGACAGTCCAGGGGAAAGCAAGAAAAGCAACTAATGTAATTGAGTCCATGGGGGCTGGTATAACAAGGATGGATAGAAAAGATTGGGATCCAAGCATCTAGGAAGATAGAAGCAGCAAGGATACAACTGACAGTGATAATAGAAATGTGCACAAATGACGGTCTTATTCACCCAACACCAGAACCTGGAAGCTGCCCTTCAGACTTGCAGCATTTCACACTCAAAAGAGTCAACTAAAAAACCTCTTTGACCTAAGAGTTCATGATTAAAATATAAATTGACTTAAATAAATTGCCAAAGGCAAGATGTATTATTATAATAAACAAGGATGTGCATTTGGGAGAAAGCCCAGAACCTCTGGAATGAACAGAATTACAAGGTTCCAGAATGCTGCTTTCCTGGAGGTCCTTCGGGAAAATACAGATTCATGGGTGGGGAAGGGGGTGGATGTCCAGCCTCTGGACTTGAGAATGGCAATGATGGAAGGAGGAGCAGGAACATACCTCCCCCAGAAAGTGAAAACAACAGCTCCCTTCTGAGCTTTGCAAGGCTCTGTGAGTATCTGCAGGGCCTATTCAGAGGGGAGAAATGTATGGTAGCAGAATGGGCAGAAAATCTGTTTCCACCTTTTCCCCCTGACTCTGCTTGCCTTGGAAGCTTGACATACTGTATGGACCAAAAATAATAATAATAATTAATAATAATAATAATAATAATAATAATACAAGCCCTTATAGTCTCCGGGAGAGATTTCTAGTCATTTTCCAGGATCCCTCTTCATTTTTAACTTATTCCATATGCTTTGCTACCCGCAGACCCCAGCCTCAGCAGCAAAAGCAATCTATGCTGCCCTGCCATTTAAGTGTGAGGAGCCCAGCTCTACTGAAGCTTGTCATCGTGCCTATTAGCTTGATGTCTTTATTCACAGACCATCTGTACCACCGAGAGATACAGAGGCAGCTAATGTCAATATGAACAAATGCCTCCTCTTTTACAAGAAATGTCAAACACAGGACAGGCTAAGAATGACCCCAGGAATACCAACAGATGTTCACTACAAGCCTCTCAAAAATCAATCCTTTCTACAGGGACTAATTAAGATGAAATAAGGAGCAAAAGTAAAGAAATTTGTGTCATATTATCAGGAACTTCATCCTCACTTTCCAAGCTCATTATGGGCAGATTGGCCTGTGCCCTTTGAAAAAATGCTAAAAGAGGGGCTGCAGGTACCAGGGCACCAGGGAGGCCTTCATTGGCCTCCAGCTCCAAACTGCAAAAAGAAAATCACTTAAAAAAAAAAAAAAAGAAGAAGAAGAAGAAGAAGGAGTGTTACTTACATACGCTTATTTTTCTGGTCTGGTTTCTTTAAATAATCACACACAGAAAGAGCCCATTTTCAGAAAGCTTCCAAAACATTATGTTTTTATATATAAAAGAGGATAAGGTTTGGCATCCTGGGCTTGGAAGTCCAGATTATGGGGCCATAGAATGGTCATTCGCTGCAAGGTAAGTGAAGATCTCCTATATTCTAAATTTCTCATACATTTTCACCCTTCCTGAATGGGTTGAATCTTATGGATGAATTAGCCTCAAATGAGCATAGGTTGGCACTGCTTGAATTTTAAATATAGCTCAGCTTTGCTTTTAAGTAAGGAAATTTCTGCCATCTAGAATAGTTGCTGTTCTTCATTAAATTATTTGTCACACATTCTGGTTGGGTAATAAAATGAGCACACTATATCCTAGTATAGTGGTCCTCAAACATTCTCTGCTGAAACACATGGTAGATGATGTTACCAAGCCCAACTCACCCTCAGGGGGTCACATAAGGTGAGATGCCATTCTCTCTGAAGTCATTAACTGTACCTCTTTCTCTCTGCTCAAGAAATTATAGAACAAGGCAAGTAACATGAATGAATCTGCTCTAATTTACACGAAGGTACATCAAAACAAACTTCAGTACTTTATCATCAGTAGGTATTTGTTTGTGGTCTCTCTCACAAAATGATTACCAAACTTTACTGCTGAGTCATATTAAGACCCCAAAATATATTTGAGGTCAACCAAAAGCAAAGCCTGAAGACACCTCCACAGCACCATGAGTCCCCTCAGTTTCTACCATAAAGCAATGCACACACATGGAATGGGTCAATATCTTTAAAAAAAAAAATGGGTTCTTTTTGTAGATGATGAGAGACTCAACTTTTGACTTCTAAATGTATATAGCGACAGGAGAAAGGCATGAGGATTTCATGATTCACCAAGAACAGTGACTCATGCTATACTAAAAGACATCACCACTCCACCAACACTACAACACAATAAAACTTCTGTCAACATACTGGATGCTACACTAAGGTCTGGGCATCACTTCATGCTATGTCTGCCAGTTTTCCCAAACCTTTTATCAGCTCACAAAAGGGTTTGGTCTTGGATGATCCCCTTTGTGGAAGTAACTCAATCTTTTGTATGGTTCCCTGAAAGATCACAAGAGCCAATATTCAAATGACTGCTCTTGGACCTCCAGGTCACTCTCTTATTTCCCTGGTAAAACTTTCCGATGCTGGGGTGAAATATGTGGCATAAATTAAATATCAGAATTCTAAAACTACTGAGAGCATTTACCTATACCTGCCCCATCAGGTATAGAACTGCTATTTAAGGATAGCCCATAGTAAAATGCCACATAATGAATCACTTTGGGGAGACTGAAGAATTAACATGCCTTTTGGTTGAGTCTCTTATCCCATCACTCTCTTGCTGACACAATCAAGTAAAAACCAATACAATCTCCACCCTTCCTTCTCCCTTCTTTGTGATCATTACACTGAGCGTGGTTTTGCTATTAAGTCATGAGACTCATCTCTGACTGTTAAGTTTGCACGGACAAAACCATAGTGAAAGGTGATCTATTTAATGCATAGCAAAGATTCCCAATTTGTAAAGTCACACACTAGAGATCAAGCAGATGCAGGGAGTTGGTTACTGCCCAATCCAAGTTCTAACCCAGTTGCTGCTATTCTCGTGTGAACACAAGAGCAAGAGTTATCAGATAATTTTATATAGCAGACAGGGAATCTGGTAGCCCTAGAAAATGGTTGAAGAAAAATTCTAGCAAACCCCATTACAGTCCTAGAATGATTCTCCAGGGTGGGTCATGAATAGAGAGCAGATCAAACGTGTAAAGGACAGAAGCCAGACTTGCCACAAGAACCTCAACAAAATCCATCTTTTCCTTTAGTCTAAATGGCCGTGATCATGAATCTCATCAATCAAAATGGCTGCCTTAAGAGCCCCACCTTTCTCTCAAAGAAGACCTCTGAGAAGACTGCCTGACCCAAGGGGACTTGGTGAGACTCTACTTCATCTGGGGTTTGAACCTTTGACCTTGAGGTCACCATGCTCCTGGGACAGGAAGGTGGGGATATAAGGGAAGTAAAAACCAAAGTCTTACTGGGAAACTCACATTTAATAATAATAATAATAATAATAATAATAATAATAAAAAAATTATCAACAGATTCACTAAGGGTTTGTTACATGAACTGGGAATGGGAAGACTAGGGTCCTAGTCCTGACTTCTACCAGGACAGGGCAACTTATTTACCTTCTCTGAGCCTCAGTTTCCTCACCTGTAATCTAGGTGACCTGAATTAAAGATTTCTAAAGTTCACTCCAGCTCTAAAAAGCTAAAATTCTATGAATCCATTTTAACCCTCCATGTAATCTTTTCTAAGTAAAACATTCAAGATGCTTTATAAGTACTGGCCCCAGAAAGCAATAACTTGAAATATAACAGATCTACCTGTTTGAATTGCACGTAACCAACGCCCCCCCACCCCCGCCCCAGCACAGTGAGGACTTGTTCTAGTGCATCTGAAGGAACACACATGCTCACACAGGCACACATGTGGGCATCCCTCATTAATGCCCTCAGGGCCCACAGGGGCCCCAGCCCATCTCATCCCAGCACATAAACTATGAGTGATAACTCGCCATGTCACACGGTGCTTTCTGCACGTCCAAGCTGGCAGTACTTGCTACATCCAGGACCTGGGAAACATCTGCAGTTTTGTGATTCTTCCTCGTTTCCATTCCCGTGATGCTCTCTGAGCCTGCTCGGATCAGAGAAAGGTCGCAGGCTCCATCTGCTGCCCTGCCCCCCTCCATTCTCTCCCTCACCACTCCGGTCCCCCCTAAGGAGTTTCTGCCCATTTTGTCACTTCCACCTGTTCTGACAGGTTCCCCTGCCTGACCCCAAGATAGCCCTTGGGGACATTAATCATATAACAGCCGGAGCTGTGAAAGAAACAAGGGTTTGGCTGGATACTGTTACCGTCTCTGTCACCTACTAATCATGTCCTATGACACGGAGGGGCTTAATCAGATGGTCTGCTCTCTCATTAATCATCCTGGGCTCACTCAAACTTCACAGAGAGATTAAAGTTTAGCTCCGCTGGCTCCCTGCACCTCCTCCCACCTCACCCTCATCTAAAGCAGTTTCACTGGGGGTAGGTCTCAGGTTCCTTTTGCTTTGCCAACTGGCAGGGCGACATGGAGTGTCGAATGCCTACCAACACCACAACATTCAGGACAAGGAGGACAATTCCTGGCTTCCTTTCTTTCCTCCCCTCCCCACCTCACAATCCTCAAGACATTCAGCGACATGGAGACGAAAAATTCACGTAATGAGAAGGCTGGGAATCACAGACCTATGCCTGGACTACAGAGGCAGCTGCCACTTATATCTATGAACCTTAAAGAACTAATAAAGGAGAATTTTCTTGTGCTTAATCAATAGCAAGGAAAATTTTAAAAATCATTAAAAAATGACTCATTAAAATAGGCATGTATACTCAAGTGGCTGAAGAGTGGCTCCACCCCCAAGGACGGCACTCCCCTCGGGGGATGCCAGCCCGAGGATCCTTGTCCCTTGCCACGCTACTGAAACTACAGCTTCACTCAAGTCAAAAATAGCCTGTATCCTTTATGAATTCTTTCCAAACTGAAATAAAAGTTACCAAAAGGACCCTCCAAAAATACCCCATACGTGAGAGTCAGAATATATTTTAGCTCAGCGAATTCATTCTTAGCCTGCTTGCAATTTTCTGAGCTTCAAAGGGGGAAAATCAAGTCCCAGTAAAGGGTTCTCTCTGAGTATTGGTTTTGTACGTGCTCGGGGTGCTGTTGACTTTTGCAGCGCTGTATGATTATGGGAAACAAGGATAATATTTGCCCTCAGCGCCAGGAAAGAACAAATATTTTATCAACATCTAAATCATCTCTCATCTGGCAGGGGAGGAGGCGCAGAATGCTCAGTTGCACACACGTAAGCTGATGAGGGCAAGAGAGGGGCTTCTGGGGGAATCATCTACCTGTGCAAACTTGACCTTTCAATACTGAGCATCGTATCCGTTGCAAAGAGATCTCTCCGTGACAATCTCAAACACTTCCATCTTTCCGGGTTCTCCTGCCAATACCCCTCACCCCAGAGTGATGGCCAACGTGCCACCATGCTGTCTTTCTCACATCCAAATGTGGAGGCCGGGCCTAGGACTCAGGCAGGTGGGGGACTTCTGTGGATATTTTGGGGGGATGAGGACTTGCCCTGTTGTTATGTTTGTTTCTATTCACTGATCCTCCACCACTAGCCTAGAAATGACAGTAGGTGGAAACACTATCTTTCATTACACAAAGTATAAATAGTGTAATCTATCAGCGCCGTCAATCACAATGATTGATTACAGGCTGTCATAGAGAAGAGTGACATATTAGAAAAGTTTTGTTAACAATGCCTATTGCTAGTCAGCCTGCCACAGAGGCTGGTGATTAATGTGTTGTCAGCCTGTAATCCCACACCCTTGGCTAATGAGGCAGGAATTTATCATCTTTACAGAGTGGCAGATGTCAGGGAGAAAGGAATCCAAGTGCTGGAAACAATATACTTTTTCTTACTAGGCCTGACAAGTCTGACAGGCCGAAAAAAACCACAAAGCAGCTTTGTATAAGCACCAACTTAAAACGAGGAACTTTTCATTTGGCATCTTCACTTTAAATAGTGCTGCAAACCAGCCTCCATCCCTTCAAAAAGAGAAAAAAAAAAAAAAGGACACGAAGAGAGGAGAGCACAAAGCTGAATTCTGTGAACTTTGCACCCCATTCTTGACAGCTGGAGACCCCAGGAAAAGGTTGCCATGGCAAGCAGACAGCTTGCTTTGGAAGAGAAGCCCAAAGTAACTTTTCACTTTTACCTGTGAACTTGTGACTGGCAGAAAAACATGGCATCCATTTGAGGCTTGGGGACAGTGACTTCCCTTGCCACTGCCTTGAGGCAGCTTTTACCTGGACACTCATTGTGTTCTGTAGAATCACTGCCCTTTCTGTGATGGATGAGAAATGGGGGGCAGGGGGTAAGATAAGAGACAGGGCTCTTCACTAGTAAGAAAGTGACGCAGCAGGAAAACAGGCCTCTTGGAAAATGAGTTTCACTAGTGCCCTGCTATGACTCGAAATTTCAGCCTAACTTTTTGCACTCACCTTCCCTCCCACCCAACTCTCCCATTCCTCATATGGGGCAATGCCTAAAACTTCTCTAAGCCCCCAAAAAAATCAAGCCCAATAAAGAAGGGGGATTCTCTAGAGGCCCTTTCAATAAACACCTTGTCCCTCTACATTCTGTCCCCTCAACTGCACCTTCCACCTCTCCATACAATTCTCATAGCAGAAGAGCCTGGACTCCTGTTCAGATCCTTTGGGGCAAATCTTGTTTCTTCTCAGACACTGTGGGGTGCTTCTGAATGAATCTCGGCTATGTGTTTCAACTTGGCCCAGATTGTTCACTGTGTTCCAAATAACTCATAAGCACCACCTCCCGTAGAAGACACCTAATCTTTTCTGTGGGACACTGCAGATATTTCCAAACTTGACGACTGAAACTTTTCTCACAGCACTGATGTCGTCTACCCATACTACAGCGAGGAAGAAAGAAGGAGTTGGGGGGAAGGCCTGTCTGGTTTGTAAACTTCTTGTACCAGCACCCTGTGAAGAGGCAACGTGTTCCTTGTTCTCACGACCGTCTCCAAGGAAGGGGGCAAATCTTAAGTGGCAACATTCTGACAGATGTAATCCTTTCTCAAACACAGATACCTCTGCTAATGTACACAAATGCGATGCAAAGAAACAAAGAGGGACACAGCAACCAGAGGAGGAAAACTCTGCCTTCTGTCAACAGCACCCTCAGGCTGGAACACACAGCAAAGCATTAAGTATTCTCCAAGAGTCAGTATCCACGCATTAAGATGCATGGGGGTCTCCAAGAGCAGGGAAACTCCCCTAGTGCACTGAGAGATGGGCCGAGTGGACCAGGAACCCACATGCCTAAGAAGAACCCCAGGGCAATGCCCAAAGCCCCTTAGGTCATCCCCAAATCGAAGGTGCTGAAGGCTGTGGGCCTGTGACAGGCCTGGGGTCAGAGGTTGGACAGCTGGGGGCCCTGGGTGGAAAGGAGTGCAGGCTCTTTGGGGGATCTGCACAAGAGGCGAGCTCAACCCTGATGCTAATCAGACAGCTGTGAGTGAAGGGTGAAGAGGGCCGGCGCCGGCTCCACTCTGCCCAAGCAGCCGTCCTGGCCACAGATCTCACTTAGCGATAAGCAAGGAGCTGTGCAGACACCCCTCTGCCCTTATCCTGCACGCCCAATGTGCTGGGAGAGAGGTGCTGAGTGAGCCTCCCACCCAGGGCCTCCTGGCCAAAGGCAGGGGTGTTCTGTCAGTCTGCCCCAGACTCAGTGCTCACAGCTATGTACAGACAGAGCCCCCATCTGGCCCTCCCACCCCAGCTCCTCTGGGCCTGCCAGCTCCCCACCCCCTCCACCGCCCCCCCCCCCCCCAAGCCCGTTCCCTGCGCTCGCTCATGCAGCTTTCATTAACTCCCTCAGCTGGCAATTTCCATCCATTTGAGGACAGATTAGAAGCGGAATTCAAAAAGAAAGTCACTTGACCTCCCATAATGTGCTTCTCTTAATTACATTAAAGATTTTCAAATGCAAGCATACTGGGTTTGACAGGTAAGGTTTTAATCAACTTCAGGTGGCCACTTTTAAGTGCTGCCCATACTGGTGCCACAACGTTGGCGTCACCTACACTCCCAACATGGTTCTAATTTAAATGGCTAATTTTGACACGAAGAAAAGATGAGAGCCCACCGAGCCCCCACCACTTCGGGGGGGGGGGGTGATTCTAAATTAGGATTAATGCCGCAAGCTGAAGCATGGTTAGAGGTTTATTTTATGGAGGTTGGAGCAAGTAAATAACATTTATCCTTTGTATACGTCTGCATGTAATTACAGTAAAGTTTTCTTGTGTATTAAAGTATACAAACTCTTTGAAAGTGGGTGCCTAATGTCTTTTTCTAAAGCTGTGTTATTATTTTGGTCAAAAGTTGTTTACATTAAACAAATTCAATTTACCAAACTTTGACATGTTTGCACAACTGCACATAATTTACACTGGAAGCCTGAGACATGACTTTCAAATGAACTTTCTCAGTCCTAACTTAGGGGATTGGGGTTCAAACATTTAGGTGTTATGGCCTGCTCGGCCAAGTTTTCATGGCCAGTTTCATCAACTTCACTGTCCTCTGCTTCAGCCTTGTAATTGTTCAGCAAATATATATGGAGTATCTGCTGTGGTCCAAGCACTATGCTGGCTGCTGAGGATATAACAAACAAAAAAGGATATGGTCCCTATTTAGAGGAGCTTGAAGATTATTAAAGGAAACGGAAAAGCAAAATAACACACAAAGGCATGTCAAATTGCAAGGCAAAAAGGCAACCTCTCCAAGGAAGGAGGGGTACATACTATTTGAGGATCCATCAAAAAGCAGGATCTGGTCTTACTTTGGAGGAAGGTTTCCCTGGGGAGGTGATAATGTGAGCTGAGAACCAGAGAACCTTTTGATCCCCTTCACCCATTTTGTCTACTCCCTCATCCCCCTCCCCACTGGCAACCACCATTGTGTTCTCTATGTATCTATGAGTTTTATTTTGTGTGTTTCTTAGATTCACCAATAAGAAATATCATATTGTATTTGGCTTTCTCTTACCTATTTTACACAGCATAATGCCCACAAAATCCATGCATGTTGTCACAAATGGCAAGATCTCATTCTTTGTTTATGGCCAAGTAATATTCCATTACGTAGGTATATGTGCATGTGTGTGTATGTATTATACCATTTTCTTTATCCATTCATTGATTCATAGATACTTAGGTTGTTTCCATATCCCAACTGCTGTAAATAATGCTGCAGTGAAAACTGGGGTGTAGCTATGTTTTCAAATTTGTGTTTATGTTTCCTTTGGATAAATACCAAGAAGTGGAGTTGCTGGTTCATATGGTATCAATTTCTTCTCTAATTTCTTTTAGACTCGGCAGTCTAAAAGACTGGGGGACAAGACTGCTCCTAGGATAAAGACTTAATGTTCTCGCTAAGTCTCCATGTAGAAAAGATTATTTTCCCATGAAGGAAGAACTATCTCAGGACAGGGTCCCAGAAAGAACCAGAACGCAACACAAATTGTTCAGATGAAGAACCTTTCAAGGAAGGTCTCTTTAAAGGGCAAGGTCAGAGGAACAACACAGACAAGTGAAGGTATCCAGAGACTAGCAAGAAGGGTAGTCTGTCACCACCCAGGCCTGTGGAGCCAAGAGAAGGGAAGAGTGTTGACAGACACCAGTGAGGACCAGAGTCATGGAGAAAGAGCTCCCCTCGCCAGGGAGATGGAAGTGCCTAGCACAGACAGGCTATAGAGAATCAAGAGATCTCTCACTGTATTCTAGAAATAGTGTGAAACAGTGTGAGAGTGAGGTCCTGGTGCAACTCCAAAAGGCCCAAACTGCCTTTCCCAGGATGACCAAGGCCATGACTAGGTGGCACGGAACACTAGAACATCACTTCTCTGCATCCAAGCCAATGCCTCTCACTGGTGGTCCCTGGGTCAGCAAGCTCAGCATCACCTGGAAACCTGTGAGAAATGCAAATTCTCAGGCCGGCCCGGATCTACTAAATTAGCAATTCTGGGAGTGGGGCCCAGAAAACTGTCTTAACAAGCCCTGCAAGCTGCAGTTTGAGAACCACCGCTCTAAGTTAATAGGTTTCCTTTTGAAAGAGGTCTAATAAGCAACACCTGGAAGCACTGATCCAGCCCAGCCAAGGCAACTGATTAGCCACGTGCGGTCCTCTATACCACCCCACCCCTGCACCCATCCCCCCTGGCTTCCCCCACAAACCCCATTAGACAAGGCCCAGAATCTGGGAAGCAGTGCAGCTCTTGTGAAAGATCAATGCTTGAAATAAGCTCTCGGAAGCTCTCACTGCGTCTGGACAGAAATAGCTGTTCTGGGACTCCAGGGGGGCATATTTTAGAATGATGGAGACTCTGTTACCAGCAGCTTCTGCCTCTGAGGACTCTCTTCTCACTCTGGCAAAAGAATGGACATGATCAGGACTCTGCTATTGCTAACACCACTGGGAGATGATGTATTTCTGCTAATGGCACCTTCTGTCGCTACAGAGAAGCTGCTCCAGCTTCCTCTTGTCCCGCAGAGAATCTGGCAGCCTCCAGAAGATGTAATAGAGACCTGAGGACATTTGGAAGATGCAGTACACAGGAAGGGTGTTTTCAATTTGATTTACCTTCCATCTCCTACAAGGAACCGATAGTTAGTACCACACTGCATCACAAGCCCAGCACGCACCAAGAGTGGGCCTGGGGGAGATTAAATAACCCTTGTCAAGTGTACGAAGGGTGATCACAAGGATGCTTGTGACTGACTCCTCCAAAGACACAATAACAGAGAATTAGCTTAAGTACAGCAGGAGGGACTCAGGATGGAAATGGGGAAATCACACAAGGATATTTTATGGCTAGACACCAATAGGGGTTCCCATCCACTGCCTGAAGAACAAATAGTTTGTGAATTTGTTCTCGGTACGCAATTGACAGGCTTGGAGGGAAAGCAATTATTTGGGGTTTAAGTAAGACCTTAACCTTTTAAATGCAGTGGGTGAAAATATTCAAGAAACTTAGGTTTGTACTGCAAAAGTGTACCATACACAAAATTGGAATACCTCCTAAATGTCAGACTGTACACATTTATTCACAGGCACTGATAACTATTGAAAGCAGAGGAATTATTTCAAATGGGGGTCACAGCAGTGTCAACAAGGCTTTCATTCGCTCATTCATTGTCTCATTTCAACAGCAAGCCCATAAATGCTTAGTGGGCACTGTATTAGCTTCCTAGAGCTGCTGTAAAATATCACTACAGATCCGGTGGCTTAAAACAACAGAAATTTATTCTCTCATGGTTCTGGAGTCCAGAAGTCTGAAATCAAGGTATAAGAAGAACCAAACTCCAATAGCTCTAGCAGAGAATCCTTTCTTGCCTCTTCCAGCTTCAGATGGCTCCAGATGTTCCTTGGATTGGGGCCACATCACCCCAATCTCTGCTTCTATCTTCCCATGGTGTTCTCCCCTGTGTTTCCATGTATACTTCTCTTTCTCTTGTTTTATCACTGAATTTAGGGCCCATCCTCATGTAGGCTGATACTATGTTGGAAATCTTTAACTTAATTACATTTTCAAGGACACTTTTTCCAAATAAAGTCACATTCACAGGTTCCAGGTAGACACATCTTTTTAGGGGGAGGGGGCACTACTCAATTTATTGTAAGTACGTACTATGAACCTGGTATTGTTCTAGAAGTTTGGGATACCTCAATGGAGAAAAAGTAACAAAAATCTTGTCTTAATGCAGCTGAAATTCTAGCAGGGGGAGGCAGATGATAAATGCTATGCATAATATTAAGTGTAATTTCTTAATAAATTATAAGTGTTCTGGAAAAAGAAGTTGTTCAGCACGGGAAAAAGGGGTCCTTGACTGCTGGGGTGATATTAATGGGGGGCAGTTTTCAGTATGAAGTGGGTCCAGTAAGCCTCACTAAAAAAGTAAGGTTTAGCAAAGACCCCATAAAAGCAAGGGAATTTAGCCAAAGGAATGTTGGCAAGAAGAGACTTCCAGGCTAGAGAAATAGCTAGAGCAAAGGAGCTTGCTTGGTGTATTCTAGAAGCAGAATGGAAGTCAGTGTGGCTAGAACAGATTGAGAAGGGGGAGTGTGATGGGAAGTGAGAAGCCAGATCATGTAAGGCCTTCCAGTGAAATGGGAAGTCAGTGACCCAAAAACACAGTTGTTCATCTTTTCATCTGTCTACTCATCTATTCAAAGATGTGGCTCATGTTTGTGACCCTAGCAGGGAACTGGAAAACAAACAAACAAACAAACAGAAGACACAATCACCTGGGATGTTTAAAAGAAGGAATTATTTAAAGGAGTAAAGGCAACACAAAGGAAACCAATAGGGAGGCTGAAGCCCCGGGGCAAGCAATTACAGAACACGATGGCTAAAATGTGGGTGAAGTCTGAAACTGTGGAAAGAGGTGGATGGGGCTGACAAATGTGAACGAAATACAGTCCTGGGTGAACACAGCCAGAACCACAAATCTTCACGGTGGGAAGAGGAGTAGAAAGAACCCTACTTCTCTCTCCTCCAACCTTCTGATCTGTTAGTATGTCTCATTGTCCAAACCCAAACAGAAGCCAGAGGGCAATAGAGCCTGGGAGGTCAGGGCAGTGCCCATCCCCCAAGACACGGTCTAGGTAAAGAAGGGCTCACCTAGACCTTGTGTGACAAACAGGGAAGAGATGGCACCATCAAGTCTAGTCTCATCCCTGCAGACTCTGTGGAGGGTAAAAGAGCTGTGGTTCTTGGCCTCATGGTGCTTATGTTCTGCTGGTGGACAAACATTAAACAAATACACTAAAACAAAAAAACAAAACACTCCATAAGATCTTAGAAGAAATTCCACCCATACTTGGAAGAAAGGGGTTTTTAGCCTAAGGGCAGATACCAGTTTATACCCTGCTGAGTCAGCAAAAACTTTAACAGAAAACACACAACCGTTTTGGCTTGAATAATCAAGAGATGGATACGACTATTTCTACGATTTGGGAAAAGGGCCTGAACCTATTCTCCCATCACTGCAATGTGCTACCACAACCCAAAGGGTTGGAAGCATGTTCATTAGCCTCAAAAAGTGTGAGGATGAGACCAATTCCATCAGCTGCCCTTGTTCAAAACCTTTGCCCACAACCCCACACCACCAGGAATGCCTCAGCGGTTGCATATGTCACATCTACAGTCAGAACACAAAGGCCCTCGGGATCAGAAGAACATTAAAGGTCACTGTAGTACAACACGTGCATGATAGAGAACCTCTTCCATTAGCAACTTGAAGCATTCCTCAAAATATGAAACTCATTACCTTTCAAGAGAGCTCTGGTTGCTAGAAGCCACTTCTTTATGCTGAACTGCATTGTGCCATACTG
Source organism: Prionailurus viverrinus (assembly GCF_022837055.1). NCBI lineage: Eukaryota > Metazoa > Chordata > Mammalia > Carnivora > Felidae > Prionailurus > Prionailurus viverrinus. Next base: position 36,972,118 of record NC_062571.1, on the reverse strand, counting down.
AATCTTCTATCTAGGAAGGCTGTGAAATTGCTAGAGAAGGTCTAAAGGAGACCTGAAAATCACCCTAGGAGCAGCAAGGAACTATCATGTGAGAAGAGTTAAAAGATGACCTCTATGCCTTTCTCATTTCAATAAAACGAGGAAATGGTGTACTAACAACTACATATATGCACATGTTCATTGCAGTACCGTTCACAGAAGCCAAAAGTGGAAGAGCTCAAATGTGCATAATGAATGAGATGAATGCACAATACATTGTGGTAAATACACATAGCAAAATATTATTTGGCCACAGAAAGAAATGAGGCACTGATACATGCTATAATATAGATGAACTTGAAAATATTACACTAAGTGAAAGAAGGCAGTCATGAAAGATCACATATTGTAAGACTCCATTTATAAGAAATATCCAGAAGCGATAAATCCATAGATATTGAAAGCAGATTGGTCATTGTTGGGGGCTGGGGGGAGAGGGGAAAGGGGATACGTTGCTTAACGAGTAAGGGATTTTACTGGAATGACAGTAAAAATATTTGGAACTAGATAGAAGTGGTGGCCACACGACACTGTGAATGTACTAAAGGCCACTGAATTATTCACTTTAAAGTAGTTATTTAATACCATATGAATTTCACCTCAATACTTTTTTAAAGGGGGAGGATAGTAGGATGGGTAAAGACATAATCACCAAACTCTACCAAACCAGAACTTTTGGTAAAGCCAGGTTTACTATCAGATAACAAATCCAAAAACCTAATTATACCAAAAGGTAGCACAGGATGAAAAATATAAATTGTTCAGAAAGATACAGATCAGTGCTTCTTGAACAATCTTCAACAATGGAGAAAATTTTGTTGCTGTTGTTTTGAATTAAATTTCCAATCTGTCATGGACCAATACTTCTATAAAATAAAAATAAATTACTAGGACTTCCAGCTTCTATTTAGAATATAAAAAACTGGAAAGAGTATCACTTATGAACCACCACCAAGAGAAAGCTTACTAATTTGCAAAATCATGATCTTTCCCCTATCAGAGAACTAAGGACCATGAAACCTTCAGACAAGTTAGCAAGAATAAGTTAAAATTTTTACTGGATTGCTAACAGCCAAGTGTGGGCTAGCAGTGAGAATAAACCCTTCAAAGCTACAAACCCAAGGGGAATGCACACCTACTCTTCTCCAAGGACCTCACCATAGGATCACAGACAAACACTGGAGATCCAGGGCAGCTGTCCTCCATGATACTGGAGATGGGGAATGAATGCTGCCATTATCCTCACAATGACTTTTCCCCTAAGAACAAAAGCCTTAAATTACCATGGCAAATTTTGTCATGCAGGGGGCAGAGATAAAGACCCATTGCATCTGGGGAGAGGGTGAAAGACTAAAGACCCTCTACCCCTGGGCAGGGATGGGAAACAAGCATCGGCCCAGGCTAGTAGAGGTCTCCCCTAGTTGGGGAAACGTCATCAAGGAGCAAGTCTCCACCTTGTAGAGCAAAGAGTATCACCAAAAATAAATGGAGATACACCTTCATGACAAAGAGCTCTAGTCACCAAGATGGCATAACAATCCTACAACCTGAGAATTTCAACAGAGCTTTAAAATGCATGATGGAAAGATAGACAAATCCATAACTTCAGTTGGAGATTTGATCATTCTTCTTTCAGTAATTGATGAAATAAGTAGACAAAATCAGTACAAATAGCAAAGGCCTGAACAACACTATCAACCAACCTGGCCTGACATTATAAAGCTCTATATGAAACAAGAACAGAAATACACGGCCTTTCCAAATGCACATGGAACATTCACTAAAATAACCATCTGCTGAGTCATAAACAAACCTCCACACATTTAAAAGAATTTAAAATATACAAACTGTGTTATGTGACTGTACAAAATTAAATTAGCAATGAATACAAAAAGAGGTCTAGAATATCACTAAGTATAGGAGAATTATGCAATAGGTATCTCTAGAACACATAGGTCAATAAGGAACTCATAAGGAAATATACGAAATATGTTTTAACTGAATAAAAAAGCATAAAATTTGTGGGATTCAGCTAAAGCAATAGTCAGAGGGAAACTGATAGGACTAAATGCCTATATTATATAGAAGAAAAGGATCAAATCCATAATCTAAGGTAAGAAACAAGGAAAATAAGAGCAAATTAAATGTAAAGCCAGCAAAGGAAACTAATAAAGATTAAAGCAAAAGTCAATAAAATAAAAAGAAAAATCAATAAAACCAAAATCTTATTCCTTGAGAACATCAACACAATTGCTAAACCTCTAGCCAGGATGAACAAGATAAAAAAAGAGACAGAGACAGAGACAGAGACAGAGAAAGAGAGAGAAAAGATACAAATTACCAATATCAGGAATGAAAAGGAGACATTAATAACACAGATATTGCAGATATTGAAAGAATAATAATACTATGAACTTCAGGCAACAATATTCAATAACTTAGATGAAATAGAAATCCCTTGAAGACAAAAAATCATCAAAGCTTATCCAAAAAAGAAATAGATGACCTAAGTAGGCCTGTATCTATCAAAGAAATTAAACACGTAGTTAGAAATCTCACAACTGGGACAACAAAACCAACAAAAAACTACAGGCCCAAGTAACTTTACTAGTGAGTTTATGAAACATACAGCTAGAGACTAATACCAATTCTACAGAAACTCATCCATAAAATAGAAAAGGAGAGAACACTTCTCAACTTACTTTATAAGGCATTATCCTGACATCAAAACCAGATGAAAACATTACAAGAAATCTACAGACCAATATCCATCATAAACACAGATTTAAAAATATTCAACAAACATGAACAAATCAAATTAAGCAATATATTAAAAATATAATAAACACATCATGACCAAGTGGTATCTATCTTGGGAATGCAAGGCTGGCTTAACATGAGAAAAACCATGTCAGTCTCTATACACACAGAGAAAGGAAGATAAAGTGCATACTAACCTCAAGAGATAAACATTGGACGAACCATAGCATCATTTATGATAAAAACACTTAGCAAACTAGAGACATAGGGACATTCCTCAACCTGATAAAGGGATCTACAAGAAATCTACAGCTAACTTCATACTTAGTTATGACAAACTTTCCCTTTAAGATTGAGAACAAGGCAAACATCTCTACTGTCATTATTTCTAATCCACTTAATACTGTGGAATCATGGTACTAAGGTAGTGTGACCCTACATACTGTTGGTTCTAAGCTGTGCTCTAAGGTAATCAATAGAAATAAAGAAGACATGGATTGAAAGGAGGAAGTTAAATTGTCTCTACTCACAGATGACATAATTGTCTACACAGAAAAATCTCAAAGAATTCGCAAAAATGCTCCTAGAAATAATAAGTGAGCTTAGCAAAGTCATAGGAAAAGTTATATTTCTGTAAGCCAGCAATGAGCAACTAGAAATTTAAAATTTAAGAAACAGTATTATTTGAAATAACACAAAATACATAAAATACTGATGTACACATCTAACAAAATATGAGCAAGATTTACATTCTGGAAACTACAAAAACACTAATGAAAGAAATCAGAGATCTAAATGGATGAACAAAAATGTTCATAGACTAGAAGTTCATTTGGTTAAGATGTTCATTATCTTCAAAATGCCCTGTACGCCTTCAATGCAATTCCAGTCAAAGTTCAGTAAAATGTTTTCTAGAAATCAGCAAGCCTATACTAAAATTTATAGGGAGAGGCAAAGGAACTAAAATAGTCAAAAACATTTTTTAAAAAGAACGGTGTTACAGGACTTACACTCTCTGACTTTAAGACATACTATAAAGCTACAATAACATGTGGTACATGGCAGTGTGGTATTTGTGAATGGACGGACACATAAATCAGTGAGATAAAAGAGGAAGATCTCACATATACATTCTACAAATAGATTCCACAATTCATTTTAACCTAACTGCAAAGGTAATTGCATGGAGAAAGAATAACCTTTCAATAAATGAGGATGAAGCATCTGGATACCTCTGTACAAACCTTGACCTATGCTTTATACAATATACACACAGTAACTAAGAATGAAACATAGACTTAAATGTAAATCCTACAGCTATAATAACTCTAGAAGAAAACATAAGAGGAAATCTTTGTGATTTTTAATTTTTTTAATGTTTATTTATTTATTTTTGGGGAGAGAGAAAGAGAAAGAGAGAGACACTGTGAGTGGGGGAGGGGCAGAGAGGGAGGGAGAGAGAATCCCAAGCAGGCTCCACACCATCAGCACAGAGCCCAGTACAGGGCTGGAACTCCTGAACTGGAGATCGTGACCTGAGTCCATACCAAGAGTAGGATGCTTAACCAACTGAGCCACTCAGATGCCCCTGTGACTTTGTATTAAGAAAATATTTCTTAGCTATGATACCACAAGTATTATCTATAAAAAGAAAACTTGATAAATTGGACTTCATCAAAAGACAGTTAATAAAACTAAAGGGCAAGCTACAGACAGAGATAAAATATTTACAACAACTTGTATTCAGATCACATAAAGAACTTTCAAAACTCAATAAAAAGGAATCAATCCAATTAAAAATGGGCAGGGGCGCCTGGGTGGCTCAGTCGGTTAAACGTCCGACTTCAGCTCAGGTCATGATCTCACAGTTTGTGAGTTTGAGCCCTGCATCAGGCTCTGTGCTGACAGCTCAGAGCCTAAAGCCTACTTCGGATTCTGTTTGCCTCTCTCTCTGTTCCTCCCCTACTCACACTCTGTCTCTCTCTCACAAATAAAGATTAAAAAAAATTTTTTTTTCAAATGGGCAGAAGACTTGGACACTTCACCAAAGAATATGTATGAACTACAATAAGCACATAAAGAGGTGGTCACCATCATTAGTCATTAGGAAAATGTAAAGCAAGATCACAATAAGATATCAACACACACCTATTAGAATGGCAACAGTTAAAACAAAAACAACAAAATTCTGACAACATCAAATCCTGGCAGAAGACAGAACAATTGCAACTTTCATACATAGGTAGCTACATACCATGCAAAACAGTGCAGCTAGCCACTTTGAAAAATAGTTTGGCAATTTCTTGCAGTGTTAAACATACACCGAGACGCAGCTAAACATACACCGAGACGCAGCAATTCACTCTCAGGTATTTGCCCAAAAGAAATGAAAACATCTAACCACACGCAAGGTTCATGTTCATGCAAAAAACTGCACATAAATGTTAACAGCAGCATCATTCATCATTACCAAATTCTGGAAATAACCCGAATGTCTGCCAGCTTATGAATGGATGAACAAATTGTGGCACATCCATATAATGGACTACTACTCAGCAGTAAAAAAAGAATGACCTATAGATAGATATCCTAGAGATATCTATATAGAGATAACCATAGAGATATCATATGCATTATAAAAAATGAGGGAAGCCAAACTCCAAACTATACATTCCATTTACATGACTGCATTTATTCCTCAAAAAAGCAAAAGTCGAGGAACAGAAATCCAAACAGTACTGCCGGGATGTGGGGATGGTGGGACAAGTTAACTACCAAAGGGGCAGAAGGTGATGTGTCAGGAAAATGTAACTGTTCTTTATACTGTGGCAGTTACACTGTACATGCTTCTCCAGACTCATGGAACTCTACACTAAACAGGGTGACTTCACTGCATGTAAGTTATTTCTCAATATATCTGACTCCCAAATAAATCTCTACTTTTCTCGATATATGTCTTGGAAAGACAACCACCATGTGCAAAAAGGCACTGGAAAAAAAATATGGATGGAGTCTTCGCATTTATGTGAAAAACTGAGGGGATGGTGGATTTGCATGTATGTATAAAACTTGAAATGATTTTAATAGTTACTGCTGTTAAGATGAGCATTTAATATGTATTTTTTGTATTAAAAATAGCTTCTAAAATGAAATTACTGGATATGGAAATGTTACTTTCCTTTAAAATTTTCTGAATGCTTACTTATAATTTCTGTACTTATCTCATGGATCTTTAATAATCTGCAGACTGGCACCAGTCCATGGACAACTTGTATAGATAGTTTCCAGGAATAAAGATGTAACATATATTTTAAAAATTAAACAGTTAAGAATGAGTAATATTATAATATATAACACTATGTACTTTTTATTAATCCATTTACTTTCATAATACATGGTTTTCCTAAGCATTAAAAAAGGAGATTGTAAATGAACATGTAAAATATAATCCCATTTTGTTTCATAAATATATACCTTTCATATATGTTTATAGAAAATGTTCTGGCAATTAATATATCAAAATAAGACCAGTTATTATTTCTAGATGGCTTATTATATTTAAGTTTTATTTCTTTCTGTGACATTTATTTTCTGATTTATTAAAATATACATGTATTAATTACATAATGGAAAAATAAAAGACCTCTACTTAGTAAGTCAAGGGAACCAAGGTATTTGTAGTATACCTTTCCGTTTCATAGGCCAAGCTCAGAAAAGACCTATAGATCTTCCACAGTGTATCTGTAGGGGATATTGGCATGCCAAATTCTAGACTACCTCTTCTGAAAAGTACTGCTCTTTTCAAACTCATGTTTACTACTTTTCTACTATGTGTGAAGTAAACTACCAAATGGTACAGAGAACACAAAAATGTGTGAGATAGCCTATGTCTTCAAAGACATCCTGAGCATTTTAGGGGTTGCATGGGCAAGAGGCTTGAGCTCTGCAAGAGCTCTATGGGAGAGGGGAGCTCAAGGTGAGCCATCAACACTGTTAAAATTAAGGAGAGCCTGGGAGAGCTAAAGATCTTCTAGAAAGGGACCAGCAATAGTCAAAGCAACATAAGGGGAAATGTGAGACCTCAGTCCACTGCAACTACAATACAGCTGTGCAAGTGGAGCTGAGTTGGAAAGGTAGGTCAAGGCCAAATCAAAAGGAGTATCAAAGGCCATGATGAGGAGTTTGAGCTTGTTGGTACTGGGGAGCTACTGAAGATTTTCATAGGAAAGAAAGGCCCACCAGGGCCATGTGAAATTGCACTTCAGGTTGCCTATATAAGTAGCACTGTGTAGTCTAAGTGGGGTTGGTCCTAGGAGAATCTGGGGGGGGGGTCAATTATTTGAGAGGAATATTATTAGAATTTTAACTAGGGCAGGATAAATGAAAAGAGGAGAACACAAGGAGAGAACCTGGAATACATTAACCAAGCAAACATTGTAACTGAATGTATATAAAGGATGACGAATGAAGGAGAAGGAAAAGCTGACCTGAAATTTGGGGCACAAGTGAAACATCCAAGGTAGTAGATGGAGAACAATGTTCATGGAAACTAGTAAGTGAGCAGTGAAGTGGTGAGAACAGTGTCAGAGACACAGAGTTCTGTGTATGGACAGAAAATATAGAACAACTTTCTAGGGACACCAGGAGAGGATTCTTCAAACAAAGACTATCTGAGGGGAGTCTTAAAAGGAGTACAACATGGACATTTTAGCTTGTAGCAAGATTTGGATGGATATGGGCTGTGAAGGGCTTGTCAGCTGGAATAGGGGGTCATTTGTGCAATGTGTGTTGAAAGAGAAAATGACCTCACTAAAAGAGAAAGAAGTAAGCCCAGGGCAAAGAGAAGAAGGGCAGCAAGGAATCCATGGAGGCTCACAGATACCTGTTTGAACACGTAAAAGGCAAATGGGACCCAATAAAGAGGCTAAGAGATGTTCAGAGAGGTGATGAGGACGTGAGAATAATGCAAAGGCAAGTGATGCAGAAGAAAGCTTTCAAAGATGTTGGGCAAATCAATCAAGGCTGAGGAGAAGCCATATGTGGCTCTTTGGAACTTGGCAGTAACCCTGGGGAGAGTTGCATGAATAGAGTACCAGGGGAAGAAGCCGGATGAATTTCAAGAACATGGACATGATGTACAAGGTAAAGAATTTGGGTGGGGCTGTTTTTTTTTTTTAAATTTTTTTTTTTCAACGTTTTATTTATTTTTGGGACAGAGAGAGACAGAGCATGAACGGGGGAGGGGCAGAGAGAGAGGGAGACACAGAATCGGAAACAGGCTCCAGGCTCTGAGCCATCAGCCCAGAGAGCCTGACGCGGGGCTCGAACTCACGGACCGCGAGATCGTGACCTGGCTGAAGTCAGACGCTTAACCGACTGCGCCACCCAGGCGCCCCTGGGTGGGGCTGTTTTTAAGTGAAGCTGTGAAGGACAGAGGGAGACGGAGGAGGAAGAGGAAGAAAGGAGCGTGGAGCAGAGGTGGTGGTAAAGTCAGGCAAGGCTTTGTTTTCTTTAAAGAATCAATGCAACTTTATCTTTCAGGTAGGAGAAGGAGCTAGTGGTAAGGAAAGAGAGATACAAGGCCTAGGCTGTTGTGTCCAGGAGGAAGACTACTGCTGGCAACAGGTCTGACAGAAGCAAGGGAGAAGATATTTCGTCTCTAGCTGAAACAAAAATTTTTGAACTTTTTCAGTTCATGGTGCCTTTAGTGTCTCAGTAATGTTCTTCATGGAGAGCTCAAAGACCAAAAGAAATACCTACAGTTCCATTTTATGGAACAACTTAGTTGCCCTAACAACTTAATAGCCATTTTTATTTCATGCTTCAAAGCTCACACTTGTTTACTAAGGGGATGTGTGTGTCTGTTGGGCCCTGCACAACTCTCCAAGCTCCAAACCCTGAAATCATTGATAGTGGGCACTGCCATTTGAACTTCCTGCTCCGTATGGTTTTCATACTGTTCTCATATTTTATCACAGCAACAGCCACAAAAACACTACTTTGCAGAGGTATGGTATAATGGACAGAAATGCAGCATGATGTAATGCTGAAAGTGTGAACTACCTGAATCGGTAGTTCATGGGGTGTCTGAAAGATGTCGCACACTGCTGCATTGTCTTCAAACATTTTAAACATTCTGTACCATCCTATGAATCTACCATGGCATTCCAGGTAGTCTCAGAATATAGTGTGGGAAAGATACACCTATGGGGTTGGGGAGGAGAGGGAGAGGATGGATACAAAGCCTCCTAATGTAGAGAGGAGGAATGTTGAGGTGGCTCAGAAAAGCAGGCATCCAGGCCATCTCCAGTGGTTTCCAGCATAGCAGACTTTATCCTACCAATTTACTTTCATAATTAGGATCTAGGAGCCAGAAAGGCATGCTAAGCAAGTCCCTCACTGTATAGCCTATATAACTCAATAATTTCAGGACTGCCATTTCGTACCACCCCAGTTTACCTGCAGGGTGTGAAAGTCCTCAACTAATTTACACATGACTCATTAACCAGGGGAAATCATTTAAGTGAACAATAGCTAAACATTGACTAAGGTCACCATTTAACCTTCAGGGGAAAATAACCCTTGCCCATCTGCATATGGCCGAATTGTGCCAGAGGCCCTGGAAATGCCAACAGCCTAATCCTGAAATACGTTCTTGGTGTTGCTAGGTTGCTTGGCTGAGGGCCTAGAGAGGCCAAGAAAGTGTCAGGAGCCAGTACAAGGGGAGGAGGTGGCAGGACTGGGCAGGTGGAGGGGAGAGTTAGGGTGGAAGGTGTATGGCAAGGAAGGAGCACCTTGGGTGGGATGAACAGGGAGAGTTCCCCTCAAAGACTGTGAGTCAGGTGCCCAAGACCATTAGGCTAACAAGGAGTGAGGGATACAAATGCCCATATGTCAACCTTCCACTTGGCTCAGATGGCACCTTCTCCAGGACACCAACGACTTTCTGTTCCTTCAGTTAAAGGCATGTAGGGAAACTGGACAGAGTTCAGAAAGAGGTGAAAGGGAAGGAACTTAGTCTTTATTAAGGGAGATTAATAAAGTCAAAGCTATGGCCAGAAAGGTGGCCATGGGTATCTTACCATATATCCTAAGATTTTATACACACACATACATAAAAACACTTCATTCAGGGGATACACGAGACCAAAAGCAGGGACAATTTGGAATGGGCATAACATCAAAGTGAAGGATACTAACATTTAGTGAGCACTTACTATTTTATAATTCTTAGTGTAGAGATTATTTCACATTGGAGGAAAATGAACCCATGGAGTTTACTAATTTGTTCCAAGTCATACAACAGGTAAATGGCAATGAATCCAAAGTCCTTCTCCTTTCCTGTCTAACTTGTTCTCACCACCTACCTAACCTCCCCATCACCAAACTGAAATTCACAATAGACTCCTGAAGTCTCAAAATCTAGTGTTCCTAAAAGTAAGAGAACTGGTATTTCTTGGTATCTCCCATATACTCAACATTGTATTTGTCACATTATTTCCTAACTTTATTATTCTTTAAACAATTTAAAATACAAAACAATTTTAAGATACAAAAAACATACAGGTGCCTTTGTACCCTCTGCTATTGAACAAAGATTAATATTTTACCTGGCTTGCTTAAAATTTGCCCACTTTCTGTAAAATGCTTCCAATAAAGGTAAAGTCCTGGGCTTCATTCCATCTACCTCTCTCCCTTCACAGAGTTATGTACTATCCTGAGGTTAGTGTATAACATTCCATGTTTGTCTGAGTAATTTTACTTCATTAGTATGTATCCATAAGTAATATATACTATTAAACAGATTTCCATAAACGATACAGTGGAAGTATATTTCTGCAACTTGTTTTAACCCAATATCATGTTTTGAGAGTAAAAACTTGTTTAACAGTTATATAGTATGCTGTTGTATGAATAAATTACATTTGATTTTCCTGCTCCCCTACTGTGGGACAGTTGACCCAGGTATTGTTTATCTAGGGATGCCATAACAAAGCACCACAAACTAGGTGGCTTAAACAACAGAAATTTATTTTCTCACAGTTCTGTAGTCTAGAAGCCTAAAATCAAAGTGTCGGCAGGGCCATACTCCCTCTGAAGGCTCTGATGGCCCCAGAGAATCCTCCCTTGCCTCTTCTGGCTCCTGGTGGCCCCAGACATTCCTTGGCTTGTAGCTACTTCACCATAGCATCTGCCTCCATATTCACATGACCTTCTTCTTTCCATGTCTCTGTATCCAAATCTCCCTGTCCTCCTCTCTTTTATAAAGACACAGTGATTGGATTTAGGGCTCCTCCCAATCCAGAATGACCTCACCTCTGTTCCTACTTCAGTTACATCTGCAAAGACTTATATTCCAAATAAAGTCATATTTTGAGGCTCCTGGTGGACACGAATACTTGGGGGAGATGCCATTCAACTCATTATAAACTTTACTTTTTTATATTATCCATATCCTGCAGTGAATAGCTTTATACATACCTTGTGTCTCTATGGGCGCAGAATGAGTGCTTTTCTAGCACTGGTACCCAGAAGTAAAATTTCTGGAGCACAGGTTTTACTTTTATCAGGTGATACCAAATTAGAGCAGGTACAAGTAATACAGAAGTGTTCTTCTATGTTCTTCTCTCTGCACATCCTTGCCAAAACCTGATGCTGTATTAATTAGTTTTTCCCCAGATTTATGGGTCTGAAGTGACATTTCACTATTGCTTTATTTTGTCTTTCCCCAATTATTCTGTATTTCTTCAGGGAAAGAACTCATTACCACCACTTGATGATGGCGAGAAGTTTGGGAAGGGTAATGAGCCCAGGTTTTCTATCCATATCTTTCCTGGCAGTAGAATTCTTCCAAGCCAGTACATGAACTGGTTTCTTAGGTAGGGCTGCCTAATTCAAAGAAGTCATTGTGACTGTGTTCCTTCAAATCTAAGTTAGGCTACGCACTTCAGCGAGACAAAGAACTTACAATATGGTGGTGAACAGGGGGCCTTCGCACACACAACACATATGAGGATATGCATTAAGAGACAGTGTAGACAAAAACTAGACTATGATCTGCTTGAGAGTGAGGACTGGGTTCTCTTCCCACTGTTTTGCCAACATCTGGGCTCATAGTAGGCCCTGAGTAAATGGACACATGACAAGGCACATGGCTGAACTGTTAAATGCACATGGGCTGGAGCAGTTACAATAGGTTTCATATAAGAGATGGGGTATGAGGCTGGGCACTGCTGAAGGAGCAGGATCGGGAGGTAGAGAATCAGGGTAATCGGAGTAAGAGGAGCAGAGCTTCAGAAGATGTCTGAGATGGAACATCACCATCTGGAGAATATGCCAACAAGGTCCCCTCTCCCAGGCAGAGAGGAGAGGCAGCAGCTGTAACAACAGCTAGTATTTAATACAGGTTAATACTGCTGCACACAAGATGTAGAATGCCTATACAACAAAACATGACTTCACTTAATCCCTACAACAGCCCTAAGGAGAAGGAATATTATTAGCATCACCTTTTGGAGGCCCAGAGGGTACTTGCAGTGGACTGTCCATGGGCTGATGCTTGTAGGGAACGGCTCCAGGATTTGAGCACAGATCTCTCTCCCTCCCGAGGCCATGTTCTTTAACATGCTCTTTATTGTTAATTATAGTAAAATACACCTAACATAAAATTTATCATTTTAGCCACTTTTAAGTACATAGGTCAATAGTATTTCGTATATTCACAGTGCTGTGCAACCAATCTCCAGAACTTTCTTCATGTTCCAAAACTGAAACTCTGAGCCGAGTACTCCTCATTCTTCCCTCCCCACTGCCCCTGGCGCCCACCATTACACTTTCTGTCTCTATGAACCAGGCTCCTCTAGTTACCTCACAGAAGTACAATCACACAGTATTTGCCCTTTTGTGACTGGCTTATTTCACTTGGCATAATGCCTTATGGATGAACCATAAGGTTCATCCATGTGTAAGCATGCATCAGAATTTCCTTCCTTTTTAAGGCTGAATAATATTCCACTGCGTGTATAGACCACATTTTTTTTCTTCATTCATCTGTCAATGGACAGCTGGCTCGATCCACCTCTTAACTATTCTAAATAATGCTGCTATGACTATGGGTGTACAAATATCTTTTTTTGAGACCCTGCCTTCAATTCTTTGTGTAATTGCTGGATGATATTCCAGTTCTATTTTTAACTTTTGGAGGCACCATAATGCTGCTTTCCATAGTATTCTGTATCCCAACCAATAGTGTGCATAAAGGCTCCAATTTCCCCACATCCTCTTAACCTCTCTTTCATACTGCTACCCATAAGCAACCTCACGATGAACTGACTGCTAAATAAACCATACATCCTCAAACCAAACCTAGCCAAAGTGAGACTGGCTTCCCTTCAGCTGTCAGCCACCAACCCATTGCAAGATAAAGCTAATGCTTAAGAAAACAAGAATATCCTCTAATGCAGGAAGGATTGCTAGGCAACCACACTCAGGTCTCCACCATTTGGAGGGGTTGCCCTGAGCTCAGAGATGTTCCTCAGTAGCTACAAAGTGCTTAGCAGAAGCCTGTGCTAAGCTTCTCTAGGTATTTCATGACCCCTCTCCTCCCCCAGCGTTCAGTTTATTTTCCATCACCAGCATCGTCAGTGACTGCACTGAAAAGCTGTGTCAATCGCTTCTTTGTCTGAGGGAAGGACATTTATCATTTGCTGTTCTAAATCTGAAAACATCATAACCAACCCGTGGGTGTTGGCTCACATTACACTCTGTAATTTCAGTTAGTGAGTTAATGGGAAAGATGCATTAACATTCTGTTTGTGGTTTAAAATACATATTTACACAGTTTGACTTTTCATATCCCCAAACTTATAATTTATCCATCATTATGTTCCCTATTCTCTACTCTTAAACATGAACTGCCCTCATTTAGGTGATGAAAGATGGGGAGGCAGGCTGTAGTGGTTTCATGCATATGGAAAGCCGATCATCTCAACGCAGAGTGGTGCGCTCTCGCCCAGTGGTTGGGGAAGGAAAAGGCTTTGGCCGAAATCTCTGAGTTAATGGGTTCACGCAGAGTTGTTGCCTCCAAACATAACAGACAAGGATGACTGAGCTGGAGCCTTGTGTCAACTCTACCATTTTATGTTTGGGGCCAGACAGAGCCATGACTCTGACTGTGCATGCCAAAAGCTCAGACTCCCACCCAGAGTGGCTGTTCAGGATCCCAGGACATTGGTAAACTGCCTATTTCATCTTCCTATTTTATTATAAAATATCTTCACTTAAAAATTTTTTTTTAATATTTGTATTTATTTTTGAGACAGAGCGAAACAGAGCATGAGCAGGGGAGGGGCAGAGAGAGACACACACACACAGAATCCAAAGCAGGCTTCAGGCTCCAAGCTGTCAGCACAGAGCCGGATGCGGGACTCGGACCCACAAACTGAGAGATCATGATGTAGCCAAAGTCAGACGCTCAACCAACTGAGTCATCCAGGTGCGCAAGAATATCTTCACTTTTTACCAGCACTTTTAACATCTTCAAATCATTCTTAAATCACAAGTGTTCCCCTGATTTTGCACTGACAAACTAAGGGAAGAAGTGTTGCCCCATAGAGAGGATGCAGGCTTTGGGTTACTAGGTTCAGATGCCAGCTCTGCCACCTGCTAGCTGTAGGAACTTGGGGGAGTCACTGGAATCCTGAGAGTCTCAGTGACTTTATCCATAATAGCAGAGAGATGAAAGCTACCTTGTGAATAATGGCTGGTATTTGTGGCACACCTCCTCAGTGCCAGGGCATAGCACTCTACCCATTACATCTCATTCGGTTCTGCTACAATTCTATACAAAGAATGGCAAGCAAAGTGTCTTTTTCATCACTAGCCTCAGTGTCTCCTCCCTCAATGATACCCATAAAGGAGGAACTTAATTAAAAAAAATGTTTGGTGTGTGTATAATTAATCACAGGGACATAAAGAATTGTCATATCAAATTAATGAGAACAATTAGGAAGACTTTTGTCTAGGAAGAGAGTCAAAGACTAAGAAAGGTCCCATCAGAATCCATAGAATCATAACAAGGATAAATAAAAACACTTGTTCATTTTATCCTAGAATATGGTAAGGAAGAAGAGAACCTTGAAGATCAGGCAAAGGAGTTAATTTCAAGATGATGGAAGAATTATTTTATTGATCTTGTAAACTTACTGCCCCAAGAGTTGGTACAGGCTGACAAGACCAATGTATCACAAAAAGGTTTACGTAAACTCACTGATAGACCCAAAAGGAACTGATTGGCTAGTTAAAAAATAAATAATTAGGAAGTAAGTTGGGTGCCCATCAGACTTCCCTTTTGAGGGACTGTGCTTCCCTCCTGCCTGGCTTCCATTCAGAAACTGTGTGTTGTTTCCTAATTCACATTCCATTTCCCTTGGGGCCTTCTTGCTTGTTGGCAACCAATTAAATCCCCACCCTCAAACTCACAAGATACTCTGAAAAGAACATACATTTTAATGGAACTCTCCCAGAGAAAAGTGACCATATCCTGAATCAGAGGAACAAAGTTTTGTGGGGAAGAGGAAGATACTTTGGGGGAGGGAGCTTCTCCCCACTGTGGTCATGCAGCCACATCCTCCTCCAGGGACTGAAGATGGCTATGGAAGGGGCAGAACAGAAGGTCCTCTCTTCTAGATTACAGCACTGACTCTCTCCTCCATGACAGTTCTCATGGTTGAAGAGTCTACGCTCTCAAATACTGGACAAATCAAAGTCTGTGTCATTGAGCAGCATAATGGTCGCTAATTTATCTTTTAACTCCTTTTGGGCTTCAGCCTAAGCCCCTGTATCTTTGGCTCACTGGTCCTGTTTCTGGCCTCTGGAGTGGAATGGCAGATACTGATACCCTCCTCCTCTTGAAGCCCTTCAAGAGGCTTCAGATACTCAGCACAGGCCTTCCAGAATCCCCCTAAGTTCTTTTTTTTCCAGGCTAAAAGCTCCTTCCATAGTTTCTCTGACAGCCTAGCTTAGAGAACCCCTATTTACCCCCCTAAAATGCCTCTGTGACTGATTTTTCATGGTAGATGGGGATTTTTGGTCTTCCGTGGGATAATAATCAGGAAAGCCTATGAGATGTAAATGCTCATCCTATGTGGAAGTTATAAAAAATATAAAGGCATACAATAAGTGTCAGAGTTTCTAGAAACCTTATAAATAATCCAGTCCCCACTCTACTTTGTAGAGGGATTGAAGGTCATAGGCAAAAACCTGGTTGAGAGTCCCAGCACTACAATTTGTAGACAAGTACAAATAGTTCTGCTCTAGAAGGCTTTCCTGGAGGAAGGCAGCACCTGATATGTTCTGCTATCACAGGATCATCCCTATGTAATCCCTCCACCTGACACTGGGGTGCACTGGCACACCACCCACCCCCCCCCCCCCCCAGGCGGATCCGAATGCCCGCCAGCACTAAGGATGATTTACAAGGCCTGGGAGTTGATTTTCCAAGAAAACACTCCATATAATTGGCTTTGGTATATCTCTTCAGTGGTGATTTATTTGTCTAGGACAAGCCAAAGAACATCTCTCCCCACCTCTGCAAAGCCTCCGGTCCCTGGCCCTCCAAGTTCAGCAAGTTTCTGGCCAGGGAATGTTCTTCCTCTCCGCCCACTCAGCCTTTTTTTCTGTGGTTTGCAATCTCATTTGCTAAATATACTGAGATGCCCTGTACACAGTGGTCTATAGTTCCAAAGTGTGCCTGACTTCCTTTGGCTGGGCATATCACTCATAAATCACTGCGCTGGCAGCTGCCATCCATTTATATCTATGACCCACCAGGAATGAAAGTTCAAGTTCTTCCACAGTAAGGCCTTTTTTATTCAGGACCCTCCATGAGACTAGAACCTTCTTTCCCCCAACCTTCCCCACACAAGTACTTAGCAGAGTGGTAGGCACAGAGAAGGCACTCAGTGAACACTTACCAAACACAATGGTTAAAAAATATTCAAGACATAACTTTAAACTTGGCCACTTACTTAGGAGTGTTGAGTGACAATGGCAGGGCGAAGCTAAATTACACTGAGTGCAAACCCAGATGAGGAGCATGATGAAGCACATTCTGAGTGGGAGAAGCTAGGGCTCATTGAAGAAACAACCAGTGAAGTTTCTCCCACCTTGCAAACGGCTTCAGATGTTTACTAACCTATAGCTGCTTTCTACCAGCGCCATGGACATTACCCACTGCCAAGCAGTCATTGAAGGATTTCCTGAAAGGTGAGGATCTCCCAGAGAGGGAAAGGTAGAGAGTGTGCTTGGGCAAGAGTAGGATTCTTTTATAAAGGTTTAGAAGGGCACTCTGGTTATCGCCACTGGACAGGCCCTACGTGCAATGAAATGCTCTGAACTCAGGTAGAGCTGGGCTTTCTTGAGAAAATGGGGTGTGGGCAGGGGCCAGAAGAAAATCAGAATACATCTTCACTGGCCCCCAGTAGAAAAGTTTGTTTTAATACATGTCAAGGGCAGTCTTTAAACTTGAGTAAAGTATAAACAATGGGGACAGGCAGTATAAAGCATGAAAAAGAGGAGAAGGTGGCACAGGGGTAGAAGTAGGCAGTCATTGATCCTTACAGTAGAAACAGGTGCTGAGGACAGAAGCAGACAGGCTATCTTCTGGTGATATCCTTCCAGAGAAGCGGGATTTGGTGGGGTTGGGAGAAAAAGCCAGGATCACTAAGAAAGGTGTGTTTAGGTGACATGAAAACAAATGCCTGGAGTCAAGTCTTCCCTCCAATCTGAAGACTGTCCTCTAGAAGACTGTCCTCCCTTAATGATCCCCAGATAAACAAGATGGTGGGTGACAGGACAGAGAGCTGGTTTCCCAGAATATTGGACAGTGCTGGAGCTAAAAGAAAGGAAGGTAAGGTAGGGGCCATTCACTAGTAAAGCAGCCCTAGCCTCCAGTCCAGCCCCAGCCCCAGCAAGGCCATTCTTCAGGAATGCATATGTGGGGCGAACACACTTGATCTTGGCTAGCGAACAAGGCTTTTTCCTCTCCGCTGCTCCAGGGGACTGTGGAAAATACAGTGCAAGATTGCATTACCAATTTCTGTTGGACTAACACAATGAAAACCCATATCTAATTTGCTGTCCACTATCCCCCAGGTCCCCTTCAGCATTTACTGCTTTCCAAATATCTTCCTCCCATTGAATATCTGTGTTTCAGATTATTTGTCCCCAGATGTATTAGGATGCATTTACTGCAGCTGAATCTCATCTAGTGATTTCCTGTCCATATGCCTGACAGCTCCAGGTCCCTTTATGTCACATCTTTGTCATTGGTGGGGTTTGTAATACCTCTCCATTTAGGGCAATATACAGATTTAATTAGCATATTCTTTATAACCTTTTCTAGGTTATTAACAAGGATGCAGAACACAACTGACACCACAATCCCAATGGCATCCTGTGGCCTCTGAGTCCCATTATGTGTCTGTCTCCAGTGTTATGATGAGTGGCCTATTCAACACACCAAAAGAGCTTTTGCCAAGTTCCTTTGACCATGAAGTAGGCAAAAGGATCCTCGGTCCAGTGTAATGAAAATTACATTGAACTGGGACCTAAGAGAAGGAGATTCCAGTCTCAGTTCTATTAATAATTATGAGCTATGCGACCTTGAGTTAGCCACTTCTATGTTCATTCAGCTAGCAGTGAATATGTTTGTAATTAATATTCATAAAAGATTGAAGATATTAATAGTTATGATAATTCTAACAAGACCTAATTTTTATTAAGCCACTACTATGTTCCAGATACATTACATATATTATTTGTACCCTTCACCATATACCTATGAAGTTTTGTAAGCTGCATTTTGCAGATGAGAAAATTGAATTGAAAGAATATAAAGGACTTGCTAAAGCTCACAATGGTTACAAGCTGTGACTTGAACTGACAGCTTTCTGCTTTGAAAAAAAAAAAGTGAAATATTCTTGCTAAGCCCACTGGCTGCTTAAAGAGATGGTATTGAAGTCCAGGGCTCCTCTTCTACCAAGTTTTCCCTTTTCCTACGTGTTTGTCCAGGTCACAAACACGTCTTCTTCAGGTCCTACACAGTGCTTTGGAGCATACTATGTGCCAAGCCCTCTGCTAGACAAAAGGCTTCAGCCATGATTGATTCAAGGTCCTCAAAAGTTGATTCCTGAACGTTGTCTTTCTTATAATATCCAAGTAAAGAGGGGTTACCGAGAAAGATTCTGTGGTCAAACAAATTTGGGAGACACTGAGTTAAGCAAGGTTCAACCAATTTTCCACAATGGTCCCTAGAGTACCTCTAAGGCCATTCCCTAAAGGAAAGAGAAGATGCATTTAATTGTAGGAACCTCTTAGGTGCAGCATCTCAAAAAATCAGTCCACCTTGGAACAGACTTGGGGAAACGCGACAGTAATGAACCCGAAGGGGACTGGTGTCTTCTAAATCACGCAGCCTCCAAGCAAGCTCTTGCCTGGATTTCTGGAGCATGGGCTGTCCAGAGATGGCCTTGGGCCCATGGACCATGTTGTCCAATGTTCTAACAGCATCTTTACAGTCTGAACTGAAAGCTCATAGAAGTCAGAGAAGGTTTTGGTTAGGGTTAGGGTTAAAAAAGAATATGAAAACCTAACACATTAGTAAGCATACATACATATATAAAACAAACATGTATTAATTAGTTACAGGGAAGAGAGCTAAATGAGATCAAACTTATTAGAAATCAGAGGAATGCAAATTAATACAAGAATAATGTACAATTTTGCACCTATTAGACTAGAACAATTAAGAAGCCAGATGATGGCAAATGTTGGTGGGCTGTGGGTTTACAGGAACCCCCATGTGCTACTGGTAGGAGTGCAACCCAGCGGTTCCATTTTAAGATATGTATCCCATGCAGTTCTTACACAGGACCATTAGGTAATGTCAACAAGGATTTTCATTAGAGTATCATTTGTGGTGGTGGAGACTTGAAGGTAACTGAATCGAAAGTACCCCTGGGAGATGGTGGTGGAGGCCTGACTTGGAGAACTGTGTACAGTTAGAAGCAAGGATTCAGTGGATGCATGGCAATGTGAGCCAGACTGTATCAATTATACTTTCTTATTCTCTGTATGCTTGATGCTCTGGCATCTGGGGCCCAGCTGACTCTGGAAAGACTCCTCCTCCAGTGCTAACCAATTAGAGATCATAAATAAATCACCAGGTAGCCTTTCATATGGAAACTCAACAACCCAGGGCCCATTCTCTGAACCACCTTCTCAGTCAGGCTTTCAGGCTCCAAGAGGCAGCACTCCTCTCCCCTACTCATCCCAGAGCCAGGTACCAGGCAACTCAGGACACACCCTGTGTCTCAGAGCCTGATGAAATCATTCAAACTAGGAGCCCAAAGCCGGCTTACCTTGCTTTCCCTGTTCCTTCCTGAAAAAAACACAGTAAAGCCTCTTGCCCATACTTTCCCCTCCCTCCCTATGCCTCCCGAGACCCACCCTGGTGCTTCCCCCATTTAACCCTGGCTGGTGTGGTAATCACCCTCCTCTTGGGAACCATAAGTAACAAGCTATCTTCTCAATGGCAATCATCTCCTGATCTGTTGACTTCACTGTACCTGATAATAAAATCTATATTTTATTTTTTTATGTTTATATATTTTGAAAGAGAGAAAGAGGCAGAGAGAGAGAGAGATGGAGAGAGAGAATCCCAAGCAGGCTTCACACTGTCAGTGCAGAGCCTGACATGGGGCTTGATTTCACGAACCATGAGATCATGACCTGAGCCAAAATCAAGAGTCAGATGCTTAACTGACTGATCAACCCAGGCACCCCCAGAATAGTGCTTGATTTAAAAACTAAGAAACAAAATAAAAAATATACATAGTACCATTTAACTAATTAAATGCCTTAAAACACTGTAAACAAAACCACAGACATGTTTTACAAGGACTCATTGGACATCGGAGTGGGAGTGCAGGGTGGGAAAGGGAATTAAGATGGGATAGAGAGGAGGAAAAGAAATGAATAAATGAAAGAGAAGCCTTAGGGTTGGTTAGGGAGGATGAATCATATACTATCCTATATACACTCCATGGCTATAGCTGATTTTATATAAACAAACACTTCATAGGCAATCAAATAGTGATATTTTGATTTTTAAAATGAACCAGTATTAAGTGTGAATACTACAAACTGGAAGCCAACACAAAATCTGATGCTGAACATATTGGGAAACATAAAAGTGCCACCAGGGCCATTCCAGATACTTCTCCCTCAATTTTCTTCTCTGTCCTCAAAAAGGAAGTCTTTAATGGGAAGGCTGAAAGCAAAACTGGTCACTGCAGCCATGTTTCCCACCCAGAGTTCTTGGGTGGAAGCATCATGGCATGGAGACATAGCCCACTTTGAAAGGAGTTATTGCAAATCTGCCCATTTAAAGCATAAGCAAACTCTGACTCATCGGGGGCCTTTGGAAGAGGCATCTGCTTCTGAGTGCATAGTGCATTCCAGTCTCTGACTTATGTAGATGAAACAAATGGTGCCCTGGGCACACTCATCCACACATTGGTCTGAATTAGCTAATAAATCATAATGCAGTAGCTAATAACAGCCATAAAGCCTTTTGAGTTTTACAAGGTGTTTATAATGGGCAACTCACTATGATTTATATGAAAAACATGCGTCAGCTCCTGAGACAAAGCTGATATGTGGACAGTGGCCTTGTGGTGTGACCTCTAGCAAGCATCCAAATAAATCGCAGGATTTCCCCCTGGTGCAAAGCAGGCCACTGTCTCATACACATATTTTCAGGATACCACTTGGTAGGAAACTGAACTGCCAGGCACATGCTGGATCTTCCCTGATAATAGGCCACGAAGAAGAAGGTGATTATCTCAATGCAGCCCCATGTAGTAAAAGATAATAAAATACCAAGGATAGGGCTTCAGGACCACCTATATGTTTGCCCCATGGGGTATAACAGAAGATATACTAAGTACATTCCTTTCCCTGACAGTTGAGAAAGCAATACAGACACGCAAATAGTAGAAAATATAATATGGTTTATGAGGGACTAGTTAAAGGGAAGCTCTGGGTCATGGGAATTAACTAAGGCCCTGATTTCACAAGAGGGCTTCATAGAGGACAGGATCTGGTTGGGCCATGCAGGATGGGAAGAGTTTATAAGGGGGACAGGACAGGAGAGACAGTCTCTAGAAGGAGAAAGAGTGAGTCAGCAATAATAATAGCATATCCTTTGAGAGAAAAAACAAGGAGGAGAAAGAAAAAGAAAAACTTGAGACATACTGACCTAGGTGAACTGAAAAATACACTGAAGAACAACGGGAAATGAGGTCAGAAACGACAATGCAAAATCAGAGCTGGCATCAAATAGCCGCAGGTGTCCTAGACAGAAGGCTCTGTGCAATGAAGTTCACAAAATTTCTGCCAGGTAAAGACCAATCTAATTAAAGGAGATCAGCAGGATGAAGTCAGCCCTTTCCCTTTTTCCCTACTATTATAAAAACTGACACAGGATGACTTATGCATAGCATATTTCTTAGAGGAAACCCATCTCCATCATTACCAGATGATTCTAGATTTGAGTCACAGCCTGGTCTCTGTGTACTCTGATGTCTTGGGAGAAAATTTTATCCACTTTGTTTATTTTCTTTCTTCCAACAATTCTCAGTTCATTCCCCTTGGTTTACATTTAATAATGTCAAGACTTTGTTTTTCTAATGGAGTATTGTTCTTTTTTAATATCCAGCTAATTGAAGTTGCAAGCTTTTTACCAAACTACCCCAACTCAAGGAGGACTTCATTGTGGAAAGCCACTTAGGACTACTCACACAATGTACACCTGAAGAGACCAACTCCTCTGGGCTGAGCAGTATTCTTTACCAATGGAGGCTACCTGGGCAGCCCAAGGAGAGGCAGAACACCTGCATCTTGCCCTTTCTATCTAGTGGTGCACATAGCTACAACCCTAACTCCCTAGGATTCTTTCTTCCAGAGTCAATCTGAAATTTGAAAAATCAGTTTAAAAATCTCTGAAAAATTCTATCCATCTGACTCTAATAGTCAGAATGTGATTACAAAAGTGATGCTATTGGGGCGCCTGCGTGTCTCGGTCGGTTGAGCGTCCGACTTCGGCTCAGGTCATGATCTCACAGTCTGTGGGTTTGAGCCCTACATCGGGCTCTGTGCTGACAGCTCAGAGCCTGGAGCCTGTTTCGGATTCTGTGTCTCCCTCTCTCTCTGCCCCTCTCCTGCTCATGCTCTGTCTCTGTCTCAAAAATAAATAAAAACATTACAAAAATTTTTTTAAAAAGTGATGCTGTTATAAGGTGTATAGATAAAGTTATTTATAATAGTCAATCTACAGCATCCATATGCCTTATCAGACACCCAGAGGAGGAAACATTTGAAGGCACCTCAGCACTGTAGAAGAGATCAATGTAGAATAAGACCTAAGTCAATCTTCCCTAGAAAGTGCCCCCTATGAAGGTTGAGGCTGTGTTTCAGTTACTTTTATACCCCAAAACCTTCCAAGGAGCCATATGCGCTTAGTAAATATACATGGTGAGTGGGTGGGAGAAAGATCTGACAACCAGAGGCCTGGCTTTAAGTAGGTAGAAACTTTGGAAAAAGAATGAAGAAGAAGGTCTTCCCAAAAGGATGCACCTTAGGTCCCTTTTTGGCTGTTTGATGGAATGAGAAGAAAAGTTGTCACCTCTATGCATTAACTCTCTCACATCTTTGGCAAATATCCTAACTGACCTAGTGCTGGTTTTCCTCCTTGAAGTGAATGAACAACCCAATAAGATTCTCAAGAGACAAGAATTTCTGGTGCTCCACTCCCACTCTAAGAGTGGGAGGTAAAGGTGAGATAACAAGTTGTATACACCTGGACCAAGTACACCAGGGTATATGTCCTGAGAAATAACATGAAATATCTTATTTTGCAGCTTGATTAACCTATCTTGGGTTTGGGAGATTTAATTTTCAATCTGGCCTGAAAATACTTCCCATCTTGAAGCTTCACCCAGGTCTCCTTCCATCTGAACCTCCAGTGGCAACGTTATCCTTGGTTGGCAAAGCTAAAATGTACTTACTCTATCTTCTGAAAAACAGAGGATCCTGACCAGCATCTTTTTCCCTGACACTCCAAATTCTCTTTTGAGAAGACTCCAAAAGAATTTCTCCTAATCTTGAAACTCATATAAGATCATAAATAAATGGCAACCTCCCAGTAAAGACTGAGAAACCATGACCTTGGAAAGTCGACTTCCTTCTAGATGATCATGTCCCTGATGGAGGACAAATATGTCTCAATGCTTTTTAAAAATATGAATATTTTTCCTTTCCATTGGTCATAGACAGCATAAATTGCCATTAGCTGTGACAAAGACAGATAACCTGCCGTACAGGAGAGAGACAGCAAAAAGGCTGAATGCCTTGTCATTTTCCTATAACTTGAAGATGTCCAGCTGTTTGTAGTACATCTCAAAATTTCACCCTGCTAGTAAAGCTTGTTTTAAATCAAAGCGAGGTGAAATATAATTTGCCTCTTAAAATACTCTGGTCATCATGGATTCTGAGTTTGAGGATAGCGGCCTGCCCCGGAAGCTCTTTCACAGTTTATAAAAGCGAACACCGGTGGTGTGAATATGTCAGCTGCTGCCTGACAGATACACCAGAACAAATGTGATTCCAAGGCCAAATCCCTGCCTCCAGGAGGCGTAGAGGAAGTCTCAGTGATGTGGAGCACAAAGGCAAGTGAACTGTGGTCCTAAACTAGGTCAAGTCAACCTAGTCCCCATCAGGCAGATTTGGGACCATCTGGAAGCTAAACACAGAACCTGCTTTTCTTTCTACTCTTGTGTGTAGACAGATCATACTCTTTTTGCACAACAGACCACAAATCTGCAATTAATGGCCCTTGAAAAAGTCATAGCCCACTCTGGGAGGCATGCACTGGCCTGAGTTCCAAGGTGGCCCCTCTAGAAGACCTTCCATCACTATTTTGTGTCCATGGAAGGAACCCTACAGACAGTGCCCAGATTTCTCAGGCTCTCCTTTCCTGAACCATGTCTTCACATCCCCAGTCCATAAATCTCCAGAACAGCCAAGTTATATATTATATAACAGCAAAGCATGGGGCCAAGAGGAGACCTGAGTTCTGATCCCATTTTCATTTCTTTCTGGAATATGCAGTGAATCCCACAACGTCTCTACCTCAGTATTCCACATTTGTGAGATAAGACGCTACCTGTTCTGCCTTTTATCAGTATTGTAAGGATCAAGTGGAAACATAAGTGTGCAAAAGCTTTCAAAATTAATGTCTCTCCATCCTCACATTCAGGATTTTGAAATGAAAATAATTAAAAAGAACAGAAAAACAAAAAAAGGAAGAAAGAGAAAAAGAGGGAGAATGAGACAAAATTGTACTGAGCCTTCACTTTGTGCATGCCCTGGGATAAGTGCTTTATAGGCATCATTTTCTTTAATCCAACAACCCATATTTCATTAGCTCCATTTCAAAGGTGAGGTAACTGAGGCACTCCTTTACACAAAGTCACAAAGCAAGTGCAAGAGCTGGGACTCAAATCCAGGTCGTTGAACCCTACAACCTGGGTTGTACAGCATGTCACCACAATATTCCCCTGAAATCACAAAGACCGGAAGCTTCAGGTACCACCTTGTGAGCCTGAGGTTCTGTTCATGTGACTGCAGCACAAAGTCAGAGAGAGACCCTCAAAGATAGATGCTCTAAGTTTCTTCATCCATTTGATAGATGAGGAATCTGAGCCCTGGAGAAACTTGGGAGGGAGGGAGAAACTTGCCCAAGAACAGCCACGGGCTGGCTGTTACAGTACAACTGACACACAAGCTCTCAGTGTGGTGGACATTGGTCGCTGTTTACGAAAGACATCTTCTGTTCTTTATGGGTACTCAGCTAAGCAGCTGTATTAGTTCACTCATGCTGCCATAACAAACACCACACTGGGTGGTTTAAACAACAGAAACTTACTTATTCTCAGTTCTTGAGGCTGGAAGTTCAAGATCAAGGTGACATGGCCTCTCTGCTTGGCTGGTTAACAGCTGCCCTCTGCATATGGTTGTCCCTCTGTGAATGTATACCCCTGGAACCTCCCTGTGTGTCCTAATTTCCTCCTCTTGAAAGAACCACAGTCATGCTGGATTAGGTAACCAGCCCTAAGAGCCTTGTTTTCATTCAATCACCTCTTTAAAGGTCCTATCTCCAAATACGGTTAAATTCTGAGGTACTAGGACCTGGGGCTTTAACATATGAAGGCAGTGGGGGCGGGGGGCGGGGTAATTCAGCCCCTAACAGCTACATTTCCCAGACTCTCTTGCAGTTATGACTGTTCATATGACTGGGTTATGGCCAGTGGAACAGGGGCATTACTGAGGCATTTTACCTCAAAAGCAGGCCCATAAATCATTCAGACAATCCCCCACACTCTTGCTCTTGCTCCTTCCCTTGGCTTCCATGAAGTTAAGATTGCCAAGACCTAAGGAAAATGGAGAGCCATTGGATAAAAGGAGCCTAGGTCCCTGACTGGGCACTCCTCACTCTCCATCCATATATCTTCTGTGCACTGAGAGTGACTAAGCCCCCAAGACTCAGGGGCTGTTTGTTATAGCAGTTAGCCTCTCCCGACTAATACACCTACCCCTCGACCAGTATTCATTCCATTACATACCAAGGGTCAGTGAATATTACCAAAAATGAGAAGTAAAATAACAGACTGGCACCAGTTCCAAGGTCAATAAGCAACCCAGGTGGGCTGCAGAAAAATGAGAGAAAAAAAGCACTGGCCTTTTTTGGGGTACCAGGCCTCTCCATGAGCACAGATCTCTAGAACCTCCTCTCACAGACTCTCATGGGGTCTCCTGGCCCCTCCTCCCTACAAGGCTAATAAATGAGAGGGGGAGGTAGGGTGCACATGACAATGATCCCTTTCTTATTTAAACAGACCATTTTTCTCCCCAATAAATGCTTTTTTTTGTCAGCTCAAATAGTCCCCTTTGATAGAAACCTGAAAATAATTAGCCTTAATAGCTCTGCTGTGAATAATGTGCACAAGAAGGAGGTAGATGTTAATAGGAACCTTCCACTCCAAAACTAAGTCACCCTCTCGGCCTCCCTCCCCAAAAAAGAAATGTAACAAGAAAAAGATTATAGGTTTAGCACTACTTGGGAATAAATGTATATTTGAAATAAATGCATGAAATCCTTTAAAAACAGCACATGCTGAAAACTTCATATTTAGTTTGATTTGCTTTCCAAATCACACAGACTGCACAGTTGCATACAATCTTTAAACAAGTACAACCCCTGAGAAGTGTGGATAGATTTAAGAGAAATAAAAGCACGATCAGCCAGCTTGTAATCTTCTTTTCTCTTTTTTCCTCCCCAAAGCTGCATTAAATTGCCTATTGAGAACAATAACATATTTGTGCTTTTATAGGTAGATGATTGGTATTATGCAAAGATTTGGCTAACAGTCTAAAGGCACATTCACACTGATCAGGAGTGCATGCTGCTAATAATTTTTGGGATGCTCTAGGGAACCCGTAATTCCCTGGGACTACAACCTAGCAGGTCAATGCAGGCTTTGTGGGAGCTCCCACAGATTCTAAACCTCCTTCCCAGAACCATTCCAACCAATCAGACCTGGGGAAACCCATTCCCAAAGAAAGCTTTGGAAATGTGAAGTATCCCTTTTGCCCTACATTCTTCCTCTGGCCAGGGTAGGCATGATGACTCATCCAGGCTGGACAGGCAACTTAAAATGGCAGCTAGGCACTTTTATGCACAACCTAAAGCTGCTTATATGTATGTCCACACCCTGAGATGTAATAAATTCATTCCTGGAAAATTATCCTAAGGCAATAATTTAAAAGAAACACACTCTGAGACAGAGTGACATACATCCACACCCACCTACCCACTCACCTCTCTCCACACACAAGTAACAGTATTTTATCCACAAGATTAAAGTATAGAAATGGTGGGGAAATGGTTTTCTAATGGATGGTACTTTCATCAATTTGATGAAGAACTGCACAGTCCATCAAAAGAATAAATTTAAGGACTATGAAATAGCACAATACAAAAAAAATTAGGTAAAGGCAGAGAGCATTAAGCACACATATAATACCTATAGAAAGGGATACAGCTTAGAAGGGAACAGAACAAAATGAAAAGTCACAAGAGTTAGCATGTAGGGAATACAGTTGAAAGATTTTCTTTGTTAATTTCCCTTAATGGGATCATAACATTGTTTTTAAAAACACATAAAAACAAAATAAAACAAAATGAAATGGTCCCTGGGCCTTTTAATCTTTGATTACCATGTGTACGTCAGAGCCCTGAGATTCAAAATCCAAGCTCAAATATAATTTATAATTCCCCTTTTAGGAAATTCAGGAATTGCTTCCTAAGGAAGTTTGTGAAGGGTGGTAATATTTGGTTGCACGGACAAATATAATCAGACCGTTGCCAGACTGTTTCATCTGAGATACAGAAAAAGAAAGTTGCACATAAGCATCTAGAAACATGGAATTTGGGAAGCCCCATTACAAAACTGCTCCACAGAGAGATCTGTTTACACACACACACACACACACACACACACACACACACACACACACACGTGCAGCAGCAGCAGCACTAAAAGAACTTTTGTTGTCATATAGTACAACTTACAAGAATAACTCACATTTTCTACAAACTGGAAACCCAAAGGAAAAGGCTGTATTGCACACCTCACATTCATCTCTAGGAACAGCTAAGTGACATTGGCCATCAGCACGGCTCCTGCTCCCCCTGCACCAAATATGTCTTTCTGTCATTCCTTACATGCTTATTCATACCTTAGAGAGGTGAGTGAGGCAGGGAACTTCTTCTTCATTCTCCATGAAGCTCACACTGATTTCTGGCTAAGTGGCCTACCTTTTCTAACAGCTGTCCTAGAGAAATAATAGAATGTCACTGAAAGAGGGACCTGAAGATCTCACCTAAATTACTTTTTTATTAAATCTTTTTTTTTTCAAAAGAATTGTTTCTCTTTACTGAGCACCTACTATGTGCCAGGCACCATCTCAGATGCCTAGCATGCATCTGTTTCTTATTGCCATAACAAACTTGCATGGCAAGTGTCATCCCCTGACACAGACGGGAAAAATTATAGCTATAGGGTGACTTGCCCAGGGTCATACTCCTTGAAGTGGTATAGAGAGATCGGAATCCAAATCTTGGGACCCCTTGTCCCGAGCTCTCAGAAAAACCATCCGTGCCTCTTTGGCACACTCGGGGGGGACTCAGCATGAGCGGCTTTTCTGCAGGGGTTATAATTAGTTGTCTGGTCCCAGTTGCTTGCAGGGTAAACAATGTCTGATAAACCCACAACGCTGTAAGTATTTATTACATTGCAACCCAGCTGCCAACTGTCTAACCATTTTAATAAAAAGCTATTTTCTAAGGTTTATGTTTTATTGCGTGTATGACTCCCTTATTGGTTAGCATTTTGGAGTTGTGGAAAAGGTTATGAATTTAGAAACTGGCTGCATTCATATCATATTTAAAACTTAATGCTATTTTATTAAAGACATATGGGCCTCCAAAGTACACATATTAAATGTCATGTAAGAAAAGTAGCAGTTTAAATCATGGTCAAATTCATTTTTGACGTGACTCCTGAGGCTTCCCAAGATCTGAACTATTTCTTTGTAAATCTGGCAGTTTAACCACACTCATAAATCACTTTCAAAGCATATTATTTCTTAATTTTACTGCATTAGAGAGCGTTTGGCCTACACAGTGAACTGTTTGTAGCAGTTATGTGAACAAAGTTGCACATTTAGTCATATAATGTGCAAGAGAAGTGGGGAGGGGAAGCGAAGAAGGAAGAGCTTTTCATTCTTCAGTCTGTTTTACTTACTCCTTCCATTTTTACCTAACCAAATGCAATTCATAGCATTTGGATTGAGCCTCTGTAAGCTCAACATGCAGAAATCACCAGTTAGTACTGAGGGTTTTGGGAACACAAGGAAAACAAAAAGAATTTGTAACTGAATCTTTTCCAAAACATCCTGTGACTAGAAATTACAATGGGTACAGAAATGAGACATTTGAAAAAAAATATTATACTTAATTGAAACAGATTTTTTTAAGTGTGTGTCTTTGGGTAATACAGCTCTTGGTCATTTTCTAATTATCCAGAGATGCAGGATCTCAACCTGGGGTTTTCAAAGCCCTTCTCATGATGAGATAATATTCTCTGGACATGTGTAAGGACCCCTCTGATTTCACTGCCTGGATTTCTCCATTTTACTATGGGGTAGAAGGGGTGGACTCCAAAGACAAATTCCAGGATCTCACCATCGGCCTTGATTTCTAGATTCACCCAGGGAGTTGAAGGGGGATGAAGAGAGTTGAGTCCAAGGTCACGCAAACCAAAGGGCTTAGAGGTTTATCTCTGCAAAGCAGAGACCCCTTTGCTCTAAGTGACATCCACTTGGGGCTACAGCACTGCCGTCCTCCTGTTTCCAGCAATGACAATGGAGTGGTCTCATCCTCCATACTATACTCACTTTTCTTGTGCCTCCTTTTCCCCCTGGCTCTCTCCTTCCACCATCCCCATAAAAACAAACAGGACTTATGCAGTGCCTGGGGAGATCTTCAAAAGGAGGGGCCAGGGCCTCTCCTGGATGATCCTGAGGTCTTCCTTCCCTTGCCATATTCCCTTTTGATAGGTGTTTTATCCTCATCAGAAGGTAGATGCTTAACAAAAGCCTTAGAAACATTGTATTTAAAATTCAGTTTAGCCACCAGACATATAGGGCAATACCCCCTCTGTGGACTGAATTATGTCTCCCAGAATTCATATGTTGAAACCCTAACCCCCAATGTAACTGTATCTAGAGATAAAATCTTTAGGAAGCAAATAAGGTCAAATGAGGTCAAAAGTGTGGGGCTCTGGTCCGACAGGACTATGGCCTTATAAAAATAGGAAGATTGGTCAATCTGCTCACTCACTCTCTCTCTCTCTCCCCCCGCCCCTCACAATGTGAGGGCTCAGCAAAAGATCAGCCATCTGCAATCCAGGAAAAGGGCTCTCATCAGAACCAGACCATGTTGGTACCATGATCTGGACTTCCAGCTCCCAGAACCATGAAAAAGTTCATTTCTCCTCTTTAAGCCACTCCATCTACGGTGTTTTGATATGGCAGCCTGAGCTGGGGGGACCTCAAGCCAAATTTACCTTCCCTGTGTTCACCCACACAAACCAATGATACAACAATGCCACGAAAAAATAACTGCTTTGAAATTACACAGCTAAGAACACTAGCTGCCCCTGGTTCCACATACCAGAGACAGTGTTAGCTCCTTGAATATATTATCTCATTTAATTTTCACAACAAACATGGGAAAGAGGCATGGCCTGCTCTGTATTAACAATGGAGAAATAGACAGCAGAAGGGAGAAGTTCAGCCTTTACTCCAAAGTTGACATGAAATGCTGAATGGGACTGCCCTCTAAATGGAACAGCCAATCTGACAAGAGCCCATGAACAAAATAAGAATCATACGTTTCCTATGGAATACAATAGCCAATAAATTCAGATTTTAAACCTTCCCAAAAGAGCAGCTGGAGGCAACTCCTTGAATCATGTCAAGAACAAAAATGAAGGTTGGGTGGTGGGAAGGAATGAATAAAAATGGGCCAAATAAAGCACAGGAGAGGTCACTAAGCAATATAGCCTCTGTGACACTTCAAAATGCCAACAAAAACTAAGTGATTTACTTCTAAATTTCACTCACGAATTAAAAGCTTTATGGAGTGGAAGTCCCACTTAAAATTCCCCACTTCAAAAAAAAAAAAAAAAAAAGAAAGAAAGGAAAAAAAATTACTGCTTTGGAGCCTAGACAGAGAGCATTAGTTCACTGCTGAAAAAGAAATAATGAGTTCTAATTCAGGTAATGTAGCTCAAAATTTACTGCCATATTTTAAAATGCACATGAAAAATAAAATTATCCTAAAATGTCCTTGGTGAAAAGGCTGAGTGTAATTGCTATCACTGACAATAGCATTGAACTTAGCTAAATTAACATCAAAGGAAGCCCCAATTACAGAGCATCTGTGCATTATTGATGGTGCCCTGTCTGTTAATCTAAGACACTCTACTGTAAGGAGCAGAAAAGCAAATAAAAGAGCTAATTGTACCACCAGCCTTCAGAGACCCTAAGGGCAGACCTGCCCTATCATGCTGGTGAAACACAACTTTGCCTGGTCAGAGGGTCGGTGAGGAGGCGTCTGGAGCCAGATCGTGTACATGGGCCCCAGAAAGAAGCCATGGCGACCAGAGTCAACAGAACCATGAGGAGGCAAAAATACATTTACCCCAGAGTTATTCCCAACTCACAAGCTGGACTCAGCAGCTACCTGAGAATGTAGATGGCCCTGGAGATCTGGGCGGGGAGAAACGAGCTCTCTGGAGAAACAGGCAGTTGAAAGGTCTCCTAACTCTTCTTCCTTATAATAAGAAACTCCTTCTTTTTACTCATCAAGGATCCATTTAGGGCAAAAGGCACCTTTGGGGGAAAAGGTAATTTATTCAACGAGAAGAAGCTCTCCTTTGAGCATCTGGCTCCTCGCTGAACCCAACTGTGTTGAGGATGAAAGTGCCATTACTGTAGCTCATGCTAATACCTATGTATGCGTTCTTGGCTCTCACCTGGATGATCTCCAAAAAGTATGTGTTAGCCACACTCAGACAGACAGATCACATTTTTATTTCAATCAAACTCTGTGAAGACTCATGCCTCTATTCAAGTTGGATAACCTAAGAGTATCCCACTACTTTATCCTATCTATTTATTATTGTGCTTCTTAGGCTTTTGGGGACAATGAAAACAACAAGTAAATGTTAAATAATAGAGACATCCCTTCCATCACTAAGCTTACGTGAGTTTTATATCTTCTTAAAGTTCATTCTTCTTGTCTGCTGTTAAGAGCTGCATTGTATCCCCTCCCCAAATTGACAGGTTTAAGCCATAGCTCCCAGTAGCTCAGAATGTGATTATGTTTAGAGACAGAGCCTTTAAAGAGGTGAATAAGCTAAAATGAAGCCATCAGGATGGGTCCTAATCCAATATAACTAGTGTTTTAATAAGAGGCGGAAATCTGGACACACAAAGAGATAGCGGGGATGCGCACACATATAAAGAATACCGATATGAGGATACAGCGGGAAGGCAGCCATCTGCATGCCAAAGAGAGAGGCCTCAGCAGAAGCCAATTCCCACCAACACCTTGATCTTGGACGTATAGCCTCCAGAATGAGAAATGAATTTCTGTTGTTGAAGCCACCCAGGCTGTGGTATTTTGTTACAGCAGCTCCAGCAAACTAGCACATCTGCTATTAGTTGTAGGCAGTTTGGAAATAACCAGAACTCACGAGCAGAAATTAGGACCATGCCATCTTCATTTTACCCTTTTTCCCTAGCCATAGAATTATAAATACTATTAACATGAGTCAAAGTTAACTTCAGAACAATGTTCATGATTTTCCCCCAGTGGGCCATCCATCCAGCAGGCTTCCCTGCCTTCTAGGATGTCAATCTGCCTGGGGGGTTCAGGCTCTACCATCTGATGTTTCCACAGTCCCAGAAGGGACTTTCTAAGGAAGGCAGAACTTCATGAAGCCACAGAATTCACAAGGATAGAAAGCAAGGCCCTGGACTCACTTAGGGGTAGGGACGCTGATGCTTTCCTGATGTCCCTTCATTCAGACCTCAGTTGCTAGCCTTTTTTCTCTGTTCCTAAACAGCCCACTTCTTCTCATTCCTGGGCTCAATCACCAGGCTCAAAGCAAAGAGTTAGTGGCGTGGTGAGTGGCAAGTGGCAAGTGGAATAAAGCATGTTAAGGCCAAGGTGTTGTTCAGGCTGACCAATGCATGTATCACTGGGGAGCAGCTCCCTGACAAGCCCTGACACTGAACACAGAAGGTAGTGTAATGTTAGCTTGAAACATGCATAACTTGAATGCAGCACCCCAAGTGTATTCTATGAGAATCCACTTTCTTAAGGAAGCATCTTTATTTTTCTCTCCTTTCTTTCCTCTCAAGCTAATTTTTAAAAATAACAAGAAACCTAAATTGCAAAAGCAAAATACCAGATACTATCTTCTTAAGTGGATCATGAAAATGTCAAGCTGTAAAGGCACAGTTTACAGATATAATCAGTTATAAGGGCTCCATATCAATCATTACCAGATACCCCATGAGTAAGGACTTTTCATAGCCCACTTAAGGAGCCTTAAATTCACTCCTTAAAACTGAAGCAACTAATACCATAGTGGACAGGGTCTTTTGGGAAAGAAAATTTCAAATAACTTTTTAGAAAGCCATGGATCCATTTCCAAGGGAGTTATTACTGGATCTCTGACAGCCAGCAGCTTCTTCCTTATCCCATAAACTGAGCTGCTTACTACCACCCAGACCTGCCCCCAAAGTCCAAGGGAGAGGACTCTCAACTTCAGCTTTGACCTCTCTGGCCATCTGAGCACCAACAGTGGCCAGGGCACTTTGCACGCTGGAAAGCTTTGGGCCAGTGGCTATCTCTCACAGATTTCTACAACACCTGCTCTGCACACAGCACTATTATTCTCTTTCCTAGCACAGACATACCCATACCTTCCTCCCACTTCAAACCTTGCCAAGGTTCTTCCTCATCCTCAAATTAAATTGCAAATTTGGCCTAAGAAACAGAAACACAGCTCATCCCCTGCAATTCTCTGCCTAGACCATGCATTTCGCCATGATGGGCTGGCGGAGGGAGTGGTCAGAAGGTCAAAATGGTAATTACAAAGTTACTTTTGGCTCCCTTCCATATCCTGGCCTTCCTACTCTTTTACTCCTACCTCCCATATTTTCATGCCTGTTAATGAAATTTAAGATACAGAGGCGAAAGAATGTGAGCTTTGGAGCCTTACACAGACCCAAGGAAGAACCCGATTCTACGTTGCTCTGTAATTTGGGGTGATGTAACTTCTCTGATCATCAGTTTCCTCATTTGTATGTTCAAGTTCAAGGAGACATACAGAGATACTATTGTTAGTCACTGACACAATATCTAGTACACACTGGACACAATACATGCCAGGCATTATATATTACTCATCTATCAGGGAAGTTTCAACACACCTAATAATGTACTACTGGGCAATCAGTCAACCCTTAGGCTGGCCTTGCAATCCTAATTAGTGAAGCATCCAGAAAGCCTGTATAAGTTGGTGCTGTGACACCAAAAACTAAAAAAAATGTGTCCTAGTTACAAGCTCTGGTTCAAGTGGCCAGGGAAGGACCAGAGGGCAGGATGCTTGGATGGATTGCCTACCTATTAGGTTCCTGCAGCAATAGTACTCAAAATCCTAGTGGCTTACAAGAAGTTATTTCTTGTGCAGAGGTCTGTGGTTGGCTAGGGTAGATGTGCATCAGGCTTCAGCTTAGGTTCAGGTCTGCTCAATGTGTGTTTCGTGTTGTTTTCATAGCAAGTGGCAGACATGCAAGAGGACTGAGTGGAAACACATGGTACCTCCTAAGGCCTTGGCCCAGAATGGGCATGCTGTCACTTCCACTCACATCCCATTGGCCAAAGCATCACATGGCCAGCGCCAAAGTCAGTGGGATAGGGAGGTAAAAAGAAATACACAATTTTAGACAAATAGTGAAATCTACCACATTTGTCGCAATTGTGAAGTCCCGAGGCTGTACAACATATCCTAGGGATCTAATCCCCTACAGAATGCCACTTACTTCCATGACTCCCTAAGCATGGCTCTGTCTAAAGACGTGTGGACAAAAGTGAGCATGGTAGAGGGAGGCCCAAAGGAGGCAGAGTGTGCAGGTGAGCCACTGGGATGCGGTGAAAGCCAGTGACTCCAACAGAGGTACAACAATCTCTCATGAGGCATTGAGCCTGATGGAGAGTGACACCTGCACTGTGCTCAGCACCTGGCCAGGCCCCATGGACTTGCAGGAGAGGCTCTGAGAGACTGCCTTCAGCACCAACAGTTCAGTTTCACTTTCCTTCTTCCCTCTTTGGATTTCAATTCTCCATCCTCAGGGCTTTGCCAGGGCACAGGAAATACAGCTTTCCTGTCTACCTCCGATTGCAGAGCGTTGCTATCCAAAAGCAAGGCAATGAAGACATACCAAAATTGCCTCCAAAGAACAGTACTCTGAAAGCATTTACTTGAAATCCAAGATGCCATGGTGCTAAAAACAGAGCAACATAAAGTCCTTCCCCCACACCCAAGTGAATGTGGCAAACTTCGAAATCAGGAAAAGGAAAAACAGACAGACTGCAAATTTTTGGCTTCTGGTGTTGTTTCTAAACACATCGCCCAACCATCTTCCAAAAAATAAGTTAATTTAAAATTTTTCCTCCTTTCAAAATTTACTATAAAGTACCTGAAAATAGAATCTAAGTATGTCTGTAGACAAGAAACACCTGTGTGAAAACAGAAGAGAATCATAAAACACTAACATACTCAGGTCATTAGAAATACCCAGAAAATAAACCGACGTTTTTAGTTTTCTTCTGAATATTTGGCATGGTAGAGAACTTTCAACATATATTATTAGCTCATCACCTCTTTAACTGCCTGTATAAGTGGTTTACAATACTTATTCATAGGCATACCCTGGCTTTATATACAATATGTATTCCTGAAAACAGGGAGCCTAGAGTAAATGTTAGTAATTACAATCAGTTTAGAGGTAGTTTCTGATAACCCGCTACATTTTTGCGACTGAGCTAGAATGGCATAATTGGAAGATACAAAAGACATACATGCTATGTTTCCGAACAAGGTAACACCTAGGGAAGAACTAGACTAGGCATCAAAACAAATAAACCAAGCAAGCCACCAGGCAGTGCTCCTTTATGGTACACACAAAAAATAGAATGGCAGCTAAGACCAGGAAAATCTCATTTAAACCACACACAGATTTGTGGAGCACCTCAATATGTTTGCTGAGGAAAGCTTCTTTTTACTTCCCACAAGCCCTCATATGAGCAGGTGGTTTCCGGGAACTCTCAGAACACCGCACACTGTGAGCCCAGAACACACCCTGCCCTCCCAGCAACACTGCCTGTGGAGAAGCCCAGGCCCAGCATTCATGGAGGCCATAGGTTTTGCCATCCTAAGTAATCCCAGGGTAAATTCTTTGGAAAACAAATATGCAACCCAGAATGTCTCCTTCCTGCCAACACACAGGTTCAAGTTATTACATTTTTTTTAAGGTAGAGGTCCCTCTCCTGCTTTTCCAGAGGACCATATTGAAGCAATAAAAACAATGGACCACCTTTCATGATGGATCTCCCAAAATGCTCTATTGTTCCCAGTTCATTTTTTTGACGAGTGTTGGCCAAGCCCCTGCCTGAGACCAGGCCCTGGGGGTATGGGGGCAATAAAAACAAGCAAAGTTCCTGCCCTCGAGAAGCCGACATCCCAGTGGACCAGGAGGTGCTTCACTCTGACAAAAAGCTGGCTTCCCGATGCTGCCATTCCCTATCTTTTTCCCCGGTTGCCTTTCGTGTGTGTGTGTGTGTGTGTGTGTGTGTGTGTGTGTGTGTGTGTGTGTGTGTGTGAGAATCCAAAAAGGTACACACAGATGAAAGGAACTAAAGGAAACCAGGGAGTTATGTCCTAATGCCAAATGTCAGGAGCAGGACTGTGCAGCGTGGCCATGGAAGAAGGTGATG
The DNA here is from genome assembly GCF_022837055.1 of Prionailurus viverrinus. Classification (NCBI taxonomy): domain Eukaryota; kingdom Metazoa; phylum Chordata; class Mammalia; order Carnivora; family Felidae; genus Prionailurus; species Prionailurus viverrinus. Next base: position 36,934,500 of record NC_062571.1, on the reverse strand, counting down.
CTCAGACCCAAATAGCTTCCAACATTCAGTGTAAGGTCAGGAATCAAAAAGGTTTCCAGAAAGTACATGTATTCGGAAGTTTATTCCTTTAATACATCACATCTCCCTCTCCCTCCTTTCCTTTTCCTGTCTTGCTCTCTCTCTCTCTCTCTCTCTCTCTCACACACACACACACACACACACACATACACACAGCTTCCATCCCACCAAAAAAAAAAAAAAAACAAACCCAAAGATATACACACACACAAATATATAAACCATACCAAACTACACAAAGACACAAAATACACATGATAGGAAACCCAGGCATGCCCACATAAAGGCAAGCATCATATATTTTCAAGGACACACTGACACTCACAAACATACCGATTACCTTCTCTTACCTATAACAGAATGGCCATAATTACGAGCAAAAGTACACACATGTCAAAACACTTTCTAACACAGGCTGTGATTCTCAGTCCAGCTGTCCCTGTCCCTCTCTGAACTGCTTCTGTCCCTCTACGCACTGCTTCTATAAGGTTCTGAAGATTAAACAGTTGGTAGCCAACTTCATATACATGCCTGTAAACAAGAGGGCTCAGCTTTAAATAATTATGTCAGAGAAATGACAACTGTGCTCTTTGCCAGAACAGGGATGAATAATTACAAAGCCAGGACATAATTAAGCAATTCTGACTGTCGGATTCTTGAACTGTCTGATATGTAGGGCTGGCAGGTCCACCATGTACACCCTTCTGGACAGGCCTCACATCCCTTTGATTTATGTTTCCTGATGCGGCAAGGGGGATCACGGTCTGGTCATCACAGAAGCCTTTCTTTGGGAGCCTCAACCTTCTCTGCACCTACCTTGGTCCTCTTGGCGTCGACAATGGCATGATTCTGTGGTCAATATTTGCAAAAGACACATATTTTCTTTAAAATTCCAGGAAATGAACACAACCTAGCTGATGTAGGTCCCTTAACTAATAACACACACACAAACATGCATGTACGCACGCATACACACACCAGTCTAGAAGAGTCCATTGTAACATTAGCTATCATTTCCCTAATGAAGGATGGCATCCTTCTGCAGGACAATCAGCGCTCAGACAGGAAGCAGCTTTTAAACAACAAAAGCCAAAAGGCAGCAAACAAAGGGGAAATGTGTCATCGTGAGAGAAGGCAAGCGAGAACTCGCACTCAGGAGCCAGGGCCTGCCAGGTACCAAATCAAACCTCTGTGACATAGGGGGTTTATTAGTTCCTGGACGATTTTGCATTTGCGTCAGCTGAGAACACCCAGACTGCCTGTTCCCTACCTCTAAGGCAAGGGCTGTGATTGGAGAGGCATTTTCCATTCTCCCAAATACTTTATGTCAGGAATAAAATGAAAACAGCTCCCCAAATCACGGCCTCCTTGATCATCCATCAGAGCATTCTGCTGAATAAGCACAACAGGCCGCTGCCGCCTGAGAAAGGACAGGAGCCAACTTGAGATTCCGATTCTCTTATGAAAAATAGGTCTTCACCAAGTGTGCTCAGCACACCGTTGGCAAATCACGGGGAGGAAATTGCTCTCCACTTAGAAGCCGACTCCGGGTGTACACATACCTCCCAGAACATACATATGTATATACACACAGAGATAGAAAGTGTATATACACACCTGCACAGGAACAAACATATGTCTGTGCACACTGTGAGCAGGCGAGAACCAGCCTTTTTAACACCATTAATTCAGCAAGAAGCTCATTTGGCCTCTATCTGCAAGAAAAGTACCAGTGTGTTTCTCTGAAAACAGGCAAAAGGGAATTGCCTGGCATTCAAGAAGCATACAGTTTGATATGAAACCAGGAACACAGGGAAATCCTCTAGTGCACCTGAAGCATCACGGTGTATATACAGCACTTACCTAGAAGCCTAGACCCTGGGTTCTAATCCCAGGTCTGCCTGTGTTGGACTATGGGGGCCTTAGGAAACTACATCCTCACCCAGTTCCTTCACCAATAAAATGAGAACACACACCAGGTGATTTCTGAAGTCCCTCCAGTTTGGAAATCATGTAACTCTACAAAAAGGTAACAACTGAAGATCCCCGTGTTTTGTCAGAGTATTTTTGTCTCTTCTCAAATAACTAATGGGTATTTTTATGCTTAATACTATTAGTAAAGATATTGGAGTCAATCACACAAACATAAGCTAATTCTATAATTGATTAGAAGCTAATTTGGGACTTTGAAAAGCATTTCTACTGATGCTGCTAATGACTCAAAGAGCCAGCTACTACTGGATTTTAAGTAACCATTCCCACTTGGTTTCAAAGGCAGGGGAGGATTTCAGTCCCTGCTGCCCTCTCTACTCCAAGAGAACAGTTCGGCTTTCACCTGTTTTCTACCTTTAGGCCTTCTTATGAGCTTTTCATTTTGAACAAAGAAACACACGGGGAAAATGTCTGGCTCACTGCTCCAGAGCTAAGATCCGAGTGGAAGAACGTGGCTTGGTGGTCAGACACACCAGTAAAACTACAGTTCCCATGCTTACTGATCGGGCTGCCTAAGTGACACCTCTCGGCCTTAGTTACCTCACCTGTAGAATAAGCCAATGCTCCATTCCTCCTACATTGCAGTGTTCTGGAAGGACTCACAGATCTGTGTACAAAGAACCTTAGGACAGTGTTTAGCACACAATGAGCATCGCACACAAATATGGTGGCCATTATTTTTAGTATCCCTTCTGATTTTCTGTGATAATACAGAGCTTCCCCTGTCAAAAGCAAGGAGAGAAGGAGAAATACTGATCTATCCTATAAAGCGCATGTATATGTGAAGGTGGAAAATGTAGAATGGGTGGGAACCCAAGGTATCATAAACAGTCCACATGTTGTCCTTTGTTTGGTGATGTCAGCTGCCTCTGGAATCTTTTATACCTCCCTCTCCCCGCAAAAAAAAAAAAAAAAAAAAAAAAAAGAAGAAGAAGAAAAAAAAGGAGGCCAAGAAATAAATTATTTCATTTGGACAAAATTACAAAAGCTGGAATAACTAAAGGCAGTCATGAGCAATACATCAAATCTGTGCCTCGATAAGGAAAACTGTTAACACTTTAATAGCTACGAAACAAATCACTCAATTAATTTCCCACATGCTGAAACAGGTAACAATACATTTATCTGCCAGTATTATACCCTCCCTATCATATATTTCCACAACTGTTAGCAATTTTATTCAGCATAACAGGAAATAAGTTGCACCTCATGGGTTCAGGGAAAGAAAGTGGCCTGAGGTCTGCCGCCGGCTGAGCAACTTGATGGAAGAGGTTTCGTTTTCTGTTTTGGTTCTGTTTGTTTTTTCCTCTTTCCCTCTTAATCATTTCCAATGCACGTGCAAAGTACTCCAGGTCAATAAGCGAGGACAAACTAGACCTCCAGGATTTCTGGGCCAGCGTTTTCAACACACAAGAGAGGGTCCAAAAAAGGAAGTAGCTAGGTAGCTCCATGGGGCCCCAGGGCACTGATGGACCTCCAATGGGGTCATCAAGGATTGTCAGGTCCATTCCCCAGCCTTGGGCTTCACAGGACCCCAACTCCTCCCAAAGAGATAATTTTCCACACCCTTAAAGACTTCCTTGAATCTGAAGCCAAGTCTCCCAGCCACATCTCCCCTGCCTCATCAATGCTGTCATTAAGATGACACCATAGTCACTTCCATGGCCTCCATGCAGACTCAGCTTATAAAGGAAAGGTCAGTAAAACTAATCCCATGAGCTCTGGAGAGCTACATGCAGGAAGCATACACTAGTCCAGGTCACACTGTCAGGAAAAATGGCCTTTCCTTCTAACAAGATCTCTGAGAGCTATTGAGCCCTCATATCTGAGGACAGAAGAAAATCACCATTCCCTCCTGCTATGGCCCCAAGAAAAAGAGTTCTTAGTCACTAGAACAATCGTACCCACCCAAGAAAGATTAAATTCCCCAAGCTTTCCTCTCTTTCTTTTCTCAGCAACAGACCTCTAGAGGCCCTACCTTATAAATGAAACATCTTCAAGAAGAAGACCTCAACTATGCCCCCCAGAACATCACCATCAGGCTGCGTTATTGGTAAAAGAGCCATCTGGGTGAAATCACCCTACAAGTAAGGTCCCTTTAGATTACAGGAAAATCAAATTTATTCCCAGTCCTACTTGTTTGGCCAACAATATATCCATGGATAAACCCTAATAGGAGATCTCTCCTGAAATCTAAATACAGGACATCCTCCGCACTCAAAGAATAACCAGTGAGGCAAGACATAAATTCCTTGTGAAGACGAGAAAGTAGGCAGCTTACCTTGGGCTTCACCACCTTCATGAATGACCCTCTGACCAAAGCTTCCTCTCGTTCTTTTCTGGTTACTTTCCGGGCATCCAGAAACTTCAAATTGGGCAGTTTGTGCAGAACAAAGCATCTGAAAGAAAAGAGTCAGAGATAACTCAGGGGGGAGGTGATGCCCTCAAAGATCCATGCAATTTGTCTCATGCCCAGGAATCCACATCATTAAGTCTTCAGAAGGTTAGATCTTGGCTGCTGCTGCTTCTTTCTTTCATAATGAATGATCACCCTTTGCAGAAATCCAAATAATTATATTTTACATGGATACCCAACTAAGCCTTAAAAATGCACAGTAATGTTTGCTCTTGATTCAAAGGTAGACACAGACACACAGACACACACACACACACACACACACACACACACACACACACACACACCTACCTAGATCAGCCAGGAAGATCCTATTGATGTATTTCCCTTCCTCCATTCTGGAAATGGGCCCGGCTTCTTTGCTACACACAAAATTCTCAGTGAAACTAACCTTACAACCTAATTGTACCATTTATGTCACTGCCATTCCTGTGGGCCATCTGTGTAACTCTTATCTCTGAGATAAAAACAAATCTTCAATTTGAAATGGAAGCAAGAGACACTGACTGGCCATCCAGGACAATAAACTAGAATGCAGGTTGTAATAACATGGTTGACTTTGGGATAGAAGTAAGAAGTACATATAGCTGAGAAATGCTTCCTAAAGAATCAAACAGGGGTCTTGAAGATTTTTTCACCATCCCTGAGTTACTTCCACACTAGCACTATGAAGATTATCAAGGTGAAACAAGAAGAACTTGTTTATAGGGGATATTTATTTAATAGCCCAACAAATACTAATACAAATTCCCAAGGAAAGAGTCTGTGGTGTCCATCATGGCCTCCAAGGATAAGCTAATGACTATTTGTGTGATGAACTGTCCTCAAGCAGGTATATTTGGAATTGAGGAGAAGATCCATGTGGCCATGGGATAGGCATATAAACATATAAATAAATATATAAAAAATATAGACACCTGCTTATACCTCTCCTTCCTCAAGGAAAGTTACCAACCCACATGCTTTCCATCGAGCCCCTGTACCTGATCACTCAAAGGAGCTATTGTTGTGGTCCCTGAGTGGCTTAGTTGGTTAAGCATCTGACTAATTGATTTCAGCTAAGGTCACGATCTCATGGTCATGAGATTGAGCCCCAAGTCAGGCTCCATGCCCAGCATGGATTTTCTTTTTCCCTCTCCCTCTGCCCTTCCCTGCTCTGGCTTAACACTCTCTCTCTCTCTCTCTCTCTCTCTCTCTCTCTCTCTCTCTCTCTCTCTCTCAAACAAATAAACAAACAAACAAATGAGCTATTGTTTAGACATTGTCCTGCATAAGAAGAAGAGGTAAGTACCCAATTTCAAGAGCAATACATTACCTCCATAGGAATCTCTCATTTCCTTCCCATACCCAGCCTCCTCAGTATTCACTCATCTTTCAAATCCTGACCCATACAAACTTTTTTGGGGCATCTCTAGCCTATACTGTTTTCTCTCTTCTCAGCACTCCCAGAATACACTGTTAGCACCATACCATCTAACATTTTGTTGTTTTGTAATCATTTTAATCATTTTATTGGTGTTTATGTGATGTCTTGTTAAAGGAGGGACTTTTTTTTTTTTTGCTAATCCTCTTATCTTAAAAAGTAGCATTAGAATGCACTCAATAAAATAGCAATTTATTTCATTTGTACAAATATTTCTTGAGCATCTGCCATGTGCCAGACCCTAGGTATACAGAGGTAATTATAACATGATTCCTGCCCTTACAGGGGCTTTCAGTGTAATGGGGAATAAAGACTCACATAGAGAAAAGAGAAATCAACATAGCTAAGTGCCAAGATCAGGGTTATGTGCAAAGTAGTTCTGGGAGCACAGAGAAAGGGACCTACCATTACTTACTGAATGACTGAAAACAAATGTCTTGAGGAAGAAGAGGAGCAACAAGAAATCTCAAGGGATCTTCAAAGAACCAAATCCTAAAGCAACCCTACACATTGAGCTTTTTCTCAGGGCAAATGTTACCTGGGGTATAAAGCTTGCCCCCCGCCCCTCAGGTCCCACATTCATAAGACACTCTCACATCACCAAGTGGCCTCCATATACTTGCCGAGGTATAAGACTTGGCTGGTTACTGAAAGGCTAGAGAAAATAGCTTTGAGGCTTCCAGCCCAAATACTCCTTAAAGCGAAAATACTCTGAGTTCTTTTGAGGTATACTTTTCTTCCCCAGAAATGTCCACCCCAAACATCTGAGGTCCAGGATATTTGACTATATACTTCCTGCTTCTTCCCTGGTCTCAATCTACTATCTTTTTTCCAACTTCTCCCTGAGCCTCACCCTTCCCTCTCCAAAGGCCCCCTAACCTTATCCAAAATCAGAAAGTTTCCACAAAGTCCCAATGACCCTTCTATCCTCCAGTAGAACTCCGACTGGCCTCAGTCAGTGTCAGAGAAAACTTCCATCTTCTGCTTGTAGCAGCAAAGCTTGATGACAACAGATTCTTTCAAATAAAGACATGTACAGACGGAAACAATATGTCAGGAGTGACGCTCAGAGGAGTAAAGACACCCACTAAGTGTAGGGTGGGAAAAGATGAATATTCAGGTGAAGAAAACATCAGTATTAGAAAATCAGCCAATGTTTAATGATGGAATGAAAGATGTCTTCACAGGGCTGGCAGGAACCATGATGACAACAGACAGCACGTTGTCATTTTGCCCCACTTTGGATCACAGCCCTGAAATCAAAGGAGAGAGAGAGTGAGCGAGGTGCTGGCTTTTAAGCTAGTTAAAAATTTTAGATGACAAAGAGCTGCTGTTTTCAGAGCACTCTTCTTATACAATCGAAGAAACAGCCCATGAAATAGGCTGCCAGTCATCTCTGAAACTAGGGGTGATTTGACTCCCATCCTGACCGCCAGCCTGGGGTTTCTAGGTGGTTGATGCCTGGAGAGGTTTGAGGGACACGAGCAAGTCTCACCCCAAGTAATTCGGCCTGAGACTCAGCCCAGGGTCTGAAGTTCCTGCCTTAGAGATGTCTTCATACATTCACTCACACAACAAATAATTATTGAGCTGCTAGCACCCACCACATACTGCATGAATAAAAGTGATGCACAAAACAGACAAGGTCCCTGCTCTCAAAGAGCTTCTATTCCAGAACAGCCATTCTCAGACTTAAAAGGGTATCAGCATCCCCTGGACGGCTTGTTGAAACACAGATCACAGGATCCCACCCCCAAAATTTCTAATTCCCTATGTCTGGAGTAGGGCCCAGAATGTACATTTCTAATAAGTTCCTGGAGGGGGTGGGGGAGCTGATGCTGCTGGTCCTGCTGTGTACCACTGTCCAAGTGAAAAAAACACCATGAAGAATAACAGTTCCAGGATTATGAGGTTGGTAATGTGGTGAATAATCTCCCTCCCAATTTCGCTAATGATCTACCCTGCCCCCAATGTCTATGGTACACAGTGCCCAGAGGCGGCCACGTCTACCAGAGGTCTTCCTGCCCTTTGGTGGTTTGGAACTGACTCCAAACATTACTGCCAAGTGATAAGTCAGTGGGCTTTCTGCCTGCCTGTCCCATCCCAGTCTTGGGAGATCTATTTCCCTTTGTTCTAGGTCATGTCAGGGTGTCAAAAGCTGCAGCTTCAATCCCAAGTATAATACAAGTTTGCCATAAAAATACAACAGAGGATTCCCGAAGCCACAGAATGAAGGCTTTTACAATATCAATTCAACCCTTGTAAATTTAATCCAGGGTTATTTGTTGCACCAAAATCTCTTTACCGTGATGTATTACTTAGTTACTGGGGTTATCACAGCCGTATCCTAAAGTTGCATAGTACATAAAACATTTCAGTTAACAATGCAGGAAGGTTAACTCCCCCAGATAACCTGCAATCACAAGGGCTAGTCCAGATGACATGCCTCTGTCAGCTTCCACGAGCTATTGATGGTTCAATCAGTTTGTTTTGAAGGTAAAGTACAACAAAAGGGCAGTAAACTTATTCAGACTGTCAACAGGGGCTATCGGGAATGGGGCTTGCAGGTAAGTAATTCTGGGTGTTTTAAAGCTATTATCAAACAGCAATGGTTGAAGGAAGAGACAGCTACTAATAACACAGAAGGCAGCCATCATAAACCACTTTATGGCAGAAACCCCCGTCTATAAATCCTGCGACACCCGGAGACAGCTTCAGATTTATAAAACTGCTTGTTAAGCCAGGGCACTGCTTAATGAAAAGAGATCGGTCTAAGTTCTGAGTTTCACATCCCTAGCTCCAGAGGACAACTCCAATTTTCCTGACCTTCCCAAGGTGGCTAGGCGAAAGCCATGGGGCGGGGGACTGGAAGTCAGGGGCACTCTTGACCGTGATATGGAAGGTGAGGTTATCGAGAAGAGATCAGGGATCCTGGGAAGGTGTGTAAAGACCCATCTGTCTCCGTCTAAAGGCAGATTCTCTAAAAGTGAGACCCACACAGAAAGCTTTTCAGGCTCTCTCTCTTTTCATATTAAATGCTCCATTTTCTTAAAGGACTCCTCAAAGGAGACACCTGAAACTGGCAGGGGGAGAAAAGGAAGAGCAGAAAGGCTTTGGTGTGTGTTTGTGTTTTGCTCCCAAATCAATTTTCTCTGCCCAAATCCCAAAGCTCTGGCATTTTTCATCTAGACTTCAAAGGGAGAGAAGGGTGCTCTGTCCTCCTGCTCAAACTGCTACCCCAGGGGAAGCTAGCTGTTCCAGTAACAGCACAATCACAGAAACACCAAGACGGATCTCCATTGTCTGCTCCCGGGATTGTTTCTTTCTCTGAAGAGATTCTACTAAAGAAATACCAAGTTTCCAAATCCTAAGGAAATCAGAATACAAGGTCACCTGGAGTTTTTCCCTACTTCTTTCCATTTATGGCAATATGCAATGGCCATTCTTCCCCTTATTTCTTGCAGGCACTCCGATGCATGGGGGTGGGGTGGGGGAGACACAGTGCAAGAGACTGATGCCCTACCAGGGGCCCCTGAAGTCAGCAATGGGTGACCCAGGAATCGTTCTCGGTCTTCCACAAAGCTTAACAGAAGAGTGAGCAGGCCAACAAAACATCAAGCTTCTCTGCTTTTGACCAGATTACATCAACCCCGTTTGGTAACACTGGTTACCTCATGCTAATCAAAAGCACTCATCAACAGCTAAATGTGTCTAATTTTAAAAAGTTAGCAATGGCTTAAATGTAGCTAATTAAAAAACCTAAAGCTTATTAAAGAGATGTAAGGGGGAGAAAATTAACAAGAGGAGGGGTCCTCATAACAAAGAGCTTGGAGACTAAAAGGGCAGAGGACAGAACGAAGACCCTGGGCTCATTTTGCTATGTGATCTTGGTTCGGTCTCCGCCACTTTCCGGAGCTTTGGTTTCTCCATCTATACAATGAAGAGAACGGGTTAGATTATGCCTAAGCCTCTCTCACGCTTTTAGCCTGCTTGATTTCTATATGCTGCAAAGTTAATTTACAATAAACACATCCATAGCCTCCTTTCTTATTACTCCAATTTCCTTATATAACCACCCCCTCACACCTCCAGGTAAAGGAGGGCAGTGAGAAAAAGTCAATAAAGACCAGAGTAATGAATAAACACTGTGAGTGGAATAACTCCAGATCTCAGAGAGATGACAATGATCTCACTCTAATGAGCCGAGGTGAGCTCACCTACAGCATTAATGAAGGCCTGACAACTGGCAAAGGCCAGCTGATTTTCCTCACAGCTCACCGGCAGCATGTTTGAAGTCTCCGTGCAAACAATACACCCACAGGACAGAGCGAGGCCCTCTACAGAGGGTAACCAGCAATTACTCTGTGGGCTTCTGTCACTTTGATCTCTGGGTCGTGACCTTTGCTTTCTTGTGATCTTCAAAGCCCAGATTGTAGATTAGCTGGAGAATGCTAGCTGGGTTATGTAAGCCACAAGTTTTACAGCTCCTCCTCAGCTGGGAAATGGTGGCAGCCCAGGACAGCCAACAGACTGCGGAGGGTCCCTCCCTCTTTCCCTTTGGCTGAGTGCTACAGACACTGGGCAGGCCTCAGGCTGCTTTCTGGGAGGGAACAAAGAAAGGGTGTCACGTTTTAAATAATTTAAAGTTCTAAGAAATATAGAGGGGCCTACTGAGGAGGCGGGAGGAAGGAGAGGCCAAGCAGAGACTGGAGTGGCAGGAGAGAATGAATGGCAAAGGGTTTAATGACAGAAGTAGAGCTTAGAGGCCATGAGACCAAATCTCTTATTTGACAAGTCAGGTCTAGCTCTTACGTACTGTTGACCTTCATTCCGCTGTCTTGCCTGCAGGAACAAGAAGGAGAAGAATTACAAAGGAAGACAAGAAACAGACCACTCTGGGCACCTAAGTTTCCCATACCTGACTCACTTTTTGGCTAGTGTTGAAGTCCACGGGAGGCCTTGAGTGGTTTTTTAGCATGACGGTGGCCTCCCAAAGCAAACCACCTCACTGCTCTCTTCCCGCCCAAATGCTGAAGGCTGCTTGTTATCACATTCACCCTCATTCAACATTCATCCCAAAATAGCAGCACAATGTGTACACACAGCAAAGCACGGGCGGGTTTAAGCTCCTATAATAACATGGCGATGGACATTTCTTAGCCATGAACTATGATGAATGGCAAAGAAAAAAATCAAGGCATGGTTCGCTCCTGCCCCAGCAGGACCAGGGCACAGCTCAACAACTTGGTAGTATGTTCATGCTCACATACAGATTTAATGAGCCCATTTTATGGTGGGGATGTGTGCCAAGAAAATCCAACTGTGTGCACAGGGGGTAAGGAAGGAAAGAGAAGGGGTGACTTGGGGGAAGGGAAGAAGGAATCAGCAGAAAGTGAAGCATCTGTGAAGCCATTCCCAATAACTCCATAAATCTAGTCACTTCCCATTTCTGCTCTGGTGGTTGGCCACAACGTGACCTAAAAGTGGGCTGACCTCTCTGAAATCAACACCTCCCGTAGAAATGAAACAGACGTACTTGTTTTGATGTATGGCTGGGTGACATATTATAAATATTACATCACATAACCACAGAGGATGCCAATCAATAAGAAATTTTTTTAGACAGCACTAAATGAGCCATGGGTTCTTGCTTCTGAATACACTCCCTTTAAGGCTCCTACTATTGCTTAAATGATTAATAGAAGACATATTGTCAGAAAATGTAGTTAAAGTGAAAAACAGTAAACTGTAGAAATATCATTCATTTTTAAGCAATTTTCTAGTGAAAATGTCACATAAATTTACATAGAGGCCCTACTATTAGGCTCTGGGTAACAGCTAGAAGGAAGGCAGACCTCATACTTTGTGGAGGAAGGGCCAAGAAAATATTTTACCAATGGTGGAGGGGAAAGGTGGCTGCATTGCTTTGTAGAAAGTAAAACACTGCAGGAATTCTGGATTCAAAAGTCTTATTGTAAAATCCTAAAATTTCTCAGGGGCAAATGAAACTCAAATTCCAGGATGAACAAAGCAGGGCTGCTTACAAACCAGAGAACAGAATGCCATCACATACACCTTTATCTCTCCAAATCCAAGTGTGAGAGTACTTGTCAACCAGAAATAATAAAAAATAAAATGAATAAAAAATTTAGGATTGCTGGAGAATAGGCCCACCATTCCACTCGATCATCATATGCTGTGCAGTGAATGTGTAACTGGATGGACACACATTTAATGTTCCTTCCAGTGTTCTTAGTTCCTATTTCTCTCAGAGCGTGAGCATCTTGCCATTGTTGTGGGTGGCTTATGGATTTTCTAGAGTAATTTTGACTAGATGTGATTTCAGCTGTATGTGTCTTTAGAATCCAACTCCTCCTCCCAGCAACTTTGCCACGTGTGCATGAACAAACAACCTTCCCAGCCCCATCCCTCAACCCTGACGGACCTGAGGTAGTAAGGTCAGGCTTAGTGGGTACAACAGCCAGCCCATGCAATGAATCACTTCTCTAGAACCAAACCCTCCTTGAAGGATCAGCAACCCAATGACCAGTGCTCAGATTGAGTCTCAAGGACAGTTCCTTGTTTATTAACTGTGATTATTGACATCAAATGGATCTGATTCCAAATAGGCAGTAGGCATCAGAGGTGCCCAGGGGGCCACACATTTCTCTGTAAGCACTTAGCTTCTCAGAGGAAAGAATAATTTTCAAGCTACCTCCAGAGAACATTTATCTGGCCCCTATTCCATGGCCAGCATTACTTTAGGTATTGAAGAGTCTTCAAAGGGCAAGAAGATATACCCTTACCTACTAGAAGCCATCCTCTGGATGTGGACACATACAAAGTAGTGAGAGAAATATACAAGATGGAATATATAAAATGGCATTAGACAGCAATAGAACTGTAATGGCTTGGGAACAGAGTATCTCAGAATGCTAGAGCCAACAGGAATTTTAAACACTACTTAGTCCAATAGTTAAGTGAACATCCGAAGCACCTATTGACTATTTTGTTGCATTTGGCACTCAATTAATCAAAATGCTTTGGATGATTCAGAAGTACAGCCTTGGTGAAGGGTCACTGATCTAGACTATCCTCCCCATTTTAAAGCTGGACCCCCACATCAGATCTTCTTATCTGGCCCTTATTTATATGGGTCTTAGTATTTTTACCATAGTGAACAGTTATAATAAAAAAATAGTACTAGCTTTTCTTTTCCTTTTGCAAACTTATAAGCCTTCTATTTGAGACTAAATAGAAGATGAGGGAAGTGAAGCTTTTCACTCTACTTCTCTCATTCTAGGAAAAAAAAGACAACAAAAATGTGCCTACAGTTTGGTTTACATACAGCTCCATGAATGAGTGAATGAACACGTGTGTCAATGCATGTGCACATGCATACAAAGACACACATACGTGCATGCACATGCATATACATACATTTGTACAATTTATTGGCTTATTTTAAAGAGTTAAACATAGAAATTTTAAGAAAAAAGTCAGAAACCAAATTAAAATCTCCTATACCATGGTTGGTTTACTAAAAATGTTGACTGAAAGAACTTTCTTGGACTTACTTGAACCTTCCAAGACATATCTTATAAATTGCTGCACAAAGATAAAATATGTTTTAAGAGACCCCTTTATATCTGAAATCAGGCTGTTAAATGCTTCAGAGTTGATAAGAGTTTTAAATAGGCAAATTAAGTTCTAAGTGATTAAGCAACTTACAGGGTTGATTTAGAAATGTATAACTCTTCACCTGCTGGGTATTAATCATATTTCTCCTAACAGAATTCACATTGAAATCTACAGAATCATATCCAAATGAATATCTTCATGATAGAAAAAGATTTAATACCTCTTTTCGGAGTAGGGTTAGAGTTTTATTCTAAGATGGCTTAAAAACAGTCTAATAAAACCCCTACAAAATTAATCAAGAAACCTAGAAAATGAGATTAAACATACAAAATGCTTCCCGATAAATAATACTGGACTCCTGCTGTAACTTTATGCGTCCATGTGCATATATGTCAAAAATACACAGTGTTCAACAGCCTTCAGTATTTCTTACAGCTTTGCCTTTATACAGCATCAACTCCCCTGACTGCATTCCTTCATGGGTCACCACAGATTTTTATAAGAGTCCCAAGAGAACAAGTTTCTTTCAAACCATTATCCTCTTTCCCCAATCCTTCTAAATTTATTATTCAGTAACCTTACCTGCCCTGAATTTGCTTCCTTACTCCCCCTCCCCTTTCCACATTGATTCAGGTAGGGTGTTCATGAGAGCAATCATAATGAAGAGAGAGCCTACACATGAAAAGATCATCTAAAAACATTAACAACAATAACCAAAACAAAACAAAACAAAACCAATCAAGAATGAGAGCACACAGAGTTCAAAATGAAGAAAGACAATAAAATAGGTATGATCAAGAAGACTCCCTAAGAAAGGGGGGTTTAGATCAGGTATTTCAAAGCAGATGGTTTAGTAGCAGAGAGGAGGAAGAAGAAGCATTTCTACTTAGACCCCATCAGAGCACACAGCTGGTGGACAGTGAGACAGAGCTTTATGGAACCAAGTTATGGGACTTCTGAGACTTCCTCTGGGATCCCACGTAAGCTCCCTACCTTTAGTGGGAAGTGCTCTCTAAAAAGTTACTCTGAGGCTGACCAAAGGAAAACCTTACAAAACAGAGCACAAGTAAGCAAAATATAGCCCATGGGTCAAATCTTGCCTGCCCCTGGTCTTTGTAAGTAAAGTTTTATTGAAACATAGCTGTGCCTATTCGTCTACAAGTTGTTTATGGCTATTTCTTCACTATAACAGCGAGTTGAATAGTTGTGACATAGACCTTAGACCACATGACCTTCAAAGCCTAAAAACATTTATTACCCAGCTGTTTACAAAAAAGAATTGTCAACCCCTGACCTAGACCACCTGGAAGCTTTTCATGTTTTTTTTTCTGTTTGTTTGTTTTTTGGGTTTTGTTTTTGTTTTGTTGTTGTTGTTGTTGTTGCTGTTTTTGGCTCCTATGTCCCTGACAAAGGGAGACAATGGCTACAGGTTGCCAAAAGGTTAAAGTTTAGTATTATCAATGGAAGTCCAGTAATATCTACTATGCACCCCATAATATCATCCCCCCCCAAAGATGCCATTTTTCCCTTCCCACCAGGCTCAAACTCCTAGATACTCACCTGTATCTTTTGTAGTCCTCCTCATCTTTTTCCAAGCTAATCAGCTCATTGGGACATGCCACATTACCCAGCAGGCTGAGGTACTCCAAAGCTGGTGTCACTTCTGCCAGGTGATCAAGCAGACTCTCCAAGTCAGTGATGTGACAAAGGTTAAGGATTTGGATCCAGGAAGACAAAAGCCCTCATAAGGAACATAGACTATAACTGAAGGCACAGCACAACACCTGACAAGTCCAGTCTGCTCCCAAGAGGTGACATGGGTGAGGGTTGAAATCAACTTAGCTGTGAGGTATCCGGCATGCCTAGTTTTTCACTCCTGCTGGGGACAGAGCCTAACTTTTCTCTGGGCATGTAAGACTAAGTCCAGATCACTTGAGAGGGAATGAATGAACTCAAGTGTTTTATCACACTTTTCTTTCCTTTATATTTGTTTGGAAAATGATCAAGGGTATATTCCATGTGGTAAAGTATTTTGCTATTTGCCAATCTATAAAACTTTTTTTTCTAGTAATGAAAGCAAGACTTGTTTCCAAATGCCTCATTAAAAATATATTCCCATTTTCTCCTTTAGGGAGTAATTTATCATTAAAACATATAGGAATGGCATGGATACAAACAGGACTGCCATCCTCCTATGATCTGAGAACCTGGTCTGGAGCTAAGCATTGCTTAGTAGACTCCCAGGTGGCAATAAACAATGAATTGTGGAGAAAGGAGAACAAAACTAGAAGACAAATGGAATCAGTTAGGATACATTTAGTCAAGCCAAGCAGGTCAAATGTATTTGAGGAGAATCTCTTATGATAGTAATATTCAAGAAGGAAAGAATATAGAGAAAATGCCAATAAAGGGCATGGTGGGGAGATCATGCCATGATCCATTTGCTCAATGGGATCCACTCAAGGCAAACACTGAGACCTCTAAACCAAGTAAGTCAAGAGTCATAGATTCAGGCAATCACAGGTACTGGTAAGGACCTAATGACAACCAAGTTGTCACATTGATATACATGGACTCCTGGTTTGAGTTACATGCAGATGAACCTTCTCCTAGGCAAGGTGATGACTAGACAAGCCATGAACAGAGGCCATGACTACCAGAAACTTACGGAAGAGAGGTGGAGCTCTTATCAGCCAATATCAGCAGATGGAATGGGGTCTTTGCCAGGGAGTGACAACAGAGCAAACAGGGGCTAATATATAAGGGTGAATGTGCCATACAAGAGTCAAAGACTCAGGATTCAGTGTCCAGGAGTGAGGTTCACTTGGCCTAAGAGAGAAAAGTTAAAACCAAAGAGAATGGATGCCTTTATTTTACAAGGGTGTTCTCTAGCTATGAGATGTTGCCCCAATTTCCTCATATTTCATTTCAACTTGTCAGTTGAACACCAAATCCAAACAATGTCAGAATCCATTCCCTAACATATCTGCCGAGGGGTCACCAAAAGGTAGCTCATTCTATCATAATAACCATAAAAAAGAGTTTTTCTTTCCCCTGGGACTGAACCTTCCTCAAATTCCTTCCCACTGACCCAATTTAATGGCTTGGGGTCTCAAAGAATAAGGCATTCTCCTCTTCCACATGATGATCTTCCAGACAGTTGAAGCTCTCATGTCTTCATTAAATCTTATTTTCTCCAAGCTAAGTTCTTTCAAGCATTTTTTATACACAGGCTCTGTGAACATCATGTACAAAAACAAACGCTATACCCTGAGAGTGAGACAGAGACAAGGAGAGGGACAGCACAAGCAAAAGTGGGAAACCCTAGTGCAAGAGGGTCAGAGCAGCTCTCCACCATGGGTTTCCATTCGCCAAGATCATCCTTATTTCCTAAACAAGGCAGGACAATGGACTTTCAAGTTATCAGTCCTTCAGATCTTTAACAAATAATGTCCAGGAATAACCACAATGGACCACTGGAGTGAGGATGAAAGACACAGAAGCATGTGGAGAAGACAAGAAAGAAGGTTCTGCCAGGGAGGTAAGATTAGAAGGACACATGGGTAAATGGCCAGGAGTCAAAACATTAAAGTATTTCATCACTGAAGACAAAACATACTCACTACTTTTTAAATTACAGTTCAATCATCAAACTCTTTAAGAAAATCATTTAAATAAAACTAATTGAAATGACAATGAACAATTTCAGGGAAAACTGGCTTTTCAGGGAAAGCTATACTTCTCAATCATTGCTACAGGAGAAAAAGGGAAGCTATCAGTGCTGCCCTTAGACCCTAGCAAAGGCACCTCATGAGGCCCTATGCTTTGGAGTAACTTTCTCAAAATGTTTTAAGTCTGTGTCTGGTATTCAGGAATCACAAGGGCCAAAATGTCATTCAGTCCCAGTCCTGGTTTCTGCCCTTCAGGGTTAGTTCCAACCTTCTACCTTTCACAAGGGATCCATCAGATGTTCTAAGGAGCAGTAGGACTCATGCCTATCAGGCTGTCCTGAAGCCTCAAGGCCAGGCCCTGGTGCCAAGGAGACAGCCAGACAAGCTGATCACTCACTTCCACTAGTCAGCACACTTTCTTTTGTGGGACTGTAAGAGAGTGGACAGCCAAAATGGCGCTGATGTACTGACTTGGGGTGTTTCAAATTATTTATGTAGACAATGGCCCTAGAGAACCTAGGGGAAGCCCTTTCCACTATGGGTGAAGAAGTCCAACCAAAACCTATTTCTCTTATAGGGACCAACTTCTTAAACCTTGGATATTTTTCATCTACTGTATGAAGGTAGGAATGTGAAGGAATGGAACTCAAACTGGGAAAGGTTTTTAAGTTGAGGAAATATTGGGCAACTGAGCTGGACTGAAATCCCAGTCATTTCCCAACATTAAGTGAGCAGTGACAGGAAGCTTCTCATGCACAGTCCAGGGAAACAGGCTTCATGTGTAAAGTTACCACAGAGCTAATAAAGCTTGTATGTGAGGGTTCTTGCTTACGCAGGTCCCTTGCAAGGATAATTGAATCACATGGTCATACGTTGTAAAAATTGCAAAAGTAGGTTATTTAAACTGCAATCAGTTAAGATCACTGTCTCTCTCCACTAAAGTACATATAAGGTAAAACTTATATAATTATATAATAAAGTTATAAAATAAGTTGCAGAAAAAATAGGAAAAATGTTTTACGTAGGTATGTCCCACATAAAAAATTGTTACTTTTCTGAATATTTTTATGTTTGTGGCATTTGTCAAATGAAAAAAATTTAATTTGCTTTTATATATTTTTATTCAAAATAGACATTCATCTTCAAGCCTAATTTTGAATTCATAATTATGTAGCCTTTTCCTTTAAGAGGGAATTAACATAAGTTTCACACTCAACAAAATCTCTGTCTTCCCCCTGAGCAGGAGGTTGTGGAGATGTGGATTCATTAAAATGTCTTGGTAATGGGAATTTCTTGGGCAAAAGGTCTACAGGCTTCAAGAAGCTTCAGCCATCATGCATCAATGAATCCAAAGAATGGAGCCTGCTTCATTTAGGGTATTTTGTGTGGCAGAAGATACCCCCTGTCTTTTTAAGCCTTTCAAGTACCTGCTAAATGATCATCTGGGCTAAATCAGGGGGTCTCCCCCAAATCCATACTAGCACCTATTCTGTGGATGGTCTGGACTAGAACTTCATTCTGTTGACACACCTCTGGAGGATAGAAGATGAGAAGGAGTTTTAATTGGCTTCTTGGTCTCCTGGGTCAGCAAGGACAAACACAGCCCTGTCTTACCTGGCTGGGAGCTCTGAGATAGAACCTGTCACATTCCTTCTTTGTCCAGTTGCATAGAAAATTAACCAAAGGCAACCAGCAGAGGGAACCTGGTGTCTCTGACTTACTAAGACCAAGGGCAGTAGATACTTTCAGGGATTCTCCTAAGGGTGACATTCCCCTCCCCTTTTTAAATGTGAAGCTACAGGGCACAGTTTCAATTCTCTTCAACTGACTTCTAGCACACACCTGGCTTCCCTCCTCAAGTCTTTTCTAGAATACTTGTCATTTAGGTTTTTTTCAGGTTGTCTACACAAAGTTGCTATTGCAGAGTCCAGCTGTCATAGGTATGCTTGCCAAGGGAGACTTTTTGCAGAAGGCCTAAGATCAAAGCAACATGTTGCCTTGAAAGTCTGGAGAATGAAGGAGGAGGGGAGTCTTCTGGTGTCATGTCCAGTTACACAGGTCTGAAGCTGTTTCCCTGGTAAAAATGGGAAAGAACCCTCCCTCTGTGATCAAGCACATGTCAAAGGGCAACACCCATAGGACCTGGGAGGATTTCAACCAGTGCTTACCCTAATACAGGATTTCTGAATGCTAACTCCACGTTTTGCAAACATTTTCATTTTGATTCACACACACGTCAGCAATATCATATCCAAACAATAATTGAGGAAATGGGGGTCAAAGGTCACATAGCAAATGGCAGAGTCTAGATTCAAACCTGTTCCAAAGAAATTAACATTTCTAGGTGATAAAGTGACTCACAATTTCCTAACACAGAAAGGAATGTAAAATACTGAAAAATGAGGAGTCCTACAAGCTTTTGTGGGAGACCACAGGTACTGTCATCCAGCTGTGTTCTGTACCTGAGTTTTCTTCCAATTTGGGCTTATTCATTTAAAGCAATGAGACTTCCTCTATCATTAAAACGTATCAAGAAGCTGTAAAGTCTTTGGGAGATAAACTGATTTCCCATATATACATTATGCCATTTCGATCTTTCAACAATACTCTGAATTATCTATCACCCATTTTACAGCTAAAGAAACTGAAGATTCAGATAAGGTGCAGAGACTTCCCTGAGTAAAACAGTAAATTGCTGTGGGAAATCTAGTCTGGCTTTCTGGTTCAGTTCACTCGTCTCCTCACCACAGCCCAGCTGTACAACATGTCATACTATTTGTCCTTCCTGTTGGTACTATAATTCATACCGTCTCTTCACACGTGTGCTGAAGCAAACAGGGAGACATTAAATGAAGAAACAAAGTGTGATGTAAAGTGAAGTCAGCTTATTACTCTTCCCCTACCCACCCCGAAAGGGAGAATGGGGGAGAATCATTTGATTGTGCAAAGTATCTATATTTTCCAGACATCTCAATTGTTCCCTTTTGGGGTTGGGTATTCAGATATGATATGGCTGAGACCATGACCAAGTATCCAACCCTACTGGAGAAGAGCCAAGGACAGTGTGTGTATGTGCATGGGTGTGTGTGTGTGTGTGTGTGTGTGTGTGTGTGTGAGAGAGAGAGAGAGAGAGAGAGAGAGAGAGAGAGAGAGATACACACACACATATACACAACGTGAGTGTTGGGGAGATAAGGTCAACTCCATGGCCAGTGACTACCAGCCCAGTCTAAATGAACCAAGGGAAGAGGAGTAAGATAAGCTATGAACCAGGAGATAAAAAGGTAACCTGGGAAGTCCAGGCTTTAAAGTATACCAGGACAAGACAGCAATGCTGAGAGCTTAACAGAAGTGTAACAAAGGGCCAGCGGAACAAAGATGGGAGGTCAAGTAGGTAGTGTGCAGATGAGACGTGAGACATTGGTCGACTGAGAAAAAATGTGCCAGATGCTTGGTTTGTGCTCTGAAATCCCTTTCATGAGCTCCCTCTGCAGCTGGGTGCAGGGTCTGGTGCGGGAGGGACAAGGCAAGCACAGGCAACCAACTCCTCCTGTATTTTAGTTCCTTTCCTCATGCATTGATTTTACCTCCTTTGGGTTTCAGAGTCTGGGGTTATAAATCACCATACCTGGGTTCTAGACTGAGCACTACCAATGACAATCTAAGTGACTTCAGAAAGTTCATACAGAAAAAAATGTTCAACTCTCTCAGTTTTTTCATAAGAAACAAGAGTACTAGGACACCTAGGTGGCTCAGTCAGTTAAGCGTCAGACTCTATTACAGTTCAGGTCATAATTTTGTGCATGGTTTGTGAGTTCTGCACTGACAGTGTGGAGCCTGCTATGGATTCTCTCTCCCTCTCTCTCTGTCCTTCCCCGTTTGTGCTCTCTATCTCTCAAAAATAAACTTTAAAAAAATGAGAGTATTCACCAATGGTACTCACCTCACAGAATGATATGGACGTAAAATTAAGTTATAAAAGTCAAAGACACACTCAAAAATCTATGCTCTGACCTTGGTTATAATGTAGCTGAAGTAAGATCAAATAAGTTTACATAATTCTCTAATAAAAATGGCAATAATACTGACCATTACACAGAACTTAGAATAACCCTCACAACAACCTATGGGGTGGGAGAGGAAAGCAATTTTGGAGAGGAAAGCAAAGCATTGATATGTTAAATAACCAGTCCAAGAACATGCAGCAAGTGGCAGGGCCAGGGTACAAGCCCAGGAAGTCTGGCTTCAGAGCCTGTTCTTAACCACTATCTGACAGTACCTCTTGCCAAAGGATAAAGCAGCCCATAACCCATGTTTGCAGGATCCAGTAACAGAGCATTGTTCAAACATACCTCATTGAGAGTAAAACCAAAATGGAAAACTCTATGTATGCAAACAGACAAACAAGCACACCAGAAATTAAAACCAAAACAAACTTCTCAAAAGAACTTCAGGTAGAATCCCATTTAATAGCAAGCTTTCTAATATACTTAAAATAAGATTCAATTTGTAAGAAAGAACTAATACTTACCTTTGTAGCAGGTGAATAATTACTTGATTCTAGGTCTCTCTTTATTACAAATATGAAGTCAGTTCTTAAGGAGATGAGACACCATGGTCCATGTGCAGGATCACTACAGGAGTGATGCATGCCTCTGTGTATACACACCTGGTACAGTCCCCTATCGCACTGGCTCTACATTTGGTACGTGACTTGCTTTGGCCATGGAGCAGCAACATCTGAGATGCAAATAGGGCTTGAAAAGTACTTGTACATTAGGGCTTTGCTCTTGAAAGAGCTGCCCCATGCAGAGCGGCCTGTGTTAGCCTATTGGAAGCATGTTGTTCAGTCAACAACCAGCACCAACTTCCAGACATATAAGTGAGGCAATTTCAGACCGTCCAGTCCCAATCAGGCCTCCAGATAATGGTGGCTGCATATGGACCAAACCAAAATCCACAGGAGAACCATGCAGTTGAGCCCTGCCCAAACAACTGACACACAGAATGTTAAATAACATTTGTTGTTTTAGTCACTAACATTCGAGGTAGGTTATTATGCAGCAAAGCTAACTGACAGAGCCCAAATCCAAGGCATTTCATGGAGTAAGGAATAGCAATGTGGAACAGAGCAACTCTTAAAGAGTCAGGGGTATATTCAACAAGAAAGTAGCAGAGTCCGTTGGCTGAAAAGGTAGGTCAGAAGTATTAGCTTACAAGGGTGCCATACGGTGTTACTCTTGCTTTTACCTGGCTTTCATTCTGTGACTTCTGGCTCGAGTATGTGGGGAAATGAAGCCAATCTTCATGATCATACCAGTAGACCAGAGGAGAAAGAAGTCATGCTGCATCCTAAAACAGCCAACTAGCACCTTTTGTATCTAGTGCTAATACAGTATTCTCCATCAGCACAGCAATATAACTGGCCAGCTTTACAGCTACACATCCCCTTCTGCGACAATTCCCCCCATACCACTATCATTTCTCCCTCAGCATTACTGCTACAGATTGGAGAAGCTGAGGAATTAAAAAGGAAAAGGACTCAACCAAAGACAAAGAAAATCCCTCAGTACTGTAGGGCCAAGAGGCCTGCTAATCTCTGGTGACAGCAACACTGAGAATACAACCATCCTCCAGCCTGATTTACTACTTTAAAAATGAGAAACATATACAGTGGAATATTGCTCAGCCATAAAAAGAAAGAAATCTTGCCTTTTGTAATGACATGGATGGAACTAGAATGTATTATGCTAAGCAAGATCAGTCAGAGGAAGACAAATACCATATGATTTCACTCATAGGTGGAATTTCAGAAACAAAACAAATGAACATATGGGCAAAAAAAGAGAGAGGCAAACCAAGAAACAGAATCTTCACTATGGAGAACAAACTAATGGTTACTAGAAGGGAGGTGGATGGGGGATAGAGGGGGGATAGGTTAAACAGGTAATGGGGATTAAGAAGGGCATTTGTAGAAACGAACACCAGGTGTTATATGCAATTGATGAATCACTAAATTCTATACGTGAAACTAATATTGCGCTGTATGTTAGCTAGCTGGAATTTAAATAAAAATTTGGAGAATGAAAAAGAAAAAAATGGGGAAACATTCTATACAGCAGAGGAAACTATTTAAAAATGAAAATGCAACCTAGTGAATGGGAAGAAATGACTGCAAATCATATATCTGATAAGGAATATCTAAAATATATGAGGAACTCATATAACTCAATAGCAAAAAAATGATTTGATTAAAAAATGGGCTTGGGGCGCCTGGGTGGCGCAGTCGGTTAAGCGTCCGACTTCAGCCAGGTCATGATCTCGCGGTCCGTGAGTTTGAGCCCCGCGTCGGGCTCTGGGCTGGTGGCTCAGAGCCTGGAGCCTGTTTCCGATTCTGTGTCTCCCTCTCTCTCTGCCCCTCCCCCATTCATGCTCTGTCTCTCTCTGTCCCAAAAATAAATAAACGTTGAAAAAAAAAATTTTTTTAAAAATGGGCAAAGGAACTGAATAGACATTTTTCTAAAGAAGTACAGATGGCCAGTAGACACATGAAAAGATGCTCAACATCACTCATCATCAGGGAAAGGTAAATCAAAACCAAATTAAAATGAGATATCACCTCACACCTGTTAAAATAGCTTTTATCAAAAAGACCAGAAATAATAAGTGTTGGGAGGATATGGAGAAATAGGAACCCTTTTGCACTGTGGTTGGGAGGGTAAACTGAGGTAGCCACTAAGGAAAACAGTATGTAGCTTCCCAAAAAATATTAAAAATAAAAATACTGTATGATTCAGCAATTCCATTTCTGGATATTTATCTGAAGAAAATGAACACTAACCCAAAAAGACATCTATACACTCATGTTTAGTGCAGCATTATCTATAATAGCCAAGATATGAAGACAGTCTAAGTGTCCATCAGTAGTTGAATATAAAAGAAGTTGTGATATATATATATATATGTTATATATTATAATTATATCACAGTATATAATAATATATGTAACTATGTATTTTAGCCATTAAAAAGAATAAAATCTTACCATTTGCCACAACATGGATGAACCCTGAGGGCATTATGCTAAGTGAAATAAGTCAGAGTAAGACAAATACCTTATGATCTCTCTTACACATAGAATCTAAAAAACAAACAAAAACAAAAAAATCCAGAGTGGATTCCTGTGCATTTTCATCATATTCTGTACCAGGTTATGAAAATGAACCCTCTAAAATGGGAAATAATAATTCTTAGTAAATTCATATGAAACATGAATCTTACTTCTTAGTGTAACCTAATCACACCAATCAGGTAATCTATCATCAATATTAACATCAATATTTACTCAATGCTCCTCAAATGCCAGTGGTACAGTGGAAAGCAATACGATAACCTATTTTGAACACTTAAGTATCCAACAAATACTTTTCATTGATTATTAAATAAATCAGAGGTCAATAAAAAAAAATCACCCACTAGTTCATCTGTAGACTGGGATTATGCAAAATGATGTTCTTTCACAGTTGGTGTGCTATTCTTTTACTTGTTTTTCTCAGGCTGGTGCTGAAATGAGCTTGCATTTCTTAGCATGCACCAATAAATGCGACAGAGAACTGGCCAGGAAGTTATGCTGAAGGAGAAGAGGAATTGAGTTTGGGATTAGCATTTGTACAGCATTTGCCAGACAAAGTCCTTGTGGGTTGATCTGTGGGCTGTTCTGGAAGTCCTTCTCACAGCACCATTTCTTATATTGCCAACGTCACAATAAATATCCCAGGGCAGAAGTAGCTGGTTTTTCACCCATGCAGAAACCTGTTTTGTTCACATTATCATGGCACTTTGATTCCAACATGCAAAAAAGGCTTTTATATATTTTTTTCTTTTTAACCAGTTCTCCTAATAGGCAAGTGAAAGCTGTGATGTCACACATACACACAAAATGAGAAACAGAGGTTTTCAGAGGCTGACCTGTCCATAGCCACACAACTAAACATGATTAAGCTGACTCATGAACCCAAGTCCAAAGGCTAGGACTCTACAGTGGCATGGGACACAGAATATAAGCACTAGGGCCCAAAGGAGGAAATTTACCATCCAGTTCTATTCTAATAACCCTTCTGTTCTTGAATGATTTAAGAATATCATCCAAGTGATCACCTAAGACAGTGATACAGGGACTATAATAATTTTTCAAACAATGACTAAGAAACTTGGTTGACCAAAGGATAGGAGAGGAAAAAAACCCATCAATATTGCCTTATGATAAAGACTGATATTTATTTGTAAGCCCTCTCCTTCCACTTCTATTAAAGTGCCAATTTATAATGACCATCGTAGTATATTTTACCTAAAAATACTGTCTTATGACTTAAAGTATAAACAGCAGTTAATAAATGATTTTGCCTCTCATTCTTAAAGTGGACATATGCATACATGGTTTTATTTCATACTCTACAGAAAAGGCTCTGATCCCTTTTCTAGTTCTAACTCGCCATGAGAACATGAACAAGTGACTGAATTACTCTAGATCTCAAATGTTTCACTAATAAAAACAAGGTGATTAGACTTCAAGTCTGAAGCAACACAAGAGAATGGAAAGAATTTTGGATATAGCCACAGTTAAGACTGAATCTGGGATCTAGCATTTTGGTAAATATCTGGCTTTGGGTCCATGCTTGACCTCCTTCCTCATTCAGGTAAATGGAGAAACTGCATCCATCTCCCAGGGTTTGGTAAGAATAAAAAATAATATACTTAAAGGCACCCAGCACAGTGCCTGACCCACAGAAGTACTCAATAAAGAACAGCTGATGATAATCATTCATTCATTCATTCATTCATCCCACAAACATTCACTGAACCTCAGTTCCATGCCAAGCATTTTTCTAGGTGTGATGGATACAGGAATTAACAAAACTGATAACCCTCCCTGCCTTCCAGCTGGTGCTGTGGCAGCATGGAGACCCATAACTGTACAGAGGAGCTAAGTGCCTTATACTGCAGAAAGCTTCCGATTCCACTCTCAGCCTCCCTATAGAATCCAGAGCCATTAATCCCCCTGTGCCTCATCCCAGGCTGGCTAGGGACAGCACTTAAGGGGACAGCATGCAATAGAATGACTCTGCTAGACCTCTCTCATCACCCTAGTACATCAAACACCACGGAGGGCAGAGTTACCCCTGGGCTTCACACATATCTCGCACCTTTGCCCCTTCCCCCTCTGCTTTGCCAGAACTGTTCCCCAGGCCTGCACCAGAGCCTTCCAGAAACCTCCGTGAAGGCCAAGTTCGCTTAGAGGCACTACCCCGTACTTCCCACCAGAGGTCGCCCTCCCACACAAGCCCAAGCAACTAGAACCCGGCTTTGCCTTCTCAGCAGCAGTGACATTATTTTCTTTCTCTATTTTTATCTATTAAAAAGATTTCTTCACAGCCATAACTTAGATCTCTACACTAAAATGGAGCAACAGGAAGATATAATGGTGCATTTCATTTATGAATGACCTATAATAAATTACTCTGAAGTGTCCCGAGTGCCAGAAGACAGAACGCTTTGTCTGCCCATGGACTGTATTTCACATACTTTAATTTAGCTGACACATAAAACTCATTTGACATTTCGCAGGTATTTGTGTGGGGCGGGGGAGGGGAACACAGAGGAGGGGGTGTGCGGCGGGGACCACTGCGGGGCAGGGCAGAGAGTGGAGGCAGCGGGCAGAGCCAAGGATATCTGGTTCTTGTTGAGGGTTAAGGTATGGAGCCTGGGTAACCCTGGCAACACGAGGTCGTTCCCGAGCAGATTGTTGTCCAGGATGAGTTCCTCCAGGCTCCCGAACGCGCTCAGTCCTTCCAGTGACCTGCAATGACAAAGGCAACAGGAAAAATGATCCTGCACTAAATCAGGGAGGCCATTATGAGCCGAAATAAATATTTTAACCTTCCCTTTCAGGACTGGGAATAGTTTGGGCTTGGTGCCTGTCAGCAAAGTGAATGACAAGAATTAGTAGCGGGAGCCGGGGTGGGGGCGGCGGGGGAGAAGGGGCCGCTGGCACTCACCGCATCCTTCACGCATTGCCAACATGAAGGATGAGGGTCACTTAGTGAGTAGCCAGGATCCAAAACAAAGGGCTTCAGATACGGCCTGCAGGATAAATTTGTCAATGTCTTGTGCCTTCAGGCACCCAGCCTCGGCTGACCCTAACCTCCATTCCCAAGATAAATAACTCTGTCACAGTTCACCTTCATTCCCTGGACACAAATTTAAGTTGTCATCCATCATTCCTGCCCAGAAATATCATACCCCTCTTACAATAATAAATATAACTTCAAGTATCATTTCTTAGCGGTTCTCCTCTGCACAGTCCAGGAAACGGCAAGGAAGGCTTCCTTGCTCTCCCTTCTCAGCCTTTGACTTTTATCCCCCGTTTTTTTTTTTTTACACTAATCACTTAATTTGCGTCTGCCCAGTGTCCCTGTGGCTGCCCCCAAAGGCAAGGCATCTTCAGAAGCACATAATCACTCCAGTCGGAGAGGGTTGTTTCTTTTTCTTTCATGATTTCTTTTCCTTTTTGTTTTTGTTTTTGTTGGGCAGGGAGAGGGGCGGTGGTTTAAGGAAGGAGTTGGGGGAATTTCTGTTTCAGTGCTCCCGGCTTGAAGTTACAGTTTTAATTTATGGAAAGTGGATTTCTCACTTTATTTTTGAAAGAAGTGTGGAATGCAGCAATGTAGATGTCAAGGCAGTAAATAATCAAGGATCTGAAAGAATTAAGTACCCGGCTCAGGGGGGAAAAAAAGTATCAGAAAGGGAAAAATAGCCTTGTTTACACAGTTAGCTGAAAGTTAACTCTTGATGTTATGGTCTCAGGAGTGTTGGGGGTGGAGGCGGTGAGGGGCAGTTGTGCGCATGTGCTACTCTCCGCGCGCTCAGACGTTAATTAAAGAAAGCCGCCCGGTGGAGGGACTTGCACAGACACACATACTCCCAGCTCATTCACCTGCCAGACCCAAGAGCTGTGCTGAGCTTGCACAGGCTGACAGCTGAGCTACGACGTCGACCAGAGGGCGGACTCACCTGGGATCTCCTGGCTATTCTACAAAATGTGACGAATCAGGGAGATGTTGTCTACACTATTTATTCATTTACTGATAGCACTTGCGTTACAGACACGCCTGCTTGTGCGTGCAGTGCCCGCACATCTGACGTGAGTGTGAACTTTAGCACCAAAGCTGTCTCCAGACATCTGTATCTCCTTTGTGGGATCTGTGCCAACAAGGCTCCAAAACAGGGAGTCAATATGCAGGAGGTGTGATGTGCAGTGTCAGTCATTAAAGCCCCAGACTCCACTGGGCGCACAGCTACCTTGGTGTGTCTCATTCCTCAGGGCCCAGCACCCACTCCTACAGCCAGCACTACCTGCTCCACAGCAGGAAGTCAATACCACTTACATTTTGGGCTAAGGGTCAATGGGGTCATTGTGCTTCATTTCTTCCTCCTCCTTTCTCTTCTTCCTCATGTTTCAGGGCGGGGGGACAAACTAACACACACACACACACATGAAAGTTGTGACTCAGCTCCACCATTTACTTGAGGTGTGAGTTTGGGCATTATCAATAACCCATCTGCACTCCCTTGTTCTGTGCTGTTTCCAGCCCAGAGGAACTTATGAATATAAGCCAAAGAAGATGAACAAACATGTCACTCGCAAATGCTGGCTCCTTTCTTTTCTTTCTTCTTTTTATTCACTGATTTTTCTGGTAGCTGTGACCTTAGGGGGTGTTTTGGAGGGGGAGTGTGTTCTGGATGCAGGGAGTGGGCAGATGAGCAAATGTGCAAAGGTGTGCAGCAAGTCTGGCTTCTGCAGGGAAACTTCCACCTTTCCTGAAGTCCCTTCCCTCCATGGGGGTTAATGAGTGATGATGGAAAAGTGCTTTTCAGGAGGAAGCCCTGTTTACCACAGGGGTGAGGGGCATTGAGGCCACCTCCCTTCAGGGTGCCTTATGGATGGCTAGTAAGTCCTTTGTGCACAAACCTCAGTTGGGCTATGGTCAAAGGCAGCATCCAAATACACATTGTTCCTGAGTTATGTTATGCAAATATAATACTCTTATCATGAGAATCAGCAAATGGTTGGCAACTGGCAAGCAAAAGAAAGCTCCCTTCCAAGAGTGTTTCCAGGGAGGCATACAACAAAATGACAGAGCACGCAGAGGGACAAAGCTAAGAACACCAGAGGGAGTGCCCACAGAGCTGCCTTTCTCTGGGGCGGGCTCTGGGGCAGAGCTCAGTTCTGAGTCAAACTTCACAGAAGAGTAGGGGACGTTCAGGTTCAAATCCCGTTACCTGTCTGGTTGTAAGATTATTTTTGCCATTAATGTTATTAGCTGCTCAGCTAAAAGGGAACCGTGTTACATTCCGTGTCTTCATGTCATCAGTGTAGTGTGCACTTGGTGATTTAATCAGCTAAATTCAGAGCTGAGGAGACAGAGTAGTGAAGGGTAAAACTGGAGAAGGCAGGATTTCTGGGGCTTGGTTGGCATGTGGAAGCCAATAAACACACACCTGGAAGATGGCTTTATTTTTTGCTTTTAAAAATTGGACTTTTTCTGTTATTGTTGCTGCTGTTTTCATGGAAGGAGGAGGGGACAAATTATTTGCATCCATCTTTTTTTTATTATTATTTTCATCCATCTTTGAGTTCATACCCCTAGATACAAGATGCCTGCAAAGAGGTGTGTGCTGTTAAGTAAAATGACAAGGCAAAAAAGGCTTTAAGGATCCACTCAGATCTGTGCTGTTTAGTGGGACAGCTACAGTAGCTACAAGGAAAAGATGATGAGATTGCAATTTCTCTGCCATAATCTTGTGTGTGCACAGCAAAATGCACCCCAGACCCAAGGGCCCTGGTGGAGGGGGCGCCTGTCACTCCACAGTTACTCGCCGGCTTGGTCTGCAATCTGCAGATGTTTGAGGAGTGGGCTGTGAAGGCAACGCAGACATGTGTGCCAAGGTCAGGGGCTGGGGTGGAAGAGCAAGGCTTCACCCACTACCTGGGCACAGGCAGCTGGAGAGAGGTCTTCCCAGCCCAGGGAAGAGATGCCAAGGGCAAGACAGGGAGACAGGGTGTGTGGTCTGACCTATGGCAGGTGGTTTGCTCTGAAAACCTAATCAGCAACTCCGAAGCACTTCACCAGCAGGAAAGCTGCCCATTATCTCACCCACAGGTACCATCTCTGTTACCTCATTCACAGGGCTCTGGCTGGGCTCCCCCAGGAGCCACTGCAGCTGCTGGGAGAGTCCCTGTGCCTTTTCCAAAGTCATATCAAAATGACAAAACATCACAACGCATTCAGCTCTAGCGGATTCAAACAGAGAGAACTTTTAAGTTTCCACTGTAATTAACCCTATCCTCGTTAAGATAATTATGATCAAGCTTCCTGTCACAGTTAATATCCCAGCATCATTGCCCGTGGCTCACACTCTGCCCTCATTAGCTTATAAAAACAGCGGCACTAACCAGGCGGCCCCAGCCCTTTCCAAGCTAAGCCAGTGGTTGTGAGCCGCTAAGGAGGGGCCTCAGGCAGGCCCCACAAAGGGGTGGTCGCTTGAACCCCAGTACCTTCTGCTTTTGGGTGGGCTTCCACTCAGTGGCCTTCATTCTATTCCCAAAAGTTAGCCACTCGTCAGAATGGGGAAGGAAAAGGGCCAGGACCACAGCAGAGCTGGTAGGCTTGGGGCAGATGACCTACTAATCCCTCCTCTGCCTCTTACCCAGCAAAAATCCAGCCAGAAAAATCACCAGAGGACATCTCCAGAACCCTCCATTCAAGAAATGCCAACCTTATTCTTGGGGTGTAAGCAGTGGTAATCATTACATCCCTCTTTCCTCCATTTTCAGCCTATAACAGGGGTGATGCTCCTCCCCAGCATGACTCAGGCAGGGATGGGGGACACAATTAACCACAGACCCTAAGAAGAAATATCTCTCTCTGTGGAACCACAGCTGGCCTCAAACCCAGAACCAAAGGTTGGAATGTTCTCAAACTAATTAAGAAAATAAGATCTGAACTAAAATCTTTACCTACTCCAATATATCTATCCAGATATCTATATCTCTCTATATATCTATATATAGAGGTAGATATATCTAGATAGATAGATAGTTGTAACTGAGAAAATGGGAGTTTATGGAAATTCTAGAGAAGCTACCCCATTTGTCTTATGTTCACCACAGCGGCTATTCCTGTAGACCTGCTGTGGAGGTTCCGCTGCTGCCTGCTCTGTAATGGTCTTTCTGGATGACTTTCGTCTGCCCAGCCCCCAACAAAAAAGGGATCTCAACGTAACCTCCATAATACCTGGAGAGTTGTCAAATGCACAGTAAGGATTCAATACGCCTTTGTCAACTGACTACAGCTTGACCCTGAGCCTGTGAGCCACTCCGAGAAAAGCTGACAGTAAAATCCCAAGGGCAGGGCAAAGAGCAGGCCTCAGGGCAACCGGCCAGAGGCTGGGAGGGCAATGCCTACACCCATTCCTTCAGAGGCCAGATGCCTCCTCCTATTTACCCTGAGGCCAGTGTCTACGAACAGGCAGAAGTGACATACAATGAGTTTGCACCCATACACCAGAACCAGTTATTAGGCTATTTAAATCCTTCCTTACCACTTGGGAATAACTGCAGCTCTGAATACACTGAGTACCCCCTCCTGCTACCCTGGCCACTCTTCGGAGCCCCCCAGACCTTTCACAGTCCAGCAACTAAGTAGTTAATGCCCCCACAGCACGGAGCCTCTAGGGACCCTGCTCTAGATAGGATGTTTCTGATTGATCAGTGTAGTTGTTTAATAATTTAAAATATCACCCTTGAGAGCAGGAATAGCAACTTGCACCTTTTTTATTTGCCCCACCAGGCCAAGCACAGGGCCTGGCACACAGCAGGTCCTTGGGAAAGGTCTGCAAACTGACAAGAGAGGCCATGACCACAGCTAGAAGAAAAGGACAGGCAACACAGACCTATATAGAGGGGATGAAGGAAGAAAGAAAAGAATGGGACCACAGTGATATGGCAGCTCACAGCCCAGAAAATGGCCCAGTGGCAGCACTTCTGAAAGGCCATTAATCCAACCACATAAGAGATACTCTTTCTCTCTGTCACAAAATTCTTTTTATAGCCCATGTAAATGGTTATATGTATCCACAGTATATTACCAGAGATAGTGTAGTATATACACTATACAGCATACGCCACGGAACACTACCAGAGATGGCGTGGTACGTACACTATACGGTGTATTCCACGGAATACCACTAGAGATAGCATAGTATATACACTATACAATATATACTACAGAACAGTACTGGAGATGGCATAGCACACTATTCAGCATATACTACAGTATGTTAGAAGAGATAGTACTGTGTTATATGTACAGCTGGGTCTAAATATTTTCCGTATATTTTTCTGTCAGTCAGGTCACATAGCCAGGGATATATATATATATATATATATATATATATATATATATATATATACGAGTAATATAAGTAAACCAATAGGGGATGAAAGTCTCTAAAAAAAAAACAGACAAAGGTGGAACAGGCTCATGGCTATGTACAATAGTGTATACTGAAACCATGTGACAGTATATCATATGCAATTTGTCAAAGTCACCCCAAAGCCCTTAAGTCCCCTATCAGGATAGATGATCCTTGAGTTGCATGGAATAAAATTCAACACTGGTGTAACAGACCTGAATCCAAGACCAGTCAAAAATCTAAGGCAGCTGATAAAGTGTTTATTAACTCTAAGTGGAATTACGTGTGAAGCCATCATGTACCATACCTAAAATACTAATAAAACTGTTACATAGGATCCCTAAAGAATTATTGGAAATGTGTAAAGAGCTGGAAACACAGAAATGGGTAATACAACCACAGTTATTTGAAAAGGGAAGATTCTTCACACTTTGGATTAATAAATTCATATACTTATGAAATTCTAGTCAGATTATACCTCTGAGAAACTGGTATTTGTTTGCCCTAGGACAAAATAAACCAGGTTTCTGGTCATGATACCCTTTTTACTTTTACTACTAGGAAGCTGAGAGTGAAATGGTGACTCAGATGTAAAAAGATAACCCCGTGGGGTCTCTATATCCGCTTTCTAACTTTGTAGTTGAGAATTGTAATTTATATAGCCTTCATATTTTATCTATACATTTTTTTAATTAATTCTAATAAGCTAGTTCAGATCCTCTGTAGTATGAAACAAGATACATATATGGCATTGAATCTCAAACAGGCAGTTTCTGTACATTAAGGACAAGTTCTGTGAGACCAGCTATTAATGTGGACAGTTAACTAGGAATAAAGGTATATTGTACCAGATTTCAAAAAGGCTTTGACATATCCCTATGTCAGGAGAGCAAAAACTAGGCTAGAAAATGACGACTTTAGACAGAGTCATAACTGGTTAAAAATATAACTGAAGAACACTAATTAATGGCCCAGCTTGCAACAAAGGAAGGGTCCAGGGACTTTGGTCCTGTTTTTTGCCAATGACTTGGTTCAGCATATGTTTATCACATTCATGGAGTGCAAGACCCAAGAAAGATGTTCAGGAGCATACAGTAGGATCCAAAATGATCGTGTTGGAATCAACACATTGTTTCAGCCCAACAAGATGAAACTTCATATTATCTAATGTGAAGACCTGAATATAGATTTCAAGTCCAACTACCCAAGGGGCGTCTGGGTGTCTCAGTTGAGCGTCCAACTCTTGATTTTGGCTCAGGTCACTATTGCAGGGTCGTGGGACCGAGCCCAGGGTCAGGCTCCGCATGGAGCCTGCTTGAGATTCTCTCTCTCCCCCTCTGCCCCTCTCCTCCAGTTGTGCATGCTCTCTATCAAAAATAAAAATTAAAAAAATTTAAAGTCCAACTATCCAAAAATACCTATTTGGAGAAAAAAAAATAAAAGGCAAATGTAAATTGGGGAAAATATTTCCAATCTAACAATCTAAGGTTTAAAATCCTTAATATTAAAAGAGCTTTTGAAAATCATTAAGGGACATCTGAAAGCCCTAAGAGAAAAACAAAATACATGGAAAGAAAATACACAAGGAATATATATGGTCAATACTAGAAAGGTAGAGTGAAATTTCAACTTCACTGGGAATCTAAAATATTCACATTAAACAAGATATTTTCACTTAACTAACAAATCCATTGTTTCCCTAAATCTTAACACAGTCTTGTCAAAAGTTCAAAGTAACAGACCAACACAACACTGATGGGAGAGTGAAGCTGCTATAACCTTTCTGGATGGCAATTTATATTAAAAGTCTTAAAAATGATCACCTCTTATCCAATAATTCTAACACTGCATTAAATAAATATCAAAGAAATGTGCATGATTTAAGTATGTTCCCTACAGTATTATTTATAGTAACAATGTAAACATACCTAAATGCCCAATGATAAATGATTACAGAAAGCTCGATGTATCTGTATAATGAAATGCCATGAGGTAATTAAAAATGATATTGTATACATATATATACTGATTCAATAAAATGTCATGCTATCCTTTTAAGTACCTAAAATGAAGTTATAATATATACAGCACACACATTACAATCTCATGCATGGAAATTAAATCATCTATTTCTCCCCTCCATTCCCTACACAAATTTTAATGTGTACCATGTTTTCCATGTAGATGGTTAAGAGCCGTAGTCTGTTAGTTGTTCCTAGTTTATAAACTACTGTTAATGTACATAGGGACATTATGACAATTCTGTATGTATATACTGACACTTCAAAGCATACAGGTGTTTATGTACCTACATACTGATAGAGGGATCCAGATATATACTACTAATCTGTGAGTAGTGGTTATTTGTAGGGTGTTTTTTTTTTCTTTTCTTTTATAGTTTTCACTAGTTACTAGGTTTTCTATCATGAGTAAGTATCATATAATCAGAAAAGACTTGAGTAACTATTACTTTTAAATAAAACGATTCTCCAAACATAAGATGCAGGAACCTTGCATAAAGAGCAGTGTGTATAAAGGTTTAGTATGAATCAGCAGAGTGGGGCTGCCTCCCCAGAAGGGAATCTGATCCTACTCTACTGGCCCCTAAGTAACTCTACCTGGAGCTTTGTTTCAGGTCTGAGTGCCAGACTCAAAGCAGCATCAGCATTTAGAAATATCATACAATGAGACCAACAAGCTGGTGAAGGGTGTAAGAAACAGTGATGGAAACGGTCAAAATTATTTAACCAGGAACACAGGAGGCTTAGTTGTTTCAAAGTACTAAGTCTCTGGCATTCCAGAAGGCAGAACCAAAAACAAATAGGACAAAATAATAGAAGTTGTAAGGAAAGTTCTCAAGTCAATTTTTTAAAGCTTAAAAAGAGGGCTGTTCACCAAAGGAATGAGCTACCTTCTGAGTCACTATCTGTACATGATCAGAGGTTAGAGTCACAGAGAATGTTCAGAGGAAATTTCTTCATAGAATATTAGATTTGATGACTCTAATATTCTACCCAGATACTGTGCCTATCTAACTGCAGCTCCTTCCTTTGTAACTACAGTTTATAAGGGCTCCCAAGAGCTGTTTCTTCCCTGCCAGACAGCCTGATGGAAAGAGGACAGCAGAGAGTTCTAGCTCTGTCATTCTCCATCACACTAAACTGTGTGCCTTCTTCTGATCCTCTAGCTGGGACTGTGCAAAGCTTCTTCAATGCTTCCCTAACTATGGGGATATCCCCATAATTAAAAAGGCACATGTTGGGACGCCTGGATGGCTCAGTTGGTTGAGCGTCCGACTTCAGCTCAGGTCATGATCTCACAATTGGTGAGTTTGAGCCCCATATTGGATTCTGTGCTGACAGCTCGGAGCCTGGAGCCTGCTTTGGATTCTGTGTCTCCCTCTCTCTCTCTGCCTCTAATCCACTTGCATTCTGTCTCTGTTTCTCTCAAAAATAAACAAACATTTAAAACAATTTTTTAAAAAAAGGCACATGTTAACACACTGGCCTCTTATGCCCTGTGAACTAGATTTCCAAGCCACAGTTCTATTTGACCTGTCGTGGTCTTCTTCATAGACTCAAAGACTTTGAGTCCCAGAAGAATTGTAAGCTGTTCGATCCTCAACTTCACAGAAGGTGACTGATAATCAGAGAGCCAAGTGGCTTACCTAAAACCACACATAGTAACAAAGCCCTTCTTAGAACCTTTGGACATAGACTGCAATGGTCCTTCAACTGAACTATGCTAAATAACCTGTAAATAATTTCTAGTTGAGATCTAGAAATGGAAATTCACTACTGCCACAACCTTTATCCAAACACTGGGTATAGCTTTCTAATCCATTCATTATATGTCCTCACAATCAGATTGAGGTCTTCAAATTCTTTTGCCTTTTGATCTACATCCCCTCCTGACCCTCCTAGAACAATCCC
Source organism: Prionailurus viverrinus (assembly GCF_022837055.1). NCBI lineage: Eukaryota > Metazoa > Chordata > Mammalia > Carnivora > Felidae > Prionailurus > Prionailurus viverrinus. The sequence goes on along the minus strand of NC_062571.1, from coordinate 36,897,852 downwards.
CTGAAGAACTAATTCTTATATTTGTTTAATGTGGCCTTCATGAGGTAAAGTATACTTTAGGTGGAGCTAGTCACCTTGGCATGCACCTCTATAGCTCATTCATTCATTCATTCATTTCATTCACTTACAAAAAGGTACTGAGTGCCAATTCTGTGCCTAGGATATTGCTAGTCTCTGGGGCGATAAAAAGGACTGTGGCATGCTCCCCTACTTTAAGCAGTAGATGTAAGCAGGGTAGGAGTTACCAGATAATGCAGGGTAATGGGTTAGACTGGGATGATAAACAATACTCTGAGGAGGGGTAGGGTTAGGGAAGTTTTCAAAGAGGAAGTGGGCTTGAGCTAAATTTCAATCGGAATGAATTCTAATTCTGTGAGCACCCTCTTACACTTTATGCCAAATTTGGTGGCAAAGGAACATAAGAAGAAGAGGTAACTAATCCCGGCATGCAAGTAACTGCCATTCCAAAAAGCTTACTTGGCACAAGAAATCATACATGTGTTACCCTCTTCCAGCATGGCAGGCTCTCAAGATGCACATACATCTGGGGATATAAAAGATGTACAAGTCATGGCACCTGCTCCCCCTGGGCCTACCATCTATGGGAACAGAGAAAGAAGTTGGACTTGAAATGGAGAGACCATAACGGACAGCACATTATTAAGCAGTGTGGGCAAAATGGGCTCTAGACATTGAGAGGAAAGAAATGAGGGCTGCAGCAGTCACCGTTTTCCACCCACTCCTCCTGTGTTTGTCCTGAAGTTATTATAGCAAGTGGTTCCCTGAGGACAAAGGTGAGAACCAGGTACTCCCTATGAACGAGCTAGATGCCTCCATGTTTTATTCCCATCCCTTTGCCCATCTGGCCGTCCTCCATGCCTCTCAGTGAATCTTTCCTGCATTTCTCCCACCCTGGTGATAGGGCTTGGTCTGGGCTTTGACTATGTCTCTGAAATTATTTTGGTTCACGGCTTGAGCTTTTATAAAACCACACATGCACGCATGGAGCCTGTGGCCTTAGGATCTTGTTTGTTTTTAAGAGTCTAAAGAGTGAGTTTGTTTGGCGGGTTCTATAAATGGAGGTTTTCTTTACTAGGGAGATGTAAGGGAGTGGACATGGTGTGTTGCAGCCGCGGTATGTGTGTGTGTCGCCACGGGGCGGAATTCAGCGCCTGGTGGGGGAGGCTCCCACAGCCATTGGGCAAACATATGTTGGGCCAAGAACACAGCTCTTCAACCTCATGAACTGTTTGCTTGAAAGATAACAGTGTCTCTTCCACACAAGCCTTTCACCACCCTCCATAAAGGGAATTTAATTCAACAGATGGTGTCTACTCATTGCAAACCAACCAGAAAAGGAGACATTTACATGGCTGTGCCTCAAGGCCCTGGGGACCCAAAGGGGCCCTAATCAAATACCTGCCCAAAGACTAGCTTCCCCATGGGTAGGGCCCCCTGGAATGGAATCAGGCCAGGAACACCAGCAAAAATATGTCAACTACTGATTCTGTGAGGTCCCAGTTGGCTGAAAAAGGTGAAAACATGTTTTCTGTCCCAGACTACAAGATACCTTTATATCTCCTGAAGGAAAGAAGGCCTTGGGTGATATGGTGACCTCCAAAAGTGGCTTACTATTAGAGCCATTTTCCTTCTTTTAAAAGAGCCCTAGTTCCGTGCTTTGAAAAATCTTACAAAGAATGACTTTGTTAGGATTGTACTCCATTTCATATAAAGGCACATTCTGGGACCCGAGGACCTACACCTCACAGAAGTTAACAGTGTTAGGGACAAAGAAGACAGATCAAATGCTTGCAGATGTGCAGCATGAGAAACAAGAGATTTTTACCAGGATTAAATGCAGGTTCTTTCATCCCCATCTGTCTCTTTAGTTACTTGACTGCTGCTCTTGGGGGTAGAATGTCATGGTGGTATTTTCACAAGGAAGATGGTATTTGAATGGAGACTATCTTGTCAACTCAGTGAAGCCAAACACAAATGTGGCAATTGGGCACACAAAGTAACACCACTAAATTTGGGTGCACGATCTCTGTTTTCAGTTTCTGGCTATCATTTTCTCATCCATTATGGTGGAGGAAAAATCCCAGACCTATGCACTTTGCAGATATTGGAAGAGGCAGGACATGAGGTAAGGTATCTAAAAACAAGCCTAGGTAGACATAAGGATTGTTGATATTTGAAAGATCATTTTTGGAAAAAAAAAAAGTGTGTATTTTACTCTCAAAAGAACTAATTAGTTACCTCAGGTAAGGAAGCAAGTAGCTAACGCACCAAAAGACATACTAAAATGTATTCAGAATTGTCGGACAAATAAGGAAATGCCAGCTTGCAGGAACCTCTATCTGAAGATGACCAGGGACCCTGATTCTTATCCTGCCTTGGTGACTACCTTCCTGCAGTGCTTCAGTCAAAACCTTTGTCCTGTTCTGGGCCTCACTTAACTCTTTTGTAAACTGGGGAGGCCAGACTCAATTATTTTAGATGTCTGTTCATTTTCTAACATTCTCTGCTCTAAAGTGGGTTACAATAGAAAACTCCCAAACCAAGCTAAAGTTTAATCTTTGCCTTAGACATTTCATCACTCAGTAAAAAGTTGACCATACATGTAGTAATCTTCATATGGCCAAAAAGATAGAGGTTGGAGGGTAGCAGGGTAGGGGAGAGTTTCAAGTCTCAAGTACGAAAGCTGATTAACAAAATAATCTGAGATGGGAAAGTTGGGGGAGAAGAAAACTCCCGCTCTCCCCCCTGCGTTTTTTTCATCTTTCCTAGCATCCTAGACTAGGGAGTGACAGGCTAAGTGACACAGTGCTTAGAGGGCAAAAGATAAATGTTTGATGAATTGGCCACTGGTAGGGAAGTGATGGGCTTTGTATGTGCATAATGGCCAAGCTGCCTTTCTGTGCCGATTGTCTGCCAAGATAAGAAGCCATAATGAATGGACCTTGAGATGCCCTGGACAGAAGCAGTTTTAATTTGATTGGTTTTAATAAAATTAATTTTAAAAAGAAGAAAATGGCAGAAGGAAGAGGGTAACAATTTGGAAAGACCAGGAAGACTGAGAGTTACATATATCCAGAGTGGATACTAACCACTGGTTTTTCCATTCATTGTGCTAGTCAAGTCAGCAGAGGAAGACAGGTTTGATTTCGTTACATTTGTAAATCATAAGAAAACCTGTATGTGCCCAGTATTGTGCAGAGACACTTGAAATATGGAAATTAAATGGCCTGGCTAAACAGAAAAGTACCATAAAAACTACAGAATGGATTATTCTCCCTCAGGGAATGTTTACTGAGTACCCCCTAGTGTGAATGAAACAAGTCTGCTCCCACCTGTGTGGAATCTGATGGGCTAAGATTTTCTGGCTAAGTGAGAAATACTCTCCTGGTCCAAGAACTCCTACTTTGATAGATGCTGTCATCCAAGGGGCCATGCCTGAATGTCTTAGGTACCTTCTAACCCACAGGCAACTAATCTCCCATTTCCATATGTATTCCATGATTTGGGTCCCCTGGCCCTACATTTGTGCTTGGCTTAACTGAGTTTACTAGACAGTCTCCATCAGAACAACACTTCTCTTAATGAAAACACCACAGTGGCAATCCAGGGCCAAGAGTGGTAGTCATCTAACCAGAGGCAGACAGGAGAAAAGAGGCTCACATAGCTAGGAGAACTCTAGCTATGCCCACTAATGAATTGCCCTATGGACTTTAGTGTGTGTGTGTCTGTGTGTCTGTGTGTGTGTCTGCGTGTGTCTGTGTGTTTTCCATGTGCAAAACTTGGAGTTGGAGCAGACAATCTGTTCCATCTTTGCACTGACATTTATTTGAGATCTTGTACGGCTCAGACACTCTGATAAGCCCGGGAGTGCAAATACAGTGAAGATATTGTCCTGTCCTCAAGGGGCCCACGATCTCATGAAACAAGGGCAAAAACACAGTTATAACACAATGAGGTTTAAATGCTCCTTCTGCCTTCAAGCGACCATAAAAGATCTTTAAGGTCCCATCTAATATCTAAAATGTCCTAAGATTAGAGCCCTAACTACCATTTTTTGCTTTGATTTTTAAGACCAAGTATAGAATTACAAAGAAGTTTGGTTATCCAAGCACTTTAATGGTCACCTTCCATGATATCATGCATTTCCAGGGTTAGGAGAAAGAATTCTATGCAAAATGCAACATTAGAAATAGCCCCCACCCCACCTCTGAGGGTACACATTTCTCCATGACTGCAAAAGGAAAGCCACTCATTACTAAGCAGCTCAGTGAAGCTCACACTATTGGAGAATATAAAGTTTTATGAGCAGGTCTCTCCTTCTCTCTCTGGATATAAGTGAGAAAGTGAGTGAGTGAGAAAGCTGGAGAGGTCTGGCTCAGGAGTCCAGGGTGAATTATAGACTGCCGCTCAAGATTCACAGCTCTTCGTGGTAGGAGGTTAATATTCTCACATGTCATTAGGTCTGCTGGCTCTCCTGATGGTTCATTGAAGCAGGCAGCAAATTATTTCCTCATGCTGCAGAGGACAGCACACTTCAAAGCAAGGGAACTCAGGTCAGGATAGGCCTCCAGGTGGATTAATGACTTGGGATCACAAGGGGTTGTCTCTAGGTAAGAATGAACCTGAAGCTTTTGACAAAGCTAACTTTTTTGATCTGTCTTGACCTGGCTTTCAAGCCAGACCTCCAGATTTTATTTCTATCACCTTCTAAGGACCTGTCAAGATTTGTGGGAAGACTGAGTAACCTGTCTGGTCATTCTATCTTCACTTGAAGTGCCTCTACCTGCTCTCTGCTATTGTACAATTCACCCATGGTTCAAGGTGGAGCTCAAACCCAACCTTCTTGGAGAAGACTTTTCAGCCTGCCCCAGATGTGGCTGAACTTCTCTCCCAAAGCCTTCTACTCTGCATGTTCTTTCCATAACTGTTCCACAGACTTGGGCTGCTCACCTATGTCCTAGGTGTCTTACTCTTGTCTCCTTGACAATTAATTAAAGACCCCTCTTGGCATCTCCCACAGTGATGGCTAAGTAGGAGGAGAGGAAAGCCTACCTACCCTGGATATAGGCCCAAATCCTAATCCTATCTCCTTTCCAGAAGAAAGGGCCAAGAAGAGCCTCAGAAATGTTTATAAGACACACTCCTTAAAATACTTGTTTATCGGTAACTTGGAAAATACCACGTCAGTCCCAGCTCACCCAATTACTATATATGAGCAGATACCTTCCTTTCCCTCTCTGTACCTAAGATTCCTCCAGAGGGGAATAAAGGGGGTGACTGTTATCAGTGTGTCTAGAAGGGTGGTTTGTAGATCACATGTCTCAGAGTTCAGATGCCAAAAACCAACCCTAACTTACAAATCACTCTTTGTATGGCTGGGGTCTGGATATCTCCAGTTAATTTCCCCACATCATTTCCATGCATATCAAAGTGTGAGAACCATTGGGGGTCCTCAATTCAAATATCTTCAGGGGCAAGTCAGGTAACATGCTGTATTTCAATGAATCCAAGGTTATTTTAGGTATTAACAAGAGAGAAAAACCAATGTCAATTAAAAATAACCCAATGTTTCCTACCTTAAAATACCTCAGGAACTCTCTTCCTTTCTTATATCCTGCTTGTGGCTTTGCAAGAAACACATTCATAAATCAAGGTCATTACTCCAACCAATATTTGCTTCATGATATCAAGTGTATGCCCTTTCCACATACACAATAATTTTGTCTTTCAATGCCAAATTACAGTGAATTATTAAATGGCACATGAGTTATCAAAAATGTGTACTAGTCAAGTGAGGTGAAAATAGTAACAACTTTAAGTTAGGATGTGTAGTGACAACAACTCCATCACAACTGCCTCCTGGCTGGTGACAATTTTAAGAAGCCATCCATTTTGAGATGGATTCAGAGATGTTGAAACGTGGAGAGGAAATGTTCATTTTAGAAGTACTGAAATACAGACAATGCAGAGAAGACAGTAAGGACTGGTGAGGGCTGAGGGAATCCCAGCATATGCTCCACCCAAAGGTATCTGAATTAGTATGTGTGTTGTCCACACACACAGTGACGGGCTGTACTTGGCCCAGGAGGGTGATTATGTTATCTGTTGTCTACACAGGAGTACCTCCCGGAATAAAGGGGCACTGTTACTCATTATGACCTGAAAATAGGCTTTAACTAGAATTGTCCTGGGCAGACAGGGATGGAAGTTACCCTACCTGTGAGCCAGCAAACAGCAACCCCTGAGCAATGTGATCACTAGAGCCTGATTAATTCTAACATTTAGGTCTGTAACATCATGCATCAATTGAAGCTGCTTTTCACTCTATGTCTTTAAACATCCCTGGAAGTCTGACATTTATAAGCCTGTATCTCTTTTAACTCCCCACAGCCACCTAGCATTGACCCAAAACTATCCCTTCCTAATAAGACATGCCTGTACTTTCTCCTGAGAGAACACTGCAGCTCACCACAGAGATCCCTACAGGTGTTTGATGGGATTTCATCAGTGGTCCTCAATGATGGGTGATTTTGCCTCCCTAGGAGGCACTTGTCAATGTCTAAAGACATCTCTGGTTGTCATAATTGGGTGGTGGCACTGGCATCCAGTGGGTAGGGGCCAGGGATACTTTAACCATCCTGCAATATACAGGACACCCCCCACAACAAAAACCTATTTGACCTAAAGTGTCCTTAGTGCCGAAGTTGAGAGACTCTGGATTAGGTGAAAGATAATGCTTTTTGCTCTCTCAGTGTGGGGTGAGCAGCCTCCCTCCATCTTGCTCTTACTACTGTCCTGCAAGCCCTCCTCCACAGCTGAGGGTTACATTCAAGTCCTGCTGACCCAATTCATGATCTGGGAAGGAGCCTCCACAGTGATGGAAGAGTTGGCATAGCTGTCAGTCTCCACGAGGAAAGTAAGAGAACTTTCCCCTTTCGTGGGAGCAGACAAGACTGACAGGCTGCGTGACTCTTCCCTTCCCCAACATCACCAGAAAAGAAAGTGACAGCAAACCTTATCAAGCGAGCTGGAAGCTGCAGCTTGTTAGGGCTCAGAAGTCCTGAACTTCCACAGATGGGCGCACCCTTAGAAGATGTATACACTTCTTGGGAAGCCAGAGTAGCCCATGAAGAAAACACCACACACAGAAGGGCTTGCCTCAGGCTTGAAACATGTCCCAGTCAGACATTTCAGATTTGCCTGAGTGCAGCTGTCCAAGTGTGGGTAGACAAGTCCCCGTCATTACTCTTGGTGGACTCCTTTTTTCCATGGGGAAGCAACAGCCAGGCTGGACATACAACAGAAAAATATCACCACCAACCCCTCAGAGAATGGGAAATCCTGAAGGGAATGGCAGACCAAGGCAGAGTGTGGAGACAGAAAACAAGGGCACTGATTCAGGACCAAGGACAGGACGTGAGGTGCTAGGGCCTCAAAACCAGGCCAGGAATACTTCCTGTATTGGTTTTCTAGGGGCTGCTATAACGAAGTAGCACAAACTAGGTGGCTTTGAAGAACAGACATTTGTCTCACAGTTCTGGAAGCTAGAAGTCAAAGTGTCAGTCAGCAGGCACTAGAGAAGGATCTGTTTCAGGCCTCTACCCCAGCATTTGCCTTTGCCCTATGTGTGGGTCTACCTCTTCACATGGCATTGTTTTTATAAGGACACTGATCACATGGGACTAGGGACCCACCCTACTCCAGTATGATCTCATTTTAACTTAACTAATTACATCTATGACACTATTTCCAAATAAGTTCATACTCTGAGGCACTGGGGGTTAGAACTTCAATAAGAATTTAAGAGGTTGTGGGGGTTGGGGGACAGAATTCAAACTATAACGCCTAACTGATACGTCTAGCTCCATAAAGAGTGCCAAGATTCTCAGCGGTGCCCACGGAGGTGATAGTATGAGCGAGAGACACCATATGTGTAGGTAGGTATGTGAGCCAGGTATTGAGCTAAATTTGAGGGTGATTTGCTATGTGGCAATAGAAAAGTAACACAAATGGCAAGATGTCGATGTACGTATTTCCCTAACCTGAAGAGAAACTCGCAATCACAAGTACTGATGGGGTGGTCAGCCCCAACCTCCTCAAACCATAATCATTTTCACTCTCCTTCCCCGGGCTTCCTAGTGCAGGCTTCATACAATCATCATTCAGAATATAAAAATAGAGCACATTGTTTATCTCAAGTTCACATGTGCATCCATCTGCATTCTCTGAGCCATTAGCCACGAACCTAGAGGTAAGTGAATGATGCTGCTGTGAAGTCAGTGTTCAAAAAAGGTTCGGTCCCCTCTCAGCCCCAATGATATCACAAACCAAGATCTTATGGAAAGGAATCTTCAGCATTGACAAAACTGTGACTTTCAATCAAAACAGCACTTTAAGATAGTTTCCTAATCTTGGCCAAAATTGGGGACAAGGCAGGAGATCAAAGGCTACTGAACTGAAATCAAAGGACAACATTGATGACTAAAGCATAACCACCTACCAAAATAAATAAGAGTGGGTTGGGGCTACGCAGTATAGGGGCAGTGAGCACCACACCATTCAGTAGCCATCACAAATCATGGTCACGAGTCAGAAATCAACAACATCCAAGGGAAAAAGTCAACATGTATTCAGTTGCTTTTTATTTGAAGTATTAGACAGTTGCCACATTCAAATTGTTTATAATTCTTATGGGAAGACAAGATGTCAGCATGTGGAAATTACACAATATAAGAGTCAAGAAGTAACTCAAGATAACAACAGAACTGTCACAAAACGCTGTGGGATTATATACCAAATAAACAACATAGAAAGTAAGCACTACAAGAACTTGAAGGGAATGGTCCACTTTAGGCTGGAAGTCCAGGAATGATACTTTCAAAGACATAGAATCTTTAAAAATTTTTTTAATGTTCATTTATTTTTGACAGAGAGAGAGAGAGAGAGAGAGAGAGAGAGAGAGAGCGCGCATGAGTGGGGAAGGGGCAGAGAGAGAGGGAGATACAGAATCTGAAGCAGGCTCCAGGCTCTGATCTGTCAGCACAGAGCCTGATGCGGGGCTCGAACCCACAGACTGTGAGATCATGACCAGAACAGAAGTCGGATGCTCAACCAACTGAGCCACCCAGGCGCCCCTCAAAGACATAGATTCTGAACAGAGACTTCAGATTCTAAGAATATATGCTGTTTAATCTCTTTAAGAACACAGAGGAGTGGGTTGATCAAAGTTTAAAAAATTTTTCATTCCAAAACAGTTAATATTATTTAACGATTAAAGACAAATGGTAAAATGCACTTGCATTGGATTCCTCATTCTTAAATAATGCCAAGGGGACATTAGGACTGAGTGTCAGTGGTATGAGGTGACTTCTAAGATGACTGTGATCCCTTCCTGCTGGTATGCATGTCCTTTTGTAATCCCCTCTGCTTGAATGTGGGATGGACCTAATGCCTTAATGACTTGCTTCCAATGAATAGAATAAGGTAAAGTAATGGGATCTCACTTCTGAGATAAGGTTACAAAGACTATGACGTCCATCTTGTTGGATCTCCCTCTCTCACTTGCCCACTTCCTTAAAAGCTAACTGCCATGTTGCGAGATGGCCCGTGGGGAGTCTCATGTAGTAAGGAACCAAGGGAGGCCTCCAGCCAATACCCACCATGAAAACGAGGCCTTACTCGAACATCCTGTGAGAAAATGAATCCCACCAAAAGCCCTGTGAATGAGCTTAGAAACAGATCGTCCCCAGTTGAGCTTGCAAGGATGTCAGCCTTGTCTGGCATCTTAATCACAGCCTTGTGAAAGACCCTGGGTTAAGCTACCTCTAGACTCCCGACCCACAGAAACTGTGATAAATAAAGTTTGCTAAATTTGGGGGTGACTTGTTATGCGGCAATAGAAAAGTAACACAAATGGCAAGATGCTGATGTACCTATTTCCCTCATCTGCCAACTAGACCTTCTCCATCCTCATAATAAATGAATATCAGAATTAACTGAGATAAGGAGATAAAGGAGAACAAAGGAAGACAAAAAATACTTATACATGAGAAGGGGCTGTACATAAGATTTTAGGTGCCTGGCACAAGCCAAACACCAGGTGATCTGGGCCCCAAACCTTCTTTGGTAGCCTGTTCTACAGCATGTGGATATTTAAATTTTTTTTTCAACGTTTATTTATTTTTGGGACAGAGAGAGACAGAGCATGAACGGGGTAGGGGCAGAGAGAGAGGGAGACACAGAATCGGAAACAGGCTCCAGGCTCTGAGCAGTCAGCACAGAGCCCGACGCGGGGCTCGAACTCACGGACCGTGAGATCATGACCTGGCTGAAGTCGGACGCTTAACCAACTGCGCCACCCAGGCGCCCCAACATGTGGATATTTAAACATGGTGTCCAGTGGTCTGACTTCTGAAATGGAGCTGGACCAGTCAAGGTCAGGTGTCCCATTACTAAAAATTTTGAAAGTGCCATGCCACAGAGCACTGAGCGACACTCCTGGATCCACAGCAGATAGTTTGGATTATACCATGTAGGCTTTCATCCTGAGGACTTTCACCTAAAAACTAGGAATGACCCTATATTCATGAATGAAATGGTTCAATGATGTGAATGCAGGTCCTTCAGTCGAAGGGCAACACTCTACAGCATTTTTAGGTTTTCTAAGCTGAGCTGCTATCTGGTTCACTGCATTTCTGAAAGTATACACTTGGGACCCTGGAAGAGACAGGGGTTAACCAGCACTACCTGCAGGGATTCTGTCTTTTGTACATGTAAATGCACATAAGGTCTTAGGTTAGAGTTCCCAGAAGTAGACTTTGACATAAAGACAGCAAGTCATTTATTTGAGAGACGATATACAAAGCACCAGAAAGTGAGATCAGAAAAGGAAAGAAGTTAATAAATGATGCATCACAGGACAGGTTGCTGATGGGGCCAAATGGAGTTCAAAGGCTTTTTAGGGTAAGATCAGCAAACTTTTTATGTCAGTGGCCAGATAATAAATATGATAGGATTTGAGGGCCGTATGATCTCTGTCACCACCACTCTGTGTGAAAGTAGATAGATAATATAAAATGGATAGCAAATAAATATATAAATGAGTGGCATAAAAATGTTCCAATAAAACTTTATTTACAAAAACAGGCCAGATTGGGCTCTCAGGCCAATCTCTGCTCTAGACTAGTATGGGATGCAGGGTAGATCACTTCTCAGAGCTGTATCAAACGATGGGAAAGGGAGAAGAGGTATTTGTATTTACCAACCTCCTCCAGGAGTCAGTGGTTGATGGCTGAGCAGGCTCCAGTGGCCTGAGAAAAGGTACAGATGCCTGGAGGTGGAATCCATGAAATGGGTGGACACAGAAATGGTGAGGGCCAAAGGGATACATGCAGAGCACCCAGAGCTATATAGACCCTGCCCCAGCCTAATCTATTCTTAAAGAGGAGGAAGAGAGGGTGGTGACAGAAAGGGAGAGAGGAGCAAACACACAGTTCCTCCACGGTGAGTGGTGTAGACAGTCAATATTGCTCTCCTTCTTCCCTCCCTTTCCCTCTTCCTGCCCCACTGGACTTTGAAGGAACTATCACAGCGTGGGACCAACTGGCAGCGTTCTCCAGTGACATAGTTTACCTGTTGCCCCAGTTCTATTCTAGCCATAGCCAGACCACACCAGCCAAGGCCTCACCTCCTTAGTACACTGAGAGACTCTCTCAGTCTTGAAGAAGTCTTTCCCTGGTGTGGAGTTTTTTGTTTGCAGTCTTATTTTAATTGAAATTACAGTGTCATTTTGCTGGATGAGAAAAAGATTGAAAAAAATCAATAGAAGGGATTGTACAGCGTCCAAGTCTATGGTCCCCAGCCTACTCCATCCTCACGGAAGGGGAGGAAAACCACCCATCCTCTCCCCTACGCCCCAGTTGAAGTCAAAGCAAAAGAAAAAAATTAAATTAAATCATCTTATTATGTAATTGGGACTAGGCCTCAGGCTGCAGCAGTAAAGAAGGGATTAAGGGTAGAGCCACCTGGGCAGCCATTCTCCTGGGTCCCATTACCACCCCCCTCATTCCTTTTTATAGCCAACAGATTAAAATGCGAGCCTAGCAATCTTTGATCTTTCACTTGCTGACACAAATCCTTTCAAGCTTCCAACATTTTCTGCTGAGGTAATTAGTACTAATTAAAAGGTTTCCAACAGTCTTTGCTCCTTTTTTTTTCTCCTGTATGTCTCCCCCTGATCCCCCTCCCCCAAAGAAATCGCTTTTACAAGTACCTTCTATCCCTGAAACATGGGCATCCTTCACTTTCTTCTTTATCTGACTTGGCCAGATCAAGTAGATTAGTGACTCCATTATTCTGAATACAAAGCCAGACAACAGGTTTTTACTATCGTTCCTGACCTGTTGAGAGTGCATGGGCTTATATTCAGAAACAAGCATCTTGGCTTGTATGAAGAGACAGTCCAATTATGCAGGGACAGTCACCACGCAGTGTAGTCTTCTGCCCAAGGAGGGACACCATTTGGTGACAAAGTGTTTTACTCCAGTGTCTATCTCACTCACACACACTCACACACGCACACACACATGTGCACACATGTACTGCTTCACTGCTCAAACTGACAAGTTGCAAAACTTGCCTCCCAGCTTGCTTTGTCACCATGCTTTCTCTTTGTTAGGAGTTACAGGGCAGGAAAAATCCATACGGATTATTTAAAAGGTAATGTCAAAAAATTAAGGAAAGGGGGTGCCTGGGTGGCTCAGTCGGTTAAGCATCCAACTTTGGCCCAGGTTATGATCTCACAGCTCATGAGTTCGAGCCCCTGCATGGGGCTCTGTACTGACAGCTCAGAGCCTGGAGCCTGCTTCTGATTCTGTGTCTCCCTCTCTCTGGCCCTCCCCCGCTCACGCTCTGTCTCACTCTCGCTCTCAAAAATAAACATTTAAAAAAAATTTTACAAAAAGGATCATCTTATCAAAGCTAAAAAAAAAACTTGGAGAGAAACACATTCTCATGTGCGCATGTGCGCGCGCACACACACACACAACACACACACACACACACACACACACACACACACACAGAGTCATGGATTCAAATTCCCAATAAGCAAACAATCTCTATAGTCTTTCCTTGGCTCTCTGCCATAAAGTGGGGGCATGGAAGCTCTGGGGGTGTAGCTGAGCTGTGAGCCCTGTCCTGGAGCAAGTGTCTCCCGTACTGCAGCTTCAGAGACAACCGTGGCCCACAGCCACTTCTCACTGCCAAGGGCACTGGTACTGTGGTGCCAGTGGGCAAGACGGTGGTCCAGCAAGGAGGAGGGGACCCGGCACAGACTAAGGGCTAGAGCAACTTGGGATTCTCTCCACTACTCACCTTCTGCATAGCAAAGGTGAATGTAGGAAGGGTAGAGGGTGCCTAATCTCACAGAACCGCTTTCTTAGTGAAAACTGACACTGGGGGAGGGGGGTATGTCATAATGAAACAATGATGTCTGCTCTCATGAGCACTGTTCTTACACGAAGCTCTCAGCTACCTGAGCCTGCTGACTCGGAGCTGCAGGTGTGAGGCCTGCTCTACCTGTCCCATGAGGTCCAAAAGTCGGAGAGATGGCCCATTTGTTCAAGGGCACACATTAGCTCCCAGCTATCTCCCTTCGTGCTGGCATTTGGCATTTTCAGTAGGTGAGAAAAGACTTTTCCACCCTTTGTGAGTCCTACTACAGCAGTGGCTGCAGCAAGGAGACCCCCCCCCCTTTTTTTTTTTTTTACTTTTCTGTTAGGGTCATTTATGTTAACTGGGTAGAAATCTTCCTTCAGAGCCCGTTGGTCCAGAAATTAGTCACTTCAGACCCCAAATGGGCTTTGATGCAGCTTTCCTGATTAGTGAAGGATGCCACTAAAAAATATACCCACTCCCTATCCCCCCTCCTCTGAAAAAAGAAAAAAAAAGCAAACACTGAAAAGTAATGGATTTAATGATCTAGAAAATCTAGACGCTGGAAACTCCAAGGGAGATCATATTAAATTAGACCAGTACAAACAAGCCAAACTAGATTTATCCTCTTGTGGTTACAGATTTTATCTACTAAACCAGGTTTTCGGGGCTAGTGTCTGTTTTCAATGAATAGGATTTTTGAATGTCAAGTCCCAGCATTCCTAGGAGAGGATAATTTACCCCCAGGATCTCAGTTGGGCTGGGGCTGGCCATACCCCAGTCTCTGCAGAGGGCCAGAGATACACTCTAGTCCTCTTCCTTTTCCTGGGGATAGATGCCTGTTGAGAACCAGCCATAGGAGGGATTTGGAGGTGGGTGGAGGCAGAGACAAGATTCAGAGAAAAAATATGAAATTTTTCCTTGACTCCTTCCTGAGGGAGTGAGGAAACATGAGAGGGAGAGGAGAGAGGGGTAGAAGAGTTGAGCAAGTTGACCAGAGAATGTTCTGGACCAGATGTCATCTACTCTCAAAAACATGCACCTGAACTGTATGAAAAGTACCCTAAATACTGTTACGGACTCGGCACGTAGGGAAATACCTTCAGGGTCCTTTTCTAGAGCCAAGGGGACATGAAATCATTTTATTTTTCTTCCTAGGAAATGATTCTATCACCTTGTTTCTGAAGCCAATGGTGAGGAAGCCTTTGCTTGTCCAGCCTTCCTTTCCTGGGGACCTTCCCCCCACCCCAGCGAGCTGAGCTGGGAAAGGCTGGCCCTCCCCGTAGGGGAGAGGACTGGATCCTGCCATGCTGATTTGGGTAGCTGCTAAGACATAATTATAATGAAGAGAAGGCGGGTGGGGGGGTGGAGGGAAGGAAATTACTTTTGAAAATTATGAAAAATACCTTGACGGCATCTCTTTGAGGCTCACATTTAGCTCTCGGAAAAGATTTCTGCCAAAGGGTGAGTTCTGACAGGGGGAAGATGAAATGAGGGGCTGGGGGTGGGTGGGGAGGGGGTGCCGCTGCAAAGAGGCAGCCGTCTGTCAGAACTGATGACTCGGCAGCTGAAGTCAGACTGGAATATTTACCCACCCATTGCAGGGGGGATGGCTGGAGAGGGAAAAAAAAAAAAAAAAAAAAAAGCCCGGACAGCAGCCAGTCTGGCCAAAATGACCACACAGAGACGCACACACAAGCAGGTCAGGCCCTCAGACCACCGACTACTTTCCCAAAGGCTCTAATCATCCGGGAGAGAATTAGGTTTAGACAGTAATCCAGAGAGTTTTCAACTCTGTTGACTCTGACCCAGACCCAGGGCTAGGAGCTCCTGGCCCTGCATAAAGTCAGAGCGTGCAAGCAGGGCTCAGCACCCACACTCACGCAGCAGACAGATGTGGGCCAGGCAAATCCTACAAATCCCATCACTGTTCTTTTGGGTCCCCCACACATGAATTTTTAAGACATTGCATTTTTTCTGCACCAGCCAGCCCTGCCTCCAAATGAGCTCACCAAAAGGCTATTTTCCTGACTTAAGTCCGAAAGAAGCAGGGAGTACTTCAATGCAGGATTTATTCTTTGTTTGCTTGTGGTTTGTTTGATGGGGCCACCTCTTGGTTTTGAGGGGGGAAACATAAAACTGGGAGTCAGGAACAGTGGTGTACCAAAGAGGTGGGGAGTGGGCTGGTGGGAGTGTCCAGCACAGCGAGAAGGGGTATTTTATCACGGACACTGTTTGGAACTGTCAGATCATGGTGGTAATAAAGTCAGAGCCAGGGTCTTTGTTATCATTTATATGTTCTTTACAGACAATGGAGTCCCTTACTGCCCACACCTGGGGCAACCTGTCCCCACTACAGGTACACCACTGCTCAGGAAACCTTGGTTCTAAGACCATTTCTGCTCCCCACAGTCTATTTGTGATCTTGGACAAAGCAAGTGACGTGTCTGAGCCATAGGTTCTTCATCTACAAAAATAAGGGATTTGGTTAAATGATTACTAAGTATCTTCCATTTAAAAGTTTCTAAAAATCCCTATTTTGCACCCAAATATTTTACCTGGAAATTTCAGCAATGAACCTTACATGACTACATTTAAGGAAAGGACAGGGCTCACACACATCATGTGTAAAGATGGGTCCATTCTGGGTGCACTCTCCAGTACTGCTCAACTATTGGATCCACCCTCAAAGGTAGGGCAGGAGTGCCCCTGACCCTGAACACTGCCGGTCAGCTTGTCCGCTGTGGCAGAGGGACGTGGTAGGGGAGCCACAGGAGTGTTTACTCACTCGCTCTGCCTGGAGGCTGGCCAGCACTACCACACCAGTTCTCTGTTGCCCCGAAGTCAGGGACACCGGCGACGCCACCAATTTACGTAATACTCTGAGACAGAAGGCAGCCCAGATTTGAAGGCAAAAGGTGTTTTGTTCAGTTTCTTTCCAAAGATGAGTTAATGTGTTTCAAGGTCAACTGGAGAAAGGGTGCACCAGGCAAAAAGGGAAAGAGTTTAAACTGCTGCGGCTTTAAAAGCTTAACCAGTAAAGCCCCTCCAGCCTTCAGTCAATGGGAATCAAAACAATGATTTCAAGCCATGTCATTCAGTCTACAGGCAGGATCGCTAGATGAAGGCTTGCTCCTTTCCTTCCCTTTACCCCATTTCCCAACTGCCATCCATTCCCTACTCCTAAAGACCCATTTTGACAGAGTCTATTGTGCAGCCTTTTCAGGACATTAGCCACCCCACCACAAACTCTGAGGCAATAGAAGTTTTCCGGGGGCTCTCTTCTCCCCCCCGCCACCCTCCCCACATCTTCTAATCCTAGAGGCAATGCTGCAGAAACCTATAAGCAGAGAGGATTTCTGATGCCTGCCACTTGCTTAAAATTGATTTTCAGATGAGAACTCGAGAGAGCCAAGTATCCCCACAGTTTGGAACACTCATCATCTCTGACGATGAAGTCATTTGCTGCCATAAGCAGAACAAGGGTTAATGACCCAAAATCGAATAAATTACTGGATTCAGATCCATCATTACCACTGGTTTTAAAAATAATCTGGAGCGAGTGAGTGTGGACTCAAAGCCATCACAAAGATGGACGCGGCCCCCCTTCTCCTCCTTTGCTTACAACAATAAATCCTTCCGAAGTACATCTCAGGCTCACACACCAATTAACATTTCTCCTACCAGTGCACAAGGAGCTGTGCAAAGTGAGTCCATAGGAAATTAGTCTGGAAATCACCTTACGTGTGACACTGGGGGATGTCCTCCGTGTTTGGGATGGGGGCAGGCAGAAGAACTCTCTTCCCACAGTGCCACTCCACTGTCTCACCCTGGACGAGGTGGTGGGGGCACTGGGGCAGGGGGCTTTCAGCACCACAGTCAATCTTCAAACAATTTATCCAAACAAAGGCCAGCGTGGGGAAAGGGAGATACAGGGGAAGCAGATGAATAAGCAAGATCAATTATGGTGGGGGTGACCCTGCGGCCCCACTCCATGACACAGATCTCAAAGCAAATTGTGCCAGAGTGGAGTTGACATGCCTCGACTGGAAACAGCGTTCTCCTAAAGGAGGTCTGCTCCCCCCTCCCGTTCTCGGGCAGGGGAGTGAAAGGAGAGAATGGGAAAGAGGGGAGGGTGGGCAGAGAGGGGCCAAGGGAAGGGAGACCAGGAGGCGGGTGAATGAGAAACCACGCATAATGGCCTGGGGTTTATTTTACAGAGAACAAAATGGCTCAATTTGAGTACTTTAGACTGTTGAAATTGGCTAGCGTGAGATACAGGGGGCACCTCCAAGAGGACTGTTACATCAGCTGCAGGAGACCACAGGCCCAGGGGGCAGAGAAAAGGAAAATAAATACATAAACACACACACACACACACACACACACACACACACACACACACACACACACACAGGCCTCCTCCATCCTGCAAACTTTCTCGGGACCAGGGAGAATCACAGAGGTGATTTCACAACAAAATGCTTAGTAAGGCATCCCAATGCCCTTAACTCCTCAATTGCATCTCTGATGTGTGGGGCTTATCGTACTTTGCTCTCCCACTTTATGTTCCAAAAATGCCACATCTTTAAAAAAAGAAGCCTGGTTTATTATTTAGTAGGAACAGCAGTTGTGTGTGTGTGTGTGTGTGTGTGTGTGTGTGTGTGTTTTAAGGACTGCTAATAATTCTGATCCCCCCTTTCAACAACAATCCACCCCTCACTAAGAAAAAGTCAGAGCGACTGACTAATGGGAGTAATTCAAAGTACCTCAATTAAAATTCAGGTTTTGGCCTTTCGAGCAGTCTATTTAAAGATTTTTTTCCCCTAGATTGGTTGTAGACAGATGATTATTAAATATTTATGTGTCTGTGAAAGGGGCTCTTGGAGCTTGGCTCGGCTGAGGGCTGAGCTTTTTGTTGCTGTTGTTTCTCCTCTTGGAGGGCCCAGGGAATGATTACTTTATTTGGTTCCTTAACCACCTGGTTCCCAAGAGCCCCACACACAAGTCCGTTGGTCTTAATATGGCAGGACAGGGGCACAACAGCTCTCTCCTATGCACGGTGGAGTAATCCAAGAGCCTTCTCTCAGCTGAGCTAATCAGACTCTCCTGAACTCAATCCAAATGCTCTCCCCTAAGTAGTTTTCACTGATGACTTCAGTCCAAAGGGAGCACGAGGGCTCTCTGGTCTCTCATGATCCTCACCAGCTACTTCCCTATATACTTGTGTTAACTCTCCAGGAGGAGAAAGTTCTATCTCCTTACATGGTTTATAAACGCCTTGAAGGCAGCATCTGAGGGTGCTGCACTATCCTCACCTCTGACTGGCTGATTTATTCTCCTTCACTTTGTGCAACAATAACTCCTTTTCACGTTGACCTGAACCCCTGCATTAGAGGGGTCATTGCCACAGCCCAGAACCTTCCCTAAGGAGAACTAAGTCACCTTATTTTAACACCAAGCTTATTTGGGGGAAGAGAGAGTTTGAATAAGGACTTCTCTGCCCTAAGACCAGCAACAAGGACATGGGTGAATGGTACAAGATAGCTGTTTCCTCTTATTCAGGCAACAAAGGTTTATCAACATTTCTCCATGTGGAAAGGGCTGCATAAGGCCAGGGGTTTCAGTGATGGAAATAATCCATCACTTGTATACTCTGGAATATCACAGAGCTTTAAAAGTATTGAGAAATATGGATACTGTATTATAAAAAGAAAGCCAATAGTATAGTAATATTTATACAATAGTTCTATGTTTGGGGGAAAACTGTACAAAAAAAAATAGACTGGAATGCTACCTTGATGGAGGGGGATGAATCGTTTTGTTTGGCTTCTAGCAATAAAGATTTACTGCTTTTCTAGTATGAAAGTAGACACTGATAAAATAAATACTTTAAAACAAGAGATCATAATTTCTGCCCTCAAAGGTGACTATGGTGCAGCATTTCTTAAATCCCTCTACCATCTGCAACAAAATCAACTGAGAAGGAATTTAAAATACAGATAACGGGGACCAAAGCTGGAACTTCTGATACAATAGACCTGGAGTACACCCAGTCTGTCTGTATATCTCCGTTTCCCCAGGACTTTCTGGAAACATGCAAAATTTGATAACCAAAAGACCAGCAGATCCACCAGATATCCAATCTTCTGCCTCCATCTCCAGATTACAATTAAAAACTAAGAGTAGCTGTTGACAGGAACAGTGATTAACAAGTTTATCAGAATCTGCTCTTCCTTTATTTTTTTTAAAGATTTTGTTTTTCAGTAATCGCTATAACCAGCATCTGGCTTGAACTCACAACCCTGAGATCAAGAGTCACATGCCCCACTGGCTGAGCCAGCCAAGTGCCCCTTGCTCTTACTTTAAATATGAGGGGAAGTTACAAGTTGATTCTGAGAATACCCTATCTTGACTAAAGGTATATATGAAAATCTAACCTAAGACTATACCATGATATCCCAACACATTTTTGAAAAGTTGGATCATTTTCCATTGTATTACGTGAAAGTTTACCTAGGGGTAGAAACTCCTATATCCAAAGCAAAACATCTTAAAGTAATTAAAGTAATTATCACTGAGGCTAGACATTCAACTAGTAACTTAGGATGTGAACTTGTAAATCACCCACCCTTAAAAAAGCCTTTACTCATTTTTCATTGATTTATGCATTCATAAATTTACTCGGTCCCTCATTCAGACACTCATCCAACAAATGTTTTAAGCCCATAGAGACCCATCAAACCCACCTGAGTAGAGGACGCTGGCTTTACACCCCACCTCCCAGTCTCCATTTGATACCAAGACCTGCCTGGTGGTACCATGAACCACACAGATGATTAAGGGCAGGCAGGCAAGCATGGCCATTCCTCCTCTCCATTAACCATGTTGCTTCCATTTGTTAGGGAGAAATTCTATTCTAGGAATTCCAGTGTTGGCTGGCTTCTTCTCCCCCTACCAGATATTGTGAGCTCAGAGATGGCAAGCTCATTTTGACAGTACTTTTCTCCTTCAACTCACTTCCTCAACTTTGTTCACCTTCCTAATAAAGCCTTCCTTGACTGCCATGTTCATTAAAACTCTGTCACCTCCACCCAGGACTACTAATGTTATTACCTACTCTCTTTTTCTTTTTCCCCCCACAGCATTTATGGCCTTCTGCCATATAATTTATTTATGTATCATGTTGACTGTTTAATGTACATTATAAGGTCCATGAGAATGCTTGCCAGTTTTGCCCACAGATGTAATATAAATATTTAGGATAATGCCTAACACACATTGGGCATTCAAGGGAGGGAGAGAGGGTGGGACTTACTTCCCACCATGGGCCAGGCTTGGCTTGAGTCAGTCAGGAAGGTTAATCTGCTGCTGGCAGCCATGAATCAAGAGGAAGGGTTTGGGGGATTATCAGCTTCCTCCGATTTTCCACCTGCCAATCCCCTCCAATATGGGAAGCCTGGGAACAGACTACTGTCATATCATTGCCCATCCGTCCTCTCGGCCAAGCCTGGCACCCCCTGTTCTGATTGCTCTCTAAACGCTGGTCACTGGTTCCTTCCCCAGATACCAGCACTTTGCAAAGTCCACAGCCATTTGCACATAAATACCAACCCCCACTCCTACCCCAGGCTCAAAACCCCATCATTTATAAAAACTAGTCATTTCAGTTTCTGTTCCCTATTCTGGAAATGGCAAAAGTGAGGCCCCGAACTTAGAAGACTAAGCTTGGGTTTAGTAAGCTTTTTACCAGAAGAGGGTAAAAAACTCAAGCTTAGTACTCCCACTTTGGGGGCCTTTCAACCTCAAAATGTGAACCCTGAGGAGCCTTCTCAGTCCACCCTTCGTCCTCTCATACAACCTAAGGGGTTCCCACAAGCCTAAGACTTTCCAAAAATGTAGAAACAAACTCCTCTTATAGAAGCCCAATCTTGCCTTCATGCCAGAGACTACTTGTCTCCTACCTTTGCCATGCTCCTGGGCTCTGTCTCCCTGCCCTCTGCCTCCGCCTCAATCTCACACACATAGCTGAGAGTTCTTCAAAAATAAGCTGCTATATTCATTTAAAGATGCCCCCAGGTGAGGTGGGGCAAATATAAAGAGAAGAACTACCTCCTGGGAACTAGGCCCTTGACAAACACTATTGCAAATATAATACCTCTGCAAATGGATCGTTATTCCCATTTTACAGAAACAGAAACTGAGGCTCAGAGAATATAACCAACTTACATCCTAAGTCACACTCCTAAAAAGTGATGGGATGGGATTTGAAGCCCAGAGCCATAGATCCTGAGGGCCACACTTTCCAACCGTAGTACATGCTATAAACTGAATGTTGGTGTATTCCCAAAATTTCTATGTTGAAGACCCAACCCCCATGATGATGGTATTTGAAGATGGGGTCTTCGGGAGGTAATTATGGTCAGATGAGTTCATGAGGGTGGGGCCTTCATGATGGGATTAGAAAGACCAGCGTTCCGAGGACAAAATAAGAAGGTGCCTATCTCCCTATCAGGAAGAGAGCTCTCAACAGAAAGTGAAGCCAGCACCTGGATCTTAGACTTGCAGCCTCCAGAAATGTGAGAAAACAAACCTCTGTTGTTTAAGCCACCCCAGTCAGTGGTATTTTGTTGTAAAAGCCTGGGCTGACACTGCAGCAGGGGAAAACAGGAGTTCTCCTTGCAACCGCAGTGTCACCTCTATAATACCCAGGCCCTTCCCTGGGTGGGGTCGGAAGAGGGTTGCAAGCCTACAAACAAGACTGGCCCAACTGGAGTCCCCTGAGGAGCACCAAATGCTGAAGTCCAGGATTTGGTTTTAGGTCGGTGTGTGCAAGGAGGTCTGTCCTTGGTGTCTTTCCTCCATGACTGAGTGACAGGCATAGTGTTAAGTGCCTTCTTTTAAATGTTTGAATGGTCAACAAAATGTTCAAGATTTGGAAAAAAAAATGGCTCCAAAATGTGAAATAAAAATTATAAAACTAAGATTAATAAAATTTCAAATAAACTTCAACAGAAAGAAATCCTATGTTCACTGGTAGGTCAAGCACTAATCAAGTCAAGCTCTCCAGTTAAATATAAATATAACAAAGTTTTCATGAGAAAATTAATTTATTCTTAAGCCTCCAAACTGTAAAAATGACTTAGAATCCTTCCAAAAATTTCACAGTGAAACCTCATCAATTATATTTAATGTGAGATGGGGAAGGGGTCATTTTAATACATTTGATATGTTGTATGATGAGGTCTCCAAAATTAAAAGTGCTCAGGATGTTCAAAGGTCTTAAAATGTTTCTACTTTCTGGCGAGAAGTCAAGGCTGGCAAAATGTGTGTGACCGCTAACATCTTCATTTTTATGTGTTTACTGGGTTTCGCTAGGGCAACCCAGCATGACTGAGCCAGGTCATGCTGGCTCAGTCATGGGAAACCATGGCCCACAGAGGGGGACTGGAAGCCAGGGGAGGAACAACCAGATAATGGGAAAGAATTTCATACCTTTAGGCTCCTGTAAAAGGCAGGATCTCCAGGGAAGCAGCCTGCTGTGCTTGGAAAGCACCAGATCAGGAGTCAAGAGAGCAGAGTTCTAGTCCCAACTTCATAACTGACAAGTTGTAGGACTTGGAATGCAGCCCCAGTTCCTAGAACCATGCCTGGCACACACCAGACATTCAATGAAATATGCTGAGAGAGCTTAATAAGTCAGTGTTCTCTAATGGCACACTTGAAGACCCTGGGCTGGAGAGGGGCAGGGAGACAAGCAGACTTTGGACACCAAGCATCCTTCCCAATCTCACTGCTGGCCACAACCACTGTCATCATCTTTACCTAACTCAGACTTCCCAAAAGTTCTCAATACTGGGAGGGGTCTAAGAAGGCAGGGTCAGCCATACACTGTGGAGTCACATGATACAGATCTGAAGTGGCACCTCTTCCCCAACATGCTAGGCCACCTTTACACAAATGCAAAGCGCTCCTTCAAGAGCTCCACACCTGCCACTCCCAGCCCACCATTGCCTCCCTACTCTAGGTTTACCTCCAGGATTTTTTTTTTTTTTAACCACACTTCCTGAACAGGGCTCTTCCAAAATCTCTAAACAAAAGAAAAACCACCTGGATTTAAAGCCTCTTCAGAATGATGCTTGGCCACCTTTCTCCCTCCCCCTTCATCCAGAATGAGTCTGGAGGGAACCGAGGCAGGCATACTGAGTCACAGTCACCCCTCCATGCACAGATACACACCCCAACCCAACAACCTCCACACAAGGAAGGCTGACAGCCTCCTACAAGACACACATCAGCAGAAGCCATCTTCGTTTGCAAGAATTCACATATTCCCTAATTATTTCAAGAGGACTTTCAGACCGAGGTAATCGTTTCCCCTTTATTACTTGCCACACATATAATGTCAGGGCCCTAGCATTCATGAGCACCCCCCTCCCCATATCTGCCCCCACCTCTACCACCAAAAACCCAAATAATTTCAAAAACATTTTTATCCTAAAATGTTCCCCTCAATTTAAAAAAAAAATTATCTTCAAGCAAAGAGATTTCTTTTCCATTTCAATCCCACAACAAGGAGAATGTCAGCCCAGCTTTTTTTTGACAGACAAATTATTGAATCAAAGAGAAAATGCCATTAAGCTCACAGGTTAGCAAGTGTCAGGAATGGTTTAAAGAGATATCCCCATTTATCTTCCAAACATGCACGAAATGTCACTAATGTGTGTTTATCATGTATAATCAGACAAAGAAAATATCGAAATAAAGTACTCCCGCATACAATAGAAATCTCCTTCCATCCTTCAAGATATCAGTGCTATTCAAATAGAATAATAATGATGAAGCCTCTCTCTTGAAAATGGAAATCAAGTGAAATGTAGATAGAAATGATTTTTTTTTTTTTGGTAGTTGATGTACATTTCTAAAGTGCATTAACAGGAAATCCAGAACTTTTTAGGTCAATTATATTGTCAGTATTGTCAATGCCACTGAAATGAATACTGAGGCAGTGCCTGTTCTTGCTGGAATGAAGTTACAGAAGAACCCCCTAGACTGGGGACTTATAGAGAAACTAGACACACACTGGAAGCCTGACACTGTTCAAGCATGCATATATGTGTATCTATACTTTTTCATTCAAATCAATCCCAGCTCCAGGCATTTTGGCTTACTATAAATCTCAATAGGAAGAAAAAGATCTACAAATAACCAAAAATCCGGCTTGATTTTCTTCCCCCCTCTCCCTCTATTATGACAAAGCATATTTATGTAAGCCAGATGCTATGACAACAATAAAACCCAGCCCTCAAGTGAATGCTCTGGACAGCAACAGTTCTATGACTCCATCTGGACTTGCAAGACCCAGGAGCATGAGCTGTCCACTGGAGAAAAAGATAGTTCTTGCATCAGAATGGACAGTCCCCTTCAAGTCTGAAAAGAGCTGGTATTTCAACCTGGAAACATTTTTTACCCTTACTACTTTCTCTCCCAATGGTCCCATCAGCTTTGTGACATATTTCCCTACTTTCTGGGTCACAAGTTTCCCAGGAGCAGAAGCCACATCTGTTTTAGTCCATCACTGACACTGACCTTCAAATAGCTGATCCTCAAAAAGTCACTTCTTTTTTGAAAAGAAGCTTTTCCTCTCTGGTCTCTCTCAACCTCACACTTCCCTGGCTCTGGGATATTTCATAGCCCTATGGGGGAGTGGCCAAGGTCTGAGACATCCATGTGTTTGGGAGGCAGTAACTTACCACCTCAAGAAAGTTTCTGCTCTCCCAAATTCATGACATTAAACTCCTGTGTCAGGTACAATGTAAGGAAAGGGGATGAATGCAAGAGTAAAGGGTCCTAAAACAGTGGAGTACAGTGTTAAGAGAGCAAGTTCTCGAATCAGCCCGCCTCCTGTCCATCCAGCTGTGCAGTCTTGGACCTCAAGCTGTGTGGCTAGATCCTACCCCTAAGAATGGGGATACTAATAACCCTTACCTCACAAAGGTAGAGTGTTAAATAAGTCAATACGTGTACAGCCCTGACAACAGTGTTTGGTGCATAATAGGTTCTCAAAAGCATTACATATTATTTTTAATACCTATTTGTTTCATTTTATTATACAAATAAAAGAGAATGAGACTTAAGGACTGGTACAACTCCTCAGGAATATAGGAGTGCAGGAATAGGACCCAAACGCAGGTATGCAGAGGCCCAGTGATCCGGCCACTCCATCAGCTACTTATTAGATGCTAGCTATATACAAAAACAACGGGAAGCACGTCAAAGTAGACAAGGGACAAAAAGGAGGGAAAGTGAGGAGACTGTGAGGGACAGGTTTGAACAAAAGTGATACGCTGAAATAGGAAACCAAAAGGACCCACTGTGGCTGCAGAGTGAGGTTTATCATGCATCAGGAACATCGCTATGAAATTCACCAAATAAAATGTTTCTTCCACAGGCCCACAACCATGTCCTCATCATAGTTATCTGTTTCTTTTTTAGGTTTAAGTCCCAGCTGCTCTTTGTGGACCAGGACTGAACATATCTTTGTACCCTCCACCTCCAACATGAGGCCTGGAACTTGACAGGTATTCCCCCCAAAATGTGTACAATAAAAGGGAGCCAAGCAGGCAGGCTGCATGGCCACCATTCTGAGGTTGTGCTGGGTGGGAGAGGGAGCCTCAGCGAGGGAGAGCCCAGGAAGCCCTAAGACACACTGACATGAAATAGGATAAAGATTTATTTAATCTCCAGTTCACAGGCTACAGAGTGGCATGTGGACCACAAACCACACCTAACAAAAGTTTGTGAAGAGAGCCCATCATCACACCACAGAAAACAAGGCTCACCCTTGCAGGGGGTGGTATTCTCACCTCCAGGTGGTGAGAGAGGCCAGCAAGGCAGATGCCACCATGGAGGCACCAGATTCCTCCACTGATTTGCTATGCATTCCCAGGCAAATCAGTGAAATTCTCTACTCTTAAGTTGGCCCACCTATAAAATGAGGATAAAATATCTGTCTTGAAATTTGACCTTTTGTATAATAACCCTCAAAAGGTGGATAGAAATTTCCCAGCTATTATATTTTTAACAGTTTATCTTAAGGACATAATCAGAGGTATGTTTAAAATAATAATAATAAAAAAAAAAGATGTATCTCCTGGGGCATTCTTCATGGTGCTGAGTATAATAGGGAACAACAGAAAATAACCTAGTTACTCAACAACATTATGATACATACATCCTTTATAACAGAACAGGTTAAGACATTAAACATTGGGCTTCCAAGGACTATACTTATAACATGGATATATGCTTATAAGAAAAATATAATCCACAGATATAGGTGTATACACACAAAAGGAACGTATATGGGGTTGGATATATACTAGAATGGATTAAGTGTCTATTTCTGGCAACTGTGGAACTACAGGCAATTTAATTTCTTTCTTATGATTTTCAGTATTGTCCAACATTTCTACAATGAATATGCACTATTTTCATAATCTGAAAAAACATTCTTAAAAACATAATTTTAGAAACCCTGACCATGTCTACCTCACAGTACTATTCTGAGATCAGTTATAGTAACAGATGCAGAAGCACTTTGAAATGTATAGAATGATATGTAATTCAAGTGACTGTGATAAGCCAGTAACTAAACATTTGTGGTTAACCCCGTCCAAATGTCCTCCTCCCAGGCCAAGGCTATTGTGAGCATGGAACTGTGTGACACTCCACCATCTTATCCAAGTGGACTATGCAAGATTTCCATCTCCCCATTTCCACGTGGCAAATGTAGAGCAAATAAGATTTGAAGCCTCCAATAGACTGAAAAATGTCAACCCAGATTTCTCCCCACCAAAACCAACCAACCAACCAACCAGAGAAATTCCACATGTTAGAAACTCCCCATGAGCTTGGATCCAAAGATTCGGTGATATCCAGCTGGCAGTCTATGCCAGATTTGTCAAAGTGAGTCCCAAGGCTCCTAAAGAAGCGTTAATCTTCTGTCAGGAGTACCAACTCCAATAGGGCCTCAACAAGCAAATTATGTTCCGGAGATTTTAGGGCCCAATGGTGGTAAAATGTTTATCACTCTAATGGCTTTGAAGTGTAAACAGACTTCATATCAACACAGTGATTCTTCTTATACACACATTCGGCTTTTAAATTGTGCTTAAGTTGGCAGGCTTAAAAGTAGGTTAGTGAGTTTCAAGAGTTAGGGTTTTCCCAGGAAAAGCACATTTATTGAGCCAGTTGGTCAGTCACTGATCTAAAACAATTGTTTTACCTTAGAAATTTTAGACCCTGAGATGTCTTAAGGGTGTCTGAGATCCAGAAATTCTCCCTTGAACACAATCCAAGAAGGGCCAATAAATAAACCTGATTCATGGCAAGAGGCATTACATTCAGAAACAGACCCACACATCACAATAATCCACTCGATTACTGGAGGCAGGAATGTAGATCAGGGATGTAAACTGGCAGTGGATTAAAAGGAAAAAAAAAACCACAATAATGTCTAATATTGAGATAGCACAGCTCTCAATAATTCAAAGCACATGCGCTTCTATTGTGTTACCTTAACCTAGCCAGAAGCCTGTAAAGGCAGGTATAAGGAGGGCTAGTAACCGCATTTTAAAAAGGAAAAAAGTTTAAAGAGGTAAATTATTGACTTGGCCAAGGTTATTTAGGCAATCGATGAAAGCCAGATTCATAACCCAGTCTCCCACCTAAGGAAGTCAACTTGCCTATGACAGTGACTAGTGGTAACCAAGCCAGTAAGGAAGATTCAAAACCAGCAGCTAAATCAAAGATGCTAACTGGGTGTTCAAGAATCCTCCTTGTGACTCAAGGATCAAGGAAAGACCAAGAAAACAAGTCTCTCCCACGAGTTAAGTTCAGAACCCAAAGCTCCTTCTTTCCTCAGAAAAAAAGCTACAAGCATTTCACCTGCCTTCTGAAAGGAGGCAAGAGAGAGTCCAAGTGCTACATCCTCTTACCTATACCTTCTTACTTCACCCCATGTCAGATGCTGGGGAACCACCACAAACCAGGGAGCTGCCCTGTGAAGCTTAGCATCTCTCTCCCTCTCTTATCCCCAACTATAGAGAGAATAGCAGTAAGTCGAACAACACTCCACTTCTCCAAAAAAGTTTATACACATGCGTGAGCATTCCATACAACGTATGTAATAAACTGGAAGAGCACCCAAGTAAATAAAGAACAGATCAAAAGGGAGGTATGAGGCAGCCACATTCAACTCTGCACTTGAAAATTTAAATGAATACTCCTTGAGAGCAAACTACAAAATGCTAACCTTGAAGTGCTGAGTGGCAGGAAGAATTATGGGTTATTGTACTGTCAAAATGCCAGACAGCTGTATGTTGAGTTGCTGCGTTATTTAGACAATCAGAAACTTGGAAGCTAATGTGACATATTTTTTTTCGGTGTGAAAGCTCTTGACATACATCACGATAATTTCTAAAGGGACAAAATGTTATATAAAAAACATGGTGCCTTCAGGAGATGGCCTCATAGGTAGAACAGCCCCAGGCAGACCAGGAATGATGTCAACAATGTGGACTTCCCAAGGGAGAGGACCATTTCCTTCCAGTCTTAGTCCACAGGGGGGGTGGTCCCAAGCAACATGGAGCACACTCATTACAACTTCCTACTCTCTCATCACGGAAGAAATGCTCCTGGATTCACCTGCCTGGCTGTAGGCTGGGCTGGGCCAGGTGAAGCCCACTAATTGCAGGATCATCTCTCAGCTGGATGAGCAATATGGAGATCACATTCAGAGGATGCTACCAGAGATCATGGTGCTGTGCAAACCAGGGGGAGAAATGAGGCTATAATTCTACCTCTGCTCTTGCAAGTTAGTTTACCTTCCACATGTATTCTTAATTGGCTCGTGGACAAGTACAAATAGAATGAGTGGTAGCCATTTTAAGGAAATTCCTAGCTTTGACTCTCAGGTTGCCCTAAAGTAAGAGTGGGAGGCAGGTCATGGTTGACTGTACCTGAAATTCTACCTTCAGTACTTTCACTACAACTAAAATACAAACATTAACACATTGAACTTCCAAGAGTCACCGCTAACTTAGGGCATATGGAAGTTCTGAGAATTGGTTTTGCCGGGTGGGGGGAGGAGGAGTATAGGATTTAAGATCCAGATGAGGGACAGGGGCCTATGGGACAGGCAGAAAGATAAGCCAGAGAAAATTCCAGATAGAAAGTACCATACTCTGTGGATTTGCCCTCTTCTCTGCATTTCTTCTTGATCAAAAGGAAAACCATCCCATCCAGGAGAAGAGAAAGTGGCTGGAGACTGGTGGGTCAAGGGGAGTGTTCCTCTCCTAACAAGCATTTCCAGTCAGCAGGCACAGACTCTATCCTGAGGCCACCTCTACCACATGTACCAATAGCATGACCCTTAGCAAATTATTTAACCACAGTTTCCTTAAATGCAAAGTGGGAACAACAAGAATAACATCCTCAAACTGATGTTGAAAGATTTCATGGGCTAATTACTTAGAGCAGTGCCAGCCAGGTGATGATGGTTCTACTCAAATATTATCACAGCATCCTCCTCTTATCATCACAGCTAACAGTTTATACCAAATCCCCACTGCCAGCTGCAGGAGTAGAATCCCCCCGGGATACTTTTCCCAGGACAGCAAAGCAACTTTGAATCACAAGAGTTTCCTGTGCTCCCTGCTATGTGATCCTAGACAGGATCCTACACCCAACACTCACCCACCCCAGAAAAGGCCAGCATACTGTGCCATGCAGAGAAGGAAGTCCATTGTCTAAGTGGAAATCACCTGGATTTAGATGGTGCCACACCCCCACAAGCTCCACTAAGCGTTGTAAGTAAAGACACTCTCTTCTTTTTTTTCTACCTTGTTTTTATTTTTATTTGACAGTTAACCTAAATGTTAAGATAATACCCTGTAACCTGGGTACTTAAAAACTGATATGCAGCCAGAGGATAAGACTGGTAAATGAATGAATTCAAAGCTGATTCCAAAAGCTGTGCTATTTGGCTATAGCTACTCCGGAAAAATTAGGAATACAAGGACTGGGGCCAATGTCTTCGCACACAACAGTGGTTCAATACTTTCCACCCACCATTCCCTGGGTCATTATGAGGATCTCAGGGTATGAGATGGTCTACTGACACCTCCAGGTATGAGATGGACTACTCAAGCTCCCCACACACTTAAGGAAGACAGTCAAAGTCCGCTAGAGGAAAAATTGTTCCTTTCTCCAGTATCAGGGATCATTTTCTGCTGAAGTCAGGAAACACCTATATCCTTTAAGCAAATTATCATGGCAGGTGTGCTCACCAGAAATTTCATTTTTATGAATCAGTATGGGAATAGTTCTTGCCTACAATATGCATAAATGAAGAACCGGGGGCATGATCTATCCAATTCCATCCAACTCTTGCTTGAGTCATAGCAATAAACATAGGGATAGACAGGGAAGTTCTGCATTGGATGGAAAGGATATTTTCCCCTACTCACTAAAAGTTGCCTGTCAGGGGTACCTGAGTGCCTCAGTCAGTTAAGCGCCTGATTTTGGCTCAGGTCATGATTTCACAGTTCGTGAGTTCAAGCCCTGCGCCAGGCTCTGTGCTGACAGCTCGGAGCCTGGAGCCTGCTTCGGATTCTGTGTCTCCCTCTCTCTCTCTGCTCCTCCCCCACTCATGCTCTGTCTCTCTCTCAAAAATAATAAACATTAAAACTTTTTTAAGTTGCCTGTCAGAAGCACTGACCACTGACTTTCCTAATCTTCCTTTGCTACTTTAAATATAAGTCTTTATATGTGATAGAGACCACATCAATGTTACCCCGAAGGATGGCACCATTGACAAGCCTACACAAGATGGATTCATATGCTCAGGAATCAAAAACACATGCTTCAAAGTCTGAAAGGCTTTGGCAAATGATAGCTTATGACTCTAGAGAGTTTCTTAACCTATCTGTACGCCATTTTCCCCATATGCATAATGCAGAGACTGTCACCCAGTGATAAGATTGTTATAATTAAATGACATAATATACACCAAATGCATGGCCCCTGCAGGGCCTGGGACACAGAAAGAGCTAAATAAATGAGTCGTCATCATCATCATCATCATCAATCCAAATAGTGTCTGAGTCTCTTCATGCCACCACATATAGTAAGGAAGACATAAAATGCTTAATTCACCTGAATCCATACTCTCATAAGTCAGGGACAGCTGACTATTGTTCTCTGTGAGGTCTGCGGGGACAGTGAGACTACACGGAGTAACAGGACAGTGAGGTGTGACACAAGAGGCACTTAAACTGGAAGCCAGGCATCCAAATCTGGTCCTGCCTCACCCCTAACTCACTGTGTCAGCCTGGCCAGTTCACACAATCATCCTAGGCTTTGGTTTCCTTATTTAAAAGACAAAAGCAAAAACCAAGAGAATGTGAACTTCATCACCATTTCCACTCATCACCCGGGGTAGGCATCACTAATCAGTCATGGAACTGATGAACACAGTGGTAACTCACAATTTTTCTCAAAATAGTACTCCTGGAAATCACTACCATAGGGTTTCTACATGCAATAAACTTATTTGTCATCCCTAACTTAAATGATCCCTGAGATTCTAACCCTTTAGAAGATGCTTGGAGATTTAACCAAATCCTTTAGCTCATACCAGGAAGTGGTCAGAGAGAAGCTTCAGTTGGAATGAAAAAAGCTAAGAGACCCCATTAAGAGACTCTTTGGGCAGAAAAGCCTTGGCAGGTAAAAGGTACCCATTCATCGACAGTGCTTTGAGACCCTAATATTTTTCTATTTTCGTGTTAAACTCATTATGTATATCCACCTTATGTTCTCTTCCTCCTGCTCCCCAACAGCAATTATACATATGCCCAAAAATGTACATATCTATGTATATATGTACATACACATACATATACAAAATGTACATATCTATGTGTATACATACATATACATGCACATAGTTTTCCAACCCTACTCTTCTACTTTTACCCTCAACAGTTTCCCTCTTTAGGCCTCATGTACACAGATCTGCTTACTACTTTTGGCAATTTTAAGCCTATGCTATTTATCCTCATGACAATTTTGTGAAATATCAGCTTCATTTTGCAGACAAGGAACCTGAGTTTCAGAAAAGTTCAGTGATGGCCATCAAAGAACCGTGCTACCTTAGGGAAGACTTGGAATCCAAACCAGGTCTCCTGGATCCCACACCTAAACTCTATGTATGCAGCCACTCACAAGTTGCCATGGCCCACAGTAACTTTCACAAGGCCCCCATTCCTGCTGTCTCCATACACCCTACCCACACCTACAATCTCCCAGCCCTAATTTTTCCCACATCTCTCACCAGGTCCTGGCAGCCTCTGGCATTTCCCAAGCACACAGTTCACCAAACTGGACCATTTCTTCTTTATTATCTACACAAATATTCTTAATTATTTCTCCTCCAACCTAAAGTACTTATTTCTTATTTATGGGTGTAAATATAAAGCCAGCAGGGCTCATATTTCATGGGGAGCCATTCCAACAGCATCTAGAGCCTTCCAAATTTACGGAGCATGAGAGCTGATTCTCTGCCCGTTTCATTATAAAGGGGTTTACCATAAATATTAGAATTTGAATTCCACCCAAGTAATGCATTAATAGATACTAAACCATTAATAATTTCTGCACTTTTTCATAAATGGGCAAAGTCCAATAAATAAACTATATCTTCTCCACAGCACAGCAGGGTTAACAAGTACCAAGGAGATTTCAAAGACAAACTACTGGTAGGGGCTGCCAGGAGGTAAGATTCATAATGAAACTACAAATTCTGGAGACCCATTTTTTACTGTCTACCATGGCAAGTATCTAAAATTAAATGCTAAGCAGAAATCCGTCCTGGAATCTGACACACAGCAGTTTAGGTAAACAATCTCTGAAATTAAAAACAGATTCTGGATAATAAATAAGTCTGCGTGTGGATCTCTCTGATAACAGATACCTCTCCCTGATAAATCAAAGGCGCCAGCCCTACTGAGCCTTTCTAAATTAGGCCAGATGATTCACCTAAAATATTTCATCTTGTGTCACCTGTCTTAATGAACGGCAGTAAGAGATAGCTTCTTACCAGTTACTGCATGGGGGCCAAAGGCCTCCAGGCTAATTATATTGAAGGCCTGGGGAAGGTGGCCCATCTGGGAGGAGGTGGTGGACAAGGAGGATTTCACCATGATACTCATTTACTTGGTCCCATGACCCATGTCTACTAGCTTCACTTGCAACTGCCCTAGAATTGTAGAAGATGATCAGAATCAGAGATGCCAGGTATCAAAGATAAATAGCCCATGAGGGGGAAGTGGTGAATCCAAGCTTTGCCATTCCTAGATGTGTGAACTTGGACAAAAATCCAGAAATCTTTGGGGCCTCACTTTCCTCATGTGTAAAGTTGGGATAATAACACCTGCATAGCCTACCTCCCGGGGGCTATGTTGGGGTCCAACCAGAAAGTGCAAACAGAACTACTTTGCAACCCTCAAGCACTACTCTGTTATTACTCTAAGTGATACCATTCAGTCAGTCATTTCTTTGCCAAAATTCATTGAGTACCCCTTACGTGTCAGGCATTAGGGATAATTTAGTGGCTAGAACAGACAAGACCCATACCTCATGGAAGGGGGGATGACCTGGGTACAACTTCCCTGAAAAGGTGGAGGGCACAGCATGTTAGAGGATGGTAAGGCTGTACAGGGAAATAAAGCAGGGAGACTGCCAGGGCCAGCCTGGGCAGGGAGCAGGGTTTCTATTTTCAACCAGGAAGACCTCACCAGGGACACAACTTTCAAGACTAAAGGAAGAAAGAGAGCAAGCCTCACAGATACTAAAGATAGAAAGAGTAGGAACATCCAGGGAAAAATACTCCAAGGAGGATCTGAGGAGCCACAAAGACAGGATGGAGTCCTTGGAGAAGAGGAAGCCGGGAGCAGGAAGGAGGCCTGAGGGCACAGAATGGGCTTGGTGGGGAGAACTTCAGCCTTTAGAAGGTTTCTAGTAGAGGAGCAATGTTTTCACCAGAGCACTCTGTGGCTGCTGTGCTGGGAATCATAAATATACATTATACTACTATTATTAACAGTATTGTTGCAAGATTCTGTTCTGATCCAATGTGAATCTGGGTTGGAGAAGGAGAGAAAATGGGATGGGGGCCAAGCAGAGTGTTGTTTTTCTTTCTTAAATGCTCAGAACAACTCAGTACAGAAAGGACTGGGTGAGTGTTGGTGGGATGGCACAGAAAGGCAAGAGTAGGGGACAAGTAAGCTGCAAGTGTAATGGAGATTGGGGAGCGGCCTCCTATATCCGGGGCCTGCTTCTGTCTCCTGTGTGGTTGTGGAGAGCTGTAAGAGGGAAGAGCAGTGCGTGGAAAAGAAAACCCACCGCTCTCAAGTCCTATGCTTTTGCTGCATTCAGTGAAGCAACGTGAAGCCCTATTCGTTTTAAGCCTGGGGCCTGTCTCTTTACTGAAAATGAAAACAAAATTCTCTTTTAAAAGAGGGGAGCTTGGTTGAAGGCCACGGACCGTATTTTATCAGCGTTTGGTGTCAGCAGAAGTGGGAAACACAACATAATAAGAGGAGCCATCTCGCCTCCTGCTTCAGAGCAGAAAATGAGGCAGGGGTCATTCCATTAGTGATCACAGCTGCTTCTAAATGAAACACGTATAACCTGAATCCAATTAATGAAAGGATCCGGCAATCCTCACCAATGCTAATGCTGAATGAATCTTTAAACCTTGCTCATTCACCAGCTCCGTGTTTCACCATAGTTCAAAATCTCAAGAGCACAAGCTAATTCCTGAATGAAGGAAATTATGACTCAGCATTTCTTTTCAAATGTCTGGCAACTTGGCCTTTCCTGTGGGGCTGGGGTGTGTACTTCTCCCTTCCTGTACTTCTGGTACTTCTGCAAAGCGTGGACAAGTCTGCAAACAACATGGCCCAAACTGATTTTCTTCCCAGGTGCCTTGAGAGAGCAGGGATTGTCACTGATGTGCACACACAGAGCCACCTGGAAAGGCTTTTAAGTGGAGCCAGTGACAGGGTGGGGTGAAGGTGTTCCATTTTTTTTTTTTAAATATTTATTCATTTTTGAGAGAGAGAGAGCCTGAGCAAGGGAGGGGAAGAAAGCGGGGGCAGGGGGCATGGAACAGAGGACCCAAAGGGGGCTCTGTGCTGACAGCAGAGAGCCCAATGCAGGGCTTAAACTCACGAACCATGAGAACATGACCTGAGCCAAAGTTGGATGTTCAAGTGACTGAGCCACCCAGGTGCCCCAAGTATACCAGTAATGGTACTCACTAAACTAAACCAGGACTCAATCCCGGTCACCCATAATACCTTCATGACTTTTGCTATGTGTACATGCCACTGCTATTTGTATTCACTTCTTTTTGTTTTAAATCTTCAAATTGGTGGTTCTCACAGCCTGGGGCCAATCACACTCCCCAAAGGATATCTGACAATGTATGGAGACATTTTTGACTGTCACAACTTGGAAGGAGGCAGTGCTACTGGCTTCTGGTGGACAGAGGCCAAGGCTGCTTGAAATACCTTACAATACACAGAATGCACCCCACCCCCAAACAAAAGAATTATCTGGCTCAAAATATCCATTAGTGCCATTACTCTAAGTGACTAATTCTCCCTTACATTTATTTTAAAAGGGAATTCTATATAAGCATCATAAAGGAAAAACCAGGATCACATATCGTAAGTAGTGTTCAGAGTCAAAAGAAGAAAGTAATCAGAGAAATATGCAAAACAAAAACAATATTAAATTTTAGTTAGCAGCCTGCTGAAGGCCTTGAGCCTGAATGCTGCTTTAAAAAAAAAAAAGACATTCTCTTTATTATGATCAAAAGGACAGAAAGAGAATTGAAAAGGGAGTAGCTTTTCCCTGTGTGATTAATGATGT
Source organism: Prionailurus viverrinus (assembly GCF_022837055.1). Lineage (NCBI taxonomy): Eukaryota > Metazoa > Chordata > Mammalia > Carnivora > Felidae > Prionailurus > Prionailurus viverrinus. Next base: position 36,861,396 of record NC_062571.1, on the reverse strand, counting down.
ATCTGTGCACATCCCCAAATCATCTTGGGTACCACAAGCAGAAGGTGATATTGGCAAAGCTAATCTCAGTCCATCTTCTCAGGGCCGAAACACGGGTATTATTGAAGCTGTATACCGATGAGGAAGCCCAAAGAGGCAAAAGCAGTGAGAAGCCAGCATTATTTGCATTATAAATCTCTCAGAAAGCTGATTATGGTGAGATGTTTGGCTTAGAGGTGGAGAAACACCACTCAAAGATTCATAGTGGAGGGAAGTCCCTTCCAACATCTGAGACAAGACTGAGTGATGAAAGCCTTTCCAGATGGCTCTGTGTGTACAAATCAAAGAAACTATGGCCGACTGTTTAGGCAATGTTTTATGAACCATACTCAAAACTATGCTAGTGCCTTGAGAAAAGAATTCTATGGTCACATAAGCTAGCTATAATACCTAGTTGAACAAAGTCTGAAGGTTTTCCTATTGTCAAACTTCTCAGAGCCCTTAATGTGATAATGAGCACGGCAGATAAGAATCCCCCTCCCCCAGGGGAAAGGGGAGCAAGAATTCTAAAGCTCATCAAGCACATACTTTTATGTATTTTTTCTTGTGGAACACTGAGCCACCTGTCCCCCCTGGTATTCCAGGGAGCACAGTTTGAGTAACTTAGTCGTAGTGGAAGAAAATATTTCCTTTTCGTCAAATGTTATGAGAGTTTCAAGAGACTGAAGTTGTAAAATCATCCATACTTCATAAAGAAAGAAAAAACCACACTGATTTTTAAAACACTGGTGTCTGCTAAATAATAGGTGCTCATAATACATTCACTCCAACTTATGAGTCTCTCTTCTCCGAACTCTCAGACCTGTGGAATGATTGGTTCTAGAAATGATTAATGTGTCCAAACAATCACATTCCTTAATTCCACATCTTAGTGGGTGGGGAGGATACTCTTAATTGCAAGTGCTATCTAGAAAACAACTTGCTCAACTCCTATCTGATGCAAGAGGCCTTCTGCCAACATATAGCCTTTGGACACTTAGGCAATGGACAGGTTTGGTTTTCCTTGGCTTCCACCTTCACTCTTCATTATGTCATTAACTCTTTTCAGATCCCCCTTCCAGCTTGGTCACATCTTGCTTTGGAAGGTCTTTGCCTGCCCAGGGTGCATTCACCTTTCTTCTGATAAGAGCCAGGGAATTCCGCACTGCTCAATCCCTGAGCTCTGTGGAATTAACTCCACCCCAGGCTCCAGAAAGACACATAAACTGGCCTGGCCAGTCACATCCCACACTGCTGACTATGGTTCAGGATGGGTATGTGCCCATTCAGGGATGGTAAGAACCGATTTGGTTTTTTTGAAGAGTCTGGTAAGAGGCAATCTCTCTTTTTTCCATTGAGATTGCTGGGAAGATAATGCGGAAGCCCTACGGGGTTAGCAGCCAACTTGCCTCCTTGAAGGGAAAGCCGGAGAGCCACCAAGAGGAAAGTAGCACTGGGAGGTGGGGAAAGAGATCAACTGTGACTGGTATGATTTGGGCTGTGGATCCAGCTGTGCTGAAAGTCATATTTACCCTTGGCCTTTTCAGATGTGTGGACTAATAAATTTCTGTTGATGATAATTTAAACTGAGATTCTGGTATGCCTGGCTGGCTTGACTGGTGGAGCATATGACTCTTGATCTCGGGGTTGTGAGTTCAAACCTCACGTTGCGTGTAGAGATTACTTAAATAAACAAACAAAAAAAATAAAATAACTGAGATTCTGATTAGTAAAACATGTAATATGCTGGATGCCATGGATGACTGGTATTTTTAACAGTTCTGTTTCTCTCCATCTTAAAAACAACTCCTTCCTTTTCCTACTCACTTCCTTTCCCATTTTCCATTTTTCCTCAGATTTTCCCCTCAATCAGAAACAAAATAAATATAAGAAATTTCTGCTAACCGTCCAACATGGTATTTGTTCTTCAAAGACCACTGCCAAACCTCTCCCCATCTCAGAGGACAAGGAGTTCAGCCACAGGTAACTGCTTCCACACACGACATATTCAGGTTTTTCTTACAAATAACTAGAAAACAATCTTCATTCTCACTATTATATCAGGGTTCTCAGGCTTTGGACTTGAAGACCTAAACATTTAATATTATGACTTGAGATTCATTAAGAATGATGTTTGGGCAGAGGATGAGGAAGAACATACCACCCTCTCTGTTCTTGAGCCCATTCCTCTTAAACTCAGGGCTTGGAAAAGCAAAATGTGACCACTCCTGCTGACACTCTGTTTCCAAATGTAAAACTCACCCCCAGGAATTGAAACTCTCAGCCTTCCTTTGGCATGCCACGTGAGCCCTTTGCCTGGCTGCAGACATGTCCTCATAGGGTCGATGCATTCCCTTGATCCCCCAAACAGGGACATGGACAAAGGGACAAACACTATACTCGTGCTCAGACTGCGTGACGGAGGCGTCCTTCCCGCTCCAGGCCCTGTGTGTGGGACAGGTGCCCTTGGACTGTGACCAGCCACATGGCTACTTCTCTTGGCAGGCCTGGCAGGCCTTCCCCAACCCTGCTGGGAGGACATGAGGCAGAGCAGTTGACAGCTCTGTGGCCTTGACTCTTCCTTCCCGCTCCACAGACCAGGCCACAGCCTGGGAAGCTCAACCAAGGCCTGTGCTCTTGCCTATTTCTCCTCCTCGAGCTGCCAGCTTGATCTCATTCCTGCAGAGCACAGACACCACCCCCCCACCCCAGGAAATCCAGACAGCCAACCCTCACAGGACCAGAGCAGCTCTCTCTAGTAGTGAGCACTTCTCCAGCCACACGGCCAGCACTTACTGTCCTGTTGCTACACAGGGATGAGCTCAGCAAGAACCCAGCTAAGTCATCAAGCTGTTGAAGGAAAGGCCTGCCACTTCATCCATCCAGACATTGACATTCTCGTGTGACCTCATGGAGCATGGTCAGAGCTCAACAAGGTACAGCTCACTCCCCCTGCCCCAGCCCTGCCTGCCTGCTCCCTGCATGAGCAGCAGCATGGGAGGCAGAGAAAATGCAGGGAAAATAGAGAGGCTTTTGGTATATGTATGCATGCATGTGTATACATGCACATGCACATGTGTAAACACAATACTACACATCTAACACATATACATGCTACATTTAAAATATGTAATTTCTAAACATAAATGAGAGCTACTTCAGGAAAATTAATGCTTTGGGGATACGCACATACACTATGTTTCCATTATAATTAAACAAACGAATATAAATTATGTTTTTTAAATCCAACTGCACTTAAGCATTCTTTCATAATTTTATTACATTTAAAGGCTCGCTAATATGGGGCTATAAAATTTCAAAAGCTAGCCTGGCAGTATGCTCTGCAGTAAGTGTTTCTAAAACTCATCCTCTGACCAGAGAAGAATGGATAGGACTTGGAGGGGGCAGGTGATTTAGCCTCAAGTTCAGCTATAGACCAAGGACAAAGAGTAGAATCCCTTGAGAAGATTCCTGTGTTCTGGGGAAGAGAAGCAGCAGAGACTTGGAGGTTGGGCCTTGAATGGACTGGTGACAAAGTGGCACAGCCATGCAAGGCAGTGGAAGTGCCATGAAAAATGCAATGTACGTGCCTAGATCCCTTTCTCCAATCCAATCTGAAGCAGGCAGAGGAATTAGCCTTCTGCCTGAGTAGGGAGTAGTAGGCCCTCTATTCTTCTTCTGGGACCCTCTCTCCTCCATCACCCCAAACTAGGGGCCAGACCCCAGCTGTCACACGTGCCACCTATGACCAGCACTGGGTAGCCCTGTTGTGAGTGGAAGGCTGCCATGAGTGAGGCATGAACACAAGAGAAATTACTTCTCATCAGGAAATATTTTTAGTTTCTTGCTCCCGAAATTGGATGGCAGGCCACGTGGAGAAGTTAAGAGTGCTGCATTTAGCAGCAAGATTCCTGTTCTCTGCCAGATGGGACACATGAATGTGACAGGCAATGCCCGCCAAAGTTCTCTTTGGGAAAGGTCATGCACTAGACAAGTACTACTTAACCCCATGTCCATATCCTAACAATGGAACTAAAATGCATCAGAAGAGAATTCATATACCTTAGAGGGCAAGAATATCTTTTTACTGTCTCCCAAACCTCCCACTTTTCATCCTATCATAATGGATTCCACCAACTCTGCCCTATGGACAGTTCAGCCTGATCCTCCACTCCTGTAATTGTCCATGAAAAAGTCAGAATTCTACTCAGTAAATAAAACACAAGACATAAAACACAAAGAGTTCCATTTTATTGAGCACTGGCTATGTGACAGTGCCTACACCAAATGATCCCAACCTATGAAGTAGGTACTATTTTAGAGCTCTTTTATAAAAAGTCAAGGAATCCAGGGTGGGAAAGGTGAGGTAACATGCCCAAGGGCATCCGGAGGCAAGTAGTAGAGCCCTTGTGTATGTGTTCTACTATTTCCCAGGATACCAACAATTCAGAGCGGGCTCAAGACAAAACAAAATCCAAATACTTTTCTGTAAAATTTATCTGATACACGGGAGTCCAGCTGCTGATAGCATTCTTTCTCCAATACTTTAGGATATGAGTTCTCTGTCAATAGCAGTGGGGAGAAAGCAGAATGGCTGCCAAGGGGGAAGAAAAGCAATGAACTAATTTATACTGCACACCACCAAGCATTCAATATTAACATACCACAAATTTAGGGAATGGCCCGTGCCCTCCAGGTGTTTACAGTTTAGCTGTATACACAAGTACAAATTAACATACATGAAATGCAATGCTGGGAAAATCATGCTCAAGTATGTGGCACACACTCTACCTGTTTCTGAAGCCCCCTGCTTATCAGCAGAGTGAAATGTTGAGGATGGCTTTGAATCAAGGAACGTCCAGGGTTCAAATCCCAGCTGTTCCAACTACTAGCTATGTGATCTTGGGCAAGTTTGTTAACCTCTCTGAGCCTCTGTCTTCTCTACTGAAAATGAACATCGTATCACCTACCCAACATGATTGTCAGAAGACAACTGAATAATATTAGTAAAATATTTAGGCTGGTGTCTAGAGTGTGTCAAGCGCTCATGATAAGTGGTATGACGATCATCATCAAAACTGCCACTAACTCAGAGAACCCCATCCACCTCAACATGAATCACTTCGTGTTCAGAAAGGACAGAAACAAAGCCACACAGCAAGGCAGTGAATTAGAGACCAAGAAAGAGGTTCTGAGTTCATGAGTCTGATATTTTAATTTGGTTCAATTCTACTACAGCTACAGCTTATCAATGGCACACACTGGATGATCTAAATGCTTTCACATGGGGGCGCCTGGGTGGCTCAGTCGGTTAAGCGTCCGACTTTGGCTCAGGTCATGATCTCACAGTTTGTGAGTTCAAGCCCCGCATCAGGTTCTGTGCTGACAGCTCAGAACCTGGAGTCTGCTTCAGATTCTCTCATACTCTCTCTGCCCCTCCCCCACTTGTTCTCTGTCTCTCTCTGTCTCCCAAAAATAAATAAATGTAAAAAAAAAAATTTTTTTTTAATGCTTTCACATGGTGAAAACTGGTCTGGGAGCAGTGATGGCTTGATTTCCACATTCCCCACATCTAGGATTATTCACCACCATCCCACCACCACCCCCACCCCCCCACCCCCCCGGCAAACTCTTCCCTGCTTTCAGGTGAAAGCCAAGTTGCAAAGGAGGCAGTGTGGCCCAGCAAAAAGAGCACAGGATGCCTTCAGGCCCTGTCTGCATTTAAATCCCTGTGGGCTGTATAACCTTGAGACAGATATTTACCCTTTCTGAATCTATAAATCAGAGAGACAAATACCTTCCTTGCAAGGCTCCTGGAAAGACTGAAAGATAATGTATGCAAGGGGCCTATCTAGATACCTGTCACATAGTAGGTTACGTGTTCAATAATGGAAGCTGCTAGAATTATGCCTCTGCCTAGATCTATATGGCCTCTCTCCTTTTCTGCGCTGAATGACTGATATAAGGCAAGACCTCAAATTCTATATAAGGATATCTCAGGAGCTTCCAGTGCCTACTCCTTTTTGGAGACATCTGTCAAAATCCAGTTCAAAGCCACACCTTGATGAGTCCTAAGTAACTATTCCCAGATGGATCGTAACTGAGCACCTAAAGTCACTGAGGATGGAATCACCTCCAGCTTACTTCACAGCACCTGGTTGTGGAAGATGCTTCTTCTCCATGAACTGAAACAACTAACTCAGGGCCCAAGCCCAAGAGCTGTGGAAATGTGGTCACTCATGCTAAGTGACAAATCCACACAACCCTCACAACTCAACAGTGACCTAGTTGATGAGGGCTCTGAGGACCTAGAGGAAATGAGCCCCTGCAGGGCAATGCAGGGACTTAGAATAGTAAACCCTATCACCTGCAAGGTGCTCCAGGAGATAAAAGTAGAGGTGAATCACCCCCTGGCGAGTGAAAGAAGAGGACAACCTGCTCAAAACTCACTCAGCCTATCAGGAATGTCCCAATAAATTGTGATCCATGCCGAAGATATTCTGTTTGTAGAGAGTCTTCAGTAATGTTAATGACACTCTAATGAGAAGGAGAGATCCACTCACTAATCCCCACAGGGGGCTGATATTGACTGGCCTAAGGGTGCTGAGTGTTTGGAAGATTTAATAAGTTATCTGTAGCAAGAAGAGTGCACATACATAAGAAGAGAAGCAGTGAAGGCTAACTTCATTAACATCATTTTGCGTAAGGCAAATTCATGCTCCAAACCTTTACCTATGTGTGCCAGGCACAACCTTGTATGTGTGAGAGAAACACTGGGCAAGATTTATCTTTTTGTTGCATCCTATTTCTTCCTTCCTAAAAGTCTAAAGAACCTAAGAATAATATTGTCTAGTCAAAGCCAAAGAAACCATTCTAGTAGAAGAGTAACTACAGTATCTGAAAACACAGCAATATTATCTGTTATTTGAATAAAGGAAGCTGAAAAGAGAAAAAGACTTTGCTGACAAGAAGACTGATACAAGAACCAGGTGTACTCAGGGTTATTCCCCAGAGTCTTCACGGTCCTTGGCACAAAGATTTCAATAAATGCTACAGAAGAATGAATGATACAATCCAGAAAAACAGATATTGCCAGATGAATGAACTTCAGTGATCAAACACCAAACACCCACACACACACACACACACACACACACGACCTGCTGAGATCAGAAACTATTTTGTTCAACAAGTGAAAGTAAAATAATCGCAACAGATTCCTAAATTAAGATTCCAAACATTGAATCGCTTTAATAAAGAGACAATTTATATAACTTACAACTCTGGAACATTTATGACTACCCATGAATATCCTTGAGGCTCCTGATGAGAACATGAAGGTCAGCTGCCAACTTTTGGGAACTCATAGTTTCAAACACGCTAGGGAGGGTTAGAGAACACAAGGATCGCCTTGAATCCTTGTTACCAATGGGTTAATATTAGAAACAGTATTGACTGGTTTCCTACTGGTTGCTAAGCAACATTGTTTCCTTCCCCCAATGGTCTGAGAGAGAGGATAAAAAAAAAGGGCAGAAAATGAGAAATGTTGGAAAAATAGAAAGTGAAATTCAATGGATCATAAGGTGCAATTTGTAGGAAGAGTAAAAGAGCAAATAATTCTTACCGGATGTACTAAGACATCAGGTGCTTTATGACATCACAAGAGTAACACATTGAGCCTCCAGCTCAAAGACAGAGAGGAGAGTAGAAGATGAATGTCCCCCATCCCAGCACTGTGCTATTCATGTTCAGTTCACGCTTAACCGGAAACACACAGCGTCCATGGGTGACAGCAAGCTGACCTGTGTGACAGACCATTATAGCCCACACAAACAAACAAATCTATCAAATCCAAAAAGCTCAACCAAACTCTACCCATTGAAACTCATTGTCCCATTCCTTAAGGGGGCCTTTTGTTCCCTTCACATCTGAAAGGCCTCTAGTAAGTGATACAGATACTCAACAGTATTGACTGAATGCTCACCATGTGCCAAGCACCAGGCTAGGACTTGGAAGGTCTGGGTTCTGGGGGTGGGTAGTGATAGAGCCCTTGCCCTTGACTGATAACTCAACAGCATATTTGGTCTTCCTTGTTCACCATCTCGGTGTTCCATTTTTGTCAGGACTCTATGATAGAGTAATAGAAAAGTCACACAGAATGACTTAGGAGTTGTTAGACCAAGCCCCCCCTTGGTCAACTGCAGGACAAGCCTATGAGGCTGCTAAACTTCTTCCTGATTAAGATTTCTAGGCCTATTCCAAAATGAGTTACTCAGAGAAGTAGCATATTAGTCCATTAATGTCCATTTTCACAAATCCGTTCATTAAACTAGATGCTGTCATCTGTGTCCTGCAGGAACATGGACCCTGGACAGGTCAGTTTTGACAGTGCATAAAGGCTTAGGAAATAGACAGCATGTGCACAAGCTGGTAACTAGAGCATGGAAGGGAAATGGGAAGGAAGAGGAATCAGAGGGTCCTGGAGGCAAGGTAGGAATAAAGGAGTTCCAGATAACTGAAAGGCAAGAGAGAGGCCCCAAAGAGAGATGGAGCAAAGATTTTTTTTTTATCAGCAGGGACTTTGAAGCTGGTCCCATGATGACACGGAATGTTCAGCAATTTCCTGAACATGTCCCACACTAAGTTTCTCCATCTATAAAACAGAAAGAACACTTAGCTTGTAGTGTTGGGGGAATCCAAAGTGCTATCTTTAAAGCAAACCCCATGGAACCCAGTACACAGTAAATGCTCATTAAACTCTAGTCAATGTTATTATCATATATGGAACCACTTTAAACTATAAAACACTAGTTTTAACTGTTAATACAACTATTATTTATAGCTCTGCCTAGGATTGGTCCTGGTCAACCACCAAACTCATTCTTCTAAGCCAGTGTTTCCCTACTTTTAGGCAGGTATGCGGCACCCTCATAACTGCTCCTCCATCCAAGGGCTGTCTTTTGTAATTAATAATAATACTAGTAAAAACAACAATAATCATAACAGCAGCAGCAGCAGCAACAATAACAATGATAAATGTTTACAGAGAACTTACCACATGCCTGGCACTATTCTAAAAGCTTTTAAGTACTAATTTCTTTGATTTTTAAGGCAACTTTAGCAAGTAGGTACGAGTATTAATGCCATTTCACAGACAAGTAAACTGTGGCACGGAAAGGTAAAGGTCATTTGGCCAATAAGCGGCAGAGCACAAATTGCAATTCAGACAGTCTGGCCCCCGTGTCCACACTTAACCACCATGCATTCTCCCCGCTCATTCTCGCTATGCCTGCATTTACTTAATTTTGTAAAACCTTGAGTCACTTCAATTTTAAAATATCTTATACTACTCTATGATACCTATGAAATCCTGGGTTTTATATTCTAGTTATAATTTAGCTGATATAAAAATAATTACAAGATTAGTTTATAATTCCCATTTACTATCTAAAATCATCAATGAAACAGACTTTAGACAAATATTGCTGGGGGCACCTCAATGGCTCAGTCAGTTAAGCGTCTGACTCTTGGTTTCGGCTCAGGTTATGATCTCAGGGTTTGTGAGTTCTAGTCCCACACCAGGTGGAGCCTACTTGGGATTCTCTTCTCTCTGTCGTTCTCCCACTCACTCTCTGTCTCTCTCTCAAAAGTAAACTTAAAAAAAAAAAAATACTGCTCTATGTACCTGGGAATTCCTTCTAACACAACAACCTTAATTCCTTCTAAGCCACAACAACCATGGACCAATAATAACAATTCATCTGCCCTTACTATTTCAACACCCTTTCCATACCCCCTTCTATATAACAGAGCCACTTTTTATCTGGCATAGGGCCGCCAAAATGAGAGAATCTATTTTCTTTTCAGCTACCTGTGACTCTGCGATTAAGTTCTGGCCAATGCGATGTAAGAGGATGTGTCAGGTCAGACATCATGGAAGTTTCCTTAAAAGAAAACGATCTCATTCTTTGTCCCTCCCCCCTTCGGGCTTCTTGGAATGAGACATGATGGCAAGAGTACAAGCCATATCTGAAATCATAAGAAAATAGGCTAAGAATGATAGAGCTCAAGGGGAAGACACCAGGGCTCCTCATGACATCACGAAACTAGCACATCAACCCTTTACTACCTTCTCCCACGTTTCTTCCACGTGAGAAAGAAAGCTCCATAATGTTAAGCTACATAAGGTGAGTCTTTCTCTTACATTCTCATTCTAATGAATACAGCATCAATCTCTTACTCTAGCAGTTCACCTACCACCTCAACCAAGGTACAACCAGAAAAACTCTACCCAGAGCATCTGTCCCCTAAGTATTCAGGAACCAAACAGGGCCTGAAACAAGAGGTACTGCCATTTATGTGTTCATTTACGAACCACTGCTCCAAATGTTTTATATACAATATTCTCTTTCGATCTCCCAACAAACCTACATGATGGGGACTATTATAACCTCACTTATACAAATGAAGACACTGAGGCACAGAAAAGGACTAAGTACCATGCCTGAACTCACGCAATTAATACGCGGTAGAGCCAGAACTCAGACTCAACAGTGTGACTCCAAAGGATAAGTTCTCAACCCTGCTGCTCTCTCATGGGACCAAAGGGACATCAGACACTGGACTCTCAGAGGAGCTGGCTTCTTAGTGGCTCAAACAGCTTCCCCATCACAGACCCTTAGCCAACTGCCCTCAAGGCCAAAATGACTTTGGCCTCTCCAGAAATCATCAGAAGGCCTCAATAGCCCTTCTTGTCATCATACTAACACCATATCTTAAGTAAAACCAAATACAAATCTGATGCCTAAGCATAAATGTCTGCCTTATTTTGTAGGTCAAAGCAACATTCAAAAATATATTCAAAAGGAATACCCAGAAAATCTCTGTCTCAATCCCCCTCATGAATTCCATTCAGCTACTTAGATGCCCTGGACAGAGTAGGGCATGCACCAGCCCCCCTCCCCGACGGCCATCATGGGGTTAATTTGTATTTTCAAGGCCTGGCACATGTTCAGTCAAAAACCTGGCCGAGTGCCTGTTGTTTACTGAAGCTGGGGAAGAAGCATCTGCAACATTACGAAAAGCATATTGTAAAAGGCAACACATGCAAATTAAACCTCTTGAGCTATGAGTAAATTGCTGGGAAAATTTATAACTCATTTAATAAAACTTGAAGTAAATACATAGCCTGGCTCCCGGGGAAAACAAAATATTTCCCACAATTCTCTCGTCTTAAAAAAAAAAAAAAAAAAAAAGGACCATTGAGCCAGACGGCTCTATCAAGTATAAAGTATAAATAGCAGCTTCCGTGGTAAGCAAAACCCACTTGGCATTGTGGGGTATTTATTACCCACATGGGTGGTGCCACAGCCTCTGCTCTGATGTATTTGACGATGTCCAGGCTCAGAACATTTCTACAATAATCCAGGATTATTGGCTCTAGTGTGCATCTTCTATTTATCAATTCATTCCACAAGTATTTATGATCTACCTGAGATCCACTGTGATGTGGTGACTGAGAACAAAGGCTCGGAAGCCCGGCTGCCTGCTTTTGAATCCAGCCTCTGCCACTTACTCATTGTGTGACTTTGTGCTGTGGTGTAAACTCTCTGTGTCTCAGTCTCCTCACCTGTAAAATATGAATTATATGAATATCCACACCCTGAGGTCACTGTGAAAACTGATTAGGTGAATACACTTAAAGTGCTTAGAACAATGACTGGCAAATAGTAATCCCTTATTAAATATCAACTACTTATTATTTATTAGCTGGCATTATGGGCCAAGCAGTCTGGGAGGTGGAGAAAATCCAGGGTCAAACAAGGTAGATGATGGCCTCTCTCATGGAGCTTATATTCTACTGGGGGAAAATAGATATTACACATGTAGACAAATGAATAAAAAGATAGTAATGGTGCTCTGACGAAAACAAGACAGAGTAAGGGAATAGAACGCAAGCTCCAGTTAGGAGTGAGGACTATTTCAGTTATACTTATCAAAGAAAGTCTCTGTGAGGAGGTGACATTGGAGCTGAGACCTGAATGATAAGGAGGAACTCATGAAACCAAGAATGTTCTAATGTTCTACACAAAACTAATAACTTGTTAAGGATTCCAAGACAAAAAAAAAAAAAGTTTGCTGTCCTTGAGTGACAGTCCAAGGTCAGCAGGGGGCTAGTGTGTCCAGAATGGGAAAAGGCCCACAAAACAGGGTGGGCAAGGTTGACAGGATCAGATCACACCAAGCCTCATAGGCCATGGAAGGAGTCTGGATTTTATACCAAGGGCAAATGGTTTTTGGAGGGATTGAATAGAAGAGTGGCATGATCTAACTCGCATTTTAAAAGCTTGCTCTAGCTGCCATATGGCAAATGAATTGCAGGGAGGCAAGAAGGGAAGGGACAGAGCAGAAAGGAAGCTACTGTGGTTTTTCCAGCAAGATGTGATGGTGGCTTGATCCAGGGTGGTGGTAGTGGAGACTCAGGAAATATTTTAGGAGTAGAGCTGACAGGACTTTGATGGATGGATGTGGGCTGACATAAAGAAAGAAATAAAAAATGACTCCCAGTTTGGGGATGTCTGGTTTATTCATTAGCTTGTGATGAATATTGTAGGATACTAAGCAGACATGGCTTCTATTTCTAAGAGCACTTTAAAGATAGTTGGTCAGAGAAGCCTAATATCCATGAAATTGAACAAAGAGAAAAATGTGATAGAAGTGCTTAAGTGCATGGTTTAGAGTCCAGGCTTCAAAGAAAAGGAAAGCACAGGCATTTTCATGGAAGGTCACAAAAATAGGGCACCCCATCTGGCCTTGAAGAATGCAGTCATTGGCATTCCATGAAGAGAGAGTCACGTGAGCATACATGTTGGGGATCAAAGTCCAACATGGTCCATTCCCAAGATGACAAATCAGTCAACATTCCAAAGATGACAAATCAGTCAACATAAATGGTAGCTTCCATCCAGTTAACTACCAATTCACTGAAAAATCTCTTAGAAGCCTGGTTCTGAAGAGACAGTGACAGAGAGGTAGTGACCTCACTGTTATTTGGTCACTCCTGTTTCAATCTTTCAGGAAAGGATTATGAAGTTCCACTGACAGTGTAGACATATTCAGGCAAGTGGGGCAGTGGCTTAAAGCCAGGGCTTTCAGACAAACAAATCCAAGATTGAACACTCATTGGCCAAAATGACCCTGGACAAGTTCTGTGACATCATCTTGGTCTCAATGTCTATGTAAATAGATTAATAATGGTATCTACCATATAGAATTAAGGAAAATAACATTCCTATGGAACTTAGCACAATGCCTAACAAGATATGAAAGTTCTCAGTAATTTTTATTTAAATAAATGATGGTTCCTTCCTTACCATCCTGTAGATCTTATATTATAGCTTGTATACACCTGATGGCTATTGCACATTTAAGCATCTCTTTTCCTCACTAGTTTGTAAAGTATACAAGGGAACTGTTTTGGGGTGGCTTGTCTTTACTACCCATGGCTAACATGGTGCCTAGCATTAACAATAATAATACTATAGTTATTATTATTTATGGCAGACAGTATTTACTGAACCCACACTATATTCAAAGCATGGCACCAAGCACTTTTCAGGTGTTAAATCATAGGAAGGGAATAGGATGGTGGTAGGAGCATGTAATAGTTCATTTGGAATCTCTGCCCCATTGTTTACCAACTGTCTGACCTTTATCAAATGACTTAAGCTCTCCATAATTCAGTGTCTTCATCTACAACATGGGCAAAAAGCAGTACTAACCTCACTACGTTGCTGTGAAGATTAAATTAATAAACATGAAGCTCTTCGAACAGGCCTGGCTCTTAGCAGAGGTTATAAACCTGTTAACTATAGTCATAATTATCAATCACAACAATCCTATGAGTCATGTACTGCTGTCACCCCCATTTTACAGACAAAGAAACAAAGGCATAGAGAAGTTAATCAACCTCCCCATGGGAACACATTTACTAAGAGGCAGAGACAGGATTTACACTCAAGCAATCTATCTGTAGAATCAAGACATCTAACACCTAAGGTTTGGAGGGATAAATGAGCATCACACTTCATTGTGTGGCTCATCACCTGAAAGCTCTGGGATTGAACACGAATGCAATATGGATGGGCAGGAGCATGCTGGGCAAGGTGTGTTATCAGCCTCCCCTCCACAGCAGTCCCAGGGAACAGTTCAGTGGGAAACAGAACATGCTCATGAATGAGGAAGATGCTGCGTCTTCAAGAGAAATTAATAGAAGACATAAGAAGAAAACTGGGAGCAATGGTATATCACAGATAAAAGAAGATGCAAAACTGATGACCCTAACAATGAAAAGTTTGTTGTCCACAATCCTGACAACATCTACAAGGCAACCACTGAGACTGCCCAAACCACATGCCAAGCCCTGGCAGAACAGCTCAGAATCAGTAGGTAAATTAAGGCTCTACCATATGACCTAAATCAAACACACATTACTACATATTTTGGGGTCTCCTTTGTAGATACTCTAAATCCAGGTTGATTTCATCTAAAGAACCCTTCCTTCCAGATGCAGGTGGCCTTTCTATCCCACCCCTTGGGGCAGCTTTGACAACCCCAGACTCGTGGTGCTGTGATTGCTTATCTTCTTAATCCAGGTGCCTTCATGCTTCAGAAGACAAGGGCACAGGCCTCACTTGTCTTGCAGGTCATTATAATTGTCGTGTTTCCTTTCACCATGGAAAACAGACAGTTGTGGCATATGAGAACTGCATATGGCTTAAGGCACTGGGGCAACAGTGTCACACAGACCTGAGCATGAATCCCAGCTCTATCACTCATTTGTTGCGTGGCCTTCAGCAAGTTACCCAAGTTATTTAATGGAGCTGAGCCTCAGATGCCTCATCACTACAATGGGATGACAAATAGTACCTACCACAGGGCTGCTGGAAAATGAATGGGATAATGGATGTAAAACACGGTGCCTGGAATAGAAGCACTCATAAAAGTTAGGAGCCAATGCTATGGTTGTTGTGGAAGAGTTTTCTTCCTGAAAGGAATTACTGCCAATGTAGTATTAATTTCCCTAGTGTGGGGAGGGATGAACAGGTATAGCATACAGGATTTTTAGGGCAAAGAAAATACCCTATATAATACTATAATGATGGATACAGGTCATGATACATGTGTCCAAACCCATAGAAGGTACAATAACAAGAGTGAATCCTAATGTAAACTATGGACTTTGGGTAGTTACGATACATCAGCATAGGTTCATCAGTTGTAACAAATATACCACTCCGCTTTAGGATGTTGATGATGTCAGGGCAGGGGATATATGCGAAATCTCTGTCCCTTCCTCTGTATTTTGTTGTGAACCTGCAAGTGTTTGAATGAATGAATGAATGAATGAATGAATGAATGAATAAAATTTCCCCAGGGTAACGCAGGTCAGAGAAACTCAGCACTCTCACTCAACTGGAATGTCTGGAAAATATGCTCAAGGGAGTCCCAGCCCCACCCGTTGCATACTACAGATGGCAGCAGTGGAGATTCAGGGATCCTGGCATAGGGGAACTTTTTAAACTCCTGACAATTCTTCTAAGAATAAAGGCAAGGATGGCTGCTTCTGACACACTGCTCCAGGCCTCTCTCCAATCTCTCCTGGATTTGGACATCACTCAGGCCCATCAGAATCCTGGGACTGTCGTCTGCTGACTGACAACAGAAAGAGAAATTTAGAGGTGTGAGTGAAATGACAGAGCTGTCACGGCTGCCTCTGAAACGACTCTTTTCTTAAAGAAAGGAAAGATAACAGGGGAGAAAAAAAACCCTCAGACAGCTGCGATACCCTGTCACAGTTGCTGGGAGGTTTTTTCAAAAAAGCTTCAGATGAATTTTAAAAACGAGAAGGGCAAAATACTTATCCAAATTTTAATCTCAGTTCTTACAGGACTAGGATAGAATTTGGGGACAAGTCCCCTCCTTTGCACCCAGTATAAGAAAATACTGGCTAAATATTTTTATTTGGGAATGGCAGCATTTTTTTCTCAACCGTTTAAAAAAAATGTGTTAAACTGGGGAAAAAAAAAAAAAAACAAACTCCAAACCCCAGAGTCCACAATCACCTTCCTTTGACATCAGTTCATGACCAGATCCTAATTCTTAGGTGGACTTCAGTCAACTAATACATATTCGTCACAGAGCTCTCCAGCCCTGACTCCAGTAATCCAACACATCAAAGTCACATGTCTGACAAACATCCAGAAAACAGCCTGGGTGATATGCCCAAGTCCCAGATCTCACTTCCCCTTCCTTGTCATCCAATATTTCCACCACTGTTAGTTTAAAATGTCTTGTTTCTTTCTTTGACAGCCAAAACATGAAAAACTGACCATTTGGGAGGGTTCTCTTACAAACAAACCACTCTAGGCTGAAACACATAGGCTGACTCTCTACCCAGCATCCCTTTTAGCAACAGAGAAGTCATTGGCCAAGGAGATCATGTTTCAAAGGCTCCCATTTTTCTCAGTTTTCTGAGAGCCCTAACTTTATAATAACCATGAGAAGAAACAGATTCCCAGTCTCACCCACAGGTCAAGCACAGCCCAGAAAGGAATGCCTTTATTAAGATAATGCCTTGGAAAAACCAATAATTCTAATAGCAACTAAAAGAACAGGTCATAATAGATGGAAGGAAATTGCAGTTTGAGTATTTTTCCAAGAGTCCAGGAGGGCTGAGCAGAAAAGAATAAGAAACCCCATCCTTGCTTGTAAAACACTCCAGGAGAACCACAAACCTACCCTGAACTGCTGATTGATGTAACACTTGGATTAGAAATACACCGCATGAAATACAATTTCCAGAGAGGAAAAGGAAGTCCTTGATGAGCCTGGTGAAAAAGTGATGAAAGCTTCACTCAAGCCTTCCACTTTAGTATCAGATTGTGGGAAACTTTCATTGAAACAACCCAACTGAGTCCATTAGCCATCCATCCACAAGCACTACATAAACCCTTAACACCTCAGCTAGGAGAATGCCCCATAATCACTCTGCTTTCCTGCCAGGAGGAGAGGGAAAGGAAAGCAGCAGTGGGGAGGCTGACTAAAGCCACCCCAAGACGCCATTCTTCTTTGATGGGGAGAGAAAGGGAGGAAGAAAATATCCAAAGAAAAGAGGAGACCGTCACTTTCTTCTCTTCACCAGCATCATCACAGTATTGACTCTGGGGCCAGTGAGAAACCATCCACTGTGAAAAAGAGAAATGAAGATATTCTTTTACCAAGCATAAAATGACTGGGTCCTGGTTTTGACTTTTATGATCTGTGTGATTTTAGGCACATTGCTCACCCCCTCGGGGCCTCAGGTCTAGACCCGGGACAGTAACTACAGCCTTTCCTATCTTTAAGGGTTATTCAGAATTTTCAATAAAACAATGTCAATGAAAATGCTTTTAAAGTTTTAAAACTGTGAACAAATAAGGCATTATTACTATTTTAGATACTACACAAGCTGTGACTCAAGTGTTTCTTGTGCTTGTCAGCCTGCCAAGAGCTGTGATTAGGACTGACAGGAATAAGAAGACGTAGGTACAAGGGACATGGTTTTCTATGCCCATCTCCCTGTTCATCTCTAACCCCTTCCTAATCTCTTCATCAAGTTCCCTAGCTTTGTCCTGACTTGTGGTCCCCAGGGGTGCCCAACAGAAGAAGAGAAGAGCTCAGGGACTAGAATAAAACCCCATAAGCTGTACATGCTACAAATTACCATGATGCCTACTGGACCCCAAGAATGAAAAGCCCAGGCTACAGAGAGGAGGATATGGAAGTGGTTTTCAAAATTTTTGGAGTACTAGCACTTCTTTTCCCAAAACAAATCTTTTGTTGAAGTCTAGTGATAAGCAGATAAAGGTGGAAGAGCTGGGCCTGAAGTGGAGGTGAAGGCTCACAGCCCACATCCCAGATTTCCCTCATCTGTGAGGTAGACAAAAGAAAAGTCTGGAAAGCCATGAATATTTCATCTCTTCCTTGCATAGGTGGGGAGACTGGAGCCTACATAAGAGAAGAAACTGGGCAAGGTCCCAAAGCTAGTTCTTGGCCAGGCCAGATCTCATGTAATCAAGCCCATGCCTTTTCCACAGACCACATTACCCCACAATGGGGTACAGGAAAGTCTGTGTTTGACTAGAGAGCTGGCAACACAAATATCCAGAGAGAGATCCATGTAGGTCTCACAGAAAGAATACATGTGTCTTGGGGTCATCAAATGGCTAAGGTCAAACTGGCCACACAGTGAAGGCTGATCTTGTCATTCAACCTGAATTTCACTGTAGCATGCACAGCCTTTGAGGTCTATCTGAGACAACTCCATTTGTATAGAGTCCATTACAAACACAATAGATAGGCCAAGTACCCTCTAGGATGTAAGCATTGGAGCAAGGTTTTAGCATACAGGAGGCACCCCAGCCCACCACCATCCCCAACATGCAAGCTAACTTTTTGAAGGCATTCCATTTAAAAGGTGTGCCTAGGGAGTCAGAGTTTAAGTTCCTCTAGAAAAGTATTACTGCTGATGAGTTTCCAAGGCTAGTCCAGCAAAGTCTATTTGACACCTAGTTTCAGAGGCTACTAAAGGAATCACCCTTTTTTCAGGAAGAGAAAATCACAGCATTGGGTTGATGCTTCTACAGGTGTAGCTGCTGATGAAAGGTACCAACAAGAAAAAAGTAAACATGGAAAAATTATCATAGTAAGTGTGAGCTTGTGAACATAAACTGATACAAGATACAGACTTGACTAGCTCACCTCCACTGAGCTAAACCACATTATGCCTGCCACACCCGATTTATGTGCTTGGTGGAGGACAATTTCTGGCTGAAACCATTGCTTTGCTTAAGAGTAAAGGGAATCTGGGGTGCCTGGGTGGCTTAGTTGGTTAAGTGTCCAACTTCAGCTCAGGTCATGATCTCGTAGTTTGTGAGTTCGAGCCCCATGTCAGGCTCTGTGCCAACAGCTCAGAGCCTGGAGCCTGCTTCTAATCTATGCTCCTCTGCCACTTGTGCTCTGTCTCTCTCTCTCAAAAACTAAATAAACATTCAAAAAACTTTAAAGAGTAAAGGGAACCTAAGAAGAGTTATTAATGTGATTAAACATACATGAAATTTTTTTTAATTTTTAAAATTTTATTTGTGTATGTATGTATGTATGTATGTATGTATTTATTTATTTATTTATAAGTAGGCTTCACACCCAGCACATAACCTAACATGAGGTTTGAACTTACGACCCTGAGGTCAAGACCTGTGTCAAGATCAAGAAATCAAATGCTTACCCAACTGAGCCACCCAGGTGCCCCACGTGAAAATTCTTTTAGAACAGTAAATACCAAATACACATACAAGATTCCCATTAGGTTATTATTACTGGACTAAGAACACAAATTATTGCTCAAATAACCAAGGGGAATAGACTTTACTTAGACTCAAAGAGGAACTGAAAGCTGATGACCATAGGACAAATCTCCAAGCATCTTTCTAGGGTCTTTCCTTAGGGATCTTAAGGCAACACAGACAACCATCTGGAGGAGTACTAGATTCCCCCAAGAGGCAGGGAGAAGCCAAAGAGAGTCTAAGTTCTTCCTTGCAAGAGCCAACAGCAGCTGTCAATGTGGCAAGGAAAGCCATTGGTCTTTAAGGGCGTGGACTTATTATAATTATTACCCAAGTTTAAGTTCTTTGTATTGTTTAATGGTTATTTTTAATGAGGGGCTAGGGGCTAAAAGCATTCAGTATAAAATAGAAATGAAAACCCACACTTACCTAATTACAAATTTATCAAACTCAATAGCCACATAAATAGCTGTAGTGCCCTCAAGGTTCTGGGTTTGTTTCATGTTCAAACACTTCTTCCACACACTTACCACACTGTTTTCATATTCTATGCTCTAATTCACTCTCCAAAAGATACCTAAGGGTACTAATCTCTAGTGGGACACGAACAAGAGGAAAAACAGCAATTTTTAATGGCAGCCATTTCATCAGCTTGGCCCTTACTTCTCCGGATGTTAGCCCCTAAACTTTCTTACCCCTGTACAATATGGTGGCTCCCAGTTAAATCAGGCAACTCCTTTGCCCATAGTCTCTCACATTGCTGTTTCCCAGAAAGTATACGGCAAGCCCCTAACACTACCTTCCAATGCAGCCCTTGAGCATGGAAGGACACAGGGACCCTTCTAGAATGTGCAGCTTTCCCTATCACTCTGAAACCTGGAGCCCAGTAGAACTTCCTCCCAAGACTGGAGCTTGAGAGAAGCCCGTAACAGAGAAGCCCTTGCAAAAACTCCTTGATGAAAGATGGGCTAGTCTCCCAGCCAAGGAAATAAGGCTGCTTGTGTGGACTACAAGGAGAAGAAAAGCAGCTCTCCCATTTCCTATGCTGTGTGGGCACAGGTCAGCCCCCAGGCACCTCCTAGCAGCCACTCCTGTGATAAGATCCTGTCTTCACAGCTCTAGTGAAGTGAAAAAGAACTCTCTACAGAGATGATTTATAGGCCTATCCCTCTGGGGCTGC
Source organism: Prionailurus viverrinus (assembly GCF_022837055.1). NCBI lineage: Eukaryota > Metazoa > Chordata > Mammalia > Carnivora > Felidae > Prionailurus > Prionailurus viverrinus. The sequence continues at coordinate 36,840,813 of NC_062571.1, read as the reverse complement.
ATGTCCCCACCCTTCAAGGCAGCCACCAGCTAGAGAGATGCTGGGAGTCCCCCACTGCAGAGCCAATAAGCAAGCCCCTTCCTCTTTGACCATCCAAAAATTTTTATCTTAATGCAAAACTGTCAGGCCTACCAGGTTTCTCATCATTCACTCAGCATTTCGTCTTTAATCCAAGGAATACCCACAGAGTTAGTGGGAGGTGGTGGGGAAAAGAAGAGGGGAGGGGGTCTCCAACAGAATGGGATAGAGGTTCCTCCTCAGTCTCCCTGAACAGGCTCTTTGCTGGGCCCCTTCTGCACTGGTGTGGGGAAGGGTTAACTGTGAGCTCCAAGGGAAGCGGCTGGTCCTTTCTTCTCCCCTCCTGTGCTCCTCCCCCACCCCTGCCTTCCGCCTCCCTCCTCTCCCAGCTCTGTGTCCTGACCTTGCCGGTTC